>NC_091078.1:17500-1267500 GCF_032405125.1 Capricornis sumatraensis
AGGGCTGTGGTCCATGTGATCAGATTGGCTAGTTGTCTGTGATTGTGATTCTGTCTGTCTGACCTCTGAGGCTCTCTCTCTGTGCCACCGTCTTACTTGGGTTTCTCTTACCTTGCACGTGGGGTGTCTCTTCACAGCTTCTCCAGCAAAGCGCAGACGCTGCTCCTTACCTCGGATGTGAGGTAGCTCCTCTCAGCTGCCGTCCCTGACCTTGGATGTGCGGTAGCTCCTCCCAGCTGCACTCCTGCACCGTCACAGCCGCCGCACTCCTATGTCGTGGGGGACGCCCCAAAAAGATGGCCTCTGAAAGGCACACTAGCTTTTGCCAAAAGCAGTGAGAGAACTCAGAATCTCCTTATGTTCAGTCCTCCATGGCCCTCAGTTGGAATCCGGATTTCAGGGACTCATGCCGCGTGTCTTCCTGTTGCCTCCCTATCTCCTGTCCCCCTCTGTCTCTCTCCATCAGGTTTCCTAGATGACCCCTACTTGACCTTTGATGCCCACATAATCTCTAGGAAAGGGTTCTGAGGTTCCCTTTGGTCCAGGTCTTTCTCTGTATTCAAAAGCCTGAAGGATCAAAAGCTCTCCTAACATTCTGAAGATCCCTTTCTAACTATGCTTGTCTCTCAGGTGGGCAGGGAACAAAGCTTCGCCCACCCCTGAACATCCTAAAGAATTCCCTTGTAACTACTCCTGTTTCTCATGATGGGGAAGGACCAAGCTTCCCCCACTCCTGCAAACTCCCTTAACCCTTCAGATCCTTCTGATGGGACAAAGACCCCCCTTCCCACCAGAGGGACAATCCAAGATTTTTATCAGCCGATCTGCCCCTGATATCAGAGTCAATTTGAGCACTATTTGGCCTATTATTTAGGTATAAAGGGATCAACCTGGTGGCTCAGAGGGTAAAGTGTAGAGAGAGACCTGGGTTGGATCCCTGGGTCGGGAAGATACCCTGGAGAAGGAAATGACAACCCACTTCAGTCTTCTTGTCTGGAAAATCCCGGGAACTGAGAAGTCTGATAGGCTACAGTCCATGGGGTTGCAAAGAGTCGGACATGACTGAGTGACTTCACTTTCACTTCAGGTATGAAACTGTGACTACGGAAAGGAAAGGCAACTTTCTGACACAAGATGGCCACGATGTTCTTTAGACTCCGGAGAAAACTGGTTAAACTGAAATTTTTTTTTCTTGGAAACTGCAAAATCAGTTCTTTTTGCATCTGCAATTAAAAACAAGTTTGTTAAAAAGCCTGCCTAGGGAAAAGCTTGAAGTTAACCCTTTTCGTGTCCCTGAAATACACAGCCCACTTTGCCTGAGACCTCAGCCTTGGGCAAATTAGAACTTCAAAAAAAGGGGGATGGGGTCAAAGAGACATTTTAAATATCAAGTGGAAAACGATGAGATGTCCGTCCGTCCGTCCGTCTGTCTGGATTTGTGTATGTCTCAGCGTGTGTCTTTTGTTTGTTTTAATAACATTGCCAAAATGGGAAATGAGTTCTAATAATCGGCCTAAAGAAAAGTTGAATAACAAAGATTCTTAAAGTAAGGGTTGGGGGTAGTTGGTTGGTATGTTTCACTTAATGGCTCTCTAGTTGTTCCACCACCACTTGTTGAGAAGACCGTCCTTTCAGGATGCTTGTTGCAAGTCAGCTGGCCGTATATTTGAGGGTCACATTTCCCTGCTGGCTCAGATGGTAAAGCGTCTGCCTACAATGCAGGAGACCCGGGCTCAATCCCTGGGTTGGGAAGATCTCCTGGAGAAGGAAATGGCAACCCACTCCAGCATTCTTGCCTGGAAAATCCATGGACAGAGGAGCCTGTTAGGCTACAGTCCATGGGGTCAAAAAGAGTCAGACACAACTGAGCGACTTCACTTCACTTCAAAGAAAAATAAGTACTTACAAATCAGACAATTCTAAATACAAGTGAAGTTAACCTAAATGAATATCCGATTCACATGAACTGGGAAATATTCAGTATTAAATATCTAGCATTAATGTTTGTTTGCTAATCTAATGTAGACATGTCTAAGAGGCATTAACATTAAGCATAATGTTTTCATTGTGCCTAGGTTTATTATAAGTTAAATATTGTTATATTGTTATATCTGCTACAAGTTTGTCAACAAGGAAACCTCTAGGGAAAAAAAAACTCCCAAGAAATGTAAATGAAATATGAACTTTTAGATACACTATTAAGAATAATTATATTTTAGGAACATCGGTCTAAAGTAGTCTGTCCAGATTGGGATAACTTGAATTTCCAGGGGTGTGCTAAACTAAGTGACAGAAACTTATTGAATAGCTAGGTCATTTCCAAATAAAATGAGATTCTCAGACGTTCATGACTGAACACTAACTTCCTCTTAGAGAGAAACTAGAGATTTTGGACTATTAATGAATAGTGTTTGATGCCATCCTGAGATGTTATCTAGAATTTTCCTTAGAAATTATCACTGGTAATTATGTTCACCAATCTATAGAATGCTAATATAAAGGTAAGTTCTTGGTTGATTAAGGAAAACAGGATGTATGTTATCAGTAAAAAAGATATGAGAAATGAAATTACACTTTATGAAGGGAGAAGGAAGTGGGTCTGACTTACAGGTGGCTGTTTCAGGATGAGAGAACAAAGTCATGGATGCAGAACGTGGTGAGGAGGTTTTATGGGAAGTGGACCCAAAGGGAAGAGTTTTGTGCATAAAGACAAGTTTTCTTGAGATGTTTAACTGCCTTTGATAGTGGATTTTAAGTTTCTTTATCTCTGAAGTAATCTATATTTACCGTTGAAATCTTTTGTTAACTTTGGCTAAGTTAACAATTGTTTCATAGTGACTTATATGATCCAATCCGACTGAGTGTTATAAACCCATTTGATATTTATTGAAAACATTTCCAAAATCATTTGACTTCTAGCTAGCTTTGGGGTGCTTCAGAGGGCCCCTGAGACATCCTGAAGAGAGATATTAAACTACCTGAGATCATTTGACATGTTAAATTACATGGGAAGCATTGTTGAAGAAGTGATGAATCTTCTCAGGTTATATTGTATGGTTGATGTTATGTGAAATTCATGAAAATCTGATATGTCCTGGTAAAATGTTGACAGTTATAATTCTAGTTATCATATTAAAGTGTTACATTTCACAGCAATGACCAGGCTACTTTGTCAATTGCAATTTAATCAGATTTTAAGCATGCCTTCTATGGTCTCATTCTGATGCCTTTGCAAGAATTCTGCTACTTCAAGATTTATGGAAAAGACTTCTAAGATTCACCAATAAACACATTCTGTTTGTTTGTTATCTGGTAAGCTGGTACCAGACTGGAATTTAGTCTTCTCTGTGTTAAGAGAACAAAATTTTGTTAGAATGAGGCTTTCAAAAACAGAGTATGAATCTCTTTGCCTTTAAGTGATTTACATTTATCTTTAAAATCTTTTGTTAATTTGGTAAAGTAAATAAGCATTATTTAAGATTGGAGTTTCCCTGGTGACTCAGAGGTTTAAACGTCTGCCTGCAATGTGAGAGACCCAGGTTGGATCCCTGGGTGGGGAAGATCCCCTGGAGAAGGAAATGGCAACCCACTCCAGTGCTCTTGCCTGGGAAATCCCATGGATGGAGGAGCCTGGTGGCCTACAGTCCACGGTGTAGCAAAGAGTCGGACACGACTGAGAGACTTCACTTTCAAGATTATGGAACTTGTAAAAGCTCATTCTGCTTCCACAAAAAAATAACTCCTCACTGTTAGACTTTTGTTATTCTGATGTCTTTAAAATATGGCATCAGTCTACTCTTAAAATGGGGTATTAAAAATACATGAACAGTAGCTGTAAATCAAAGAGTCAGGGCTATGGGAAATCCAAGGCGGCTGCTTGGCTTTTCCCAGCTGCCTGACAAACCTCATTTTTATTTGATGGGTTAAAGCCTTCCCTAGCTACAGGGTTAATGCCCTCACAATGACAAAAAAAAATTATATTCCACTTAATATTAAGTGAAATTTTGTTAGTTAAGGTCTGTGTTTACCACGACTCACTTCTGAGATGGTTCCTTGTTGTTATATTGCTAAAAGGCTTAATTAATTAAGTTATTGAAAAGGATACTCTAAGTTTGTTTCTAAAGCTTATCTCATAACCAATCTTTGGATGAAGGTCAGATCCTCCATGCTGTACAACCAGGAGATTATATCTGGCTATAATCATTCAACTAAGTCAGATAGCCTGGGGTATACTGGGCTCTACCTAATGAAAGTTCTTGACATAAATTCTTGCTTGTGACCTTACTAATAACTGCTAGCTATGTTATTTTCTGTCACCTGTTTCAGAAGATTGTTTCTTACATTACTAAATGTGTGACTGACCTGTGATAAAATGCTGATATTCAGTCCCATATGATATCAATGACTGTAATAATGTAACTCTAGATATGGAAAGAAGCAACAAGAGGAAATATTCTCCTGGGCCAAGAGGCTAGTAAGACAGGTATGGCCCTGAGACTTTTGCTACTTGCAAGGTCTGGTCTAGTAACAGCACACAGTGGCCTGTCAATGGAATCTTCATTAGACCCGGGACACAAGGGCCGTGAGATGCCCCCAAAGCATGGTCAGATCTGTGGCTATGAAGGGACCCTGCTGACTGGAAGTTGGCACTTGCCAGCTGTCTCAACAAAGATTACATCATGACCACTACAAGCTGCTGACCTTGAAAGGAGTTCAGGGTAGAGATCAGAAATAAGGCACTCTGTGCTCTGGAAAAACCCAGAAGAACCGGCCTGCAGAGAGTCGGGTGTTCTCAGGTAAAGGTTTTTATGAGCCCAGCTTCTCGCCTCTTCTTGCACCTAGAGAGACACTAACGTCGCGGCCCAATGTCTGATCCTGGCTCTCCCCCAGCTCCTCGGGCGCTTTTCTGCTTCTCTCAATCTTTGGGCCATGTATCTTTAGCTTTCTTGTTAAGTTTGCTTCTTCTAGAATACAACAAATCTCCAAGTGATAGTTTGACAAGAATATTCCCTGGCCAACACCCAGACAATGCTGAAACAAGCCACCTTATCATTCCATGGACTCTCATCTCCTTCCGTAAAGGCACCCTGGCAGAGAGCAGGCAAAGGGAACCTAGAGCCCCATGACGCCCCTACAGCCTGAAGAAGCCAGAGTGGTCATCGTCCCCTTTCCCCCTGAGGCCAGATTCCCAAATGCCTGAGGAGGGAAATAGGTAGATAGTTAGACGTGAGCAGGGTATCAAACGGGGCCAAAGAATGGGCCCTAAAAATAAAGAGAGGGAGGAAGGTGGAGACCCAAGGACAGAAGAGCAGAGAAGACCAAGGGGAAGGGAACGCAGGAACGCAGAACCAGCCGTGATTGTCCTTCCCTCCCCCATGATGTACCTACTAATGGATTTCAGGTCCTCCTGAGCAGTATAACCTGTCTCCCCTCCTGGCCCCTACGGAGAAGGTCTTTGCCTTACTCCCCACCATGCCCTTCTCATCCAATCAGCAAATGACCCGCATCCTGCTCCTTGTAGCCTGGGTATAAAATTGGACTAAGGGCCCCTGTTCAAAGACAGTTCTCTCTTGAGCTGGCCCGCTGTTCTAATAGCGTCTCCCACTCGAATAAACTTTACTTCCCTCTCACTCTCTCATATTAGGAAATTCTTTTCCAACCAGCGCCCAGAGCATGACAATTTTCCTTACAGTTGTTACAAAATACTGATTAAATTTTCCTATCTAAAATAGGAATGTCTGATTTACTTATAAGGATGACTGTAACTGACACAGGAAACCCCACGAGGCTATCAGGGGATTTCTCAGAAGAAAACTACGGGCCAGGAGAGAGTAAAATGGAATATTCAGAGGGCAGATCAATAAAAATTGCCAACGAGGAAAACTCTATTCACCAAACTTATCCTTCAAATATAAAGGGAAAAGAAAGGCTTTCCTAAAAAAGGCCGAGGGAGTTCATCACCACCAGAGCTGCCTTGCAAAGAAGCTGAAGAAGTTCAAGAGAATAAAAATGATGCAAAGTAACACACGAACACACATATGGTGGCTCAGAGGTTAAAGCACCTGCCTGCAATGTGGGAGACGTGGGTTCGATCCCTGGGTCGGGAAGATCCCCTGGAGAAAGAAATGGCAACCCACTCCAGTATTCTTGCCTGGATAATCCCATGGAGAAGCCTGGTGGGCTACAGTCCACGGGGTCACAAAGAGTTAGACATGACTGAGCGACTTAACTAACTTAACACATGAACACACACAAAAGTATATAACACACTAGGTAAGGTAAAAATATATAGTCAGATTTAGTTAATTCCAATTACTTAGAAGAGGGGTATGTGAACAGCTTCAAGTATAAAGGTTCAAGGAAAGGATGACTAAAGGTAACTACAGCTAATCCACCTTATTACCAAACGCAGCATAAAAGAGAGAACGGGACCATCAAAGCATTACAGAGGAAGAGGTGAACGGGGGCCACTTAATTGGCGAATAAAGACCGGCTGCAATCAGCACAAGAGAAATGGCTTTAGGTATACATTTTAATATAAGCTTCATGGTAACCACAGTAAAAATCTAGAGTGGATGCAGGAAACATAGAAAGGGGAAACAATACTCCAATGAAGAGCCACCAGTTTACAAAGTCAGAAACGAAGGGAAGAGGAATCAATGGAGACAAACAACAACCAGAAAGCATCACTCAGATGGCAGGAGTCGGTTCTCACACATCCACACCCAGTCTAAATGCAACCAGAGTGGGTGCACCAATAAAAGGACACAGATGCTTATGAAAAGTAAGACCCGACTATATGCTGTCTACAAGAAACTCACTTCAGCTTTAGGGATACAGAAAGGCTCAAAGCGAGGGGATAGCTGAAGGTATTTCACAGGAATGAAAACAGAAAGGGGGCGTCGTAATTCTTATATCAGACAAAATAGACTTAAAGAAAAAACGATACAAACATCAAGGATGACATTGTATGACAAAGGGTTAATACATCAAAAAGTATACATACACACACTCCTACATATGCAAACATATGAAACAACATTGGATCACCCAAGTATTTTCAGCAAACAATAACAGATCTATAGGAAAAAAAATAGGCAACATTACAAAAATGCAGGGGGTTTCAACATCTCACTCTCAGCAATGGATAGATCATCCGAACAGAAAATCAAGAATGACATGTTTAAACCAAACTTTAGACCAAGTTAAATTGAGAGACATATAGAGAACATTCCACCCAATGGAACCAGAATACACATCTTCTCAGGTCTACAGAAAACCTTCTCCGTGGACAGATAACGTGACAGATAGGACATAAGCAAGTTTAAGCAGGTGTCGTTGTTGTTGCAGATGTTGTTGTTGTAACGTCACTCAGTTGTGTCTGACCCTTTGAGACCTCTGTCCGTGAGATTTCCCAGGCAAGAATCCTGGAGTGGGTTGCCATTTCCTTCTCCAGGGGATCTTCCTGACCCAGGGATCAAACCCAAGTCTCTTGCATTGGCAGGTGGATTTTGTACCATCTGAGCCACCACAGAAGCCCCCAAGAAGTGCATATTACATGTGTTATGAATAATTTTATTCCCTTAAAGACAGTAAAGTGCTGGCTTAAAAATTACGCACAACCTAAAAGTTTAGAGTTATGTTTTATTCAGCAGGAATTTTTAGGATTTGAAAACAGGGAGAGAGCACCTCAAGAAAACCCGAGGGAACTGCTCTGGGGTGAGGGGGGAGCCAGGTGATGTAGAAGTTTTGCACGAAGGGCAAGTAGTCAGGACATCAGCGATTATTGTTAATGAAAAGAAAGCCAGATATCTCAAGTGAATGACTTTAGCACTTTTCTATGTGTGGGAAGATGCAAGAGGCTGGGCTCACTGAAATCATTCCTTTGATATGCATCTCAGCTGTTTGGGGACAGGACCCTGTGGTTTTGCTTTGAAAGGAATAGCAGTCTTTATTTATTTATTTGGCTGTGCCAAGACTTGGCTGTGGCATGTGGGACATTTTAGTTGTGGCATGTGGGACCTAATTTCCTGACCAGGGACGGAACCTGGGCCCCCTGCACTGGGGGGCACAGTCTTGGTCTTGAAGTAGGATCTTATTTCCCCACCTAGGAAATGAACCTAGCTGCCAGTCCACCAGTGGCTAGAGGCTACAGGCTAAGTTCCTTGATTCTTACTCCATTTGAAAGCAAAAGTGTTTCAAGGAAGGAAAGACTGCAGAGCAGGTGCAAAGATTTTAGATAGAGACACAGCGCAACATACAGGAGAGCACACAGAGAAGTAATTGATTACGTCAGAAGCACGACGGCAACACAGACTGGGAGAGGGGCACGGGTGTGCTGAACGGGGAGCGCAGTCAGGAGCGATTTAAAGCACTTACACAGGAGTGCCCTTCTATGGGGCCTTTGTTCACATTTGGCCAATTATTTTTTCTTTTCTCACACCTGGCTGGTCCTTCGACCCTAAGATGCTTGTGCACATTTTTGCTAATATGGATTCCACCACACAAGCCAGTAGGTGTATGTCCACACTTATGGTGCCGGACTCCCTTCCCTTTCTGACCCTCAACAAGCCTTCCTGCACATGCGTGGACAGAGACGTCCTCTTAAGGAGTGGGCACTATATCTCTTTACCTCAGCAGAGCTCGGTGTTTGCCACTAGCTTTGTCCTTGGAGTGTCTGGGTGAGAGCAAAGCTTCAACTTGACTCCCCGTGACAATCACCAGGTGTCCAGCCTGGGACCCATCTCTATGCTACCGCATTTTCCCATCTTGAGTTCCCTCGGGGCTCGCCATGGGGCACAGCTGCAGTCTGAAGGCTGCCAAAGGGCAGATAGCCTTTCCCTCCCGAGTCCCCTCAGGGCGTCACCAGCTCAGCTTTGGCTGGCGGCTGCAGCACTGATGACTGTGAAATCATTTGTTACTGATATGGCAGGAAATATTCCATTTCTCAATGGGAAAGCAAAAGTATAATAAATTCTGATTCCTTAAAATATAAAACCTGCTGACTCAACCACCATGAAGGATTTTAGCACT
Source organism: Capricornis sumatraensis (assembly GCF_032405125.1). Lineage (NCBI taxonomy): Eukaryota > Metazoa > Chordata > Mammalia > Artiodactyla > Bovidae > Capricornis > Capricornis sumatraensis. Next base: position 26,534 of record NC_091078.1, read on the forward strand.
TTTCTAGATACCAGGAGATAAAGAATTGGCCTTATAAAGTTGACTTCTGAAAATATCTATCTGAAGACTTGTTCCACCAGCTTCTCCCACAGCAGAGAGGGCTTCATTTCTGCTCTCCACCCTGAACTCCTTTCAGGGGGTGTTGAAAATCAGCAGCTGCAGCAGCACATTATTTAATCCTTGCAGAGGCAGAAGGCAAGTGACCATTGCAAGTGCCAATTCGCGGTTGACAAACCTAACCTAGTGCATTTTAATACAGCTCAGTTCTACCTTTTCAATAGTTTCTCAACTACTTCCACATGATGTCACTGTCAGCTACAAATCGGCACTTGTAAAGAGCATTTGCCAGAGGCTAAACTACAACAGGGGATTTGCCAGCTGCCTCAGCGGAGACTGAACACTGTGCTGCCGACGCTGCCGACCTTCAGCATCCGCTGAGGGGGACTGAGGGTGGAGAAGCAGGCACTCTGCTCCAGGGAAACTGGTGGAACAGGCCTGTTAGATAGTCAGATATTTTCAGGAACTGATTTCTTGATCCCAATTCTTACATTTCTTCATATCTAGAAAATCACTAAATCCCTTCGTGGTGACATTGTGACCAGCAGAAACCCTTTTGTAAAATCAGCGCTTGATTGCACTGAGCTCCCCATTCACCAACACCCTATATATTCACCTTCCGCACTGCCTCTTCGGAGCAGACTCTCAGAGGAAGCTGAGGCACTGTCTCCCGGGCTGCAGGCCTCATTCTGCCCCGAATAAAACTTAGCTTGGCAGCTATCACATTGTGCATGTCTCCAGTTTTCTCAATGAGCTCTCTCAGTTCAGTTCAGTCACTCAGTCATGTCCGACTCTTTGCAACCCCACGAATCGCAGCACGCCAGGCCTCCCTGTCCATCACAACTCCTGGAGTTCACTCAGATTCACGTCCATCGAGTCTGTGATGCCATCCAGCCATCTCATCCTCTGTCGTCCCCTCTTCCTCCTGCCCCCAATCCCTCCCAGCATCAGAGTCTTTTCCAATGAGTCAACTCTTCGCATGAGGTGGCCAAAATACTGGAGCTTCAGCTTTAGCATCAGTCCTTCCAATGAGCCAGTGGATGTTGACAATTTGATCTCTGGTTCCTCTGCCTTTTGTAAAACCAGCTTGAACATCTGACAGTTCATGGTTCATGTACTGTTGAAGCCTGGCTTGGAGAATTTTGAGCATTACTTTACTAGTGTGTGAGATGAGTGCAATTGTGCAGTAGTTTGAGCATTCTTTGCCATTGCCTTTCTTAAGAATTGAAAGGAAAACTGACCTTTTCCAGTTCTGTGGCCACTGCTGAGTTTTCCAATTTTGCTGACATGTTGAGTGCAGCACTTTCATAGCATCATTTTTGAGGATTTGAAACAGCTCAACTAGAATTCCATCACCTCCAGTAGCTTTGTTTGTAGTGGTGCTTCCTAAGGCCCACTTGACTTCACATTCCAGGATGTCTGGCTCTAGGTGAGTGATCACACCATCGTGATTATCTGAGTTGTGAAGATCTTTTTTGTATAGTTCTGTGTATTCTTGCCACCTCTTCTTAATATCTTCTGCTTCTGTTAGGTCCATACCATTTCTGTACTTTGTTGTGCCCATTGTTGCATGAAATGTTCCCTTGGTATCCCTAATTTTCTCGAAGAGATCTCTAGTCTTTCCCATTGTATTGTTTTCCTCTATTTCTTTGCATTGATCACTAAGGAAGGCTTTCTTTCTTTCTTTTTTAATTTGATCACTGAGGAAGGAGATATGGAATAGTTTCTGCCATATCAATAAACAAAGGATATCGCAGTCATCAGCAATTGCAGCCACCATGGAAGGTGAGCTAGTGATCCCTGAGGGTAGTCAGGATGGAAATAGTGCCTGCCGTCTAGCAGCCATCAAACTGCAGCCTTTCCCTATGCTGAGTCCTGAGGGAGCGCAGACGTGTAAACAGACTGCTGGCCCCAGGTAGTTGAGGGGCGTATCAAAGGAATAACCTCAGTAAGCCTAGTCTCTTGCATCCTCCTTTACGTAGAAAAGCACTAAATTTCTCAACTTGGGACATCTGGTTTTCTTTAAGTTACAAAACATTTTTGACGTTCAGACTACCTACACTTGGTTGCAAAACTTCTGTGTAACCTGTCCCCCACCTCCCTGCCTCCTCACAGCAGTTCTCTCACGGTCACTTGAGCTGCTATCTCCCGGACTTGAAGTCCTAAAAATTCTCACCGAATAAAACATAACTCTCAACGTTAAGGTTGTGAATGGTTTTAAGTAGACACTGGCTTAGATTAAAAATAAATATGTATGCACATGTTTTTGTGTGCTATGTTCTGACTAGGTAGGTGATGAGATGCTCTTTAAGAAGAGTGAAGACCAAAGTTATTCAAAGGTGCTCCCTTAAGAAGAGTGAAGACCCAAGGGTACTCCGACCTCCCAGCTGCGTCTGAGCCAGACCTGGAGCAAGATCAGGGAGAAGATCCTGGAAGAATGCTGCAGGTACATTTTTCCCAGTGGAAACGGAGGCTGGAGAGGAAGCCCCAGACTCCTCCAGCCAGTGCCCTTCAGCCTCAGACCTACCTCACTGGGAGCCAGACTGCCCAACCCAGCTTGCCTGAGCTGCAGTGCCGCCCTCCGCCGAACGGAGGCAGCGTGACCTGCGGCGCGGCGGCAGCGGCGATGCCCTCGCCCCTCTTGGCGGCGGCGGGCGGAGGCCGGCCCGCGGAGCCCTCGCTGATTGGCCCCGGCGCGGCCGCTGCCATGTTGGCGGAAGTGGCGCTCTCCGGGCCGCGGCACCTGGCTGCGGCTGCGGCTGCGGCTGCGGCTGCCGAGTCAGGGCGCACAGGGTCTTCCTTCTTCCCCTCGCCCGGGGTTGGCGCTGAGAGGCGGCGTCCGGCGGGATGGAGAAAAGTAGGATGAACCTGCCCAAGGGGCCGGACACGCTGTGCTTCGACAAGGACGAGTTCATGAAGGTGCGCGCCGGGGCTGCGCTCTCGGAGCCGAGGCGGGTGGCCTGCCTTCCTTTCCCTCCGGGGCCTCCTCGGGCTGCTCTTGCTGGGTCCTGGGCCGCGCACACCTCGGATCAGCTCCCGGCGGGACCTCGCTGCCTTCGCAGTGAGTCTTTGGGCCTCAGGTGTGGCCGGGGCAGCCTTCTGTGAGAAGGCACTTCTGTGAAATTGTGCATAGTGACGAAAAGGCCTGAAGTTGTGAGCAAGTGGTTTCGAGCTAGGTGTAAAAGCTCCTGTTATTACCCGAGCCCGTTACCACGCAGTGCAGTCGGAATTGCCAGATCCTGGGCAGACAGAAGTTTGTCGACCGCCGCCTTGCACCTAGAAGCTCAGTACGAATGGATTGACCAAATCTCTGGACCCACGTCGCTACCCAGGGATTCAGTTCAGTTAAGTTCAGTCGCTCAGTCGTGTCCGACTCTTTGCGACCCCATGAGATTAGGTGGGTGGAAAAGGCAATCGAAAGTTTTTCCTTAACGTTTGCCTAAAGTTTCTGAATGGGATATTTAAAAGATTAGAATCTTATTACTGATTTTGTTGCAGTGCAACAAAACAAACCCCAGAAACAGAATTGCTGGGTCGGATGGTAGGCCTATTTTTTAAAAGGTATATACACTTAAGGAGTATAGCATTATCCTTCAACATCTGTATACCTACAAAGTGAGCGCCATCACGAATTTAGTTACCAGTCATCACCATACAGTTGGCCCCCTTCCCCTCTGGTAACCACTAATCTAATCTCTGTATCTAGGAGTTTGTACTGTTTATAAGGTGAACTTGAAGTTGGTCTGCAGGTAAATATAGGACATAAGCTTACATAAACAGAATTGAAATATTATGGATATTAAAGGTGTATCAGGCACAGCCTTGAAAATGTCCAAGATTTGAATCAGAGCTGGGTGGAACTTTGCATATTTTTTTGGTGTAATGCTCTGGGACTGTACATACACCATCAAGAAATACAGTTATGCTTTATTTCTAAGGACTGAGGTTTTTGATACCACTTAGTGGCTGCTTTCAGTGTTAAGAAGTTAAATGTTTTGGCTCAGTAGACACTTAAACTTTTGAGCAACTGAATTTAAGTCTTACTTTTCTTGTTTTTTTGATGACTTCAAGTCATAGTATGTTTTTTTCTTTTTAGCTTCATGAGTTTATCTTTTTGATACTTGCATTCAGTTCACAGTATCTGGTTTTAAAAAGTATTTACATCTGTTCTTTTTTATAGCTGAGTAGTATGTACCACCAGAGAAGGCGATGGCACCCCAATCCAGTGCTCTTGCCTGGAAAATCCCATGGATGGAGAAGCCTATTGGGCTGCAGTCCATGGGGTCATGAAGAGTCAGACACAACTGAGCGACTTCACTTTCACTTTTCACTTTCATGAATTGGAGAAGGAAATGGCAACCCACTCCAGTGTTCTTGCCTGGAGAATCCCAGGGACGGGGGAGCTTGGTGGGCTGCCATCTATGGGGTCGCATAGAGTCAGACACGACTGAAGCGACTTAGCAGCAGCAGTATGTACCACATGGACATGAGCTTGGGCAAACCTGGGGAGACGGTGAAGGCCAGGGAAGCCGGCGGTGCTGCACTCCATGGGGTCGCAAAGAGTCAGGTGTGACTTGGGGACTGAACAACACCGCATCTTCTTTATCCATTCCTGTGAACTTTTAGGTTGTTTCCATGTCTTGGCATCTCAAATAGTGTTGCAGTGAATATTAGGGTGTGTGTATCTTTTCAAATGATGAGTTTCTTCAGATACATGCCCAGGAGTGGGGTTGCTGAATGATGTGGTAGTTCTGTATTTAGTTTTTAAAGGAGCTTCCATGTTGTTCATGAAAAAGAGCAGGATGGTGCCATTTGCAGCTACGTGGATGGACCTGGAGATCATCATACTAAGTGAAGTAAGAGAAAGACAAGCACGCCATTGACGTCCGGGCTCTAATAAAGGCGACGCGTGCGCGCGTGCATGCCCAGTCGTAAGCGACGCTTTGCAACCTCATGCACTGTTGCCCGCCAGGCTCCTCTGTCCATGGGATTCTCCAGGAAGGAACCCTGGGGTAGTTTGCCATTTCTTTATCCAGGGGATATTCTTAACCCAGGGGTGACACTCACGTCTCCCATGTTTCCTTGCTTTGGCAGGTAGTTGATTTACTACAGAGCCACCTGGGAAGCCTGAGAAGTGATAACAAAGGAACTTATTCACGAAGCAGACGTGCAGATCTCAGCATTAGATGTATGGTCCAGTTCAGTTCAGTCGCTCTGTCGTGTCTGACTCTGCAACCCAATGGAGTGCAGCACACCAGGCCTCCCTGTCCCAGAGTTTACTCAAAGTCATGTCCATTGAGTCGGTGATGCCATCCAACCATCTCATCCTCTGTCGTCCCCTTCTCCTCCCACCTTCAATCTTTCCCAGCATCAGGGTCTTTTCCAACGAGTTAGTTCTTTGCATGAGGTGGCCAAAGTATTGGAGTTTCAGTTTCAGCATCAGTCCTTCCAGAGAATATTCAGGACCAATCTCCTTTAGGATGGACTGGTTGGATCTCCTTGCAGTCCAAGGGACTCTCAACAGTCTTCTCCAACACCACAGTTCAAATGCATCAGTTCTTCAGTTCTCGGCTTTCTTTATGGTCCTACTCTCACATCCATACATGACTACTGGAGAAACCATAGCCTCGACTAGACAGACCTTTATGGTTAACAAAGGGGAGAGGTGATAGATTAGGAGATTGGGATTAACATATACACATTACTATATATAAAACAGATTAGCAGAGGCTTTCTATATAGCACAGGGGACCCTACTCCACACTCTGTAGTGACCTACATGGGGAAGAACCCAAGAAAGAGTGGATACGTGTCTGCATAGAAACGACCTACTTTGCAGTACTTCTGGAACTAGCACAACGTTGTGTGTCAACTAGAATAAAAAAAATTAAGTGATGTAGTGTTTTTTAAAAAAAGCGTTTCCATCTGGCTCTAGACCCAGGAATGACGTGCTCTTGTTCTTGTACAGTGATGTTCCTGCTTAGCCTCTGTAACGAAGGGCATAATTTGAAAGGGAGTGCAGAGTGAACTTGCTGATCTAGAAACACTTTGTTCCATGTCCTGGCTGAGAGCTGTCCTGGAGCAAGGGGTAGAAGGAGAGCGTGATGAGGAGAGGTGTGATGGACGAAGCCGAGGCACAAGCAGCGATTAGGGGTTTGGCCTGTTCAAGAATCTCGAAACACAGAGAGCTTAACGTGACCAACTGTTGCCTCCTTCAAGGCTTCCTTCAGGCTCAGCACCAGCATTCTTTCTGACTTGCTAGCCCCACCATGTTTCTTGCTCTGAACTGATAGAATGCCTTTGGGAAGAGAGGCTTCAGAAAGTAGAAACCTCAGAATAAGTTTGAAAGTAGATCCTGATGAAGGAGAGAGCAGACTGGGGAGGTGGCTGAAATGGCAGCAGTTTCACATTCTTTCATGCCTCTGAGCATGCTCTGTAATTTGTAGTGCTAATAAATGTGACCACTTCACATGTAAGAGAAAAATACACAGGACAGCTGCCTTGTGTTAAATGTTCGTTTCCTAGGTAAGACTTGGAGATAAAGGTTACTTGCAGTTTATGTTTCCTTCAGAGAGACATTTTAAAAGTTTTGGTCACATGGCAGAAATGATAGAGAGCATGCCTTCGGGGTTATATTTCTTAAGTCTGTCTGATTCAAAGCATATTGTAATTTGTGTCTGTGAGAAAGTTAGAGAATGTCCGATTTGCATTAGCAGAGTGGAGTTTACTCAAAAAAAAATCCAGTCATTGGAAACTTCGTTTCCAGTCAAAGGAAACTTTGTCACACACGTGATGAGGCCCTGTTAGGACAATGGCAGCAATCATTCATTTAATAAACAGGCACTCATTGATCACCTTGGAGAAGGAAATGGCAGCCCATTCCAGTATTCTTGCCTGGAGAATCCCATGGACGGAGGAGCCTGGTGGGCTACAGTCCACCGAGTCGAAAGAGTTGGAGACGACTGAGCGACTTCACTTCACTTGACTTCACTTCAGATAAGATTTAGGCTTTTGAGTATGGTCACAGAAAGACCACAGTGTGTGCTGAGAAACTGGACTTAGTCCAGAGAAGCTGGGAGGATGACCAGAATTGAGACGGGAAAAGTTGAAGGACAGCTGGGTGGGCCGCGAGTTGCTCTTGTGTGCTGCACTGAGGGGCTTGCGCTGGATGAGCTGCACTCAGGTGTGAAGCAGGGAATGATGTAGTCATGTCTGCTGCATTGAAGCCGTGTTAGAGGATGCCGTGCCACTGGTTACTTCAAGTTAATATAGGGTTCTGTTTCAAGGGGAAATTATGGTGCATTTGAACTGATGAGCTAGTATTTTGGTTTGGGCCATTCTTGCACATGTATTTCAGCCCTAACTCAATGTCATAGTGGTATCTCAGACTTTTAGGAAGTTATTTAATAAAAGCTTAAGAAACAACCAACTACCTTTCTGAACTCAGGAAAAAGAGGCTGCTGAAAATGCTTCAGTGGTCCTTGTAAGATCTAATGAGAAACAGAGCAGAGGACAGGTTTGTGAAAGATGTAGGGGTCAAAGGACGAGAGTGGCAGATGGTGGTGGACTTCTACCGCTTGGTGATAGAGGTGGTGATGACATCACAGCATTAGTTCTGTCAGCTTAAAAAATGCAAAAGTCCTTAGCGAGAATTGATAGCCAACTAATACATGAAATAGGACCTAAGATACTAGTAGTACAGGAGAGAAGAGGCTGCTAACAAAGACAAGTTAGGCCCATTCACCTAGGGGTGCTGTTGAAATCTATCCTTCTATCCCAGCATATGATTTCTATTTTATAGAAAAAATAGTGCCATCGGGTGGGAACGTCTTCATCTTAACTGATGACAGCTCCATTCCTGTGTGTGTGCCAATCCCCTTTCTCCTCCTCACCTGTTTAGGAAGGGGTTTCCTTCCTAAGGTTGGTCCTTCCCACCCCACTCCTCCCCGTGCTTGCAGCCCAGACCCCCTGGTGCTCTCCTCTGACCTCACCCCCAGGGGCTTTTAAACACGCTCCTGCTTTGGTCTCTTCCTCTTGGCCCTCCGGCCTCTAGTCACTTCCATATCACTCTCTTCCGCTTCACAGCCAAACTCTTGAGTAGTTTTTAATTTCCTATATGCTGATTGGCTATTTGTATATCTTCTTTGGAGAAATGTCTATTCAGATCCTTCGCTCATTTTTTAATTGGTCTGTTTGTCTTTTAACTGTTGAGTTGTAAGAGTTTTTATACTCTGGATATTAGACCCGTGTCAGATACATGATTTGCAAATATTTTCTCCCTTTCACTGGGTTGTCTTTTCACTTTTTAAATAATGTGTTTCGACACACAAGTTTTAATTTTGATTGCATTCAGTTTATCTGTTATCTTGATGCTTTTTGTGTCAATGATTGCCTAATTCAAGGTCACACATATTCTCACCTGTTTTCTTCTTAGAGTTTTATTGTTTTAGCTCTTCTATTTGCCTTTTAATCTATCTTGAGTTGAATTTTTGTGTATAGTGTGAGGTTAGTATCTAAATCCACTCTTCCGTAAGGATATTTTCTGGATAATAATATCAATTGCTGGATGTTTAGTAAATCTACAGTATAAAGTGAAACTTTCTGGTAAATGAAATGCGGCAGTTATTATATGCCACTGTGAGTTTGAAGTTGTTTGCTTTCATAGCAAAAGCTGCCTCATCCAATATCCACACGTGTTCTAAGTCATTTTCTCCTGTGTAGTGCAACATTTGTCTATCCAGGAACAAACAGATAAATGGCAAATCGAGCACTGATATTGGCTAGTAGCATGTGTTAGAGCTCAGGTTCTGTGATCTAGAATGCCGCCATGAAGCTCAGATCTGAACTCCATCCATTCGGAGTTCATGCTTTCAGAGTAACAGGCCGAGTGCTCCGCGCAGTCATGCGGCGGGTCAGTACCTAGGCCGAGATGTCAGGCTGAGCCCTGCCCCCACATTCTTTCTGTGATTGTTGTGTAACTGTGAGTCTAAGGTGTTATCTGAGGTAGTCTCAGGAAGTAAAAGAAACAGATGGTTTTTCACTAGGTGGCTGTGAAATTATAGTTTGGTAAGAAATTGCTTATCTGACACTGTTACAGCAAGTGTTTGGGTGATTAGTTAAGAAAGTCCGTTTTTATAAGTACTCTTACAGAATGGTGCGTGTTGTCCTTAACATATGCGTACATCTGTTCTACATTGATGTGGCGTGAAAGTCTTTTCTCTGAAAATTTGTCGGTCAATTGGACTTTTTTTGTTGTGCTTCAAGTTGAATGAGAACCCTAAGGCATTTGCAGAGAATCTGGCGGAGAATCCTTCAAGATCCTTGTGATCCTCCTTCCCACAGTGCTGCCTGGCTCGTGGTCATCTCGTATATCTAATGTGATTCAGCAAAGACTGTCTTATCAGTTTCTCAGCATCAGGTCTTTGCAAAGCATCTGCCTTAGTTTTCATGAAAACAGTTATCATTTTGTACTTATATTTTGTTGGTTTATACAATGTTTAATAAAATTATGTAATTTTGGTGATAAGTATAAGTGGCCTTAACAAGTTTGGGAATCATCATACCTGATACTTGATAACCAAACAGCTCAGTTAGTACCGAAGTCATAAGTAGACAGTGATTTGCTGTCTGTATGCCTGTGTGCCTACCAGGGGCATCAGAATATTATAAAGGGAAACCGGGCATAATGATTCTGTGAACAATGCTTGGAAGTTGGTTTTGAAAGATTTTGAACATCTGTTCAGTTGAATACTCAACATCCATATAAAATGTCAATACCAATTAATATGTATTATGAAAAGACATTGGAGTTATATGTAAAAGGAGAAAAATAGCTTAGAAAAGGTTTATTAAGATTCTTTGTATGTGTATGTTTGTGCGTGTGTGTGTGAACATAGATAAAGGTCAAGGGTTTCATTCAAGGAGGATCCTACGACACTTAGCTCCTCCCGTGGACACATGAAATCAGTAGCTAAACCTGGAATAGTTTCCTCCTCTGAGCAACTCCTGCACATCTGGCCAACAGCCCACATCAAAGTGGATAGGAAAGGCTGAGACATGGTCTCACCGTCCACCCAACTCTCAGCATGGTGACCCACAATTGAGGGTGTGAACCCTAAGCTTGGCACCCCTCCTGTAAAGACTTGCATCTGGGAGCTAAGCCCCCAGACGTCTACCTTTGAAAGTCAGTGGAACTGGCATCTGCAGGACCCACCAGGCTCATGGTCGGAGAAACCGCTTTTGAAGGGCAGCGTGAATTTGGTCACCCTCCTGGGGCCTGGCACGGGGACGGCAGCTGAAAAGGCCCCAGACTTTCTGTGAAAGAGGCTTGTTTATCTCAAAGCATCATCAGCCTGAGGGCCTGACCTCTAATTTAACACTCTCTAGGGGCTTGGCGGCGGGCAGGAGCCATCTTTGCTCTCTCTGTCTTGTTCCAGCTGGACAGTATCTCCTAGAAAGGAACTTGAGTACTTGTCTGGTGCCCTGATGTTTGCAGTTGCTGCCCGGAGACAACTCTAGGTCACCTGGCTTTGGTGGCCAATGAGGCTCACACTTGTAGGTCCCCAGTGTTCACTGCAGGATTATTTGCAATAGTCAAGACATGGAAGCAGGCTTAGCATCCATTGACAGATGAATAGATAAAGAAACCATGGTCTATACACTCCGCACACACAGAGGAATATCATTCAGCCATGAAAAGGAGATAAACCTAGACTCCCCTGGTAGTACTGAAAAGGAAAAGTAAAAATTTTACATAACCTCCTGCTCGTGCTGCCTGTGTAACTCAGCTTGCTCCTTGCAAAGTCAATCACGTAGGTCACGTAGTCTCAGAAAGTGGGGACTCAAAACACTAGGAACTGGAGCTTATCTCGCCACCCTTGCCCTGCTCTCTGCAATTCCCCAGCCCCTGTAAACCTGCTTAATCATGCCTGTCCATGTAAAGGTCAGGCATTCCCCGCCCCCCCCCATCTTGACTGCTGTTCCCGTGCACACGGAACTGCTTAGTTTAAACCAGCCTATTAGCAGCTAGTGTAGCCCGCTGTAGTCTGTCTGTGGAAACTGTGTAACCCCTTTGTTTGGGGCCCAGAGCTTGGAGTGTTAACTGCTCTGGGCCCGCTGGCGTCATAAAGCTGAGTTCTCAGCTCTCTGAGTGTGCTGCTTGGTGTCTCGATGACTGGTTTCTGCAACAGTCCAGTGGCTAAGAATCTGCCTGCCAATGCAGGGACGCAGGTTTGACCCCTGGTCGGGGAAGATTCCGCCTGCCACGGAGCACAGGAGCCTCTGAGCCACAGCGGCTATGCCTGTGCGCTGGAGTCCATTGCCCACAACAAGGGAAACCCAGCACAGTGAGGAGTCTGCGGACGGCAACGCAGAGCAGCCCCTGCTTGCCGCAGCTAGAGAAAGCCGCCCGCGGCACTGAAGGTGCAGCACCGTCAGGAACAGTAAACAAAGGTGTTTTTAAACAAGAAAGGAATCTTGCCATTTGTGGCAACGTGGATGGACCTCGAGGGCATTAATGCTACGTGACATAAGTTAGGGAAAGGTGATCATGATCTCACTTTCATGTGAAATATAAAAAACAAAACAAACGTTAACTCAGAGGTACTGAGGACAGATTGGTGGTTGCCAGAGCAGGGGTTGGGGAATGGACGAAATGGGTGCAGGGGTCAAATGGCACAGACTTACAGTCCATTGGTTAAATGACTCATGGGGACGAGATGCGAAGCATGGTGACTGAGTTAAGAATACTGTACTGTATATTTGAAAGTGTAAGAGAGTAAATCTTAAAATTTATCATAGCAAGAAAAGGAAATTTGTAACTGTGTGATAGATGTTACCTCATCGATCCTCACAATGAAAATATTTGGGAAAAAAATTCCAGAAAGTTTCAAAACACAAAATTTGAATTTGCTGCAACAAATAGTTGGCAACTATTTACACAGTATTTTCCATTATCTATATGACATTTACATTTTATTAGGTGTTATGTAATCTAGAGATGATTTAAAGTGCACGTAAGTACTGTGCCATTTTATATTAGAGACTAGGACATACTAGATTTTGGTGTCCTCGGCGGTCCTGTAAACAGGCCCCCGTGGATGCTGAGGGATGGCTTTATTTATAGGTTGAAATTGTCACAGTGAATATTTGTTACTTTTAAAACTTGAGGGAAAAGAAACTATTTCTGTTTTGAGAAGAGCCTATTTAATGTGTGTAGTTAAAAACGAATGAAATCCCTTTTAGGATTTAGGCAGCAGGACAGAATGCTCTTGGTCAGGGGCCTCCCTCTGGGCACCTTGATCGTGTGCAAGCGCCTTTATGTCCTGTGTGTTTAAAGGGCTTTATCCTGACAGCAGTTAACCTTTCAAATGAACAGAATGGTGTTTCTCTGTTATTCTCTCTCCTTTTATTTTTATATGTGAGATGTGATGTTGTTGCGAGAATTCTTTTTTTCTGGCTTTATTTTCAGGAAGACTTCGACGTCGATCACTTTGTGTCTGACTGTCGGAAGCGAGTCCAGCTGGAAGCGCTTAGAGATGACCTGGAGCTCTACTATAAGCTGCTCAAAGCAGCCATGGTCGAGCTCATCAACAAGGACTACGCAGACTTTGTCAACCTGTCAACGAACCTGGTAACCCTGGCATGCGCAGCCCTGCCTGTCAGTGTGCTTACACAGGCGCTGCACACTTCCTTCCTCAGTCTTGTCTATTCTTAGCAGCTGAGTCGTTTTAGAAACCTTTTAGTTATTTTTTTTCCCCAGAAACTTGAAGGGATTGCTAATCTTATTAATAAAGGAACTAAACTTTCTTGATACACATTTCTTGTTTTTAGTTTAGTTTGATTATTTTTTGAATGACTTATTAAGAAGTGTTAAAAGTAAAGGATAGCAATACCAAGAATGTTTGTTCTTGTTAGTTGCTAATTGATTACCATGAAATCTCACCAGTTTAGACTAATTTCCGAGAGCAGATATCAACTCTTCTTAAGGAAATGTTTAATTTACTTTCAGGTACATGTGCTAGCCAGAGGTAGGTGGAGAAGACATTGGCCAATATTAATCATTAAGAAGCCTATTTTTACACATTTTATAAAAGTGAAGGAATTGTTTATAAGAAGCATATCAATTACTTGGAAAAGTTGCTTAGAAATACTTGAGTTCTCATGGTTGTGAAAGTCTTCCTCATATTTTAAGTCTGTTTGTCAAAAGACAAATGGAAAATAGCCATCTCTATGGGAATTTCAAGAAGCATTGAGAATAACGAGCCATAGTTGCTTTTGGGAAATACACCACTAAGATAAACGTTCCAGTAGCATTAGAAACCCTGAAAATTTTATTTCCATCCTGTTTAATTTGGGTTTTTCTGAAGGGTTGTAATAATGCTTAGGAAAAATGTAGTCCATCAGACTTTCATATCAGTTGGTTGAATATCATAAACAACAGATATAGCTATTTTTCTTGTTAGTCATTTAAAATTTCATCCAAAGGCAGATTGTGCATAGGAATTTTTGATTTATTATGACTTTCCTTATTTTTATAGTTCTTATTTATCAACAGGTTTTTCACATTCAATGAACAATATTTATGGCAAAGTAACCGTGGTTGCTAGCAGCATATAATTGTACAGAAAGAATAGCCTAAGTCTGATACGGCTTTGATCGTTAAGCGTAGGCTTCACTGTTAATCCTGGCCCTGATGTGTTTGTGCCAACTTGCCTTTAGGTCGGCATGGACAAGGCCCTCAATCAGCTTTCTGTGCCTTTGGGACAGTTACGAGAAGAGGTTCTGGTAAGTCCCCAAATACCAGTAAACAATCTACCATAAGGCGTATTACACTTGTTTGCCTTCTCCAAGAATTCTTTTATTAATCTGTTAGATTGTTGTCGTTGGTGTTTTCTAATGTTCCATGATTATAGTATGATACTTTCAAAATGTAAATGATTTGCATGTGATATTACAACCTAAGAAACATACTTGGTTTGAAGAAGGCAAATTCTCAAGAGTAGACACTTTTAAATGTCGAGGAGGAGGAGAAGGGTATTTCAAAATTTAAATTTGTTAATACCACCTCACCCAGTGGTCTCCAGCTTAGAACTGGCTTACTTATATTTTAAAATTTGTCATTTTACAAGTATTTTCCCAGACAATATTTTATATGTAGTTAGATTCGTGGACCAGTTTATACCAGCCATTTAACCCCTGATGTAACTGAAGGATAATATAAATGTCATGTAATACCTAGTTTCTCTGAGAAAATCTCTCCCTTGGGAATGGAACTGTCTGCCTCTAAGCCGTGAGAACAAGGACTTCATCCAGATGAACAGTGGAGAGGGAGTTTTGGTATCACCTCCGACAGAAAACTGTGCCGCCCTGTCCCCCTCACCCTCTGAGCTGTGCTGGGCACCTGGACCTCCATCCTCCCTTAGCTGTGAAGCGCTGCGCCGTCGCTTCCTGTGTGTGTCAGCGCTGGACCATGCTGGACCAAATGGCCTTACGCACCTTGCCTCGAGACAGCAGCTGGCACATGCAAGGCTCTCAGCAGATAGTGTGATAAAGAGGTTCTGCTTGGATAAAGCTGCAGGAAATGCAGGACAATGGGAATGTCAGGGCTGAGAAGTCCCGAGGAGGCTAGGCAAGAAAAAATTCGTAAAAGAGGTTAAGTTGTGAGCTGTGCCTTGAACTAGCAGGTTGCTTGAGAGTTTGTGTCTTGTTTGAAGTTTACAGAGCTTATTAGAGTGCGTTTTGTTGGAATGGGAAAGAAAGAAGTTCTTGGCCTGCTGCTGGATTCCACACCAGCCTCTGTGTGGCCTTCCTGCCTCCTTTTCAGGACTCCTCTTCCTTCTCCCAACCTGTAGCCATGACAGTTCCCGAACCCTGTCCGTTATTAACCTTCCACTCTTCTCTGAACTCTCTCCACTCTGCTGACCTGTGCTTGAACTTCCTCGACGGCTCTCATACCTTCAGGCTCTTGTCCTACACTGCCAGCTGCCAGCCCCACCTCCCGTCCCTTACTCTGCAGCTGTCTTTATAACCTTCCTTCTCCTCATCACCCATAGACCTCACCTGCCTTTTTATTCTCAACTCAAGAAGCTTCTCTGGGATTCTGAAATCATTGAGGGATAAGACTGTTTCTGTCCAATTCATCGTGTATCCTCATTGGCTGACAGTTGGTAGACATTTCATGGTTGCTGAATGAATTAATTCACTTTTCTGTAAAATCTTTGTGATTTGGCTGGTGGTGGTGGTTTAGCCACTAAGTCGTGTCTGACTTGCGACCCCGTGGACTGTAGCCGCCAGGCTCCTCTGTCCATGGCATTCTCCAGGCAAGAGTACTGGAGGGGCTGCCATGTCTAGTTTATTCTAATTGGTTTTTTTTACCTTTGTTTTGGCCTGATTCTTCATATATTGTTTAATTTATTAGCTTCTGGACATGTTTCTCCACCTGTGAGCTGCCTTTTCCTGGCCCTTCTGTCCCTTACTCCTTGATTCTTAATATCCTTAGAACAGCATGGCATCGTGGTGTATCAGTGCTTAAGGATTGCTTAATTCCTGATGGAATCTAGTCTAACATTCTCCTAAATCAGCCCCCCACCCGTTTATTTCTGCTTCTCTCCTAAAGGAAGCCTGCTGTGCACGCGGGTGTGCCCTCCAGCCCCGCATGTGCCCTGGAAGCTCTGCCCCTTCACCCTCTGTCTTCTAGCGACTCCTCCCCTCCACCGTCGGCCTCCTCAGCTCTCCACGGCAGACTCAAGTTCCATCCCCTGTGCCAGATCCTCCTGTTCTTTGATTCAGATGATTCTTTCTGTTCTCTGACCAAGTATGACGGTGATCGTGTATGTATTGGGTTGGCGAGCAAGTTCCACTGGTTTTTAGGTAAAAATAAAAGCACAGTTTTCATTTTGACCAAGAACTTTATTGAACAGTGTATTCACAGTTTTGTTCTACTACCTTCTGCAGTTTTTTTCAGGCAGCTTCATAATTCCACCTTCCCAAAACTTTTCATATTTTTGAGCAAAGAATGTTGCGAGTGTCTCTTATGGTCTTCCAGGGAATTGAAATTTTTCCATTAAGAGAATTTTGTAAAGACCAAAATAAGTGAAAATCTGAAGGTGCAATGTCTGATGACTGTGATGGATGAATCAGAACTTCCCAGCCAAGCTGTAACAGTTTTTGCCTGGTCATCAAAGAAACGTGGTCTTGAGTTATCCTGATGCAAGATTGTGCGTTTTCTGTTGACTAATTCCAGATGCTTGTCATCTAGTGCTGCCTTCAGTTTGTCTAATTGGGAGCAAGTACTTGTTAGAATTAATCATTTGGTTTTCCAGAAGGAGCTTATAATAGAGAGTTCCCTTCCAATCCCACCATGTACACAGCATCACTTTTGGATGAAGAGCAGCCTTTCGTATGATTGTGGTGGTTCGTTTTGCTTGCCCCACGAGCGCTTCCATTCCGCATAATTGTACAGTATCCACAGGGGAAGAGATGGTTGGATGGCATCATCGACTCAAGGGACATGAGTTTGAGCAAACTCTGGGAGATAGTGAAGGACAGGGAAGCCTGGCGTGCTGCAGTCCACGGGGTCGCAAAGACGGACACAACTGAGCTACTGAGCAACAACAGCAGTCCAGTTTTCTCTCTCTTGTCACAATGTGTTGTATTTTATTTTTTTAAATATTTATTTTAATTGGAGGTTAATTACTTTACAATATTGTATTGGTTTGCCATACATCAACATGAATCCGCCACAGGTATACTCGTGTTCCCCATCCTGAACCCCCCTCCCACCTCACAATTTGTTTTTAAAAATTTTTTTTGTTACTTTTAAGTAGAGAATTACCTGTGGAAATACGGTCAAGAAGGTTCTTTTTTCACTTCACTTATGTGGAACCCAAACATCAAAATGATTCACATAACCAAACTGGTACAAATGGTGTTCAGCAGTTGATTTGAATGTTTTGAGTATGTTGGCCATCTCCTGCATGGTATAATATTGAGTGTTCTCAGTTAAGGTCTCAATTTGATTGCTGTCAACTTCAACTGCTCATCTCAACTGTGGCGAAATCTATCCAGTTAGAAGTCTCCAGCACAGAACTTGGCAAAAGGCATTCTGGCACTTGAGTCAGTCACAGCGGCTTCTCCATACGCTGCACAAACCTTCCTTGCATTTCAGTTGCGTTTTTACCTTTCTTGAAATAATAAAGCATGATGCGCAGAAAATGTTGATTTTTTTCCTCCTTTGATATTAAAATGACTACACAAAAATTCAGTAGTCTTGATTTTTTTTTAGTGCACACTGATATGACAGCTGTCACAATACAGTCTTAACAAAATTATTTCTAATGAAATTAAAGACAGCCAAGCACTACTAGAGCCATCGTATGATAAAAAGTAAACTAACTTTTTTGCCAACCCAATATTATTATTCTTTTGGCCGTTAATCCTAGCTTTATATGTCATTTTGCCCTCAATTCATGAGTACCCTCAACAGCAGTTGTATTTGATATTATGTATTTTTGTCAATATCTACATAATACTGGCCCAAAGATAATTAAGTCACTTGGAAGTTAATGTATAAGTTTCGTAATGCCACAAAACAATTTCTGCAGTACGTTTTCTTTATTCTTTTAGAGTCTTCGGTCATCTGTCAGTGAAGGAATTCGGGCAGTAGACGAACGACTGTCTAAGCAAGAGGACATTAGGAAAAAGAAGGTATCCTTGAGCGTCAGACTGGTGAACATGGGCCTATGGTAGCACCTTGGCGCTAACGGCACTGTCATGGATGCGGTGTGATATACTCCTCTTGGTACCTTTGCAGAGAGGAGTGTGGGATCTTCCTTTCTCTTTAGGCATCAGCATTCAGCCAGGCTCCTGAGGGGTTCAGCCAGAGCTGGAGCCCAGGTCTCCTCATTCCTTGGCTGATTAAAGTCCTATTAATCAGAAGGGTGTGGTGAGGTGACTAATTGAAGAAAAAGACACAGAACATTGCATATTCTTCTTGTGCTTTATTAATGATAGCGTTAAGATTTAAATGTAGATTTCTCATGCTACATGCCAGCTAAAAACCTCATGTCTTCTCAACTTCTCACCATATGAAACTTTTTTTTTTCTTCCCAAAACTGTTTCTATGCTTCTAATGTCATGTTAACTGTTTGAAATAAAGCAGAATTTCAGAGGTACCCAAATGGGCACAAAATTAACATTCCTCAATTTTTCCAGAGTAAGAAACAGTAATAACTGGTATCAGTGAAGCATTTTACAGTTTAACAGGCATGAAACTAATTTCTCAGCACCCTCAGCAATTTCAGTGATTAGGGAGCAAGTAGGCCTCTACGGCCAGCTCTCCCGGTGTTCTGCTGCAGGTTGAAAGGCTAGTGAGTCGCTCTCTCTTTCTGCCACGTTCGCTGCTTTTGTTTCCACTTCGTAACTGCGCCTCTGCATGCACCGCTTTTAATTTTTAGCAGTCTTACGTTTTGGTTTTATTTTCTGACTTTAATGGACATATAACATTATATATCCATTATTCTATATATTATAATAATATATAATATATATCATATATATCCATTATTATTGGATATAATAGGATTAGAATTTGAGACAATTATCAACTTTTGTCCAGAGATGTCAAGCATGTAGTGCCTTTCTAGAAAGGCTGTAAGCTCTATGAGAGCAGGGACTCTCTGACTGTTCCATTCCGTCGTGTCCTCCCTGTCTGGAACAATGTCTGGTGCACAATAGGTGCTCAGTAACTATTTACATATTTTATTTTGTCTTTTTTAAAATTAATTTCTATTGGCGTATGCTTGCTTTACCATGTTTTAGTTTCTGCTGCACAGCAAAGTGAATCAGTCACACAGTGTGCCGCATATGTCCCCTCGTCTCTAGGTCTCTCCCCATTCGGGCCACCGCAGAGCACTGACTAGAGTCCCCTGTGCTCTGCAGTAGGTGCTGGCAACTGTCTGTCTAATGAGTGACTTCATATCTTTCTGTTCTTCTAAGGATGGGATGTTTTTATAATGCTCAACTTCTTCGATAATGTTGTGTAATAATGTCATTAATGAATTGGTGCTTAAGCATATAATTGTGTCATATACATGTAAACAGGGTAAAGATGATCAGAAGCTACAGTTATAACGTGAAAAAGGCTCATAAGAAGAAAAATGTAGTACCTATAGAGAGGTTCGTTTAAGACAGGAAAAGAAAGGAATAAAAGTGTGGGAAATGAGAAAAGAAACAGTCTGGTTTTCTTCTTTTTTTAACTATAAACTTGCAGCAGAATATTGAAAATGTGCTTCTTCTTGACACCTAAAATTAAGATTTGCATTCTTGGGAATTCAGTTTTATGTAGAAGTATTCAAAATATAGAATGCCCTACATACCCTAAGTTGACTTTTTGCTTTGTATTTCCCTGTATTTAGAATGGGGAAATAAGATGATTAAGATTAAATATCGTGACAACTTTTTTTTTGCTTAATTACTATTTTATAGATATGTGTATTGCGGCTTATACAGGTTATTCGATCAGTTGAGAAAATTGAAAAAATCTTAAATTCTCAACATTCTAAAGAAACATCTGCTCTAGAAGCAAGCAGGTAAGTATTTTCTTTACTAAATATTACATAAATTAATACTTCACATCTAGCCTAATTCTTCTTTTTTTTTTTTCAGTTAAAATTCATTTCTGAAAAAGAAGAAAAGCCAAGTCTGTGGTTCAGTGTTTTTGAGTGTAGCTTGTGGAAAGTGGAGGGTGTGAGATGGTAAAGTTTGTAATACATCCTTATAAAGCCTTTATGGTTATGGGCCACAGTTCCAATACATCACTTCACAGGGAATCAGAGGAGTGTGTTTTATTGCAATAATTTTATCTTTGGAATTGCCTTGTAGAAGCACTGGCAAAATTTTGTTGATCTTCAAGGTATGAAATAGCTTTCATCCTTCCTAAATTCATTTAGACCAGAGTAATGCCCACAGTGTTGCCACTTAAGTGTCTAACCCTAGCATTACATCATTAAGAAGCAGGATAGGCACGTTTAGTTAGCATTTGTCAACAAGAAAAAAAAGCTTGTGAAATTAGAAAAAGATGACCATTTTCTTTTTGTTATATACTGCAACTGTCTTATCTTTCTAGTCTGAATTTTAAATCAGCCAGGTAGGTGAGTGACTCGGAAAATGAGCAGCTCACACCAGCGCCATGGGAAGCGCCGTGGTGCCGTGGACAGGTCTGTGCTGAGTATTCCACTGGGCAGCCTGAGCCGTGGAGCCCAGCTCCTGGTGTCGTTGACAGTGGGAGGCCAATGGGAGCTCCTCTGGCAGGGCTGTAACACTGAGATACCGCCAGCCCCTACCTGGCATGCAGTAGGCCCTCAGTTCAGTGTCGTTGCCCAGTCATGGTCGGCTGTTTGTGACCCCATTTGATGGGTCATCCCTCCTGGCCCATCCAGGGACGCTGTTGGTCTCAAACTGTTCCAGGTCTCTCGCCCTCAGCTGCGTTGGCAGCTCCTGCCGGCTTATCCTCACTCGGCGTCCGCCATGCCTGCCTTCCTGTTTTCTTTCCGTTTTTGCCCATTCCTACTCTTCCTTTGATAGAAGTGCGTCACAAAGTCTTTTTCTGTAATACTGTCCCTTAGTGATACTCCATCTTTAATGTAATAGATACCATGCTGGTTCTTGCTCAGAATCACCTTCGAGGACTTTTTAAAAATTCAGATCAGCAGCTTTGGGTTGTAGAGGAAGGAAACCAGGGCAGTGTGATGAGGATAACAGGGCAGAGCTAGAGGGGAGGAAGTTAGAGTGAAGAAGGCCCGAGCAGGAGAGGCTGGGGCAGGAGACGTAGACACCCACGCTGGCCTGGCCACTCTTGCTTCTCGGCTGGACCTGTGGTGGGGCTGGCAGTGGCGGGCGTATGCTTAACTGTTAGAGTTTTCCGCTGCCCTAGAACAAGCTGTAAAAGCTCATGGCACAAAGGATGCTATAGCTTCTGCCTTATAACAGGGGGGCTACGGAAAAGCACAGTGAAAGCATCAGCATTGCTGATCATGTGATGTATTCTTGGAAATTAAAAACCTTTAGGAATTAACTCTTTTCAATTGTCTCCACTAGCCCACTTTTGACTGGACAAATTTTGGAGAGAATTGCCACAGAATTTAATCAGTTACAGTTTCACGCTGTTCAAAGCAAAGGCTTGCCTCTTCTGGACAAAATAAGACCAGTAAGTGTCACTTTAGATTTTCACACTTCAGTATTTAGGGATTTGCTAAATGGCACAGGCAGACCTTGTTTTATTGCCCTTAGATTTATTGTGTTTCACAGATATTGCGCTTTTTTTAAACAATTGAAGGTTTTTTCAGCTCTGCGTCAAGGAGATCTATCACCATGCCAGTACCCTTTTAACAGCACTTGCTCACTTCACGGGCTGTTATCTCTGTATCTCATTCTGGTAGTTTTCACAGTATTTCAAACCTCCACCAGCAAAATGATTATAGCTTACTGAAGGTTCACATGACGATTGCATTTTTTAGCAATAAAGCGTTTCTTAATTAAGGTAAGGTCTGTATCTTGTTTTTCTACATATAATGCTTTTGCAGACTCGGTATGCTACCTGTAGTACAGTATAAACATCCCCTTTATATCTGCTTGGAATCCAAGAAGCCCCGTAACTGGCTCTATTGAGGTAGTAGTCGGCTCACTGCGGTGGCCTGGAGCCGCCCCTGCAGTATTGCCAGGGCGCGCCTGTATTGTTCTGACCGTTGTGGTCTGCAAGATTTTGAAATTAGCTTTGAATTTTCTCTTTCAGTTTTTGTTTTTAGGCCCCTGCCTCCTAATGTGTCACACTTTATAGATTTTGTGTAAAGACACAGGCATATTCTCTGAATTATAAGGGTCAAATTAACTCTAAATTTCATGTAATTGACACGCTGTATGATTTAGTCAGAATTAATTTATCCAAAACTCTTGACTGGACTTTAGAATCATGATGTTTGTCAGATTTACTCTGTAACTTAAAGGAACCTCATTCTGAAGTGATATCTAAATCCTCCTTTGATACAGACAAGATTAACTTACAAAGAGATGCGAGGAGGAGGAGAGATTCATTGTTACTCTCCAGAAAATGTTAATATTTAATTTTACATATCTTCTGTTGGAATAAGAAATGTGTTATGTATGTGTTTGGATCTTTAGAAATTATTACAACTGGAGCTTTTTAACCTGCCTTTCTTGCAGCGTATAGCTGGTATTACAGCCATGTTACAACAGTCACTGGAAGGCCTCCTACTAGAAGGTCTTCAGACTTCCAGTGTCGATATTATTCGGCACTGCTTACGGACTTACGCCACAATTGACAAGACCCGGGATGCAGAGGCCTTAGTTGGTCAAGTCCTCGTGAAACCATACGTAGATGAGGTTTGTGTACTGTTGGATAAGGCCTTCATTCAGCAGGTGTTCGTGGAGCATCTGCTCTGTCTTGGATGCTTTACTGGGTGTAAGGGGTGGCTTAGAGGCCTTTCTGTAAAGATTCTCAGTTCCTGTAGTACCATCAGTTGTGAGAAAAGGTTGGTCCCTGGTGGTTACAACCAGCATGCCGGAGTCAGGCACCTTCTCAAGTGTTTTTAGTGATGCTATAGCCCAGGGATCATGTTAATTTAGTGGGAGGAGGGTCTTGCCTAGGGAGAAGGAATGTATCAAAACATTTTTAGGTCAGTTTTATGGAATGTAAATTATTTGCCACTAAATTCTTAAAATGAATTTTTAACTACTGGTCTAGTGGGTAAAATGGAACGAGTAAGCAGATACCAAAACTGCAGTGTTGCTGGTAAAGGAGCCTGCTGAACCCCGACCATGGAAAGCCTGTGCTGAAGGGCGTCTTCACAGAGCTGTGGCCTGAGTCTTGAATACTGAGGAGTCTCTTAGCCAGGAAGGTGGGAGGGAGGAAACAGTCACTGACGCAGGCCTTTCATAGGCAGATGAGCGGCACAATACCCTAAGTCCAGAGCTTGCCTATCCAGTGTCCTTATCTGCAAGGATACAGTTAAACTTTGGAAAGTGAGCATATTCTTCCTTTGAGCAGCCAGAATATAAACTGTACCACATGAAGCTGCCAATACTCAACATTTTCTGACACACAAAAATGGCAGCTGCATCTGGTCCAAACTGGTGAGAGTCGCAAGCCCGCCCTCAGTGTCTGCGGGCTTCTCCAGTCCTCCGTCGGTGCGGACGCTCTTTCTGCCCAGTAAGCAAAAGCCCTGCTCTCCGTGACTTTGGGTGAAAGGCTCCCATCTATAAATGGGGGAAATTGAATCTCACTGATAAAAATGAAATTTGAGGATTAACGTCAGTAATCCTCTCAGCTTTTACTAAAAATAAATGATCTGTCAGACTCCTCTCTTCCTATCCTGTTATGTTTCATATCTAACTTGATAAGAATGAAAAAGACAAATTACCTACATTATTTCTTTATCAGTAAGTGAAAATCGTTACTAACTTATGCCTTTGTTTTTCATTGAACTGAACCTAATGTGCTAACTTAGAGAAACATTTGATGTTTCAGTGGCATATTAAATAAACTAAGGCCACATTTTAATTTTTTTTAATTCATATGCTTATCTTGTCATTAACCTTTTAACTCTCAACCTTAACACAAAAGATAAAATAATAAAGTAAACTAAAACATGTATTTCCATCTTCCTCTGTCTCACGCCTTCCCCTGATCTAAATTACGGTAGAAGAAAAGGCCAAGGTCGGTACAGGGAGGGGCTGTTGTTATGGGAAATCGTCATTTTATTTTGTTTTCGATCTCAGGAGGGAAGGAGGCAAATGTGCTTGGCTTCCCAGCTTCAGGCCAGTCTCTGTCACCCAGCCTGTGTCTCCCCTGGGTCAGAGTTGTGCTTCCAGATCCTGAAACTAGCTCTGAGTATAGCTGTTACTGTTAGAAGCATGTTAGCTGGGGAGGAGGGGCATGAGGAAGCATACTTTTGAGGTTTTCTCTATTTTTCCTGTAGTGTGTAATTCATACCTCTTTTAGATGCTTTTTAAAAAATGCTGTTCATTCAATAGGTGATTCTAGAGCAGATTGTTGACAGTCATCTGAGTGATCTCCAGCTCATGTATGATAAGCTCTTGGAGTTCGTTCCCCATCACTGCCGCCTTCTTCGAGAGGTCACAGGAGGAGCCATCTCAAGGTAGTTTAAGCAGCTGTACTTAGAGCTTGCGCCGGCTAATTACTGCTGCCTTGTTTGAGGCGGGTTCCTCTGTACTTCCCTAGTGAATTGTTAACGTGGCACTGCGAGGTGGGTGTGGGTCATCCCCTCAGAAGGTCATCGTCTTAGAAGGGAGCTGTAATGAGCAGGGCAGAGGTGAAGGGAGCATCTTTCTGAATTCACGACCCATACTTTCCCCTTTTCTATACTTTTTTCTAAATTACTTGTGAAATAAAAGTTGGTTTCCTTACATTATTCTAATGTTGTAATCTGTTTATAAATATCAGTTCAGTTTAATTCAACAAGTTTTACATTAATTGTGGTTAAAGTCATCTTCAGTGTTCCCTCCTCTTGCCTAATTTCCATACTTTTAGCTTTGTTTCATAAATACCCGACTGCCTTTCACCATCACCACTGGCCTGATCCGGGCCTTTGTCATAGTTTTATCCCGAATAACAGGATCTGCCCACCTCCTCTCCCTGCCTCCACCCTCTCCCTTCTCACCCTCTCCCTCTGCCCTTCGGCTGTCGGATTTACCCGCAGTTCTGATATTTAGGCACTGCCTTCTTCCTAGGTCTTCAGTGGCTTCTTGCTGCTTGTCGGGGAGAGTTTAGGCTTCTTGACGTGGCACTGCCCTCTCCCTAAGCCTGCAGTGGCCTCTTGCTTCTCATCAGGGAGTCTAGGCTCTTGACAGGGCACTGCCTTCTCCCTAAGCCTGCAGTGGCCTCTTGCTGCTTGTCGGGGAAAGTCTAGGCTCTTGACGCGGCACACGAGGCCCTGCGTGCTCTGGCCTCGGCGGTCCTTGCACGTGGCACTCTGCAGGCTCCCCTTGCTCCGCCGGCCCCCAGCATACATCCCGTGGGCCTGGGTTTCCCTCCGAGTCCGCTGCCTTTCCCTTTCTCTTTGTTGATCTGTCATTCCGTGTGAAGCCCCAACTCAGATGCCACTTCCTTCAAGAGACCACCTTTCATCCTGCAGTCTAGCTTTAATCCTGTTCTCTGCAGCCGATTGCATGTTGCTTTTACTTCTGTTGAGGACTAATTTCCATCTTAACAGCTTGCTCCCATCCTGCACAACGCATACTCCCCACCCTTGGCACAGTGTCTTAAGACAGCAACTATCCAATGTTTTTGAAATGAAAGACTCAGTCAATGTGCAGCATTAGAAAGGCAAATAAAGTCCCTTTCTTCACAGAGTAAAAATTATTTTTAGTCTTGAATTTTTTCTTTGAAAGGAGAAACCTGGGGAATAAATGTGCCGATAGACGGTGAAGTGCCCTCTCTGTTTCCACTAGATGATTTCAGATGAAGCTTTGTTTTGCCACTTTTGTTTAATAATCATGAAGATTTAGTTGGATTTGGATTTGGGGTAAGAATTTAACAGAAGTCATCATGTGAAATTAAAGAGGCCACAGTAACGAAACAGCCAGTCATTAGATTTGACAAGCCTAGTCTTGGTCCTGAAATGTCAAGTCTCATGCCTCACGTTTGTTCTTTTCCACAGTTTTCAGTGTGGCAGAACTCATGTAGAAAGCTCAGAAATTTGAGTGTCTAGACTGTGCCTTGGTAGGTCATCTGCCTTTGCTTCACGCCCCATCGTCTTGTTGCCCTGGACCCTCCCTTGCTCAGCATCTGCCTTTGGGTGCTTTGTATACTTGGCAACACCAGTGATGTTCAGGAGTTATTTTCCAGAGAACGTAAATTAGCCTTTCTAATTGTTGATCCTGCAGATTTAAATTTTCTTTTTGAGGCTTTAACTGTATATTTAGTTTGGAAATGAGGTGATCTTGTCATTCATTGTTGCTCATATTACGTGCATTTTTATTATAAAATCTTCAATTTTGTTCTCTCTTCCTATACCTGATTAGAGCTAGTTCTTACTGTGATTAAAAGCATGATATGATACGTGGAATTGGGTGTGTGGGACATAGGCATCTCCTTCCCCTCACTGAATGTAAAGAAGGTTACCTTAATACAGAGCACGTTAGCAGTGCACCAAAGTGGGCAGGTCCGTGAGGTGGTGTTGCCTAAAGATATTTACAGATTTTTAAGCGCAGAGAAACTTAGGGAGCCCACCTCTTTTGTTCACGTACTGTGTATTTCACACTGTTAACGTAGTACTTACTATATGCCGCTGCTCTTGCTGCTGCTGAGTCGCTTCAGCCGTGTCCGACTCTGTGCGACCCCATAGACGGCAGCCCACCAGGCTCCCCCGTCCCTGGGATTCTCCAGGCAAGAACACTGGAGTGGTTGCCATTTCCTTCTCCAATGCATGAAAGTGAAAAGTGAAACTGAAGTCACTCAGTCGCACCTGACTCCTAGCGACCCCATGGACTGCAGCCCACCAGGCTACTCCGTCCATGGGATTTTCCAGGCAAGAGGACTGGAGTGGGGTGCCATTGCCTTCTCCCTACTATATGGTAGTAAGTTCTAAATGCTTTACAAATCTTATTTCATATAATGACCCTATGATTTTAAAGAAGAGGAAACCAAAGCACAGAGAAGTTCAGTGACCCGAGATTTGAACTGAGGTACTGTGGCTCCTGAAAGCGTGATTTTATCTCAGTGTTCTCTCTCACCTAAGCGTGTGAATTAGAGACTCAGAATTCGGCCTTTTTGCTGACAGTGCAAAATAGAGCATGTGCATATGAAACCATGAATGTTAGCAGTTTTCTTTGTTAAGGTTTGTGATCCAGATTCTACATGGAATGAAATTTTACATTAGACCTGAAGATGATCAGAGGAAGCTGAGTCACAGAGCTGTTAGTGATTGGTAAATTAGTGTGATTTATAGTGTTTTAGAGTTGAGTGTGGAGAAGGCAATGGCACCCACTCCAGCACTCTTGCCTGGAGAATCCCATGGACGGAGGAGCCTGGTGGGCTGCAGTCCATGGGGTCGCGAAGAGTCCAGCACGACTGAGCGACTTCACTTTCACTTTTCACTTTCATGCATTGGAGAAGGCAATGGCAACCCACTCCAGTGTTCTTGCCTGGAGAATCCCAGGGACAGAGGAGCCTGGTGGGCTGCCATCTATGGGGTTGCACAGTGTCGGGCACGGCTGAAGCGACTTAGCAGCAGCAACAGCAGCAGAGTTGAGCAGTGTTAAGATTGAATACAAAGATTGCTTTTCTTGTGGTACTAGATTGCTGCTTTTTCAAGATAGTGTGTAAACATGGTAGCCCATTTTAGGGGAGAAAGCTGTGCCACGGCACATCGGCATAGTTTTCCGTTACCTTCAACCCCAGCTGTCTGCTCTGTGATAATTGTAGGAGTCGGGACACAGAGGGTGTGTCAGGTTCTAGGTGAGAATGAGATCAAGGAGTGAGAGAGAAGTTTGGGCCTAAAACAAAATAATTGACAAATACAGTTGTTTTCAACAGGTCAAAGTAAATTTTAGGCTGAGGAACTTTTATTTTAATAAAACACCACAATGGAATTTTGCTTTTTGTAAGTAGGTGTTTCTGGTGTATTTGACTGAAATTTTTCTCTTATCTCACAGTGAAAAGGGGAATACTGTTCCCGGCTATGATTTTTTGGTGAATTCTGTCTGGCCAGAAATAGTACGAGGATTAGAAGAAAAATTGCCCTCGCTGTTTAATCCTGGGGACCCTGATGCATTTCACCAGGTACCTTTTCCTCTGCTGTCTGGACTTTTGATGGTGCTGACCTGAGATACTTATGTCTTTTTTGCACAGTCTTGGTTCTGTGGTTCATGGAGCCAGCATTTACCTTAAAAATACAGACATTGTTTTATTCAAGTCATAGTCTCTGATATTTTGGGGACTAAGAATATTTTTTAGGATGTAAGGTAGAATTCAGTCGAGAAGCAATTATGACTAGATATGGATGTTTTTTATCTAAATTTTAAAAAAGATCTTAAGGACCATTGAAAACAAATCTCTTCGCAGTTATTTTCGATGAAACATTAAGCTTGTAGAACTCTGCTGTATCAGTTTGAAGGAAAACAGGAAGTAGTGATTGGATTGCAGTCTATGTTACATCCAATCACTGCTTCTTGTCTTCCTTCAAAGTGAGACAGCAGAGTTCTACAAACTTGATTTTCATGGAAAGCAACTGTAAAGAGATTTATATAGTTAAAATTATAATTATTAACGTAGTATAAAAGTATCCTATGTAATTTGAAAGATTAGGAGGCCTTGATATGGCTCATATATCAAAAGTGAACACATATGTTGATTTTCCATTTTTTAAAGATGTTATGTAGTGTCCTGCAGAAGAATGAAGACTCTAGGCCACACGGCCTGAGTCTGCACCCCGCTCTCCTGCTCAGCACGCTGCTGCTCAGCCTCTTGGTGCCTCTCCTCCTCTTCCTGCTCTGGACTTTGATTCTTGCTTTTCATTCTTTCATTCAGTGTGACCATCTCTGCCTTGCAGTCAGGTAGCTCATTAACTCTATGTGACCGTAGTGATCGATAGACTTGGGGATTTTTTAGTTCTTACTATCTGTCCCATTTTTCTTCCTCCTTTTCCTTTCTCTCTTCTTTTTTTTTTCTTTTCCACCTTCTTTGTATTTTTCACTTTTGGGAATTTGTTTCTCTCATTTAGTCTCTTTTACCCCTCCACTAATTTAGAAGTTCTGCCCTCTATTTATTTGTGTATTAAGTAACCTTAGTGGTTACTTAACAGAATTTAAAGTTGCTGGTGTCCTTCAGCCTCCCAAACAGCACAAGGATCTCAGACACCAATCATGCCATTCCGTAGTGTATGTTAGTTACCAGGGTCTTATTTCTATTTTGATTTTTTACGCCCCCAATTGGGCGTTTTTTCATTGCTCTGACACGGCCGTCATCCTCCTCTGAAAGTCCCTCCGCATGTTCATCGTGTGCTCTGCTCACTGCTGCGTCTTGGGTGCCAGGCCTTTTCTCTTGGATCATTTTCCTTCCTCCTGAAATCCATCTGTTACCAATTTCTGTTGGTAATAAATTTCACTTTTTTATGATAAACCCTCAGTTAATATTTGTTTGAAAATAACTTTGTACCTTTTTTGTTTGAAAGGTGATTTTGCTGGAAGCAGAGTTCTCTGCACTTTGAACTTTGTCACCTGAAGGCAATAGTTGCTGCTGTCTCTTGGGGGTCACAGCGGCTTCTCCCCCAGCTGCTGCCGCTGGCGCATAGCCGCTCAGTCGTGCCCAACTCTGTGCGACCCCACAGGCGGCATCCCACCAGGCTCCCCCGTCCCTGGGACTCTCCAGGCAAGAACACTGGAGTGGGTTGCCATTTCCTTCTCCAGTGCATGACAGTGAAAAGTGAAAGTGAAGTCGCTCAGTTGTGTCCGACTCTTAGCGACCCCATGGACTGCAGCCCACCAGGCTCCTCCGTCCATGGGATTTTCCAGGCAAGAGGACTGGAGAGGGGTGCCAGTGCCTTCTCCGCTTTTCCCCTGGCTCCTTTTAAAATTTTCCCAGTGACTTGGGTGTGCTGTTTCATTATGATATATCTAGTGCGGACTTCTTTTTATTTGCTGAATTTAAGATTTGTTGGGTTTTCTGAATCTGAGGATTGGTGGTTTTTTAAATCATTTCTATATCATTTTTATTCATTAACTGAATTGTGCTTCTGTCTCATTCCTTTATTATTTGCTTTTAGAACTCTTAATTAATTATCTTCACTTTATCCTTCATGTTTCCTGAATTTACTTCATTTTTATCTCTTTGTGCTACGTTCTGGGTAATTTCTTGGGACTTTTCTTCTAGTTCAAGAATTCCTTCTTCAGTTGTGTCTAAATTCTTTTTCACCTGTTTCAAATTTATCATTATTTTCATTTCTAGAAGCTCTGTTTGCCTCTTTTTCCAATTGTGCTTGGTCGCTTTGCTCACTAATTTTTTAAAGTGTAGAGAGGCAGAAGTTGAGTGTGGTGAGCCTGGGCCTAATAACTCCACAACAGATAAGACACCAAATTTGGAGCTTTATTATCCCAGAAAGACCACTTATCTGTTCTCTTGGCCCGTTACAGTGTGTTGAACCATATAATTAGGTAATACGATTTTCAACAAGTAGTGTGACACTGAGTTTTGTGAGTTTATAAAATAAACCTTTATAAATAAATAAAGTAGGGCTTTTAAAAATAGATACCATAAGCACAATGAAGTAATGGTCTTAAGCATTAGCAGTTTAGACCCTTTACATCCCTCTTTGAGAATCATATTGATCATGTTAGGCTCAGGAGATTTTTCAGCTCAGAAATGAAGCTTTCTGGTGAAATGTTGACTTTAAAATTCTAAACCAATACTTAATGTTCATGGTTAAACATTTCTTGCAAGAAATGCTTTCAGTTTTCAGTGTTAATGGGACATGCTTTTGAGAAGAGAGAAGTATTTTTACATTTCTTTAACATCCATTATATGCAGGGGTGTAGTTTTATCCCAAAAGGGATGAGTAATACTTTTCTTTGTCTCGGCTCCTCACATCTAGACCACACTTAGGAAATTCAGTAAGTGTAGCTAAGAGTCTGACACGACTGAGCAACTTCACTTTCACTTTTCATTTTCATGCACTGGGGAAGGAAATGGCAACCCACTCCAGTGTTCTTGCCTGGAGAATCCCAGGGATGAGGGAGCCTGGTGAGCTGCCACCTGTGGGGTCTCACAGAGTCGGACACGACTGAAGCGACTTAGCAGCAGCAGCTCAAAACCGGCTGAAAGGAATTTAACACTATAGTAGTGTTTACGAGTACAATTCCCGTGCAATCACAGGCGCCATATCTAGGTGACTGGTTTGGTGACCCAGAATAGAGCTTCTCTTAAATGGGAAGTGCATGGAAATCCTGCAGTGTTCTCCCGAGAGCCTGGGGATTCAGAGCCCTCGCCAGAGGGTGTGCAGCTGCAGTTTTGCGCTGCTGACTGACTGGGCTCCTGGTTCCTCTATGTCCTTGCTTTGTGTCTGAGTAAATTCTCTCTGAGCCTGAGCAGAAGAGGAGGTGTCATCTCTGTGGGAGATGATAATAAGAGCAGTTAACCTAGTAGTGTGGTTTTCTGGGTTAAATTAGATACTACAGTTGTGAGCACGGTGTCCAAATGGTCCATGTTAAGTCAGTGTTGCTGCCGCTCTTAGTGGTGTTGTTGGATGGCCCTTGTCAGTCTTCATGGTGGCCCATCTATAAAAATGATGTGATTACTCACATGGTTTCAGTAATTTCTTTCCTTTTTTTAAATTTTCTACTTCTTCTCAAAAGGCAGTGAAAATTATACCACTTAATCTATGATCTCTTGTGGTTCCAGTGGACAGTTAGGGGTGCCCTAGAAAACGAGTGAGAGCTATCCCTTAAAGACCGCTGGACTTAGAATGCCTGGGTCTCTTGAGGGGCTTGCCACCTAAGACCTTGAACAAGTCGTAGAACCACTTCGGGCGTTACTCAGTGTGGGGACCTTCAAAGGAAGATCCTGTAAGGCCCTAATGAGATCCTAAACTTGGGATTCTGTGTGTTGATCTTCATCTTGATTTCCGTTTTTCAGTATTTGATCCTGATTCTGGTTAGTTTACTTAAAATGAAAACTCCACCTGTTTGTTCTTATTTTAGAAATATACCATAAGTATGAATTTTGTAAGAGCGTTTGAACGGCAGTGTGGATCACAGGCCAGTGTCAAAAGATTAAGAGCGCATCCTGCCTATCACAGCTTCAATAATAAGTGGAACCTGCCTGTTTATTTTCAAATAAGGTCAGTAATTTATTCCCATCGCCTCCACCCTTCTGAAATAGAATGTGAACACCAGTTCAGATGGACTGAACTCTGTCTCACAGCCCCTTCCTGGAGATCATCATATTATTCCTGGGAAACAACTTAGAGCAGAAGTGCACAGAAGTATCGTGATTGCCAAAGTTCTGGCTTCTATGACAGAAGGGTTGCGCTTCACTCCTGTGTCCTTGGCAAGCTGAGAGCGCTAGTCCAGGGGAGCGAGCCCGGCCGGCTTCCTTCCCAGGGGCTGCGCCTCACTCGCCATGAAGAGACCGCGGGAGCTGGCCGCCTGGCAGCTCCCCTCCCCCTTCCCCTCCACCAGCGCCAGCTCCGCGTGGCAGCCCTGCCCTCCATCTGTAGCTCTGCCCAGCTGTGACAGTTTATCCTCAGAGGGAATCATGAAAAGTATCCCGTCGTGAAATATTTTTTGTAGCTGATTCCATCCATCAATTTATAAGAATTGTAGTTATTATTTTGGCTTCCTTTATAATCTTGGTGAGTATTCTGGAAAATGGTGACACTTTCCTTCCAGATAGCATAGTGATATCACCAGTGTCTGTTAAGTGGTCCTGTAGACAGTTTGGGGCAATTTAAGATAAATTCTTAACGATGTATGTTCCTCTAGAAAAATAGATGATAATATAGCCATTTTTGCAGATTCTCTTGAATGAGGTTGCAGTAAGTTCCTCCATAAAATGGTGTTAACTAGAGCATTTTAGGTAGGATGGTCTTAAAGACTTGCAAGCTCTGTGTTTAAATTGTGGATGCTTCCATTAATCATGGTGGAGCGCTTCCCTAGAGTTCTGAGGAGTAACTGACAGAGAGGGAAATATATAGATACCTTGACTTGTAATCACTTGCCATGATTGGGAATGTGTATAGTCACCTTTCGATGATGAAGTCAAAGCTGTCAGACTGTTAGTATGGTGCTCTTTTACATATAATACTGAGCTTTATACTTAATTTTTCAAGGTTATATTATCATGTAGCTAAGAAATTAAGGATTTGTTTGTCGGAGATACTCATGGACCGCATGGGAAGTAATCGTTATGTGATGATCAAGGTGTAGCCAGGGCAAGAAGCCCTTTCGGTTCATGAGAAAAATTTAAAATGGTGAAGCATCCTTTTATAGTGTAAGAGTGCCATAGAGAAATAATACTTAGACTTTCCGTGTCTCCTGTAGTCTACGTTTTGGGTTAGGTTGCTTTAGATCCCTAATAACCATCACAGCCCATACCCCTGCTCACTGCCTCCAGACGCCTCTTATCCAGTCACTTCCCCAGGCCCCACACCCCCACACTTGGTCATCTTGCACTCTCTCATCGTTCCGCCTTCTGGAGTTCTGGGCCCTGCAGGGTAGCACAGCCTGGCCTCAGCCCGTTCTCCTCTCATCATAAGTTCTCTCAAAGCTGGTAATTGAGTCTTAAACTATGCTGAAACTCAGCCAGTCCCATGAAAAACATTTTTAATCTTCACCAGAGTTTACCATAAGCATTCAAAGGAATTGCTTAACTTTTCTTTGTAAATAGTTTTATTCAAAATTTATGAAATTAGAAAAGTTACATTTGAGTTATGAGGTGTGGAACCTGTTTTCAGTACAGTTGCTCTTCCACTTAAAAAGAAATTCAAGTAATACTTTATAGAACGCCACTCTGTTGATTTTCGTCAGTGGTTGGGTTATTTATTCTCTGGGATAACAGAATGTTTTGCAAACATGGCTAGTGTCAAAGCTGTATTGCTCTCTGATTTGCTTCAGGGTCATTTAAAGTCAGCCTGAACGCCAGTAGGGTGGTGATGTTTCAACAAGTTTCTAGGAAGGAATATCAGTACTAATACTGCACTCTCAGTAGCGATCAGATAGTCCCGGGTCTGACTCTGCCTGCGTCCCCATCATCTTCAGGAAAGAAGGCCCGCCTCCCGCCACCACCGTTCTGTGAGCCACGGGCACCCCTTCCGTCTCTGGCACCCTGTTGTGTCAACACTTCATTTGTTCTTACGCGAGTTTTGGAAAGTAGGGTTAGGAATTAGTTTTCGTAGAAAGAGATTAAATACACATGGGCCCCCAACAGTCTCAAATGGTAGTAGATCAGTGGCTGCCTGGAAGCTGGGTGTTAGCCCCTTAAATGCTACAGGCAGTGTTATCTCTTTTTAAATTGAACTCTCGCTGGAGTGTTCTGTGCCTCCAGGATGGTCACGTGTGTGCTCTGTTCCATTCAGCACGTGCTTAGCAGGGTGTAGCTCCGTCACAGCATGGAGTCTGTGTGGTGCTAACCTGCCTTCCTTCCCCTCCACCCTCCTCACGTTGTGTCCATGCGTCAGTAGACCCGTGCTTGGGGAAGGGGGTGTGTGTCTCCAGATCATCCCCATACCCAAATGTGAGGCTTCAGGAGTGTTTGTACTTGGGGTGGCCTTTCTTACAGATCCTCTATCAAGAGTAGGATGGCACCCCATATACATGTGAAACTACAGCATAACTTTTCAAATTTCACCAAAGCAACATCTCGATGAATTTGTTTATTTTCTAAGAAGAAGTACAACCTAACACTTCAATCCTGGAAGTTACTGGCCAGCAAAGCTACTTGAGGGGCTGGTGCTGGGCTCCTGGAGGGCAGGGCGAGAGGGCACCTGGGTCACATGACACGGACAGTTTAGTTTTAAGGGTCTCAGGCCTGGTCACACATAACCTGCACGTCTGTGTAAGAGGCATTAATGTTGGGGGTCTGCTGCGTTTGTTTCTTGCACTTTCTCGTTTGTCTGGTTTTCAGGTTGTTGTAGCATACGTGTAGTTTTATCCTGTGTCTTTACTTACACTGGATTATACCTGTTCCTCTGATGGCCACAGAACTCCAGGCTGACCTCTCTTCACGCTGCGTTCAGTCGGAACTGTGCCGCACGTTACAGCAGCCTTCCCTTCCTGGGGCTGCGAAGGTTGCTTCTGGTTTTCCGTGCTCTGAACAGTGCTGTGTTAGTGTCGGGCCTTTTCTGTGTTGAAGCTTACTTCCTGTGTTTTATGTATTAATAGATTTAGGCAAAAGGTGGAATTAGGGTCTGAGGCTAATGCAGGAGCTGGTCTGCTCTCTTCACCGCAGGGCAGCCTCTGCCCTCTCCTCCCCGCCGTGCTCAGGGGCGCCGTGTTCTTTGCGGCTCTCCAGCGCTCTCTTCTCTCCCTCCACTTTCTTTTCTGTCACTTGTTCCCTCCATGCCTCTGCCTGCTGCCTGGAGAGACCCGCCTTTCGCAAGCTGCACAGGGCAGTTGCTGAGTTCTTTCCTCCGCGTGGGGAGCGGCCCACTCCAGCAGTCAGGGTGGCCCAGAGCCCGCTGCTCTCGGCCACCCGTGCCTTTGCGGGCAGGGCTGCTGCTCTTTGTATGAAGCGCTGCTCCGTTTACGCTCCAGTTTCCTGAAGATCAGTCTCTGAACCCCTTTTAAAAAGCGTATAAGTACTAAAAAGAGCCAAGATTATGGATTAGGTAAATTGATGTTAAGTATGTGTGAGAATTTCTTGGTAGCTAGGGAGCTAGTGGGTGACAGGAGAATGTACGGTAAGGAAAGTGTGGACATGGAAGGGTATATAGGTAGGAAGGGGGGTGCTACACAGGCAGCTAAGTAAGGAAATAGAGACACACACAGGTTCAGTTCACAGTCATAACAACGTGTCCACATCAGATACTAAAACAGAAGTCTGTGAGAAGATGGTATGAAATGACAAATGGCTCAGCAGAGAAAACAGGAAGCGCATCGAGGAGCAGACCCTGAGCCTCAGGGTGGGCACGCAGTTCCCAGTGGCAGCACGAGAGACGGGCAGCAGGTGCTTGGTGAGCGCCAGGCAGAGACTTGTTCTAGCTAACTGCCTGCTTTCAGTGACATGTCTCAAGCTGCAAACAAAGATACAGAATAGAGCTTCTCCATTTCTTAGTTTGAGGGACATTTGCTTTCTTCTGATAGTGTGGAGGTAAGAGGACTGGAAAAACCAGTCTTATGGTCCTGAAGTCATGATTACCTGATTATAGGTGGTGGGACTTACCAGAAATGGTTTCCCGGTGAAGTAATTCAGATAAGTTTATTTCCTGCTCAGTTAAGAAAAAAAGCCTGGAGGCCAGGCATCAGGGCTGCTGGGACGTCTCTGAGGCCCTAGCCCCACGCACGAGCAGGAGAAGGGTCCTGTTGCCTGGGGCGGGGGAGGCTGGGGGACGGGCACCTGGAGCAGAAAAGACAGCCGTCTACACTCTTGTTTTTCTCTCAGATTTAGAGAAATAGCGGGATCCTTAGAAGCAGCACTTACAGATGTCCTGGAAGAGGCACCAGGTAACATCCTCACAGTGACGAAGGCCAGCATTAGGTGGGTTAATTCCATTCGCCAAGTCTTCTTGGCGGCCTGAGCGCCCTGGGAGCACCTTGACCTTTTGCTGTCTTCCAATAGCGTTGCTCGCTCAGTTGTGTCCGACTCTTTGCAACCCCATGGGTTGTAGCCTGCCAGGCTCCTCTGTCCATGAAATTCTCCACGCAAGATTGCTGGAGTGGGCAGACGTCCCTGACCCAGGGATCAAACCCAGGTCTGCTGCCTTGCGTGCAGGTTATTTACCATCAGAGCCACCAGGGGAGAGAGTTAGGCCCTGAAGATAGGGTTTAACTTCTTTTTTTAAAAAAAGGTTTATGGAGCTTCCGGCTGTATAGAGACGATGTAAAGGGTGCTTTAAGAACACGGGAAGGAGGCCACATTTTCGTTTCTGAATATAATGTGTCAAGGGGATATAACCCCTGCTATGCTTAAGTGACAGCCTTTTTTGTAGCCATGTGGCCACCCTCCGCTCCCCTCTCAAGCTGAGGTAAAGGATCAGAATGACCCTTTCCCTGCAGAGGACGGCTCAGCCCGGACTGTTGCCTCAGGCCTCCAGAGCCCTTGGCCCAGCCCTGGGACAGTGGGCAGGCGACTGGGCTCAGCCTGCGCTTTGCAGACATGTCTGCGTCTAGTCATGCCTTAGGCGCCCTGGTGACTGCTCACCTAGGTGTCTGTTCCTGGAGCACCAAGCTCCATCTAAGCTGCGCTCTTTAAGCCTCAAAAGCTTAGGTTCAGCTGTCTTTGCAAAAGTAGCCATGTGTAATTGACTTCCTGTGTTTAAATAGCATATTCAGGAGTGGAAGAGAAGACAGGACAAATTCAAGACCAAAGATTAAACCCTTGCAAGTGATTGCCACTCCAATTCGCATGTGCTGATTTATCATAAAGTACCTGTTAACTGATTATTTCTGATTGTTATGTATGTTTAATATGTGTCAAATGCCTGGGAGAAGGAGTCATATAAGATTGGAAGACAGCGTTACGGGAGAGAGGCAGGGGTGTGTCCACGTTATGGCCTCTTGGCTGTGCACGCCACCTCCCTAGAGCTTTGCTGACCTCATAGGATTCCTCAGAATGTCATCGGCTCCACTCTTGGCGTGTCCATTGAAGATTTTAGCTGTTAGCCCTTCTGCTGCGGCTCCTTAACTGTGCGTTTTTACCTCTAGCTGGGAGCTCGTATCGCCTTTTGGCTTCTCATAGGACGTGGAGCAGCCTTCAGAGGTGCTGGTCTGACAAGATGTTCTTGCCGCTGCTGGCGCATCGTCTGTGGAGACTGACGCTGCAGATTCTGGCGCGGTACTCCATATTTGTCAAGGAGGTGAGGGCTGGCTGGTGCTCATCCCTAATCAAGACTGAAATGAGTTACAGATAGGTTAAGCTAAACGTGCCAAGATTTTTAAAGCCCATGTGGTCATGAGAGGTTGATGCAAGGGCTATAGTCCAACTTCCGAAGTTTCTATCCTTTTCACTGGATTTCCTTTTCAGTCTTGTTTACGTGACCTTTAGGGGCGTCAGTTGTCACATATTCATTGCTTTGTCTTTTTGAAAAGCACCGCATTGACCTTATTTTCCCTTAGGAAAACCAGAATCTTTGTATGGTGCCTCCAATAGAGAGGCACCATAAAACAGAGATGATCGTTTTAATGAAGATGATAAAAATATGCATATTTTTCCCTTAATATTTGGAAATTTAAAAACACCAAATGGCTGAGATTAGAAGGTCGTAGAATTGATTAATCTTCCCTTTGTTTCAGAAACCCTTTTCAGCTTGGATGTGTTAGGTATTCACATGCCTGTGATGATTGATTAGTTTCTGTGCATAAAGCCACAGGCGCATTCGTGTGGTCCAGTGCTGAGCGCCCGGCCCCAGCTGGTCCGCTACAGGTCTCAGAGATGCCTGCTGCACAGACAGCTCAGTGACAGACACACACCCCGGCCAGTGCAAGGTGACGGGTGAGCAGTTTAGGAAAGATGACACGGACAAGCCATCATCCGCGGACACGGAGGCCCTCTGTCAGCTGGAGGAAGCATTTCAGTGGAAAAAGCGCAGCTTCAAGTCAAAGTCAGACCTTGGCGCTGCTGCTCTTTAATTTCGTGGTCTTAGGGAAATTGGCTGAATCTCAGATTCTTCATCTGTAACATAGGAAAACAGCTTCTACGTGTGCTTGTTGTGAGGAGTAAGGAGATTTCTTGCCCAGCAAAGTGATAACGAAGGTGCCCAGCAGATAATGGTGCTCCATCCAAGTTCCTCTCCTCTTCCTCCTCTGCCTCCCTCTGCTCAGAGGGGTCTCAGTAGAGCACCCTGCCCTGTGAACCTGTTCACGAAGATCGTGCAGTTCCTGGGACACCGTGGACTCGATACGATTCTGTGAGGCCTGGGCTTGCCTCAGCATCCCCAGCAAGCTGCCAGCCAGCGATCATTCTTACACCTAGAATACTCCGTCCTTTCCTCGATGCAAGTGCTCTCCTCAGGTTTTTTCCCTTGCAGCAATGCAGATGACATACGTGTTCATATGCAGAGAACACGTATGTCGTCTGCATTATTGGAAGCATAACTGAGGTTGAGACTTGTTTTTTACCCTTATGCTAATAATTTATCAAGTAAATACAGTAAATTGTTTGCTTTTTAAAACCTATGAGGTTCCAGGTCTTAATTTTCCTTTAGTTTGGGACCTCTTGCTCTGCTTCTGACTGTTACTTCAGTCAAGGAGGGGAAATGCACGTAGGGTCCAGGTGTGCCCTGCTCCTGGTTTCACACCTACCTGGAGAGACAGGATGTGGTGTCCTTGCCTGAGTCAACTTTCACTAAATACTTTGTGGACAGCTGGCATTTTGTGTTGAGTTACATGCTCATGTATCTCGCAGGTGGAAACATTTTATCACTGAAGTCTTTTTTCAGCTTTTACTCAGGCCCATCTCTAATGAAAGTGCTAAGGATATTAAAAAGCCTTTGGTAACTGGCAGCAAAGAGCTTTCTATCACCCAAGGAAATTGCGAAGACCAAGCAAGTGGCCCGTCTGAAACAAAGCCCATCGTCTCCATTTCCAGCACTCAACTTGTCTATGTGGTCACAGACCTGGACAGGCTTCAGGAGCAGGTGGGCGAGCCTCTGTCGCAGAGGATTCTAAATGTGGGGTTCCGTGTTCTCACTGTCTGGCCTCATGGGGTTTAGACTTGTGGGCCCAGGGCCCCTGAGAGGGAGCATCCATTTACCTCCCTTCTGGTGTTGCCTCCACCCCCGACTGGCGTGCTCTCCTCCTTGGGTAGCAGCCTGTCTACAGCATGCCTGCCTGGAGCCCTGGCTTCCCCTGAGCAGTGACGCCA
The DNA here is from genome assembly GCF_032405125.1 of Capricornis sumatraensis. Classification (NCBI taxonomy): domain Eukaryota; kingdom Metazoa; phylum Chordata; class Mammalia; order Artiodactyla; family Bovidae; genus Capricornis; species Capricornis sumatraensis. The sequence continues at coordinate 66,138 of NC_091078.1, forward strand.
CAGGCCAGGAGCAAGCCAGGCCCTCGTTAGCTCAGCTTGCTCTGTGGCGCCATGGTCTTTAATGGGTTGGATTCTAATTATTTCTAGTCTGCTTACCCAGTACTTATACTTTGAAAGTGCTAAACTATTACAACGTCTTCCTGTTTCATCCACATAGGTTTCATGTTCTTGCTTTTACCATTAACAGGACTTGGTTTAAGAACAGAATGTGTTTAAGTGCTGTGATACATAATTCTGCTGTTTTCAGGCTTAAGTGTTTTGTGGTGCTTGGACAAATGCTGTATGTGTTGAGCAAAAACATGGTCTTTATCATAAGGTTTTTTGGTATTGAGGGGAGCTACAGAATAGTGTTAATAGCTGTGAAAATTTGATTTTCTTTGTGGTTGAATTATTGTCTAGTGAAAGCATTAATTAAGAATTTTGTTTTCTTCTGATGAAAGTTATTGAAAGTTCTGAGTTTTATCATTAATTAATAACATTCTAGAGTTGTAGGTGCATATAGAATTGCCTCTTCCTTTGATTAATAAAAAGTAACTGAATATATAAAGTACATATTTATTTCAGCTTCCAGAACTCTTAGAAACAATCAAGCCAAAACTTGAAGTGATGGGCTTTAAGAATTTTTCTTCCATCTCAGGTAAAAATGAATCTTCAGATTCAGCAAATCTTTGAATAAGAAATAACTTAGAATAGAATTTTAGAGACTGAGATATATTTAATTAACAGTTTTTTCTGGTCGTAATTCTTGGTTGTTTCTGTTTTCTGTTCTGTGGTTTGTAACTTCTCTGAATGAGATACTTAATTTCTAATAACTTGATTCGATTTGGTTTATTGTACACTCTCTTTAGGCCTGAGCCTGAATAGAGTGATGAAACGCGTCTTCCCATCTCCGCAGCAGCTCTGGAGGACTCCCAGCTGTCTTTGTCTGCCTGTGTGCCCGCCTTGAGTGAGAAAATCACCCAGGACTTAAGTGAGTCTTGCTTCAGTCATCTGAAAAGTGCCCTGGAGGTTCCCAGGCTGTACCGAAGAACCAATAAGGTCAGTGCACTCACTGAAAAGAATTTTGAGGTGGGGAAATATGTATCAGGAAGGCCAGGAGGGAAGAAATGGTTAAGTGAGAATAGAAATAGGTTCTCCAGGGGAGACTCCATCTCATTCAATTGTGAGAAGGAGGCTCCTCAGTAGATGGCCAGGGCCTGGGCACAAACATAATTTAGGTAGCTGGACTTAGGCAGTATGGACTTCGGGCCTTAAGGAAAAATAGTATTTTCAAAGAAAGCGTTTTAGTAAAATATTTTAAGTCCTGTACTTCTTTTGGGCTTCATATTCTATGTTTGAGAAGATCTGAATTTACCTTATTTCCTTTATATTGCCATTGGAAGTACCTGCTTCTGTCTTTTACTGGATATGGTATAAAAAAGTTACATTAAAAGATATTAAAGGTATTTATAAAGTGAAAAATTGAGCTTATACTGGTATCCAAAGTCAGATTCTCCTTTGTCTTCACTTTGTGGAATAGGAATTGGGGATTTGTTTTCAGAGTGTTTCAGTCTTTCTCTAGAACTCTCATTTTCAGCTGTTTATACTCATCTCATTCTTGCTAGTTCTTATTTCCCTTCTAAATTTCTCTTCTCCTGGTTGTAAAGTTGGACTTTAATTTGCAACTAAACTCATTCTCAGGAGCTGTGAAAGCGTCCTCAGCGCTGCGCCATTCTGGAGCATCCCTGCCGTTTGCACACGCACACCGGTGTGGGGCCTGGCTGCTGCTGGTGTAGCGTCTCCCACGCAGCCCCCGCTCTGGATGCAGGAGTGGCTGGGCTGGGTCCTGAGACGAGACGAGCTCATCTCTGTGGCTGTTCTCCTTTTCCTTTTAAAACCTAGGGCATATAGCAGAATTCCCACTTCTGGGAACATCAGCAAGAGTATCTAATCTCCTGATGTTCTGGTCTGAAGTGGGAGAGACAGACCTATGTTAGTTTCCAAGTTCATCACTTCTTCTTTAGGAATCTACCAGCTTTCCCTTCTTCATCAGCAGGGTGTTATTATATTTACCAAGTGCTTGCCTCTGGGTCAGGCACTGTACTAAACACTTCATACTGTCATCCGTCCTGTGAAGTGAGATCCAGTGCCCTTATTTACAGATGAAGAAACCAAAATTAAGAAAAGTCTTAGATCCTCACTTCTTAAATGGTGGTCTGTTAAGCAGCAGCAAGTGGTCACTGGTCGGAGCTTGTTATAAATGCATGATCTCAAAATTCGGCCCCACTCACCTCCTGCCCAGAACACACACACACAAAATCAGACCTGGAATTACTGAAGTGGCCAGGCGATCCGTGTGGACACAAGGTCAGGGCGCCTGAGTGCAGCCGCTCTGGACACCGCCCTCCGTGGCTCCCTCTTGGTCCCCAGGGTCTTGCTGTAGATAGCACTTGTAGATGTCTCAAAACTGGTACCTGAGTAATGTCCTTTGGAACATGAGGTTTTTGAGTAACTTGCTTTCTCTTTTTCTGTTCATCTTTAACCTCTACCAACATTGTCCCAGGAGGTGCCCGTGACAGCCTCCTCTTACGTGGACAGCGCTCTGAAGCCATTGTACCAGCTTCAGAGCGGGCACAAGGACAAGCTCAAGCAAGCCACGATTCAGCAGTGGTTAGAAGCCACCCTCTCTGAGAGCACGCATAAGTAAGTAACTTACAAGTAGACTATTCTGGACTTTCTTAGAAAAGTTCTAAGTCAGAGATCACTGGGGCCATCACAAGTTGCTGTCTGTGGCCTCATCACTGGACAAGGCCGGATGTGGGCACCCAGCCGCTTCCCATCTGTGCTCACGCGACCCCAGCCAAGGCTCTGCCTGGCCTGCAGCCCCGCCAGCCCCACCTCCCACAGCTCTCACACCTTGCGGGACCCAGGCATATGCCACAGTCCCCCTGAGCGCGCTGCCTTTGGCTGCCCTTGATGTCACTTCATGTAGGAGTGCTCTGCAAATCTAGGCACACTTTCTCCTTTCAGGTCCTTTCTCCTCAACTCTGGCGGTCCATCGTGGCCCCAGTCCTGCCGATGGTCAGCAGACTTGCCCTGGGACAACCAGGGTGATCAAGGGAGCAAACGTTGAAGCGCAGTTATAACTCTTACAGGACTGCTGTCAAATCCTCAAACTGATGAGGCCAGAGCAGGTCTTCTGTCTGGTCTCTTCAGTTCTAGTTCAGCCAACTATTTTCCCCAAATCCAGCATTGAGTTACATCAAAATATATTATTTGATTTTGTTGTTCAATTTTAATTATTAATTTTGCAATAATACTTTGTTTCTTTCTACTGCTTATGAATTAAGCAGCATTTGTGAGTTAATTTAGAACACAGCAACGAGTTACAATGCAGTTTCTGTGGGCAAATGTATTCTAAATGCCAGGTAACCAGCTTGTAACTAAAATTTTGAAATATATCTCATTTATAATTTGGAAATCATTTTGAAGGCAATTAGTTTTCTTTAAAATTTTTGAAATGCTTTTTACTCTTTAAAAAAGATAAGCTGTTCCTGGAACTGATTGTAAATGAGTTTGCTAATTACATTTGTGAAGTGAGCTGCTGTTCAGCCTTGATATAGGAAAGACTTTGGCCTGTGATTTCTCTTAGTGTTCAGGACAGACATTTTAGACAAAATTCATATACATAGTTGTTAAATTCTGAGGGAATACAATGCTAGAGAGTCAAAACCCTGTTTTCCTTTCAGTCTTAAGCAGCACTTGCCGTGGCTGATCTCTTATTGGAGTTGAATTCTTCACTGGACAAATCCCTTTCCTGGCCCTCCAAGCTCGTGGGTGTGTTTGGTGCCACCTCTCTTTGACCGCTCTGTCTTGTGTTCAAGGTACTATGAGACCGTGTCGGACGTCCTGAACTCTGTGAGGAAGATGGAGGAAAGCCTGAAGAGGCTCAAGCAAGCCAGGAGAGCCACTCCCGCCAGCCCGGCTGGGCTCAGTGGTGGTGGCATGAGCGATGATGACAAGATCCGACTGCAGCTGGCCTTGGACGTTGCGTATTTAGGAGAGCAGGTGACTCGCGCGCCGCTGCCCTTCCAGGGGCCTGGCTGCATTCCAGGGGCCCAGCAGGCACCAGGCGATGACTGGGAGAGACCAGAAGTCCGTTCCGGTGCTGGAAGAGAGGACCAGGGCCCCAGACACTTAAGGAAGAGGCTGTGCGCCCAGCGATATGAGAAGGGAAAGGCAGACTCCGTGAGCCCAGTGAACTGGCCTTCTGTTGGCTCGCTGGTGCTCCTGTCCCCAGAGCTGCTGGGACGTGAGCCCGTAGGCAGAGGTGGTGTCCTTTCGGTCCAGTGCCAGAAACGCGCCTGATATGGCCTTGGTGCTGGGTGCTGAGGCTCCTTTGAGGTATTTGTTAGTTTGGCTTTAGAATAACTAGAGAAGCATTAGGCCACTGATTTCTCCGTGTGGTGCTTGAGAAATCATCTCAGCACGGTTTCTTTGCCTCCCTGCCTGCGGTTTTTAGGTTTTCTATAAAACATAAATTTTGGTCTCACGCAGTGGATGGGTGCACATTCATGTAGGTACCATCACCTGTGGGCAAGTGTGGATCCTACGCAGGGCCTTCCATCCTTACTGAGTGTCAACCTTTTGAATGTTCAGAAACTGGCTTTCTCAACTGCTTAGGTTTTCTGTAGCAATAAATCCTCAAGAAAGACCTTTTTAAAAATGGTTTATTCATTCATTTTTGGCTGCAGTGGGTCTGTGCTGCTGCTCATGGGCTTTCCCTCGTTGTGGCAAGCGGAGCTGCTCCTGGCTGTAGCACACACTTCTCAGACAGCGGCTCCTCCTGGTGCAGAGCACAGGTTCTGAGGCCCGTGGTGCTTCGGTGGTCATAGCTTGTGGGCTCAGTTGCTCTGAGGCATGTGGGGTCTTCCTGGATCAGAGACTGAACCCACATCCCTCGCATTGGCAGGCAGATCCTTGACCACCGGGCCGTCAGGAAGACCTTTTTGCTGGAGAAGTGGCGTCGTAACATTCCCATCACAAGATGCTTAGGTTTCTAGTCCGTCTTTCTTATGGCTCAGTGTCACCACTGAAAATCCAGATTTGTCCCTTTTCAGGTGGATTTACAGGGACATCCTGGCAGAAAGTCTATTACCTTCTTCTGTTTACTTACTCTATTTCACAGAGAAACTTAAAGTCTTTTTATAGGCAGAAAAGTTGGTCATAGACAAATGAAGAGCAAATAAGCAAAAGAACAGGGAGGTGGGTTCCTCCCAGCCCCCAGACAAGCCACAGCATGCCAGCAGAGGCGACATAGTCGGTCTGGAGTTTTCCAGACTCTGCTGTGCGTGGGCGCACGTGTGCTTGGTGGTAGCGTGGAATAAAGGGTGACGCACGCCGTGCTGCGGCTCTGTTGCCGTATGCCTGCTGTGCCAGAGTTGTTTCTAAGAAAAAGTTGTTAATGATATGCTCAGAGATTAAGACCTCAGACGAGTCGTTTTTTGAGAATTCTGCACTTGAAAAGTTCCTTTTCTTAATGTGAATTTTCTTTCAGCCTATAAGAGAGGCTCTTATCCTGGTGAGAGTATGATTTAGTGAATGGAGATACATTGACACTGACTTCTTAGAATGACCTTCAGAAATAAATGTTATAAGTACACTTTTTTACTTCATTTATTTGAAAGTAAAAAATTATTGTACCAGTCTTCAGGAAACTGCCTTTTTCTGGTTTAGTGGAGGGTGAGGTAAGGGTGGATTTCTTGTTTTCTGCTTTGTAAGGGTCTCTTCCACATTCAGCTAACTTGATTCATTCTCGTGGCCTTTACAGATAGAAAAGATGGGCCTGCAAACAAAGGACATAAGAAGCTTTCCAGCTCTTGCAGAGCTCGTTGCTGCTGCCAAGGACCAGGCAACGGCGGAGCAGCCTTAAGCATCTTGGAAGAGCCCAGGGGAATAGAAAGTTGGACCTCGCGCCTGCAGGGAAGAAAGCGGCTCTGTTCTCTCTCAGGCTGCGGCGGGGGCACACATCCGCTGGGCCCCGAAAGTGCGCCAGGGCAGCTTCCCTCAGCGCCCTTGGGTCTTCTTTCACCCAGAATGAATGCAGAAGCCTATTCCGTTGTATGGAAGATCATTTTAAGATGTTTGACCCTTTCTACTATAGTTTACAGAGCAAATTATTTTATTCTTATTGTAAATCTTAGCGTGGAAGAGATGATTTCTAAAATATGATTGAAGTAAATACATGTAGGTGTGAATATAGAAAGTCATCTTTCTGGTCCTGCAGTTAGAAGTGACTGGCTGCAGAGGGGTGCCTACACTATACCAGCACCCTTCTCTGTGATGACTCACTGCCTTTCTAGACGGAGCTATACTGGTGGCTTTCCATTCTCCCGCTAGGTGTTCAGAACAGTGCTCATCGCCTAGACCTCTGTCAGCAGCAAGAAGCAGCAGGGGGGTCAGTTTCCTAAATAAAAGAGTCTGCCAAAGCGTGTGCACCTCTTATGTGTGAATTCCGCAGTCAGATGCCACGTCCCGTCTCCTTCGCACCTGCAGGGTCCTGTCCATCATGGGGTGCCCTTCCGCCCTCCTGCAGCCCAGCACACCTTCCCGCTGAAGTCAGCAGGACCCCTCCTAGCAACCTGCCCCTGCGTGTGGGAGAAGCGGGCGAGCTGGGCGTGTTGGGAGGCGGCACTGGAAGCATGTGGTCGCTTCGTTCGCCCCCATATTCACACTCGAGTGCAGAGCACTTGGCCTGGCTTCGGCTCTGCCCCTTCAGCCCCACACTGACTTGAGGGCAGGTGCACCTCCTCCTCTGGGTTACCTGTAGGGGGAGCGAAGGAATCAGTGACAGGGAAGGAAGCGAGCAGGCCTGGGAGCTGGCGGGAGAGACAAGATGGAACTGGAGGAGCGGGAGGGAGCGGAGCAGGGCCCCAGAGAGCAGTGAGCACTGCGCACTGCAGTCGGGGCACGGGCCCGGTCCAGGCTGCCAGCCTCCAGCCGGGCGTGCTCTGGCATCTCTGCTCTCTGTTGGAGAACAGGTACCCTCATCTTAGCAGGGAGGGCCCTGCCCTGGGACAGATGTGTGTCTGAGTTTCAGGAAGCTGGTGAGAGGAGCAACACTGAGTGAGACGGCAGGAGGGACCCACCCTGAGGGCCTGAGCCCTCGTCCGAGGAGCCAGCTCGCCAGGCTAGGCTGTGGTGCTGGGCACATGGGCAGCAGGGGCAGGACAGGGAAGAGAGCTGGGTGTACAGTGGAGAGCTGCTGAGCCGGCACCTGCAGGCTGAGTGGGATGCTGGTCACCCTGGGACTCCATGTTCAGTGCTGGGGTGCCTGGCACACACACGTAGGATCTGAAGAAGCTAAGGGAAAAGGCCTGCGGCGCCCACAGCCTCATGCTCCAGGGTGAGCCTGTAACAGCATAACAGGGTGCGTGGCACACCCTGCGCCGCCTCATCTCCGAGTCACACCTGTTCCCTGAGGCCCCGCCGAGCTCTCTGCAGCAGCGCAGCCGCCCCGGCAACTGTGCCGTCCAGCCTTGGAGGTGGGCTCCAGCACTGTCTCCAGCCACTCTACCTCTCTTGATTGTTTCTGAATGTGGCGGACAGCAGTCAGGTGTACCGCCCCTCGTCGCCAGCACTGCTCTTCCCAATCTGCAGAAGAGGGGGCAGAAATTAAGGCGTGAAATGAGTAAGAGATTTGGGATCTGATGGCGTTCTTCATGGGGCCTTGAGCTGGCTGCGCCTGGCTGGCCCCAGGCCAGGGCTCGCGCCCACCAGGAATACCAGATCGGAGGTGACTGGCTGCTGGATGGTGACCGTATCGACTGGGTAAGCATCTGCAACCCCAGGAAGATACAGGATTTGCTGCGGAAATATTGAGGAGAAATCTCTACAGTTAATATTTGTGTGTTGAATAATCTAGAACATGCTGCTATTGGGTGTCCTGACCCGACTTTCGTGTTGTCAGTATAAAAGCTCCTCAAGGACAGCGAGTGCATCAGTCTGCTGCCAGCTGCTTCCTGAAATAAAGTCAGAAACACCAGCCTTCCTCTTCCTCCTGGTGCCGTGGCAGTGCTGTCCCCGGCCTGTGCAGACAACTTCAGACCCCAGTTATGACTCAGGACAACTCGTCCGGCTGGGTCCCCTCACCCAGCACAAAGCTGGGTTTTCAGTGGGCCCCTCACAAATATATGTCAAATGAAGAAAGGCATTTCCTGGGAGGCTATTTTTTGACAGGCAGCTCTGAATCCAGTAATCACATATTTTGAAAATGACCATTTTTTGTTTGAAGTTGTCTTAGGAATTACAGAAGACACTGAAAAGGTTCTGCTCCTGATTTGAACCCCTTTGAGACCCTAAATCCGAGAGGCAAGCCCTGACCGGCTGTGGCCACGTTCCCTTCTGGGGGCCTGTGTTTGGAGGAGAGGTGAGCCCTGACCGGCTGTAGCCACATTCCCTTTAGGAGCCTGTGTTTGGAGGGGAGCCTTTGAGCATCACTTAGAGCAGTGCCCCCTAAACTCTGGTGTGACCCCTGGGCCTCCCGTAAAGGTGCGCATCGTGACCCAGGAGGTCTAGGTGGGGCCTGAGGGCCTGCCTCTCACAGGCTCCCAGGGCAGTGCTCCCACGAGGCTCTATGGGAGGGTCCTGTCCTTGCCTTTCAAGCTTCTTGGGGCTGTGCTCCCAACTTGCACTGTGGCCCCGAGTCACGTATGCTTTCTTCTCTTCCAGTCTCTCTGTTCCTCCCTCTGACAGTGATAGCTGTGACAGCGCTGAGAGCTCACCAGCAATCCCGGGTTACCTCATCTCAAGACCTTTAATCACGTCTGCAGAGCCCCCTTTGCCATCTAAGCTCATGCTCATGGATGCTAGGGACTGGGACCTGGCTGGCTCTGGGTGCCATTACTCAGCTTGCTACAGCTGCCCACAGGTAGGCGCCCCAATCCCCGCTGTAGTTCTGTGGAACAGGGCTTCTAGACAGGGTGGAGGTCATGAACTCTGTATGGACTAAGTTGATTATTATTCATTTATTCACCCAAGCGTTTCCCATTTTACAAATAAGGATGGGGAGGCCCAGAGAGCTGAAATAAGTGGCTCTGGGTTAGTATCTGGACTGCTGCCAGCCGCTGTCTCTGGAACCCCTGCTCCTAAGCAATCGCATGGTGCCTCGTGTGCCCGGCACAGCAGAGTAGAAGCCTCTGAGGCCCACAGAGCTGGGAAGGACAGCCATCTCCCCTGATGTCGCAACTAGGCAGAGGGTTTTCAGCTGCAGAAGGGGCACTTGGGTGTGTGGGTGGAGAGCCTGAGATGCTGGCCTGTGCTGGCCTTGGACCAGGTGCAGACCCTGCCTCCATCCTCACAGCTCCCTCTGGGTGAGCCAGACCCTTGGAATAGCTGCCATGGCCCAGCCAGGGCAGACTGGGCAGCTCCTACAAGCAGACCGCAGACACCACCCATTTCCACCCTGCAGCCTCCCAGCTCCCCTGTCCCCCACCCTGCTCCTTGACCCCTGGGATAGTGGCTACACTGCAAGCCCACTTGGTCCTCCGAGTATTCATGGATGCGAGGGAGAGAATGTGCTTTCTGTCCATTTCACAGTTAGGGGGAAACAGCATGGGCCCACCTCCTTCCCAGGATTTAGAAGGTGGGGACCCCGCTGAGGGGGACATGCGCCCATGTTCATGGGTGAAGATTTCTTTCTCCATCTTCCGATTCCAGGCACAGGGTGAACAGCACTCCAGCGGGGTCCAGGAGGACGAGTGACAGCTGTCCCCTGCCCAGTTTTGCCAAGCGAGTTCTGTGCAGCTGCTCACCACCGCCAAGAACTTCTCCAGACAAGGCTGAGGACAGCCTGTGCCTCATGAAAGCCCCATGCAACAGGGCCCCAGGCCCTAAAAAGCCCTTATGTTGCTACACTACAGCCTGCTACTGCCACACATATTTGTCCTGCTGCCGCCAAGTGAAAGGATTTTTCTTTTTTGTTTATTGTTGCAAGACATTTATTAGTAACACAGGGATAATCAGCCAGGGATTACGGATTAACATACATGCAGACACTTGTGTTGTTTTCATAATGTGTTTTTCAGAAACCGCAAGTATCAGGGGAAGGGAAAACAGAAACCCAGAGAAAGGAAGGCATTGGGGGACCACTTGCAGGTCATCGTCACCGTCAATAAGCCAAAGGTAAGCCTGCGGCAATGAGAAAGGGGTGTTTTAATTTTAATGCCCAATTTTATTATCAGTGAAAAAGGAAACCATTTTTGGTTTCACAGTCAAGCTGACATGATCCAACTCTATCAGAAGCAATGGCCCGTGCAAAACGTGGGCTCGAGGCCCGGTGTCCACCACCACCACCCGAAGGCTGCTCACTGTACACAGTGTGCGTTTCCTGAGGAGCGGCTGCTCTCAGCTCCAGGTGGACGCGTGGAAGCGAGCAGGGGCGTGCACCGACACGGGTGGCGACCTCACTCAGCGCTCAGCGGGCGGGACACGCGGCCCAGGAAGTGCAGGGCGGCCGAGCTTCTCTCCAGGACAGCCAACAGGAACGGGCTGTTCAAGGTCACCTCCAAGGCCTCTGGCCCGGCCGGCTGTGGGACGGACCCTGGGGCCTGCTCTCCATCTGCTTTCAGTTCGAAAAGAACGCTGTTCAGCACCTGCAAAGCAGTGAGCCTAGGCGTCACTCCCGAAGGCCTGGGCCCCAGGGGGGCCCATTCTCCAGCCTGCCCACCTTCACTTGACCCAACTCACGGGACATGGCGGCTCCTCTCCAAAGTGTCCCTCAAACCCACCCATCTCCACTCTGCCCTGCTGTCCCGGGCAGGTGGAGTCTGGCCCCTGGCCCCTGGCGTGCCAGGGCTTGCTTCCCCTCTCTGCTAACACCACAGAGAGCTCCGAGGCCAGGACTGTGAGCCACCCCCACGTCTCACCCTCACCGCATTAAGGCACTTCTCAGCTATGGGGTTGCATCACCCCTGTGCTCCTGGGACAGTCCGTCCACTGCTGTGTGCTTCCCTGAAGCCAGGAGCTGAGTGCCAGGGCCGGCGGCCAGCCTAAAGGCTCTGCTCTCCAGGCCCTAATCCTGACCCTGCTGTGGGATCTGGAGAGGACCCAAGGTGAGGCCTGGCTGGGCAGAGCCATGAACACATGCAGGGGAGGGGTGCCCTGCTCTGCAGCTGTCCTTGGGGAGACCCAGAGAGTGCTGGCCACTTCCCCACCCTGGGCCAACAGCCTCCTGGCCACCTGCTCACTCCTCTCCATCCCAACTGCCCCTACCCAACCCCGCACCCCACCCCCTCGCTGAAGCCTCCGCTGTGTCCCTCTCGCGGGTGCCTCCCACTCCACGAGCACACAGCCTACGGCAGGCATGGATGCCACCCGCCCAGTACCTTTCCAACTCTAAGGTTGGCATCGCTGATTTTGCCCAGGTTTGCCTCGGCGCCCAGCAGGGTAGGCAGCTTGGCCTGGGCAAGCAGGTCCTGCAGGTCATAGGATGCTTTCAGTGTCAGCTGGGGCACGGTCAGGTGGATGGCCCTGGGGAGACGACACATGGTTACCAAGGGTGTCTCACAGCGTGAGGCCCTGGGCACGCTGGGCTCACAGAAGACCCGGAAGCGTGTGCTCCCAAACGAGGAAGTGTCGCCATGCTCACTCAGCTAGGGTGTCTCGGGAAAACGCTCAGCAGTAAGTACACTGGCAAGCTTCCATGTTCTTTGAAACACTGCGAAAGGGAGGCACTGAATTCAGCGGTGGGCTCTCTGAGGGACTGGTGTGCACAGTTGTCACTTCTGTCTTCTGTCCCTTCTCTCGGTTGGCTGCATTGAAAGTGTGCTCAGTGGATAATTCTCAAATGGTGTCCTCTAAAATAGTGCCATGTCTCATTACCTTCCGGTGCAGTGGTGAGCTCCCTGTGGGAGGGAAAGGGGAGGGGCAGGCACAAGGCCAGCCTCTGTGTGGGCATGTCACTTAGGCCAGTTCGCCCCCACACAGAAGCCCTGCCTCCTTGGGCGTCCCTGAGAGCCCATCGAAGTCTCCAGGGACTGTACATGGCCGTCAGCACGCCGTGTCTGTAGCAGTCTATCCACAGGAGCCAAGAGCTAGACGGGACCCAAGTGTCCCCGCAGGGGACAGATGGACACACGGAAGGTGGCGATACACACAATGGAGTACTGTCGAGCCTTAAAAGGAAGGGAACGCTGACACATGATGCAATATGGATGAGCCTTGAGGACGCAGTGCTAAGAGAAACAACCCAACACGAGAGGCCAAACACTACATGGCGTGCCACTTGCTGGAGGCACACAGAGGAGTTGGCACACGGAGACAGGGAGCAGAAGGGCGGTTGTCGGGCTGGGGGAGGGGAAATAGGAGTCAGTGCTCACTGGGCACAGAGTTCCCGTCTGGGAAGAGCAAACGTTTCTGAAGATGGCGGATGTAGCACAAAAACGTGAAGGCACTGATGTCATGTTGATAAACACTTAGAAATTGCTCAGGTGATCGGTTTTATGTTAGTGTCTTTCACAGTTTTTTAAAATGACTTAGAAAGTGTTGACCACAGGAGGCCCCCTGTGCCCCTTAGTGCCTGTCTCAGAGCAGAGGGCCTGTTGGATGTGGGCCTCCCAACCCTGCAGCTAAGTGTCAGCACACGGGGAAGGGGATTCCTCCTCCCCTGCCTCTTCTGTGCCCAGAGAGAGAAGATGAGAAGAGCTGAGTCTGTGCCTGGAGAGGGTGCTTGTGTGGGGGTGCCCAGGCCTCTACTCACCTTTCGCACCCGCCCCCACCCCTTGCCTGCTGGGCCCCCAAGACTCAGCCGACACCATGCCCTTGCCCACCCATGCCCCCCGACTCCCTGGGCAGAATAGCCCACGCAGATCCCCATTCTCCGGGGTTGGGGGGCAGCCCAGGAGGGTCCAAGCAGTTTCTGGAGCCATACCGAGGAGAGAGATTCTTCATTCGGGTCAGGAAGTTGTGCTGGAAGATGAGGGCCTCCACCTTTCGCAGGTCGACGGTGTGGTGCGGCTGGATGAGCAGCAGGTAGCCGTTGGCACTCAGGGGCACGCGGGTCATGGAGAGGTGGTTCTGGTTGTCGCTCCAGTAGTGGAAGGTGCCGGTGCCGGAGAGCATGGGCACTGACACTGAGGTGGTGTTGTCCACCCAGAACTCCGTGAGCCCTGGCAGCAGGGAGAACCCCTTCATCTTTCCTGGGGACCCAGCAGGAGACAGGAAGGGGAGAGTAAGGGAGAGCACGGGGCTCCGGTGGAGCAGAGGGGCAGGGATGCCTCTAAAGCCTCCAGCACCGCCAAAGCCTCCTTCCTGGCCCCACAGCTTCACCAGCCCCAGGGCACCCAGCAAAGCCTTCCTCCTGCAAAATCCACCGGCGGCCAGTGTTGAAAACGTGGAGCACGCCAGACCCCAACCTGAGGCCCACAGAGGAAAATCCTACCCCGCTATTCACAGACCAGGTAAACTCAGGCCCAGAGCTGTCCTGGCCCCAAGCCTGGGCTCTGCCCTGCTCACTTTAGAAAACAAAACCACTATTTTTTAGAGAAGCTTTAGATTCACAGCAAAATTAGGAGGAAAGTGCAGATATTTCCCGTATACCCCCTACTCCCCAGCAACACACAGCGTCCCCCCCCGACCAGCCCCATTAGATGGTACGTTTGTTAACACTGACGAACATCATCATCACCCAGAGTCCATGGTTCACATCAGAGGTCACTCTTGGACATTTCACAGGTTTAGACAGACACACAATGACGTATCCACCATTGTGCCGTTGTACAGAATTCCTTCACATTTCTTGGTACCGCTTGCTGCTAGAGACCCAGGATGACCAGTGGATGTGAGCTGTGTAAACCTTTGTGCTGGGCCCAGAGGGGACGGGCAAGCCCTCTGCTAGCACCCCTGCCAGTAGGCTGTGGCCTTGGGCTTGAGGAGCTGAGCTGCCAGCTGACTCAGCTGCTGTTGAGCAAACTGTTGAAAGCACTGACACTTGGGCTGTCTCCGTAGCAGCAGCTGGGCACACCAGCACAGCCCTCCCTCTGCAGTCTTCCTAGCCCCTTGAAAGGTCCAGTTTTGTGGTGGTTCCTGGGAGAACACTGTGAAGCTGAGGATGAGCCCATCATGGAGTGGCCCCGGATGTCTGGCACTTGGAGGTCTGAACAGAGGTGACTAAATAAGTCAGGGCTGTGAGTCCTCGGAGGAGCGGGAGTAGGGAGCTGGGGGGGGCGCCCAGGTGTTGTGAGACAGGAGTGGCAGGGTCCCCAGCCCTGCCTTGTCCTCTAGCCTGGGATCCCTGTGTCTTCAGGCAAGTTCAGCTTGCAGGGGGGTTGCACACAAGAAGCTGGCCCATGGGACTGAGAGGAGGCTTGTTAGTTAGTTTATGGGGGAAAAAGGACACTACCTCCAAAAAGATACGGGTGTCTGAAACGAGGGTGGCTGCTGCCTCCTCTGCTCATCCCATCGGGCAGCATCCTGTCCTCGTCCAGAGATTAAGAACATCTCGCCAGGTTAGGACAACAGGTGTGGCCCGTTTCTGGGCCAGTGGCTCTCTCTGACTTTGCCTTTTGGGAAGCAGGCCTTTCTCAATGAGCTCTCCTGCTGGGCACCTGTTAGCGACTCTTGGCTCAGCCCAGGGGCCCCCTCGGTCCTACATGGGGTGCAGCCACCCTCAGCTATGTGGTCCCTGACTGGACGCTGCTCCCAAGACCTGTCAGTGCCGGGATCTGTACCATCCTGGGCTGTCACCTTCCTCCTGCTCCCGGGGGCAGCCTGCTGCCTCTTCTCGGCAGCTTTTCAGACTTCCAGGTTATTGTCAGAGTAAGAAAACAACGGTGTTTTGGTCAACCTTCCTCCGTCCCCACAGTTCTGCCTTCCGGCCGCCGACGTCCTTGTCTCTCAGTCCTACTTGTTGCATATATTGATGGGACCTCACACACAGCTTCCCTGGCCCACTCATCCATTCACAGAGCTTCAGAGTCTTGTTCCTGGAACCGTTTGCTGAGCAATTGCATAACCTTCCAAGCACTCTCCCTGCCTCCAGTCCCCATAGCACAGGCCAGGGACCTCTGAGCAGAATGCCTGGCGCCCAGCTCCCAGCCACCCACAACTCCAACCTCCCATTAGCACATTCAAAGTCTCAAAATCTGGCCTTGACCCATCTCTCTGGCCTTGCCTAACACTGATCCCATTCTCTTCCTCTGAGCTCAGGCCAAACAAAATCGCGCCTGTTCTGGTTCCTCGCGCTGCCCTTTGCAGTCTTGCACCATTTCCCAGCCTTCCTTCTGTCCTCTCCCAGGCGACAGCCTTCCCCGAGCACCCTGAGCCCCGGGCACCTGCACAAAGCACCTTACCTTCAGCTCTGGGGCTGAGGCATTGGCCTGTGGGATCCAGCCTTCTGGTTAACCACAGTCAGCAAGCTGAGTCGGGGCTTGTGCTGTCACCCTGTTCTCCCCTCTGAAACACCAGCTCAGACTCTTGCAAGTAATACTTCCCCAATCATCATTTCCGAATGAACAATTTGTGTGTGACGCATTATTTTGGTAATAACCTTCTCCCAATATGAAAATGATCCCAGCAAACAAACTGGGTATTTTTGCATGGGACAGTGAACTTCTCAAGGACAAGATCCCTTGACCTCAACAGACATGAGCCCAGCCCTTCTGTGTGTGGAGCTGGGCCACGAGCTATGTGTTTAGAAACTAGGCCCGTGCTTGTGGGTGTGGCATCAGGAGCGGTCACTTTGTCTGCTGAGTCTTCTTCGTCACTGATAAACAAAGGCAGTCATACCTCCTCACCACATCTCTAGGGGGTCCGATGACGAAAGTAAAAGGGTTCCGCACGGCAGGGGCACAGAGTAGGGTGGCAGATGGGGAGGCCAATGCTCAGATGATGCTCGTCCAAGGAGCCCCGTGGGGCAGCCACTTGGTACTTGCTCATCTGCCCCCGTGCCCATCTTTAGGCGTGGCCCTGCTCAGTGGAACTGAGATGCTGGACACTGAGTTCACACAGAAAGAAGACTTCCACCCTCCTGCGCTGGCCAGGGGCAGAGCCCTGCCGAGGGCCGGCCTTACCTTGGAAGTGGACATAGGCGTTGAAGAGCAGGGTGCTGTCTGGGCTGGCCGCTGCCAGGGGCCTGCCCATATTCCACCCCGTCGCTGCCTGCATGAACCTGTTGATCTTCTCAGCAGCGAGATTTGGGTCCGTGGACAAGTCTAGTGAGCGTGGGAGAGTGATGGGGGCGAAGGAAGAGAGGCCCTGCACAAAGGGCTGCTTCAGGTGCAGGCCAGGGGCTGTGAACAGGCCAACCACCGTGGACAGGAGCAGCCTGGCCTGACTGCCGGCCCCACCCGGGGCGACCAGAAGGCCCTGGATGGTCTGCAGGGAGGACAGGACCTTGCGGCCGTCCAGCCGGGAGGTGCAGCCCTGACCCTCCCCAGGGACACCCAGGAATGCCTGTAGTCTGCTGGCCGTGGGGTCTAAGGCCCCCATGTAGAAAGAGGTCAGGGTGCTGAAGAGGGCCACTGGGGAGAACACAAGCCCACTGGCCACGCTCCATGTCTCGCTCAGTGTCTTGTACACGTGGAAGCCCATGAAGTTGAGCAGCAGCCCCACCTCGGAGGCCCGCAGCCGGTCTTCAGCCTCTAGCTTCTCAGTGGCTCGAACCAGCTGTTCCCACAGGGCCTCTTCATCCACTGGGGATGACTTGGTCTGAATGGGCACAGGTGTGAAAGTCGGGTCTGCAGGTGTCTCCACATCAGGCTTCTCCAGCTGGTCACAGTTGCTCTTGCTATGGACGAGGAGGTGGAAGGGGTGTATATACACCCGGTCACCAGCAGCCAGGCCAGCCCAGGCCAAGAGGCAAAGGACGGCGGCTCCTAGGCTCAGGCCAGCGGGAGCCATCTCTGACCGGGCACTTGCTTCTGCTATCCTGAAATATTTTGTGAAGAGTTAAAGGGGATTATTACGTGTCTTCCAGCAATATTCCCTGCAGCCAGTCAGCACATGAGACACCTATCCCTGTCTCATACATTTCAAGGAGAAGGAGTGGCTCAAGGCTCTCTGAAAGACATCTGCAGAGGCGCTCCAGCTGCAAGCACGCTATCGTGGGCTGAGCTGTGCTTTTGTGGGGCTTTATTTCAGGGGTGGGTTTGGGTTTTGTTTTGTTTAAATTTTAAAGTGGTAAGCATGTCTGAATATTAAGACATTTGTGGATTTTAAAGAAAAATACGAAATGGGGTTATTTTTAATGTAAACACATGTTTTCACAAAGTACTGCAGGTATTTTTTGTCAAGAATATGTAAGCGGCTGATATATTTTTACCTTTGTTAATTAGTGGTATGATGCTTCAGTCAATAATTACATGTTTAACAAAAGAATAATATGGAAGCATCTTAATTTATTTTTAAAGGAATACTTTGAGTGAAAAAAGTATCATGATAGTTGTTATGCAAAAATTTAAAAATTCATATGTCAAAGTTGATGGAAGAAATTTTTACATACTGAAGTATGGAGAAGTCATTCTGGTTTATCCAAAATGGAGCTGGTGGCCATTGTGGATGTTGTCTCAGACATGTTCATATATCACTGAGAACTTGAGTTTTCTGAACGATAACAGACCATAGCCGTAGCTGCCAGCTGCAACCTTCTGGTCTCAAGGTCTCCCCTTGTGACTATGCAACCATTTTGAATCCCAAACAATCCTTGCTTAACAAATACCCTTACTTGCCAGTTCCAGTCCTAACTCTTGACAACAACGTACGTAATTTTGCAGTTCCTGCCTTTATAAGCCTCCTCTGTTTTTTCGTCTGGTAGAACACAACTCAAGTGCTGCCTGAATCTGTGTCTCTCTGCGATAGGCCTCAGTTTGGCTCAAATAGAACAGTTGTCTATTCTTATTATAGATTATTTATTGATTATTTTTGTTAACAAAGTCCTGATCCCTAGTGCCTCAAAATGCGACTGTATTTGGAGACAGTCTTTAAAGAGGTAATTTAGGTTTAATGAGGCCTTTAGGGTGGGCATTAATCTGGTCTGACCGGTGTCCCTATAAGAGATCAGGACACAGGGAGAACCACATGAAAACATTAGGGGCAGATGGCCAGGAGACCACCTGCAAGCCCAGAAAAGAAGCCTCGGAAGAAATCAACCCTGTCAACTCCCGGCCTCCAGAATCAAGAGAATACAGATTTCTTCTGTGTAAGACTCCAGTCTGTGGCTCTGCGGTGGCAGCCTATAACGCCCATATGCCCACCTGTTCAAGGCTATAAATTTTCCCCCAAGAACAAAATGTGTGGCAGCAAGGGTCTTTGTGGGGCTCCAAGCCCTAGGGTAGGTGGTGAACCATTTTGGAATACAAGACCCACTCACCAGAGGTTTCTCCTGTGTTACAAATTAGCCTGACAAGAAAATAATCCAGCTCTGTGGGAAATGTTCCCCTATTTCCCCAGCCAAGTTGTGTAATTTAGAATGGAGATCTCGTATTTGTTTGGCTCTTTCCCATAGATTATCCAATCTAACGTGTCACGTGAGCTAAGATTGTTCCACTTCTTTGCAGACACAGAAAGGGGGGTTCTGGGATACAGAGAAACATCCCCAAGCTCATGTTACAGCCAGGATGTAACAGAGATCCGATTCCAACCTACATTACTCTCACAGGTTATCCTCCACCCCGGTGCCCACAGGACTCACCCAGAAAGCCTGAGAAACTATTACAACCTGGGTCTCACTTCCAGAGATGCTAATTAAGTGACCCTGGGAAGGGTCTGAGAAAGGGGTTTTAGTCTCCCGGTAGTCCTAAGCTGCAGCTGGAATTAAGCACCATAGACTCAACCTGGGGATCCCAGACATCCCTGCCTGTCTCAACCCCCTCCCTAGCGCGCACCCGCCCTGCAGAGTAGATCCCCGAGGGGCTCCGAGTCGTCTGTGCCCGAGCCCATTCATCAGCAGCCGGATTTCACCGGTCTGGGCCCAGGTCTCCCAGGAGGCGCGGACGTGCCCCCACAGTGCAGCTCTCCCTGCCTCACCTGGGGCAGGGGAGGTGGGACAGAGCTCAGCACCTCTGCCTCGGCCTCACTTCTAGCCAAGAGAATGGGCGTGGGCTGAGCTCCTGGGAGGAAAGGCTCCAGGGTCGGCTCTGCTGGCTTTCTCCGCGATGGGTCTCACTGAGAGAATGAATATTCCTTTACGGGTTCATTCCGCTCTAGCGGCTTCTATATGACACCGCCTTCATTTTGAGGGAAGGCGAGTGCTGTACTACCAGGTAGCCGCCCAGCCTTCCCATTCCCCCCTCACTCTCCCCTGCCCTCCCAGAGCTGGCCTGGGCCTCCTTGGAGCTATGGTCCATCACCACCAACTCCAGGTCGCCTCGAAGCCTAGCTGGTTCCTGCACACCCACGCGTGCCTGGGCAGGTGCGGCGACGGCAGCCGCTGGGTGAGGGCTGGCATGCGCTGCGCACCCTCTCTGCTCTAAGTGTCAAATTGCCAAGGGAACTCTGACCTCTGACCTTAACTCCCACCTACTCTCCTTCCAAGCGGTTTGACTCCACCCACTGTTCCCACAAGGAGTCACACAACACGGAAAAAAAGGACAGAAACTTCTCTCTTTATAGGCCTTCCTGTCAGGCAGGCCTAAGTTGCCCATTGACACCTCTCCAGGGGAAACTGGCGGGGCCTGAGTGTGGAGAATCCTTCAGGAACAGGCCTAAGGGTCCTGGGCTGGGGCCGTGCAGGTGATTGCAGCCGCCTCCCAGCTTCCTTCAGGCACAGGCCCCGTTTCAGGTGATTTACCAGGTAGCACAGAGGCTGTTGTTTGCTCTCGGTTGTGGTCTGTCTCACTGGCCTGGGTGCCAAGTTAGCGCACAGCTTCCCAGCCTGACAGCCGCGCCTTGGGTTTTTCTCTTCCACCTGCCTACACCTGGCCTCCCCCTTGACCAGCCTCTCCTGCACGGCTTCCTACATCTCAGGGCTTGTGCTCAAGGCTGATGAGGATGGTAGCAAACACAAGTGCAAGGCTGCTCACAGCTTCAGTGACTTCAGGGGCCAAGCCTGAACCCTCACAGCAGCCTACCTTCTGGTCTGGGCCTCCCCACCACCGATTTCACCCTTCGACTGACCCTCCACGCCTGGCACTCAGAACTCACCCCCCCCCCCCCGCCCGCCTCTCCTCACCCTGTGGCGCTGCTGCTGCTAAGTCACTTCAGTCGTGTCCAACTCTGTGTGACCCCACAGACGGCAGCCCACCAGGCTCCGCCGTCCCTGGGATGCTCCAGGCAAGAGCCCTGGAGTGGGTGCCATTTCCTTCTCCAATGCAGGAAAGTGAAAAGTGAAAGTGAAGTTGCTCAGTCGTGTCCGACTCTGTGTGACCCCACAGACGGCAGCCCACCAGGCTCCGCGTCCCTGGGATGCTCCAGGCAAGAGCCCTGGAGTGGGTGCCATTTCCTTCTCCAATGCAGGAAAGTGAAAAGTGAAAGTGAAGTTGCTCAGTCGTGTCCGACTCTGTGCGACCCCACAGACGGCAGCCCACCAGGCTCCGCGTCCCTGGGATGCTCCAGGCAAGAGCCCTGGAGCGGCGCCAGGGCCTCCTCCGCCCATGGCGCTAGTCCCCTGCAGCTCTGATCACTGCGTCACTCATGTGTGTCTTATGGTCAGCGTGTATCGCCGTCTCCTCCCACACGGATGCAAAACCTGTAGGACTGAGGTTCTTGCTCTGTGTTGCTTACTGATGTGTTCCACATTCCCAAAAATACAACAAGTGGTGGCTAAAGGATGCTGTCCTGCAGATGAAGAGACAGGTTTGGAGACCTGCTCAAGTTCACACAGCTGGTAAGAGACAGAGCTAGTGGTCGAGCCCAGAGCCCCTGACTCCATACTCCATACACTTAGGCACTGATCTATACTGCTTCTGAACAAGACTGTATCTTTTTAGTTTATTCTCAAGTTTAGAAAGCACTATCAGGTATTAGCACTCTTAATTTGTAGCATAGTTCCGGAGAAAGGGAGACCAGGTATTGCCGCTGGTTCCATTTTATAGACAAGCAAACCGAGGCTCAGGAGGCAGAGTGACGAGCCTGACTGCTCAGACCCGGGCCTTGAACCCAGGACCAGAGCCAGCACTGCCTCCAAAGAGTGGCAGGGAAGTAGACCACTGCTCCCCTGAGCCCTGTGGGGGCGCAGCCCCAGGCTCACTGAGCCTGCCCTTCTCCCCAGCTCCACTGCCTGCACAAGCCTTGCTCATCCTTGGGCTGGAGGAGGACCCAGGGGACTCCTTCTGTGCCAGCCCCCTAGGACCCAGCCCTGCTCAGGGGGAGCAGAGGACCCCGCCAGCCTGCCTGCTGCTCAAAGGGTCAGTTCCTCTGGTGAGACCCATGATGCGCTCGGGGGAGGGCCAGCCTGTGCCTCGGGGCGCTCGGGGGAGGGCCAGCCTGTGCCTCGGGCAGAGGCACCCTCCGAGTCTGGTAATGCCACCTGCAGCCCGGGTCAGCGCTGTCCCCTGGTTCCTGGGTGCAGTTTAGCCACAGGCTTCCAGCAGCTCTCCCCCATACCTGTCCACCAGAGCGCCCAGATTTCTCTTACCAGCAAACAAGACAGCTGTGCGAAGAGAGCTGGGGAGGGGTGTGTGTGGAGAGGGCCCCCACTCACCTTCCGCTCTTGTCCTCAAGACAGGGTGGCCTCTTCCTCTGGCTGGGCCACCGAGGCCCTATTTATGTCTGAGGGGTGGGGATGGAGCGGTTCCCAGACCAGCCTGTGCTCAGGCCAGGGGGAGGGTGTTTACATGACTTGGCCAGGCCGTGGGGGTGGGGGCCTCAGCAGCCTCCCAACTAGAGGGACAAATGCCAGGCCAGGCAACTCTCAGGATGGGCCTCCTTCCAGGAATCCAGGGGAATCGATGCACTGTTGCTGCTGACAGTGAACTGGTGCACAGTCAAGTTACACATTTACTGAAGTTTGCTCGGCCTGGGGCTCCTGTTATGGGACACAGGAGAATCCCATGTGGGTTGTGATGCATCTCTGCCCCTGGGTGTGATGGCCTGAGGTCAGCCACCCAAGCCTTGAGACTGAGCCCCCTTGGGGTGTGATTCTGAGAGGCCCCAAGAACATGTGGGCTCATGGGCCCAGTGGGAAGCAGAAAGCCCTGTTCAGGTAGCCTGGGGGTCACCTGACCCCATGGCCTTGAGTGGCTCAGCGGTTGTCCAAATAGCCATTGGGTACCCACTCCATGGAGAGGTCTCTGATGGAGACACACACAACCCAGCAAAGCACACTCTAGAGAACAGAGATTTATCTGGGGACACCACTAGACACCAACAGTAGGGAGACGGGAAGGTGCTCACAAGAGCTTTCAGATTCTGAGACAGTTTAGTCTGTTAGAGCTGGAGAAGCTTTCAAAGTTCTCTCTGTCATTTGAGTCACACCTTGAAGGATAAATAAGTTGGTTCTTTGAGGTTCACTTCAGTTCAGTCGTTCAGTCGTGTCTGACCCTTTGCGACCCCATGAAACGCAGCACGCCAGGCCTCCCTGTCCATCACCATCTCCCAGAGTTCACTCAGACTCACGTCCATCGAGTCAGTGATGCCATCCAGCCATCTCATCCTCGGTCGTCCCCTTCTCCTCCTGCCCCCAATCGCTCCCAGCATCAGAGTCTTTTCCAATGAGTCCACTCTTCTCACGAGGTGGCCAAAGTACTGGAGCTTCAGCTTCAGCATCAATCCTTCCAAAGAAATCCCAGGCTGATCTCCTTCAGAATGGACTGGTTGGATCTCCTTGCAGTCCAAGGGACTCTCAAGAGTCTTCTCCAACACCACAGTTCAAAAGCATCAAATTCTTCAGCGCTCAGCCTTCTTCACAGTCCAACTCTCACATCCATACATGACCACAGGGAAAACCACAGCCTTGACTACACGGACCTTAGTCGGCAAAGTAATGTCTCTGGTTTCGAATATGCTAATTAGGTTGGTCATAACTTTTCTTCCAAGGAGTAAGCGTCTTTTAATTTCATGGCTGCAGTCACCATCTGCAGTGATTTTGGAGCCCCCCAAAAATAAAGTCTGACACTGTTTCCACTGTTTCCCCATCTATTTCCCATGAAGTGATGGAACCAGATGCCATGATCTTCGTTTTCTGAATGATCTTCGTTTCTTTGAGGTTAAAGAAGGGCTTTTCAGAGGTAGAGGCTGATGAGGCAGTAACAGAGGTGGGAGAGCATGGGGCTTGTCTCGGGGCCGCCAGCAGGCCCGGGGCTGAGAGGGAGGTGCGGCGGCAGCAGCGAAGCTGCTCCTGCTTCTGGGCTTCCCCGCCCTCCCCAGTGGTGAGCGAGGACCCCAGGGAAGTCGAGCTTCTGCACAAGATGTCAGGCTGGGCCTGGGCCGCGTAAAGTGAGTGAGGGAAGCAAGGACGCTGATTAGTGCCAGACACCACGCGGGAGGGGAGAGACGCTGCTGAGGAAGGGACTGAAGACGCCTGGGTGAGGCGAGGCGCATGACGCCTGACTTCTGCTGTAAGAAATGTTCTCTGAAAGCGATACTGTCATGAGGAAAGATGGAGGGGCCCGGGCACCACATTGCCCAGTTCAGGCTCCTGAGAGAGTGAGGAAACCAAGAGCCCCGAGGGGACACAGGAGGCACGAGAGCTCTGGCGAAGGGCCGTGCGAAGCTGAGTTCGGACGGTATCCTCTCGAGGTGTCTATTGGAACTCGGTGCTGAATACTTGCTTGGATGGTTCCGATGCTCAAGAGGGAGATCCAGGCTGGGGCCACAGATGTGGAAGGCAAAGGCACCATCATGCAACCCGAGGCCTGTGGGAGGAGGTGTTTTACCCAGGGAGAGTCAGAGCAAGGGGAGGACAGGAGAGGGGAGGGGGAAACCTAGTGAGAGAGGGATGGGGAGGGGTCGGCCACCGCAGGGGGGGCCCAGGGGGCAGCGACAGGCACAGGGGGCGGTGCTCAAGGGGCCGGGGGCAGTTGGGGTAGGCGAGGACTTGGGGCCTGAAAGAGGCCTCTCGGGCAGAGTCATTACTACTGAGATGTCTCCTCCCAAACTGTTTTTGATCCATCATTTACTAACATTTTATTGCTCAGCAAAGGCCAGGAGGAGGTGAGTGGAGATCACGGGCAAGTTGGAAGGCAGCCTCAGGGAAGGGTTAGGGAGGGACCAGGCTGAGACGGGTTGATAAGACCTCGAAGAGAAGCAGGTAGATTGAACAGTGAGCTGCTCTTTATTGAAATGGGATCATGAAAGAAGAGGATTATTCCACATTTTCAACTTTAAAGTAGAAGGATGAAGGGATTAACATTTATTCAGCGGTTGCTACATGCTGGGTATATAGATCTTTCAACGTGGCTACGATAGAGATCTTACTAACCTCTCAGGGGAAGCACGCTGATGGAAACCGCCCACCCTGGCCAGACACCATAGTAACCGTTTGCATGAGTTGTTTTACGACAGGAGGTCCTGATAAGGGAACTAATAAGCCACCACCCACCAGGGGAGTTCAGGAAAGGTCTAACACTGTGTGTCTAACACTGCCACCTCCCAGAACCCTTCCTGCTGGCGTCCATCTTGGCTGAACAAGGCTTGCACCACCAGAAAGGACTCTGAGTCAGAATGATTGGCTAAGGACAACCCGGAAACCAACCCTATTACCATAAAACCCAAGACTGCGAGCCACGTGACAGAGCTGTTCTCCTGGTTCCCTTCCCCTCCTGCTCTCCACCCGGGTGCCCTTTCCCAATAAACTCTCTTGCTTTGTCAGCACGTGTGTCTCCTCCAACAATTCATTTCTGAGTGTTAGGCAAGAGCCCACTTTCGGGCCCTGGAAGGGGGTCCCCCTTCCTGCAACATACCCACTTTCCAGGGAGAGAAAACTGAGATCCAAAAAGGCTCAGCTATTTTCTAAATGTCACCCTAAATGAGTGACAGGTTTATCCGAAACCAACACCCATTCTTTTCATAGCACTTTTGTGCATTTGTCCATCCACCGTTTATTGAAAACCCGTGACATGCCAAGATTGGAATTCACCTCTGGGGTGACAGCTGGAGGCAAACCAGGGATGATCACCACCCTCATGAAACCTACAGTTTGGCAAGGTGTCAAGATTAATCAATTGTCACATAAATAATGACTTATTTGCAGCTTGGATAAATGTTAGGAAGAAAAAGAATCGCGAGCAGCCTGAGGATGTAACAGTAAGCCTGGTCTAGCCCGTACAGTCAGGACAAGACCTTGAGGATGAGTGGAGTGGTCCCAGGAGCAGGGCTGCTGGGGCTGGGCCCACACTGCCCAGGTCAACCTGGACCCACATCTAACAGTCAATGATTGGTTTTAAGGTTTTGCTTTGTATTGGGGTATAGTCGGTTAACAATGCTGTGACAGTTTCAGGTGAACAGTGAAGGGACTCAGCCATTCGTGCACGTGTACCCATTCTCCCCCGTACCCTCCTCCCATTCAGGCTGCCGCATAACATTGAGCAGAGTCCCATGTGCTAAATGATAGGTCCTTGTTGGTCACCCATTTTAAATACAGCACTGTATACTTATCCAAACTCCTCAACTACCCCTCCCCCGTCCTTCCCGCCCTGGAACCATCAGTTTGTTCTCCAAGTCTGCGGTAACAGTCTGTGATTCTTGCAGAGATGGGACAGACTAAGGGATGACATAGTCCCACACCAGCCTGGGCTGGTCTCTATCCTGCTGGGCTGTGAGTGTTTTCTCATCCTCTCTCTGCCCTGAGTGACCAGGAGCGCCCTTCTAGCCCTAGGACTCGCTTACTATCTGTTTAGTAAACTCACCTGGCCCTGCAGGGGCACCAAGAAAAAGATGCGCTCAGCCCAGGGGAGGGTCTTGGCTGAGAAAGGTGCTCTCCCCCTTGGCAGTCCGCTTTCCCTTCAGGCACTTGGTTTCGGCATCACAAATAAAATGTAGATTGTGCTCATCAATGTAGAATTGAAATAAATGGGTCTTAGCCTAGCTCTCAAAAGCACCAGAATGTTTCACCAAAATGACAGTATTGAGTTGTGGGGGGATATCTGCCATCTAGACGAGTCATAATGTGCACGTTTATTGAACTAGTGAATTCGGGGAACTGCCTTGAACCCCAAATATGCTTGTAACCAGATTTTGCTGCATCATTTCAAACTGGCTCAGCAGCAGTGGGGAAACTGAGTCCCGCAGACTGGAATCTTGGGACCAGAACTAGAAAAGGCCTCCCGAAAGTTCCACCCTTGGATCCCACAAGCCACTCTCCAGGCACGTTCCTCTAAATGTTCTACGTTCTCTGACTCCTGGGACCAGTGGAGTGGGTGGACCATAGCCTGTCTCGTCCCTGGTTCCCGTTTCTCCCCTGCAGGGCACTCACTCTTCAGATGGTGCCGGGGATTGGTCACATGTCCAAGTAGCTCTGAGACTTGTGCCTATAGAGCATTTCAGTTAGAGGGAGGCTGTCTACTAATGAGATCACTCTGGCTGGCTGGCGCAAGATTGGTTTCACTGTCTGTGTGTAGCAGGATGTGGGATGCGTGTGTGTGTGCAGACTTCCGTGGTGTGTGTACAGACGAGTGGTATGTATGGTGTGATGCGTGTATTCATGTTTGGGTGTGGGTGTAGTGTGGTGTGCGATGGTTTATGTGTGTGATGTGGTGTGTGATATGAGTGATGAGGTGGGTGTGTGTATGTGGTGTGTGTGTGTGTGTGTATGGCATGACATGGTGTGTGCATCTGTGTGTGTGAGGGGAAGTGCCGTGTGTGTGGTATGTGCCCATGTGTTCATGGCACATGTATGTCCGTGTGGTGTGGTGTGCATGTGTATATGTGTGTGGTATGTGCCCATGTGTCCATGGCACGTGTATGTCCGTGTGGCATGGTGTGCATGTGTATATGTGTGTGGTGTGTGCCCATGTGTCCATGGCACGTGTATGTCCGTGTGGCATGGTGTGCATGTGTATATGTGTGTGGTGTGTGCCCATGTGTCCATGGCACGTGTATGTCCGTGTGGCGTGGTGTGCATGTGTATATGTGTGTGGTGTGTGCCCATGTGTCCATGGCACGTGTATGTCCGTGTGGCGTGGTGTGCATGTGTATATGTGTGTGGTGTGTGCCCATGTGTCCATGGCACGTGTATGTCCGTGTGGCGTGGTGTGCATGTGTATATGTGTGTGGTATGCGCCCATGTGTCCATGGCACGTGTATGTCCGTGTGGCGTGGTGTGCATGTGTATATGTGTGTGGTATGGGATGTGTAGAAGCAGACGATATTAGGAAGAGGTGGCGAGAATAAACAGAAGGACTGTACAGAAAAGATCTTCATGACCCAGATAACCTCGATGGCGTGATCACTCACCTAGAGCCAGACATTCTGGAATGAGAAGTCAAGTGGGCCTTACAAAGCATCACTACGAACAAAGCTAGTGGAGGTGACAGAATTCCAGTTAAGCTGTTTCAAATTCTAAAAGAGGATGCTGTGAAAGTGCTGCATTCAATATGCCAGCAAATTTGGAAAACTCTACAGTGGCCACAGCCTGGAAAAGGTCAGTTTTCATTCCAATCCCAAAGAAAGGCAATGCCAAGAAATGTTCAAACTACTGCACAATTGCATTCATCTCACATGCTTGCAAAATAATGCTGAAAATTCTCCAAGCTCAGCTTCAACAGTACGTGAACTGTGAACTTCCAGATATTCAAACTGGATTTAGAAAAGGCAGAGGAACCAGAGATCAAATTGCCGACATCTGTCAGATCATAGAAAAAGCAAGAGATTTTCAGAAAAACATCTACTGATGCTCTATTGTCTGTGCCAAAGTCTTTGACTGCGTGGATCACAACAAATCGTGGGAAATTCTTAAAGAGATGGGAATATGAGAGCACC
Source organism: Capricornis sumatraensis (assembly GCF_032405125.1). NCBI lineage: Eukaryota > Metazoa > Chordata > Mammalia > Artiodactyla > Bovidae > Capricornis > Capricornis sumatraensis. The sequence continues at coordinate 93,966 of NC_091078.1, forward strand.
TTACCTGTCTCCTGAGAAATCTGTATGCAGGTCAAGAAGCAACAGTTAGAACCAGACGTGGAACAATGGACTGGTTCCAAATTGGCGAAGGAGTATGTCAAGGCTGTATATTATTACACTGCTTATGTAACTTCTATGCAGAGGACATCAAGTGAAACGCTCGGCTGGTTGAAGCACAAGCTGAAATCAAGATTGCAGGGAGAAATATCAATAACCTATGATAGGCAGGTGACACCACCCAGATGACAGAAAGTGAAGAAGAATTAAAGACACTCTTGATGAAAGTGAAAGAGGAGAGAGAGTGAGAAAGCTGGCTTAGAACTCAACATTCAGAAAATTAAGATCATGGCATCCTGTCCCATCACTTCATGACAGATAGATGCGGAAATAATGGAAACAGTCAGAGATTTAATTTGGGGGGGGCCTCCAAAATCACTGCAGATGGTGACTGCAGCCATGAAATTAAAAGATGCTTGCTCCTTGGAAGAAAAGCTATGACCAACCTAGACAGCATATTAAAAAGTAGAGACATTACTTTGCTGACAAATGTCTATGTAGTCAAAGCTATGGTTTTTCCAGTAGTCATGTATGGATGTGAGAGTTGGCCTGTAGAGGAGGCTGAGCGCTGAAGAACTGATGCTTTTAAACTGTGGTGTTGGACTCTTGAGAGTCCCTTGGACTGCAAGGAGATCAAACCAGTGAATCCTGAAGGAAATCAGTCCTGAATATCCACTGGAAGGATTGATGCTAAAGCTGAAGCTCCAATACTTTGACCACCTGGTGAGAAGAACTGGCTCATTGGAAAAGACCTTGATGCTGGGAAAGATTGAAGGCAGTAGGAGAAGGGGATGACAGGGGATGAGATGGTTGGATGGCATCACCAACTCAATGGACATCAATTTGAGCAAGCTCCGGGATTTGGTGATGGACAAGGAAGCCTGGTGTGCTGCAGTCTATGGGATTGCAGAGAGGGTATGCGGTGCACAGCTGAGCAACTGAACTTACTGACTGATGGTCTGTGTGTGTAATTGTGTGGTAGGGTGTGATGTGTGTGTGCGGCATGTATGTGTGTGCACAGGGCATATGCATATTCATATGGGGTGTGTGTACATGTGTGTGTGGTGGCATGTGTGTGCACGTGTGTAATATATCTATGTATGCGGTGGCGGTGGTGGCGGTTATGTCACCAGGTCATGTCCGACTCTTGCGACCTCATGGACTGTAGCCTGCCAGGCTCCTGTATACATGGGATTCTCCAGGCAAGAATACTGGAGTGGATTGCCATTTCCTTCTCCAGGGGATCTTCCTGACCCAGGGATCAAACGATCGAACAGGTCCCCTCACTGCAGGCAGATTCTGTACCGCCTGAGCTGTGAGGGAAGCCCTGCAGGGTGTGCTAGGGTGTGTGTGTCTGTGGTGTGGTCTGTGTGTGTTTATGTGTGGCGGGCAGCGTGCTTGTTTCTGTTGTATGTGTGTGTGTGTGTGTGGTGTGTTCTGTGTGTGTTTATGTGTGGCGGGCAGTGTGCTTGTTTCTGTTGTGTGTGTGTGTGTGTGTTTGTGTGTTTGTACGTGTGTGGCGGGCAGTGTGCTTGTTTCTGTTGTATGTGTGTGTGTGTCTGTGGTGTGTTCTGCGTGTGTTTATGTGTGGCAGGCAGTGTGCTTGTTTGTGTTGTATATGTGTGTGTATGTTTTTGTGTGTTTGTACATGTGTGGTGGGCAGTGTGTGTGTGTGTGATGTGGTGTATGGATGTACATCCGCAGTAAAGGGTTTGTGTGTGCTCTGGTGTGTGTCTGTATGCATGTGGTGGGCTCTGTGCAGGGGTGGGGAGCTGGGCGTGTGGACTGATAGTTCCCCACCCACACGAACATCACGCGGCTCTTCTGTGAGCCCACTCCTCCCCGGATGCCTCACCCAGGTGTTTGGCTCCTGGCTTTTCCCCCAGCACTCTGTAAACTGGAGGGGAAGAAACACCATGTTTACTCCCAATAAATATCCAGTTCCTTCCTCTGTCCTCCAGTCTTTCCCTGAGCCCAGGAATTGCTGGTCCTGACCTCTTCTACCCATCTTCCTGGGGACTCAGTGGTTCCCCAGTTCATGCCCAGGTTAGCCCCTGACTCTGCTGGATGGCCGCTCCTTTCTGGGCTCAGCTCAAAGGCTCTCCTCCCATCTCTAGCCTTGTCCATGTTCACCAGACCCAGCTTTCCTCCACCTCCTCTGGGAGCTTCTGCAAACCCTACGCTTGCGTAATTCTCCTTGGAGAGTCCCGCTCACTCTCAGCTGGGAGGGAGCCTGCCCACGATCATACATCTTTTAGTATATTTGAAGCAGCTTCTCAGGGATCGCAACTCATACCAAAGTTCATTTCAGCTTCGTCGTGACGAGAGAGGCTCTAAACCAATGAAGAAGTTTCTGTCTTGGTGACGATATGTTCTCGGGGAAAAATAAGGAGATGTCGCTGTCAGGTAGAACAGAGTAAACTGTATTTGCTCACATTTTCTGCAGGATTGGTCCAAGTTCCTCGGTCAGCTTTTAAGGGTGACTATCAGCTGGATGGGTTTCCTATGCGAGGCTTTTAAACTCATTAAAATAAGTCAGAAAGCCGCTAGAGCACCTTATCAGCATTTTATCAAGAATGTAAATTATCCTTGGCTGCTGCTGGTGCTGAGTCACTTCAGTCGTGTCCGACTCTGTGCGACCCCGTAGACGGAAGCCCACCAGGCTCCCCCGTCCCTGGGATTCTCCAGGCAGGAGTGCTGGAGTGGGCTGCCATCGCCTTGGAGCACCTATTCCAACAAACCACAGAATTTTGACGCAGTCAGATTTAGGACAGGTGGTGCTAGTGGTAAAGAACCCTGCCGCCAATGCAGGAGGCACAAGAGACACGAGTTCCATCTCTGGGTCGGGAAGATCCCCTGGGGAAGGCCATGGCAACCCGCTCCAGCATTCTTGCCTGGAGAATCCCACAGACAGAGCAGCCTCGCGGGCTATAGTCCATGTGGTCCCAAAGAGTCAGACACAACTGAATCAACCAGCGTGCACGTAAGAGAACCTCTTTCCGATAGGTGCTCTTTCTGTGCTTTCACTGCAGCAGTGGAAGTTAGGGACAGTTTATCTGTGGCTGAATAAAGATTTGAATGAAAGTAAGTGTTGGCTGTGGAGGACTTCACTCAGAGCTGGACCCACAGACCCAGCGTGGGACCAGTCGGCAGTCGTGGGCTGCAGTGGCGCGGTGGAGAGGGAGGTCCCTCAGGCCGATGGTGTTCAGGCCTTTGTGGCTCAAGTCTGTTCCGTGCTTGTGAGATGAGGCTTGATCCAAACCAGAACTCCAGCTTCCCCAGTTCCTGACCAACCACCCCATCATGGGACAAACACACACGGGACTACTGCGAAGTGAAGCAGCCAATCCAGGGAAGGAGAAGTGATTTATCTACGCATGCGAGGCAATCCCATTTGGAACCAGCTTGCAGGGGGTAAGGAAACAATGAAAGGTAAACACAAGAACTGGGTTTCTATCTTTATACCAGGACAAAGCTAATTGTTTCACAGAGGATTTGCCTCTGCCTGAATCAGACAGTTTTACTATGAGCATGCTTTGTTCAAGACACATAAGCACTAAACTCATTATTTACTGAAACCAGGGGATGGGGAGAAGCTCCCTGTCCTACATCCAAGATTTTCTGTTTGTGATGAGGACACGCCCACCCTCTCTGAGTCCTCATTGCTGCTCACCTTCATCAAGTGAGCTGGGACAGACCTGAGGGTCTGCCTTTGCAAAAAAGGCTCATTAGGGGAAAGTCCATTTCTTTCCGATAAAGAGCACTCACATATTAATACAAAGAGTTTTCTCAGTTGGCTCAGTGAGCTTTAGATCTCCGGTAAATAAAACAAAATAGTCCCAGCCTTCCCATCTCCCCAGGAGGAATCCGTAGGGGGAGAAGACAGTTCCTCATCTGTGTAACGATGCTCGGGGCCGCACCTGCAGACTGCTGTACGCAGCCTTTGCTGGCAGAAGTGTGGCTGCTGCTTCGGATGCAGCAAGCCGTGGACTGGAGCAGATAGTAGTCTGGGTTAGCAAGCTCTGGGAGATGTGATTGGATCCTGTTTCGGGAGTTAGAGCCAAACTGATGGCTTTTCTTGGCCATCGAGTGCAGCTGTATAAATAAGAAGTGGGTTATTCGTCCCTATTAATTTTAACATTAGATGACAAAATTTGTGAATTCAGTTCCACGTTCTTGTGAAAAGTGGTGATAAACTTAATGCCAAACACAAATGGACACCGAACCCTCCCCCTACACTCTTCTCCTTTGTCCACATCCGCGTAGAAATTGAGAAAAATAAACACTCACTTTCCTAGCCTCCTCTGTAACCATTAGTAGCCAAGTAAGAGACTTGCAGCCAATGGGAAATAAACAGAAATCTGCCTATGGCTTCTGGAAGTGCTTCTGCTTTCCTTTTATTAGCGGAGTCAGTGGCTCAGACCCCACCCCTTCTTCCTCCCTCAAATGTTGATGTGATGTCTGGAGGCAGGGCAGTCATCGTGCAACCATGAAACAGCAAAGCTGAGGGCCGAGGCCAGCCAGAGCGCTAGCGAGGACAGGCAGAGCGACCTGGGCTTCCGGCCGACATGTGGAGCTGCCAGACTAGAGCCAACAGTTGTCGTGTCTAACACCTGCTCGTCTGGACACAATTAGGGGCATTTTTAGATGGTTACATGAAGCTGAAAACATCCATAAATAACTCAATAACTGAAATTTTAATCCCATCCAGAGGCCAGAAGAGCATTAAAAAAAAAAATTCAATTCCACTGACATAGTGTATTTCCTGTCAAATTTCAACCTCTTTGCAATGGGTGTTCCATTTTACATTTGTTTCAGTTGGTTTCATTTTAAAGGGAACATGCAAAGTATAGTGGAGTATAGCAATTTCCCAATTAAGTTCAGAACTTAATCTGCTATGCCCAGATGAGGTTAATGGCTCTAAACCTTGAATGAATAATAAGGTCAGTGTTATACCTTGCTTTGCTATTAGTTTTTATTTTATCATATAATATGCTTCATCCATAATTAACCCTGTGATGAGGGTCTGGACAGTATTTCTGCCTCTATTTGCAATAAGATTGGAAAATGATTACCATCCCTATATCCACTCACAGGAAGTGAATTGTTCTTAATGTAATACTGCAAGGTCTTGAGTTCTTCTGAGAGAGCTAGGTGTGACTTTCATGATACACACATTGTTGGTGTACAATGTTTCAATCACAGCTGCCATCCTGAATGACTAAGCGAAAAGAAATCATCTCTAATGTGTATTTTAGGAGCTCCCTACTTAAAGCCGCCTGTGGTCAATCCTGGCAAGTAAAGGATACTTTTATAAAATAAATAGAATGAACATCCATTCCAGGAATTTGCAAACTATAGCCCATGGGCCGAATCTGGACCATGTGTGAACAGCGTTTTAAGGAACACGGTCACGCTCATTAGTTTTCACAGTCTGTGACTGCTTTCAGGCCACTACAGCAGAGATGACTGGTTGCCACAGAGAACATATGACCTGCAAAGCCTGAAATATTTATTACCTGGTCCTTTTTAGAAGAAGCTTGTTGACTCTAACCTAATCTGTTAGTTCAGATTGCCAATGAAAGACTTGTATATTCTCTCATTTTAGTTAAAAATTAGCTTTGTAGGCGTATGCTATGTTTATAGACCTTATTTCATGTATAATTCACATTATTTCACTTCTAGATGAAGGAATTACTACCCAGAGGATTCTGAACATAATGACACAAACAAAGTCAGGTAACATGATGACCGTGACCGGTGGAGAAAGCCTACATAGCCTGTCCACAGAGGACGGCTAGAACATCACGTTATACACTCAGTCAACGACGAAATTCGATTTTAAAAAATGCAGTTGGTGAAATTTAGAGCTGCAAAGTTTAAGCCTTGGATACTGGACTTGACCAAAGTGGGGAAACAAAGGAAAACAAAGGGAAATTGTGTGTCTGGCCAGAAAAGAGGACTTTCAGTCGCAGAAGCTGTCATCAGGAAAGCTTAATGGTGACAAACAGAATCTACTCGATTGGCCAGCTCTTCACTATAAACTCTAAATGGAAAAGAATTTATCCTTATGAAGGGTACTTCTGAGAAATCAAAATGGAAAATGTTTCCTTAATTAATTTTAGAAAAATAAAAATGATTTAACCACAGTATATAGAAATTGATTAAGGAATTAAATTGGCTTGTAATGTGAAAGTTGTTCAGTTGTGTCCGACTCTTTGTGACCCCATGGACTGTATAGTCCACGGAATTCTCCAGGCCAGAATACTGGAGTATAGCCTTTCCCTTCTCCAGGGGATCTTCCCAACCCAGGGATTGAACCCAGGTCTCCTGCAGTGCAGGCGGATTCTTTACCAATTGAGCTATGAGGGAATTTATTCCAGAAAATACTTTTTTCAATGAAAACTCATTAGGAGTCATATGATTGTGAATACAGTGTTCTTATTTAAAATGGCACATTCTCACGTATCCTGTTTGTTTTGTGGGTGCCTCCCTAGTTCAGAAATGGCCCTGAACAGACCTGAAGAGATTTTTCTGTGTCAGTAGAGTGAGGTGCTGTGAAAGCAAACACAGAAATACTATTTCCAAGTCTAATTTTCCATTCAGACTCTCTTGCCCTTGCAGTATGGCGAGGGAGGTGGCTGGACTCCGCGTGTTTGTTTTGGTGCTCGCGCAGTGGGAAAAGTCTACCAAGGACAGTTCCGCTCACCGTTCAATAAGTTTAGATAAGAAGCAGCTGTCGAAATGGAAAAATGTTATCACCCTGTTCCCACTGAAGCCCAGCATTGTGAGGATAGAAATTCTGTGCTTGTGGGCCTGAGATGCTATCTCTTATGAAAACCAAGCTCCAGAAATATTTAATTAATGATCAGTTTCTCTTCTTTGAGAATCATGGCAGAGAAATCTGGACAGAGAAAGGTTAATGCCTTTCCACTGCGAATGAGAAGGAGCAGAGGGCTCTGAGTGTGGCGCGCCTGGCGCTGCCGGCCTGCGGGGAAGGCCGCCAGGACACCCGCGGGGAGTCTGGGTCCCGCAACACCCCGCCCCCCGCAGCTCTGTGCAGAGAGCTGAACGGCTCCTCCTGTCTGAACACCTGTGTGAGAAGTACCCATGAGAGTCGCTCTGGTCATCTTCACCATGAGAGAGACCAGCTGCCTTATAACTGGTTCAACGGCAGATGGTCAAGCTAACTGGACATAAGACTTGGCCTTACATGTCACACTAATAGCCGAAGTGAGAGAGAGCTCTATTTGGTTTGTACGTGCAATATTTTAAATAATGAAACGAAATAAAAAAGATTTAATTGACTACTTATATTACTTTATTATATCCGTAATCAATAGTAGATGATGTGACTCTCCTCTGGCATCCTTTCTGAATATCCTTGTTCCATAATTCAGTAAAGAGTCATCTGTATACGTTTTCGAACTGAAAGAGTCACAAAGTCCAGACGACCCAGGGTCAGCCATTCCATTCTTCCTCCTGTCTTCCAATTGTTTTCACTCCCCAACTCTCAACAGGGCCTCACTGAGCCCAGGAGCCATGCCTCCAATCCTTCTCTTCCCCCTCACCATTCCGTTGGATCTCAAAATATTTTGCAAGAAGACACCTGGGCTATCTGAGTAAGGAATAAGAAATTCGGATGAAAAACCCAGACGTCTTCCCTTCTCCCTCTCTTCTAGATAATCATGTCTTGGGGTCCTTCTCAAGTCAAAGTTGCCATCTCATGATCATAGTCATGTCTGTACCATGACTGATGAGTTCTGGGAGTTTCTGGCACCCCAGCAGGCCCTGAGGAGCCCAAAAATCATACCAGTGGTACCCAGGTGTGACTTTGATGCTCAGAAAAGACTATCTCTCCTCCTCAAGATTCTAGACAAGAGGAAAATACAACTTCACTTAGCTCTCTGCTCCAGATACTAGAGATCCCCTGCGCCAGGGACTGCTGCTCGTATGTGAACCCAATTGGGTGAGCCACCAGGTCAGGGCAGAGAGAGCATCTCATAACACCAAGCAGCCAAACTGAGAATCCCAGATGTCTTCACCAGGGTGCAGATATCCAACCGCACTCACTGGGTTATTCCACAGCCGTAACCGGAAACTATCAATCAACTGTCAACAAGTATTTACTGAGCACACATAAACAGACCACAGTTGCAGAGGAAACCGGAAAAGTTGAGAGGGAATTCTAAATACAGTTCTAAGCCATGAAGGGGGGAAACCTAAGTGACATGCATAACCCATATAATCAATACAGGTTCAAGATGAAACAGAAACCCCAAGTAAATGAGCAGAACATGAAACATTCAGTCAAAATTTTCCCCTTTTAAGACACCATGCTAGAGTGGGAAAATGACAAGTTCTCTCCACTTGTAACGAACCAGTAATTCTCATCTTTTGTGAATCATTATTGAGCACCTACTCTATGTTAGGTCTTGACCTAATGCTAGGAGACATACAAAACAGGAAATTCTCCAGCCTTCTCCTGTCTTATGCCAAGCTGAAAAGGCAACGTTTATACACGTGAAAATATAGCCAGTGATCTATTAGCAAGAATAATAAGATGCTGTCACTTGCTAGGCACTTCTGACATCCTCACAACGCTACCAGCCACTTTCCGTCTGCTCTTCATTCCGTCCTCCGTCACACAGCATGCAGCACAGGGCGGCCACACAATTTGCACTGTGGTTCTTTCAGGGCAGGGATTATTTTTGCTCTTGCATCATATATTCTTTAGATAAAGTCAAGGAACATATCTGGCGCATCTTGGCATTCCATGAAATCCCCAGGAGAAAAATTCCTAGTTCGTGGTTTATGTGAGGATAAAATTCGTTAACATATGCCAGGGTTTGGAAGAGGGCCTGGCTTGCAGTGAGTGTAGGTGAAGCCTTAGCTGAGCTGCCTTCACTCATCAGAGGTCAGCTGGTGGCATGATTCTCAGCCAGCAAGCAGGGGAAGGAGAGGAGACCGCCCAGAGCGGACCTGTCCAGGCTCACAGCAGCAGCAATGCGCAGGCAGGCTGACTCTCCCCTGACCTGGAGTCCACTGCCTCTGCGATCTCTCCACCAACTGCCTTACAGACCCCGTTGCCCTTTGGCCACCACTTTCCACCTGCTCCCCGGACTTTCACCTACTCTCAGCAACAGCCTGACTATGCCCGCCCTCTGCTCCCCGGGGCTTCCAACACACCGTGGACCCTGTGCAAGGACAGATATAAGTCTAAAATCCTTCCTGTTCAGGGTGGGAAAGAGATTCCCCTGCCATCATTCTTCTCAGAGCATTCATCCTAGAAAATGCCTCATTGTAAGTGCTTTCTCTTCCCTTTGAAATATAAACATTAAATGAGACAGCTCCCTACCTCCCAGTTCAGTGGGCACCTGGCTCCAAGTTGCAAAACTACCTCCTGTCGTAAAGATGTGAGTTTGTTTTTCCACTGCTCTTTCATAGTGAAGGGGCTTGTGTAACTCGATAAAGTTGTGAGCCATGCCGTGCAGGGCCACCCAAGGTGGATGGGTCATTGCTGATAGTTCTGACAAAACGTGATTCATGGAAGGACGGCAAGCCACCCCAGTATATTTGATGTGAGAACCTCATGAACTGTATCAAAAAAGATATGACACCAAAAGATGAGTCCCACAGGTTTGAAAGTGTCCAGTATGCTACTGGGAGAGATCAGAGGAGAGCTACTAACAACCCCAGAAAGAATGAAGTGGCTGTGCCAAAGCAGATACCACGCTCAGTGTGGGTGTGTCTGGTGATAGAAGTAAAATCTGATGCTGCAAAAAACAATATTGCATAGGGAACTGGAATGTCAGGTCCACGAGTCAGGGTAAACTGGACGCGGTCAAGCAGGAGATGGTAAGAATAAATATCGACGTCTTATGAATCAGTGAACTAAAACGGACGGGAATGGGCGAATTTAATTCAGATGACCATTATATCTACTACTGTGGGCAAGAACCCCATAGAAGAAACAGGGCAGCCCTCATAATCAACAAAAAGAGTCTGAAATGCAGTACTTGGGTGCAACATCAAAAAAGACCAATGATTTCAGTTCATTTCCAAGGCAAGCCATTCAACGTCACAGTAATCCACGTCTATGCCCCACCATCAATGCCAAAGAAGCTAAAGTCGATCAGCTCTAAGACCTCCTAGAACTAATGCCAGAAGAAAAGATGTTCTACTCATCGTCGGAGATCGGAATGCAAAAGTAGGAAGTCAAGAGATTCCTGGAGTAACAGGCAAGTTTGGCCTTAGAGAACAAATGAAGCAGGGCAAAGGCTAACTGAATTCTGCCAAGAGCATGCACTGGACATAACAAACATCCTTTCCAACAACATGAGAGATGACTTTACACATAGACATTACCAAATGGCCAATAGTGAAATCAAATTAATTACATACCTTGTAGCTGCAGATAGAGAAGAGGTATTCAGTCAACAAAAACAAGACATGGAGCTGACTGTGGCTCAGATCATCAGCTTCTCATAGCAAAATTCAGGCTTAAACTAAAGAAAGTGGGGGAAACCAATAGGCCAGCCAGGTATAACTTAAATCAAATCCCCCATGAATATGCAACGGAGGTAATGAATAGATTTAAGGGATTAGAACTTGTAAACAGTGTGTCTGAAGAATTATGGATCAGTTCAGTTCACTCGCTCAGTCGTGTCCGACTCTTTGCGACCCCATAAATCGCAGCACACCAGGCCTCCCTGTCCATCACCAACCCCCGGAGTTCACTCAGACTCACGTCCATCGAGTTGGTGATGCCATCCAGCCATCTCATCCTCTGTCGTTCCCTTCTCCTCCTGCCCCCAATCCCTCCCAGCATCAGAGTCTTTTCCAATGAGTCAATATTGCACAGAAGGCAGAGAACAAAGCCATCTCAAAGAAAAAGAAAAGCAAGAAGGCAAACTGGTTGTCTGAGGAGGCCTTACAAATAGTTAAAGAAAGAAAAGAAGTGAAAAGCAAAGGAGAAAAAGAAAGGTATATCCAACTAAACCCAGATTTCCAAAGAACAGCGCGGAGAGACAAGAAGGCCTTCTTCAATGATCAGTGCATAAAGCTAGAAGAAAACAACAGAAGGGGAAAGACTGGAGATCTCTTCGGGAAAACTGGAGATATCGAGGGAAGATTTTGCCCAGAGATAGGCACAATAATGTATATAAATGGTAGAGACTTAGCAGATGCTGACGAGATCAAGAAGAGGTGGAAAGAATACAGGGAACAACTGCAGAGAAAATCCAAATGACCCAGACCGCTACGGCAGTGTGGCCAGCCGCCCAGAGCCAGACGTTCGGAAGAGTGGCCGTCTGGTGGGCCTTCGGAAGCACTGCTGTTAATAAAGCTAGTGGATGTGATGGAATTCCAGTAGAACAATTCAACACCATAAAAGATGGTGCCCTCAAGGTGTTGCATTCAATATGGAAGCAGATGCGGAAGACTCAGCAGTGGCCACATGACTGGGAAAGGTTGATCCTCCTCCCAGCTCCCAAGAAGGGTAGTACTAAAGCACGTGCTAACCGTCGGACAAGTGCACTCATCTTCCACGCGAGTAAAGTCATGCTTAAAATCTTTCATGCTAGGTTTCAGCGTTATATGAACCAAGAACTCCCAGATGTCCAAGCTGGGTTTAGAAAAGGAAGAGGAACCCGAGATCAAATTGCCAAACTTCACTGGATCATAGAGAAAGCTAGGGAATTCTAGAAAAACATCTGCCTCTGTTTCATCGACTATGCCAAAGCCTTTGACTGTGTGGATCATAGTAAACTGTGGAAAGCTCTTAAAGAGATGGAAGCACCAGACCCTCTTACCTGTCTCCTGAGAAACCTGTGTGTGGATCAAGAAGCAACAGTTAGGACCCTGAACAACTGATCGGTTCAAGATTGAGAAAGGAGTGTGGCAGGGCTGTCTGCTGGCACCCTGCTTGTTTAACCTATCTATATACTGAGGTCATCATGAGAAAAGCCAGGCTGGATGAGCTACAAGCTGGAATCAAGACAGGTGGGAGAAACATCAACAACATCAGGTATGTGGATGAAACCACTCTATTGGTAGAAAGTTAAGAGGAACTAAAGACCCTCTTGATGAGGGTAAATGAGGAGAGTGAAAGAGCCAGTTTAAAACTAAATATTAAAAAAAAAAAAACCTTAGATCATGGCATCCAGTCCCATTCAGTTCAGTTCAGTTCAGTCACTCAGTCGTGACTCTTTGCAACCCCATGAATCGCAGCACACCAGGCCTCCCTGTCCATCACCAACTCCCGGACTTCACGCAGACTCACGTCCATTGAGTCCGTGATGCCATCCAGCCATCTCATCCTCTGTCGTCCCCTTCTCCTCCTGCCCCCAATCCCTCCCAGCATCAGAGTCTTTTCCAATGAGTCAACTCTTCCCATGAGGTGGCCAAAGTACGGGAGTTTCAGCTTTAGCATCAGTCCTTCCAATGAACACCCAGGACTGATCTCCTTTAGAATGGACTGGTTGGATCTCCTTGTAGTCCAAGGGACTCTCAAGAGTCTTCTCCAACACCACAGTTCAAAAGCATCAATTCTTCAGCACTCAGCTTTCTTCACAGTCCAACTTTCACATCCATACATGACCACAGGAAAAACCATAGCATTGACTAGACGGACCTTTGTTGGCAAAGTCATGTCTCTGCTTTTGAATATTCTATCTAGGTTGGTCATAACGTTCCTTCCAAGGAGTAAGCGTCTTTTAATTTCATGGCTGCAATCACCATCTGCAGTGATTTTGGAGCCCCCCAAAATAAAGTCTGACACTGTTTCCACTGTTTCCCCATCTATTTCCCATGGAGTGATGGGACCAGATGCCATGATCTTCATTTTCTGAATGTTGAGGTTTAAGCCAACTTTTTCACTCTCCTCTTTCACTTTCATCAAGAGGCTTTTGAGTTCCTCTTCACTTTCTGCCATAAGGGTGGTGTCATCTGCATATCTGAGGTTATTGATATTTCTCCTGGAAATCTTGATTCCACCTTGTGCTTCCTCCAGTCCAGCGTTTCTCATGATGTACTCTGCACATAAGTTAAATAAGCAGGGTGACAATATACAGCCTTGACATACTCCTTTCCCTATTTGGAACCAGTCTGTTGTTCCATGTCCAGTTCTAACTGTTGCTTCCTGACCTGCAGACTTCATGACAAATAGAGTGTGGAAAGGTGGAGCGAGTGACAGATTTTCCCTTTGGGGGCTCTAAAATCACTGCAGATGGTGACTGCAGCCATGAAATCAGAAGACATTTGTTTCTTGGCAGGAAAGCTATGACAAACTTAGACAGTGTGCTGAAAAGCAGAGACGTTACTTTGCCAACAAAGGTCCACACTGTCAAGGCTATGGTTTTCCCAGTGGTCTCCTGTGGTTGTGAGAGCTGGACCACAAAGAAGGTGGAGCACCAAACCATCGATGCCTTTGAACTGCAGTGCTGGAGAAGACTTCTGAGAGTTTCTTGGACAGCAAGGAGATCAAACCAGTCAATCTTAAGGGAAATCAACCCTGAATAATTATTGGAAGGATGATGCTGAAGTTGAAACTCCAGTATTTTGGTCATCTGATGGAAAGAAATGACTCATTGGAAAAGTCCCTGATGCTAGCAAAGATTGAGGGTAGAAGGAGAAGAGGGCATCAGAGGGTGAGATGGCTGGATGGCATCCCTGCTGCCATGGACGTGAACTTGGGCAAACTTGGAGATGGTGAGAGACAGAGAGGCAGTCCATGGGTCTCAGAAGAGTTGGACATGACTGGGCAACTAAACAATAGCAGGGCCAAGTGGCCAACACAAATGGTTCCCCAATTACCAGGTAAAGCTGGGATGAACTCTGTGTGACCAAGATGCAATCCAGTCCGTCCACATGAGGTCTGATTACTGTTTATCATGACAACATACATGGGATTGGTTATATTTGCTTGTCTATGGAAAAAGGGCAAGGTTGCTTCTTGTTTTTGCAGTCCCTTAGTAGATTTCCTGTGATACCCACAACATTCTGGTGTAATGCTTATTCAGTAGTAAAAGTGTTTGCGTTCCCAGCTACTTTGTGGAGAGGATTTGGGGGGTTGGGAGATGACTGTGGCCCCAGCAGTACCCTGTAACTGAAAGGTTGTTGCTGAACCCACGAAAGATGCTGGGATTCTTGGCCTCCAGAGGAGAAGAATTCAATCTGGGGCCAGAGACGAGGCTTGATCGCTCAGAGCTTTTGTGCAATAGAGTTTTATTAAAGTATAAAAGGGATAGAGAAAGCTTCTGACATGGATATCAGAAGGGGGCAGAAAGAGTACCCCCTTGCTAGCATTAACAATGGAGTTATATTCTCTCAAACTAGTTATTACAGTGAATCCGAAGAGTGTCTGGAGGTCGTAAAGACCTCGCCAGACCCACTCCCATACTTTACATTTTGAGATAACAGATTAGCCAGAGGGTCTCTGACTGTCCTCAAGCAGGGTACATTATTGTCATATGACCCTAAGGAACGGAGAGGGGAAAGACTTTGTCCTTTCTTCCTCCTTGGGGATTCCAGAGCCTTCTCCCCTGGGGACCCCTGGACTTGCTACCAACCTGCCCAGGAAATGGCTCTCCCATAACCCTGTCTGATGTTTGCGTGGCTCCTTCCACAGGCCTCCTGACCAGGCTTCCTGCTTTCCCTGCTGCCCCTGCCATCTATTATTTATGCGGCTTTCAGTGGAAATCAAATCACATCATATCCCTTCGCAGAGTTAAAGTCCCCAAAAGGCAGCATTCCCATGAGCCAGCTGCTGCCTGTCTCTAAGCCTCACCCTGAGCCCATCCCTGTCTTCTGGACTCCAGCCATGCTTTCTCTGTCCCCTGAACACAGAACCTCAGTGTTGCCCATCTCCCCGCCCCTCTGCGCCCCTCCCCACCCCACCACAGCGAGGTTTCTTTCTGGATCTGAAGCAGGGGGTCCTAACTGCTCAAATCTCAGTTTCTTTGTTTATGAGGGTGTGCTTTGCTGGGCAGTGTACCTGGAGCAAGCTATTTTTGGAGCACCTCAGAGGCCAGGCTGTTAACTTAGACCTGGAGTACTTTCAGCGTTTGCATACTGGTGTTTAACTCTTGTTCTGTTACTACGGAGAGACTTAGGATTACTTTTTCCAATTCATAACCTCTGAAGTTTGGGAGCAAGATCTTCAGTGCTGAAAAGAACTCGGAGTTGTGATACACAAGCAGGTTCTCTACAGTTTCTTAACTGGCACAATCATATGGCACCAACATCCTGAACGAAGAAGCCCAGCTTTGTAACTTGGTTGGCATTTGGGGTGAAGGATTTGGTGACAGAAGAAGCTGAGTGCCCAAGTCTACACTGTCCAGGCCACTGAGATGGGAATGCTTTAAGTAGTTTCCACATAAAATTTTTAAAAAGCATGGTTTGCCGACAAGCTTAGAGTGGAGTCTGTAATTTCCAGGGTCTGGAGCATTCTGTGGCCACTATGGTTGGCGTCCCGAGACCTCCATTTCCCACGTGCTTCTGCCAATGTCTGAGAGCAAAACATACTTGCAAAATAGCTGGTGCCGGAGGCCTGTCATTGGGTTTCGGTAGATGTACAGTTTGGTTCTTCCACTTAACCAAGTAAGTCCAGACTTTTGATCCACCCGTATATAGTCTGGGGATTGGTCAGCTTAACTACGCGGGGTAGGTACAGTTCCTCCAAGTTGTACAAGGATGGTTTATGAGCCATTCAGAACATGTGATTTGGCAGACATTGGCACCAAAAAGGGTGGTGCTGGAGTTGCTCTCATTTTTATTGAGAGGTTTGAGGATGCCACCCATGGGCTCAAACTGCAGGGTGTGACTGCGACATTGTCCTGGAACGTCACACTAGGAAGGCCCAGTATCTCGTTCGTTTCGGTGAAAAGGGAAAGTTTCTATTGTCCTTATCTGAGTAAGTGACAGACAGGGCTTCTGCGGAGTTTTCTGAGGTCCAAGTGACACTCCAGAGAGAAGACAAAACATGACACTGGGCCATTCCCGGAGCGAGTTTTCTTCTGAAGGCCCTGCTGTACACCCAGTCTCCTGGTCTAAAGGGATGGAAGCCTTGGCAGTCGGTGGAAGCCACACCCTGTTTACCTGCTGGCAATGTTAGGCTTCAGCGACGCTTGTTCGTTCTTATATCTAGTGAGTCATTGCATCAGTTGCTCCCTTAAGTCTCAATAATGTTCATTTCATCCAGGAATGGCAGGTTTACAGATGCCAGTAGGCATGGGTTGTCCAAATGCTAATTCAAAAGACATCAATTCATGTTCCCTATTTGGAGTATTACAGATCACAGAAAACTAACCAAGCTAATCAAATGGATCACAACCTTGTCTAACTCACTGAAACCACGAGCTACGACAGGTCCAGCCACGCAAGACAGACAGGTTATGGTGGAGAGTTCTGATGATACGAGCTCCACCGGAGAAGGGAATGGCAGACCACTTCAGTATTCTTGCCTTGAGAACCCCACAAACACTATGAAAAGGCAAAAAGATAGGGCACAGAAAAATAGATATGAGCTACCCACACACACACACAAAGATAGGGCACGGGAAAACCTCCCCAGGCAGGTAGGTGCACAACACGCACTGGAGAAGAGCAGGGATACAGCCCCGGGAGCGATGAAGAGGCCGCGCCAAGGAGGAAGCGGCGCCCAGCTGCGGTGTGTCTGGTGGTGAAAGGAAAGTCCGATGCCGTAAAGATCAGCACTGCATAGGAACCTGGAACGTCAGGTCCATGAATCAAGGCAAATTGGAAGTGATCAAACAGGAGACGCCAAGAGTGAACACCACCATTTTAGGAATCAGCGAACTAAGATGGACCTGAATGGGTGAATTTAATTCAGGTGAACATTATATCTGCTACTGTGGACAAGAATCCCTTAGAAGAAATGGAGTAGCCCTCGTAGTCAACAAAAGAGTCCAAATGCAGAACTTGGGTGCAATCTCAAAAGCAACAGAATGATCTCTGTTCATTTTCACGACAAACCATTCAGTATCACAGTAATCCAAGTCCACGCACCAGACACGAACGCTGAAGGAGCTGAGGCTCCCTGGTTCAATAAAGACCTACAAGAACTTCTAGAATTAAACCAAAAGAAAAAAAGAAAAAAAAAACCAAAAAAGATGTCTTTTTCATTATAGGGAACTGGAGTGCAAAATTAGGAAGCCAAGAGATACCTGGAGTAACAGGTGAGTTTGGCCTTGGAGTACAAAATGAAGCAGGGCAAAGGCTAACAGAGTTTTGTCAAGAGAACGCACTGGTCACAGCCAACATCCTCCTCCAACAACACAAGAGACGACTCTACACATGGACATCACCAGATGGCCAATGCCAAAATCAGATTGCTTATATTCCTTGCAGCCAAAGATGGAGAGGCTCTGTAGATTCAGCAAAAATGAGAGAGGGAGCTGACTGTGGCTCAGACCATGAACTCTTTTTTGCCAAACTCAGACTTAAATTGAAGACAGTAGGGGAAAACCTGAGGCCATTTAGGTATGAGCTAAATCAATTCACTTACAATTATATAGTGGAAGTGAGAAATAGATTCAAGAGATTAGATCTGATAGAGTGCCTGAGGAACTATGGACGGAGATTTGTGACATGGCACAGGAGGTCTTAATCAAACCATCCCCAAGAAAAAGAAATGCAAAAATGCAAAATGGTTGCCTGAGGAGGCCTTACAGATAGCTCAGAAAGAAGAGAAGGTAAACGCAAAAGAGAAAAGGAAAGATATACCCATCTGAATTCAGAGTTTCAAAAGAATAGCAAGGAGGGATAAGAAAACCTTCCTAAGTGATCAGTGCAAATAAACGGATTAAAAATAGAATAGGAAAGACTAGAGATCTCTTCAAGAAATTTAGAGATACCAAGGGAACATTTTGTGCAAAGATGGGCTCAATAAAGGACAGAAACAGTATGGCCCTAACAGATACAGAAGATATTAAGGAGAGGCGGTGAGAATACACAGAAGAACTGTATAAAAAACATCTTAATGACCTAGATAACCACGATGGTGTGATCACTCACGTAGAGCCAGACATCTTGGAGTGAAAAGCCAAGAAGGACCACTATGAACGAAGCTAGTGGAGGTGATGGAATTCCAGCTGAGCTCTTTCAAATCCTAGAAGATGATGCTGTGAAAGTGCTGTACTCAATATGCAAGCAAATTTGGAAAGCTCAACAGTGGCCACAAGGACTGGAAAAGGTCAGTTTTCATTCCAATCCCAAAGAAAAGCAATGGCAAAGAATGTTCAAAGTACTGCACAATTGCACTCATCTCACACGCTAGTAAACTAATGCTCAAAATTCTCCAAGCCAGGCTTCAACAGTACCTGAACCGCGAACTTCCAGATGTTCAAGCTGGATTTAGAGAAGGCAGAGGAACCAGAGATCAAATTGCCAACATCCTTTGGATCATTGAAAAAGCAAGAGAGTTCCAGAAAAACATCTACTTCTGCTTCATTGACTATGCCAAAGCCTTTGACTGTGTGGATCACAACAAACTTTGGAAAATTCTTAAAGAGATGGGAATACCAGATGACATGACCTGCCTCCTGAGAAATCTGTATGCTGGTCAAGAAGCAACAGTTAGAACTGGACATGGAACAACAGACTGGTTCCAAACTGGGAAAGGGGTACAGCAAGGCAGTATATTGTCACCTTGTTTATTTAACTTCTATGCAGAGCACATCATGTGAAATGTTGGGCTGGAGGAAGCACAAGCTGGAGTCAAGATTGCCGGGAGAAATATCAATCACCTCAGATGCGCAGATGATGCCACCCTTATGGCAGAAAGTGAAGAGGAAGTAAACAGCCTCTTGGTGAAGGTGAAAAAAGAGAGTGAAAAGTTTTTCTAACTCAAGATTAGAAAAACTAAGATCTTGGCATCTGGTCTCATCACTTTATGGCAAATAGATGGGGAAACAATGGAAACAGTGGCAGAATTTATTTCCTTGGGTTCCAATAACTCTGCAGATGGTGACTGCAGCCATGAAATTAAAAGATGCTTGCTCCTTGGAAGAAAAGCTATGACAAGTCTAGACAGCAGATTAAAAAGCAGACATTAATTTGCCAACAAATGTCTGTATGGCCAAAGCTATGGTTTTTCCAGTAGTCATGTACAGATGTGAGTGTTGTACAAGAATTCCTGCTTTGAACTGTGGTTCTGGAGAAGACTGTTAGAATCCCTTGGACTGCAAGGAGATCAAACCAGTCAATCCTAAAGGAAATCAACTCTGAATTTCATTGGAAGGACTGATGCTGAAACTAAAACTCCAATACTTTGGCCACCTGATGTGAAGAACTGACTCATTGGAGAAAGCCCTGATGCTGGGAAAGATTGAAGGCACAAGGAGAGCGGGCAGCAGAGGATGAGATGATTAGATAGCATCACCAACTCAGTGGACATGAACTTGAGCAAACTCCAGGAGAGATTGAAGGACAGAAGAGTCTGGCGCGCTGCAGTCTATAGTGTTGCGAAGAGTCCGACAAATTCAGCAACTGAACAGCAACATAGATGAGGAAGTTTGTCAAAATTAGGTAAGTCGAGAGCTGGGGGTGTGGATAAAGCTTATTTCAAGGCTTCAAAGGAGATCCATGTCTCTGGAGGTCAGGAAATGGGCTCTGGGGTGGTCTCTGGGAGGCATCCATGCAGAGGCTTAGCAGAGGCTTAGCACAGGCTGCAAAATTAGAATTCCACTGGCAGCAGTAGCCACTGCTGATGGCTACTAACTTTTAAAAATTCTGAATCACTACACTGTACACTTGTAACATATAATATTGTACATCAGCTCTACTTCAGCTTATAAAAAAAGGAGAGGGGAGTCTATATGGCTTCAATTCCTGGCTTTGCATCCCTGGAGAGGAGGGTTGAACCACATTTGGAAATGCTCTCTTCTTTTTTCAAGCAGCGTGGATATGTTCTGCACTCAGTAACAATCCTACTTCATTTGCTTGTGAAGCCCACAGTCTAACTGGGACAATTTTTTTAATTTTAAGAACTCATCTCTTCAGAGACATTTAAGTCAAGATGAGTTTCTAGTAAGAAAAGTAGATTTGAGATTTGGTCTGAGAGCAAGGATGAAAAAATGCTTTTCTCATTACAATGTACAGTGGCATTAAATGTACATAACAAATCTGTGCTGGAAAGATTTGCTGGTGAGCAGTTAGAAAGTAAAAAAGTGGGTGCTCAGAGGACCTAACGTTGTGGGGAAGAGCTGAGGTGTGTGCAGGGACGCAGCCCAGAGGCTCCGACAGCTTGGATTGTATCAGAAGTGACAGGTGGAGAGAGATCCTCTGAGCAGAAAGAAAGTCACACCAGTGGCAGCTGCTCTATCCAGGCCCCAGGCCTCCATCTTCAATGGCAGGCTCTGGGGTTTGACCGAGGATCTGCTCACACCCTCACTTTAGAGAAAACTGTCCCTCAGGTGGGGAAAATGAAAATTCTAGGGGTGCTGAGGCCTAGGAGGGCTTTTCTTTAAACTTCCCTTTCTTGTAAGTTCAGTGCAATTCCTCTCTCGAGGTTCTGCCTTCTTGAAAACCGGCAATTGTCTGCAGGTACACGGGGAGGGCGCTGCCTGGCCTTTAAATTATCCTCAGAGTCTTACTTCTTTTTCCTGAGGGTTCAAGCTGCAAAGCAGGAATGTGTGTGTGTGCTCTCAGTCATACCTGACTCTGCTACCCCAAGGACTGTGTGCAGCCTACCAGCCTGCTCTGTCCATGGGATTTTCCCGAGCAAGAATGCTGGAGTGGGTTTTCATTTCCTTCTCCAGGAGATCTTCCCAACCCAGGGGCTGAACCTGCAACTCCTGCATTGGCGGGAGGATTCTTAACCATGAGGGCCACCTGGGAAGCCACCTGAAAGCAAAGCAAGAATGGTCGCTTTCAATTCCTTTTCCCTCCTGCTTTCCTATAAGCTGTTTTCAAAGAATTACGTGGCAGCCTCCACTATCATGTTTAATGGCTGTCCTGATTAATTAACCATGCTATTTTCAATTCTTTTTTTTATTATTATTATTATCAAGGAGAGAATTTCCTACTAAGTAGAAATTAGGAGACTAATTTCTGAAGCCTCTGCTAGGGCTTCCAGATTTAAATGCAGTGAGACTTGGAAAGGTTTGTACAAAAGGTTCAACAAATAAAATTTTTAAAAGTTCAGCAAAGGCTTTTGGATGTTCTCTTTTCAGAGTGCACAATTTCAATCTCCGACCAATTAACTTCAGGAGGAAATGCCTCTGAAATTGCCCCTACCAAGCTATGGTTTTTCTAGTAGCCACATATGGATGTGAGAGTTGGACCATAAATAAAGCTGAGCACCGGAGAATTGACGCATTTGAACTGTGGTGTTGGAGAAGACTCTTGAGAGTCCCTTGGACTGCAAGGAGATCAAACGAGCCAATCCTGAAGAAATTCAGTCCTGAATATTCATTGCAGGACTGAAGCTGAAGCTGAAACTCCAATACTTGGGCCACCTGATGTGAAGAACTGACTCATTGGGAAAGACCCTGATGCTGGGAAAGATTAAAGGCAGGAGGAGAAGGGGACGACAGAGGATGAGACGGTAGGATGTCACCACTGACTAGATGGACATGAGTTTGAGTAAACTCCGGGAGTTGGTGATGGACAGGGAAGCCTGGCGTGCTGCAGTCCATGGGATTGCAAAGAGTCAGACATGACTAAGCCACTGAACTGAACTGAAACCTTGAATATTAGCTTGCAGTAAAGCCATCGCTGGACTTCCCTGGTGGTTCAGAAGGTAAGGAATCTGCCTGCCATTCAGGAGACCCAGATTCAATACCTGGGTCAGGAAGATCTCTAGAGATGGGAATGGCTACCCTTTCCAATATTCTTGCCTAGAGAATCCCATGGACAGAGGATCCTGATGGGCTACAGTCCACTGGCTCACAAAAGAGTCGGACACGACTACGCGACTAACGCTAACCAAAGTCACCTTCCGGTCATCGACAAAGGGCCTGGAAGAGGGTGTGGCCGTCTGTCGCCTCTGGGGGGTGCAGAGCTTCTCCAGGGGCTGCCTAACCTGTCTGGTAACTACAGGCTGTGTGCTCAGCCCCTCAGTTCTGCCCAGCTCTTCACGACCCCGTGAACTGTGCCTTCCCTGACTCCTCTGTCCATGTAATTCTCCAGGCAAGAATACTGGAATGGAGTGCCACTTCCTACTCCAGGGCATCTTCCTGACCCAGGGATCGAACTTGTCTCTTGGGTCTCCTGCATTGACAGGAAGATTCTTTACCACAAGCACCATCAAGCTACAGTACAGTTGTGGGCAGAAAGAATCCCTGCTAGTAGCCAGTCAAGGGGTCTACGAGTGGGGTTAGGAATAGCAATTAATCTTTCCAATTCCTCTATGAATTTTGTTGGATCCTCTAAGTGGTGGTAAGAGCATTTTAGATTTTCACAGTCAGCTGCTATCCAGGGGACTGCACTTCTCTGGCCTGGGGAGCATTTCGGGGCCTGAGCACAGAGCCTCGGAGAGTGGGAGGAATCACAGGGACGGCAAAAGGCGCTGCCCGCCCTTCTTGGTTACTTCTGCGAAGCTCACGGCTGGCTCCAGCATCGACACAGGTAACCTCTGAGGCCCTGGCTACAGGCCAGGCCCGAGCGCCCTCTGCAAGTCTCTTGAGGAAAGGAGGCTGAAACCAGCAGTGAGGCGTCTTCTGTAGAAGCTGGGGTCTTAGGATCTGAGGGAGCCATTTGAGGGTTTTGCAGTGGGGGTTAAACCAGGGACCCAGAGATCCAGAAGGCCTGCTGGGGAGCCAGGGAGTTAGGGACATAGGAGAGTATAGGACACAGGAAAAGGGAGATTTTAAAATTTTTATTTTTTTTTAATTGAAGTACAATTGCTTTACAGAATTTTGCTGTTTTCTGTTGAAAGGGGGATTTACATCAGATTTAGTTTTTAATTTTGTTCTAAGTCTGACTGTATTCTTTCATTTTATTAAGGGATTTCCTAAGCCTAGGTATTATAGCCCTTCTTTGGGTTTTCTTTTCAATTTGATCCTCCCAAAATACCAGTAAGGCAGCTGCTTGCTACTGCTACTGTTGCTAAGTCGCTTCAGTTGTGTCTGACTCTGTGCGACCCCGTAGACGGCAGCCTACCAGGCTCCCCTGTCCCTGGGATTCTCCAGGCAAGAACACTGGACTGGGTTGCCATTTCTTTCTCCAATGCATGAAAGTGAAAAGTGAAAGTGAAGTCGTTCAGTCGTGTCTGACTCTTTGAGACCCCATGGACTATAGCCTCCCAGGCTCCTCCATCCACGGGATTTTCCAGGCAAGAGTACTGGAATGGGGTGCCTTTGCCTTAGTGTTGATGAAAACTTAGTTAGTCAATGTAAGAGAGGAATGGAAAATTTTCATTTGAGCCAAATTTGAGGCTTATTAACTGGGAAGAACATTTCAGAAAGCCCTGAGAACTGGTCTACCCATTATCACAGTTATGTTAGTGTTTTGAGGCAGAAGGCTGGACTTCAAACGACATATTACTGACAGTTTACACAGTTCCGATCTAAAGGTCATTGTGGCCCCTCAGAAGATCAAGAAGGAACGTGATCTTTAAGGAGCTGCCTTGTTGATGCTGGGAGAATGTTGCTCCTTGTGGTTGAGTGGGTGTTTCTGCCGCCGGAGAGGTTTGGTGAATGCCTAATGCAGATACGCACGCGCAGTATGGAGAGAGGAGGCCAAAGTGTAAAGATTTTTTTATGTTTAAAATTTCTTGTCTTGCCGTAAAATATGAATCTTTGTTTCACATTAACCCTGAAATTTTTTCCAGTTTCTTTTCCAATTCAAAAGATCTGTCTTCTGGCCACTGATGAGTAAGAGCTCCATTAGAGTATTTATTCCAATAGCAACTCAATCTGAAACTTAGCCAGACTCTATGGGGCTCCTGGGATAGAAGCCTTTCTGTGTCCCCTGTTACTTGTTTGTAGGGGACAGACTCC
Organism: Capricornis sumatraensis; assembly: GCF_032405125.1. Lineage (NCBI taxonomy): Eukaryota > Metazoa > Chordata > Mammalia > Artiodactyla > Bovidae > Capricornis > Capricornis sumatraensis. The sequence goes on from NC_091078.1 coordinate 117,986, forward strand.
AGCTTCCATGATCTTTCCTGAGTTCCAAAGGGCAGATTGGAATGGTTGCTAATCAGGAAAGGGAAGGGATGTAGAAACGAGGGAGGGACAGTAAGAAACAATGCTGCAGCCTCGAGGCAGAGTCCTGCTTCCACCTCAAGGGATATCAGTTCAGTTCAGTTCAGTCGCTCAGTTGTGTCCGACTCTTTGCGACCCCATGAATTGCAGCACGCCAGGCCTCCCTGTCCATCACCAACTCCCGGAGTTCACTCAGACTCACGTCCATCGAGTCCGTGATGCCATCCAGCCATCTCATCCTCTGTCGTCCCCTTCTCCTCCTGCCCCCAATCCCTCCCAGCATCAGAGTCTTTTCCAATGAGTCAACTCTTTGCATGAGGTGGCCAAAGTACAGGAGTTTCAGCTTTAGCATCATTCCTTCCAAAGAAATCCCAGGGCTGATCTCTTTCAGAATGGACTGGTTGGATCTCCTTGCAGTCCAAGGGACTCTCAAGAGTCTTCTCCAACACCACAGTTCAAAAGCATCAATTCTTCGGTGCTCAGCCTTCTTCACAGTCCAACTCTCACATCCATACATGACCACAGGAAAAACCATAGCCTTGACTAAATGGAACTTAGTCAGCAAAGTAATGTCTCTGCTTTTGAATATACTATGTAGGTTGGTCATAACTTTCCTTCCAAGGAGTAAGTGTCTTTTAATTTCATGGCTGCAGTCACCATCTGCAGTGATTCTGGAGCCCCAAAAAATAAAGTCTGACACTGTTTCCACTGTTTCCCCATCTATTTCCCATGAAGTGATGGGACCAGAGGCCATGATCTTTGTTTACTGAATGTTGAGCTTTAAGCCAACTTTTTCACTCTCCTATTTCACTTTCACCAAGAGACTTTTTAGCACCTCTTCACTTTCTGCCATAAGAGTAGTGTCATCTGCATATCTGAGGTGATTGATATTTCTCCCGGCAATCTTGATTCCAGCTTGTGTTTCTTCCAGCCCAGTGCTTCTCATGATGTACTCTGCATATAAGTTAAATAAGCAGGGTAACAATATACAGCCTTGACGTACTCCTTTTCCTATTTGGAACCAGTCTGTTGTTCCATGTCCAGTTCTAACTGTTGCTTCCTGATCTGCATACATATTTCTCAAGAGGCAGGTTAGGTGGTCTGGTATTCCCATCTCTTTCAGAATTTTCCACAGTTGATTGTGATCCACACAGTCAAAGGCTTTGGCATAGTCCATAAAGCAGAAATAGATGTTTTTATGGACCTCTCTTGCTTTTTCCATGATCCAGCGGATGTTGGCAATTTGACCTCTGCTTCCTTGTGTATCAAGGGATATACACAAGGCATATTCCTCAAGGGAAACACTTTTGGGCTGTTTATAGAACTAAAAAACCCAGAGAATGGAAGATGAACCAATCCTCATTCCAGAGGGAAGGTCATAGTTTGATAATCATGAGAATAAGAGAAGTTTATCTGGAGACCACTTAGACCAGATTAAAGGAGTCCGGGCTCTGAGCATACCGTAGTATTATCAGCAATCCCACTCTTGAACCACTGCTATAAAACTCCTTGACCGAACCTCCCAGGTCAGGAAACAGTTTTTGAGGGTCACAAGCCTGCTGTGTCCTGCTTTGACTGGCAAAACAATAAAGCTACCCTTTCCTACTTCAGCTAAAACTCTGTCTCTGAGATTTGATTCAGCACCACTGCACAGAGCTTTCAGGATCAATTTCAATAAGCCTATTTATGAAAATAACCAGAGGTCATTTTCCAGGTTTAGAATAAATCTTTGCCACTGATGTAAGAAGCATCCCTGGTGAGGGGGCAGAGGTAGACCCTATGATTCAAAAAGGCACACTCCCAGAAATAGTCCAACAAAGTAAAGACCTCCATTGCATAGGTGGTAAGGCTGGTATAGTGAAAACAGTACCCCTGGTCTCCAGCAGAAATGTGGGGTAAAGAAAGTGTTATCCCTCAGTCACATCCTACTCTTTGTGACCCCATGGTCTGTCCATGGAATTCTTTAGGCAAGAATACTGAAGTGGATTGCCTTTCCCTTCTCCAAGGGATCTCCCTGACCCAGGGATCAAACAGGCCTCCTGCATTGCAGGCAGATTCTTTATCATCTGAGCTTCCAGGAAAGCCCCAAATGTGGGGTACCTCTGCCTACAAAGCCACTAATTTATGGCCCTGGGCAGGTTCTCCTGGAATGGGGCATTTCCAGCAGTAACAAGCAGCGAATGTTGAGACAACAAACATACAAGGACCAGCGGTGGGAGCTGGAATGGCTGGACACAGAGACTGCTGCTTGTGACTCTGTCTCAGAACCCCAGTCTACTCAACTGGCCGTGAAAGGCACCCCCTCTAAATGCACCTTCTAAATGGCAGAGACCAGAGAGAGTTAGCCAGATCTTCACTGGCTAAGCAGTCAAACTCTTCGGGACTTAGAACAGGACAGAAGGGAAAATTTCACCCAGTTTTTTTTTACATGCACTTGAACAGCTTTGCCTAGGTCTTGGGTTTCTTGGAATCAAGATAATGCCTGAGGGGTTGGGGGCTGAGTAACCAAAATTTTTCTCTTCAAGAAAATTAGAGATACCAAGGGAACATTTCATGCAAAGATGGGCTCGATAAAGGACAGAAACAGTATGAACCTAACAGAAGCAGAAGATATTAAGAAGAAGTGGCAAGAATGCACAGAAGAGCTATATTAAAAATATCTTAATAACCCAGATAACCACAATGGTGTAATCACTCACCTAGAGCCAGATATCCTGAAGTTCGAGGTCAAGTGGGCCCTAGGAAGCATCACTTTGAACAAAGCTAGTGGAGGTGATAGAATTCCAGCTGAGCTATTTCAAATCCTAAAAGATGATGCTGCAAAAGTGCTGCATTTAATATGCCAGAAAATTTGGACAACTCAGCAGTGGCCACAAGACTGGAAAAGGTCAATTTTCATCCCAATCCCAAAGAAAGGCAATGTCAAAGAATGTTCAAAGTACTGCACAAGTGCACTCATCTCACACACTAGCAAAGTAATGCTCAAAATTCTCCAAGCCAGGCTTCAGCAAAATGTGAACCGTGAACTTCCAGTTGTTCAATCTGGATTTAGAGAAGGCAGAGGAACCAGAGATCAAATTGCCAACATCATAAAAAGGAAGAGAATTCCAGAAAAATATCTACTTCTGCTTTAATGACTATGTTAAAGCCTTTGACTGTATCACAACAAACTTTGGAAAATTCTGAAAGAGATGGGAATACCAGACCACCTGATCTGTCTCCTGAGAAGTCTGTATGCAGGTCAAGAAGCAACAGTTAGAACAAGACATGGAACAATGGACTGGTTCCAAACTGGGAAAGGAGTTCTTCAGGGCTATATATTGTCACCCTGCTTATATAACTTCTATGCAGAGTACATCATGTGAAATGCCAGGCTGGATGAAGCACAAGTTGGAGTCAAGTTTGCTGGGAGAAATATCAACCTCAGATATGCAGATGATGCCACTCTAATGGCAGAAAGCAAAGAAGAACTAAAGAGCCTCTTCATGAAAGTGAAAGAGGAGGATGAGAAAGCTAGCTTAAAACTCAACATCCAGAAAATGATGATCCTGGCATCTGGTCCCATTGTTTCATGGCAAAAAAAGGGGGAGGAACAATGGAAACAGTGAGACTTTATTTTCTTGGGCTCAAAAATCACTGCAGATGGTGACTGCAGCCATGAAATTAAAAGACACTTACTCCTTGGAAGAAAAGCTATGACAAATCTAGACAGCACATTAAAAACAGACATTACTTTGCTGACAAACTTCCATCTAGTCAAAGCTATGGTTTTTCCAGTAGTAATGTATGGATGTGAGAGTCGGACTATAAAGAAAGCTGAGCACTAAAGAATGATCCTTTTGAACTGTGGTGTTGGAGAAGACTCTTGAGAGTCCCTTGGACTGCAAGAAGATCAAACCAGTCAATCTTAAAAGAAATTAGTCCTGAATATTCACTGGAAGGACTGATGCTGAAGCTGAAGCTCCAATACTTTGGCCACCTGATGTGAAGAACTGCCTCATTTGAAAAGACCCTGACGCTTGGAAAGATAGAATGCAGGAGGAGAAGGGGAGAACCGAGGATGAGATGGTTGGATGACATCACCAACTCAGTGGACATGAGTTTGAGCAAGTTCTAAGGGTTGGTGCTGAACAGGGAAGCCTGGCCTGCTGCAGTCCATGGGGTCACGAAGAGTCAGACATGATTGAGCAACTGAACTGAACTGATCATGTAATATGCCTGGCTGGATGAGTCACAAGCTGGACTTGAGACTGCTGGGAGAAATATCAACAACTTCAGATATAAAAATGATAGCTCTCTAATGGCAGGAAGTGAAGAGGAGTTAAACGGCCTCTTGATGAGAGTGCAAATACTGGTCTAAAACTCAACATTCACAAAAAGTAAGATCATGGCATCCGGTCCCATCACTTTACGGCAAATAGAAGGAGAAAAACTGGGAGCAGTGATAGATTTTCTTTTCTCGGGCTCCAAAATCACTACAGACAGTGACTAGCCATGAAATTAAAAGACACTTGCTCCTTGGAAGGAAAGTTATGACGAATCTACACAGCAAAATAAAAAGCAGAGACATCACTTTGCTGACAAAGGTCCTTATAATGAAAGCTATGGTTTCTCCAGTAGTCATGTACAGATGTGAGAGTTGGACCATAAAGAAGGCTGAGCAGTGAAAAATTGATGCTTTCGAATTGTGGCGCTGGAGAAGACTCTTGAAAGTCCCTTGGATGGCAAAGAGATCAAACCAGTCAGTCTTAAAGGAAATCAACCTTAAATATTCATTGGAAGGACTGATGCTGAAGCTCCAATACTTTGGTCCCCTGATGCAAGAGCCAACTCATTGGAAAAGACCCTGAAGCTGGGAAAGACTGAAGGCAACAGTAGAAGGGGGTGGCAGAGGATGAGATAGTTAGATAGCATCATGGAGTCAGTGGACATGAATTTGAAAAAACTCCTGGAGATAGTGAAGGACAGCGGAGCCTGGCATGCTGTGGTCCACAGAGTCGCAAAGAGGTGGGCATGACTTAGTGACTGAGAGACGACACCAACAATGCTTAGGAGTGGAAGTGCCAGGCTATACAGCACGTGTTGAGAAATAAAACTCACATTTCATGGCAAGAGAAGCAAAATTTAATCCTAAAACTCTTCTCTGCCCCTTGACCTTCTCTCCCCATTCTGTGCCTCTCTGTTGTTGTTCAATCATTAAGTCATTTCTGACTCTTTGTGACCCCAAGGACTGCAGCCCACCAGGCTCCTCTGTCCATGGGCTTTCTCAGCACTAGGCATTGACCAAACCTCCCTCCATGAGCAGAAATACCTGCTCAACCGTAAGGAGCAACATTCTCCCAGTATCAACAACTCCTTAAAGATAGACATCCTTTCTTGGTTTCTTAAGGAGCCACTTAGATCTTCCTTGTGTAAACTGTCAGTGTGCCATCTGGTGTCCAGCCCCCTGTCTCAGAAAACTTAGATAACTATGCCTGGACTGCTAGTGGGCAGAACAGCTCTCAAGGCTTTTAAAGATGTTCTTCTTAGTTTATAAGCCTCAAATTCGGCTCAAGTATAATTTTTCATTTCTTTTTTAAATTGACTGATTAATTTTTTGTTGACTCTGTTTAATCATTTGAGGAACTGCCAGACTGTTTTACAAAGTGACTGTATCATTTTAAATTCCTACCTGCTTGCACGTTTTTAATTACTTAAATTAAATAGGAAATTATATTCATAATCAGTCATAGTAACGGAACTTGTTACTGTGATAGCTCATACCATAGTACTCTGATGAAAACATAAGTCCTATCAAAGAATAAATGATTATTATGTTACTTTATGTCCTTACAGCTATGACTGATAGTCAGTGACTTTTAAATTATCTTCTCATAGGAACCTAAGCTGATACATTCCCTTAGAAAGTTGGGTCATAAAGATTTCTATAAGAATCTATGAGTGTTTTCTCATTATCAGAGAAATGCAAATCAAAACCACAATGAGGTACCATTTCACACCAGCCAGAATGGCTGCGATCCAAAAGTCTACAAGCAATAAATTCTAGAGAGGGTGTGGAGAAAAGGGAGCCCTCTTATACTGTCGGTAGGAATGCAAACTAGTACAGCCACTATGGAGAACAGTGTGGAGATTCCTTAAAAAACTGGAAATAGAACTGCCTTATGACCCAGCAATCCCACTGCTGGGCATACACACTGAGGAAACCAGAATTGAAAGAGACACGTGTACCCCAGTGTTCATCGCAGCACTGTTTATAATAGCCAGGACATGGAAGCAACCTAGATGTCCATCAGCAGATGAATGGATAAGAAAGCTGTGGTACATGTACACAATGGAGTATTACTCAGCTGTTAAAAAGAATACATTTGAATCAGTTCTAATGAGGTGGATGAAACTGGAGCCTATTATACAGAGTGAGGTAAGCCAGAAAGAAAAACACCAATACAGTATACTAACACATATATATGGAATTTAGAAAGATGGTAATGATAATCCTATATGGGAGACAGCAAAAGAGACACAGATGTAAAGAACAGTCTTTGGGACTCATCGACTTGATGGCCATGGGTTTGAGTGAACTCCGGGAGTTGGTGATGGACAGGGAGGCTTGGCATGCTGTGGTTCGTGAGGTCACAAAGAGTCGGACACGACTGAGCAACTGAACTGAACTGAACTGGAGAGGGGGAGGATGGGATGATTTGGGAGGATGGCATTGAAACATGTTGAAACATTATCATATGTGAAACATTATCATATGTTGAAACATGTTGAAACATTATCATATGTGAAACGAATCACCAGTCCAGGTTTGATGCATGAGACAGGGTGCTCAGGGCTGGTGCACTGGGATGACCCAGAGGGATGGTACAGGGAGGGAAGTGGGAAGGGGTTTCAGGATGGGGAACACGTGTACACCCGTGGCAGATTCATGTCAATGTATGGCAAAACCACTACAATATTGTAATTAGCCTCCAATTAAAATAAATAAATTTAATTTTTAAAAGGACTTTGTGAGTGTTTGTTATCACTGAGCCACCTGGGAAGCCCTAGCTTAAAGGAGACAAACAGTTCTTTCCCTGAGTCACTCTCCCACACAAATGTGGCATGTTTGCTGCCTACTGCTGCCTTCCCAAGGCAAGAGGATACACGATTTGTGGGAATCTGACAATGGATATTAAAGAGAGGAAATAGTGACAAAAGAGAAGGCACAGGAGGAGATGCTGAAGGTAAACCTTTACCACAAAAAGGTAAGAATCAAAGAAGACCTGTGTCCCATAATTAGACATGCAACTGTAGTCGTGAGAGAGAGCTCCAATGAGGCGCTTCCAGTTACCTCAATTGTTTTAACAGCCCAGGAGTATTATACTTGGAGAATACATCACTTAAGTTCAGTTCAGTTGCTCAGTCATGTCCGACTCTTTGCAACCCCATGGACTGCAGCACATCAGGCTTCCCTGTCCATCACCAACTCCTGGAGCTTGCGTAAACTCATGTCCATAAGGTCAGTGATGCCATCCGACCATCTCATCCTCTGTTGACCCTTTCTCCTGCCTTCAATCTTTCCCAGCATCAAGGTCTTTTCTAATGAGTCAGTTCTTCGCATCAGGTGGCCAAAGTATTGGAGCTTTAGCTTCAGCATCAGTCCTTCTAAAGAATATTCAGAACTGATTTTATTCAGGATTGACTGGGTGGATCTCTTTGCAGTCCAAGTGACTCTCAAGAGTCTTCTCCAATACCACAGTTCAAAAGCATCAATTCTTTGGTGCTCAGCTTTCTTTATAGTCCAACTCTCACATCCATACATGACCACTGGAAAAACCATAGCCTTGACTAGATGGACCTTGGTTGGCAAAGTAATGTCTCTGCTTTTTAATATGCTGTCTAGGTTGGTCATAGCTTTTCTTCCAAGGAGCAAGTGTCTTTTAATTTCATGGCTGCAGCCACCATCTGCAGTGATTTTGGAGCCCTGAAAAATAAAGTCTGACACTGTTTCCACTGTTTCCCTATCTATTTCCCATGAAGTGATGGGACCAGATTCCATGATCTTTGTCTTCTGAATGTTGAGTTTTAAGCCAACTTTTTCACTCTCCTCTTTCACTTTCAAGAGGCTCTTTAGTTCCTCTTTACTTTCTGCCATAAGGGTGGTGTCATCTGCATATCTGAAGTTATTGATATTTCTCCCAGCAATCTTGATTCCAGCTTGTGCTTCATCCAGCCTGGCATTTCACAAGATGTACTCTGCATAGAAGTTAAACAAGCAGTGTGACAACATATAGCCACGAAGAACTCCTTTCTCAATTTGGAAACAGACCATTGTTCCATGTTTGTTTCTAACTGTTGCTTCTTGACCTGCATGCAGATTTCTCAGGAGGCAGGTCAGGTCGTCTGGTATTTCCATCTCTTGAAGAAGTTTCCACAGTTTATTGTGATCCACATAGTCAAAGGCTTTGGCGTACTCAACAAAGCAGAAGTAGATGTTTTTCTGGAACCCTCTTGCTTTTTCTAGGATCCAACAATTGTTGGCAATTTGATCTCTGGTTCCTTTGCTTTCTCTAAATCCAGCTTGAACAACTCTCTATAATGAGAGGATTTTTTTTATCATGTCTCCTTCAGCTATAGAAAAACTGCACAAATTTTTATCTCAAGCAGCAAAGAGCCTGATTTGTCAGCAGTAATTCATGTTAGCCATGCTCTGGCTGCTCTGCCTTGCTTGCACACATCAGTGACTTCATTGCTGTTCCCTGTAGGTAAAAACACCAAACGCCCAGTCATTAACATTGTTGGTAATAGGACACGTGGGAGGAGAAAGTTCTCTCTTTTGTTCTGCTTATCATTTTGTGTTACTGAATCTCAAAAATCACAGAAATGTCAGGGCTGTTAAACGATTTGGGGAATAAGTGGTTTTTAACCCAAGGGGAAACAGGCTCATTTGGGAATCTGCTGAAAAATGTGCACTTTTGGCTGGAAAAATGATTAGCAACCATCAATAATATCAGGGTTGCTAGTTAGCTATCCCTTACTCAGCTCAACCAGTAGGATGTGAGTGACAACCAGAAGCCCTTACCCGCAAGAGTCTCACAGAACAGACGTCCTTAGAGTCTGCTGATGGGGCAGGAAAAAAGCGCAGGTGGCCAGAGGCTTCTGGAGATTAACCCCAGGGCAGGCGGGCAGACTGCCTCCAGTGGCAGACAGTTGCCAGTTTAGAAAAATTACATATGAAGGGATCTTCGGGAGCTGACTGTTCCAAGTGTAGTCTGAGACTTAGGCTCAGAAAGAACTAAGCCAGAAGCCACAATTGACCGTAAGGAGGCTGCCTTAGAGAAACGGTGTTGTCACTGACGCTCACAGAAACATTGCTCTCCAGCCAGTCCTTCCTTCCTGCTTCTTTCTTCTCATCACCGGCTCTGGATCAGCCTCACACAGGAACATCTGATGAGCAGGTCCGGAGTCAGGAAGCTGGGCCACCAGGAAGACCCAGGAGTGAGATCTGCTTCCAGTGAGAGCCAGGAATGAGACATGGGGCTTATAAAATGAGAAACCCTCTAGTTAGGAAGAAGGATGCCAGGCAGCCCAAACACAACAATTTCCACCATTGGGGAGGGGATGGCTGAGACTGAAGAGGTGGGGAAGCAACTGATGGACTGACCTGGCACAGGCTTCTCATTGGAGGAAAATGTTGGATCCAGGCTGAGCCCAGAGAAAGGGCAATGCTTGGTCCCGGGGGAGAAACTGAGCTGCCGGTTACACCAGCTTTGGTCCTTCCCCAGAGGCCCCGAGGTCCCACCCTGGTGCCCTGGATACCTAAGATCCATCGCCCATTCCTATGCCACTATTGGAAAGAAAGGGAAAGGAAGATGATGAGTGGGAGAAATGCACCTTATGGAGTGTTCAAGCTTTCGAGTGACTGCTGATTTACAGACAGAGGGACCGAGAGGGGGAGGCTATGTTAGAATGGAAGGTTGTGACATGCAGCAAATTTGAAATGGACTTTTAGCACTGTGTGGAGCGGAGCTTCAAAGCAAGAGGAGATGAAATATATAGCTTAAAAATTGCAGTTAGAATGTTTGCACGTTAAATTATGTGGAGTAAACACGCAGGGTTCCAGTCACCCTGACTGCTGAGCACAGGGGCCTCTGACAGCCCCTGGAGTGAGGTCAAATGGCAGAGAGAGCAGTGCGGGGCAGGACAAGGAGCTGCGGAATATCTGTCTCCTGCAGCACTTTTGTTTTCACTTTGTTTTCGTTGAAGTATAGTTGACTTACAATAGTACGTTAGTTTCAGGCCTGCAGCAGAGTGATTTAGTATTTTTATCGATTATACTCCATTAAAAGTTATTACAAGATAATGACTATAATTCCCTGTGCTATAGAACATATCCTTGCTGTTTATCTCTTTTTTCTATTTTTTATTGATGTATAGTTGATTTACAATGTCGTGTTAGTTTCAAGTACAAAGACAAAGTGATTCTATTACACATATATATGTATATATCTAAATGATATTTTGATTCTTTTAATTGCAGTTTGTTACATGACGCTGAATGTAAATCCTGCTGTTTATCTATGTTATACACGGTAGTGTGTGTCTGTCAATTCCAACAAAGGAGTTTTGAAGAGTAGAGTTCCTTCTCAGGGATACAAGGGCAATTTCAACAGTGTCAGCAAGCCTCCAGAGGAAGCTGTGTTCCACAACAGAGCCTTCAGGCAGCTTCCTCAGCTCTGGGAAGTGGGAGGGAAGTTCATGGTCTGTATGTCCAAACTAGAATCCCTCTGGAGCCAACGAGGCCCATGACTGGGAGGAGGGCATGGGGGCGCTGGGCAGACGCCTGAGGATGATCTCTGACTCTGTGATGTGATGCCTTTGCAAGGCTCGTTCCCACCCAGAAGATGGACTCCTGCAGGGGAGGGATGCACAGCCCGATGAGGGATGGCAGGCCCCAGGGAAGAGAAGCGGGAGCCTTGTCTGGTGGCCAGGTTTGCTATATGAACTTGGGAGGTAAGAGGCGGAGCACAAGCCCTCATCTCATAGGGCTCGCAGTGACGTGCATGCCCACAACTGGGCCTCCTGTGCAAGCCCAGACTTCGGGGGAGGCCCAAAGAGGGAGGCAGAGCTCAGCCGGAGCAAGGACATCGCTGCTCAGCTCTGAGCTTCGAGCTAGACTTTGAAGTCTACGGTAAGGCTTTGGACAGAGGATGAGATGGCTGGATGGCATCACCGACTCGATGGACGCGAGTCTGAGTGAACTCTGGGAGATGGTGATGGACAGGGAGGCCTGGCGTGCTACAATTCATGGGGTTGCAAAGAGTCAGACACGACTGAGCAATTGAACTGAGCTGAAGGTTTTGGACAGCTGGACTGTCGATTGAGAGCAAAGAGTTTCTCAAAACCCACAAATGACACTTTTTTAACATCAAATCTTGGAGGAGTAACTGAAGAGTAAAGCAAATCACCAAGGGACAACAGTTGTAATGTAAAAGTCATTTCCACCTGAGAAAGAAAGCCTCCTGGGGCTGGGCGCCATGAGGACTTGGGGAGGACGGCAGCAGCGGGTGGGCTGAGCAGAGGCCCTCTCCCTGCACCTGCAGGCTGACAGAGAGCGCGCAGGAGCGAAAGCACTGCAGATGGTGCTCGCTCTGAGACGACTCGGCTTTCGCTGTGAGAGTAACTGAGACAGTCATACTTAAAACTGACAGGAAACTTACTGCATTGGACCGAACACCCTGTAGAGGGCCAGGCTGTCTGTGCGTTCCGTGCAGGCCTGGAGCTCAAGGGCTAGCGGGGAAGCAGGTGCTGGAAAGGAGAGAATAACATCTCTGTACGCATGGGACGCAGGGTGTGGATTCTGAGACAACAGACCCAGCTTACGGCAGAAACTGATGACTCTCACCCTGGGTGCGTGGAGCTCCTTTGTGCCTGCTGTGAGTGCCAAGTACTGGGGCACAGGTTGAAGGAGGTGGCCAGGACAGCCAGTAAGGGGAAAGTGCAGAGTGCCCTGCGCTGAGGGAAGGCAGCCACCAGGATCCGAGGGCAGGGGCACTGGGAGCCGGAAAGAGACAGACAGGGCATTGGCCAGGGCTGCCTCCTCTGTGAAACTTCCCTGTTGTCTAACCACCACTGGGAGTTAGCCTTCCATGGACATCTCAGTGTAAGAAGAAAGTCAACCGAATGAGTCTAGGGAGTTCCAAGTGAAAGCATGTCCCTGTACTCAGCCCACCCCTCTCACTATGCCGCGTGTAGTTCCCTGGCTCTGCTCTGCGGCTGCCCGGCACCCATTTCCTGGTTGGCTGGACCATAACTGATTTATTTATCATTCCCCCCGGTGGTGTACACTGCGTGCCTTCCACCTTGTTTCTGAAGTGAGTAATGCTGCAGTGAAATGGGTTAACTTGCACATCTTCACTTTTCAGGGGTGCAGGTTCGTCTGCAAGATAAGTTGCTAGGAGTAAGTGGTTGGATTAGAGAGTCTCTGTGTTTGTAATTTTGATATTAATAAACTGCTCTCCAAAAAAAATTATTCGCATATCACTCCCACCAGCTATTAGGAAGCTGTTTCTGTCTCAAAGTTTTGAAGCTGCCTTCTAGATCCGCCCCTCCTTTCTCCATTTTCTCAGGTCCCATCCTGCCCTCAGTGAGGAAGCCCAGGCAGGGATTTTCTGAAGACAATCTGCCTCTTCCTCTCGCCTTCTCTCCTACCACACCTGGTGTGAGCCATGGCCCCACTCACCTGGACACCTGTGTGGGCCTCCCCACTCACCTCCTGCTTGTGCCTGCCTCCACCTCCTCTCCACACGCAGGCAGCGGGGTGCACACCTCACCCAGAGCCACAGGCAGGCTCCTCATCACTTCCCGCAGGCACCCACAACAGAGCAGTTCCCCCTGCAGGGGCCTACGTTTTGCACACCTGTCCGAACCTGGTGAAGAGTCTGCTCTGCTGCAACCTCTGAGTCCCCCTGAGTCCCAGGACGAGGCCTCTGCACCCAGGTGAGGTTCAGGACATCGTTCTTGGGTTTTGCTGAGAAGCCTCAGAGATCTACCCAGGGAGCTTCTTGAATCCCACAGCCCTGCCACACACACGCACGCACACAGACACACACGCACACAGACACACGCACATGCACACGCACACACACACGCACACACGCACACGCACACACACACACAGGCTCACTCAGGCCTCTTTGCTGGAGAAAGAGAAACACGGCTGCCTCTGCAGGCCGAGGGTGTGGAGGAGAGAGGAAGAGAGCACGGGGAGTCCCCGGGGCCAGGGTGAGGGCCAGTTAACCTGGAGGTTACTCTAGCAGTCGATCTTTAAGGGAGGAACACGGCTAAGAAGATGAGTGGTTCCTATGGGAACCTCGAGGTTCCCACCTCTTGGGTGTGGGATAGAGCTTGTCACAGGAAGCGTGTACTGTCCTGCCCTGTTCGTGAGCAAATCTGTGGGCCTTGCCTTCCAGAGAGCACTGCTCTTCCCAGTGTATGTTTGGGGCTGCATGGAGGAGGCTGAGATCCCCCTGGGCCTCCAGATGGCATGGCTTGAGTTCCTCTGAATGTTCCACCCAGTGAAGAAGCAAAGGTTTGGAAAATTCAGCTGAGAGGCTCAGGTATGGTATCTGCTTTCTGTGTTCCTACGGCAAATCTTCATCCAGCTACTCTTGCTGGGCTGAGTGGAGCGGGGCTCAGAGCCCAGGGACACAGCCCTAAGTCAGGGCAACAAGCTCTTCAGAGTGCCTGTGCCTGCGGCACGGTGAGGGGAGGAAGCGGGGAACGGCGGCAACAGGCGGCCACACAACTACAGCACTCTCTCCTACGGACCCTCCCAGCAGCCCCTTGCAGGCGCAGGCCAGCAGGACTGCCAGGGCAGAGTGCTGGCAGCAGGCCTGTCCCTTGCACTGTGATGACGGTCCTGGAGGGCAAGGGGGCAGGATGACCTATAGGGGGCTAGGGCATTGCTCAGTCCTTTCAGTGAATTTCCCACTCCCAGGCATTTTTCTTTAGTCACAAATGACAATGCAGTCTCTAATTACCTAAGGTATGTTTTAAATAAAAAGGATTTCATCTAGTCCACAGGAGAGACCAACACGGAAGGGCAGGACCCCTCACCTGGAGGGTTGGGGACACTGTATTCAGACGCACATTCCTAGAGCCTGGGGAGCGCCCAGTATCCCAAAACCCTTTATGACATTGAGGTTGTGTTGCATTTCACTTCAAGGTCCTTTCCCCCAGGCTTGGGGAGAGGGGGTGATTTGAAGGGGAAATTCTGAAAAATCTGGGCTGAGGATCGTTTCCCAGACCAAGGTGTCACCAGAAGTGGGTGACATTGTCCGTCCTCGCATTGCTGCACGGGTCTCCCTGGCTCTTCTCTGTAATCACCTGGAAACAGATGTCTGACAGGGTGCCGGCAGCCCTGCCATCTGAGCCCAGAATCCTTTATTGTTTGGTCAAAGAATCGTAAGAAGTCTTCATTAGAGGCAGCAAGGGAGGCCCAGGAGGGGTGTCCTGAGACCTGGCGTCTAGGATGGGGCAAGGGGCAGACGGGACAGGGGAGGAGGCACCCGCAGCTCCCGACCCAGCCCACACACCTCAGCCCTCAAAGTCGCCTGTCGTCCAATTCACTGCAGAACCGGGGGCAGAGGGGTCTTGCCCAAGGTCACCTCAGGCGAATCTGGGCATCCAACACAGATGTCCCCAGCTTCAGTGTCTGTACATCCCTGTGGACCATATGCAGGATTTGTTTGACAGAAAGTGTGTGAAGTCAAGTGAACGTTCCTGGGAATGGGGGGCCATATGAAAGCTCATGCCACAGTTTTCTAACCACAGGTGTTACTCCAGACACCTTGGCTCCGCGCTAAAGAGCTTAGAAGCCCAGGGTTTCACACGGCAGCTGATTTTTATTAAACTGCTGCCACTGAACATCATTTCTTCTCAAATGTGAGAGCCTATTTGTAGAGTTTGGCAGGGGAAGGAACTTCATTAATGCAATGTCTGTCTTTGCAACTACTTTCCAAGACCAGCTGCAGGGGATGATGGAGACGGAGGAATCCACGTCCTGGGAGTGGGGAGGTGGACGGACGTCCCCTGCAAGCAGCCCCACATCAGGGCCAGGGCCACCCAGTTCCGGGCGGACGAAAGTCAGCCCTTCTGCCGGGTAAACGGAGTTGGACTGGCCGCAGCCCTGCCCCCTCATCCACGCAGCATCGCGGCTGCTCTTGCTCTTCAGCCCAAAGCTGAATCGTCGCAGCGCAGGCCGCAGGGCCCACAGGCCAGAAAGGTGTACTCTCTGGTTCTTCACAGAAAAAGTCTGCCAGCCCTGCTCTACATCAAACTGTGAGACTGTGAGTAATCTGTCCACGTACCGTGGACTGTTGTGACTCACTAAGATCCCCTGCACCAACAGAACGCCCCGATTCACCAACAGAACGCCACGATTCTCCGATTTAAGAGGTGATTCAAGATCACCCCACGGCCTCTCCCCACAGGAAAGCCAGCTCTGCCTGCCACCTGCTGGGCCAAGTTGGTATGGCACGCTCTTTCTCCATAGAGCAAAGTCTCTCCCACCAGGTCTCCCCCTTAACTAAGCAGACAGCCCTGCCTCCACCCAGGACTGGCCCAGCCTCAGAGCTCCCTCTGTGCCTCAGGAGCCTCTGGGAGACTTTGCCATCAGGGTGTGCCCCATTTCCGCCCCATTTCCGTCTAACAGGGAGGCTCCCAGAGAAGCAGGCAGAGGTCAAGGGCCAGTCAGCCCAGTGCCGCTGTGCTGAGTCGTTTTGACTGGCACATACACCTCATCTCTTCCCATCCATCACTGAGCCTGAGCCCATGGTCTGAGGACAGCCATGCCTTACCTCTACCGGGCCCAGGGCCTCAGGAGCCTGCCACCCCCAAAGAGGCCCGCATCATCTACTCTTCGGGCCAGAGCTTCGAGGAGCTGAGGCAGGCGTGCCTGGAGAAGGCGTCCTGTTGGAGGATGTGGACTCCCCAGCCAACAGCACCTCTCTATTCTGCAGCGAGCGGCCCCCGATCCCCTTTGTGTGGCAATGGCCAGGGGTGAGTGGTGACAGGAGGGGTTAGGGCAACAGAGAGGGGTGTGCAGTTTGGTGCCCAGGATGGGGCAGCGAGGAAAGGATGGGCAGGGGGCGGGGCTACACACAAACTGGACTGAGGCACAGCTGCCAAGCCCACAGCCAAGGAGCTGTGCCGGCTGAAGGCTGCAGCGGTGCTCAGGGGACAGCCAGCTGCTCCGGGGGTGCCCCTGCCCTCCGTGCCGCCCCATGATTCCCCGAGGCCCGGGACTCAGGGTCAGAGACGGTCTTGTCAGTAGGTGGCAAGTGGTAACAAAGCTTTATCTAGGAGTGTCAGGCGACACGTCCCACTAGAGCCCAAGGGTACACATGCAGAAACGGGTGGGAGGCAGTTCGCTGCGGATCCTTCATGCTATTACTGAGACGATGCCCGGGCTGTGCTCAGTATGGACCGAAGATCACTCAGCAAGCGCTTAGGACACGTGTGGTGGACAGACGGCATGTGCCGCAGGAGCTCTCTCCCTGAACCATCTCCCTCTCAGGAGGGGAGCCACTGTCTGCCGTGCACTACCCCACACCAGCAGTCTGGAGGCGACAGTCCCAAGTGGCACCAACTGGTGCCTGGGACCAGGAGTCAATATTTGCCATGCTGGATTAGTCAGGGCTCAACCTCTGACCACAGAGAAGGCGATGGCAGCCCACTCCAGTACTCTTGCCTGGAAAATCCCATGGACGGAGGAGCCTGGGCTGCCGGCCACGGGGCTGCACAGAGTCGGACATGACTGAGCAGCTTTCACTCAGTCACTCAAGGACTTTATTATTTTTTTCTATTGTAGGCTGTGTATGCGTGTGTGTGTGTGTGTGTGTGTGTACACGCATGCACGCACATCTACATGCCATGCTGTGATGGTCCAGGCGTAAGTTGCTTGTGTAGTTGATTGTGTAGTTTTTTCCTAAGTCTGATAAGGCTATCACAGAAAGGGTAAGCCTTTCTTCTGAGAAATTCCAGTAGCTTCCTTTCCTCCTAACTGGTCTCCCTGCCATCAGCCTTGGCCTATCAGGCCACCCCTACCACCAGCAGGGGCCTTCCCACCCCTTGCTCAGCCCCCTTAGTGGGCTCAGAATTATCCTGGAATGAGGCCCACGCTCCCCCACAGTCTCTGTCCTGTGTGCGGCCTCCTTCAACCCCAGAGGGCCCTGCACCCTGGGCCCCTCCACATGGTCGGACTCTCCCAGGCATCCCTGCCTGCTCCCGTTGGCATCTTCCATCCATCTGAGAGGCCCTCCTCTGCTCAGGGAATGTGGGCTTTTGCTCAGGGGCCTGGCCCACGAAGCCTTCTACGTTGCCCAGGAACTGCTGGCTGTCCTATTTCAGCATTTATGCTATTTTGATGCAATGACCTGCCTGTGTCCCTTCTTGGCGCTCAAGTCTTCTGAGAGGCAGGCCCTCGTTGATTCTACCCCACTATGCTCTGAGCTTCCAACATTATCTGGCATCTTCTAAACAATGATAGCAGCCGACAGTTGCTATGTCCAAGGCCACCTCTATTATTCCAGGGTCATCTCACTTAATCCCAAACAGTCCTAAAATTTGGGATTATTATTATCCCCATTCTACCATAGGAGAAGCTAGGTGGTTAATGCCACATGGCCAGTACCTGACAGAACCAAGCGTCTACCCAGGTGCTGCCCCAGAGCACTGGCCACTGGTGTGACTGGAATCCCGGGTCCAGGAGGGGACCCACCCTTCAGCCTACATGGCCATCTCCTGGCTTCATGTGTCCCTCTGGGGCCTACAACTCGCCATCTCTTTGCCAGAGTTGAAATTTCTCCAAGATAAGAGAAAGACGTTCGCAGGCTAGGCTGGAGAGCGTCTCTGTCCCCTCCTGGAATGAGGGCCAGAAAGCTCTGTGGTTCAGGCTCTGCTTGCGTTTCTCCTCAGCACTGATGAATGCGTCACTGCAGCAAGTGCCTGGCCACCCAGTGGGAACCTGGGCGGGCGCTCCGCCAGCACCACCTTCTTGTCAAACACAGCTATGCTTGGGGGTGGCATGCAAGCAACCAGAACCAGGAAACTCAGCGGCACCAGAGGGGCCGGGTGGCCACTTCGCCCGCCAGAGAGCCCGGGGCAAGAATGCACTGGGCGGAACCTGAACCTTGACTGGGGTGAGACGGGGGGTCACCCAGGGGTGGGTTCTGAGTGAAGAGGGTGGGCTCCCTAACGGAACACAGCCGGGGTGTGGTCCCGCCGAGGGCCTGCGGCCTGACAGCCCCTCCTCTGCATGGTGGGGCTCGCTCTGTGGCTCCACTCACCACCCAGAGGATGTTGCTGCTCCAGCCTGCCCCACCAGCCCATGCCCCCTTCTGCCTCCACTGCCCTGGGCACATGTCTGGGATCAGCACAGGTTCTCCAGCCTTGTTAGAAATGTGGTTTTCCCATTTAAAATTAAGTACTTTATAGAAAAATGTCTTTTTGCCTGAGCCCCTAATATGGGTGCAAGGTGAGCCACATGGGCCCTGAAAACTGGGTGCTCGACCCCAAGTCTTCCAGGAGAACCACCTGCTGGTGCCCCGAGGCTGGCCTCCCTCCTCAGGCCCCTAAGCTGTAGTCTGGGGTCACCTCAGGTCTGTGGAGACCCTCTGATCTTCCCATCACAGAGGGTAACCCTGGTCCTCAAGGCTCCAGACAGCATTTCTCACAAACCAGTACAGCCCTAGGCCCCACAGACATAAGCAGGACTCCCAGGCATAAGTGCCACACACCAGGGCAGACGGGTGGGCACATGTACCCCACGAGGCTACACACACGGCACATTCAGCAGAGGAGGCAGCCACACCTGTTAACATATGTGCCACGTGACCCATGGGTGGTAAACGCCCCCTCACGGCGCCCCTTCACACACAGGTGCAGGGGACCCTGTGGCTGGCACAGGGACGTGTGGACTTACAGCCACGCTGGGCCGGCAGAGGCACCAGGCGCACGTGAGTGTCTGGCCAGTTTATACTTGACGGCTGATCTGCACTGGCTGGATGAGAATTTCTGAGTTTTCTCTTTTTGCATTTTTCTCACAGTTTGAGACAATTTGATAAAATTCTCCTGGACACACACACACAAAAACCAATTGAAAGACAGGAGTTAGGAGGCAAAGGCAGCTTAAGACACAGTTGATGCAGGTGGCTTGGGGGGCAAGCCAGCAGAAGGCAGGGAGGGGAGAGGCCCAGCAGCTGGCCCGGGCTGGGCAGGTGTCTGCCAGCCTCCAGACTCCATTCCACAGGTACTGCTACTGGTTCGTGCCCTCTGAGAGGGGCTGGGAGTCATGCGGCGAGGTTACAGGAGCTCCTTGGGTGAGAAGGCAGCCTGCAGAAGTTAGACGGCCTGTCAGACTCCTCTGCTGATCGGGGAGGACTTCCGGGACCACTCTCACATTCCTGGTTTGCACCTTCTCACACACAAACGCCCTTGGAAGCTGAGGTCAAGGGAGAGAGAGCCCGGTGGGGTGGGGGCGATCCTCATGGCAGGGCAGGGCGCAGGCACGGGGAGATGCCCCTCACTTGAAGTCACCTTCCTGCCGTCATCTAACACCAAGATTCCCAAGGCAACTCGGAAAGAAGCAAGACTTCTAGGATGTCAGTCAACTTTCTGCCAGGCCTGGGTTTGTGGCACATCAGCTGCACAGGGCTCTCCAGAAAGTCCCCTGGCTGGGTTTGCTGGGTTTTCTGAAAACTAATAAATCCCTGGGCTGGCACATCCTGGAGGCTGCAAAGAGGGCCCCATCATCCTACATTTTAGCCTCGGGATTCCTCCTTCCTTCCCAGGAATCACTACCTTCCTCTGGCCCTTCAGGACACAGGCCAGGAGAGAGGCAGGGTCCCAGGAAGGTTGTAGACAACAGTTCAGGACAAAGCGATTCCCCAGGCTTCCAGCTGGTGGGGGTGGCTGCGTCCAGCCCTGGTGTCTGGAAATAGGTGGCGATGGTCCCTACCTCACCCTGCATTTGAAACCAGTTAGAATGATAGTGTGACCGCCATGTGCATAGATGAAGCAAGATAATTCCACAAAAATATCTACTTCTGCTTCATTGACTATGCTAAAGCCTTTGACTGCGTGGATCACGACAAACTGTGGGAAATTCTTAAAGAGACAGGAATACCAGACCACCTTACGTGCCTCCTAAGAAACCTGAATGCAGGTCAAGAAGCAACAGTTAGAACTGGACATGGAGCAACAGACTGTATAAATGTATACATTTGCATACAATGACACCTGTCCTTTTTACTTGTCCTTCCTCCTGCTGAGTCACAGAATCAGCTTTAAAATAGAAAAGCTATATTTATTTTGCATAATACTGCTACAGCAATGGCTAAAAATAACTCTGATATGCTCTTAATAATTAAGGCTGAATACCTTGTTCTAATTGAGAAGTAATTCATAAACTAACTTGGATGTCCGGGAACTAGTAACATGCAGTAGGTCCTCTCTTATTTTTCTCTCCCTTTCACCCTTTTGTATACTGCTTTAAAAGGCAAAGCCCTGTGAAGCGATAACAGACCCTAAGTAAATGAAAATGGTTTGAAGGAAAAAAATCACACATGTCGCTTTCCTCATATATAATTCATTAAAGTCTTGATTTACAGGGAAGATAAGCTAGGAAATATTCAGATTATAATTTCTTTCTTGCCTTGCTCAATTGCTATGCTTCTATGTGCGTGTGTTTGGGAGTCCAGAATTACACCCATTCCTCGTGCTAAACCTATCTGATGATTGCTCCTGTTGCAGCCGTGCTATTTATCCACCATAATTAGAAAAGCAACACTGCTTTCTCTTAGGAATATTTTTTTCTCCAGGTGATATCTATATATCTCACTCTGTCGCTCACCAGGGAATTAGCCTGGTCTCGGACTGCTGTTTATTGGTGCTGCCTTCAGCTTTAGCGCTGTGTAAGTATCAATAAGCCATGCTCACTGCATGCGGAGCATCATATCTATGTTCCCAAATTTTACATGGTTCTCATGTAACTGTCCCTTCCACACATAACTGTCCCATCTGTTGCCAAATGACATTTTTAACAGGTAGTTGATTTTTTCTATGGGGTCAAATTTGTATATAAATAATTTGTGCAGAACTAATCTGTTTACATTTTTTGTTTCCTTTTCTCCCTCCCTCCTTCTGTCCATCAATCATGTTCAATGTATCAGTTCTATGCGAAATTCCACAGGGAACAGAACGAAGCATGAGACTCAATCTTGTCCTCAAGCATAGTTCACCGCTGGGACTGCCCCGGTGGTGCGGTGGTTAGGACTCCATGCTCGCAAGGAAGTGGTCCCAGGTTCCCCCTCTCTTTAGGGAACTAGATCCTGCGTGCCACAGCTGAAAGAAAAAAACAAACAGAACCCCCTATATTCTGCAACTAAAAAGATCCTACGTGCTGCAACTAAGATCTGCAGCCAAAACGAATAAACAGGTTTTAAAAGCATGGCTTACCATCCATTGAGGGAAAAAAACGCATACGTGCACGTGAAAGACCAGCAGCCAGCATGCTGTACGGTCTGTCGCAAGCTCCAGCACCAGCTCACAGAGTCTGGGAGAGCCCAGGAAGGTGTCTGGGCCGGAACGCTGCGGTGCGCTGACTGGGTCTGAGGACTGGCCTGATATGAGAAGGAAGAAGCTCAGGCAGCGAGCTGGGGGACCCGGCGTTCGCTCCGCCACCGACTGTTGGACCCGAACTTAATCTCCCTCATCTGCAAGCTGGGAACCATGATCATAGTAATACTTCTCTTCCCTTTCAATTTGTGAACCATACAATCAGATGCGGTTAGATGAAGATGTTCTGAAAATGCTAAAAAAAATTCCAACCTAAGGGTGTGCTGTTTTAATTTTTCATCACATACCATAGTGTGTATGTTCAAACATCACTAATAATGAAGAAATGTTAAAAGTTCAATAGGAAGAGGGGAGCAATACTGATAGATATGTTATTTAATCGGGAGAGAAAATGACAAAATAAAAGACAGGGCTGTGGTACAAATGTGACTTTTTTAGGTACAATCCATACTATATTATACCTATACTTAATTAAAAGCTAAAAACTGTTATGAATAATGTGGGGATAATGATAGGCAATGCTTACTGAAATGTGCTAAGAACTTTTTATGTATTCTCTAATTTAATCTTCATAACAATCCTAAGAATCTATCATCATTGTTCCCATTTCAGAGGGGGAAACCCTGGGTCAGAGATATTTTCGTTTGGCAAATTCACAGAGCTACCAACAAGCACAGGGTTTGAACCTATCTGCCTAACTTCTAAGCCTCTATTTGCTTTATTTATTTACTGTTGGCTGTGCTGGGTCTTTCTTGCTGCACGGCTTCTCTAGCTGCGGCCGGGGGTGTCTCCTGTTGCTCGAGGGTGCGGGTGGCACTAGCTGCGGAAGGTGGGCGCAGCAGCTGCGGCTCCCTGGCTCTACAGCACAGGCTCAGCAGCTCCGTGGAACGGGGGCTCTCCCTGGACCAGGGCCTGGACCCGTGACCCCTGCGTTGGCAGGCGGATTCTGTATCACTGAGCCACTGGGGAAGCCCTCAGCCTGTATTCTCATTCAGTAATTTCCATAGCGTTGGCATGCCACAAAGAAGGCAGTGATGTGTTTATTAACCCAGATAAGAGACGGATATTAAATAATAAATTATTACAAGCAAAGGTGAAGTGAGGAATGAAGCTTTAGAAGGAAGAGAAAGGCCAGTGCACAGATGACCTAATTTGCCACGTATGCCAATTCACATTTGATTCTGTGGGTAATAAGGAGCCACAGAAGGTTTTAAGTACAGAAATGTGATCACTGCCTGCCTGGCATAGTGTTGGTGCTCCATACACACTTCATGACCAAATGAATGAATGGGACTTGCCTTTTAGAAAGACTGACCTGGTGACATTGTGGAATGTGGTTTGGAGGGGACTGAGACTGAAAGCAGGAAAGCGCCTGTGAAAGTCTGCGGAAAGACAGCAGAGCCGCACTGGGGCTGGCCAGCACCGGCTTGAAGAGGCAGCCGTGTATACTTCCTCCCAACTTCAGGTTCGGTGACATTCAGTGGATGGTTTGAAACCAGCCCTGGTGGGGTTATCTACACCACAGATCTCAGCAAACACTACAAATCAGGGCTCTCTTTTTGGAGAGCAGATTCACCAACACACTACTGGCCTGAACCAAATCTACAGCAATGGGACAGAAGAGGAAAAAACACTTACTAGAGGGTTAACGAAGTAGAATCAGCAATACGTATCATTAGTTGGTTGATGGGTGAGGAGGGTCAGTGAGGGAGATTACACAATGGTTTATCAGGTTATTGGGTTGCATGATTCCAATAGGATTCTGGTGCATCTTACCAAGAAGAGGAGTTCAAGATAGGCAAAAGATAGTGAATTCTGTTCAGGAAAAACTGAGGAATTTGTGAAACATGATGGTAAAGATGTCCAGAAGACAGTGGCTATATAGATGTGAGAGTAAATAGAGAGCTATGGATTCAGCATGAAATATGGGAACCATGAGGATATGACTGATGGTGGAAGTCAGCTGGAACTGAAACACTGGGGGCAGATGAACTTTTAAAGCAAAATAAAGGGACAGAGCCCTGAAAAACGCTGCGGTAAGTCTTCAAGTTTTATAAAGTAAATATACATAAAGCCACATGCTCTTTTGTACAAAGACAGTTTGGGTAAGTAGGTAGAATTATATTTTCTGTGAAAACACTGAATTTGGAATAAAATTATCACAGTAATGTATATGAGTCTTAAAGAATATTCACATCTGATGAAAACAAATTTATAGATCAGATTTATAAGAACTTTATAGCAAGATTTATCAAAATACCACTTTAAAACAACAAAAAGACTAAATATTCAAAAAAGTTTAACTTTATATCTATCAAACATCTGAAAGAATAAAAACACTCTAGCAAAATGTAAGGAAAAGTTGTTGCAGAAATCAACTAAACTGTGATTATAAGGAATTTATCCTACACTTTCAGCTTCACATTGTAATGTTAACTGTTCATTTCTTTGCCTCTCCCATTACAGCTCACTGGCGGTGAGAAGGCTGTGTTTTTTTATATCTAAGTTTGTGGCCTTGTACATAATGTGTACTCAGGAAATAAGCAAACAAACAAAATCCAACCCTGTTTCTTCCATGACAGAGTAAGAGATTTGAACAGATGACCTAAAAGGTCCCTTTCAATCCTGAGAATTTTTGAAAAGGAAGTGGTGGTAGTTGCTTACCACTTAAAAGTGGGCTTGGTGGTAGCCCCGAAGGGTCAGTGAAAGCCTCTCAGCTCAATATGACACTAGTAAGAATTTTCTTACGAAACTATCCGACAGAGAAAAAGCTGTTTCAGGAAGTGGCTCTTTGAAGTAAATGGAACCTGAGAGCTAGAAGCGCCCTTAGATAGCTTTAGATTAGGTTTCCGCATCTTTTTTCACGCCATTGTTCACATGGAAAATGGCGGTACCGCACATCCATCAATATCTCAAGACATAATTGTCACACGTTCTCAGAGCTCTGGTTGGGAAGACTGATCTGGGCCAACATCCTCGTCTGCAGTGGGGGAAATTAAATCTTACAGCGGGGAAGTGACATTCCCAGATCAAGACGTTAATGTAAACGATGGGGCTAGGGCTCTAACCTCCGGACAGGTAACCAGTCAGTGTCCTCCCCACAAAGCAAGCAGGGGTGGAGGTCAAGCTTGAAGATCAGGTCAGCGAGTCTCAGGGGATGGGGCCGTGGTCTGGATCGGTGTTGCTTTAAATGTGGCCCCATAACCACTGGCATCAGAGCTTGTTAACCCCTGAGGAACTTGTTAAAAAAGCTGAGACATGGGACCCACACCAGCGCTGCAGCCGGCCCTGCGGCAAGGCCCGGGAATCGGCACTCTAAGGTTAGAGACCGCGGTCCCCCCCGCCTCCCCTGCGGCGATTCTGGACTCTGCGCTCCCGCTCGCACCGAGGGGCTCCGCGGGGCGCGTACCGCCTGACCGCAGAGCAGCGCGGGCGGCTCGGCTACTCCGTCCTGGCGGCCGGCCGTCTGTTGCGTCCTAGCCCTTCCCGCCGTCACAGAGCAGCCAGCGCCCTACCCGCGGCGGGACCCCGCTGCGCGTCCATCCGCCTCCCGGGCGGCTGCGGAGCAGGCTGCGGGGGCTCGGGGTTGGGGTGGGGACAGAGGCGGCTCAGCTTCGCCCCCGGAGGCCAGGTCCCTCCGCAGGCTGGCCGGCTTGCCGCTTCCGGCTCCGCCTCCGGGCTCCTAGGTCTCCGTAGCCCCGCCCCCCGGGAAGCCGCTGCGGCGCCTGCGCCTTCTGCCTTGCCCCGCCTCCTAGCTCAATCGGAAGTGAGCCGGTTTCCCACAGTGCCTCGCGAGGGCGGGCATGATAGTAAGCTGCGGAGGCTGTCTCGCGGCTTCAGGGCGGCTTTGTTGCGGTTTCTCTCGTGCCAGGGCGCTGCAGGGAAGTGGGGCCTGGTCAGTGCTTTGTCTGCGGATGCGATGGCGCTTCTCCGGGGCGTTTGGGGCGTGCTGAATGCACTGGGAAAGTCAGGAGCGGATCTCTGCGCGGGCTGTGGCAGTCGACTGCGCTCCCCCTTTAGGTAAGCCTGCTTGCCTGCACCTTCGGAGGCGCAAGGGTTCAGGACGCTCTGGGGTTAGAATGTAAACGCTGTTATCCGCTTTCTGTCCCCTCTAAAATGGTCAGGACTGACTTGGCCCTGTGATTTCAACCTCGACCTTGCCGAGGGGGTGATAGCTTTGAGACCAGGCCTTACGGCATCAGTACCCCTTGCCTTCCTTCCGGCCACTTTTCCCCTCCTCCCGTCCCTCCTCACTTTCCTACCTTGGAGCACCGGGTTCCGCGTCCCCTGCGAAGTCGCCCCGAGAGTCCTGCCTTCATCCAGCCATTGAGGCAAGGCCCAGGAGCTGGAGATACATGTTTCCCTTCACTCTCTGCCCTTGCTAGGAGACTTCAGTGTTGCACGCTCTTTAGCCTGGAGAGGACAGGATTTTAAATATTACTGTTCTTGCCGAAGGTGTTAGGTGTCAGATATGTAGCACCTTGATATCTTGCTTGGCATCTGTGTTCACATAATTATGAATACGGGTACTTAAATGTTTAACACTGGTTATTTTCGTTTTATTTATATGTAGTTTTGCGTATGTTCCAAAATGGTTTTCATCCAGCTTGAGTGGTTATCCAAAGAAGCCTATGACTTCATACGTTCGATTTTCTAAAGAACAGCTGGCCATATTTAAAGCTCAAAACCCAGGTAAGGAGTTTGCGTTATATACTCTTCTCTGATGTAGTAAAGATGCCACTAAGCAGTTAAATTGCACACTTGATTTTCAGTGTCAAGGCATCTGTTGAATGCAGAAACATAACCATTCTGTTTGATGACCTGTAAAATAGATATGACATGGGCTTGTATGAAAGCCACCTGCCAATGCAGGAGACATAGGAGTCGCCGGTTCAATCCCTGGGTGGGGAAGATCCCCTGGAAAAGGGAATGGTGACCTGCTCCTTTATTCTGGCCTGGAAAACTATGGACAGAGGATCCTGGCAGGCCACAGTCCATGGATTTGCAGAGTCAGACATGACTGAAGCGACCTAGCAGGCATGCATAAGAAATCAGTGTAAGCACAGCAGTAAGGTAATTTTACCAAATAAAAAAGCTTTAAATGAAGTTGAGAACTGGTGAAAGGTATTTTAAAAATAGCATGTAGAATGGAAAGTATTCAGGAAAGAGGATGAAGAAGCTGAATTTGGGGCCTTGTGGCCATTGGCCTCGAGGACCGTCGACGAATCACTTACCCTCTTGCTCAGCTCCTGCTCCTGCCTCTGCGAATTATTCATAAAGGTGCAGTGAAGTAATTTATGTGGATGTGTTGCATAAATTTTAAAGCTGAATACAGGTTATTACTAATTTTAAGAGCTTTTTGACTGAAAGCCAGTTCTTGAATTTCTGAAAGCTTTCCAGTTAGGTTTGTTGACTCCCTAGAAAGACTGGTTCCTTATTGGGGCTATAGTGTAAAGATAGTGACCGAATTAGTAATTGCTGAGCTTTTCTTATAATTTCTAAAGCTTTTTCATATGCATTACATCACAGGGCACTTAGGAAAATCATATGAGCTGTAATAGTCACATAAAGAACTGGTTTAAGAGACATGCTTCAGTACTCACATCTTTTGAAATGTAGGAGTTGAAATTAACAAGTGGTTTGTTAAATCATTTATACCTTGTCATTCCAGTTAAGATGGGAAGGAAATGGAGAAAAATGATTGAGTTTTAGAATAATTTAGCTTGTTTGCAAACAGTATTTCTGTAATTGAAATACAGGGTGGTGGTATATGAATCAAGACTATGTTTTGTTGTTTAGTCAGGTTTTATGAACTTGGTCATTCCTGAAAGACTTGAAAAAATATTTTTGATTGAAATATGAAGTAGAAAATTGTAAACACTGATTCCCCAATTGCTTTAACTTAGTAATCAATTCCTGAGGACCATTTTGGTGGTAAATGATACTATTCCTTAATTATTAGATAATAGACTAACAATGTTAGATAAAATATTAAATTATTTATTGTACTTAAATTAGTTGGTTAAAGAAAAACTAAACCATTTTAAGTTGTTTGTGGTAAAATGTCTCTAAAAATACTTAATTTTAGAGCTAATGGATTATGCTTTCCTGAAAGTCTTTAGAAATTGATCCTGAGATGTAAAATGGTGACATCAATTTTTATTTCATTTCATAGATGCAAAAAATTCAGAACTAATTAAAAAAATCGCCAAGCTATGGAGGGAACTTCCTGATTCAGAGAAAAAGGTAAGCATATAAATTTTCAACATTGCTGACCAGTTATTTTGCAGGTAAAGACAACTGTCATGTCCTTTAAGGAACCAGATGACCCAGAGTTGTTTTTGTTTTTTTTTAACGTTTGTTATCTCAAAGGAATGTCATACTTTCTCATCCACATAAATGATGAGAATATGGATAAGTGGTAGTGGTGATGAAGGGCTGGTTTTTGAAGCAAGAAATTGGAGGCCAGTTGCTAGACCTTCCCCTTGGATAACATGTTTGAAGAACACGTGATTTATAAGTGGGATTTCAGAGCACATTTTCCACTGGTGGTTCAGTCAGTTTCCTGAAGTTATGCAGTTGTCCTTCCTGTCAGATGTGCCATGTTTAATTAGCCAGCAGTAGTTTATTAACTTACTTGGATTTTATATTTACAGATATATGAAGATGCTTACAGGGCAGACTGGCAGGTATACAAGGAAGAAATAAACAGAATTCAAGAACAACTAACTCCAAGTCAAATAGTATCTTTGGAAAAAGAAATCATGCAGAAACGTTTAAAAAAGAAAGCGTTAATAAAAAAGAGAGTGAGTATGGTTGAAATAGTCTTTTCCTGTGGCAAAAAAATGAAATTTATATATCTATAAATACAGGTTTGTTTTTTTCCCCTTATTTTGATGATATGGTAGAGAATGTACTTTAGTTAGGAAAAAATAGGATCGTTTCCTTCTGCGGCCAGGACCACATGCCTTTTAGCATATTGTAAACCGTTTTTCCTCCTCTTGGATGTGTCTCAGTTCGAGGTACATAATTAGGACCGGTGTGAAAGCTGTAGGAACAGAGTTAGGAAACAGGAAAATCAGGAATAGCAGAAGTCTTGCTTCTGGGTCTTTTCTAGAGTAACTTCCTGATTTGAATTGTTCTCTAGGTGATGGTGAATTTGATTCTGAATATTGCTGAATAGATTGAATTCATTAACTTCTCAATGTTTTAAAAATACCTATTGTAGCTAATAAAGTGCCTTTAGGATGAAATTCGATTTTTCCTCATTAAAAATCCCACATGGTTCAAAATTAGTGGCCCCTAGTTGAAGGTATTAGTCCATATAAATTCTGTTATTTGTCAGACTACATCTTTCCATACTATTAGGTGTGAGATGGTGAACTTGCTGATCCAGTATATATACCATAGAAAATGGTCATCAGAACAAAAACTTACTTCTCTGAAAAAGTAGATTCCAGCCTTTAATGTGAAGTGATGGGATCTCTCTTCCTGATGCCTGTGTCTTAAGCCCTCCTAGCTCTTGGGTTGAGGACTTACCCAATTTCAAGTCAATGATAGTAATCTGAGACTGCTAATCCAGTTAGTAAAAGGAAGCCAGAAAAGATAGGGATGGTATTTGGAGGGTGGAGAACTAGGGTTTATTCTCTCTCTTGCGCTCTCCCTTGCTCTTGAATGCACCCAACTGGTACTTTGAGTGGGGAGGACCAGAAATGAGGATTGAGCAGATATAAGGAGTTTCTTATTCAGGTATTTCTGTTCCTTTCTCTGTTCTCTTCTATTCCAGTTCAGTTCAGTTGCTCAGTCGTGTCCGACTCTTTGGGACCCCATGGACTGCAGCATGCCAGGCTTTCCTGTCCATTACCAACTCCCGGAGGTTACCCAAACTCATGTCCATTGAGTTGGTGATGCCATCCAACCATCTCATCCTCTGTCATCCCCTTCTCCTCCTACCTTCAGTCAGGGTCCTTTCCAAAGAGTCAGTTCTTCGTATCAGATGGCCAAAGTATTAGTTTCAGCTTCAGCATCAGTCCTTCCAGTGAATATTCAGGACTGATTTCCTTTAGGATGGACTGGTTGGATCTCCTTGCAGTCCAAGGGACTCTCAAGAGTCCTCTCCAACACCACAGTTCAAGACATCAATTCTTCAGCACTCAGCTTTCTTTATAGTCCAATTCACATCCATACGTGACTACTGGAAAAACCATAGCCTTGACTAGACGGACCTTTGTTGGCAAAGGAATGTCTCTGCTTTTTAATATGCTGTCTAGGTTGGTCATAACTTTCCTTCCAAGGAGCAAGCATCTTTTAATTTCATGGCTACAGTCACCATCTGCAGTGATTTTGGAGCCCCCAAAAATCTGACACTGTTTCCTCATCTATTTGCCATGAAGTGATGGGACCATATACCATGATCTTAGTTTTCTGAATGTTGAGCTTTAAGCCACCTTTTTCACTCTCCTCTTTCACTTTCATCAAGAGGCTCTTTAGTTCTTTACTTTCTGCCATAAGGGTGGTCTCCCTGGCATATCTGAGGTTACCGATCTTTCTCCCGGCAGTCTTCATTCCAGCTTGTGCTGCATCCGGCCCAGCGTTTCTCTTGCGCGTGTGCTGTGCGTATTGTGCCCCGTGGTGACAGGAGTGGTCGGGTATTCTTTTCTTTTTCCTCTTCAGTCTTTGTTCTCTTTACTTTGGGATTTTCAGGGATTTCTTTATTTTTTTTAGCCGTGCTGTGTGGCTTTTGGGATCTTAGTCCCTTGACCAGGGATTGAATGTGTGCCCCCTGCAGTGGAAGCTTGGAGTCCTGACCACTGGACTGCCAGGGAATTCCCTTTATCTCTAGCGCTTCTTTTGGGTTCTTCCTTATGATTTCCCTCTCTGCTTACACTGCCTGTTCATGCAGGCTGTCCAGAATCCCTACCATGTTAATCACGGTTGTTTTAAAATGCTGGTCTGATAATTTTGTATCCCTGCCAGTTCTGATGCTTGTTCTGTTTCTTTATGTTAGGCTTTTTGTCTTTCAGTGCGCTTTGGGATTTTTTCTTGATAGTTAGACATGTGATGTGCTGGGTAAAAGGAACTGCTGTGTGTGGGCCTTTGTAACGTGGTTAGGCATGGGGCAGGGGAAGCGTTCGACAGCCTTACGATTGCTCTTGGTCCTTTAATAAGGGCTTCCTTGGTGAGTCGGTGGTAAAGAATCCACCTGCCAAAGCAGATCAGTCGGGAAGATCCCCTGGAGAAGAAAGTGGCCACCCACTCTAGTGTTCTTGCCTGGGCAATCCCATAGACAGAGGAGCCTGGTGGGCTGCAGTCCATGGGGTTGCAAAAGAGTCAGATATGAGTTAGCCATTAAAACCCCAAAAATCCTTTAATGAGCCTGTGGCTTGGCGCTTAGGCGGTACAGGATGGCTAGAGCAAGCTGCGGTCTAGTGTTTCCTTCCGTTGAAGTCTTAGGCTCTGATAGTATAACAGCAGGCTCGGTTCTTAATGTTTGTGTGTCTATTCTTCATTTGACTGCACCGGATCATCAGCTGCAGCGCGGGATCTAGTGCCCAACCGTAGATTGAACCCCAAGCCCTGCACGGGGAGCGCAGGCTTAACCGGCACACCAGCAGCGAAGTCCCGCAGATGAGGCTCTGATGAGCTCGTGTCCCTTGAGGGCAGGCCTTGTTAAGAATGATAAAGTACTCTGGCATTTTGAAATGATTCCTTTTCTTCCTGCTGAAAGCAAGAGGGGTTTTTTTCCTTGATTTACTGTGGGAATCTGGTCAAGTTCCTGGAGAAAAACCTCACAATATTATGAGGCTTTCCTGTGAGTGGTGGTAACTCTCAGAGTTGTCCACATGGAGCTTCCAGCAATTAAGTCAACTGTGGTTCAGTTTCTTCCACACCACTGGTTTCCATTCCTCTATCTGTTCCAGTAAGGCTCGACTCCCTGTGTTCACCTGTCTGTGTCTGTCTCTCCAGTCTTGGGAGCAGCAATTTGCCCTGTGTCCCCTCTTCAGTGGATCCAAGAGAGTTGTTGATTTTGCAGTCTGATCAGCTTTATACTTGTTGGATGGGGTGGTGACTTCCAAACTCCTTACATGTAGAACCAGGAACTTGAAAGTCTGAGTGATTTTTCCCTAAGACTTCCATTTGCTCTCCCTGTTGGGATTTTTTCCCCCATTAGATTCCCAGTTCCAACTACTTACAGTTTAGGTGAGAGGTGTGGGGACCAGGAAGTTGCAAGTGAAGCACCTAAAAGAAATTCCTAGTGGTAGCTCTAGAAACAGAAGGGGTCATGCAGAGTTAAATTGTGAAACGCTTCCTCTCCTGAGAGGCACAGGGCCGAGAAAGTGGTCTCTATATGTAAATCACAGGGGCCCTACTTATGAATGGAAGTTGGGTTTGTTATTGACTGTAAACCAAATTGCCATTAAAATCCCCACCATTTTATAAATTTCTGTCTAAGTTCAGAAACTCGGTAGGTTAGGACAATGCAGCGTCCTTCATTAGATAATGCGGCAAATACTCCAATGTTCTTGAGTTGTCAGGTGGAGGTACGTAGGGCTTTGTCCAAGGAGAAGTGGTGCCTTACAAGGATAAAACCTTTTTTTTAATGTTTAAAAAGATTTTGTACATACTGCTCATTTATTCAGTTCATCAGTTCAGTTCAGTTCAGTCGCTCAGTCGTGTCCGACTCTTTGTGACCCCATGAATCGCAGCTCGCCAGGCCTCCCTGTCCATCACCATCTCCTGGAGTTCACTCAGACTCACGTCCATCGAGTCAGTGATGCCATCCAGCCATCTCATCCTGGGTCGTCCCCTTCTCCTGTGCCCAATCCCTCCCAGCATCAGAGTCTTTTCCAATGAGTCAACTCTTGCATGAGGTGGCCAAAGTACTGGAGCTTCAGCTTTAGCATCATTCCTTCCAAAGAAATCCCAGGGTTGATCTCCTTTAGGATGGACTGGTTGGATCTTCTTGCAGTCCAAGGGACTCTCAAGAGTCTTCTCCAACACCACAGTTCAAAAGCATCAATTCTTTGGTGCTCAGCCTCCTTCACAGTCCAACTCTCACATCCATACATGACCACAGGAAAAACCATAGCCTTGACTAGACGGTCCTTAGTCGGCAAAGTAACGTCTCTGCTTTTGAATATGCTATCTAGGTTGGTGGAGACCATAAAAGTAATATGTAAAGGAAATGTTTCCGTATGAAAAGTAACTCAAAAAATCTACTAGAATTTTCAAAATAGTACTATCAAAAATTCTGATCCCAAGAGGGAACAGTTGCATACTCATGACGTTCATTTTAAAGAATATTCTGTAATTCATGGTAGTGAATGAAGTTTCTCTAGGTAACGTTACGTATCATAGAGTTTAAACTTTATCTCATCTTTCTTTTTTTTTAACTCAGGAGTTAACAATGCTTGGAAAACCAAAAAGACCTCGGTCAGCTTATAACATTTTTATAGCTGAACGTTTTCAGGAAACTAGTGATGGCACATCACAGGTAAAACAGAACTCTGTATGTTTTAAAAATGTTTATTCTAATTTTTAAAATAATATAGACAGGAAACTTTAGGGGTGCAACCTATCAAGTGGTGAAAAAAGTGGTTAATTACTGTAAAAAATAGTATATATAAATAAGCCCTAAAAATCCTTTTTCTTACCACATAAAATGTTTAAAATTTGAATGTGTATATATACATATTCAGCCATGTATATACACAGTCAACTTTTTAAATTAAAAAAACAAAATTTTCACCTTTGTAGGAGTGTTCAAGTTCTGGAGACTTTCCTTATCCAGCACTTCTGAATGGTTTTACAATCACTGGGAAAGAATGAGAGTTGAGGTATAATGCTTCACACTGGGATTTGAGTGTAACCTCTGGCTTCATGTGACGTCCTTTAAAAGCTTTTGGCTCTACCCATGGGAATGCATTAATCACACACACGAGTGGCATCTGTGACTGCAGAAAGAAGAGACAGCTTGTCCTTGCTGTGGCTCAGTCTTCCCTTTATTTCCCTTTTAGAGGCTCCAAATTGTCAGTTGCATTATCCCTCTTACGTGCCACGGTAAGAAAAGTTGTCTGCTCAGACTCCTAATTCTCGTCAGTGTGAGATGAAGGCTTTTGCCAGGCTGACTCTTGGGGTTATTTAGATCTGTAGTTCATTTCACAAATCCTGTTGACCATATGATTAAATTATTTGTGCATGTAATGTATTTTTTCTGGCTATATATGATTTCACTGATTACTTCCCTTGGGATTTTATTTTTCTTTACCATTTTATTTAGTGTTGAATATATAGTAGGTTACTTCTGAAAAACAAGGGGATCTTCTCATGTGAGGGATTGAACCCGTGTCTCCTGCATCGGCAGGTGGGTTCCCTGAGCTTCCAGGGAGGCCCTGGAGTTTAAATTTAGTTTCCATGGCCCTACATTACTACAGCAGCAAGCCTGTCACTAACTTAGCGTGGATTCAGTTTTATTAGTATAAGAAGGTTTTGTGTTAGAAAATCCTTCTGAATCAGTAGTTCTCAACTCTGACTACATCTTGGAATCACCTCAGAAGCTTCATGGCTGGCCTTTATCTCTGAAAATCAAAATTAATTTAATTATATCATTTTTATTCATGTAAAAAAGTACATACGCACAGTTTTAAAGAGTCAAGATAAGGCTCGTCATGGAAGATACAGGCTCTGCTGTGCTGCCACATCCCTACTCCAGGAGCACACGCATTCTATTCTAGCTGATCCTTGCGGTGTTTACCTCCATATCTCTAAATGATGTTCTTATGCTGTTACTTCCTGATTTTTCTAAGATTCTAAGCATTGCCTGTGCTTTAGGCATTATCTCTCACTGTGTGAGATGAACACTTAACTCTGTCTCATTCCACTGTTCACTTTTCTATCAACCTGCCTCCCAATATAGGTACCATAATTTTGGTTAGATCAGTGTTGAGTGCGTAATACTGTTACGTGTGCCTGCTAATTTGCTTCGGTCATATCCGACTCTTTGTGACCCTATGGACTGTAGCCTTCCAGGCTCCTCTGGAAGAATACTGTAGTGGGTTGCCATGCCCTCCTCCAGGGGATCTTCCTGACCCAGGGATCAAACCAGTGTCTCTTAAATTTCCTGCATTGGCAGGTGGATTCTTTACCACTAGCGCCATGTGGGAAGCTGAGTGGCTCAGCCGGTAAAGAATCTGCCTGGAGAGGAGAGCCGGGTTTGATCCCTGGGTCAGGAAGACTCCCCTGGGGAAAGGAATGGCTACCTACCCCAGTACTCTTGCCTGGAGAATTCCGTGGACAGAGGAGCCTGGCAGGCTATGGTCCATAGGGTTGCAGAGTTGGACACAACTGAGCGACTAGCGCTCCGCACTTGGAGCTTGGGGTCAGCTCTGCTTTCCTGCTCCCCCAGTGCTGGGCTGGCAGTGCTCTTTCCTGTTGTTCTTGTCGCTGTGGTTTTTATGCCTTTAGAAATTTTAGTGGTTTAATTAAAAATAATAAATCACAGAAATGAATTGCTTGCAGTTCTGAAGGTTGAAAGTCCGGGATCAAGGCCACACCATGGTGAGGGCCCTCTTCTGGTTTGTAGCTAGCACCTCCTCTCACTGTGTCCTCACATGGTGTGAGTGATTTAGTCATTCAGTGTGATGTTAGATGGCACCAGAAGTAAATACCTTCCCATCCCTTTGATTTTTTCTCCATGAATTAGTTTTTTAGGTGAAAGATTATTTATGCATGCAGCTTCATAAATTATTGTTTAACACACTGAATATGAAACTTACGGATTAAATATAAGCAAGAAGATACGTTATGAAAGAACTAAAAGCATGAAAGCAATTCTTTGCGAAGCTCAGAGAGCAGGTATTTAGTGAGCAACTATCCCTGAATATACTAAATGTATTTATAAAGGTAAGCTTCAAATATTCAAAACAGGCTCAGGTACTACCTGGGTACCTCACTTTTTGTTGATAGGAAAACAAAATTCGCTGAAAGTTCTGGTCAGGATAGTGAAGTTAATAGTTTAATGCTACCTCTTAAAATCACTGATGAAACCCTCCTGCCTTTAACAGACGCTTCTCATGCCCCTCCCCCTCACGTTCCTCGCCTCTGTCTCTCTTCTCTGCTCCTTATTCTCCACCTGCCCGCTTTCCTCCTCAGCCTTTGCGCTCTGGCAGCAACACCACGGGCTGTGTGAGGCGTACTCACTGTCTCTGCCTCTCCTCCAACTGTGGGATTCCTGCATCCCTTTAATTTTATAGATAAAGCTCCCAAACCTCAGGGAAGTCATAGAACTTTTCCCAGGTCACATGGTTAAGCTCAGCTGTGTGGAAGAAGAGTCGGTGCTGCGTTGCTCCTGTGAGGGCAACTAAAACAGTGCACAGACATTGGAGTTCAGTGAGCACTTAAGCCACAGAGGAGTCAGAACAGTATTTGAAGCTAGACTGTGACAGTAGCTTATATTTGAATTTTAATGTCTTTGAATTCAAAAAGATAAATATCCGCACAAACAAAGGAACCGTCAACAAAATGAAAAGTAATCCTGCCGAATGGGAGAAAATAATTTGCAGATAATTTAGAGAACTCATATGACTCATTCCCTCACCCCAGAGGAAAAAAATCTGATTAAAAAATGGGCAAAGGATCCGAATAGATATATAATAGATAGGTAATAAGTATATGAAAAGGTGCTCGACACCATTATCAGGGAAATGTAAATCAAAACCACAATGAAATACTACCTATTTGTTAGAGCGGCTGTTACAAAAGCAGGTATTACTGAAGACGCAGTAGAAGGGGAACCCCTGTGCTAAAATAGAAACAAAAAGAGCACGTGGACACAGATGGCACGCTGATAATTACGCAGGTTGCTGGGTGGGGTAGGAGCGTGAATTGGGTAAAGGTGCTCAAAAGGCACAGACTTCCAGTAAGCATTGCACTGTACACCTGAAAGTATTGTTATATGTCAGTTACATCTCGGATTTTTGAGGAGTCTTTGCCTGTGGTTCTTGATATCTGAGTGTTTGTTTTTGAAATGCATAAGAAAACGGCATCTTTGTTTAATCACTGAAGTCCCTATATCTGGTACTTAAATGTATATTGTTTTACA
Source organism: Capricornis sumatraensis (assembly GCF_032405125.1). Taxonomy (NCBI): domain Eukaryota; kingdom Metazoa; phylum Chordata; class Mammalia; order Artiodactyla; family Bovidae; genus Capricornis; species Capricornis sumatraensis. The sequence goes on from NC_091078.1 coordinate 154,764, forward strand.
GGTAAAGCTGAAAGCTATAAATGAAAACTGGAAAAATCTCTCTAATTCTCAAAAGCAAGTAAGTAGTATGGTTTTAGTCCCAAGTGCCTAGTTAGAATATCTGTGAGAATATATTAGGGCAAGGCTTGATTCATGTGAAAACAACTTTATATTACACAGTGTTTTTAAGTTATTGTCATATTCTTGGAACCAGTTTGGCTTTTTTCTTTTGGTAGTTTTTGATTCCATATCAAACTGGTGTCTAAGACAGTGCCCCTTGTCACTTAGCGTCATCATATCCAGTGATGGCCGCTCCCTGCCCCTGTTGCTTTTCCACACTCCAAACCCTGAAATTGCAGCAGCTTCATTAATACTCAGAAACCTTTCTCTCTTATCGGTTTCTCATCTAATTTTTATCTCGCAAGAATATTTCTTTCCAACCCCCCTTTAACATATAGAATAGTAAGATAATTTCTAGCATATTTTTGGAGCGCATCCCGGAAATTAACTGCAAAGATTCCTCTAGAGAAATCATTTTAATAATTATACTCTTTCTCAGGTATATATTCAGCTTGCTAAAGACGATAAAATTCGTTACCATAATGAAATGAAATCCTGGGAGGAACAGATGATGGAAGTTGGACGAGAAGACCTTATACGTCGCTCAGTTAAATACCCAGCAAAAAGTGAGCCTGAGAAGCTTTGAAATAGAAGATTGAGTTATGTTCATAACGGATAGACATAAAAAACCAACTAGGTCCCAATACCCGAAACTGTTGTAAAATTAGAATGGATAAAGTTGGTGAACATTTATATTTAATTTCTTTTCTGTAGCCCACGGACTTCTGCCAGCCAGTTCAATACATTTGTATTGGTGTCTTGCTTTTGAAAACCCAAACGGATAAGAGTTCATATGGAATTTATTTTGTGTTTAGGAACTACTGAGCATCAAAATAATACATGAAATGTAGCAGTGAATCACTTTACCTTTGATAAAGGTAAATCAGACTGTGAAGTTTTTTTATACATGATGACTATGGAAAAAATATTCTTGTTTCCTTATATTATGGAAGCAGGAGTTTCCTATTCACAAGTATCTCAAAGTTTGTAGAAGCCATAGCGTTCTATGATATAACTGCATTTTTAAAAGAGCATCCAGAACTCATGCTGGTAAATTCCAAATCCTGGGTATAATTCATATTGTAGTCAGAGCTGATGGTTGTACAAGTGAGGAATTTCTGGTGTCAGTTGCAGCTTTTATAAAAGGGATAGATTTATAAACCTTTTCCTCATTATCTTTTTCCTAAATTAAAAACTAAAAAATTATGTATCAAATCTATGCATATTATTTTATATTGCATAGAATAAAAATTATGTGTTTCCTAATTATGTTTTAAGGTGAAACATTCATTTTATAGCTTTCTGGGATTTTCGTTTGTTTTTTTTAAACAAAGTAGGAGTTTGTATACTGAATTATTTTTTCTCTTATGTAAATATATTTATCCAGAAAGTAAGAGGACTTGTTTGGTATAAGTTTTAAAATGAGAGATCTAAAAAAATCATATGTCTCCAAAGTCTCTCAAGTTGGAACCTATAATTTTTAAACATTTGCATAACATATAAAAGCCTGTATAATAATTAATAGCCAGTTCTAGCCTGATGCTCACATCCAGCCCACTGCCTGCTTTTCATGCATGGCCTTGTCAACTAAGAATTGTTCACAGTTTTAAATAGTTAGAAAAAAAAAAGCATACTTCAAGACACATGAAAATTAATATGAAATTCAGTGTCCGTAAAAAAATATTTTATTGGAACACAGCCACACTCACTGTTTATGGCTGTTTTTGTACACCAGTGCAGTTGACTTAGTTGCTACAGACAGGTGCAGCTTTCAAAGACTGACCTGTGTAGTGTGGAATGAGATGCTCTTAACTTACTTGCTGTGGCTCAGTAAGAATACATCTTAACAGTTTCCCAGTTAGCATTTAAACCTTACCATCTTCTAGCATTTGATTATCTTAACAAGAGTCAAAGGTTTTCAAAGTCCACACCACCTTTTTGAGCAAAATATTCAACTGTCATCGTCAGTTCCCATGAATTTGTAACTCACATTTATGTATTTACTTTGTATTTTTTTCTATACTTTTGCAAAACATGCCAAAAAAAAAAAAAGTGTATTCTAGATCTCCAGAAAGAAGATTTTTGTAGTTTGTGAATAGAAAATAAGTAAAAGAATCACTAAAAAATGACTTGTTACGTACTGAGCTTGGCAAAGGTCGGGACTGTAGAGAAAACACAACTTGAAGAGGACTAGCCTAAGATTTAAATGTATGAAGTTGTTTAAAGTTTTCAAACAGCTTTCCTCTGTGAATGGTAATGCAGGACAAAGTCTGCCATTATGTAAATGACCCTTGGTCTGAAGCTGGAGTATTCTGGGGAGGAAGAGATAGGGAAGAAAAGGACATTTGCTAGTGTCTGTCGCAAGCTTTCTCAATTAGGTTCCCAGGAGAGAATTAAGCCCTAATTCCCTATGGCATGTAGAACGGTGCCGATTTTGTACCATCCTTAGGAGAATGGAAAAAATAATCACTCAAATAATTTACTGTGTTCTGTGCTTCAGATGATCCCAGGGAGCACATGGGAGTCAGTGTTTATAATAAATATAGAGTGGGTGAGGCAGAGAAGTGAATTATAAACTCCTGTAGCACAAATGTATAAAACACATATTCATACCTACCTTCTGAGCTCTAGGCATTTAGCTCCCTGTACTTACACCGAACACATTCAGATATCTTCCTGAATATAGTGGGAAGTTCAGTGTCTACTAAGTTCTCATGTATATACTTCTTAATATAGGAGGAAAGGTATGAAACTGAAAGGAGCTATAGCAAAACCGTTTTGTTTATAAAAGGGTGTCATTGTTAATACTCTAAATATTAGGATAATCTGATTTCACACCTTTCTTAATAAACTTCAGCGCATGGCATACCGTGTATTAAATGCCATCCAGTTTAACAGCATATACAAATAGTCTGTTATGAAGAGTGAGAGCTTATATCAACAACCAGTGGCGAGGTGTGTAACCGGTCGCCATTCTTAAATTGACTGAACAAGAAATTCTAAAAGCTAAAGAATTGTGACCAGGGAAAAGATGCTTAAGTGAAAACAGTGTTTATGCTGTCTGAGCAGTCAGTCGCAGAGATGCTTATGTTCACTAGAGTACCAATATTAGATTTTACAAAACAATCTGACAAGGGTGTGTGTGTAATTATTTTCTGATGTTTAAGGTATATGTGCAGATTCAGCCTACTGTAATAATGTAAATTTGCTATTGCTTTTGGGTAACTCCTTTTTTAGAAATGCCATTTTTTTTTAATAAGGTATATCCTTTTTTAAATAGTTGGCCATGAATGTGTATGTTTACATTTCTGAATTAAAATGGAGTTAAAGTAGCAAATTTTATTGATATTTCTGACATTTACTGTACCTAAAATTAATCACCACCAGATTGTGCTAAAGCAGCAGGAACTTCTTATATAGGTAAGTAATTAATTTCCATTATTTCTCTTAATTTTACCAATCTTTTTACTCCAACAAAAAAAGAACACTCTCTTCCTTCCTTTTCTCTCCTCACAGCCAGTATTCCTCTTTTCAAAGCACCAAGCTCTTACAGACAAATTTGAAAATGTTACAAGTGCAGATAATATGTTTTAAAATTTTAAAGCAGTATTACTCTTAAATTGAATTTTTGGGAAGAATAAGAAATGAACATATTATTATTTTCAATTTGTAAAATTTTCCAAACAGTAAAACTGTACAAAGTTAGTATCATCATTCTATCACATTGTTCACAAATAAAGTATTTTTGGTAATTAAATCATTGATTATATTTGATGGGAAATACATAAAACATGAAACCATCTCTAGCACATTAAAAATACCTTAAAAATTTTTTACTGGCTAAGAAACTACATACTTAAAATTGACTGTAAACAAAAATTTTAAATAGGCTAAACATTTAAAAATTACCCTAATGGCAGAAAGTAAAAAAGAACTAAAGAGCCTCTTGAATGTGAAAGAGGAGAGTGAAAAAGCTGGCTTGAAACTCAACATTCAAAAAACTAAGGTAATTGCATCTGTTCCCATCACTTTATGGCAAGTAGAAGAGGGAAAATTGGAAGCAGTGACATGTTATTTTCTTGGCTCCAGAATCACTGCGGATGGTGACTACAGCCATGAAATTAAAAGACACTTACTCCTTGGAAGGAAAGCTATGACAAACCTAGACAGTGTATTAAAAAGCAGAGACATTACTTTGCTGACAAAAGTCTGTATAGTCAAGGGCATTTTTCCAGTAGTCAGGTACAGAAGTGAGAGCTGGGCCACAAAGGAGGCTGAGCACTGAAGAGTTGATGCTTTCAAACTGTGGTCCTGGAGAAGACTTGAGAGTCCCTTGGACTGCAAGGAGATCAAATCAGTCAATCCTAAAGGAAATCAACCCTGAATATTCATTGGAAGGACTCATGCTGAAGCTGAAGCTCCAATACTTTGGCCACCTGATGTGAAGACCTGACTCATGGGAAAAGACCGTGATGCTGGAAAAAATTAAAAGCAAAAGGAGAAGGGGTGGTAGAGGATGAAATAGACACCAAACTGTGTCAGATGAAATTCATCCACCTCTGAGCCCTGCAAAGGATTGCCTGTTGAGTACAGTGCCTGTCGCATTTTATGGGGATATAAATTATGCAAATTTAAAATATGAATAAATATTTGAAAGTTGTATATGATGCACAGTGTTTGAAATAGTGCAATATTAAAATTTTTTTAAATGGCTGGGAGTCATAGAATTTCAAAACACTCTTGGACAGCAAAGTGAGGGCAGTGTTTGATATTACTATATGCAGTCACCTTTAACACAAAATTTAACTTTATCATGTGTCAGTTTCCTATATATGTTGTGTATGTGCTTTGAAAGTTTTGTAAATAATCTGCTGACTTGTACTGCTATTTTAATATTCAGTGTTGTTATAATTCAAAAAAACTTTTTAAAACAATCTGCTAACCCAAATATTCATTTAGGAGGTGGTGTTAATGCTTGTGCAGTAAAACATTTCTAAAAACTGGTAACTCTGAAACAGAATCATGTTTGTAATAAAATTTAATTCTGATGCACTGTTTAGTTGGATTGATAGATAATAGCTTGGGAAACTTAGAACCTATAGAGCAAATTAAAGCAAAATTTCTCTATCTTATTTGTAGATAAATGATTTTTTAATATAAATTTATTTTAATTGGAGGCTAATTACTTTTTAATATAGTAATTATAATAAAGTAATATTGGCTTTGCCATACATCAACATGAATCCACCATCAGCGTACACGTGTTCCTCATCCTGAACCCCCCTGCCACCTCCCTCTGCGTACCATCCCTCTGGGTCATCCCAGGGCACCAGCCCCGAGCATCCTGTATCATGCATCGAACCTGGACTGGCGATTCATTTCACATATGATATTGGACTCTGGGAGAGGGCACGGGTAGATCTGATTTTTAAGAATTCTCATTCGAACCCTCCTGGCATCCCAGTGGTTAAGACTCTACAGTCCCACTGCACAGGGCGTGGGTTTGATCTTGACCTGAGCTAGGCTCCTGCGTTCTGCCTGGCACAGCCAAAAACAGACAGCAGAGGACTACTCGCTTTGCACTTTCTTCCAATGGGAAAATTAGGACTTGATGAGTGAATCTTGTCCACTCCACTACTGTGTATTATATAATACATGGGTTTGTTGAATCTTGGTTTAAAAAAGACAGCTTCAAAAACCTGACACAACCTCTGTAAGACACTCTTAGGGTGAGGCGCTTGGAATATGGATTTCGTATTAGATGCTTTTTATGGTTAAATTTTACAGGTGGGATAACGGTATTGTGCTTGTGTAAAAGTATGTCCTTGGAAGGTACAGGATGACACATGGAGGGCTCAAGTTTCATCACAAGTAAAGACACATCTAGAAGCCTTAGAAAGACACTAACATCTGTTGATTCCAGATGGAGTATGCCAGCTCACTGAATCCTCTAACTTTTCTGTTTGAAATTGTTGAAATATTTGTACAATTTTAAATATATTGTGAAATATATTGATCAAGAAAATGCTTATATTGCTTACTGAAATTCTTACGGCTTGGAAATCCCATTTGAGTAAAGCATCAAATGGTTGTGCATGTTATCTAAGAGAGATGATACGTTTTTTCAGTTGTGCATTTTCACTCATCGAACAATTTTGTGTATTGCCAATGTCAACCGAAAAAGAATGCACAACCTAAATGCTGACAGTTGTTTTATACAACAGGCATTCTTAGGACTTCAGGCCTGGGAGGCGGCCTCTCAAGTAACCTTGGGAAAATTGCTCCAAGGAGGCGAGGGGGTTAGCTAGGATATACAGGGGTTTTGCAACAAAGGGTAGATAGTCTGAATGACACAAAATTATTGGAAATTAAAGGAAAACCAAACATCTCAAGGAATTTAGCGCTTTTCTATGCATGGGAAGATAGAAGAGTCTGGGCTCGAACCAATCCTTTGATACGCACCTCCGCTATCGGCCAGTATCCTGAGCTTCCTCAGGGAGCACCACAGGGTGTGGCTGCGATCTGAAGGCTCGCAGAGGGCAGGCATTCCTTGCTTCCTTTCTGAGCTCCCTTCAGTTCAGTCCCGTTCAGTCGCTCAGTCGTGCCCGACTCTTTGCGACCCCGTGAATCGCAGCACGCCAGGCCTCCCTGTCCATCGCCAACTCCTGGAGTTCACTCAAACTCACGTCCATCGAGTCGGTGGTGCCATCCAGCCATCTCATCCTCTGTTGTCCCCTTCTCCTCCTGCCCCCAATCCCTCCCAGCATCAGTCTTTTCCAGTGAGTCAACTTTTTGCATGAGGTGGCCAAAGTAAACACCCAGGGCTGATCTCCTTCAGAATGGACTGGTTGGATCTCCTTGCAGTCCAAGGGACTCTCAAGAGTCTTCTCCAACACCACAGTTCAAAAGCATCAATTCTTCGGCGCTCAGCCTTCTTCACAGTCTAACTCTCACATCCATACATGACCACTGGAAAAACCATAGCCTTAACTAGATGTACCTTTGTTGGCAAAGTAATGTCTCTGCTTTTGAATATGCTGTCTAGGTTGGTCACAACTTTCCTTCCAAGGAGTAAGCATCTTTTAATTTCATGGCTGCAATCACCATCTGCAGTGATTTTGGAACCCCCAAAAATAAAGTCTGACACTGTTTCCACTATTTCCCCATCTATCTGCCATGAAATAATGGGACCAGATGCCATGATCTTTGTTTTCTGAATGTTGAGCTTTAAGCCAACTTTTTCACTGTCCTCTTTCACTTTCATCAAGAGGTTCTTTAGTTCCTCTTCACTTTCGGCCATAAGGGTGGTGTCATCTGCATATCTGAGGTTATTGATATTTCTCCTTGCAATCTTGATTCCAGCTTGTGCTTCCTCCAGTCCAGCGTTTCTCATGATGTACTCTGCATATAAGTTAAATAAGCAGAGTGATAATATACAATCTTGACGTACTCCTTTTCCTATTTGGAACCAGCCTGTTGTACCAATGTCCAGTTCTAACTGTTGCTTCCTGACCTGCATACAGATTTCTGAAGAGGCAGGTCAAGTGGTCTGGTATTCCCACCTCTTTCAGAATTTTCCACAGTTGATTGTGATCCACATAGTCAAAGACTTTGGCATAGTCCATAAGGCAGAAATAGATGTTTTTCTGGAACTCTCTTGCATTTTCCATGATCCAGCAGATGTTGGCAATTTGATCTCTGGTTCCTCTGCCTTTTCTAAAACCAGCTGGCACATCTGGAAGTTCACGGTTCACGTATTGCTGAAGCCTGGCTTGGAGAATTTTGAGCATTACTTTACTAGCATGTGGGATGAGTGCAATTGTGCGGTAGTTTGAGCATTCTTTGGCATTGCCTTTCTTTGGGATTGGAATGAAAACTGACCTTTTCCAGTCCTGTGGCCACTGCTGAGTTTTCCAAATTTGCTGGCATATTGAGCACAGCACTTTCACAGCATCATCTTTCAGGATTTGAGATAGCTCTACTGGAATTCCATCACCTCCACTAGCTTTGTTCGTAGTGATGCTTTCTAAGGCCCACTTGATTTCACATTCCAGGATGTCTGGCTCTAGGTGAGTGATCACACCATCGTGATTATCTTGGTTGTGAAGATCTTTTTTGTACAGTTCTGTATATTCTTGCCACCTCTTCTTAATATCTTCTTAAGTTCCTGAGTTCCCTTAGGCTCACCAATTAATGCTCCAAGGTGGCCACAACCACTGAGGACTATGACGTCCTTTCTTTACTGGCATGGCAGGCAGTATTCCATTTCTCACAAGTGATTCTGAGAAGCTGGCATCATATTTTATCATGATTACTACAATTGCGAACACCACCACACTGAACTGCTGGGCCTCCTGGGAGAAGCCGTACTGTCAACGGGCTTTCAAACTGCATTCCAGGTCTCTTCTCCCATCATTTCCTCCACCTGCGTCAGGATCTCAGCTGGCGGAACAGCCACCTCACATCCCCTTCCCTACTCTGACCGACGGTTTAGGTCTCACTGCCAGCTTGTGGTCAGGAAACCGCCTGTAGGCCAGACGTGGACGTGCCCTCCAAGTCGGACAGGCGCTCTGGCGCATGCGCCACCTGGCGCGCAGCCTCAGTCGGCGCGGCGGGACCGACGCGCTCTGGGGGCGTGGCCGGTGCGAAGGGCGGGTGGAGCTTGCGTGAGGGCGGGCCCGGGCCCTCCCTTCCTGCCGGCGGAAGCCCTGGGAGCGTGAAAGGTCCGGTCCGGGCCCTGAGGTCTCACCGGCGCCTTCGAGTCCCAGGGAAAGCCGCTGTATTGCTGGCGGCCACTGCTCTGAGGCCAGTGTGCAGTCCGTGAGGGCTGCAGGGAGTCCTCGCCCTTCCACTCTAACATGGTCAGGAAAGATTCTGAGAGGCCAGCTTGTGCCTCAGAACGGCCCGGCGGCGGGAGACGGCGCTAGGATGCGCGTCTACGGCAGTTTCCTCCCCACGAAACCATCTGCCTAGTCTGGCGTTGCGTCTGTCCCTGCACGGAGCCAGAGGACATCGCTTGCAGTATAACGTGGACTCTCACCACGGGACACTTGCATTTCTGGGTGTTCCTTAAGGGCTCTGGGGTCACAATTCATAATGAGTTATGGGCCTGACCTGATGTGTCCAGCCTGTGTGTTTTCAGATGTCCTGATTTGAATTTATTGAAAGACCTACCTGAGATCTTGGGGCTCCGGAAGTTGGAATCCTCAAGTAGGTTCCAACTGAAATGATTTTGTCCCTTAGGTTCAACTCCTGGTTCCCAGGAACAAAGCCGATTTTGTAAGGTTAAGAGGAATCTCACCTGGAAAGTGGCTCATCTGAGTGGAGACCTCCCACCAGGACCGCAGAACCCATGAGGAGAAAGGCCAAGAAAGAGCAGATCCTAGATTTGCACAACTGATAGCACAAAGTAACCCTTGTGTTCTGCAAGCCTCCCTTCAGACTGTGCGAACTTGTTTGAACTGGAGAGGAGAGACGAGCTGGGCTAAGGCAAGGGGCAAACTTGCCCAGGACATTACACTTTTGAGGGTTTGAGAGAGCATAGTATGGGGGAAAGATATACCACCTCCCACTAAGAAAATGTTATCTCAGACATTCTGAAAACCTTTGACTTATTTCTGATTCTCCACTCTTTCCAGTTCCTGAGGAGGCCTCACAACATGCCCCTTATCACATGGAGAGCTGTGTGTGCTTCCTTCATCCTCACTTAGCAGACACAGGAAACGAGTGAAGGAAAGAGCTTCCCCGATTACTTGTTTCTGCCTAGCTGGAAAGATGAAGAAAACTCAGCCCCAGAGGATGAATGTCCGGGTCATCCTATTCTTAGCAGCCTAGCCAGTAGTCAGATTTTCAGACACAGTTAAGTCAAACTTAGTTTCTATCAGAAGACTGAGAAGCTACTGCCGAGGTAGTTAAGGACCGAAAGATGTTCTGCAGGAGGACATTCCACCTAGCTAGCGTATGGAGCGCATAGGTAAGAGAGCCAGGACGTGCAGGGCGGATCAGACCTCTGGTGGTCTATTCTTTCTCCTCCAGCCCCACTCTTGCTCTCTGCATGTAGTGTCCTTGATCCTACAGAGAATAACAGATCTCAAGTGAGTTATTCTTCCCCTCCTTCATTTAGTGTCTTATATGAGAATTTTTAGCATTAGTAAGTTAGAATGGAAATACAGAAATAGATGAACACCAACTTCAAGGTTGGTGATAATGATGATATGATATGATATGGTGATATGATAATATACATCATATTATCAGTAATCAGGAACACATCAGTACCAGGATGAAGTAATATGAAGAGACATGCAGGTTCTATGCTGTTACTATTCTGTGCCATTGTTGACCCAGTTTGTCTGCATTTTCTCATAGTCATAGCAAAAATGCAAATGTTGCTACATGATTTGTGTTGGCCCTTCAAGAAATCATCATGCTAATTCCTCATGAGACGGTAAGAATCCTAAAAAACGAGTTTCTTTCCTAATCTTCCTGTAGGTATCACAGTAACTAATCTTCCAGCGACTATGGGAAATGGGTGCAACCAGCTGCCTGCAGTTGCTCCCCAGGGAAGCAGCACGTTGTGCTGAAGGAGGATTCAGTTAGTTCAGGTTTCTAGGGGATGCGAGACTGTGGCCTTGCAGACCTCTTTGGCTTTGGTATGTAGGCAATGTTGGCTCCCAAAATAAGTTGGAATGGGTTTATTCCTAGAAGAGTTCATATAGAATTGTTACTATGTCTTCCATAAGTGTTTGGTAGAATTTACTTGTACCATCTGGCCTGTGGAAGGTTGTTAGTTTAATAGGGCTATTCAGTTTTCTCTTTCTTCTTGAGTGAGTTTTGGTAGTTTGTACCTTTCAACAACTTTTTCTATTTCAACCAAGTTGTTGGATTTATTGGCATAATTAATAAAATTTTATGCTACTTTAGCCACACCCCACACACTGTTGTGATTCAAAATATTTTCAGATTTTCATTGTTATTTTCTCTTTATCCCATGGCTTACTTAGGAGTCATTAACTTAAATGTTTGGTGACTCTGTATCTTTCTGTTAGCAATTTCTCATTAAGTTCTATTCTGGTCAGAGTGTATCTTGTATGATTTCCATTCTTTTAAATTGTTTGCAGCTTTTTTTGGCCCATAACATGTGCACTTGGGAAGAAGGTGTATTACGCTGCTGTTGGAGTATTCTATAAATGTTAGCCAACTTGGCTGATAATCTTATATATCCTAACTGATTTTCTGTCCATTTGTGCTATCAATTACCCACGTGCTGAGACTGGTAATTTGCCTACAGCTATTTCAATTTTGTTTTTATTTCATGCATTTTGAAGTTCTGTTATAATGTATTGGGGCTAGAAGACAACTGTTTTTCTGTTGGACTCACAAAAGTAGAATGCAGGTCTGTCCCTAAGGGCCATTTGATTTCTACAGAGAAGAAATTTCTCATCTTTTGCTGGAGGGTAGGTCCCTGGTTGACTGTGCACATGGGTTAGGGGAGGAGGACGTGCTTCTCCCTGGCTGTGCTTGGTCTCTGTTGCTGCACAGTCTTTCTCTAGCTGCGGCACACGGGCTTCTCATCATGGTGGCTTTTCTTGCTGCAGGGCATAGACTTGAGAGAGAGTGGACTTCAGTAGTTGCGGTATACGTGCTTAACTGCCCCTCAGCATGTGGAGTCTTCCCAGACCAGGGATCAAACCCTGTCCCCTGCATTGGTGGGCAGATTCTTAACCACTGGATCACCAGGGAAGTACCATTTCTTTTTATCCCCTAACTCTGGCTGTCAGTGGTTTAAAAGATTATAATTTAGAAGTGTAACTGCAAGTAGTGATCATATATTCACCAGTATTTTGACCTTAACATCTTAATCCATATAGAAAGTAAACAGCACCTACTGAGTAGGTAAGAATTTTAAGAATTTAATCTGTAACCTAGATTCCTTGCCAAATTTGTGATGGAATTATCAATTGAATACAATTATTGAGATTTTCCAAAGGTCTTTGTTCAGGTACCAGTAAAGGATCAATCTTAGGACGACCCTTGAATTCTGAAAAAGAACCATTTTGCAACACATCTTTTTTTTTGTTTTTTTTTTTTTTTTTCATTTTCACATGTCTGAAGTTGGGATATCTTAAAAATTAGCAAAGTGCTTTCTCTCTGTCAATCTATGGCATCTTTGGGACTTCATGAATGTGAGACATGCCCTGTTCTTCCTGCATTTTCTTTTTAAATAACTGTGTTTATTTCGGCTGTGGTGGGTCTTTGTTGCCATGTGGGCTTTCCTCTAGTTGCAGTGAGTAGAGGCCACTCTTTAGTTGTAGTTTGAAGGGTCCTCATTTGCTGTGGCTTCTGTTGTTGCAGAACACAGGCAATAGCGCCTGTGGGCTCAGTAGCTGGGGCTTCAGCAGCTGGGGCTTCAGCAGCTGGGGCTCAGTAGCTGGGGCTTCAGCAGCTGGGGCTTCAGCAGCTGGGGCTCCAGTAGCTGGGGCTCAGTAGCTGGGGCTTCAGTAGCTGGGGCTTCAGCAGCTGGAGCTTCAGCAGCTGGGGCTTCAGTAGCTGGGGCTCAGTAGCTGGGGCTTCAGTAGCTGGGGCTCAGTAGCTGGGGCTTCAGTAGCTGGGGCTCAGTAGCTGGGGCTTCAGTAGCTGGGGCTCAGTAGCTGGGGCTTCAGTAGCTGGGGCTCAGTAGCTGGGGCTTCAGTAGCTGGGGCTCAGTAGCTGGGGCTTCAGTAGCTGGGGCTCAGTAGCTGGGGCTTCAGTAGCTGGGGCTCAGTAGTTGGAGCTTCAGCAGCTGGGGCTTCAAGTAGCTGGGGCTCAGTAGCTGGGGCTCCTGGGCTCTAGAGCACAGGCTCAGTTGCTTCAAGCCATGTGGGATGTTTTCAGATCAGGGATTGAATTTATGTCTCCTGCATTGGCAGGTGGATTCTCTATCACTGAGCATCAGGAAGGCTCCCTTTCCTGCATTTTCATGCACAAGTTCCTTTTTCTGATTTTCCCTCCAAACTTCCTTACCACAATCAGCAAAATGCTTCCCATGGACTCTGACCACATTTCAATTGTATTAAGAAAACTAATGCTTAAAAGAGAACAATAAAAGCTAAACAGAGTTAAAGACATTGCTAAATTAAGGTATGTATAAAAGGAGACTTGGCAAACAGGCTAGTTTATAAACATTTGAGACTTGGACTTTAGATCTACTCTCTGGACTCACTGCACATGGATTCTCATGATCATACTTGGCTCTAAGTCCCAAACAGATTACATATATCAGCCAATTAGAAGACATATGTGACAAATAAGAGTCAAATCCAGAAGAGATGTTCACATATAATCTTATGAGGCCAGGAGGAACTGGGAGGGATTCATAATTCTAGTGCTCACCAAAGCAGAATCACATCAGTCGTGATGCCATCTTATGGTGCCCAGACTAGTGAGGGTTTCATGCAATGCCAAAGTGCAGATGCTCAGTCACTACCCTAATCATTCCACGCGGGCGCCTCTGAGTTGGAGTCGAATATTCTGGGACTGCCTCTTGAAGGGAAGTAAGTATCAATCTGTCACCTTCCTCCATTTCTTATTAGACATTAGCTACATTTCCTCTAAATTTAACATGTCACTTTCCTGTTATCCATGTCCAGTTAACTGCTTCAGGTTACCTTTGATCAGGATGTACCAGTTATAACCCCACCTCCTCAAGGTAATAAATATTGCATCTATATTTCCCCCACCATTGTTTCATGTATGGATACCAGTCACTGGTGAATAACTATAGATGAACTAGGGAGCCTCTTAAGCACCAGTTGGGGAATCAGTCATTGTTTAGAAAATCAGGGTTGCAATTAGTTCACTGTATATAACTTCTGCTTTACTTATGTATTCACTAAAAAACAATCAATTTTCTCTGAACTATTTTACAAGCTTCTTGTTTTAACTTCTAGGAGATGATCCTTAACCCTCTGAGGTGTCCTAGCACCACACCCCAATTGAATTATGTGTGATAGAGTGCATATTTTAAGCCTTGTCGTCTCAAAACATACCCTCCAAGCCTTCCTCAAGTTCCACAGTGTAAATTTAATCAGAGAAGATAGAAAATGTGGAAAGAAAGGAAAAAAGCCAAGCAAAACAAGACAATAATAGTTTAGCCATTAAGTGAAGCAAGGACCTGTAATTCCTCTAGAATACAGATAATATTCTGAGCCATGTCCTTTGAGCTGTTTTGCAGATACTGAAACTGCCACCAGATGCAAGAAGTTAATTGTTTGCTGCCCATAAGCAAGCAGACCCCAGATGGGTTAGAAACTGAAGGTTGATGATATTGACTCCTAATTGCCTCACCATCAACCAATGAGAAGAATGTCCGTGCGCTGATCATGCACCCCACAGTCCCCTGTTCCTCACCTTATGTTTCTCTGAAAGCCATCAGTTTGGGTCTGATGAGCACCAACCACTTGGACTCCTTTGGTGCCCTGCGATAAACGGTGCACTTCCTTTACAACCCGGTGTCAGTAGATTGGCTTTACGCTGCTCGGCCCAGAAGACCCAAGTGTGGCTCAATAACAGGGTTGCAAAAGCAAATGACTTTTGGGGGTTATAGCAAATATTAAAACATATTGTGCAATCATAATTTAAAGAGGGCTACTCAGGGCAGGAAGGGAAATATGAAAAACACAAGGCACATGATTTGAAGAGAAAGCCAAAGTCCCAGATTCTCAGAGAGTGTGAACAAAGGAAACGCGTTCTGCTTAGACAAATATAAGGTTCTTGCACTTAGAAATGCTGGGTAGGATATGCGGCTCTAGTAACACTGGCTGAATGGCAAAGTACAGACATTTTCACTCTACCCATCTGAGCAAGAACAACAATCAATTCACTGTGTAGCATAACAAAGTGCCTGGTACTTAAATCCCTTGAGTGAATGACTTTCAGTGAGGCAACATATCTGAATAACTCTTACTATATCCTGAGAATGTGAAAGTAAGAGTAATGTTAGAAATATTGAAGTCTTTGGAGTAAGAGCATGTGATTGAAGACCTCATTTAGTGGGGGTCTTTCCTGTGGACCCGCTGGTGGATGTGGAGGTTGGAGCTCTGGCTGAAGCCCTTCCCACATTTGTTGCACTCATAGGGCTTCTCCCCAGTGTGGACTCTCTGGTGGATGAGGAGTTTGGAGCTCTGGCTGAAGCCCTTCCCACACTTGCCACAGTGATAGGGCTTCTCCCCAGTGTGGACTCTCAGGTGGATGCGGAGGTCTGAGCTCTGGCTGAAGCCCTTCCCGCACTCGTAGCACTGGTAAGGCTTCTCCCCTGTGTGTGAACAGCGGTGGATGTGCAGGTTGGAGCTCTGGCTGAAGCCCTTCCCGCACTCCCCGCACTTGTAGGGCCTCTCGCCCGTGTGGATGCGCTGGTGGATGTGCAGGTTGGAGCGCTGGCTGAAGCTCATCCCGCACTCCCCGCACTCGTAGGGCTTCTCGCCCGTGTGCACGCGCTGGTGGATGTGCAGCTTGGAGCTCTGAGTAAAGCCCTTCCCGCACTTGTCGCATTTATGAGGCTTCTCCCCTGTGTGGACTGAGTGATGGATGAGCAGACTCGAGCTCCTGGTGAAGCCCTTCCCGCACTTGTCGCACTTGTAAGGCTTCTCATCCGCGTGGACTTCACGGTGGATGAGCAGACTCGAGCTCCTCGTGAAGCCCTTCCCGCACTGATCACACCTGTAGGGCTTTTCTTCAGTGTGCTCCCTCTGATGCAGGACCAGCTCTGAGCGCTCACTGAAGTCCCTACCACACTGACTACATCTGTATGCTTTCTCTGAGGGGCGGATTTTCTCACCCGGGCGACCACCTGGGCTGGCGGTACATGTTTTCCCACAGTCTTGATGGCTACAGGGCTTCTGCTCTGTATGAGCTCTCTGATGATGACTGGCCACCCGGGATTTCCAACCTCTAACGTCTTTGTGGTTATAGTCAAAGGGCTCCAGGGATTCTTTCAGCTGGCCAGTATGGCAGATTGTCTCCGCTTTGAACAATGGCAAGACCACTTCTTTTACATCAGCCACAAGTTTATCTTGAAGGTTCTCTGAACAATGCTCAATGGGAGGACTTTTGCCCCCTGTCAGTTTCCTCTCAGTGCTTTCCTGAGGATCCTGGGGCTCATTCTTACAGAATGAGGAGTCCTGGGTGGCCATCTGGATCGGGTCTTTCAAAGATGAATATTCTTCACTCTCCATGTTTTTTTAAATTATCACTCTGAAGAGTCACCACACTGCTTGTGGTTCCTGGAAATATGAGAAGATACTTTTCTCCACTTCTGACAAGTAGAAACATCCAGTTCAGGGTTACTTACACCTCCCTGTGAATATTCACAATTTAATTCTGACTCCTCGTTACTGTACTAAGCCACCTCTTCCAAAATTTGCCAGCAGGAAAGCTCTTGAGGTAATAGATAACATAAGGACTTTATCTTCATTTTCCACAAAATTTTCATTCAAGTCTCCTAGAAAACAAAGGGAATTCAGTGACAACAAACAAAATTTCAAGATTTCAGAGCTGCCTAAGGTAACTAGCAGAAAGTTCAGTCTTGTCCTTATCCTCATGTCCTTTGGGTTAGTGTCAGGAAGGGAGAGGGCTTGGGTACGCAGGACAGAAATCTTGTCTCTGCTTTTAAGTACTGCCAATGAAAGCACGTGCACCCTAGCCTTGTAGAAGGCTAGGAATCCCACATTCTTGTCATCCCACAATTAACATTTCATTCCATTTCACCAGTTAAATGTCAGTTAAAATAAAACGAAGTACTCGACTTTAATAAGTGCTTGGGATACAAAAAGGAAATACAGATCCTTTTGCTTGATAAACTGGAATCTACTGGGAAGAAAGACAGACAGGCCAACAACAACACCATGTAAGTGCTACTATACAGATACATGCACGGCTAGTCACGGGGGCACGGGGGGGGGGCGGTGCGGTGCAGATGACTCAGACCTCGGGGGAGATTTCTGGGAGCAAACATAAGGGAAAAAAAGTGGAATGTGGAGGGAGGATGTGACATGTTCTGGAAAAGATAAGCAGTTTCTTGTGAAGGAAATAAAACAGGTAACAGTGGTAAAGACTATGCCTAGAGAGGAAGACAAGAGCCAGAACAAAGGGCTTGGTGTGTAGTTAGAGATGCCCTCAGAGATGTAAAGCTATTAAGGATTACAGTTGTGAGTGAAATGACGGACTCTGTGATTATAAATACCATCATAAATGAGCATGACTTTAAGGTAGAGAGAGAGCTGCTATAGCAAATCAGAAGAGTGATGAGGAGGATGGTTATGGAGAGAAAGGGAGAGATTTGTTCTGAATCACATGATGACTGACTAAACTCAAAAGGGAAAGAAGGCCCCAAGCATGACTCAAGTCCCTTGAATGAGTGACTAGGTATGGGTTACTATATCATAAGACGGGATCTTAATCTCCAAGGCTAGAGTAGGGAAGGGGACAGAAAACAGACTTGGAATCTGACTCTTTAAATTTGTGGTGCTGGTGGAATATTCTGTTCAGTAAGTGAAACATGTGGGTCTGGAGCTCCTGGGAGAGAACTGTGCTAGGAATATAGATTTCAGACTTACTATAGATGGTCCCTGACTTACGATGTCTTCACTTACAAATTTTTGACTTTATGGGGGTGTGACAGTGATATGCCTTTGAATTTTGGTCTTTTCCTGGGCTAGCAAGATGCTGGACAAACCTCCCTCATGATGCTGGGCAATGGCAGCAGCTGCAGCTCCAACAGTGTGGTTATAACCCTTGTCTTCCACTTTCAGTACAGTGTGCAACGAACTGCCCGAGATACTCAACACTAGTATAAAACAGGCTTTGTGTTAGATGATTTTGCCCAACTGCAGGCCAGTGTAAGTGTTTTGAGCATAATTAAGGCAGTTAGGCTAAGCTATGATGTTCAGTAGATCAGGTGTATTAAAGGCATTTTTGACTTAAAAGTATTTTTCAATTTACAATGAGTCTATGGGGATATAACCCAACTATAAGTTAATGAAGATCTGTAGTATGTATGTTAGTGAAAACAATTAGGGTAAAGATAGTTATATTACACTGAAATGACCAAAATAAGAAAATCCACAATGGTCTTGGAAAAAAAAGAAAGACTGCCATTACTAGAATAAAATTGCTAGGGAACTTCTTGTGATAAAGTGCAGATGGATGAGGTCTAATGGGGAAACAAACAAAAAACAAGTGCACAGCTCAAATTATGTACAGAAAAAGGCTCCTGAAGAAGTAGGAGAACGTCCGAAGAAGTCCGAGAAATTAAATTCCAAGCTCAGAATCAACTATTCTGAACTAAGAGAGGTTTACTCCAGAAATAGGTTTTTACTATCACGTCAGGCATTTCTAATGTCTTGACTAGTTGTTGCCATTAGCAACGCCACTGTCCCTACTACCCTCTTCCCCACAAAAAAATGAAAAACTAGGAGGTTAAGGGGAGTGGCCCCATATAAAGCTTCAAAAACAAACTGCTCCCAAAGAAGAACTCCTAATAGTATGATTTGGGCTGAAGACAGCAGCGTAAGTTGAGGTAATGCCAAACCTGCACAATGACAGGGCTGAGGTACAAAGAGAAGCAACCAACGCCACATGTGCCCAGGATAAAGCCGCAAGCTAAACTGCGAGGTGGAATTTCTGACAAGAAGGACATCCCAGAGCTGGAAACTGAAGCAGGGCATGTCCCAGATAACATCCTGGCCTTAAGAGGCAATCTCAAAACAAGGGTCTACATCGTAACTCACCACCTGGATTCTTCTTAGATTCATGGCAAGCCCGGTCAGCAGAGGTGTCCCCTGTACGCTGAATATACACGCACCAAGGAGGGCTGAGCATCAGCTGAGGGCGGGGCACTCCAGTGTCACGCTGTGAACGGAAGACTTCTGGAAAAAAAGAGACAAGAAACATAAGGAAACAAACAAGAAAGACAGAAACGCATGTCAATAAAGAGAGGCACAAACTCAGGAAACAGTAAGAAGAGGTAACAGAATTTAAAAGGTTCATAATGAAAATCCCAGAGAAATCTGAGGGGATATCACATCTAAAAACCACGATCTAGTAATAACCCATAAACACACTGCTATAAAGAAGAGTTGGGATTTTCCTAAATTAATAAAAAGATTGAAAACAATGATAATCATAACATTTGAGACTTATTCAGACACCGAGTTGTGTCCGTCTCTTTAAAACCCAAGGACTGCAGCACGCCAGGCTTCCCTGTCCTTCACTATCTCCCAGAGTTTGCTTAAACTCATGTCCATTGAGTTGGTGATGCCATCCGACATTTAACATTTACTGTCCTCATTTGGAGCACTCAGAAAGCAGATGCATGATCCTACGTGAGAAAAAAATTAGGACACTCATTCTACACTGGAAGAACCAAGGTTAAAATGATCAAGTAATTTGTGTCATAGCTGCTGTCAGGCAGTCTGATTTTAAGGCCTGCAGTCTAGATGGGCTGAACAGCTAAATGAATATCCACCTAAAATGAAGACTGAGGGGCACTCAAGGAATGCAGAGTAAAGGCAGACAGATGGAATGATCAAAGCCTGTCTTGTGCGAGTTCGATGAATACCGTGGAGGTAGAATGCAGAGAAAGTAATGATCAAAGAATTAGCAGGGGAAAAAAAAATTCTTAGAATTCAGGAGTCAGGGCTCACTAAATGTTAAAAATTGTGAAACCTCAGGACTTCAACGAAACAAAAAAAAACTAAAAAAAAAAAAAAACCCAGAAAATGCTAAAAGCATCTAGATAGAAAAGCCAAGTTATGTGCAAATACAAATGAGAATTATATTGACACTGAACTACAGAACAGCAGTATTGTATACCTGAAGATAAATGAGCAATATCTTTTAATTTAGGAAGTAAACTGACTGTAAAATTAGCCTTCTATCTCATACCCAATTCAATCAGTAGACTGGCTAGACACTTTTTCAGGTTAGAAAGGATTTAAAAAATTACTGAAACAATTATTCAGCAGTGTACTATAGTAAAAATTTTTAAATTAAGAAAAAGATGACATATAAGAAATAGCAGTGAGCATTAAGAAATCAATAAAATAGACAAGCTGAATCAACTGTTGATATATAACAGAAAACAGTAATTAACCAAATCAACCAAATGCTCTAGAAACAGAGTGGAAAGGGAAAAACCTCAAATTAAATATATTTTGAAAAGCAAAAATTAGTTGTAGGAAAGGGAAAAAACAAAAAAAGGAACTGTAATCTATGTATACTATTTTGACTCTGCAGGAACAAGAGTTATGAAATCAAAGCAATGTAAGTATTAACCACTGATGTGACTCTGACAAACTCTTGGGATGATGGTCATGTTAGGGGAAATAATGAAGTCAATAAAAAATATCAAATATTGATAAACTGAAAAAACAGCAGTATATCATAATATAATAAATTAAAACTACCTGTTAACAGTGGTTAAAAACCCAAAGCCTGCTGACACATGTTGCTTGTGAATGTAAATTGGTATCACCCCTCAAGAAGGACATTTTAACACTTATGTGTCAAAATCACAAATATATGCACGCAGCAGTCCAGCTCGGGGGTTTTATTCTTCAGATTTCTTGGCACAGCTGTGAGTGCTACTTGCACAAATTTATTCACTGCAGACAGCTTGTGACAGCAAATGAGCAGAACTCTAAGTATAGAGCCTACCTTTACTTTTGCCTCTCTGCAACCCAGTCTCTGTCAAGCAGTCCCAGTGATACAGGTGAATCAGTTCATAGCATTTTGCTGTCCCAGCGGCTTCCCACTGAACGCAACACAAATTCACTTTTTTTTTTTACTGATGCCTTCAATGGCACGAATGAATCACCCCCGCTCTAATCTTCCCAAATGCTTCCTGTATTCTAGCCACACTCCTTCTTTTAGGTGTCTGGGTCTTCTCGTGAACTCTTCTCTTGCCTGGAATATTCTTCCCCTACCCAGTCACCTGTTTAATGCCCATTAACGCTTTAGGTCTCAGTTTAAACATCACTTCAGAGGCTTTCCTTGAACCTCTCAACAATACATTTATCACTCTCATCCCATCCCATGCCCTCATTCTCTCAGAACACAATTCTCCATCCTTCACAGGACTTAATGAATTCACAGTAACACACTGTGTTTACTATAATGTCTCTTTTACAAGACTACAAGACATATTTCTTTGAAACTCCACAGCAGCCAATTTTTAAATCTTGATTCCCTGGTGGCTCAAATTGTAAAGAATCTGCCTGCAATGTGGGAGACCTGGGTTCTTTCCCTGGGTCAGGAAGATCCGTTGGAGAAGGGAATGGCAACCCACTCCAGTATTCTTGCCTGGAGAAGTCCATGGGCAGAGGTGCCTGGAGAGCTATAGTGCATGGGGTTGCAAAGAGTCGGACACAGCTGAGCGACTCACACACACACATGTACATAAAGCAGTGGGGTATTAGACACATTGCTTTCCCTCCAGAAACCAAAGAAAATAAATCAGACTCGCAGATCTAATGGTTAAAATAAAAGTATGCAAAAAAATATGTAATCAGGTATGAGCCTGTGCGAAGAGTTGACTTATTGGAAAAGACTCTGATGCTGGCAGGGACTGGGGGCAGGAGGAGAGGTGACAACAGAGGATGAGATGGCTGGATGGCATCACGGACTCGATGGACGTGAGTTTGAGTGAACTCCAGGAGTTGGTGATGGACAGGGAGGCCTGGCATGCTGCAATTCATGGGGTCGCAAAGAGTCGGACACGACTGAGTGATTGAACTGAATTGAACTGATGAGCCTGTGAGATATAAATTCCGAGAAAAGAAAGTTCCGAGAAAAGGAGGAGGTTGAGGACTTCCCTGTTTGGTACAGTGGATACGAATCTGCCTCCCAATGCAGGTGATACAGGTTTGATCCCTGGTCCAGGAAGATCCCCTGGGGCAGGAAATGGAAACCCACTCCAGTATTCTTGCCTGGAAAATTCCACGGACAGAGGAGCCTGGCAAGCTACAGTCCATGGGGTCACACAAAGCTGGAAATGACTGAGCATATACACACAAAGTTCTTTAGCTGCTTAGAATAATCAAAAACATCCTTTTCTGCCAAAAAAGAATTAAGAAAGTGATTCCTCAACTATAGCTCCTGGGGCTCCCAGCACTGGTGCTCAAGTTCACGTTCTTACCCACTGAGGCCAAGTGGCTGTAGTTCTCCAGCATCACAGCTCTGTGCAGCTTCCTCTCAACAGAGTCCAGCAACCCTACTCTTTCCTGGTGAAGTCCACAGAGGCATCCTTGAATGCTACTGGTTCCTAAAACATTAAGCACATTCCTCCTCAACTGACAACCATCGGAACAAATGCCCCTGAAGGAAGGTGAGGTTGGGAGCACGTAAGAGGGGAGAAGGATACAGGGGGGTGTGCAGTTCAGGCTGATCTCAGTCTAGTTTGGATGGAGCCTTTCCTTCCTCATTTCCTTGCTGAGCTGTCCTTTTGCCCCATTCCTACTATTATCCTGATAACCTTAACACGCAGAAGAACGATTTACCCAACACGCTAACCCCACATTTCTTCATCTCTTCAATGCCAATGATCTTTGCCTCATTTCAAACTCAGGAACCACAATTAGGGCCATTTCATTATTTGGATCACTCTGTTTTTGAAATATTATCTCAAAATTCACACCTTAAATACATCTTCCTATTTTTCTTCTCTTCTTCCTCCCTCACATCTATTTTACCAAGACCATCATCCTTTCAGTTCAGTTCAGGCGCTCAGTCGTGTCCGACTCTTTGCGACCCCATGAATTGCAGCATGCCAGGCCTCCCTGTCCAGCACCAACTCCCACAGTTCACTCAGACCCGCGTCCATCAAGTCAGTGATGCCATCCAGCCATCTCATCCTCTGTCGTCTCCTTCTCCTCCTGCCCCCAATCCCTCCCAGCATCAGAGTCTTTTCCAATGAGTCAACTCTTCCCATTAGGTGGCCAAAGTCCTGGACTTTCACCTTTAGCATCATTCCTTCCAAAGAAATCCCAGGGCTGATCTCCTTCAGAATGGACTGGTTGGATCTCCTTGCAGTCCAAGGGACTCTCAAGAGTCTTCTCCAACACCACAGTTCAAAAGCATCAATTCTTCGGCACTCAGCTTTCTTCACAGTCCAACTCTCACATCCATACGTGACCACAGGAAAAACCATAGCCTTGACTAGACAGACCTTTATCAGCAAAGTAATGTCTCTGCTTTTGAATATGCTATCTAGGTTGGGCATAACTTTTCTTCCAAGGAGTAAGCGTCTTTTAATTTCATGGCTGCAGTCACCATCTGCAGTGACTTTGGAGCCCAAAAAAATAAAGTCTGACACTGTTTCCACTGTTTCTCCATCTATTTTCCATGGAGTGATGGGACCGGATGCCATGATCTTCGTTTCCTGAATGTTGAGCTTTAAGCCAACTTTTTCACTCTCCTCTTCACTTTCATCAAGAGGCTTTTGAGTTCCTCTTCACTTTCTGCCATAAGGGTGGTGTCATCTGCATATCTGAGGTGACTGATATTTCTCCCGGCAATCTTGATACCAGCTTGTGCTTTAATCCTTCCTTTTTCCTCTCAGCCAAAGTGTACTTCTGATATCAATGTCTCCCCTAGTCTTCTAAATCATATGCCCTTTCTTGTTCTAAACTAAGTAGTTGAACATTCCTAGAAAAAATAAAATAGCACATTTACCCACAACCATAAAACACTCTCCTTAGGTATTCCCAAACATTTATCTCTAGTCCTAACCTTTCCTCTCAATTCCAGGCTCCCATTTCCCACCTACATCTACACTTGGATGTCTAAAAGGCACTTAAAACCTATCAAGCCCCAACAGAATTTTTTTTTAAGCTTTTGGCTGTGCCGCATAGCATGTGGGATCTTAGTTCCCTGACATGGGACCAAACGCATGCCCCTGCTTTGGCAGTTCAGAGTCTTAACCACTGGACCACCAGGTAAGTCACCCCAACAGAATTCCTGCTCCCACAATCTCCATCAGTGTCTGCTCTTCCGTTGCTGTCCCCCGAGTGCCACACAACCTACGAAATTGCTCGAGCCCAAATCCCAGAAGTCCTCCTGATTTCCTTCTCACTTCCTCACATTTTATCCATCACCAAGTCACGTCAGCTCTGCCTTGAAAGCCTCTCTGAAGCCGCCCACTTCTTCCCAGCTCGCACCGTCATCATTGTAAGTCCCAGCTGTCGTTAACTCTCCACCCACACCGACCTCCTAAATTCATCTTCCCCCACATGATGAGTCTTCCACACAGCAGGGAAGGTGATCTTTTAAAACACGTACCACACCAGGCATGAAACTCTCCAAAGGCTTTTCCACGCACATGGAATAAAATCCAGACTCTTCATTCTGGCCTGCAAGGCTTTACAGCCTGGGGTCCTGTCAATTCTTCAAGCTCAGCCTGCATCCTCCCCTCCTTACATTTCACCTGGCTTCTGTGACCACACTCAGCTCATCTTTAAATCCTCAGCAAACAGCACACCTGACTCAAAATCTAAATGACAAATATTTATTTATAAATTCACAATTTAAAATCATGAAATGATACAAGTAAAAGAGAAATCTCGAGATCATCCAACTCGGCACTCAATTTACAGATGAGAAAACTAAGGTTCATAACTGCAAAGTGACTCATTCAAAGTCACAGAGGAAGAGAAGGGTTAAATGGGACTCCTACCTTTCAGCAGACTCAAGGACAATGTCTGGGATACAGTAAGAAAACAGTAAGCACTGATGGAATGAAGTCCTTTCTTTAAATTCAAAAAATGATTAACATATGCCAGGATCTCAAAATGTCACTGTTCTAGCAATCCCCAACTTCATCACAGTGCATAATCATTAGGGAAGAGATAGAAGGAAAAAAAAAAAAAGAGCACAGGTTCTTACTTATGTTAATCTTTGCTGAAGTTCTCAATTATATTCAAGGCACAAAGATATTATGCTTTCAATACTTTGAGGCAGCTTACTGTCCTCTAAACAAACTGATTTTTCTAAGAGCTCATGGTACCTTTCTATGGATGTGGATGTGAGGATGGTTTTTGCCAACCAAAAAGATGGTCTTGCTGGTGGTGCTGTGAAGAATTAGTTCATTTTTTTTTTCCCCTTAAAATCCAGCCTGTATGCCTGAAACACTGTAAATCAACTATACTTATTTTTTTTAAATCATCTAATAAAAAAAAAACCCAGCCTGATATTTTATTCAAATAACTCCTGGTGTGATGACCTGTTTAGTTACAGAGAAGAAACAGCATGAAGTTAGAAAACATGGGGTTGACTTCTGACTTTGCTGTTCTCTGCAATAAAAAAAATGGTACTTCCCTTCTGCTCCCTCAGAATTAGAGCTCTCCTCTGTAAGATGACGGCACCAAGGCAGAGAGTTAAGAGGGGCTACCCTGGTGGCTGGCTAACCCCTTCCTTTTCAAACATTCTATGACACTAAGTATCAGTCTTGAGGTAGCTTTCTAGAAGGGGTTTTGTGCAGACAAATGACAAGTTTTGTTAAAAAGCCTACATGGTAACTCAACAATTCACTGTACCAATTAAAATGCAGATATGTTGATAAAGGGAACAAAGCAAGCAGAACACAAAAGACGAGCAGCCCATCCTGTCTGCCTTAGTGATGCTCACATCAAGCATGCAGAGAAATACTTCACAATAAATGCAATAAATCTTTGGGTTGTACAAAGATCAAAGAGATGAAAAAGGAGTGAAATTCTCCTTTCAGGTGGTCTAGGGGAAAGTTGCTTAGGAACCTTTACCTCTGAAAGAACACCCGGGATTTCTGGCAGTGACATGGTACTTACTGAGCTGTTATGTAACACATTTTCTCATGTCTTTAACTCAAGTTTAATAAATGATTACTGTTCATGCACACACTTTTTCCCCCACACAGCACATGCTCGTGAAGACAAGCACCGCAGTTTATCATTCTATTTGCTTTCCCCAGACCGCTCAGCAGTAGACTGAGCGTGTGATAGCTGCGGATGACTTTCACTGTGAGTGAAATGTCTGGCAGGAAAAGGCGCGCTGCCCGAGACTGGACCAAACATGCTGTGTGAAGTTTTCCAATAAAAGAGCACAGCCCAGGCCCCTGAGGAGTGAGTCAAACTCAAGGGGGCAGGGTAGTTCAGTGAAAACAGGGGTAGAATTTAAAGTCAGCAAACTGTGCAGACCCTGGTGACATCATTTCATAGCTATATGCTCTTAGTATCTTAATGTTCCTATACTCACATTTATAAACACTATATGTCTCACGCTGAAGTCTGACAAAGTGAAAAAAAAAAAACCAGAACCAAGACAGGACCTGACACCAGATACACACTCAGTTAATGCTGATGCCCTTCCCCCCAAAGAAAGGATATTTCCATCCTCAGAGAAGAGAAAGCCCAACTCACCTGGAACTTGGTAATTTTCTCCTTTCAGGAAGGACAGATTCCTGGAAAAGTGGAGTTAAGGGAAGCGAAAAAGCCGTGAAAATCAGGTCCACTTTGCTGGACACAGACTAGCCAGTCCAGCAAGGCTGCCGGGGGAAAAATGTTTTCAGGTCTGCCACCTTTACACGCCCTCTCCTGGGATGCTTCTGCTGTCGCTTCACGCTGCGCCTCCCTCACCTCTCCACGGGGCCTTGGATCAAATAGGCCAAACCTCCCTCGCAAACCCATGAAAGCAAGAAAAGCCCACTGCCCCCAGGAGCTCTAAGAGGCGCCTATTTCCCCAGCCTTTGCCCTCAAGTTCTAGTTAGAGCGGTAGCTCCCCGGATCAATGGGTCGCCTCTCGGAGATATTTCGGCTGCCCGAGACGCCTGACAGCGGCTCTGTCGGGGATGCAGGGGCTCTGACGCAATCCCTTTTCAGCGAGGACAGGACTGTGGGGACGGGAGGGTTGGTCCCTCACAGGAGCCCCTCTCGGTCCCCTAACGTCCCCCCAAAACCTCCTTCGAATAAGGCCAGTCATCGGCGTGCAAAAGGCCGGTGTGGTCAACTGCGAAGCTCCCAGGCCGGCCAAGGCCGAAGCTCAGGCGGTGGAGAGGAGGGCCCCCGGGAGCCCCTGCCGGCTCAGCGCTGGGGTCCGCCTGGCCTCCGCTGACCCCCGCTCGGTCTGCGGAACGCAGCGCCGGCCGCGGCGCGCGGACACACGCGCGGCCCTCGACCGCACCTCCGCCAGGACGCGCGCCCTCCCACGGCCACCCCCGCAGCCCGGCGCCTCCCCCGGCGGCGCGCCCACGACTCAAGCGCCAGACGCCTCCCGGCCGGCTGCCAGGCGGCGCGGCTTGCCAGGCCTTTCTCACCTCACGTGGAACCCGCTACCTGGAAGCGCAGGGCTCGTGATGCCGCCCCGCGCCAGCGCCTACGGCCGCGAACTACGCGTCCCAGAGAGCCGCGGGAGGGCCACGCCCACTTCCGGCGCCCTGCCCGGGCTCCGCCAGGAGCTGCGCTGGAGCGCAGGGTGCAGCTCCCTGCGGAGTGCTCTTCGAAATTCGCAACTAGTTCCTTCACGTTATCCTCCCATGTGGCATTGTTTTTAAATTTCTTTCTTGTGTTTGTTTTAGGGAATACCCATTAGCATGCTTTTCAATTTGTTAAAGTGCTACTGGGGGAAAAGAACGGAAATATCACCCGTACTTTCTCTCTAAAAACATTCTGAAATGAGTATCCCCTTCTCACCTCTGAAGTTCGTTCATTTAGCAAACATTTGAGGTCCTGCTATGTTCCAGGAACTGGCCAAGACGCTTACGCAAAAAAAAAAATCACCGTGGATGTTAAATTCTAGTGAGATCTCCCACTGGAGCAGTATACGATTTTGATAAAAGGTATCAGTTCAGTTCAGTTCAGTCGTGTCCAACTCTATGCGACCCTATCAATCGCAGCACGCCAGGCATTCCTGTCCATCACCAACTCCTGGAGTTCACCCAAACTCATGACCATCGAGTCCGTGATGCCATCCAGACATCTCATCCTCTGTCGTCCCCTTCTCCTCCTGCCCCCAATCCTTCCCAGCATCAGAGTCTTTTCCAATGAGTCAACTCTTCACATGAGGTGGCCAAAGTACTGGAGTTTCAGCTTCAGCATCATTCCCTACAAAGAACACCCAGGGCTGATCTCCTTTAGGATGGACTGGTTGGATCTCCTTGCAGTCCAAGGGACTCTCAAGAGTCTTCAACACCACAGCTCAAAAGCATCAATTCTTCGGTGCTCAGCCTTCTTCACAGTCCAACTCTTGAATCCATACATGACTACTGGAAAAACCATAGCCGTGACCAGACGGACCGTTTTTTGGCAGAGTAATGTCTCTGCTTTTGAATATACTATCTAGGTTGGGCATAACTTTTCTTCCAAGGAGTAAGCGTCTTTTAATTTCATGGCTGCAGTCACCATCTGCAATGATTTTGGAGCCCCCCAAAATAAAGTCTGACACTGTTTCCATTGTTTCCCCATCTATTTCCCATGGAGTGATGGGACCAGATGCCATGATCTTCGTTTCCTGAATGTTGAGCTTTCAGCCAACTTTTTCACTCTCCTCTTTCACTTTCATCAAGAGGCTTTTGAGTTCCTCTTCACTTTCAGCCATAAGGGTGGTGTCATCTGCATATCTGAGGTGATTGATATTTTTCCTGGCAATCTTGATTCCAGCTTGTGTTTCTTCCAGTCCAGTGTTTCTCACGATATACGCTGCATATAAGTTAAATAAGCAGGGTGACAATATACAGCCTTTACATACTCCTTTTCCTATTTGGAACCAGTCTGTTGTTCCATGTCCAGTTTGAACTGTTGCTTCCTGACCTGCATATAGGTTTCTCAAGAGGCAGGTCAGGTGGTCTGGTATTCCCATCTCTTTCAGAATTGTCCACAGTTGATTGTAATCCACACAGTCAAAGGCTTTGGCACAGTCAATAAAGTAGAAATAGATATTTTTCTGGACCTCTCTTGCTTTTTCCATGATCCAACGGATGTTGGCAATTTGATCTCAGGTTCCTCTGCCTTTTCTAAGACCAGCTTGAACACCTGGAAGTCCATGGTTCATGTATTGCTGAAGCCTGGCTTGGAGAATTTTGAGCATTACTTTTCTAGTGTGTGAGATGAGTGTGTGTTATGAAAGTTATATGTGTTACGGAAAAGGTGGAGTTGAGTCGGGGGATTGACGGTGTTCAGGATGTGTGGACTGGGATGTGCTGAAACAAAGACTGAGGGGAGGAGGGAGTCAGCCAGTCACGCAATACTCAGGGGTTCGAACTCTTTCCTAAATGTACACAGACATGCTTGTACAGATACACTTTTTAAACAAAAATGGGTCTGTGTATGGTAGTACTGTGTATCATTGATTTACATGGAAAGCTTGCTGCCTGAGATGCTTTTAGTTGTTAATGCCTTCAAAGGAATGGCACCATCATTCTCCCCAGTGGTATCTCCATTATTTTCACTCCTCACTGAGTGACACAGGGCCTCTCAGTCTCTCCAGAATACTTTCTCTTCAGATTTATCCTGGGGGTGAAAGAGCTGTTGCCTAGACCTCTCCTCTGTACCTTTCCCCTTCTTGGTGTATTAGCTTCCAATTACTAGTGTAATAAACCACCACACATTTAGTGACATACAACAAACACAAGTTTATTCTCTTATAGTTCTGCAGGTCAGATGTCTGAAATCAGTTTTACTGAGCTAAAGTCGAGACGTGGGCACTGTTGGCTCCTGGAGGCTCCAGAGGAGGGTCTGTTTCCTTGCCTCTTTCAAGATATGTTGTAGCCTATATTCCTTGGCTTGTGGCCTCTTCCTCCATCTGCAAAGCACATGACTCCAGTCTCTGCTTCTGTCAACACATTATCTTTGTGGATAATTCCTCCTGTGTCTCTCTTTTGAGGACTGATGTGATTTACATTAGGCCCACCTGGTCAATTCAAGTAAATCTCTCCACTTCACAACCGTTAATCATATTTGCAAAGTTCCTTTTGTTGTATAAGGTAACAATCACAGTTTTTGGGGTTTAGGACATGGAGACACTTTTGGGAGGCCCATGACATTTGGAGAGGCTCCTCCTCAGGGACACTCTCCTACCTTTTGTCTGAGGAATGCAAACTGTCTCCCCAGGACTCACTGCTTGCTGATTCACTGATCCTATCACTCTTGCCCTGATGCTCAGGCCTTCATGTTCTCACGTCCCTCCTAACCCAGTTTAAAGATAATGGCCCATCATTCTGATCATTCGTTTGCCCTATCTTACCTGGTTTCATTCTCCTGATAAAACACCAAATCTAGTTGAATCCAGCTCCCTGCCTGTTCCATACTTGTACCTGTGTAGCAGATGTGGCCTGAGAAAAATGCAAGGCTCTGATGATTGGTCTGATTTTCAGTTTACGAGTCAAGTGGGCCCTTAATGCTGTCAAACTGCCCTCTTACATCTTCTTAGCCCATCCATCCTCCTCAACGACTATCTCACAGTTTTTCCTCTTTCTTCATACCTCCAACAACTGCTTCTTCTGTCTCACTCACAGCTGATGACTTGCTTTCTATGGGAAAAGAGAATTTTATACCCTCACACAAGTGTATTTGTCCACATCTCTTCATTGGAGCCTGTATGCTCTACTCTCCATTCTGAATGAACAGCCCCCATTTCTGTTTAAGAAAACCCTCTGTTTGTACCCTGACTCTTATCCCTTTTCTTACACATGAAGGCATTCTCCTCTCATCTATGTTAACAGTTTTCATTCTATACAAATTGGGGAGGTCTTCGTCTGTGGCCTACGTCTTCTGCATGTTAGGGTCTTGGGATCCAGAGAAGCGCTAGTTAGGGACCACCTGAGGCTTTAGATCTTATCTGGGGAGCCCCTGGGTGACACACAGAAAAAAAGGTGGAGACACATCCATTTCCTTCTGGGTGACCTACTCTGGGCTCGTAGTCCAGTGTTCATCCTTGCCTATGAGCAGCACTGTGGAGTAAGGGTTCTTCCTCACTCTTAAGATGAAGTCACAGAGGATTAGAGAAAGAGAGGCAGTGACTTGCCCAAGATTCTGCTTCTGGCAAATGGCCAAAGCCAAGGACCAAACTCAGCATACTGAGTGCTGAACTGGGGTCACGTTCACTAGAGCATGACTGTCGCCTCATCTTTTCAGGGCATCGCAAGTGGCACAGGTCAGGTGAGAGATGAAGGAAGGAGTTTAGGGCCCCTTGGGCCCTGCCTCCAGTCCAACCTGGTGGGGGATCACTCTGGCACAGAAAAGCACCAGATGAAAGTGGGCAGCGGCAGATGCAAGTCTGGCCGTACTGGGCTGCCTGGAAAGCTGGAGAAACCACAGCTGGAGCTGGAAAGGGAGCCCTGTCCCCAGCAGGCTGGCTCCTGGCCGGAGCAAGGGCACACAGAGCTCCCTCCTTCCAGATCTTTGTAAGTTCAAAGAATGTCTCCAGCTCTAGTACCCAAACTGTTGTCAGGATGTCCTCAAGAGCCATGGAAATGGGGAGGGTGATAAGGAGGGTCTCATCCAGTCATCTTCAGTTTTCAGACTGAAAACTGAGGCCCAAAGGAAAAAGAGTTTTGTTCAAGGGCGCCCAGGCAAGCAGCAGGGGCAGCAGGAGACGTTAGTCTTGCCCAGTAAGGAAGGGCTCTTGGCGCTGCCCTGCGAGGAGCCCCAGGAAGATGGCCTCAGGGCTGTCGAAGTCCACTGTTACAGTGTACGTGCTAGAAGCAGCTCAGCATCATTCCTGCACTTACCCAAATGCACTCAGCGAGTATATTCAGTGTGTCCAGTCACGTGAAAGGCT
Source organism: Capricornis sumatraensis (assembly GCF_032405125.1). Lineage (NCBI taxonomy): Eukaryota > Metazoa > Chordata > Mammalia > Artiodactyla > Bovidae > Capricornis > Capricornis sumatraensis. The sequence continues at coordinate 186,639 of NC_091078.1, forward strand.
GTCTCGCCACACTGCTCCAGCAGCAGTGGGAATGAGGAGCGTCAGTGCTTTTCAGCATCATGAATCCTCTCCTCCCCGGCAGCCTCTTCTCCCTGACTGGGCTGTTGCTTCGTTTCTCACCTTTATTCATACTCCAGCTGTCCACTTTTTGAAAGATGTTGGGCACAGCCAACTAAGTCCACTAATAAGTAGGTAACAACTTAAAGGGCGTCCCCCTCAATCCAAGGTTAAATGTATCATAGGGTATCCCAAAATACCTAGATATCTTAAAACCAAAAAACTGTGGCATTTTAGATAGTGTATTAGGATAAGAGAGATGTTTTTAGAAAAGATCTATATGGAATGAATAGGGTTGGGTTGCCAGATTTAGCAAATAAAAATACAGTATGCCTAGGTAAATTTGAATTTCAGATAAACAATGAGCAATTTTTAGGAAAATATGTGTCCCCTGCAGTGGGGTTTTTTTTTTTTTCTTCTGAAATTGAAATGTTACTGGGTGTCCTGTATTTCATCTGGCAAATCTAGAGGAGTGGTATGCTTCCCAGAACTCCTGGAAAGACTAAGTAGGTAATTGACCTCCTGTAAGCCAATCTAACGGAGAAGGCAATGGCACCCCACTCCAGTACTCTTGCCTGGAAAATCCCATGGGCGGAGGAGCCTGGTAGGCTGCAGTCCATGGGGTGGCGAAGAGTCTAAAGCCCTTATTTCTTGCTCTTTAAAATGAGGCGCACAATACTCGCCTTTTGGGCTGTGGTGAGGACTGCATAAAATAACGTGTAAGGAACTTATCAACATGCGTGCTCAGTCACTTCAGTCGTGTCCGACTCTTTGCGACTCTGTGGACTCCTCTGTCCCTGGGGATTCTCCAGGCAAGAATACTGGAGTGGATTGTCACTCAGTTGGGATCTTCCCAACCCAGGGATTGAACTTGTGTCTTTTATGTCTCCTGCATCGGCGGGCGGGTTCTTTACCATTAGCACCACCTGGGAATCCCGCTTATCGGCGACCTTGACGGGAAAAGTTAGCTGTGCTGTTCTCGCTATTGGCCTCCAGGTGGCAGCAGTCACTGGGCACATGCCCTTGACGGTCTGTACCGGCTGCAGGTATGTCTGCCACTGTGCTGGCTCTCCGTGGTGGCTCTCTCCTTGGCTCTCTAACTTCTCATTTCTGTTATCTCAGTTAATTCTCCTAACAGTCCTGGGAAGTAGGCAAGCGGAGATTATTAACTGTTTTGTGCATGAGTGAACTGAGGCTACGTTTTTAGCCTCTCTAGAATGTGGCTGCCGTCTATAGGGTCGCACAGAGTCGGACATGACTGAAGCGACTCAGCAGCAGCAGCAGCAGAATGTCCAAATTACCATACAGTTGCGCACATTTCACGTGCTAGTGAGGTTATGCTCAAAATCCTTCAAGCTAGGCTTCAGCGATAAGTGAACCAAGAACTTCCAGAGTTACAACCTGGGTTTCAAACAGGCAGAGGAACCCAGAGATCAAATTGCCAACGTTCACTGAATCATGGGAAAAGCAAAGGATCTCCAGAAAAACATGTACTTCTGCTTCAGACTAGCTAGAGCCTTTGACTGTGTGGATCACAGCAAAGTGTGGAAAATTCTTAAAGAGATGGGAGAACCAGACCACCTTACATGTCTCATGAAAAACCTGTATGCAGGGCAAGAAGCAACAGTTAGAACCGGACATGGAAAAACGGATTGGTTCCAAATTGGGAAAGGAGTATGTTAAGGCTGTATATTGTCACCTTGCTTATTTAAGTTCTATGCTGCGTGCATCATGTGAAATGCCAGGCTGGATGGATGACAAGCTGAAATCAAGATTGCCATGAGAAACATCAACAACCTCACATATGTAGGTGATACCACTCTCATTCTAATGGCAGAAAGTGAAGAGGAAATAAAGAGGCTCTTGGTAAGAGTGAAAGAGGAGAGTGAAAAAGCTGGCTTGAAACTCAACATTCAATAAACTAAGATCATGGCATCCAGTCCCATCACTTCATGGCAAATAGAAGAGGAAAAAGTGGATGCGGTGACAAATTCTATTTTCTTGGGCTTCAAAGTCAATCTGACTAATACAGTGTTGGTCCTTTTCAGTTCAGTTCAGTCGCTCAGTCGTGTCTGACTCTTTGCGACCCCATGAATCGCAACACGCCAGGCCTCCCTGTCCAGCACCAACTCCTGGAGTTCACTCAGACTCACATCCATCGAGTCTGTGATGTCATTCAGCCATCTCATCCTCGGTCTTCCCCTTCTCCTCCTGCCCCCAATCCCTCCCAACAGCAGGGTCTTTTCCAGTGAGTCAACTCTTTGCATGAGGTGGCCAAAGTACTGGAGTTTCAGCTTTAGCATCATTCCTTCCGAAGAAATCCGAGGGGTGATCTCCTTCAGAATGGGCTGGTTGCATCTCCTTGCAGTCCAAGGGACTCTCCAGAGTCTTCAACACCACAGCTCAAAAGCATCAATTCTTCGGCACTCAGCCTTCTTCACAGTCCAACTCTCACATTCATACATGACCACTGGAAAAACCATAGCCTTGACTAGATGGAACTTAATTGGCAAAGTAATGTTTTTGCTTTTGAATATGCTATCTACGTTGGTCATAACTTTTCTTCCAAGGAGTAAGCGTCTTTTAATTTCATGGCTGCAGTCACCGTCTGCAGTGATTTTGGAGCCCCCAAAAAATAAAGTCTGACACTGTTTCCACTGTTTCCCCATCTATTTCCCATGAAGTGATGGGACCAGATGCCATGATCTTAGTTTTCTGAATGTTGAGCTTTCAGCCAACTTTTTCGCTCTCCTCTTTCACTTTCATCAAGAGGCTTTTGAGTTCCTCTTCACTTTCTGCCATAAGGGTGGTGTCATCGGCATATCTGAGGTGATTGATATTTGTCCTGGCAATCTTGATTCCAGCTTGTGTTTCTTCCAGCCCAGCGCTTCTCATGATGTACTCTGCATATAAGTTAAATAAGCAGGGTGACAATATACAGCCTTGACGTACTCCTTTTCCTATTTGGAACCAGTCTGTTGTTCCATGTCCAGTTCGAACTGTTGCTTCCTGACCTGCATACAGATTTCTCAAGAGGCAGGTCAGGTGTTCTGGTATTCCCATCTCTTTCAGAATTTTCCACAATTGATTGTGATCCACACAGTCAAAGGCTTTGGCATAGTCAATAAAGCAGAAATAGATGTTTTTCTGGAACTCTCTTGCTTTTTCCATGATCCAGCAGATGTTGGCAATTTGATCTCTGGTTCCTCTGCCTTTTCTAAACCAGCTTGAACATCAGGGAGTTCACGGTTCACGTATTGCTGAAGTCTGGCTTGGAGAATTTTGAGCATTACTTTACTAGCATGTGAGAGGAGTGCAATTGTGCGGAAGTTTGAGCATTCTTTTGCATTGCCTTTCTTTGGAATTGGAATGAAATCTGATCTTTTCCAGTCCTGTGGCCACTGCTGAGTTTTGCAAATTTGCTGGCATATTGAGTGCAACACTTTCACAGCATCATCTTTCAGGATTTGAAATAGCTCACCTGGAATTCTATCACCTCCACTACCGCTGTTCATAGTGATGCTTTCTAAGGCCCACTTGACTTCACGTTCCAGGATGTCTGGCTCTAGGTGAGTGACCACACCATCATGATTATCTTGGTTGTGAAGATCTTTTTTGCACAGTTCTTCTGTGTATTCTTGCCACCTCTTCTTAATATCTTCTGCTTCTGTTAGATCCATACCATTTCTGTCCTTTATTGAGCCCATCTTTGCATGAAATGTTCCCTTGGTATCTCTAATTTTCTTGAAGAGATCTCTAGTCTTTCCCATTCTGTTCTTTTCCTCTATTTCTTTGCATTGATCGCTGAAGAAGGCTTTCTTATCTCTTCTTGCTATTCTTTGGAACTCTGCATTCAGATGCTTATATCTTTCCTTTTCTCCTTTGCTTTTCACTTCTCTTCTTTTCACAGCTATTTGTAAGGCCTCCCCAGACAGCCATTTTGCTTTTTTGCATTTCTTTTCCATGGAGATGGTCTTGATCCCTGTCTCCTGTGCAATGTCATGAACCTCATTCCATAGTTCATCAGGCACTCTATCTATCAGATCTAGGCCCTTAAATCTATTTCTCACTTCCACTGTATAATCATAAGGGATTTTATTTAGGTCATACCTGAACGGTCTAGCAGTTTTCCCTACTTTCTTCAATTTAAGTCTGAATTTGGCAATAAGGAGTTCATGATCTGAGCCACAGTCAGCTCCTGGTCTTGTTTTTGTTGACTGTATAGAGCTTCTCCGTCTTTGGCTGCAAAGAATTTAATCAATCTGATTTTGGTGTTGACCATCTGGTGATGTCCATGCGTAGAGTCTTCTCCGGCATTGTTGGAAGAGGGTGTTTGCTATGACCAGTGCATTTTCTTGGCAAAACTCTATTAGTCTTTGCCCTGCTTCATTCTGCATTCCAAGGCCAAATTTGCTTGTTACTCCAGGTGTTTCTTGACTTCCTACTTTTGCATTCCAGTCCCCTATAATGAAAAGGACATCTTATTTTGGGTGTTAGTTCTAAAAGGTCTTGTAGGTCTTCATAGAACCGTTCAACTTCAGCTGAACGGTTGGTCCTTTTAGTCCACGATAAAGACACAGGCTTTTATTTCAACTGAGTAAGCAGCCATTAGAATGTGAAGAAATTGGGATCCTCATTTGTTGTGTGTGTGTGTGTGTGCGTGTGTGTGTGTGTGTGTGTGTTAGTCATTCAGTTGTGTCCGACCCTTTGTGACCCCATGGACTCCTTTGTCCATAGGATTCTCAAAATCCTGGCAGTTCCTCAAAATGATAAATATAAAATTACCATATCACTCCTTGACTCCATTCCTAGACAGCTAACAAAGAGCACTGAAAGCACACATCCACACAGAAACTTGTATCCTGTTAACAAGCGAGGAGTCGGGGTTCTCAAGAGAAACAGAAGCAGTAGTGTGTGTAGTTAGTTAATTAGTTGGCTCCTGTGTCATGGAGACTAAGAAGTTCAGTGATCTGCCACCATCAAGCTGGAGAACTAGGAGAGCCAGTGGTGTGATCCGGTCTGTATCTGAAGACCTAAAACTGTGGGAGCCAATGAGGTCACTCCCAGTGGAGGCCAAAGGCCTGAGGAGGCAGGAATGCTATGCTGGCTTAAGTCCCTGAGTCTGAAGGTCTGAGAACTAGAAGCTCTGAGGCCTGAGGGCAGGAGGAGACGGATGTCTTGGCTCAAGGGCAGAGACCAAATTCTCCCTTTCTCCACTTTTTAACTTGTATCTAGGCCTCAATAGGTTGGATGTTGCCCACTCACACTGAGGAGAGCAATCTGCTTTACACAGTTCACCAATTCATATGTTGACCTCTCTGGAAACACCCTCACAGATGGACCCAGAAATAATATTTACAAGCTATCTGGGTATCACTCAGCTCGATCATGGTGACACATAAAATCAGCTATACAGACATCTGCCTTTTTCTTAGGTTTCTAGCATTCTAGCCTCATTGAAGCTTTACTGTTCTCAAGTAAACCTGGCACGCTCTCTGCAGTGCCCCTGGACGAGCTGTTTCCTCTGCCTGGAACAGACTTCCCGCAGATTCGCTCCTCGTTACTTCACTTCCTTCAGACTCAGCTCAAATGATCTCCTATCAAAGAGGGCAGTTTTTACAGCTCTATATTGAAGAGGAATCCTTCTCCCATCTCTTTTTCCTTTGTTTTTGTTTAATCTCTCTCTTCCTGACCCCTATTTGAATGTAGGATCTTTGAGGGGAGGAACATTATTTATTTTGTTCACTATGTTAAAGAGAAATTATTCTGACATTTGTTGAAATATTCAAGACTATATTCAAGACTCCTGTTCTCCTTTCAGGGCGAGTTGAAGGTCAGTGGCTGCAGCAGCATATGATTTAGTCCTTATAGAGGTAGATGGCAGTGCCCAGGGCAACTGCCAATTTGTAGTTGACAATTTGGGGAGGCGGGGGTTGGATGGGATTCTTGGATGAACGGGCTTAGCAGGATTCTTTGCTGAAATTGGACCCAGCAGGCCAAAGACAAGATCTAGAGAAGAGGATCCAGAGGACCCTGACTGAAGTTTGCTCAGGGAAGGGGTCACTGACAGCTGCATCCTTAGCACCTGCAACAGTGAGTGGCATATAGTGGGACACTATAATCATTGGTGGGTTGGGGACTGCATGCCCCATTCTGAGAAATTTTCTTTGAAATAAAAAGTCCTAGCTGAATGAAAGAGATGCATTTTTCCTTCCTAGCTGTCAGATTGCTGAATTTTATACGTAGATTTTTCCCCCCTGGAAAATAATACATTTGTTATACTGATTAAATCTTGTTCCATGTTCTGTCAGTTAATGGTGAGAAAATATGTTTTAGTGTTCACGCCTTTTCTTTGTTTGGAATCAAAGCAGGATTGTTTGGAAACAAACCATAAATAGCTCACCCAGAGGAGCTTAGAACATGCTCTGCAGGTCCCAATCTGTTTCTGGCAGTGGGTGCAGTCTTGGCTGAATATTAAAATCGTTTAGGAACTTAAAAAATCCCGATGCCGGGATCACACCCAGAGAATAAATGCAAAATCTGTGGAGCTGGAACCAAGGCACAATTACTTTTCCAGGCGCCCCAGGTGATGCCAACCTGCACGTGGAATGAAGAACCTAAGCCACGGGATTGTATCCCAGACTACATTTCCCAGAAGCCTCAAAGGGCACTGCCGTTTCCGGCCTCGTCAGTCACCGTTTGAGTGGAGCGCGGCATCCGCTTGCTTGCGGGTTTCGGCGGTAAATGCAGTTCTGGGTGCTTGTGGCTGTTCTGTACGGAGCTCTGCCGCAGCGCCCTCCCAGCTCGGTCGAGAATGGCTGCTGCCGGGGGACCCAGACCGGTGCGCGCCTCCTTTCCTCGAGGGGCCCGTTGAGGAAGGCGCGAGCTGGGCGGCGGGCAGTAGTGGGGCGGTGGCGGCGGTGATGGCGCTGGAACGCCGGGAGCCGAGCTGTCCCAGCAGGATTCAAAGCTCGCGCTGAGGCCCAGGGACTGAATCTCCGAAGAGACTTTCCAACCCTGTTGGCGAAAGCGCCTGAGTAACTCACAGTCAGAGCTTGGCCTGGAGCTTGCTGCAAGGCATGACTCCAGGCAAGTGTTTCGTGCCTTCTTCCTGATCACGTTTTTTTATTAAGAAAGTTTTGTTCTTTCAAATTAAGCATGGATATGGAATTTTGCTATGACCAGTGCATTCTCTTGGCAAAACTCTGTTAGCCTTTGCCCTGCTTCATTCCATACTCCAAGGCCAAATTTGCTTGTTACTCCAGGTGTTTCCTAACTTCCTACTTTTGCATTCCAGTCCCCTATAATGAAAAGGACATCTTTTTGGGGTATTAGTTCTAAAAGGTCTTGTAGGTCTTCATAGAACCGTGCAACTTCAGCGTCTTCAGCGTTACTGGATCGGGCATAGGCTTGGATTACCGTAATATTGAATGGTTTGCCTTGGAAATGAACAGAGATCATTCTGTCATTTTTGAGATTGCATCCAAGTACTGCATTTTGGACTCTTTTGTTGACCATGATGGCTACTCCATTTCTTCTAAGGGATTCCTGCCCCCAGTAGATATAATGGTCATCTGTGTTAAATTCACCCATTCCAGTCCATTTTAGTTCGCTGATTCCTAGAATGTCGACGTTCACCCTTGCCATCTCCTGTTTAACCGCTTCCAATTTTCCTTGGTTCATGGACCTGACATTCCAGGTTCCTGTGCAGTATTGCTCTTTACAGCATCGGATCTTGCTTCTATCACCAGTCACATCCACAGCTGGGTATTGTTTTTGCTTTGGCTCCATCCCTTCATTCTTTCTGGAGTTATTTCTCCACTGATCTCCAGTAGCATATTGGGCCCTTAGTGACCTGGGGAGTTCCTCTTTCATTATCCTATCATTTTGCCTTTTCATACTGTTCATGGGGTTCTCAAGGCAAGAATACTGAAGCGGAGCCAGACATCCTGGAATGTGAAGTCAAGTGGGCCTTAGAAAGCATCACTACGAACAAAGCTAGTGGAGGTGATGGAATTCCAGTTGAGCTCTTTCAAATCCTGAAAGATGATGCTGTGAAAGTACTGCACTCAATATGTCAGCAAATTTGGAAAACTCAACAGTGGCCACAGGACTGGAAAAGGTCAGTTTTCATTCCAATCCCAAAGAAAGGCAATGCCAAAGAATGCTCAAACTACCACACAACTGCACTCATCTCACATGCTAGTAAAGTAATGCTCAAAATTCTCCAAGCCAGGCTTCAGCAATACATGAACCATGGAATTCCAGGTGTTCAAGCTGGTCTTAGAAAAGGCAGAGGAACCTGAGATCAAATTGCCAACATCCACTGGATCATGGAAAAAGCAAGAGAGGTCCAGAAAAACATCTATTTCTACTTTATTGACTATGCCAAAGCCTTTGACTGTGTGGATCACAATCAACTGTGGACAATTCTGAAAGAGATGGGAATACCAGACCACCTGACCTGCCTCTTGAGAAATCTGTATGCAGGTCAGGAAGCAACAGTTAGAACTGGACATGGAACAACAGACTGGTTCCAAATAGGAAAAGGAGTACGTCAAGGCTGTATATTATCACTCTGCTTATTTAACTTATATGCAGGGTACATCATGAGAAATGCTGGGCTGGAAGAGAAATATCAATAACCTTAGATATGCAGATGACACCACCCTTATGGCAGAAAGTGAAGAGGAACTCAAAAGCCTCTTGATGAAAGTGAAAGAAGAGAGTGAAACAGTTGGCTGAAAGCTCAACATTCAGAAAACAAAGATCATGGCATCCGGTCCCATCACTTCATGGCAAATAGATGGGGAAACAGTGGAAACAGTGTCAGACTTTATTTTTTTGGGCTCCAAAATCACTGTAGATGGTGATTCCAGCCATAAAATTAAAAGACGCTTACTCCTTGGAAGGAAAGTTATGACCAGTCTAGATAGCATATTCGAAAGCAGAGACATTACTTTGCCAACAAAGGTCCGTCTAGTCACGGCTATAGTTTTTCCAGTGGTCATGTATAGATATGAGCGTTGGACTGTGAAGAAAGCTGAGTGCTGAAGAATTGATGCCTTTGAGCTGTGGTGTTGGAGAAGACTCTTGAGAGTCCTTTGGACTGCAAGGAGATCCAACCAGTCCATTCTAAAGGAGATCAGTCCTGGGTGTTCATTGGAAGAACTGAAGCTGAAACTCCAATATTTTGGCCACCTAATGGGAAGAGCTGACTCATTGGAAAAGACCCTGCTGCTGGGAGGGATTGGGGGCAGGAGGAGAAGGGGACGACTGAGGATGAGATGGCTGGATGGCATCACGGACTCGATGGACATGAGTTTGTGTGAACTCCGGGAGTTGATGATGGACACGGAGGCCTGGCGTGCTGCAATTCATGGGGTCACAAAGAGTCGGACACGACTGAGCGACTGAACTGAACTGATTGAATTTTATCAAATGCCTTTTCAACATATATGGAGATATTTGTCTTTTCCTTTTTGATATGTTAATACGATACATTTTATTCTTAATGACTTTGCATTCTTAGTAGAGCCTCACTTGGTCATGGCCTATTATACTATTTTAACATCAGTAAGATGATTCTCTTTGTTCATGTTTTTCTAAGTATTGATTGGACGATTCCCCCCACCCCCACTTTGAGCCATTTTCATTGCCTTTGGTTTAAATTTTGTAATAATTTTTGTAAAAGTTTTGGACTATTTTCATTCTTTGTTATAATTTAATTTACGTGGTAGGTGGTTCCCTGAAGGTTTGGGTGCATTAAAAAATTTTTTTTCTGTGATATAGGGAGTAGGACAGAGGAATTGGGGAATCGTTCTGAACAGTGTTCTCTCTCACTATACAGTGATTTGGCCAACTGAAATTCTTGCTCTCTCGAAACAGTTTTGATAATTTCCAATTTCCTAAAAAATACCCAGTAATTAAAGTTCTCAAGTGTGTCTGCATAGGTAGTAGTCCTTTTTGGTTCTACCTCTGTCCTTTATGTTATGGTTACTTGTATCTTCCGTATTCATGGTCACCTATAATTTCTTGCATATTTGGGTTTTTGTTCCACTTCCCCTCCTTCATTAGCTCTGTTTTATTTTTTTAAGGGACACTTAGGTGTATTTATTAGTGTTACTGTTTTCCTTTTTAAAATATCTGTAATTGCTTTTTCTTTTCCTTAGGTTTATTTCCCTTTTTTAACCTTTTGTAGTTATTTCTTTAATCAATTCATTGATTTTCCTTCTTGTTTATGTAATATAAACTTCAAGCTGTAAACTTTTGTGTGTGTAGTGTTTTGATTGTATTGTAGTTTTTATTATCATTATTTTTTAGATATTGTTCAATTTGCATTTCTTTGATCCAAGTATTCAGGAAGTCATAAGCTAACATTTTTCTTTCTTATAAGTCTTATAGAAGAGTTGATTTTTATGTACATATGGTCTCCATTGGTATTTTTGAAATGAATATTCATGTAACCAGCACTCAGGTCAAGAAATAGGAACTGCCAGTGCTGTGCTAAATCACATTTGATCGCTTCCAGTCATTAGCCACATTCTCCTCCACCCCTTGAACTAACACTGTAATTTATTTTGGCGTGTTTCTTTAACTTTATGTGAATGAAACTATACACACACATATTTGGTGTGGCTTTTCACGCATTTTCTGAGATTCATGCACTGTCTTTGTTGTGGACCATGACAGTGCATGTTTAAGCATGATTGCTGGGCCCTACCCTCCGAATATCTCATTCGTTAGGTCTGAAGTGTGGGCTAAAAGTCTACAGGTTCTTAGGTGATGGTGATGTTATTGATCTGGAGACTGGTCTTGTAAAACTACTGCAATAGCATATTTCATTATCTCATATTTTAGATGGATGTTTAGGGTGTTTCTAGTTTTTAATGCTGTGAACAGGCATATATATTATTGCTTGGTTCGTATGTAGACACATTTTTGGGGGGCATGATTGTATCTCAGAGTGGGATTTCTAGTTTATAGGATATGTATGTATCCAACTTTAGCACATAATGCCAGATAGTTTTTCAAAGTTTTTTACCAATTTGCATTTTCACCATCAGTGTGTGAGCGTACTCATTTTTCCATATCCTCATCAACTTTTAATATTGTCAGTCCTTTGAAGTTCATTGTTCTTAAGGTCTATCATGTATCTCATTGTATCTTAATATTCATATCCCTGATATCTAATGAGGTGGAGGACTTTTCAAATGTGTTTTGGCCATTATACGTTATCTTTTATGAAGTATTTATTCAAAATACTTTGTCGATCATATATGTGTATTCCCCTTCTCCCTGTGGCTTGCTTTTCACTAATAGTGGCCTTTTGATGAATAGAAGCTTTTAATTGTAATGAGCTTGTTTCCTTTCTTGTCGTTGTGTCTTGTGTACTGTTTTGATAAATCTTGCCTTTCCTCAAGTCATGAAAGTATTCTTCTGTGTTAACTTTTAGAGGCTTTATTGCTTGTCTTTTACATTTAGATTTATCATCCTCTTACAGTTGATTTTCATGCTGTGAGGTAGGGTTCATGTTTGTTCGTGTTTACAGGAATCTTAGTCCCCTGACCAGGGATCAAACCTGTGCCCCCTGCAGTGGAAGAGCAGAATCTGAATTACTGGACCGGCAGGGAAGTCCGTATCCTCACATTTGAATCTTTCTCTGTTTTGGTGTTTTCCTGTGTTACCTTCCTAGCTTTCCAACTTCTTAGATCCTCCTTCACTTCAGTTCAGTCGCTCAGTCGTGTCTGGCTCTTTGCGACGCCATGAATCGCAGCACGCCAGGCCTCCCTGTCCATCACCAACTCCTGGAGTTCACTCAGACTCATGTCCATCGAGTCAGTGATGCCATCCAGCCATCTCATCCTCTGTCGTCCCCTTACAGTCTTTAAATACAATATACGCTTTTAAAGTTAGTGTTATTTCCGGCTGTGCTGGGTCTTCATTGCTACCCGAGGGCTTTCCCTAGTTGCGGGGAGCAGAGGCTGCTGTCTAGCTGCTGCGTGGGCTTCTCATGCAGTGTCTTGTTGCGGAACATGCTCTGGGCCCTTTGGCTTCTGTAGCTGTGGCGTGTGGGCTTAGTTACCCCGTAGCACGCGGGATCTTCCCGGACCAGGGCTCAAACCTGTGTCCCCTGCTTTGGCATGCGGATTCGTAATCACTGGGCCACCGGGGAAGTCCTAAATGCAGTATCTATGATATGACTTCCTTCTGTTTTCTTGGGCTTCCCTGGGGCTCAGCTGGTAAAGAATCCGCCTGCAATGCAGGACACCTGGGTTTCATCCCTGGGTCAGGAAGATCCCCTGGAAAAGGGAATGGCAACCCATTCCAGTATTCTTGCCTGGAGAATTCTATGGACGGAGGAGCCTGGCAGACTAGAGTCCATGGGATTGCAAAGCGTCGGACACAGTGGAGCAACACTTTCTATTTGCTTGGATCCTACTTGCTTCTCCAATCTTTAATCTTGCCATCTTTTCTAAGCAAGAACCCCAAGCGGGATGGATTGATTTTGCGTGGCCTTTAGCCGTATAGACCAGAGCGCCGTTCTTATCCGTGTGCAGCTCTCAGTTTCAGTATCTCGATAAAACACTGAAATTAAATTTTTTTTTTTTTCAGTTCAGGAGTGTGTATTTGAAGCAAAGATGTCAGCCCTAAAGCAAAATACTGAGAGATGTGATTTGGGAGAATAAACAGAGTGTCATGATGGTAGCATCCTGTATCGGGAAGGCAGAAGCTGCACACAGAAGACACACTATAAATGAGAGGAAACTGAGAAAGCCTTCAAATATTATCCATCGGAGAAGTCACACTGATGAGAAACCTGGTCAATGTAAAGGATGTGGGATAGCCTTTATGAGCAGCTCATCCCTTTTAAATCATAAAATTCATAGATAAGAAATCTTACAGATGGGTTAATTGTGGTCAGTTCCTCAAGAATCATACAACATTTTTTAAAATATAAATTTATTTATTTTAATTGGAGGTTAATTACTTTCTAATATTGTATTGGTTTTGCCATATATCAACATGAATCCACCACAGGTATACACGTGTTCCCCATCCTGAACCCCCCTTCCTCCTCCCTCCCCGTACCATCCCTCTGGGTCATCCCAGTGCACCAGCTCCAAGCATCCAGTATCCCTCATCGAACCTGGACTGGTGATTCATTTCTTATATGATATTATACATATTTCAATGCCATTCTCCCAAATCATCCCACCCTCTCCCTCTCCCACAGAGTCCAAAACACTGTTCTATACATCTGTGTCTCTTTTGCCGTCTCGCATACAGGCTTATCGTTACCATCTTTCTAAATTCCATATATATGCGTTAGCATACTGTATTGGTGTTTTTCTTTCTGGCTTACCTCACTCTGTATAATAGGCTCCAGTTTCATCCACCTCATTAGAACTGATTCAAATGTGTTCTTTTTAATGGCTGAGTAATACTCCATTGTGTATATGTACCACAGCTTTCTTATCCATTCGTCTGCTGATGGACATCTAGGTTGCTTCCATGTCCTGGCTATTATAAACAGTGCTGCGATGAACATTGGGGTACACGTGTCTCTTTCAATTCTGGTGTCCTTGGTGTGTATGCCCAGCAGTAGGATTGCTGGGTCATAAGGCAGTTCTATTTCCAGTTTTTTAAGGAATCTCCACACTGTTTTCCATAGTGACTGTACTAGTTTGCATTCCCACCAACAGTGTAAGAGGGTTCCCTTTTCTCCACACCCTCTCCAGCATTTATTGCTTGTAGACTTTTGGATTGCAGCCATTCTGACTGGCGTGAAATGGTACCTCATTGTGGTTTTAATTTGCATTTCTCTGATAATGAGTGATATTGAGCATCTTTTTGTGTGTTTGTTAGCCATCTGTATGTCTTCTTTGGAGAAATGTCTATTTAATTCTTTGGCCCATTTTTTGATTGGGTTGTTTATTTTCCTGGAATTGAGCTGCAGGAGTTGCTTGTATATTTTTGAGATTAGTTGTTTGTCAGTTGCTTCATTTGCTATTATTTTCTCCCATTCTGAAGGCTGTCTTTTCACCTTGCTTATAGTTTCCTTTGTTGTGCAGAAGCTTTTAATTTTAATTAGGTCCCATTTGTTTATTTTTGCTTTTATTTCCAATATTCTGGGAGGTGAGTCATAGAGGATCCTGCTGTGATTTATGTTAGAGAGTGTTTTGCCTATGTTCTCCTCTAGTTTTATTTTTCTGGTCTTATGTTGAGATCTTTAATCCATTTGGAGTTAATTTTTGTGTATGGTGTTAGAAAGTGTTCTAGTTTCATTCTTTTACAAGTGGTTGACCAGTTTTCCCAGCACCACTTGTTAAAGAGATTGTCTTTTCTCCATTGTATATTCTTGCCTCCTTTGTCAAAGATAAGGTGTCCATAGGCGTGTGGATTGATCTCTGGGCTTTCTATTTTGTTCCATTGATCTATATTTCTGTCTTTGTGCCAGTACCATACTGTCTTGATGACTGTGGCTTTGTAGCAGAGCCTGAAGTCAGGCAGGTTGATTCCTCCATTTCCATTCTTCTTTCTCAAGATTGCTTTGGCTATTTGAGGTTTTTTTTTTTTTTTTTTGTATTTCCATACAAATTGTGAAATTATTTGAAGAACCACACAACATTTGTTAATCATCAGAAAATTCATTCTAAAGAGAAACCACATAAATGCAATGAATGTGGAATAGCTTTCAGAAATAATTCTGTCCTTTTAAGTTAGCAAAGACTTTATTACATTAGTCAGAAACTCTACAAATACAGACTGTGGGAAAGCCTTTGCTCAGAATTCAGGGCCTTGCTTGTCATGTGAAAATACATAGTGGAGAGAAGCTTAAATGTATGAATGTGTGAAAGCTTTCAGGGATAACTCAGCTGTCTTGGAACATCAGAGAATGAATACATACTGGTGAGAAACCATGTAATGAATATGGAAAATCCTTTAGGAAAATTCCAAGACTTATTAATCATCAAAGAATGCAAAGAGGAGAGAAACTATCACTGTAATAAATGTGGAAAATCTTTGAGGTACAGTTTATCCTTTGCTAGACATCAGAAAACTCATAGTGGGAATAAATCCCATCAACATAATGATCATGGGAAAGCCTTTATGAAGAGCTCAGCCGTTATTGAACATTGGAGAATTCATACTGAAGAAAAACCCTATCACTATAAGAAATATAAGAAATCCTTCAGGCATAACTCTGGCCTTGTTGAATATCTGAAAATCCATCCTGGAGAAAAACCTTATGAATGTAATGAATGTGGGAAGGCTTTCCCTCAGAATTCAGGCCTCAAGTGCTATAAGAAAATTCGTAATAAAATTCAGAATTTGAGCCATCAAATGTAGTTTGCTAAATCATGCAGAGATAGTTTATTCCTTTTTGACCATAAAAGAGACATTCAATAAATCCCATACTTAAGAAAGATATTCTGTGACACTCTGTCCTGGAAAATGTCTCACTAGTGATGATATTCATTGTAGTGTATACTACTGTCTGGTTTATACTAGTGAAGTATTTGAAGACCCTAAATGTCTATATGGGAACATTCACTACAGAATGCCATGTAGCACGGAGAAGGCCATGGCACCCACTCCAGTACTCTTGCCTGGAAGATCCCATGGACAGAGGGGCCTGGTGGGCTACAGTCCATTGGGTCGCTAAGAGTTGGACAGGACTGAGCAACTTCACTTTGACTTTTCACTTTCATGCAGTGGAGAAGGAAATGGCAACCCACTCCAGTGTTCTTGCCTTGAGAATCCCAGGGATGGGGGAGCCTGATGGGCTGCCGTCTATGGGGTCGCACAGAGTCGGGACTGAAGCGACTTAGCAGCAGCAGCAGCAGCTACCAAATTACCCATGACATTTTTCACAGGACTAGAACAAGTAATCCTAAAATTTACATACAACCATAACAGACTCAGAATTGTGAAAGCAATATTGAGGAAAAAGAACAAAGTTGGAGGCATAACCCTCCCAGACTTCGTACAGTACTACAAAGCTACAGTAATCAGGACAGAACGGTGTTGGCACAAAACCAGACAGGGATCAGTGGAACAGACTAGCGAGCCTGGAAAAAAAGCAGCACACCTATTGTCAGTTAACCTTTAACAAGGGGGACAAGAATGTACAGTGCGGAAAAGACAGTCCCTTTAGCGAGTGGTGCTGAGCAAGCTGCGCAGTCGCATGCAAGTCAGTGGAGTTGGAGCACTCCCTCATACTGCACACAGTGTAAACTCAAAATGGCTTAGAGACTTCGATGTAAGACATGACATCTTAAAAATCCCAGAAAAGAACAGGCAAAACATTCTCTGATATAAATCATCATAATAATATTTTCTTAGGTCAGTCTCCCAAGGAAAAAGAAATAAAAGGGAAAAAAGCAAATGGGATCTAATCAAACTTTGCACAGTAAAGGAAACTAAACAAAAGGACGAAAGAGTCTATGGACTGGGAGAAAATATTTGCAAACGATATGACCAACAGGGGCTTAATTTCCAAAATATATGAACAGTTCATACAGCTTAAGAAAAAGTAAAAGCCCAATCAAAGAAATGGGCAGGAACCTAAATAGATATTTCTCCAGAGAAGACATCGAGATGGCCAACAGGCACAAAAAGATGCTCAGCATTGCCATTTATTAGAGAAATGCAAATCAAAAATACTGTATATACAGATATACATGATAAGTGAATCACTTTTGTTGTACAAAGCAGGAAATCTCTAGCATGAAACCACAAACCACTCGACACAGTTGGTCACAACATCTCCATACACTGTACTTTTTTCTTTTTTTTTGCATTTCAGTTTCATTTTTACCATCCTTGAAATAATAAAGCATAAGATGCTGAAAATGTTGCCTTTTTTCTTCTGTCTTCAATATTAAAATGGCTACACAAAAATTCACTGATGTTGACAAGTTTTTTAAAGATGCATACTGCTATGACAGCTATCACAATATAGTCTAATAAAATTGTTTTGAATGAAGTTACAACTAAAGCACTACTAGATCCATCTTATGGGAAAAACCAAACACACTTTTTGGCCAACTTAAAACTTCGTTATTTTGTAACTTGGATTGCATCTGTGTTAGCTGATCTAAACCTTACCTCCTGTTTTGTCAAAGGGAATGTTTCTTTTTAAACCTTAAGCTTTCCTGTGAACCATAAAACATAGTTTCCTGTTTTTATTTAATCAGTATTAAGTTGCTCCCCAGATTTTTCATTTTTCAAAATAGTTTATCCTTAAGAAATATCTTAATATTGCTGTATAGCAAATAACCTGAAAATTTAGTGGTGTAAAACATAATTAATTTTTTGCATGATTTTGTGTGTTTGGAAGTTGGCAGAAAAGTTCTAACTGGCGGGTTTCTCATCTAGTTTTCATGAGATGTCATCTGGGGCGATAGTCCATCTGTAGATTCTCCTGGGCCAGGCATCTGCTATGGCTCACCCACATGGCGGAGAGTTGACGCTGACTGTTGGGAAGAACGGTGAACCTGTCCACTGGAGCACGTACATACTGTTTGTCCAGCAGAGTGGCCTTGAGATAGTGGGGAGTTTTTCACTTAGCACCTGGTTGTCTCCAGCGTAGGTGTCCTGAGAATCATGCAGAACTTTTCAGACTTTAAAAGGGCTTTTTAGACCTGTTCTGGGAAGTCATGTAGCATCACTTCTACCATGTTTCATTGTTTGAAGCTGTCACAGGCCTACCTGGATTTAGGGGGAGATGATATGGACATGAGATGGTATCAAAGAACTTCTGGGCGGTGTTTTAAAATTACTTCACTGTTAAACTTTACATACACTATACTTTACATATAAAGTGTACTTTACATATCTACATGCATCCATAGGTTCTAAGTGTTAAGTTCAATCAGTTTTGACAGCTGTATAGACCCATGCATCTATCACCTGAAGGATAGAATATTTTTGCTTTGTGAGCTTGCCTTGTGCTTCTTTCAAGTAAGTCCCTTCCCTCCATGTCCATAGAGGCAACCACTGTTTGATGTGTTTTAACACAGATTAGTTTTTTTCTGTTCTATGAAATCATATAAATGGAATTATGTATTTTTGTGTGTATGTTTGGGTTCTTTCACTCAAGACACATTTTTGAGATTTTTTTCTATGTTATTGCATTTATCAGTTTTAAAATTGCTGAGTGGTATTTTATTATATGACTGTACCATAGTTTATTACCTTGCCTGTTATTGGTCCTTTGGGCTGTTTTCGGTTATAAATAAATGATGATATGAGCATTTTTATATGCACCTTTAAATATTATCAGGGTACTTTAGGAGCAATATTGTATTACTGTTGAAACCCAAGTGGTGTCCCTGGTGATTCAGTGGTAAAGAATCTGCCTGCCAGGGCAGATGTGGGTTTGATCCCTGGATCAGGAAGATCCCCTAGAGGAAATGGCAATGGTATTCTTGCTTGGGAAATTCCATGGACAGGGGAGCCTGGTGGGCTGCAGTCTTTAGGGTCACAAAAGAGTTGGACATGACTGAGCGACTAAATAACAATTCAAACCCATAGTCTTTCTATGTCCAAAGATCTTTTGATAAAATTTACCTATTTTATGTCAGGTTTCTTGTGATTAAGGAGCCTCCAGCCTATTAGGATCTACTAGAGGAAACCTATAGTTTATAAGAAGCTACAGTTTATAGGATAAAGAAAGAATGATAATCTTATCAACAAAACCATTCTATTTACATCATTCATTTTAATTACATAAAAGCTCACAATGAAAATTTAGAGATAGCTTAAGTTAAAAAACAAAAACAGAAGTTCTCCCTTAAAGTAACTTCTCTTCCCTAATATTCCTCAAATCTCATCTACTAGAGGTTAAAAAAAAAGTTAATAGATTATCCTTCCAAATTCCCTTCCATTGTGCCCATGCATGTGTGCAGGTAGAGGGCTGTATTGTTAGAGGACTGGATCTTTATTGTTGACTACAGATCAGCTCAGTAATGAGGACACTTATGCCCTTACCGGGCTTCCCAGGTGGCCTAGTTGGAAAGAATCCGCCTGCCAAGGCGGGAGATGCGAGTCATAGGTTTGATCCCTGGGTTGGGAAGATCCCCCGGAGGAGGAAACGGCAACCTGCTCCAGTATTCTTGCTTGGAAAATTCCAAGGACAGAGGAGCCTGGCGGGCTACAGTCCCAGGGGTCGCAGAGTCGGACACAACCGCGTGACTAAGTGCACACACACATCCCCTTACTGGGTGATCCTGAGATATTGCTGCTGCTGCCAAAAGGGAGTGAAAGTCATCGTATCTTTTCCCAAACTTTAGATACGTTTCTGCTCTTCGGCTATAGGCAAGTAATCTCTACCCTAGTTAGGAGTGGAAGACTGAAGTGAACCACAGTGCAGACTTGGAAAGGATCCTGTTTTGTAAGGAAAGCTTAGAGCCTCTGCTATGAACATGGGTGATTTGTTAGACTATGCTCTTGAGGCTATCATCCAGATAATACAGTGTTCAATATGAGGGATTATTAAATTTGCCTCATAAATTCTGCCCACTGGTCTTGAATGTAAAACAAAATTAATTTGAATATGTAGAGAAGAAAAGAATCTTGGGATTGGTAAGGGGCTGGATTTTTTGAATAGGCCAGTGGTGTCAATTGCAAATATAAAACCTGTATCTGCTACATAAATCTCCAATTGTGTACTAAATTAATGGAGGCACCTTAGGAAATCAAGTCAAAATAAACGGACAGAAATTATGAACCATACGTGATAATGATAATAAACAAGACATTTATTTTTCATACTCATTTGGGGGAAAAAAAGAAAACTCAGTTTGCTCTACCCAGTGATGGTCTTTCTGAAGGAGTCTCCATTCATTCCATAAAACTGGATAGGCTGTTTAATCTCAGGTGATTTTATGTTGTTAATTCATAAAGAGAACTTCCTCGGAAGAGAGTGGTTACAGGGTGAGCCTTTGTGAGCAGCTTCGCTGGTGCACAGCCAGACTCCCTCTCTGAGTGAAGCTTTTCCCACACTGGCCACACAGATAGGGTGTCTCTCCTGTGTGGATTTTGCCATGCAGAACACAATTCCCCCTGGTGTGGAAACTCTTCCTGCACTGTGCACAGGCATAGGGCTTCAGGCCTGTGTGGACTCTGATATGAACAATTAGGCTTCCTTTCTGACTGAAGGCTTTTCCACACTGATCACATCTATAGGGCTTCTCACCACTATGAACTCTTCTGTGAACAGCAAGGTTACTTTGATTCCTGAAGCTTCTCTGACAAATAGCACACTCATAGGGTTTCTGTCCCGTGTGGAGTCTTTCATGAACAGCCAGACTACCTCGTTGACTAAAGCTTTTCCCACATTCCTTGCACTGATAGGGCTTCTCTCCTGTGTGTATTCGTTGATGTGTAACAAGATTGCCTTTGGCCCTAAAGCTTTTTCCACAATGGGTACACTCAAAGGGCTTCTGACCAGTGTGGATTCTCTCATGTAATGTTAGACTACCCTTCTGCCTGAAGGATTTTCCACATTCCTGGCACTCATAGACCCTCTGTCTCACTCCAGGTGAATCTTCCTGTAGTGTCTTAGAATCTGGGGATCTTTGTTCCAGCTTCTCTCTTCTGAAAGAACTCTGGAAATCCCAGCTTGAGGGTCCTGTGGCCTCAGACTGATCATATTTGTGGCGGGCTTCTGTCATCACATCTGGTAAAATGAGAGGGAAGTCATGAAAGATGCACCAATATGCTGAGTGAGAAGAACAGGGAAAAAAGAAACAATGCTTTGAGTGCTTATTATGTGCCAAATATTATACTATAAACTTTGCATAGATAATTTAATCCTGAAAACAATCTTTTGTTACAGTTAAGGAAATGAACGTATAGGAAGGTTGTCAAAGATCACTTGGCTAGGTAAGCACAGAATTAGGATTCAGACACAGGCATGCTCTGTAGCAGTGTACTGCCTCTAAATTTAATTTAGCTTCCCAAATAGTCTTGTGTATAGACATGATTATAGCCATTCTACAGATAAGAAAACAATCCAGAAAAATAAAACTATGTAAGATCACATTTAGTCCCATACCGAAGTTTTATCTGACACCAAGACAGGTGTGGATCCAGGTTGTATGGGGCCTAAAGTTTTAAATTTTGGAGAGATTCCCATTAAAAAGCAGCATAAACATAGGGATAGGACCTTGAAGAGACCAGTGTAAGGGAAAGCTCCTGAAGCTCAAGTTTCGTAGGCGTCATGAGAAATCTACCTCTGCCCTAGTCTGCTCCCCCTAACAGTGGAGCAGCCTAAGTCTACGCTGCCAGGGTACATGTAGCAGAATCCTAGGTACTTTACATCTATTAATTTTAATCACTGCAAACCTGCAAGATAGAGCTTATTGTCCCATTTTGCAGATGAAGAGCCTGGAGCTCAAGAAGGTTAAATAACTTGTCTGATACCACAGATCCAGTCATGGCAATCAGAGTTTGATCCAAGGAATTTTTCCCTTTAAAATCCATGCTGTTTCAATCTGCTAAGCTATGGTGAAACTGAAGTCAGTTTTGGTTTGGAAGTTTTTCTCAACCCTTCCTATGCAGATATTGACAGTACTTCCCAATATTGCCCTGTGTATGCGCCTCCTACTGCACTTTAAATATGAGTCCATTCATCACTAATAATAGTTTTCTTGGAGTCGTCCTAGGTAGATTTCAACTTGTTCCTCTGTCTTACCATTTCTCATTCAGTGACTGTGCTGAGATTCAAAACTGCTCATTCATTTTCTCAGATACTACCTCCATATCAAGACTGTTCCCTTGCTGTTTCTAAGTCAAGCTTGTAGGCTTTCCCTGTAACCCCTAAAAATAGTGAGCTTCACCAAAGGAACATCTTCTCTGCATCCCCAGCCTGTTGTCCAGTGCTGAGAACAGGGACACTGATTATTGTGACTTGGCATCCCAGCAATCAACAGACTCACTGAAAAAGGCTACATTCTGGGCATATCTTCCATGGCAGTCCAGCAGGGTAGCTGTTGGAAATCCAAACATGTCCCCTCCTGCTGTATGAGCTTGATCACCACCTCTTCATACGACTCTTCCATGGGCTGTACTTGAGCACCTAGGGAGGGAAAAACAGAAACGGGACAACAAAAACAGGGATGGGTACGAGAACTGATAAGGGAGAGCAGCCAACAGGAGCTCCGGTTTGGGGTACGAGTGAATGGAGGGAACCTTGTTGGCCTGATATAATACCAGGCATCTATAACATTGCTGCAAAATGGGCCAAGAGGTACCATAGCCACTTATAAATGAGTCCAGGAGGAAGCAAGAGGTGCAAAAGCAGAGAAGACAAAAAGCAAACATGTTTCTTTTCCTGCCAATGCCAAGAAAACGGTCCTTACTATTTGTACCTTAGCTTTCGCATGGGATTGGAATCTTCCACTTCTTTCCCCCACCTGACTGCCTGCTATTTTATCCTCCAAGTGTCCAGAGGAATTCAGAATATAAAAAACAACATTTCAGCCTTAATAATTGGTTCTGTGATGCGAATGTCTCTGACTCTCCTCTCCAGTCCCCTCTAGATTATTAGGACAGAACAAGAGCTTTCATATTTCCTTTTAGCACTTCTTTGGAGGCTCTTCAAGATATGAGAATACTAGTTCTGAGGAAGCATACTACTTGTCAATTCTCGGAAAAAAAAGTACTTCAGATTCCAAATCCAAGTAACTTGCCGAAGTCCCAGAGCCAGTATGGAGGCAAGGTGGAGCAAAGTTTCAAATCCAAGACTTCCTGGATCCAAAGCCTATGCCTTGACAATTTTTTACTTTCTCATTACTAAAAAGTGAATGGAACAGAGCTTGACCAGACTTTACTATTCTTCCAGATCCTAAGAATCCTCCTGCTCTATATTATAATTTTCTATTTTGGGGGGAATACTCTTATTTCAGGACCCTAATTACTGAATTCTTACACTTAATGCAGTGGTCCAGTGTGTATAATCTTTGTTTCCCTCTAACATATCCCATGAAAGTGCTGGCCTCCTGATTTAATGAAATTAGCAGTGTGATGCTACAGTTCTTTGTTAACCCAAGGATCTGGTCTTCTGGACAGCTGCACTTTCTGTTACATGTTGTGATGACTGTAGAGGCATTAAAAACTCTTATTTGAAAGACTCAGCTCCAGTTTGCATTACAAGCCACAAAGCAATGCCCTATTGGTGTCAGGACATCACAGTACCATTCACTTGGAAGTCCTAGGTGTTACTGATCAACCACACATCCACCAAGAGTCACTGAAAAGTACATGGGTATCTGCTGCCTGAGGCTGGACCCCGTCCTTGGTGAGTCAGCGAATAGTTTGCTCAAAACACCTTGGATAGAGTGTTCAGCTGTGCGTCTCCACACGCTGTGAGATATTCAAGTAACAGCTCAGCTGTGTTTCAAGAACCTCATGATTAATGAAGGGAAATTGCCATCTTTTTCTCCATAGATTCCACAGGTGTGCGGAATCAAATTCCTGAAGATTCTGTGGAAAGACACTTTTTAATAGAAAATAGTGCTTTTTCCTATCAAGAAAGCCATTATATCCTGCTCACAATGAGGCCACGAGAGACGAATCCTACCCTCTGTCTCCCCTTAAATGGCACTGGGGAAGTAACCAAACAGCGCAGACCTATTCACTTACTTAATAAATGCTATAATATCAAGTAGCTTCTGGGAGACTCCGAGAGTCAAACGTGAAGGGCCTCTGACATGACCTAACAGACTTAAGGCCTGAAGGTGAGAGCCCTCAGTGCAGGACCAGGCCATGGGGAACTCAGCTGTATGGGGGCACAGTTTCAGCACGAGGAGACTCTGGGGAGGGCTGCTTGTTTTCCCCGCACACCGGAATTCACCTTGTCCTTTCCCGGTTCCCTACTCAGAGGAATCTCTCCCTTCTTTCTCGCAGCCTAGAGACTGCATTTCCCGCCTCCATCTTCTGACGCGCTCCCCGCGGGCCCAGAGGCACACCTGCCTGCGGTCGCTCCCGCGCCTCCAGCTGCGGGGCCTTCCCGCACTCCCCGCCCCGCCTTGCGGAAGAGGGGCCCCTGCTCCTCCCGACAGACTCTCTGCCATTCCCTGCCTCGGCGACGTCCCCACCCGGCCCCGCGCCGGACCTCAGCGCCCCGCTCTCCGGTCCAGCGAGACCTTTTCTGGCGGGCCGCAGGCCTGCCGCCTCGCAGGCCTGTCGCCTCGCAGCTGGCCTCGCTGGGGAGGCTCCAGGCTGCTCAGGCCTGCTCAGGACGCGGGGGGCGTCGGAGGCGGCGGCCTGAAGGCGGGGCCCTGCCTCGTCTGGGTGTGCGGACCCAGCCAGCGGCCTCACTCACCACAGCCGCGCGCGCCCGCAGACAAAGGCCGGCCCCGAGCCCTTAGGAACGCCGGCGCCAGCGGACCGGACTCCAACTCCCAGGAGGCTCCGCGCGCGCCCGAGCCCCGTGCCTTGGCGGCCCCGGCTTCCCCGAGCACTGTGGGAGACGTAGTTCGGCGATGCGACCCGCCGCTCGGGATCGGCGGGTCTAGGCGAGCGCTGGGAGCTCAGGTCTCTCCTGTTTGGACCGAGTCCGAGCGCCGACTTGTTCGCGGTCGTAGAACGACCAAGAGCGCCAAATGGCCACTCAGATTAGCCAGGCATGGGATGGCAGCTTGGTGAAGCCATCTCCGAGCCAGGGTTCTTGCATGGCGTTGTGGAAGGAAACAAAGCGTTGGGAAGAAATGAGTTGATAAAGCCCGGGGTGCTTAGGGTTTTGTGTTAAGAAATTCCCTGAGCCAAGACTAAGTGTTCTGAAATTAGAGTTCTGAGGCAAGGAGCAAATACTTCAAGCGCCGTCTGTGGGAGAAGAGAATTTGAAGACACTGGAGAATTCCAAGACAGTGTCGGAGAAGGCAATGGTGCCTCACTCCAGTACTCTTGCCTGGAAAGTCCCATGGACGGAGGAGCTTGGTGGGCTGCAGTCCATGGGGTCGCTAAGAGTCGGACAGGACTGAGCGACTTCACTTTGATTTTTCACTTTCATGCATTGGAGAAGGAAATGGCAATCCACTCCAGTATTCTTGCCTGGAGAATCCCAGGGACAGGGGAGCCCAGTGGGCTGCCGTCTATGGGGTTGCACAGAGTCGGACACGACTGAAACGACTTAGCAGCAGCAGCAGCTTCGGGGGAGTGTGTAATTTCCTTGGTTCTGTCTCGCAACAAAAATTTGAAGTGATGAGATGGACCGGTGTTACAGGTCCCTGCTACAGCTCAGTTTAATTTAGAAAGTAAAGGAAAACACAGCCTCCAGGCATGAGGCCATGCCAACCCAAAAGACCAAAGAGAGCCCCCCACCCCACCCTCCTGGGCCCAATTTTGCGCGTCCCCCCCCCCCCGCCCCGGCCCGGAGCCTTCCCTATGTAAATTTGGCTGGCCACAAGGGCTGTTTGTTTTACCTGTGGTTCTCACTCTGGTCCTCGAATCTTCCTTTGTTCTACTTTCCCTGGCTTTCCCCTTCCTTGTCCTTTAACCACCGCCATTCTGGTCTCCTTTTTCCTATTCTGACTACCTAACAGTAGGAAAGGAAGATAGTTCAACCTAGTGGAGAGCTATGCCCTTCAGATACTGTCAGTGAGAATTTGCACCCAAAATAATGGGTAAGAGATTAGGTTTGGATTTGTCTCGAATTTGCTTGTCAGCTCCATCACTGACTACCTGCAGAATTCTGGACAGGTTTCTTACCTGGTGGGGAACCAAGGGTAGAATCAGGTGGCAGCTCCAGTGGCTAGGGGAAGGCTTCTTGAAAGGGTCAGGGTCCTGGCCAGCCTCCTCCCCAGCCCCATCATATTGCTTCAGAGCAAAGGCAGGTTAGTCCATGAGTCAACTCAGAAAAAAATAATCGTTCTGCATATACTCCATGAATTATGGAGAGAAAAGAGTATTTTCTAGGGTAATAAATAGATTTTTCCCTTAACTGACTATGTGTCTTAAGTGAAAGGGAAGTTGCTCAGTCGTGCCCGACTCTTTGCGACCCCATGGGTAGTAGCCTGCCGCAAGCTCCTCTGTCCATGGGGTTTTCAAAGCAGGAGTCCTGGAGTGGGTTGCCATTTCCTTCTCCAGGGAATCTCCCAACCTAGAAATCGAACCCAGGTCTCTCACATTGTAGACAGACGCTTTACCATCTGAGCCACCAGGGAAGTCCCTGACTATGTGTCTTAAGCAGTGACAAATTGTAGGGCCTAGATCTGATAGACAGAGTGTCTGATGAACTATGGAATGAGGTTCGTGACACTGCACGGGAGACAGGGATCAAGACCATCCCCATGGAAAAGAAATGCAAAAAATGAAATGGCTGTCTGGGGAGGCCTTACAAATAGCTGTGAAAAGAAGAGAAGCGAAAAGCAAAGGAGAAAAGGAAAGATCTAAGCATCTGAATGCAGAATTCCAAAGAATAGCAAGAAGAGATAAGAAAGCCTTCAGCGATCAATGCAAAGAAATAGAGGAAAAGAGCAGAATGGGAAGACTAGAGATCTCTTCAAGAAAATTAGAGATACCAAGGGAACATTTCATGCAAAGATGGGCTCAATAAAGGACAGAAATGGTATGGACCTAACAGAAGCAGAAGATATTAAGAAGAGGTGGCAAGACTACACAGCAGAACTGTGCAAAAAAGATCTTCATGACCCGGATAATCACAATGGTGTGATCACTCACCTAGAGACAGACATCCTGGAATGTGAAGTCAAGTGGGCCTTAGAAAGCATCACTATGAACAAAGCTAGTGGAGGTGATGGAATTCCAGTTGAGCTATTTCAAATCCTGAAAGATGATGCCGTGAAAGTGCTGCACTCAATATGCCAGCAAGTTTGGAAAACTCAGCAGTGGCCACAGGACTGGAAAAGGTCAGATTTCATTCTAATCCCAAAGAAAGGCAATGCCAAAGAATGCTCAAACTACTGCACAATTGCACTCATCTCACACACTAGTAAAGTAATGCTCAAAATTTTCCAAGCCAGGCTTCAGCAATATGTGAACCGTGAACTTCCTGATGTTCAAGCTGGTTTTAGAAAAGGCAGAGCAACAGGAGGTCAAATTGTCGACATTTGTTGGATCATAGAAAAATCAAGAGAATTCCAGAAAAATATCTACTTCTGCTTCATTGACTATGCTAAAGCCTTTGACTGTGTGCATCATAACAAACTGTGAAAAATTCTTCAAGAGATGGGAAAATCAGACCACCTTACCTGAGAAATCTGTATGCAGAGCAAGAAGCAACAGTTAGAACTGGACTTGGAATAATGGACTGGTTCCAAATTGGGAAAAGGGTATGTCAAGGCTGCATGTTGTCACCTTGCTTATTTAACTTATATGCAGAGTACATCATGTGAAATACTAGGCTGGATGAAGCACAAGCTGGAATCAAGATTGCAGGGAGAAATATCAACAGCCTCAGATATGCAGATGATACTACCTTTATGGCAGAAAGTGAAGAGAAACTAAAGAACCTGTTGGTGAAAGTGAAGGTGGAGAATGAAAAAGCTGGCTTAAAACTCAACTTTCAAAAAGCTAAGATCATGGCATCTGGTTCCATCACTTCATGGCAAATAGATGGGGAAACAGTGGAAACCGTATCAGACTTTATTTTTATTTGGTCTCCAAAATCACTGCAGATGGTGACTGCAGCCATGAAATTAAAAGTCACTTGCTCCTTGGAAGGAAAGTTATGACAAACCTAGACAGCATATTAAAAAGCAGATACTACTTTGCTGACAAAGGTCCATCTAGTCAAAGCTATGATTTTTCCAGTAGTCATGTATGGATGTGAGAGTTGGACCATAAAGAAAGCTGAGTGCTGAAGGATTGATGCTTTTGAACTGTGGTGTTGGAGAAGACTCTTGAGAATCCCTTGGACTGCAAGGAGATCAAACTAGTCAATCCTAAAGGGAATCAGTCCTGAATATTCATTGGAAGGACTGATGCTGAAGCTGAAGCGCCAATACTTTGGCCCCTGCTGTAAAGAACTGACTCATTGGAAAAGGCCCTGATTCTGGGAAAGATTGAAGGCAGGAGGGGAAGGGGACGGCAGAGGATGAGATGGTTGAATGGCATCACGGACTTGATGGACATGAGTTTGAGCAAGCTCCGGGAGATGGTGAAGGAGAGGGAAGCCTGGCATGCTGCAGTCCATGGTGTCACAAAGAATTGGACATGACTGAGCTGAACTGGAGAGTCACGCAGTGCATGGGGCAAGAGCTCTGTTTTTTCACGGGACTTCTCTGAAGAGCCAGTCTAGCACAGGCAGTCACATCCTTGGCCCTGCTTTATGACACTGGGAGGGGGCAAAGGTCGATTTTGAGACTCTGTGCAATAAGGCCTCTCTGAAATGCCTTAGGCCACCTTCAAATGTATTTTTATAGGATCCTGGCCTCTGAGAGGGAATTTGAACAGGGAAGACTGGCATTAAAGTTCATGGTGACTGAGCCTGCTTGACTTCCACCCCCTTGGAACCGTGCTTGTTTTCCTTTATCCTGGAGCTCTCCTCAGTATACTTCTCTCTAAGCTCCCTGCTCCAGAGCTCCCACTCAGAGACTATCCTGTTGAATGAGGGGTTTTACAAGGTATGCTTCCTTTTGCTAGGTCCGTGTTCTCTACCAAAAAGCCACCTGTTAAACAAACCATTTAATTTAACACAGTGTACAAAGTGTAATAAGTTGATTCCTAAATGTGAGTTATTGCTATTACTAACAACACATCATTACATAAGTTCTTTGAACTTGTACGTCCTGAGCCCTTTTTAAATATCGGGTACTGTGTCAGCTACTGTGCTGGGTTTTGGGGACACAAATGTCAGCAAGATGGACTGCCTTCTCCTAGGAAGGGAGCTGACAGTCTAGTTGAGAAGAATGCACCCCCTTCCTCCCAACCTGGCCAGCAGCTGTCTCACAGAGAATTTCCTGCAGGGGAAACTCCTGTAGGCCCCACTCCCAAAAGACCTCTCTGCATGAACACAGGGCTCCCTGTAGCGCCTCCTTCATTACTTGTTCCAGCGTCAGAGAGAGAGAAAAGGGTAGAGCATTAGGGGCCTGCACTATCACCGCTCTTTTTTTCCTTCTACACAGCCGCAGATAATTTTCAAAGCCCAGGTGGCCCAAAGCAAGGGCCAGTTCTTGTGCCTGATTGAACGGCGCCGTACGAGTGGCTCTGCTTGCCTTTCTCCCAAGCCTGTGTCAGTAAGACTGTGTGTCACCCCCAGGCCTGGGAGTCAGTTTCCCTGCTGATAAACAACACCCAGCACCCAGAAGTCCTGTCAGTCAGGTCAGGATCAGCTGTGGCTGTTGGGACATTTCAGTTCCTATTGTGAAAGTAGGTGGCAAATCTTTGGGGGGAAAAGGTGACTATAGAGGGGAAATGGTCACCTTTCTCAGCAAACCTTCAGGCGTCCCAGGAAAGAGGACACATCGAATAGAACACAGAGGAGAAAGCCATTAGGAATGGAGCTGATGAGAGCCACCCGCCATCCCCTGCCCCACACTTGGCAGTCTTTACTCAGATCCTGCATGGGCCGAGTCCTCAACCACTGCCTGCGTCTTAGGACACACTCAACAGGAAGGCGGGAGGCTCGGTGAGGGTGTCAGCAGGTGAGGGTGTCAGCAACGTAAATTTTAAAAATTGTCAAAAAACCATTCTGTTACTTCCCATGCATCTCAAGACACTGCAGAAGTACAAACACTTCAGAAACCGATGCTATGATAAAAGGCGAACCATTTGGCAAAAAAGGTGAATGTTTATGTAACTCCTATGCCAAGATAGCCTTCAGATGGGTTACATGTAAAACTTAAACCCAGATCCATAAAAGACACAGAAGAATGTATGGTTTCAAATCTTGGCATAGGAAACGTTTCCCTGACCATGGCAATGAAGGCAGAAACAATTAGGAATAAGATTGCTGGATTTGACTCCATTAAAATCAATAGCTCTGTGTCAGCACCATCATTAAATGAAGTTAACACATGCTAGGAAAATATTAATAATTGTCATATTTAAAGAGACCACACAAATCAATAAGAGAAAGAAATCATTTCAATGGAAATTTGGCAAAGGATAGCAACTCATACATACATAAAAATAGAATTCAGGAAAAATACTTAGACCCTATTAATTTTTGAAAGTGCTAATTGAAACAAAGGAAAATTTTCCCTATAGCTAGTGAATGGCAAAGTATTGCAAAGAGGACTAGGGAAGCAGAGGCTTTTCATCCCTGCGTTAATTGAGATAGTTGTTCTGATTAGATATTTTCTAATATGTATCAAGAAGTCCTAAAGATATACATCTGACTGCTACAGCCTTTTTTCCCCCTTAGGAAAAGGGAAAATGAAATAATTGTATCCTAAATATGAAAGGAAAGCTATGGAATTCTGTAGTAAATCTAAACTGAATCATTGACTTTGAATGGATTCCTGGTTCCCTTGAAGGGAGATGAGATGGCATCATGATGCTCAAGGAAGGGTAGGGGCTTCTTTGCCGCCATATTCTCAACAAAGTCATTGGGTCCATAGCGGTAGAATGAGGCTCTGTCCTCCTGGAGGAGTTTATCAGAATAATTTTCACTATGCCTCAAGTCTGTGTTTACTCCAGTCCCCATGAGAAATGCAACCCCCTTACGAATCCCCATCTCACCCCACAACTCCGTTCACTCACTAACCAGTCTTCCCATCCCTCTGAAACCATCACGCTAGGTCCACCATGGAGGCCAGTGCTGGGGAGAAAGCTGGGTTTCTTTCATACCCCTCCTGCTCAGTGGGCAGGCTTGAGTAGCTAAACTTGCCAGAAAGAAAGGGATCTGTGATTTAGTGCAGTTCTCTGGAGGGTTGCTAGTACCTTGATTAGAGCCACACAAGTCTCTTGACTTGCCAGCTACCCTCAGAGCTGGAAGTCATCCTGGCCTCTCCTTGGGCAAGCCAGTCCTGCTCTCTGCAGCTGCTGCTGTCTCTTTGCCCAAGTATGCCTTCTGTTTGATCTCACTACTCTCACCTGATTTGTAAATTCAGGACACTAATAATTTGGGCTTAATGATGCCTTGTGTGTGCTTCTTAGCTTTCGCAACCTCAAACTTCCTTCAGCCACTCAAATAGAAATTATTTATCCTTCAGTTCAGTTCAGTCACTCAGTTGTGTCCGACTCTTTGCGACCCCGTGGACCGCAGCATTCCAGGCTTCCCTGTCCATCACCAATTTCCAGAGCTTACTCTAACTCATGTCCATTGAGTTGGTGATGCCATCCAACCATCTCATCCTCTGTCATCCCCTTCTCCTCCTGCCTTCAATCTTTCCCAGCATTAGGGTCTTTTCCAATGAGTTGGTTCTTCGAATCAGGTGGCCAAAGTTTACCCTTAAGGGAGCTATTTATGCATGCTTCCGATATTTTTAAATTCTTGCCACTTATTTCTAGTGTATAACTAGCTGTGCCTTTCTCCATTTAGCCTCTTGACAGAACTGTTTGTAAACCAGAAGATGGAAGGGAGAGTTTGGGGTGGGAACTGGTGCCCTGCACTTAGTATATGCTTGCATGTTTCCAGGGCTATGGGCCTGGCCATCATTTCCTGCTGAGCCTTTCATGTCTGGAGCTGATGATTCTGTTTGGTATCATTTACTGGGGATGCTGTACGTTCCCCTTAGGATATAGAGGCTGCTTGACACAAAACGAGGAGGTGCCCTTTGTTGTGTGTGTGAATGCTATCCTCTCATAATGTCCCTTCTGAGTAAGTATCACGGGGGAGCACAGCCCATTATGTAGGGAGGCCTGCCAAGCAACGAGAAGGTTAAGATGTCAATGCAACTGCAGCTGGGAGCTTAGCTGCTCAGGTTATCTGTTATATTTGAAACAAAGACCTAGAATTTAGAGTTAAGGAATATTTGACAAAATATGCTCTTTAGAAACTTGTTTACCATGATCAGTTTATATTAAGTCAAAAGATAGGTATAGATTATAAAACAATAAAATAGAATTAACCGATAGAATCTGAGCTCTAGAGCTTTCTAGAGTCTGAAATCTTTACAAAGTATTATAATTCATTATGATATAAAAGAATAAATACATTACAAAAAATGAAGAAAAGTCTTACAGGCAATGGCCCCTTTCCCAATTTAGCACAACTAGTAACAATGAATGCTTCTATAGGAGTTACAAAATTGTGCCATTTAAAACTTGCTCAGTTATTTCTTAAGTAATAATTGGCCACAGTGGGAAACTAAAGAATATAGCAACATAATGTTTATTAAATAACAACTGAATTAACAACATATAAAATTATCTAAAATTCTGTCATGTTTATCAAAGCAATACTCACATAATGTAAAAGAAAATTCACATAATGTATTTTATCATCAACAACAAAAAAAGAAAGGAGAAAATTCAATTTACATTACCGGGAAAGGGTGACTCAAAGATGTGTAAGACAAAAATAATATTAATAAAAGGAGAAATAAATTAGAAAACACAAAAGATAAGTTATAAACCCCCCAAAACACAATTCACTAAAAAAATCTGATCAAGAAAAACAGATCAATATGTAAAAACAATACTTCATTAGGAAAGAGCATGGCAAAGATAATGCAAGCTGGAATCAAGGTTGCTGGGAGAAATATCAATAACCTCATGTATGCGGATGACACCACCCTTATGGCAGAAAGCGAAAAACTAGAGAGCCTCTTGATGAAAGTGAACGAGGAGAGTGAAAAAAGTTGGCTTAAAACTAAACATTCAGAAAACTAAGATCATGGAATCCAGTCCCATCACTTCATGGCAGATAGATGGGGAAGCAATGGAAACAGTGAGAGACAATTTTTTGAGGCTCCAAAATCACTGCAGATGGTGACTGCAGCCATGACATTAAAAGATGCTTGCTCCTTGGAAGAAAAGTTATGAACAACGTAGACACCATATTAAAAAAGAGACATTACTTTGCAAACAAAGGTCTGCCTAGTCAGAGCTATGGCTTTACCAGTAGTCGTGTATGGATGTGAGAGTGGGACTATAAAGAAAGCTGAGCACCGAAGAATTGATGCTTTTGAATTGTGGTGCTGGAGAAGACTCTTGAGAGTCCCTTACTGCAAGGAGATCCAACCAGTTAATCCTAAAGGAAATCAGTTCTGAATATTCATTGCAAGTAGTGATGCTGAAGCTGAAGCTCCAATATTATGGCCACCTGATGTGAAGAACTGACTCATTTGAAAAGACCCTGATGCTGAGAAAGATTGAAGGCAGGAGGAGAAGGCGACGACAGAGGATGAGATGGTCGGATGGCATCATTGACTCGATGGACATGAGTCTAAGGAGCTCCAGGAGTTGGTGATGGACAGGGAGGCCTGGCGTGCTGCAGTCCAAGGGGTCGCAAAGTGTAGGACATGACTGAGCGACTGAACTGAACAGTTTGGGGTCTTTGGTTTCACTTATGACCACCAGAGGGCACAATAGCATAGTTTTTTTTTTTCCCCTTTCACTTTTCTTTGCTGAGAAGTATTGGATGAGTTCTGGGCTGTTTATTTGACAGGCGATTCATGGGGTGGCAGAGTCCGACTGAGCGGCTGAACTGAACTGAACTGATGGGGTTTGTGGTGGTGGGGGCGGTGGAGGGGAGGAAGAGCCAGCCTGCACAAGTGTTAGTTTCAGAAGGGATCGAGGAGATCTGCGTTTGCCCACCTCCATTGGACCCAGTGCATGAGTGCTTAGCCGTGTTTGACTCTTTGTGACCCCGTGGACTGTCGCCCCACAGCTCCTCTGTCCATGGAAGTTCCCAGGCAAGAATAATGGAGTTGGTTGCCATCTCCTTCTCCAGGGGGTCCCCCTGGCCCAGGGATCAAGCCCAGGGCTCTTGTGACTCCTGCACTGGCAGGTGGGTTCTTGACCAACTGTGCCGCCTGCGGATTTTCACAGTCTGAGCCCCCAGGGAAGCCACCAGGGAAGCCACCTTCTGCTGCAGGCACATCCCAACGAGGGCCTAAAGCCCTGCGGGAAGAGAAAGGGAAAAGACAGGTAATTTGTAGCACGAATTAGTAAATGAATATAATTTCCAGGAAAAAAATGATGGATTTCTGAACAGGAAAATCTGCCAGCTCAGATCGCATTTGACGTTCACTCCTGGAGCACCAGAGAGGGGGAGATTTTGCTTCCCTTCTTTGTGTTGAAAGTGCTTCAGAAACTCAGAAGGGCAGAATTAACTGGCTTCTAACTCATGCATGCCCCGAGAGGGCAAACAATCCTTCCAGAATAGCAGTGCTAAATTAGAAAAGAAATTTATCAAAGTTCCTTTCCGGCCCAAAGATTATTTTTTTTTAATCATTAAATAACTTCCAAGGGCCATCTTCAGCCCTGTGGTCGAAAGTGTACCAATATAAAAGTCACACACCTGTCACAAACCCTTCTGCGACTTTGGGCAGATCACTTCAAATGACTCAAATGACGACGACGATCTTGCCTGTGTCATGGAGTGGTGAAGGTCAATTCTGGTAGTAGCAATTCACTTTTTGAAAACATAAGACCGTCTGTGTATGTAAGGGTTTCATGTTACCCAGTGGGCCTAGAACTAGTCTCTCTCCCTTAGACCTCCCACAGGGCTGCCAGTGTGCAGTCTATGATCCTTACACCCTCCTCTGCCACGTCAGCGAGTTATCTACATGTCTCCTCTTGACTATGAGAGCAAGGTCTTGACCCAGGGCATTTGTGAACCTCTTCATTCCTGAGCAGTGTCATTCACGTTCAGTTCAGTCCAGTTGTTCAGTTGCGTCCGACTCTACAGGCTGCATTACACCAGGCCTCCCTGTCCATCACCAACTCCCAGAGCTTCCTCAAACTCATGTCCATCGAGTCAATGATGCCATCTGACCATCTCATCCTCTGTCATCCCCTTCTCCTCCTGCCTTCAATCTTTCTCAGCATCAGGGTCTTTTCAAATGAGTCAGCTCTTCACATCAGTATTGGAGCTTCAGCTTCAGCATCACTGCTTTCAATGAATATTCAGGACTGATTCCTTTAGGATAGACTGGTTGGATCTCCTTGCCGTCCAAGGGACTCTCAAGAGTCTTCTCCAGCACCACAGTTCAAAAGCATCAATTCTTCGGTGCTCAGCTTTCTTTATAGTCCAACTCTCACATCTGTACACGACCACTGGTAAAACCATAGCTTTGACTAGACAGACCTTTGTTGGCAAAGTAATGTCTCTGCTTTTTAATATGGTGTCTAGATTGTTCATAACTTTTCTTGCAAGGAGTAAGAGTCTTTTAAAGTCGTGGCTGAAGTCACCATCTGCTGTGATTTTGGGGCCCCCAAAATAAAGTCTGTCACTGTTTCTGTTGCTTCCCCATCTACTTGACATGAAGTGATGGGATTGGATTTCATGATCTTAATTTCCTGAATGTTGAGTTTTAAGCCAACTTTTTCACTCTTCTCTTTCACTTTCAAGAGGCTCTTTACTTTTTCTTTGCTTTCTGCCATAAGGGTGGTGTCATCTGCATGTCTGAGGTTATTGATGTTTCTCCCGGCAATCTTGATTCCAGCTTGTGCTTCTTCCAGTCCAGCATTTCTCATGATGTATTCTGCATATAAGTTAAATAAGCAGGGTAACAATATACAGCCTTGACGTACTCCTTTTCCTATTTGGAACCAGTCTGTTGTTCCATGTCCAGTTCTAACTGTTGCTTCCTGATCTGCATACAGATTTCTCGGGAGACAGGTCAGGTGATCTGATATTTCCATCTCTTTAAAAGTTTCCAAAGTTTGTTGTGTCAGTCAAAGGCTTTGACATAGTCAATAAAACAGGATTGGATGTTCTTCTGGAACTCTCTTGCTTTTTCGATGATCCAATGGATGTTGGCAATTTGATCTCTGGTTCCTCTGGCTTTTCTAAATCCAGATTGAACATCTGGAAGTTCACGGTTCACGTACTGTTGAAGCCTGGCTTGAAGAATTTTGAGAATTACTTTGCTAGCATGTGAAATAAGTGCAATTGTGTGGTAGTTTGAGTATTCTTTGGCATTGCCTTTCTTTGGGATTGGAATGAAAACTGACCTTTCCAGTCCTCTGGCCACTATTGAGTTCTCCAAATTTGCTGGCATACTGAGTGCAGCACTTTCACAGCATCATCTTTTACGATTTGAAATAGCTCAACCAGAATTCCATCACCTCCACCTCCAGTGTCATACATGCAGCAGATACTCAATATTTAGTAAGGGAATACATGAAACCTTTTTCAGTAATACCAATGACTCTCTTCTTCATTCTAACCCTAGCGTAGCCAAAGCATACAGATTAGGAAAAAAGTGTCATCAGTCACTGTCACGGTGATATATGAGAAAATCCTGTGGAAAACAAAAATAAAATCACTAGAAAATACTTTGAATTTTGTATGGTCACGGGACACAGTCAGTTAACAATTGTATACATACATAATGGCAACACAGAATTACAAAATGAAACAAAAGCACTTTTTATAATAGTGTCAAAACATCAAATATCTATGAAGAAATTAACAAAATACATACAAGTTCTCTACACCAAAAGCTGCAAAGCACTGCTGAGAAAAATTAAGGCAGACCTAAATAAGTGGAGAGGTATATAATGTTTATTGATTCAGTTAAGACGGCATTTCTCCTGAAATGGATTTATAGGCTCAGTGGAAGTCCCAGCAAGACTTTCTAATTTACTTAAAGCTTTATTTTATTTTTGGTTGTGCTGGGTCTCCATCGCTGCACCTGGGTTTCCTCTAGTTTTGGGGAGCAGGCCTCTCATCGTGGAGGCTCCCCTGGTTGCAGACACAGGCTCTAGGCTTGAGGACTTCAGTAGCCACAACAGGAGAGCCGCAAGGTGCTGGCTCAGTAGCCGTGGCGCACGGCTTTGTTGCTCTGAGGCATTTGGAGTCTCCCCAGACCAGGGATCAAATCCATGTCCTCCGCATTGGCAGGGAGATTCTTACCCATTGTGCCAGCAGGAAGTCCCCAGCAAGACTTTTTAAGATGTAGACAGCTGATTCTGAAATTTACAGAGAATGGCGGAGAATCTAGAATAACCACAACGATCTTTTAAAAGACGAACCAAGTTGGAGAACTTCTCTAACCTGATTTCAAGAGTCATTCTAAACTAAGTAATAAGGAGAGTGTTTATTGGCACAAGAATAGACAAACCAGTGGGACAGAATAGAGAGTCAAGAAACAGACTCACACAGTCACTCAATTTTCTACCACGGCACCAAATCAACCCAACTGGGAGAGAAGTCCTAATAAACACAGTGTTTAACACTGAATAATTGTACTTTAAAAAAAAGAAACTCAATCCCTGTCTCACTACATACACAAAAATTAAGATGAACCATAGCCCTAAAAATAAGAACTAGGACCATAAAGTATATTCAAAATTACACAGGAGATTGCTTTTATGACCTTGGAATAGGCAACGTTTTCTTAGATAGGACACAAAAACACCAATCATTAAAAAATAATAAATTAGCCTTTGTAAATATTTCTATTAAAATGGGAAAAGGACTGACAAGGACTTGAATAGACACTTCTCCAAAGATGATCTACAGATGGCCACTAAACACACAAAAAACGCACACATCACTAGTCACAAGGGGATTACAGTCAAAGCCATCTTGAGACACTACTTCACATGCAATGGGATGGCCAGTATGTACACATTCATGTCAAGTGTTTTGGTGAGGATGTGGCAGAATTGGAACCCTTGTGCACTGTTGGTGGAAATGTAAAATGGCACTGCCGTTGTGGAAACGATATGGCACTCCTCAAAAAAGTCAACACAGAATTCCGCTTCTGGGTAAATACCTGGAAGAATCAAAGCACGGACTTGAACAGACATGTGGATACCAATGTTCACAGCAGCAGTATCCACAACAGCTCAACATGGAAACAAGCCACATGCCCACCCGTGGACGAATGGATGAGCAAGACGTGTGTATACCTGAACTGGAACATTATTCAGCCTGAAATAGGAAGGAATTCTAACGTATGCTACAGCATAGGGAAGCCTTGATGACTTTGAAGCCAGTCACAAAAGGACAAATATTATGTGATTCCGTTTATGTGAGGTCCCTGGAGCAGTCAAATTCATAGAGACGAATCTGAATGGTGGTGCCAGCAGCTTCAGGGAGGGAAAAATGGGGAGTTCTGGTGTAATGGGTGCAGAGTTTAGTTTGGGGTGATGCAGAAATCCTGGAGATGGGCAGTGCTGATGGTTTCACAGCAGTGTGAGTGTTGATTCCATGCCACTGAGCTGTCTGTTTAAAAATGGTCAGTTTTGGCATGTATATTTAGCTGCAATAATGCAGAGAGTAAGAA
The DNA here is from genome assembly GCF_032405125.1 of Capricornis sumatraensis. NCBI lineage: Eukaryota > Metazoa > Chordata > Mammalia > Artiodactyla > Bovidae > Capricornis > Capricornis sumatraensis. The sequence continues at coordinate 225,020 of NC_091078.1, forward strand.
AAATTTCATTAACACTGTGTACATATTTGTCATCACGGAATTTGTGAAGGCAAAGGCAAGCCACAACTTCTGTGATGCCTCTACAGGGCGCAGCAGAGCCTAATGCAGGTCTTTAACGGCACACCCCAGCTTGTTCCAAAGTTCCTCAGAGGTGCCTGCAGCTAAACACAGTCACCTAACGCTTCCTCGGAGCTTGCTCTGCGAGTGGACCGTCTTCCAAGTGCTCGATGGGTGGTGTGATATTCATGTATTTATTTGGTTGTGCTGGGTCTAGTTGCGGCATGCAGGATCTTCTAGCGGCGGCCTGTGGGATCCAGTTCCCCGACCTGGGATCGAACCTTGGCACCCTCCACTGGGAGCTGGGACTCTCAACCACCTAACCATCAGAGAATCCCCTCTGTGGGTGGTGACTTGCGCTGCCTCTTCTCAGCTTTAAGAGGCATGTAATTACCCGCCTGAGGAAGGGGCTTAAATCAGGGGAGCCACGGTGATGAGCATGCCACAACCCCCAAGGCAGGAAGCGGAGCCGCAAAGCCTCTGCGGTGCAGCCCCAGGCTCATACCTCTGACCACCGGACACCCTGTTTCTCGCATATCCCCTTCCAGCTCCCTCTGCCACTCCGCAGGCATTTGCTGTCCTCTTTTCATGTACGGAATCCCGTTCTGTTTTGAGGAAGTGAACACAGCGGGTCTGCGCCCCCAGCTCTTCTGAACCACTGCGGCCACAGGAGCTCTTGTGGGGCCACCTGGCACTTCTTCTGGAAGCAGACAGAGGGTCAGGCACTCTAACCTGCTTGTCTTCTTGGCAGACTTGTTCTTTCGTACAGCCTCTCTTGTTCCCAAATATTCTTTCTTTTTTCAGGAAAAGATGTTTCGGGGATAAGAACAATGCAACAGTAGAAGAATACTGAAAAAAAAGAAGAAAAATTTGTGACTAATTCTGTCAAACAGAGAAAAGCATCATGAACATTTCTGTTAAAGGCACAATGTGGTCATAGTGGTAAATAAAAATTGCCCATCCAATCAAATGGATATTATTAATGATAACATAACCATTCCCACACTGTTGAACATTTAAGATGCTTCATATTTGCAATTTAATGGTGGTTGGTATTCTAAAGCCTACTCCCCGCCCCCGCCCCCCCTTCTCAATTAGGATAATTTTACACTCCTCGCTGGTTGTAGCAGCTTCGGTTGCTGCCCCTCCCTTCTGGAGGTCCCTTAGAGGTACTCCTGCCCACTTAGCGATTTTGGATCCCCCCGGTAAGTTGGTCTCAGAGACTCCCTGTGGCCAGAAGTCACCTTGGAGCCCTTCCCTGCCTGGAAGTCTCTTCGGCTTATATGTCAGTGGATGGAAAAGGGGGTAGCCACAGCGGACCCCAGAAGCAGCAGAGCACGTGTTGCCACACAGAGACACAAATCACCTCCTTGAGCAGCCTCTTGGCTCAGATTTGGTACCCACAGTTGGCAAGTTGGTGTGCCCTCTGGACATCTTGTAGTCCGTAGGCCCTGTGGAGGGTACCAGAGGAGCTCGCTGAGCCCATGTGAGCGTCTGTCACACAGTGATTTCCAAGAATTAAGAACTATGTTACTTAGAAAACCGCTTAGCAAGTGTTTTATAAAGACAGATACGTTAGGAGTGGAAGCGCGGACGCGTGGCAGGCTCCGAGCACTCCGCTCGCCGGGCGCCCTGATGACTGCAAAAGGGCCCGCCGTGGACCGAGACGCGTCTTTCCTGGAAGCTTCCAGCAGGGGGCAGGGCAGGCACGTTTAGGAAGCTCTTTCCTGACTGCGTCAAACTTTTATTATTTTGGGCTCCAAAATCACTGCAGATGGTGACTGCAGCCATGAAATTAAAAGACACTTACTCCTTGGAAGAAAAGTTATGACCAACCTAGATAGCATATTAGAAAGCAGAGACATTACTTTGCCAACTAAAGTCTGTCTAGTCAAGGCTATGGTTTTTCCTGTGGTCATGTATGGATGTGAGAGTTGGACTGTGAAGAAGGCTGAGCACCGAAGAATTGATGCTTTTGAACTGTGGTGTTGGAGAAGACTCTTGAGAGTCCCTTGGACTGCAAGGAGATCCAACCAGCCCATTCTGAAGGAGATCAGCCCTGGGATTTCTTTGGAAGGAATGATGCTAAAGCTGAAGCTCCAGTACTTTGGCCACCTCACGCGAAGAGTTGACTCATTGGAAAAGACTCTGATGCTGGGAGGGATTGGGGGCAGGAGGAGAAGGGAAAGACAGAGGATGAGATGGCTGGATGGCATCACCAACTCGATGGACATGGGTTTGGGTGAACTCTGAGAGTTGGTGATGGACAGGGAGGCCTGGTGTGATGCAGTTCATGGGGTCACAAAGAGTTGGACACGACTGAGCGACTGAACTGAACTGAACCGAACCGAACTTCCTGACTGCACCAGGCTTTACACTGCAGAATCACTGAAAAGGTTTGGAACGCACTGTCTGTCTTTATGAACTGAGGTTTATTGACTTTCCAAGCAGAATCATTCCATCCCGAAGGAATTCTTTTAAAAGCAACAGCATGTGTTAGGATCAAGCGGACCCAGTGGGACTTGCTTGCTCGCCTTTCTGTGGACTTCGTCACGCGGATGTGGCAGCCGGAGCGCGGGTGGGGTGCGGCCTGGCGGAGACGGCCGGGGAGGTGGGTTCCTCCTGATGCCGCCGCTTGAGGGTGCTGGTTAAACACTCGCAGGTCAGGGGGAAATGCGTTTGTAGTGGTCCACAGCTCCCAGTTAGACTTGGGCATGAAAGAAATGTAAGTATTTTCCATAATTCCAATCTAATTTCTTTCCATTTTATGCCTAGTTAGTGATGGTTCAGCCATTTTAGATTTAAAACTTGCTGGTGTTTTAGATGCAAAACACCTCGCCTCACCCTTGGGTCGACTACAGCTGGGAGGCACAGGCCTGGCCACCGCTGCACACGTGGTAGCCTGGGGGCGGCTGCGAGGAAAGTGCTGATGGGTGAGCAGGTGGGGGCTCCTCCCTTCCTGTATGGCTCAGAATGGATTGAACGCTGGCCTGTGCTTTCTGAGCCACAGGTGTTATGCGGAATGCCCTGTGCGCACATAAGGCGGTCTTCACAACATGTCGTCCCAGAGAAACCCCATATTCCTAGATAGAAGCTTCAACATGGAAGTTTAGTCAGGAGATGAGGAGATGGAAACTAGTTGTTAAAGCTGATCAAGGGCCTTGACACTCATGGTGGACGTGGGATTGGGTGAGCCACAACACTCAGCCCTCCCCACGCAGCATTTCCCTCCTGAGGCTACACCCCCCACACAGGCCTTTGGCCACAAAGGACCCATTGTCTCTGCACTGAGTGCTGGTGCTGAACTGCCCTGTGCAGCTGTCATAACACTGGAATCTGCTGGCTCTTCCTTGGACAGTTGAGTAACCAGATCTGGGTCTGATGTTTGCAGTTTCTGCTTGACCCCTACCCCTGGCATGACAAGGGGCTCTCTGCATCCCAGGTCCCGTGAATTCCAGCTGACATGCACCTTAGGCTTCCCAAGCCTTCACTGTGCCCACACCTGTTTTGCTGTGGGAACTTTGACCTGGTTCACAACCTGCCTGGGAGTGCTGCACATGTCCAGAGACTCGGGGGGCAGGGAGAAATAAATTGCCCCCTGTTTCTTCTTTCCCTGCTTCCCTAGAGTAGATGGCAAAGGGTTTGGTTTTAAATTTGGAATGGTGGACCCTATAGTCTTTGAAAATATCTCATTATCTGACCCTTTTCCCTTTTCATTTTGACACCTGGGATTTGTTGCTAAGTCCTGAAAGCCTGGAGCCATGTTATCGACTACCTTCTAGTGTTTCGTGCTTTTCCTATTACACTTTACATGAGCAGAACCAGGTCTTTTCCTTTCACCTCCTGTTCTCACTCCAGCCTTTGGGTCAGGGGATCGCACATTCTAATAGTAATGCTGTGCAAAAGGTGTTCATTGCACTGTCACATAACTTCTATGACACAGCCACATTTTGTTGCTGTGGAACAAAAAAGGAACAGAAAAACGAAGGCAGGAGGAGGCTGAGTGTTGGCCCAAGGTCAGTGAAAAAGGTAAGCTTCAAGTTCTTCTGGCTCTCTGCACCATGTCTTTTCAGAATTAATAGAACCTCAGTGCTATGTGGACTGGCTGTGGCTTAGAAGGCCTGTCATGCAATATGCTCGAGTCGGCATCAGTCAAGGCTGATGGCTCTTCCTCTCTCTGTCTCTCCAGGGTCTCTGGAGGCAAGTTGATAGGATTCCCATTTACCTGAGAAGGGCCTTCTGTAGAAGACCCTCATCGTAGGTGAATCCTTCAGACACTGAACGAGAACAGCAAGGAGATCTCTTCTTTCCTTCCTTCCTTTCTAGAAAGGAAAGGAAGCTGTGGAACAGAGATCTTTTTGTCATTTGTGTGACATCTTCTGGGACTCCTGTGAGTTAGTTGCTTCCCCTCTATATTTCCCAGTCCCAGGGCCACTGCTTAAACTGAGCAAATGAGCATTGCAAAACTTGAAATGACTGCTGTTCTAATTCATGATCTGGGTGGGTCTGTTTATTACTATAATGAGTTTCCAGCAGATGGCAGGAAAGTGTCATGAAGAGCAGGCGCCTTGTTCTCATTTGTGCGGCATCTCTGAATTATCACTGGATGTACCCTTGTTACATCTGAGCTGGTGCCATAGCAGAAAGATGGCCACCATGAGCAAGACCTGCACCTTGGTGCCCAGCTGAGGGAGCAGGGTGCCAGGGCCTCCCGTCCACCACAGCCAGATGGGGCCAGGGCAGTGAGGTCTGGTCCTCAGGATTGTCTTGGTGGCCACAAAGGCTCTTCAAGGCACATGATTTAGTCCAGAGTTTCTCAAACTATGGCTGATGAGCCAGTCCAGCCACTGTTTGTTTTTGTTTGGCCAGAAAGACAAGGATGGTTTTTATATTTTTTAATGGTTGGAAGAAAAATCAAAAGAAAATGATATTTTGAGACATGAGAAAGCTATATAAATTCAAATTTTAGTATTCACGAATGAAGCTTTGTTGGCACACAGCCATGCTCATTTGTTTACATATGGACTCTAGCTGCTTCTGACCCACAACAGCAGCGCTGAGGAGTCACGACAGATGCCACAGAACCTCAACTATTTCTCTCTGGCCCTTTACAGAAAAGTGTTGCCAACCCCTGGATTAGTCTTATGGGACTTGCATTGGCTCCAAGTTATCACTGTATTTTTGGGTGTGCATACCTAAGCAGATGGTGAGCCAGGGCCAGAATAGGGCAGGAGACCCAGAGGCTGCTGATGCATGGTGGGTTCTGGAGAACCTTGGGAGTTGGAGGTTATGGGTCCTATTCCAGGCCATAAATACCCTATCCAGAGGGAGCAATATTTTTGGGGAAAGTGATTTCTCCTTAGCCCGAGGCCTGCTTGCAGTTGCTATAGCCTTAGTTGCAAAGATGGGTTTTTGTTTCAGTACCCCTGTCTGGCCATACACAAGCCATGACTCCTGGACCCAGCAGAAGACATCCAGCCTTTCAAACTCCTTTGGTGACAGATTTGAGCATCTGCTGGTGTCTTGTGCATGCTAAGTTGCTTCAGTCATCTTTGACTATTTGTGACCCCGTGGACAGTAGGCCAGGCTCCTCTGACCATGGAATTTTCCAGGCAAGAATACTGGAGCAGATTGCCATTTCCTTCTCCAGGGGGTCTTCTCGACCCAGGGATGTCTCCTGCATTGGCAGGCGGTTCTTTACCTCTAGCGCCACTCTGTCTTAACCCTGCCTGAACTCTCAGGTGATTCCTAACAAAGTGTAAGGGAGAGCCTCCATGACCTTCTGGATAATCAGGTGGAGGTGGATGTACACAAGAGGCAGCCACACTCTGAAAACCTAAACTTGAAGCCCTTGGGTTCCCTATAGAAACATCTTCAACAGATCAATTCAGTGAAAGTAATTTCCGCAACCCAGCAGTTGACTTCCTGGGCCACATTCTGTTCGAAATAGATATGCTTATAGGATCAAAGATGCACCATCTGTCATGAAGTCTGGTTGTCTTCACTTTCAAAAGATATCCAAATTTCTGTTTTGCAACATAAAAAGAGTTTGGGAATAGATGATAGTGATGGTTGCACGATAATATGAATGTTTTTAATGTCACTGAACTGTACACTTAAAAGGTTAAGATGGTAAATTTTATATGTATTTTACCACAATAAAAAAATGCAAAATGGAAGTCCTAAATCCAACCACTTACCTCCCCCTCTGCTGCCACTTAGTACAAGACACTGCTACTTCATTCCTAAGGATTATTCTAAGAGCTTCTAAATAGATTCCCCTCCTTCACCCTTGCTGTATTATAGCCTCCTCTCAATGGAGCAACTGGAATGATCCTTTTAAAATGTCAGAGCACTCAAGGATCTCTTACGTTCAAAATCTGCAATTCCTCTCAGCTCCCTGAGAACAGAGGCTAAAGTCCATTCTGCATCCTGACGTCCTTCCACAGTCTGGCTCCTGCATCTCTGTGACCCTCTGACCCTCCCTCATTCCAGTCTCTGCCCCATGAACTCCTTGCTATTCCTCTGGGACACGAGGCACATATCCATCAAGCAGGTTCATGCTTCAGGGTAACTCTTGCTGGAGTATTCCTCCCCAGATGTTCTCCTTTGAGCTTTTGCCTAGATATCGTTTTCTCCATGAGGTCCAATTTGGCTCTCCTTAATGCTTAACCTTTCTCCCCTCTCCCTTTGTGCTGCTTTATTCCGTATACTATAGTGCTTACTTATCCCTTCTGGCATGCTATATGAGTTGCCTATTTCTTATCTGTTGCTTATTCTTACTAGAATGTAAACTACATGAGGTTAGGCATGTTTTTTTGCATTGGCTTAGAATAATATCTGGAACACTGAAGGTGCTAAACACATAGTTTTTTAATATAAATTTATTTATTTTAATTGGAGGCAAATTACTTTACAATACTGTATTAGTTTTGCATACATCAACATGAATCCACCAAGGGTGTACACGTGTTGCCCATCCTGAACCCCCTTCCCACCTCCCTCCCCATCCCATCCCTCTGGGTCGTCCCAGTGCACCAGCCCCGAGCATCCTGTCTCATGCATCGAACCTGGACTGGTGATTTGTTTCACATATGATATTATACATGTTTCAATACCATTCTCCCAAATCATCCCACTCTCACCCTCTCCCACAGAGTCCAAAAGACTGTTCTTTACATCTGTGTCTCTTTTGCTGTCTCGCATACAGGGTTATCATTACCATCTTTCTAAATTCCATATATATGCGTTAGTATACTGTATTGGTGTTTTTCTTTCTGGCTTACTTCACTCTGTATAATAGGCTCCAGTTTCATCCACCTCATTAGAACTGATTCAAATGTGTTCTTTTTAATGGCTGAGGAATACTCCATTGTGTACATGTACCACAGCTCTCTTATCCATTCGTCTGCTGATGGACATCTAGGTTGCTTCCATGTCCTGGCTATTATAAACAGTGCTGCGATGAACATTGGGGTACACGTGTCTCTTTCAATTCTGGTGTCCTTGGTGTGTATGCCCAGCAGTGGGATTGCTGGGTCATACGGCACTTCTATTTCCAGTTTTTTAAGGAATCTCCACACTGTTCTCCATAGTGGCTGTACTAGTTTGCATTCCCACCAACAGTGTAAGAGGGTTCCCTTTTCTCCACACCCTCTCCAGCATTTAATGCTTGTAGACTTTTGGATCACAGCCATTCTGACTGGCGTGAAATGGTACCTCATTGTGGTTTTAATTTGCATTTCTCTGATAATGAGTGATGTTGAGCATCTTTTCGTGTGTTTGTTAGCCATCTGTATGTCTTCTTTGGAGAAATGTCTGTTTACTTCTTTGGCCCATTTTTTGATTGGGTCATTTATTTTCCTGGAATTGAGCTGCAGGAGTTGCTTGTATATTTTGAGATTAATTCTTTGTCAGTTGCTTCATTTGCTATTATTTTCTCCCATTCTGAAGGCTGTCTTTTCACCTTGCTTATAGTTTCCTTTGTTGTGCAGAAGCTTTTAATTTTAATTAGGTCTCATTTGTTTATTTTTGCTTTTATTTCCAATATTCTGGGAGGTGAGTCATAGAGGACCCTGCTGTGATTTATGTTGGAGAGTGTTTTGCCTATGTTCTCCTCTAGGAGTTTTATAGTTTCTGGTCTTATGTTTAGATCTTTAATCCATTTGGAGTTAATTTTTGTGTATGGTATTAGAGAGTGTTCTAGTTTCATTCTTTTACAAGTGGCTGACCAGTTTTCCCAGCACCACTTGTTAAAGAGATTGTCTTTTCTCCATTGTATATTCTTGCCTCCTTTGTCAAAGATAAGGTGTCCATAGGTGCATAGATTTATCTCTGGGGTTTCTATTTTGTTCCATTGGTCTATATTTCTGTCTTTGTGCCAGTACCATACTGTCTTGCTGACTGTGGCTTTGTAGTAGAGCCTGAAGTCAGGCGGGTTGATTCCTCCATTTCCATTCTTCTTTCTCAAGATTGCTTTGGCTATTTGAGGTTTTTTGTATTTCCATACAAATTGTGAAATTATTTGTTCTAGCTCTGTGAAAAGTACCATTGGTAGCTTGATAGGGATTGCATTGAATCTATAGATTGCTTTGGGTAGTATACTCATTTTCACTATATTGATTCTTCTGGTCCATGAACATGGTATATTTCTCCATCTATTAGTGTTCTCTTTGATTTCTTTCACCAGTGTTTCATAGTTTTCTATATATAAGTCTTTTGTTACTTTAGGTAGCTGTATTCCTAAGTATATTATTCTTTTTGTTGCAATGGTGAAAGTTTTTTTTGAAAAAACTGTTTATTTTGTATGGGGCTATAGCTGATTACCAGTGTTGTGATGGTTTCAGGTAAACAGCACAAGGGCTCAGCCATACATATACATGTATCTGTTCTCCCCCAAACTCCCCTCCCATCCAGGCTGCCACATCACATTGAACAGAGTTCCATGTACTATATAGCAGGTCCTTGTTGGTTATCCATTTTAGATGTAGCAGTGAAAACACATATTTTTTGACTGATAAAGTAAATGAATTCTAAGAAGCAAGCCTTCTCAAGTCCTGAAGCTTGTATTTGAATTATAGGGACCTCCTCCACTAACAAATTAGCTGGAAAAGTTTGGGTTTTGTCTTAATGGGGCTCCTAGTCAGGACCCATGAGGCAGCTTCTTTAAGTGAGGTAGATGCACTTATTCTCCTTGTTAAACAGAAGAGGAAACCAAGGCAGCCCTAAGACTTGAACCTGGGGTGTTGGCTGGAGACTCTGCTTTTTGAGGCTACACTGTACAACCTTTCCTGCAGCACGCTGGCATTTGGACTTGTCTTCTCTCCAGTCAAGGTTGCTTCTTGACTCTGCCCTATTTGACTTTTTCCTTCGTTGAATCCTTCCTGTATCCCCACTTTTCTGGGATGAAGTACAGATAATTTTCTACTTCACAGGCAGGAATACTGAGTTTTCAGTACTGTGATTCTAATCACAATGTTAGTAGGTGACAGAACTGACCCTGGAACCCAGGAATTTCAGCTGAATACACATGCTGTGTGGCCTTGTGTTCTGCTCTTCATTCTTGCCAATAAATTGGATAAAGGTATGGAGAGGATCCCAATTAGATCAACAATGATAATAATTGGGGTGGAGGGTGGGACGTGAGTGGGGAGAGCTCCCTGGAAGGTGGCTGGGATCAAGAAAGGATACAGAATCATGGGGGACAGTGGAAGGAGGAGAGTGTTTTCAGCTTTGAGAGAATTCAAGGGGAGGGTGGGGCATATGAAAACTCTCTTTCAATATTTGGGTGTCTGTGTGGAGGTCTTAGATGGCAGGAGATTCTGGAGCGATGCTATTTTAGGGTGAGGGACAAAAGCCTCTGAACGTGAGTTTTCCTATGAGTATAATGAAGGCCCACTAAGGCCCATTTTGCAGAGTTGTGTTAGAAAGTCATTCTGAAAGGCAGCCAGCAGAACTCCTCACACCCTGTGAATGCCTTCTATCATGAGTGTGGTTGTGCGGCAATTGTGATAAAGACGACAATCTACAAGTCTGGAAAACAAGTTTGGCAACTTAGTGGGACTGGCTTCAAGGATTCGGTTAGAGGCCATGGTGTGTTCTGTCACCCTGCTCTTGCCTGTTTTATTTCACTGAAGCCAGCTTAGTTTTCTTAGAGCACAGGGAGCTATATCCATATTTGTGTGTCTATGCATGTGCACTCAGCCATGTCTGTAGTCCACCAGGCTCCTCTGTCTGTGGAATCTTTCAAGCAAGAATACTGGAGCAGATGGTCATTTCCTACTCCAAGGGATCTTCCTGACCCAGGGATCGAACGTAGGTGTCCTGCATTTCAGGTGAATGCTTTACTGACCGAGCTACTAGGGAAACCCCAATATTTTGTAATGATGAATAACAAAAGAATATGAAAAAGAATATCTATCTACTGAATCACCATGCTGTGCACCTGAAACGGATATGACGTTGGAAATCAGTTATACTTCAATTTAAAAATGGATTAAAAAAGCAATTTAGTTTGGGTTGCCAACCACAACATCTGTGAAATTTTGGACAATTTCATTTATCTTGAGACATAGAGTGGATGTAATATTATTTTCTGTATGGCAGAGGATGTAGCTAGGATGATTGGAACAGAAATATTTGTTGTGCATTTGGATGGTCACATATGACACTAAATATTCTATTGCTTGTTCCTTTCCAAAAACATGTGGAAAAATGAACAAAAAATAACCATGGCATTACAGCATGACAGGATCGGGGAATTTTCGGAATGGAAAGGACATTAGAAATGGGGTTAGGGTGAAACTCAATGTCTAGAAGAAGGAGTCAGAAGTCTCGCCAGAGGCCCTTTCTGGTGGTGTGCAGCAGTCTCCCATCCTGCTAAAGCATCACATTTGGCAAGCACTCCTGGAAAACTAGCGAAGGTTTCAGCCTTTCTATTAAATTCCATGATGCTGTCGCTCTTGCCAACCTGATGTTAATTTGCCTCCCATTACTGTACCTTCAGTGGTTTCCCATTTCCTTCAGGATGGACTCCAAAGGAATTCACAATCTGGCACCAATATACCTAACACTGTTACTTCCCTCAATGTGTCCGGTCTTGGCCTGAGTGTGAGCTCAGATTTCTGTGATGGGGCCACAGGGCTCTGGGGCTCCAGAGACAAGGGGCCAGGTGTATCAGCAGAGGCATTGTCTTATCTTACTTGCTCTGGGGTTCTACTCTTACCTCTTTTCACACTTCAGTGCAGTGGAGGGAAAGTCAATGTTATTAAACCCCCATGAAACTCCGTGAATCCAGGCAAGATTAGAGAAGCTTGTATGTAGCAGGCATTCACTAAATAGCAAACTCCACAATGGATGGTCTTTTGTAATGTAGGAGAGGCCTAGTCTGTGCTGGTCTATTTGATCTTCACATGAGAATCCCTCCTGTAGCTAAAACAAGTACTTCCATATCACCTGCCTGCCAGTCCAAGCATGCCTACCCCTACCGCCTCTCCTATGACAATACTGTCCTCCTTCCTTAAGTTCAGGCTGGCACAATGTGTGCTTAAGGTGATTCTTTTCACCAACCCCTTTTGTATTATTTTTGTCACGAGGAGGCTTGATTCAAACAGAGGAAAGAAATGCAAAACAATTCATTTCAGAGTCAGATAGGTGTAGTCAGATAGGTGTAGACTGAAATTTCACATTCAGTAGAAATTTAATGTGAGCTATAAACACAATTAAAACATTTCTACTGTCAACTAAAAAGGTAGTCACAACCTGAAAGTAGAGAATTATTTTATTTGGTGGGAATGTTAGGACTCCAAGCTCTGGAAATAGCATTTCAGGTAGCCCTGGGAGACTGCTCTGAGAAGGCAGAAGGCAGTATCAGGCTATATACAGGTTTGCAACAGAAGAGGCAGGCAGTCTAAACATCATAGATTTGTGTAAGGAAAATCAGGTATCAAGTTAAGGAGTTTAGCACTCTTCTATGTATGGGGAAATGCAAGAGTTTGGGATTATCAAAGTCATTTCTTTCATATACATCTCAGCTGGGGCCAGTGTCCTGTCTTTTTGATTTCTCACATCCCCCCACCGCCAGCTCCTCAGCAATCACTGTGAGGGTTGGTGGCAACTGCTGGATCGCAGGCATTGTGTTCTCCTTTGGGAGTCCTCATTCACATTTGGAGGCCTTGGATCAACTGATGACTGTTATATCCTTGTTTATTGATATGGTAGGAGATATTCTATTTCACAATAGTAATTGTTAAAATTAATTAAAAATATATTTTATTTAACTCAATATATACAAAATACTGATTCAACACACAACATTAAAAATGATCAGAAATATTTTCTTTTCTTTTTTTCTGTTTTGAGTTTTAGAAATTTGGTGTGTCTTTTTATACTCTGAGCACATCTCAGTTCAGACTTCCTTCACTTTTGGTGCTCAGCAGCTAGCTGCTTGTAATAGTGGCCACTGAGTTGACACAGCAGGTCTGCAGAGTCTTATGGCTGACCACTGTTAGTTAGGGTCACGTGGATCTGAGCATGAATTCTGACTTTGCCCATGAGAGGCTGTCCAGACTTAGAAAGCCTCCTTCACTTTTAGGAGCCTCAGTTTTCTCACCTATAAAATGGTCATATTAGTTATTGCCTCATAGGGCTGTCCTGAAGATAAAAATGGGACAATACATGTTCTGGCACAGAGTAAAGGTTAAATAAGTGTTGATTGCTGATACCATTCCAGCTGGATTTTATTTTATTTTTCGGTTTTCCCAGTCAGTTTTATTTGGACTGACCTAGGGACAGAGAAGGGCTGCACCTAAGAGAAGGTTAGCCTCTTGGGGGTGAAGCCTGGCTTGTGTTGCTGATGGAGGGCAGGGGTGGGGCAGCAGGAACTTGATCCGGCAGCCGTGGAACTGCTGGTCTCTGGCACTTGCTGGTTACAACCTCCTCCACCTTCATGATCTGGATTGAGTGGGCTTGGGCATGGTGCCCCGTGTGCAGGGGGTCTGGTTCCAGCTGTGATCAGGTCATAGCGCAGCCAGATGCCAAAGTTCTTCACTGGCAGCGGCGATTTCCCTGTCGGCAGTAGACCATTTCCCCTGAGGACCTCATCTTCCTCAGCTGAGACACAAAGTACCAGAAGGTGGACTTGGCAACATCGTGCTCAGGCACATAAATTTTCATGCGCCTGAGATAGAAAAGCGGCCTGCGGAGTCTGGGAGTCAGGCAGGCATGGCCCTGCCGTCTTGTACTCTTGAATTGTGCCTGAGACCTTCATGGCACTCTGTCCGTGCTCGCTGCCACCCCTGAAAAGGTCTAGCTAGATTTTAAGTTTGAGTGTTTATATGTAAGACAGTGGTGTTACATTTTCTTGTATCAACTTTATTCCATAATACCTGTGGATGATGAAGACAAGTTAACTTGATTTGAGCTCTTTAGTTGGTGGACATTCTTAAAGTACACATCTGTGTAGTTGGTTTTAAAATTTTGTTTCTCTTGAACATTTTACTATGAAAATATTCAAACAGAAAAGTTGAAAGAATTCTACAGTGAACACCTGAATATGCAACTATCAAGAGTCTACAGTGAACATTTTGTTTTACTTGCTTTATTAAATACCTATCCATCTTTCTGCTATCCATCTATATATCCATCTTATTTAACTTTTTTGCATTTTTATAGTTATTGGGGCTGTTGTTCATATTATAAAAGTTAAAAAACCTGCTAAGATGCATTACTTATGAGTGTTTTTGCATATCTTTCAGGAAATTGCCAGGATAGTGAAAACAAATATGTAAGAAGTCAAATAATTTGAATAATTAAATTAATATAATTGATGTGCTCTAATAGTTAATAAACAAGATACATATTCTTTTTCAATACCATGTTCTTTATTTATCAACACATTTTGTTGGTAAGATGTTACTGTACAAACGTTTGATATGACCCATTTGTTTATTTTTCTTTGTGTTTCCCTTGCCTGAGGAGACACGTCAAAAAAAAAAAACAAAATTGCTAAGACGTGCCAAAGAGTCTATTACCTGTGTTTTCTTCTAGAAGTTTCATGGTCTCAGACCTTGCGCCTAGCGAGTCTCCAGTTCATTCCGAGCTTGTCTTTGCAAATGGGGTGGGAGAGTAGTCTGCTTTGGTTCTTTTGCATGTGCTGTCCGGTTTTCCCAATACCACTTCTTGAAGAGGCTGTCTTTTCCCCATTGTATATTCTTGCTCTTTCGTCATAAATTGACTGTGTAAGTGTGGGTTCATTTCTGGGTTTTGTGTGTCCCTTAATTACTACATAGATGATCTCACTACTTTTGTCTTTTGTCTTATCCTAACATTTAAGTGGTTTTTCTACTGTCTTTACCCTATGTTTGCCTTTACCAATAACATTTTTTATTTTGCAATTGTTATGTTATTAGTTGTGGTCTATTTTTTTTCCACTTAGAGAAGTCCCTTTAACATTTTTTGTTAAGTTGAGTTAGCGGTGCTGAGTGTTTTTCGTCTTTTCTTGCCTGTTAAACTCTTTCTGTCTCCTTCAAATCTGAATGAAAGCCTTGCTGGGTAGAGTATTCTTGGTTGTAGGTTTTTCCTTTCATCAATTTGGATGTATTGGTCCACTCCCTTCTGTCCTGCAATGTTTTTGCTGTAAAGTTAGAGAACAGTTTTATGTGAATTCCTTTGTATGTAACTAGTTGCTTTTCTCTTGCTCCTTTTAAGGGGCTCTCTTTATCTTTAATTCTTGCCATTTTAATTATTATACGTCTTTGTGAGGATCTCTTTGGGTTTATCTTGTTTGGAACTCTCTGTGCTTAACAGACCTGGATGTCTGTTCTCATTTCCAGATTATGGGATTTTTTTTTAGTTATTATTTCTTCAGATAAGTTCTCTGCCTCTCTCTCCCTTCTCCTTCTGGGACCTTATAATGTAAATATTAGTATGCTTTATGTTGTCCCAGAGGTCTCTTAAACGGTCTTCATTTTCTAAAATTATTTCTTTTTCTTCTTTCTGTTCTGCTTTAGTGATTTCCACCACTCTGTATTCCAGTTTGGTGATTTATTTCTCCATATCATCTTAATAAAACTTCTTGTGTATTTTTTATTTCAATATTGCATTCATCAGCTCTTTTTTGGTTCTTCTTTCTATTTTCTAACTCTTTGTTAAGCTTCTCTCTGTTCATCTATTTTTCTCCCAAGTTTGCTGAGCATCTTTATGATCATTACTTTGAACATTTTATGGGTGTATTTCTTATCTCCACTTCTCTTAGTTCTTCTTCTGAGATTTTATCTTGTTTCTTCCTTTGGAACATATTCCTCTGGAGCCTCATTTTGCCTAATTCTCCGGGTTTATTATTGTATGGTAGGTGGGTTGGTTATGTTTCCTGATCTTGCAGAAGTGGCCTTGTTTAGATCTTTGTGGCTTCAGGACTGTAGCCCACCAGGCTCCTCTGTCCATGGACTTTTCCAGGCAAGAACACTGGAGTAAGTTTCCATTTCCTACTCCAGGGGATCTTCCCAACCCAGGGATTGAACCCATGACTCTTGCATCTCCTGCATTAGCGGGCAGGTTCTTTACCACTGGTGCCACCTGGGAATCCCTCTTTATTTTTTTAAATTGGAGTATAAATGCTTTACAATGTTGTGTTAGTCTCTGCTGTAAAACAAAATGAATCAGCGATATGTTTATGTATATCTCCTTCCTCTTGGCTCTTCCCTCACACCCAGGAGACTTCTTAGGGGCCCCAGCAGCATTCTCTATTCTGGTCACCAGCACTATATTCTCTAGCAGTTTCCCCTGTGTGGGCTTGCTGCAGGGCCAGGGGGATCCTGGGTCTGGTGCTAGCCCACTGGTGGAAGGCTCCTTGTCCCAGGGTTGGCTGTGGGTTTTGAGGGGCCCCAGGCTAGTGCCAGCCTGCTGGTGAGTGGGACCAGTTCTTGGGTGGCTGGCTGCAGGGGTTGTGGGGGTCCCTGGGCTGGTGCTGGCCCAGTGGTAGAAGGGGTCAGGTCTCTGAAAGGCTAGCTGCTTGGCCTAGGGGTTTTGGGACTGGTGCTGGCCCTCTGATGCTATAGGCTAGTGGGGAGACTCCAGAAATTTCCTTGCCAACACCAGTGTCTTCATGGTAAAATGAGTTCCCCCAAATGGCTGCCATCATCTGTCCACAGGGGGTGTCCCAGTTGCCGCCTGCCTTTGTGAGGCTTTCCAAGATCAGCAAGTGGATCTGACCTGAGCGCCTTTTAAATTACTGCCTCTGCACTGGGATTTGATGGGTGAGTGTCTTTGTGTTCTCTTAGGAGCAGAGTCTGTCTCCTATAGTCCTCTGGCTCATATATACAAGCCCTGCTGGCCTTCAAAGCTGGACGCTCTGGGGCTTGTCTTTCTGGTGCAGGAGGCCCAAAGCTTGGGGACCCTGATGTGAGGCTTAGACTCCTCCCTACTTGGAGAGAACCTGTGCAGTTGTGACTATCTCCCATATGTGGACCACTGACCCAGGGGAAGGGCTCTTGACTGAGCTATGTCTCCACTTACTCAGTCTAGTTTTGGTTCCTTGTTTATATTTTTAATTGTGGAAAGTCTTTTCTGCTAGTCCAGTTTGTCCTCATAAATAATTGTTTTATAGGTAGTTGTGATTTGGTGTGCCTGTAGGAGGCCTGCAGGTATTTTGGCCGTATCTCTAAACAACTTTCGACTATAGAAAATATCAATTAGAAAGTAGAGTGTATTTAAAAGTGAAAACTACCAACAGCATGAGATGACGTGTCTAAACGTAACTCAAGAAGAGTGTTCCTGCTTTTATTTTTATTAAAAAAATTTTCTCTGGATATACCACAAAGGATATGAGATCTTAATTCCCTGATGAGGAATTGAACCCATGTCCCCTGTAATGGAAGTGTGGAGTCTTAAGCACTGGATTCACCAGGGAATTCCCCCTCCCTTAAAATGTATTTATTAGATAAGAAAAAGTAAGGCAAAAAGTCAAGAAAGTAAAAAACAAAAACAAAAAGTCAAATTTAACAAAATAAATAAAAGTAGTGGGAAGGACTAATCAAACACAGAAAGTACAAATTAATGAAGAGAAATGAAAGAAAAAAGATGATTCTTTGAAAATACCAAAACAGGCCAACCTCTTGACAGTAGTCAAGAGGAAAAGAGAAGACAAATATTAGCAGTGAAGATTGAGAAACTCAGTGTGCTTCGTGAAAGTTAAGAAATTTTAAAAAGAAGAAATCCATGGGAATTCCTTGGTGGACCAGTGGTTAGGACACCGTGCTTCCACTTCAGGGGGTATGGGTTTGGTCCCTGGTCAGGGAACTAAGATCCCATAAGTTGGGAAGCATAGCCAAAATTAAAAAGAAGAAGAAGAAGAAGAAATCCTTTATAAAAGCTTTTAAACAATCTAGATGAAAAGAACAAATTCTGGGAAATTAAATTTCTAAATTTGATTCAAGAAGGGTACAGACATTTCCCCAAAACTAGGGGAGAAATGTAAAAAGTGATGCAAAATATATACTACTAAAGTAGTCACTATCTTTCAAGGATAGTGAACAGATTGATAGTTTCTATTATTTGATCTGTTCCAGAACCCAAAGATGAAACAGTCCTCGTCTTTTTCTAAACAGTGAACATAACCCTCATCCTACATTAGATTAAAGAACAGCATTAAAAGGGAAATGTATAGGTTAATATCACTCATAACCAAGGATGAAAAATCACATTTGAAATATTAACCAATCAAACAATGAAGAATAGCCTGGTGAGGTACAGTCCATGGAGCCACAAAGATCTAAACAAAGAAAGAATAGTGTGTTCTGATGAAGACTGGGTTGTTCAAGGCATGCAAGGATAGTTCAACAACAACAAAAAATCTGTTTTAACATTATTCACCCTGTAACTAAAGTGGAAAAAAAGTAACTTTGTGACGTCCCAGATAGATGCCAGAAAAAACATTTTTGAGAAGCTGTAAAACTCTTCTCTGAGAGCCACCACTGAGCACAAGTGCTTGAAAAAGTAAATAGATGCCACTGAACAGATGTGACAATGACCCACCATTGTTCCCAAGAAGGTTATAAATGCCTTGGGGTGAAATTAATGTTTTCCATAAGCCCTGATTCTCTGAGTGATTCTGCCTGTCATTTAAAAAATATCTTTTTCTATCTTCAGCTCTTTATTTATATTTTGGGAATATTCATATTGTTTTTGTGAATTTTAAATAAAAAGGTGCAGGGGCCATAGCTAACCCCAGGCTAGAAGTGGAATAGAAGTTCCTGAGAATCCAGGAGTACAGACTTTTGTGCTGATAGCACACAGCCTCCAGGTAAAGTTAGGAGAGCTCTCCTTCTGCATGGAAGAATGTGAACAGAGTCCCAAACCATACGATGCATACGGTCAAGCTTTGACCTTTCTCATTATGTGGAATTGCTGAAGCATTCTTACAAATGGTGTTTTAATCATAGCATAAGTTATTAATTTAAACCAGACAAAAGTGCCCTTGGGGAGTCTTCATTCTGTGTAGGAGTTTTTATAAACTTCCATGATTTTTCACCTAATTCTCCCTTGTTTACTTTTGTTGAGACATTGGCAGTGTTTTATAATCTAGGCTTTTTCACCTTTGGAAATAAACCAGCCTTGTTAAAAAAAAAAAAAGTTTTGTCAGAATTTTGGATGGATTGAGAAAACCGTGTAATTTATGAAGTCAGGACTGCTAATTTGAGGAAGTACAAAGGATGGAGTGTAGCCCAGGCCTGGGTCAGCACTGGGCCTTCTGACCCCAGGTCAGTCTCAGGCACAGCAAGTCCACAGCCTTTTGAGCCACATCTCCATTTTGAGCCCAGTGGAATAATCAGCCTGGATTTTCATGGCACTCAGCACAGAAACACTGGGCTGAAAGGGCTCACAGGAGAAACCAGTTAATCTCTGTGGATCAGCAAATGGTTTCTGAGAGAAGAGCTTGGTGACCATCCTTTGGGCAAAATTCATTCCCCTGGATGTGGTGAATTTCTCAGAGGACCAGCAATTGTGTGTCATGAACATTGTTAATTAGCTATTCAGTGTTTGTCTCTTGAAAAACCCACTCAGGGAGACAGCAGACCCAATGGCTAACTATTCAGCATTGACAATTGCCCACATGATCGCTTAAACATTCCCCCTTTCTGTTTTCTGCCGTTTGGGATGAAGCTGAGGACCCAACCCAGTTCTTGCTGTGGACTTGCACTAGCTCTTGCCTTGACCATGCTCTTTGGGGCAGGAGATGAGAATAAAATGCTTGAAATAGTGGGGCCTCCTTTAGGTGAGAACGTAGAAGCATGTAGCAACTAGATTGCAGTCATAAGGAGGAGATGGAACTCACACTGTGGCAGAAAGATACAAACTTCATCTTCATGACATCAGAGAGTCCCTGAGTCAACCACTTCTGGAGCTGCCTTAACTCTTGGACCTCCAGTTGTGTTTCAATTGGTTTTGAGCCAGGTTGAGGTGAGCTTTCTCTTACATGCATGTTAAAGCTCCCAAGTATCACAGAGTGAGAATTATTCTCTGGAATTTTCTTTCTTTCTTTTTTTAACTATTTTACTCGACTGCATCTGGTCTTAGCTGTGGCATGTAGGATCTTCTGTTGTGAAGGTTTAGTAGCTGTTGCAGGTGTGGAATTAGTTGCCCTGAAGCATGTGGGATCTTAGTTCCTGGACCAGGATTGAACCTTTGTCCCCTGTATTGCATGGCAGATTCTTAACCAGGGAAGTCCCTTTGTAATTTTCTGAGTGTAGGATTTTTTCTACTTACCTTTTGATGCCTCCTTACTTATAACCTTAATATTACAAATTTCTCAAACTTACCACTTCTTCTTTTTAAATAGTGTTTTTAAGCCCCCGACCATGTTATAGTCACTAATGTATACTGGGCATTTACTCTTTGTTGGACACTCATAAGCATTTTGTTTGTACAGCATTTCATATTTATGAATTTAGAAGCAATTTGTCTTTTAAAAGTTTGGCTTTTACTTATAACATATTCTCCAAAAGG
The DNA here is from genome assembly GCF_032405125.1 of Capricornis sumatraensis. Classification (NCBI taxonomy): domain Eukaryota; kingdom Metazoa; phylum Chordata; class Mammalia; order Artiodactyla; family Bovidae; genus Capricornis; species Capricornis sumatraensis. The sequence goes on from NC_091078.1 coordinate 245,078, forward strand.
AATCAGTTCAGTTCAGTCACTCAGTTGTGTCTGACTCTTTGCAACCCTGTGGATTGCAGAATGCCAGGCTTTTCTGTCCATCACCAACTCCCGGAGCTTGCTCAGACTCAGGTCCATCGAGTTGGTGATTCCATCCAACCATCTCATCCTCTCTGGTCCCCTTCCCCTCCTTCCTTCAATCAGCATCAGGGTCTTTTCCAGTGAGTCAGTTCTTCACATCAGGTGACCAAAGTATTGGAGTTTCAGTTTCAGCATCAGTCCTTCCAATGAATAGTCAGGACTGACTTCCTTTAGGACTGACTAGTTTGTTCTTTCAGTCCAAAGGACTCTCAAGAGTCTTCTCTAGCACCACAATTTGAAAGCATCAATTCTTTGGTGCTCAGCCTTCTTTATGGTCCAACTCTCACATCCATACATGACTACTGAAAAAAACCATAGCTTTGACTGGACAGATGGACCCTTGCTGGCAATAAATATTTCTATTATTCCCAGTGTGGATAGGCTTAAACTCTATGTATGTATTTAAAACCAGAACTTACTCTAAGCTTTCATTCAATTGACTCTATAATGCTTTGAGGCCAAGACTGTCATTTCCACATTTTAAATAGGACTAAAGTAGGGAGGGGGCTTCTCTAATGACTCAGTGGTAAAGAATCCACCTGCAAAACAGGAGACACAGGAGGCTTGGGTTCCATCCCTGGGTTGGGAAGATCCCCCGAGGAGGAAATGGCAACCTGTTCCAGTATTCCTGCCTGAAACACCCCACGGACAGAGGAGCCTGGCAGGCTACGGTCTACAGGGACACAAAGAGTCAGACCCAACTGAGTGATGAAGCAAAGTAGGGAGAGATGCCCAAGGTCACATAGTTAATGACAGGCTGGACCCAGGTGTGATCAGTTCCGTCCCAAGGACTGCACTACACTGCCTGTCTGTGTAGATCTTTCTGGATATTATTGGGCGATTGCTGTGTGTCTCTCCAGGAGATGGCACAGGCAAGCTGAGCAGAGAGGTGAGTTTTCTTATGAAGATTTGGAATTGAAAACATGACTAACTGTTAGCTCCTCTAAAGGAGTATTCTGAAATATATGGCAAAGTGTTTCTGAATCAAGGACTGATTATATGTTATTTTAATCCTTTCATCTTCATTTTTATGTTATTTGATCTGTTAAAAACATATGTTGGAAGAAATAATTAAAATCTTCTAAGGAGAAAAAAAAAAAAAAGGCAAACTGGGACTTCCCTGGCAGTTTAGTGGTTAAGACTCTTCTGCTTCCAATGCAGAGGGTGAGGATTTGATTTCTGATCAGGCAACTAAGATCCCATATGCTGCTATGCTCCAAAAAAAAAAAAAAAGAAAGAAAGAAAAAAAACACCCAAGACACTAGTTAATTCTATTTTATCCTTGTAATTCCTATAGGAGTTACTTTACCTGTTGGCTAATGAGGTTATTTGGGCTGGAACCACAGTGAAGGTTAAATGTTCTTGATTTAGCCTCCCATCAACACAATATGGCCCTCCTTGTGCGTTTCCCTGTCTTCCCCTACCCCTCAGTCTCATCTCCTTGAATGTTACGTTGTGTTGGGGAAACAAAAATATTTACAGAAGAGTCTTAATTATACCTTTGGTAGCAAGCAGATCTCTTCTAAGATGAGCTGGCGACCAAGAACAAAGGGCACAACTTGGTTTCTTTAAAAGACTGTTTATTCCTCATTTATTCTTTATTTGTCAGTAATAAACAAACAAATGCATAAAATGAAAACCTGAGGCCAAGGAGAAGGCCCAACCTGAGCTCCCTCACAGATGTCGTGGTAATATGAATGCTTCTGGGCACTCCCAGGGAGGGAGGGTGGCAAGAGCGGCCTTAGGCGAAACCTGAGATGACGTGGTCCAATTTTGGTGGCTGGTGGGAAATTTTCCTCTTCTCATCTGGGTGTAGTCCGGGCATGATGTCCAAGAGTCTGGGCCACCAGACTGAATGGCGCAGCGAAGGGCCCGTCACTCGCGGCGTTTGTGCGGCTTCCGGTCGCGTTTGTGCGGCTTCCGGCCGTGTCTGTGCGGCTTCCGGCCGTGTGGTGCACCATCGCGTTCGCTCTGGCACCGTGTTTCCTGGCACCATTTTCCCCTCCTGGCCTCTCGCTAACGTTATGCGTTGCTTCCCCATCTCTTCCCCGCACCTTCTCAGCCCACATTTTTTCCTAATATTTAGCAAATGCTTTTTCACATCAGTGAAGTTATCCTGTTTACACATATATTTTGACTTGTGGAAATGCCTGTCTACAATTTGAATCTATAATCACTATTTTTTCAGACTACTGATCCAAAGGGGAAACCCAAGAAAATGTAGTGGATAGAAATGGAGGTGAAAGGAGTTGAGGATTTCCCAAAAAACCACTCTCATCCAGTTTCATATTAATACCATATATTTACTTTCCTTTGCATCCGTGCCTCTTCTGACTTACAGATTTTCTGATGCTTCATTTTAAGGAGCACTTTTTTACAGTTGGACTTAATTTTTTTTTTTTTTGCAAGGGAATTAATGGCTGTGGTTCAAAATGATTTTTCCTGGTACATCAAAATATGATCTTTTTAGTTGCTGTTTTTGTTTAAAGCCATGGTAACATAGTTGAATTACTGTTGGGAGTAGCCATTTCACAGAACGCTTAAAAATATTGAGCCAAATCTGTTTGGCATAACACTTTACAATACTAGGATTAAATCCTGTTGGACAAATGTTTTAATTCCTGAAAAATGAAACTTTAGGAGGAATGTGGAGGCGTTTCTCCTGGTGGCCCTGCGCCTGCTGTTGGGTGCCCTCACGGCCTAAGGAGCTCCGTCGGCAGGGGGTTACTGGCAACCAGGGCTGCCAGTTTGGCCTGTGACTTCTGCAGCTCCCTGAATGTTTCTGTGCCTCTGCCTCTCATGCCTGTTGGCAACGGCAGGACATGGCTACTCAGGGCAGCATGACTTGAGTGAGCCCTTGTTGAGAGGGTAGAGAGCTTGAGACTGGGTTACACCCCTTCCCCAGCACACAGGTCTCCTGCACAACTGATCAGTCACCTAGTCAGAATTCCTTCGGTGCTCATGCTTTAAGTCCATAACAAGGTAGTTGTTACTGGACTCAGAGTTGTTTTATTTAAAAAATTAACATACAGGAAGTGTGACTTTTGGGGAAGTGTACAATTCTGTGAGTTTTAACACATGTATATATTCAGCGTAGTCAGGATGCAGAACTGTTCATCACTCCAGAAACTCCTTGGTGCTGGTCTTTTACAGGCATACCATTCCTTCATCCTTGCTCCTGGCACCCACCAACTGTCCTCTGTCACTGTAATTTTATGATTTTGAGAATGTCGTATGAATGGAATCACAGAGTATGTAACCTTTGAGACTGGTTTTCTTTACTCAATATATTACCTTTGAGATTCATCCAAGTTGTTGCGTGTATCAGTAATGTGTATCTTTTATTGCTAAGTAGTAGTCCATTCTGTGGGTGTACCAGAGTTTGGTTATCCATTCAGCCATTGAAGGGCATTGGATTATCTCCAGTTGTTAGTGACTCTGAATGGACTGGCTATAAACATTCATGTATAGGTCTAGTTATCCTTAAGAAGTTCTGTTTTAAGATAGTTCTTTTAAAGAGCTTCCTTCCTGTTGAGATTTTAAAAGATAGCTATAAATTCTTTGACATTCTTCTCACTGAGAGGTGGTGTCTATATCCCTTTTTCTGGAATCTGAGTAGGCTGCTATGAACAGTAATATATAGGAGAAGTGAGGCTATGCCTGAGGTCTAGGTCTGAGATTAGGACTGGTCATAAAAAGCCATGCATTCTGCCTTGTTTAACAAGAACAGCCACTCTGGAATTCTCTGTCACCATTTGGGAAGTCCAGTTACTCTGAGATTGCTCTGCTGGAGACGGCAGGTGTGGGAGCTTTGGCTGACCATCCCAGCTGAGCTTTCCCCCATCTATTCCAAGTCAATAGATGTGTGGGTGAAACCGACTTGGTCCTATCAAGAGTCACCTGCCACCTGAATACCATCAAGTGACTTCTGCTATGCCACATGGAACAAAAATCACCCAGTAACACTGCCAAATTTCTAAGCCAAGAGATTAAGGGATATAATAAAGTGGTTTTTGTTTTTACCTACTAAGTTTAGGTTTGTTTGACCCACAGATGTGAATAACTGGAATATTATATAATGAATAGACAAACTTCACAGAAACAAGGATCATATCTCTTGACAAGCCTAAACCTTTGGATACAGTGCTCATTTTTATTGTTTGAAACTCTGATTTCCACACCGTGCTTGGCAAAGTCCCTTATCAATGTTGTGTGATGGTGATGATGAGGAATTGAATTACACTGGCAGTTACCTTGGCGGCAAGGAAAGTATCTGTGTGCGTCTTCAGTCATGTCTGACTCTTTGTGACCCTATAGACTGTAGCCCACCCAGCTCCTCTCTGTCCATGGGATTTCCCAGGCAAGAATACTGGAGTAGGCTGCCATTTCCCTCTCTAGGGGATCTTCCTGACCCAGGGGCTCCTGTATCTCCTGCATTGGCAGGCAGATTCTTTACCACTGAGCACCTGGGAAGCCCAAGAAAGTTATCCAGTAGCTGTCAGATGCCATTAAATGTGTTGCTCATGGACTCGCCGACTGCAGAATCTGGAAAGGGAGGTAAAGGGCCATCCATTTTGCCTCCACATCAGGCGAAGGGGCAGTGAGGCACGAGTGGGGAGGCTCCCAGTGGGAGCAAGGACTTGGAGCCCGATGTCTGATTTCTGGCTCCAAGTGATCAATCAAGGCCTCTGTTCACAAATGTGATTAGGTCACATAGAACTGCTGGGTGGCTCTGTAAGCCAACAGGACATAAGGAGGGGTCTGGCCAGGCAATCAAAGGACCCCAACCCAGATAGTTAGTGCAGAAAACAGAAGCATCTCTATGCAGTTCGGGTCTGTGGCCTCAGAAGGTGTGTAGGAGCCATCGCTTTGACTAAGCACAAGTGCAGGCAAAGCAAAGAGCAGCAGGGTAACAAAGAAGTGTTTTGGAAAATTTTTTTAAAAACTCCCAAATGGGCCAAATTAAAGCAAAACTCACTAGAAGTAATGAGTGACAAATGGACTCTGAAATCTGAGGCAAAGAGTAGAACTTGAGGGATCCTTGTAGACCAGAGCAAAAAAAAAAAAAAAAAAAGTGATGGAAATTGTAGGAAAGAAGATATAAAAGAGAGAAAATAAAAAGAGTCATGTTTTACTCATGCACTTGTTGAACAAAGATCTGTTGAGGCCTTCCTCTTGGTCTCAGATTTGAGGCAACAAACAGGGAATAAGAACAGGGGGAAAAATCCCTGGGTTGCTTGGAGCTTGTGTTCAGTGAGGGACAGAGTGGGTGGGGGAAAGAAAATAAATGTGTAAACAAGTAAAAACTTATCGAATGAGAGAAAGTGATCAGTGCTCTGGAAACACAGAGCAGAGGAGAGGGAAAGTGGTGGGCAGTGAGGAGGGAGAGAGCTGGCGATCCTAAATCAAGTGCAGGAAGAGCAACTGCAAAGGTAGCCTGAGCAGAGGCCTGGAGGAATAAGGCATCCAGCCAGGAGCGGGCACGGGGGAGCACGCTCCAAGCAAAGGGGGCAGCCTGTGAAGGTCCCCTGAGGCTGGAGCCCGAGACCTTGAGTGTTGGAACTGGGATGAATCCCGGTAGAAGATGTAGGGGGAGTGGGGTGGGGTGGAGGTGTCAGTGATGAGAGACTTCAGGCCACGGTTAAGTATTTGCATCATTTTTAAGGAGTTTGAGAGAGAAAGGCTTTGAAGTATTCTAACAAAGGAGTGGCATGATTTCATTTCAGCTTTAGAAGGATTGTTCTGGCTGTCGTGTTGTAATGAGATTTGGGGCAGGGCAGCTAATGTAAGGGAGAAGAGGGAAGAGGCCGGCAGAAGGATTCAGGGGAGGGAGGGTGGCACTATGTGGTGGTTTGCACGGGCCTGAGAGTGATGGAGGTGATGAAAAGTGGCCCCATTCTGGATTTCCTTTAAAGGCAGGTCCGACAGATCGATTTGGGATGGCGGAGAAGAGGGCCTTCAAAGAGGAATGAGATTTGGGCTAAGCAACTGAAAGAAGTTGCTTTTTACTGAGAAAAGAAGAGCTAGTGGAAACTGGCTTTTCTTGAGGAGGGCGGGGGGAAGGTAATCAGGAGCTTGCTTTTTTAAAAATTGAATTGTAACTGAGATACAATATGGTATTAGTTTCAGGTGTACAACAGTGATTTGATACTTTTACACATTATGAAATGATCGCCATGATAAGCTTTGTTACCGTCTGTCCCCATACGGAGCTTTTACAGTGCTACTCACTGTAGCCCCTCTGCTACACGCTCCACCCCTGTGACGCACTCATTTCACAGCTGGGAGCTTGTGCTCTTATCCCCCTTTACCTACTTTGCACTCTGCTCTCTCCCCCTCTGACAACCACCTGTTTGTTCTCTGCATCTGTGAGTCTGTTTCCGTTTTGTCCTTCTCTGACTTATTTCACTTAGTGTAATATCTGCCAGGTCCACCCATGTTGTCACAAGCGGTAAGATTGCGTCCTTTTTTATGGCTGAATAATACTCCAGGGGTTTGCTCTTGGATTCTCCAAACACTTTTTCAACATTTGAGCTTCTCTCAAATGGCACACTATTGGAAATGTAAGAATGGAGCTGAGGTGAGAAGTTCAATGGGAGAGGAATGTATTTTATGGATCATTAGTGTATACATGATATTTAACCTGGGAGAGTGGATGAGATCCTTCAGAAGTGAGTGTTGGCAGAGACAGCACATAGGCAGAGATGAAGGACTGGAGTGGACGTCTGGGCTGGAGACACACAGCACCGGAGGCTTAGAGGGAGTTCCCAGTGGGGTAGGGAGAAACTTAGGGGGCCTGAAGAAAAGTGTGCAAGGGGGTGGGGCTGTATCAAATACTGCGAACTCTAGTAAGATGAGGCTGGAAAAGTGACCGTTACTGACCTTGTCAAAGTGGTTTTGGTCCAGTTGTGGGGCAAAAGTTAAATGTGACACAATGTCAAAAGAGAGAAATTGGATTGTGCAGACTTGGGGAGTGGGGCAGTGGTTGGAGGAAGATGGGGGGTTCTTTTCTATTTTTTATTGTGGTAAAATACACAGAACGTGAAGTTTACCATTTTAAATGTGCAGTTCACTGATGTTGAACACAGTCACACTGTCGTGCACCCAGCACCTCCATTCTTCTCCAGAACTCACCCTCCCAAATGGGAACTCTGTCCCCATTACTCAGTAACCCCCCGGTTCCACAGTCCCCACAGCCCCAGGCAACCACCAGTCTACTTTCTGTCTCTCTGACTCCCCTAGGTGCCTCAGACAAGGGGAACAATACAGTGTTTGTCCTTTTGTAAGCAGATTATTTCACTCCGCATAATGTTCTCAGAGTTCATCTATCTTGCGGCATATGTCAGAATTGTCTTCCTTTTTCAGGCTGAATAATATTCTGTTGTATGTATATACCGTATTTTATCGTCCCATTCATCTGTAGATAGACACTTGTTTGCTTTGTTTACTGTGGAGAATGTTGCTATGAACACGCATATGCATATTTCCAAATATGTCTTGGAAACCTTGCTTGCAGTTCTTTTTGAAGCAGAACTGCTGGATTACAAGATAATTCTATTTTTAATTTTTTGAATCACCACTGTTTTCTACAACAGCTGCATCATTAAAATTCCCACCAGCAGTGCATACAAATTCCAATTTATCTACTTCCTTCCCAATCCTTATTTTCTGTTTTTAATTTAATTTTTTTAGATAGCCATTCTAATACATGTGATGTGGTAGGGGGTTTCTTCTTAAGACAGATAAATTCTACCATATTTGATTTTAATGTAAAATTTAATAGAGAGGGGAAATTAGAAGAGGCTGAGAAGGTTTTTTGGGGTGACTGAATAGACAAGAGTACATCCACCAGATGGAAAATGGTCGTTAAGAACTCAGAGGCAGGATTTGCGGCAGAATAGATGGACACACATGCAGGTGGGTGGAAACCTCGTCTCATTGCTTCTGTTTTCTCAGGGAAATCAGAAACAAGGTTACTATTATAGAGTGAACATTTGAGGAAAGTGCTGGAAGGTTGATGAGAAAGGAGAGGGAAGGAATAGCCATTAAGGAGATCCAAAGTGTGAAAGGTCCACAGACTTCAGGAGGGTTTATTTTTAAACAGCCCTGGGGACCCACCTCAAGAAGTCTAGGGTCGCTAATTTGGAATGCCACCCATCTCTCCCAGGGCCACTCAGCTGCTCAGGGACAGGAGCGAATATGCAGAGAGTGGGACTAGTGGGTGAAAGTCAAGAGCTGATGGGGGGAGGGAGTGTGAGGCCCTTCAGGGCAAATTAAGGGAGTGCTTTAATAGCAAGTCCAGTTCCAAGCTGGGGTGAGGGCAAGAGGGTGTGCGTATAGGACCACTGGAGTCAGGGACGCTGTGGGGAGTCGGGGGCAACAGGGTTGAGACCGGGGATGAAAGGGGATGAAAGTCTGGTAGGTGAGCATGACCTGGACAACTTGATTTTCCTGGCTGACTCCTATAAGGAGAAAGAAGTCCCAAGTTACTCCCGCAGCCCCAGTCTAGCCCTGGTCACCAAGCTGTGAGCTTGGGGGAAGAAGAAGCACAGAGGTTTGGAGCCCACTCTTCCCTCCAGTTAATGTTGGTGTGCAGGTTGCGAAGGGGTTTCCCCAGTAGCTCAGTGGTAAAGAATCCGCCTGCAATTCAGAAACCCCAGGAGCCATCGATTCAATCTTTGGGAAGATTCCCTGGAGGAGGGCATGACAACTCACTCCAGAATTCTTGCATGGAGAATCCCATGGACAGAGGAGCTTGCTGGGCTACAGTCCACAAGTTGCAAACAACTGGACATGACTGAAGCGACTTAGCAAGCAAACAGGCTGCGAAGGGTGGGCCCGCCCTTGAGTGGCCCATTTTCCTTTCAGTCTCTGCAGACAGCGTGCGTAATATGCAATTATCGACTCCTTTCTAGAAAGCCTTTTCAGGGAAGAGAGAACCAAGATCTGGATCCAAGGCCTTTGCTGTCTGGTGTGGTTCCTCACACATCCACGCTCACCGGGCTCTCACCCAGTTGCCCTTCTCCACTGCCACTGTGCCCAGTTCAGCACTCTCTTCAGGGTGAACAGGTTCATCCTGTGGATTGAGGGGCACTAGAAATGCGGTGTCTAGATATCTTATAACTTCTGGTCTTTTGAAGAAGAGAGAAGTCAATATCCACCAGGAAGCCAACAGCCACTGGAGAATTGGGATTTGTATTTACCTGTGGATGTCAACAAGAAGGGCTTTTTGCGCTCCTGGGTGCTCGCACACGCGGCTGGCTGGGCGGCGCTGTGGGAAGGAGCCGCGCTCTCAGCTCTGTCCGGCAGGGGACGCTGTGGGAGAGCAGTGTGACAGGGCCCCATGGCCTTGACCTTGCCCGGGTCTGTGCACGCTTCATTCACCTGCCTTGCTTCTCTGTTCAACTTGACACCGCAGGCTCTTTGCAAGAGCAGCAGCTCGGCCCCTCGTGCTCATTTCTGCCAGGAGCTAGTGGCAGAATTTGGTGGATGTGCATGGTTGATGGAGGGCAGGATTGCTGCGCAGGGGTCACAAATGCAAGGCCATGTGTGACGCCCAGGTGGGGAACTGGTAGACAGCGGACTGGCTTGCTCCTGCTGCACGGCGTGTGGCGGCTGCCAGGTGCGAGGTGGGGTGGCCCCAGAGGAGCTGAGCTTCCTGGTTCTCTCGCGGAGTCCTGAGCAGGAGACGCCTCCGCAGCAGGCCGTGCTGCTGTGACCCGTCTGTCTGCTGGAGTCTGTCACCGCGTCCCAGGCAGGGAAGTGCAGAGTGACGTCTCAACACCCTGCGCGCTCTACTAACCCGCAGTCCTTCAGGCAAAGGCATGGCTGGTGGTCTTGCAGTAGGGAAGGGAATCATTTGCATGATTAAAAATATTTCTTTTTCCGAATTGTGGTAAAATGTACATGACACAAAATGTACCTTTTAAAAAACTTTTAAAGTTCAAAAGGTACCATTATAAACCACAGTTCCACAGTAGTAAATGCATTTTCATTGTTATGCAATCATGCCCATCAGCCATCTTCACAACTCTTTTCATCTTTCAAAACTGAAACTCAATGCCCGTTAAGCAATGACTCCCCACTGGCTTCTCATCCCCACCCCTCGGCCCCTGGCAGCCACCATTCTCCTCTCCACGTCTGCGGACCATTCTCCTCTCCACGTCTACGGACCATTCTCTTTCCACGTCTGCGGACCATTCTCCTCTCCACGTCTGCGGACCATTCTCCTCTCCACGTCTATGGACCATTCTCTTTCCACGTCTATGGACCGTTCTCCTCTCCACGTCTACGGACCGTTCTCCTCTCCACGTCTAGGGACCGTTCTCCTCTCCACGTCTAGGGACCATTCTCCTCTCCACGTCTACGGACCGTTCTCCTCTCCACGTCTACGGACCGTTCTCCTCTCCACGTCTATGGACCATTCTCTTTCCACGTCTACGGACCGTTCTCCTCTCCACGTCTACGGACCGTTCTCCTCTCCACGTCTAGGGACCATTCTCCTCTCCACGTCTACGGACCGTTCTCCTCTCCACGTCTACGGACCGTTCTCCTCTCCACGTCTACGGACCATTCTCCTCTCCACGTCTGCGGACCATTCTCCTCTCCACGTCTATGGATTTGAGTGCTGTAGTGCTGTAGACTGGATGTTGTGTCCTGACAAAAACTCATAGTCGAAACCTAATCCCTAATGTGGTGGTGTCTGGAGGTGGAACTTTTGGGAGGGGATTAGGTCATGAGGGTGCCGCTCTCATGACTCAGATTAGCAGCATCTTCTAAGAAAGAAACTAGAGCGCTCCCTTGCCTGTTCTGCTCTGTGGGAACACAGTGGGAGGAAGGAATAATGTGAACCAGAAATTGGCCTGACCCCAAATGAGCCAGCGTCCTGGACCTCCAGCCTCTGGAACTGTGAGGAATAAGTTCCTGTTCTTTATAAGTCACCTAGTCTGTGGTATTTTTGTCATAGCAGCCTGAATAGACTGAGACATTTAGGGACCTCACAGTAGTGAGATTATACCATGTCTGTCCTTTTCTGTCTGGCTGATTTCCCTTAACATGATGTCTCTAAGATTCATCCATGTTACATACTAGAAACGGTCTCCTTTTTTAAGGCTGAAAAATACTCCAGCATACGTATATGCCACATCTCATTTTCCCATCCGTCTGTTATTCATGCATCAGTTGATGGACATTTGGGTCATTTCTATCTTTCGAGTATTTTGAATAATGCTGCTATGCGCATGGCTGTAAAAACACCTGTTCAAGTCCCTGCTTCCAGTTCTTATGCGTGTACATGCAGAAGTGGAATTGCTGGGTCCAATGGTGATTTTACGTTTAATATTTTGAGGAACCAGGATACTATTTTCCACAGTGGAAGTTGCATGATTTTTTGAAAGAGGCATATGTTCAACACATTTTTAAGGTAATATTTTGGACCAGATGATTACTAAAACTGTGGTGAAGAGATGCAAGATTCTGGGAAGATGGTCAAATGGTGGCATTCTTCTTTGTTTTTGCTTTTGTCTGCTCCAGGCCCATGCCTCTGAGGTCAGCTTGGCATCCATCTGGAAGCCAGGAAGGGGCCCAGACCCAGCCTTGGGAGCTGGGCATGCCCTTTCTGATTGTGTCCACTGACTTTTTTCCCACACTGGTCTCCCTCATTCTCTAAATAGCTCTCACACTAAGTGGAATGTTTTTTGTTTGCACTGGGGTGGGGAGGAGTTCTTAGGACACTGAAGAAATTTAGACTGACAGCTCAAAAAGAAGGAAGGGACCATGTTCAGCTAGAATTTTGGGGGTATGAGCTCCCAAAGGTCCTGGACCCTGTTTTCCAGGTAAAGGAACAAATATTGCTGCAAGGAGGACGTGGAAGGAGATATTTCTTCTTCCTGAAGATCGTGTCTAGCGATTCTGGAGGAGAAGACCATCAGAGTTCTGTGTCCCTGGAGCCGGGGGTCCCCTGGGACCGCTGCCTGTGCACGCGGGCGTGTCTCAAGTCCTCCCGCATCTTAGACAACCCGACAGCTTCGTTTTCTTCAGTCTGCTGAGGCTAACTGGGAAGTTTGTCTATTTAGTATTTGCTGCTGTGTTGAAAGAGAGGTGGGGCTACAAGATTAAGAAACCTTTAAACAAAACTTTAAGGAGAGTTATCTCACCATAACTCGAAACTGAACACTTGGACGCCTGGTAATATAAACCTTGCCAATTCGCATTACAACACAGATTGCAACATGCCTCTCTTCTCGTAAATGTTTTTTTGAGGTCACTGCAGCTCTATCAGATCCCCCTACCCCTTGACCTTTTGCCGATAGACCACTGTGACTTTGCTTTCCTCCTCTTGCTCACCTGAAGCCGAGGGCTGACCAGGGATACTGGAGAGCCGCACTGTTTGTTCAGCAACCAGCCTGCGGTCTCTTTGCTCTGCTGCACACAGGGTTCCGTCTGGCAGCCTTTTCTGTCTCTCTCAGCATGACTGTTCTACCCGTTCTCACTCTCGTCCATCTCCTCTTTCCACATCTCTTGCCTTATGTTACTGAGGGTTCCTTCAGCTTCTCACCCCCAAACCCACAAACAAGCTTCCCCATGGTTCTTGGGTCTTGGAAGCAAAGGCATCATCCTCTCCTCCAGGGATAACTGCTCCCTCTTGAATCTTGAGGCCTCACCCCTTTCCTTTAGATACTGCGTTTCTTCTCGTATTCATCCCCTCGCTTTCCTGAGTCCTCAACGTTTCCTTCTTGCATCCTTCCCCACAGATTACGAACATGCGCAAGCTCAAAATACCCACAGCAGCCCAAAGGGGAGAAAACACGACTGCGCTTGCTCCGAAGCCTGTGTGCAATTGGCCTTAGCTTCTCAGTCGCGCCCCTGGCAGGAGGACCCTGCAAACGTCACTCCCTCCCCATCTCTCCTGCTGTGACTCGGTCTGGCTCTGACTTCCCAAGCTCCACAGGAACCAGGACAGCAGCCCTGCCCCAGTTACCACCATGGGTGGGAGGTTTTCAATCCATTCTTCACCTCTTCCCTTTCCAGAATCTGAAGGTGTGATGCTCCCACTCTTTAACAATCCTGGTGCTGCCGGGCAAAGTGGAAAGAGCACGTGCTTTGTGATAAATTGGAATCACAGCTCGTCCAAGTAATAGCTGCATGACTATGGACTATAGTGTGACTACAGTCACTTAGGGCTGAGACTCAGGTTTCTCATCTGCAAAATGGGGAAGGTAGCATCAGCATCAGGGGAGGACTGATGAGGAAGACATAAAGCTCCCTACTACTGATGACTGTGCATGCATGCCGAGTCGCTCCATTGTATCTGACTCTTTGAGACCCTGCGGACTCTAGCCCACCAGGCTTCTCTGTCCATGGGATTTCTTAGGCAAGTCTCAACCAGAGGCATAACTTTTGGTTCTGGGTCCTCAGCCCTCACGCTGGGGTCATGCTTCATGCCTCAGCTGCTTAACCCTTGTTATGGAAGGTCTTTGGAATCCACTCTCCTTTGGTAGGTCCTGTATTTCTCCCCTTTCTCTATTTATATTGCTTCTTCCTAAGTTTAATTCTTCAAGATCTTGGCCTTTGCCTGAGACATTTCCTCCCTCTGAACTGCCTTTCTGCTTTTATCCGTCCAGCAAACCCCCACCTGTCTCCCAGCCCCTGCTCAGGTCCTTGCCTGGACTTGCTGGTCACCCCCATGCTTGGTGCCGCCCTTGTCACTAACACTTCACACGTCTTTCATGGGTCAGGACCCGAGTAACGGGAACCAGACCTTGCGGCTCTCTAGCAGCCTTGGTTCCCAGCACGTGTGTGGCGTTCATAGGGATCATGACATGGACTCGTCTCTAGGAAAATATGCCTCCGAGGAGTGCATTTACCTCAAGCAACATTCAGTAAAATAAGCATTATCGATAGGGTAAAGGCATTCTCTATGGATTTTAACCCGTGATGTTAACATATATGATAACCTTATTGGTTGAGGATGAAATGGAGGCACTGTTTTTGATGAGCTTCTGGAATCACCAGTGATGCATTTGCCTGGCAAAGCTGAATAAATGATGGGCATGTCCTGAAGTCCGATTCTTCCTGCTGGGGGAGAATTCTGTGCACCGAAGGCCCCGTCTGGTGGTGCGGATGGCGCACAGTGAATGGCGAAGCTGGGATCTGGGCACTGTTCTGTGGTGGGGAAGCAGGTCCTTTCTCACTCACTGTGTATTTAACGCTTTTTCTTTTCTGGGTTTCATGGTTCTTTAGCTGAGAATATAAAGGCAATAAGGGAGAAATGCAGGCCCTCGTTTTCTCTGCTGGTAGAACTTTCCCACCAGGATAAGGGAACTGCTCTTTTATCTTTAGAATGATTTCTTGGGGCTACCTAGGCTCTTTCTCTGCTTTGTATTTCTGTATGTGGCATTGTCTTGGGAGAGCATTGACCTCTCCTCGCACTCGCTGAGTCAGGCCGGGAGAAACCTCCCTCCTGTCCATTGGCCTTACCTTTGCAGGTCATGGGCTTTAACCGTAACTCGGATGTGCCCCGTCTCAGTCGATTCAGTCTGCTTTGCACATTGCTGCAAGAACATCATTTGAAAGTCTTTACTGACTTTCTTTTGCTGATGAAGTAGCATTCATACTTCCAGGTGTGGAGCTGAAGGGCCCACCACCATCTGGTTGCGAACTGCACTTCAGTTCCTGCGCCTGAGCGGCTCTTGCTTTCCCACCCCACCGTATAGGGTCCTCTCATCTTCAAGTCCCACCTCAGAACTCAGTTCCTCTATGAAACAGCTCTGCCCTCCTCAGAAAGGCCTGTTCTAGAATTATCTATGGGTGTGCTTTACCTCTTGCAGCAGTGGGAAGCCCCAACAGCAGCGGCTGCATCTCACTAACTTTCAGTGTCCCCATGGCAGCTAGTACAGGGCTGAGTGTGTGTGTGCATATGTGTGTGTGCGTGTATATGTGTGTGTAGGCATTGATTCTCTAGGCTCAGTCTTTAAACCGTGGAAGAAAATCAATTCTAACTCACTGTGTTATTCCGGATAAATTGGAAGGCTCTCAACACATTTTTCTACAATGCAGCAATTATTTCCAAAAGAAAAATAGTATCATTCACACTTGCTCTTTCCATTTATAATAGGAGGAGGGTTTCCTATAAAGTTTAATGGTAACTGATTTCAGGAAAGGAACCTATTGTATTGGTAAAATTGCATTAAGCTGAGAAAATTTTGTTTCAATTTATTTTGAAGTTAAACGTCTAGAAATAAAGATGCATAAAAGTTTCACGTCTGTTGTGCGTTGCGGGGTGGGCACATCCTGTGATTTCATTGATCTGTTATGGTCTAGTTTAAAAAGACACACATCTTTTAGGATGTGAATCTTAGTACGGGTTGTGTTCTGAGATAGAAAGAGGGAACTGTCCCCACACAAACAAATCCCCCAACAGGCCAAGCGGGAGGCTCTGCCTTGCCTGCCTGTGGAGCGCCCGTGCTCCCCACATGGGCACCCCACCCACCTCTGCCGGCCCATGGCTGCAGTGTGACCTGGCTGCTGATGGCCGGGAGGCCCTCGCTGATGTGACTGTCCAGCCTCTGAGGGGACTGGCTGCTCCTCTTTCAGAAAAGTGTGTTGTATTCTATTTCAGACCTCCCAGGGGCCGGCCCCGCTCTGAGCCTCTGCCCTTTCGCTCTTCTCATGTTGGTTTCTCCTGTCAAAAGAATTTCTCTAATGCCTGAAAATCCCAATTTCACCTCCAGCGCACATAGCCGCTGCTCTCTGAGAGGTTTTAATGTCCTTGTGAAATGCGATAATAACATTTGAGTTTAATGGAGTCGGTTTTCTTGACATGACTTTATCTGTGATATCAGCACTTGGCTCAAGCTATCTGCCCTCAGCAGAGTTGCGGCTCTGCTCCGTCCACTGTGGCCACCTCTCTGCTCCTTCTCCATGCTGCCTTCTCCTCCCTGAAGTGGGGAAGGGAGAGCATGGCGCAGATGACCAGGCTCCTGTCATCCGTGTTAGCCAATCTGGAGAAAAGAGAGAACCTGTCCCCTATAGGGCAGGACTCTGGTCGACTGGGCTGGGGCCTGAGCCCACCAGGGCACTGACCTGGCAGAAACTGGTCATATGCCCACAATGGTGCACCCTCAAGGAATACAGGTGTCCTTACCAGGAAGAGAGTAGGGCTGTGGGCCAGAGAAGGACAAATGTTCGCCATGCTAGTTACGCCCTGCTGCTGCTGCTGCTAAGTTGCTTCAGTTGTGTCCGACTCTGTGCGACCCCATAGATGGCAGCCCACCAGGCTCCCCCATCTCTGGGATTCTCCAGGCAAGAACTCTGGAGTGGGTTGCCATTTCCTTCTCCAATGCATGAAAGTGAAAAATGAAAGTGAAGTCAGAGTCGTGTCCAACTCTCAGCGACCCCATGGACTGCAGCCTACCAGGCTCCTCCATCCATGGGATTTTCCAGGCAAGAGGACTGGAGTGGGGTGCCATTGCCTTCTCCACAGCTACGTCCTACAAAATCTATTTCTCAGAGTCATGGTATTCAATTTTTTCTTTTATTTTTTGATGCATGTTTTCTGTAATATCTTTTAACAAATTACTTATTTTTAATTGGAGGGTAATTTACAATATTGTGTTGGTTCTGCCATACACCAGCATGAGTCAGCTGCAGACATCCTCATGTCCCCTCCCTCTTGAACCTCTCTCCCACCACCCACCCTATCCTAGCCCTCTAAGTTGTCACTGAGCTCTGTGCATCACACAGCAAATTCCCACCGACTGTTTCACATATGGTAATATAGTCGGACACGACTGAGCGACTTCACTTTCACTTTTCACTTTCATGCATTGGAGGAGGAAATGACAGCCCACTCCAGTGTTCTTGCCTGGAGAATCTCAGAGACGGAGGAGCCTGGTGGGCTGCCGTCTCTGGGGTCGCACAGCGTCGGACATGACTGCAGCGACTTAGCAGCAGCAGCAGCAGCAATGTATATATATCAATGCTGCTCGCTCAATTTGCCCCACTCTCTCCTTCCTCCAGTGTGTCTGTTATTTGTCTGCGTCTCCTTTGCTGCCCTGCAGATGGGTTCCTCAGTACCATCTTTCTAGCTTCTATATATATGTGTTGATATATAATATTTGCTTTTCTCTTTCTGACTCACTTCACTCTGTATAATAGGCTCTAGCTTCATCCTCCTCATTAGGACTGACTCCAGTGCACTCCTTTTCATAGCTGAGTAATATTCCATCATATATACATACCACCGCTTCTTTACCATTCATCTGTCTATGGGCATCCAGGTCGCTTCCACGTCCTAGCTATTGTAAACAGTGCTGCAGTGAACGTCAGGGCACATGTGTCTTTTTCCATTCTGGCTTCCTCAAGGTATATGCCCGGTAGTGGGATTGTTGGGTCATATGGTGGTTTTATTTTAGTTTTTAAAGGAATCTCCATATTCTTCTCCATAGTGGCTGTATCTCTTCAGTTGTTTCAAAGAACATTTTGTGAAATTATTGACTTTAAAATGGGGGCACTAGAGGCTACAAAACGTCTCATTTCTCCACCTGAACAGGGTTGGGCCACCACAGGCTCTCTCCGGGGATCTGAATGATGGGTGCTTTTCAGGGAAGCTCCTCTGAAAGGGTGCACCTTTTCAGGGGCACCTCTGTGTGCCTGAGATACTGTTGTGCACAGTTTGAATGCAAACATTCTCCAGAGCAGAGTTGGCAAGGAGAGGGGGAAATCCACAGGGCTTCATTTTCTGCGGTGCTCAACAAGTGAGGCGTTTTGGTTTCACCGTTTCGGGCCAGATGATTCCATAAGAGCCTCGTTCTGCCCTGACCCATCTCCATGAGGTTCCGTGGAGATCTGGCCTCCCTTGCCCGCTGCCATGCACCTCACAGAGGCCTGCAGGCCCTCACATCTGAGACCGACAGGCGGAGTCAGTCAAAAAGTGCCCGTGTGTTTATTTCCAAGTGTGTACACATACTGCTTTTGAGTTGTGTCCATGTGTGAAAAATGTGTGCTTTGCATGTCTTTACATGTCAGGAGGTGCTCTGTGTGTGCTTTTGTGGGTCTGCATTTGTGTACGTGTGTCTCTGTGGTGCTTGTGTGTATCTGAGAGAGGATATGTGAGCTGAGTTGATGTTTATGTTTAGACTGTGTTTGTGGGTGTATCTGAGGAGTTGGAGGAACAACATTCCTTGACTTACATTTACTGATTTCTTCCTTAATGTGCTTAATTTTATGAAGTCGCCAGCTGCCGTCCTTCCCTCTCCCCCAGCCAAGCAGGAGGCAGTTTGGTCCAGCTGTCATGCTGGGATGCATTCTGCTCTTCTTGAGCATGCTTTATTATTATTATTTTTAAAGCTCTTGGAAGGCCTTGTGAGAGAGGTGCTGGGAGTTCATCGCAGATTATTTTTAATAACAGAATCCTAGAGGGAAATGGAAAGCTGTGTTTTATTGGCAAGCTGTCTTCTCCATCTCTAAAGTAAATAAAACTCCATTTTCTACATTATTTAATGTGTCATCCTTCCCTCCCCCTTTTAATCATCCTCCAAATGGACGCATGAGGTCCAAACCGACAGGCACAGAGCCCTCCCTGCGAGCACGCCTGTATGGGGCCTGCTCGGGAGAGGTGCATCCGGTGGGGCACAGATCCATTCTGCTGGGAGTCAGGCCCTCCCTGGGTCACAGGTGGCCTCCTCCCTGCTTAGAGTGGCCAGCCCTGGGCCCTGGTGATGTGTAAGGCTTTGGAGGAATCAGAACATGATGGGTGGAGGGCACCCTGTGGTCTAGAGAAGCTTCTGCTAGGCTCTCGTGGCCACACCAGCTGCTAGTCATTTCAGCTCAACTCAGTTTGATCCAAACAAGCACAGAGAGCACCCGCTCATTACCTGGCATTCTGCTAGGTGTGCATGTGTGTGTCAATGAGGGAAAGTGGACACCTCTACTACCCCTTGAAAATGTCGAGATGTTGATGCAGTTGACCCGAAGCCCAGCTCTCTAGGCTGCAGTATAGACCCTGCCACAACTGTGAGTCCCACTGCCCTCTGGAGCCACAGCTCTGTGTTTTGTGAGAGCTCTTCTGCTCTGCCATGGATGTGGACGGGGAAATCCTCTGCACTGGTGTCTGCAGGTCCACACGCAGCAGGCACGTTTTGATTTCCGCTGCCTGCAGCAAGGTTGTGGTGCCACCGGCCTGGAGGCCTGCGTCTCAGCCTTGCCCCCACACCTGCTCCCGCTTCTGCTCTGCTTCTCATATCCCCGCACAGCTGGCCTTCATATCCACACAGGACTGTCCTGCCAACTTCAGACTCCCCAGGACACTCAGCTTTTTACCCTTCATGAGCTTCGTAAGAAGTTTCTTTCTGAATAGAGAGGAATTTTGCGTAGTGCCTTGTTCTGCCTGAATATACACGTAAAGCTGACAGTCAGGTGGGAGTCTGTTTTCAAACTGTTTATGTGGAAGATGCTAGTCTGAAGGGGAAGAGCTTGTGTTGATCCTTTCAGGAAACTCTTCCCTCGAAGTTTCCAGGCTCCTAGGAGCCACTGGTGAGGAGCTAACGCACCTGTCTCTCCAAAGCCTCTCTTTGCACCCTTCCCCTTCCTCTTCTCTCCTCTTCTTTCCTTCTTCTCTTTTCTCTCCTACCATGAAGTTGTTAAAGCACTTTCCTTGTGCCAGGACAAATTCCTGAGGCCAGATCACACATTTGGAGCACTTACAAATCACCCAGGCTCAGTCACCGTTAAAATTGTTGAGTGTCGGGGCTGCAGGATCAGTGCCGGGTGCTGAGGGACTCTTGAAAATAATATGGATTTGATCTTCTGTCTTGGAGCTTCTGCAACATCTGACAAGGCAGGAAGTCACAACATTTATCTAATGTAGATGTGCATTCTTGGCGTGCGGCGGGCAGCTTGAAGGAGGGGAAGGAGAGACCCAGAAAGTGTGTGTGTGCGGGCGATTCCACCTACCTCCCCACCTGCCCATGTCTTCACCTTTCGGCTGGCGTTTTGAGCTGGGGACTTACGGCACTCCCCGAAGTCGCTTTCGCCGCTTTCACCTCCCTCTAGGGCGTGTGCAGAATACGCTGCAGAGTAACTTGCAGCTGGAAATAATTCCTTAGGAAAGAATGATTTCTGTAGGATAGAATTATTCTTTCGTGAAAACACAGGCAGAATCCCTCTGTCGCAGCTGCGATAGAAGGTGGGACGAGGGCAGTGTTTGAGCTCCGAGAGACGCGGTCACCCGCGTGCCGGGGGCTGGAGAGCTGGCTGCACTGGCGGCAGGTCTGTTCCCACTTTTCTGGAGAAGAACTGGGATGGGGACGTTTTTTCCCCGAGGCCTTACCCTTCAGGGCAGAAAAGGGAGGCCGGGGTGGGGGTGACCGTGCGCGCGTGCTGAGACAGCGAGGCTGCCCAGGTTGCGGCACGGTAGGCTGTCCCAGAGCACCCCTTGCTTTGCTGCGCTTTGTCAGCCCTCCTAGCTTCTTTTCCCTAGTGAGCTGGGCAAGGCAATGGAGAGACTTCTGGACCTTCTTAGGCCTGACGCCTTCAGCCCTTCTGAACTGAAGAACTAGGTGGAACGAGGACCAGCGCCTGAAACAACAGGCGTCCCGGGGGCAAGGCTTTTGGTCTTGCTAAGAATGAGAGCCTTGGCAGCTCACAAGCTCCCGAGGAGCTCACAGGGCCAGAGCCTCATGAGTAAGGGATTGTGGAGGATTCTTGGGGCTTGGCTAGGGTGTTTGAGCCTTGCATCCTGCGGTCCTGAGGGCTACCAGCTTATTGGTGGCACATCTGAGCTCAGCTTTTATCCACCTTCTCCCTGAAGGAAGGTGCGAGACCTCAGAATCCCAGATGGCCCAGTATCAATGCCACACGGAGCCCTGGGCCCCGACGCCCACAGCTGACCCATCCACGCAACCTGCTTCACGCTCTGGACTCCTCTCGCCTTCCAGACAGGCCATGCCTGTGCTTTCACATGGCTTTTGTCCGCTCCTTCTCTCTTGGGAGTTTTTACATCCCAAGGCCTGACCTAGATCTCAGCCTGGTTCCAGAGGAGCTTCTGGGCCCAAACATTTCAGTCCAAGCCTTTCATTTGTTTGTATTTTCCTTCCTGAGAACCTACCGGGCGCCAACTTCTAGGCTCTGTGTTTTGAGAGCATCAAGGAGAATGAGACTAGCTGTGACCTGAGGCTGTTTCAACCCTGAGTAATCTCTCTTCCACCTTGTCCTTAAAATATACATGAAAGTACAAAAAAATGACCAAAAACAACACAAAAAGCCTCACAGGAACACCGTCAACAATCACTAGCCTTGGGAGGGGTTTCCATTATCTTCGGCAACAATGAGACAGCTTCAGAAGCACAATTGATGACATTTTCACGGTTAGTGGCTCAGCTGGCTAGAGGTGAGTGAGAAGAGGCCTTGGCGATCCCCTCCCCAAGATCTGAAGAAGCCCTTGAACCCAGCAGGGTACCGAGTAGTGCCCTGCCCCATCTCCCCTCCCTGCCCATTGCAACCTGGGGGGGTTGACAGGGGAAGGCATGTTGCAACAGTCCTGAGAGTTGTGGTTTTCGCAGGTTCAGTGCTGCTGGTGGGCTGAGGGGGAAAGAGCCGTTTCATCTGTGCCTTATACCGGGTGGAGGAGACCTGAGCCCCTCCCCATGTTTACTGGGGCATTATGTGGGAGAGCCTGACCTTTCTCAGCCCACCACGTGTACCTGACCCCAAGCGCTGCCACGCGGATGGGGTATGAGCCAACTTTGCCTTCCCAGTTTAGCTCTCCAGGGGGCATTCTCCAGGGAACTGGGGGGTCCGAGGACGGGCAAAAATGGTGAAATCTTGCTACATCTCTCTGTCAACAAGATCTTGTGCAAGATGAATATACTACAACAACAAAAAAAAACAACCAAACCCAAAGCCAAACCACTAGGGGCCAAGGAAAAAGCTCTGAACTGAATATGCTGACTGCATTTGAAAACACAACTTTTGAGAAAATATTTTTTAGGAGGAAATGAAAAGTAATTTAAAGATCTATATTTCATGTTCTTAGTGAGTTATTAGAATTTATGAAATTATTAGAAGAGATCAGGCTGATGACAAGCAGAGCAGGCTGAGACATGAGCTCAGATAAAAAGGACAACAGTAATATTAAAAAAGGCTTCCAGAAAACACACAACAGGAGAGCTTAAATCTCTGTCAGTGGCAACAAAGGGAAGAACTGAACTCTCAGAAAAAATGCTATACTGTTAAGGGCAAACCTAAGTTCCTTTTCTAGAATTCATTGAAAAAGGACAAAGGGATGGAAATAAGAAATACAAGAGTAACAGAGTCCAATAAAAGTACATCAACCTTCGAATAATATGGCTGTTGTGAGGAAGAAGTATCCAGTCAGAAGAAGCAATGATCAAAGGTATGATGTTTGAAAAATTTTCTGATTTGGGAAAGATGTACTTCATAGATAATAATCAGTAATGATACCTAAAAGCCAATTTGCTCAAAAACAAGCATAGATATACTCTTTTAATTTAATCAGTGATTTAAAGATAGCTATAAAAGCATTCAATCTGAGAGTACATGTTACTCAGAAAGGAGCAAAATACCAGTCAGGATAATGTTAGATTAGTCATTAACAGCAGGAAATTAGAGAACAATGGAACGTCTTCTGAGTTTTCAGAGAAATCATGTTTTATTACCACCAATTTGAACTTTATATGTTAAGGAAATAAAAGCATTTTTATATGTAGGGACTCTGAGAATACACTACGCCTTGTACAGCACTGTTATAACTATAAGAAGAATCAAATGGAAGAACTCTGGGGTGGAGAGGTCAATTGACAAATGTCTGCATGTCAGTTTGGATGAAAAAGCCAGAGGTCAAAATGAAGGCTGAAGACACGTGATGAACAAAAATTGTCACTCGCTCACAGTGGCCTGACTCTTGGAATCCTGGTGTTCTCAGTTGCACAGTCATGTCCGACTATTTGCGACCCCATGGCCTGTAGCCCTCCAGGCTCCTCTGTCCATGGAATTTTCCAGGCAAGAATACTAGAGTTGCTTGCATTTCCTACTCCAGGGGATCTTCCTGTCCCAGGGATTGAGTCTGTGTCTCCTACACTGGCAGGTGGATTTTTTACCACTCAGCCACCTGGTAAGCCTGATACGCGCGTGTAAACTGAGTGATATTTCTGTCACTGAGTGGTAGGTGCATGTAAATTGAGCAGGATATCTGAGTTGGCACGACTTAGAAGCCTGGGGTGAAGACAGACAAAATTTCTGTTTTTATGAGGTATATATTCTTTTTTAAAAAAATTAATTCATTTTTTTAAAATTGGAGGATAATTGCTTTACAATATTGTGTTGATTTCCGC
This sequence comes from Capricornis sumatraensis, assembly GCF_032405125.1. NCBI lineage: Eukaryota > Metazoa > Chordata > Mammalia > Artiodactyla > Bovidae > Capricornis > Capricornis sumatraensis. The sequence goes on from NC_091078.1 coordinate 268,549, forward strand.
CATACATCAGCATGAATCAGCCATAGGGATACAGATGTCTCCTCCCTCTTGCCTTTCTCTCCTACCCCCATCCCCATCCCATCCCTGTATGTTGTCCAGAGCATATGAGATACATATTCTAAAGAACACGCTAGAAATGGATAAGCTGACTTTTCAGATTGTGATGAAGTCACAAAGAAAATAACACAAGGTCATTGATGAGGAGGAATGGAGTGAGTTGGAAGGCTACTTGGTGAGGAATATTCAGGTTCTCTTTTGGATGTGCTAATTTGGAAAACCCAGCCAGGCAGTTGGACATGAGTCTGGAGTTTCAGGGGGAAGTCTAAGCTGTTAAAATCACTTTGAGTGCTTGTGGATGATATTTTAAGCTGTGGGATTTGCTACCTACATCAATCAACTGTTTAGAGAAGGGAGAGGAGGGCCTGGCAAAGGAGGCTTAGAAGGGACAAGCAGTTTGGGAGGAGAGAAATCGACAGAATTTTTTCAGTTGGAAATGTATTCAATGTTTGGCATCTAGTAACAGAGACCAAACTTAATAATGGCTGGAGTCACATAGCAGGGTGTTTCCCCACTGCCATGTGAAAAGTTAGATATGTGCCCAAGGAAACATGGTAGGTAGCTCCACAGATCAGGGACACAGACGTCCTCTGGCTAATTTTTGTCCGCTTGAGCCCACGACTTCATCGTTGAGAGTGTGTGATGGCTGCTGGAACCCCAGCAATCACATCTGTATCCTCCCACCCAGAAAGAGGAAAGACAAGAGAACAAGAGAGACACAGGCCGCGTGCCCGCCTCTTCTAAGCCGCTTGCTTAGAACCTCTATTCTTGACTTCCACTTACAGCTCCTGGGCCACCTCTGTCTCAAGAGAGGCTTCAGTTTTTCTGAATACAGTTCAGATACACTACAATTTTTCTGACTCAATATCCTCATCTGCAAAAAATAGGGATTTCTCCATATATTTGGTTCAGTTCAGTCACTCAGGCATGTCTGACTCTTTGCGACCCAATGGACTGCAGCATGCCAGGCCTCCCTGTCTATCACCAACTCCCAGAGCTTACTCAAACTCATGTCCATAGAGTCGGTGATGCTATCCAACCATCTCATCCTCTGTCGTCCCCTTCTCCTCCTGTCTTCAATCTTTCCCAGCATCGGGGTATTTTCCAGTGAGTCAGTTCTTTGCATCAGGTAGCCAGAGTATTGGAGTTTCAGTTTCAACATCTGTCCTTTCAATGATTATTCAGGACTGATTTTCATTAGGATGGACTGGTTGGATCTCCTTGCAGTCCAAGGGACTCTCAAGAGTCTTCTCCAACACCAGAGTTCAAAAGCATCAATTCTTTGGCGCTCAGCTTTCTTCATAGTCCGACTCTCATATCCATACATGACTACTGGAAAAACCATAGCTTTGACTAGATGGACCTTTATTGGCAAAGTAATGTCTCTGCTTTTGAATATGCTGCCTAGGTTGGTCATAGCTTTCCTTCCAAGGAGCAAGCATCATTTAATTTCATGGCTGCAGTCACCATCTGCAGTGATTTTGCAGCCCCCCAAAATAAAGTCTGACACTGTTTCCACTGTTTCTCCATCTATTTGCCATGAAGTGATGGGACCAGATGCTGTGATTTTAGTCTTCTGAGTGTTGAGCTTAGTTCAGTTCAGTTCATTTCAGTCGCTCAGTAGTGTCTGACTCTTTGCGACCCCATGAATCGCAGCACGCCAGGCCTCCCTGTCCAGCACCATCTCCCAGAGTTTACTCAGACTCACGTCCATCGAGTCAGTGATGCCATCCAGCCATCTCATCCTTGGTCGTCCCCTTCTCCTCCTGCCCCCAATCCCTCCCAGCATCAAAGTATTTTCCAATGAGTCAACTCTTCACATGAGGTGGCCAAAGTACTAGAGCTTCAGCTTTAGCATCATTCCTTCCAAAGAACACCCAGGGCTGATCTCCTTCAGAATGGACTGGTTGGATCGCCTTGCAGTCCAAGGGACTCTCAGGAGTCTCCTCCAACACCACAGTTCAAAAGCATCAATTCTTCGGCGCTCAGCTTTCTTCACAGTCCAACTCTCACATCCATACATGACCACTGGAAAAACCATAGCCTTGACTAGACGGATCTTAGTTGGCAAAGTAATGTCTCTGCTTTTGAATATACTATCTAGGTTGGTCATAACTTTTCTTCCAAGGAGTAAGCGTCTTTTAATTTCATGGCTGGAATCACCATCTGCAGTGATATTGGAGCCCAAAAAAATAAAGTCTGACACTGTTTCCACTGTTCCCCCATCTATTTCCCATGAAGTGATGGGACCAGATGCCATGATCTTCATTTTCTGAATGTTGAGCTTTAAGCCAACTTTTTCACTCTCCTCTTTCACTTTCATCAAGAGGCTTTTTAGCTCCTTTTCACTTTCTGCCATAAGGGTGATGTCATCTGCATATCTGAGGTGATTGATATTTCTCCCGGCAATCTTGATTCCAGCTTGTGTTTCTTCCAGTCCAGCGTTTCTCATGAGGTACTCTTCATATAAGTTAAATAAGCAGGGTAGACAATACACAGCCTTGATGTACTCCTTTTCCTATTTGGAACCAGTCTGTTGTTCCACGTCCAGTTCTAACTGCTGCTTCCTGACCTGCATACAGATTTCTCAAGAGGCAGGTCAGGTGGTCTGGTATTCCCATCTCTCTCACAATTTTCCACAGTTGATTGTGACCACACACTCAAAGGCTTTGGCATAGTCAATAAAGCAGAAATAGATGATTTTCTGGAATTCTCTTGCTTTTTCCATGATCCAGAGGATATTGGCAATTTAATCTCTGGTTCCTCTGCCTTTTCTGAAACCAGCTTGAACATCAGGGAGTTCACGGTTCACATATTGCTGAAACCTGGCTTGGAGAATTTTGAGCGTTACTTTACTAGCATGTGAGATGAGTGCAATTGTGTGGTAGTTTGAGCATTCTTTTGCATTGCCTTTCTTTGGAATTGGAATGAAAACTGACCTTTTCCAGTCCTGTGGCCACTGCTGAGTTTTCCAAACTTGCTGGCATATTGAGTGCAGCACTTTCACAGCATCATCTTTCAGGATTTGAAAGAGCTCACCTGGAATTCTATCACCTCCACTACCGTTGTTCATAGTGATGCTTTCTAAGGCCCACTTGACTTCACATTCCAAGATGTCTGGCTCTAGATTAGTGATCACATCATCATGAGTATCTGGGTCGTGGAGATCTTTTTTGTACAGTTCTTCCGTGTATTCTTGCCACCTCTTCTTAATATCTCTGAATGTTGAGCTTCAGCCAACTTTTTCACTCTCCTCTTTCACTTTCATCAAGAGGCTTTTTAGTTCCTCTTCACTTTCTGCCATAAGGGTGGTGTCATCTGCACATGAGGTGATTGATATTTTTCCCAGCAATCTTGATTCCAGCTTGTGCTTCATCTAGCCCAGCATTTTTCATGATGTACTCTGCATATAAGTTGAATAAGCAGGGTCACAATATACAGCCTTGACATACTCCTTTTCCTATTTGGAACCAGTCAGTTGGTCCATGTGCAGTTCTAACTGTTGCTTCCTGACCTGCATACAGATTTCTTAAGAGCCTGGGCTGGTGGTCTGGTATTCGCATCTCTTTCAGAATTTTTCACAGTTTGTTGTGATCCACAGAGTCAAAGGCTTTGGCATAGTCAGTAAAGCAGAAGTAGATGTTTTTCTTGAACTCTTGTTCTTTCTTGATGATCCAGTGGATGTTGGCAGCTTGACCTCTGGTTCCTCTGACTTTTCTGAATCCAGCTTGAACATCTGGAAGTTCATGGTTCGTGTACTGTTGAAGCCTGGCTTGGAGAATTTCGAGCATTCCTTTACTACTGTGTGTTTCATTACGTATGGGCTTCCCTGGTGCCTCAGTGGGAAAGAATCCCCCTGCTGATACAGGAGACATGGGTTCAGCCCTGGGCTGAGAAGAGCCCCTGGAGAAGGAAATGGCAACCCACTCCAATATTCTTGCCTGGGAAATCCCATGGACAGAGGAGCCTTCTGGGCTGCAGTCCATGGGTTTGCAAAAAAGTTGAACACGACTTAGCTACTAAACAACAACTTCCTTCGTGGGTGCATTTATTTATTCATGAACCAAATCAAACATTAAGACTGAACAGATGGCTTAATGCATCTGGGCCTGGTGGCTGGGACTGTGTCCCTGTTTCTGATCACTGCTCAGCACTGACCATATGGGTGGGTGCCAAATGCTCCATGTAGAGTTATACTCAGCATTGCTCCACGGGTTGCTTTTGTCCCCATTTGTTGTGAGAAGGCAGCAGCACGCCTGCGAGGGCGAGTCCAGGGGTGGTGTGGCTGTGCAGTGGCCAGCGGCGTGTGGCTCCATGCCATCCCTACCTGAGGGGCCTGGGCAGCGAGTGGACTCTGCAGACGTGCTGACGATGGGGACAGCTCCACACAGGGGGCAGGAAGTGTCGGAACAATGCACCGCTGCAGCCTAGAGGTCTGGGCACGCCCCTAGACATTTCCCCTGTGTGTTCTGGAATGTTTAGTATGGTTGACCTTGCCAGTGATTTATGAAATACCTTAAAAATAGTTTTTACCTAGTGATAAAATGTGGCTCTGATTCTTGTGTATACAATAACCATTGTACTTGTTGATGACTTCAGCTATAGTTGTTTGAAATCAGTATTATATTCACCCAGAACACGTAATAAAATAATTTAAGCAACTAGTTTCTGAAAAGAATTTCCTCTAGTGGTCTAAGAAAACCATTCCTGTCTTACCCTTAAGAGGTGATGGATAAAATTATCCTGATTACAAAGAAATCATTTGTTCAGGAGAGAGAGCCTGCGAACTCCATTGTATAGATGTGCAGATTGTTCTGAGTCTGACCTCATTCAGCTCTGGCAGCAAGGGTCACAGGCATACCTGCCCTGGGATGCCCCGTGATATGACCAATTGAGGATCCCCCTCCCCATGCTGCCCCCCACCCAAATCAGGCTTTATCTGGCTGTGGCCTCGACCTTGATCTTCCTAACTCTTCTCCTCAACATAGAGGGCGCCTGAATTACAGTGTTTGAATTTGTTTCTCATTAGCTGGCATTTCCTTTAAGTCCCAAACGTCCTCAGTTTTTACATCATCAGCAGACAGAAGGGTGGCAGCCTCTAATGCCAGCTCCATCCTGCGTGTGGGGCCAGGCCAGACCCTTCCCGCCTGTCCCATGGGCACTCGGAGAGACAGTCCACGGGGAGATCCCCTTGTTCTCTGCACAGAACCAGTCTCGAGGCTGGAAAAGAGAAACTGCTTGCGGTGTGGGTGGCCACGCAATGACAACACTCAGAGGCAAAGCTAAGTCAGTGGCCACTTTGTTTCCATGGACTGGTCAGCAAGCATAGGCAGTGGAGCCAAGCGAGACTGGACTCTAGATCCTAACCCTGCCGATCACTGCCCTGTGATCCCGGGTGGGTCACCTAACTTCTTCAGGAGTATCTTTCTAACTTTGTAAAAATAAATTTTCATTTTAAGGGTAGTTTTAAGTTCACAGCACAATTGAGAAGTTCAGAGATTTCCCTTTTCCCCCATCTATTTTCACACAGGCACAGCCTCCCCTACTATCAACATTCCCCAGCTAGCACATTTGTTATAATTGATGAACCAACACTGATAACGCTCCGGGAGTTGGTGATGGACAGGGAGGCCTGGCGTGCTGCAATTCATGGGGTCGCAAAGAGTCAGACACGACTGAGCGACTGAACTGAGCTGAACACTGAAGCGTCTTTGTCACCAAGGTCCACAGTTTACATTAGGGTTCGCTCTTGCTGTTGTACGTTTAATGGGTTTGGACGAATGTGTGATGACATGTGCCCGTCATTGTGGTGCCATGCTGGTTAATTTGGTTGCCCTAAAATCCTCTGTGCTCTCTCTCTCTTTCCCTCACCTGCAAATACTGATCTATTTACTGTCTCTGTTGCTGTTCAGTCGCTAAGTCGCTTCTGACTCTTTGCGACCCCACTGACTGCAGCATGCCGGGCTTTCCTGTCCTTCACTATCTCCTGGAGCTTGCTCAAACTCATGTCCATTGAGTCAGTAATGCCATCCAACCATCTCATCCTCTGTCACCCCCTTCTCCTTCTGCCCTCAATCTTTCCCAGCATCAGGGTCTTTTCCAGTGAGTTGACTCTTTGCATCAGTTGGCCGAAGTAGTGGAGCTTCAGCTTCAGCATCAGTCCTTCCAGTGAATATTCAGGGTTGATTTCCTTTAGGATCTACTAGTTTGATCTTGCAGTCCAAGAGACTCTCAAGAGTCTTCTTCAGTGCCACAGTTTGAAAGCATAAATTCTTTGGTGCTTAGCCTTCTTTATGGTCCAACTCTCACATCCATGCATGACTACTGGAAAAGCTCTAACTTTGACTAGATGGATCTTTGTTGGAAAAGTGATGTCCCTGCTTTTTAATACGCTGTGTACGTTGGTCATAGCTATGGTTGCTGTCACCATCCACAGTGATTTTGGAGCCCAAGAAAATAAAATCTGCTGCTGTTTCCACTTTTTCCCCATCTATTTGCCATGAAGTGATGGGACGGAATGCCACGATCCTGGTTTTTTGAAAGTTGAGTTTTAAGCCAGCGTTTTCACTCTCCTCTTTCACCTTCATCAAAACATCCTTTAGTTCCTCTTCACTTTCTGCCATTAGAATGCTATCATCTGCATATCTCAGTTTATTGATATTTCTCCTGGAAATCTTGATCCCAGCTTGTGATTCATCCAGCCCAGCATTTGCTTGATGTCCTCTGCATAGGAATTAAGTAACCAGGGTGACAATATACAGCCTTGACCTGCTCCTTTCCCAATTTTGAACCAGTTGTTCCATGTCTGGTTCTAACTATTGCTACTGTCTCTGTAGTTTTGCCTATTCCAGAATGCTAAATATTTGGAATCCTATAGTATGCAGACTTTATATATTGTTTTCTTTCATTTAGTAATAGTCACTTTAGGTTCCCCATGTCTGGGTAGCTTTTTTTTTTTTTTTTTTTAACACTGAATAATAGTCCAACATCTGAACATACCATAGTTTATCTATGCGCTCACCAAAGGGCACCTGGGTTGCTTCCAGGTTTGGGTAGTTACAAACAAAGCTGCTATAAACCTTTCTGTGCAGATTTTCAAGTGTCCCTTTCTTCACTAGCAGCAACATAGGGATTTGGGAAACATTAAGCTGGATGAGACACAGACAGCCCCTGGCACAATGCTGGGTACCACTCATCTTCAAGCCCCTGTTCCCGATCACTACTCCCGTCTCTCCCTCTCCTGTACTGATGACAACCTGGTGAAGACACGTCACTGTAGATGGCTTTGGGTTTCATTTTCTGGGAAGGGAGGCGGATGGAGTTTGAGGTAAAGAGACTTTCCAAAGGAAAAGAACAAAAAATAACTGTTACTCAGGGAAGGAGAATGCTTTTCAGAACTGAACATTGTGTCGAGGATTATGGGGCTATGGAAGGAAGGGTGACAGGCCATGCATAGCTGTAAATTGTGGACAAGGAGGTTATCTGTTCCTGGGGTACCTGTGTACCCGCATGACTCTCAGAAGTCTAAGCACAAGTCCTATAAACTACAATCATGGAAAAAGTGACAGTCAGAAGAAACTTCACCTCATGGAGAAGCTTAGGGCTGGGGTGGCCTTCAAGTGGCCTGGACAGCTGACATCCTTCTGCAGTGTAGACCTCTGTCCCTGCACATCTGTGAGGAGTGCAGTGTGGTAGGGAAGGCCTGGGCTTTCTATGGGTAGATAGGAATAAGTTCCAGTCCCAGCTCTGCCTGGTGGCTCTGGGAAAGTTATATAAGCTGTTTGATTCTCAGCTCAGAGATAGCATTATAATACCTATGTGTGGAGTCATGGTGGGGGCCAAATGAATAATATTTATGAAATATTTTGGGGAAAGTGCAGTTGCGGTAGATAGTATATTTCTTTACTCTTTTTTAGATAGTTTTTTAAAAATTCAATTAATTAGCTTTTGACTGTGCAGGTCTTCACTGCGCATGTGGGCTTTTCTCTAGTTGAGGCAAGTGGGGGCTACTCTTTAGCTGGGGTGCACAGGCTTCTCGCCGCAGTGTCTTCTCCTGCTGCCGAACACGGGCTATAAGCATTCGGGCATCAGTGGCTGCAGCACGTGGGTTCTGCAGCACTGACCCCGGGCTCTAGAGCACAGGCCCAATAGTTGCAGCACGTGGGTTCCGCAGTGCTGACTCCTGGGCCCTAGAGCACTCGGGCCCAATAGTCGTGGCACACGGGCTTAGTTGTTCCATGGCATGTGGTATCTTCCTGGATCAGGGATCGAACCTGTGTCTCCTGCCTTGGCAGGCGATTGTTTGCCGCTGAGCCACCAGGGAAGCCCAGATAGTTGCTTTTATAGCAGGCCATCTGGAAAGCAGAATTGGCCTGGGCATTGCTTGTGTGGAACCACTGTTTTAGGCAAACCAGTCCCACTGTTACAAGTATGTCCTCAGTTCAGTTCAGTTCAGTCGCTCAGTCATGTCCAACTCTTTGCGACCCCATGGACTGCAGCACACCAGGCCTCCTTGTCCATCACCAACTCCTGGAGTTTACTCAAACTCATGTCCATTGAGTCAGTGATGCCATCCAACCATCTCATCCTCTGTCGGCCCCTTCTCCAGTTAACATGTCCTTGACCTAAGCTGAAATCAGCCTCCTGGTGAAAGTGAAAATGAAGTCGCTCAGTCATGTTCAACTCTTTGCGACCCCATGGACTGTAGCCTACCAGGCTCCTCTGTCCATGGGCTTCTCCAGGCAGAATACTGGAGTGGGTTGCTGTTTCCTCCTCTGATCTCCCCAACTCAGGGATAGAACCCAGTTCTCCTGCGTTGCAGGCAGACGCCTTACCCTTGGTGCCAGCAGGGAAGCCAGTCTCCTGGTAGCTAAGCCGGAATCAGGCATCCTGTGCACGGAGCACATCTGACTCCTGCTGCGTGAAGTATTTTGGATGTTTGGCAGTGATGACAGCTTCTTTCTCTGCCTCAACCGTGCCTTCTCTTGGCTAAAGTGTCCTCAGTGCCTCTAAGTGTCCCTTTCTGTCACTGATCAAGCCTGAGATCAAGAACTAGAATTGGATAGATGACAGCACAGTCACTTAGTCACAACCATATGATAATGGCAGTTGTATCTTGTCATTATAGAGTATTTTCATCAATGTGTTCCCAACATATACTATTGCATCTCATTTACTTCTCATCTGAGCCTTGTGAATCAAGCATAGGATTTATCGCCATCCTATTTGAAAAAACTAAGACAGTGATATTTGGAGCGTGGCTTCGCTTGCCTGGGAAGTAGGGTCTGGGACTTGCTCTGGATCTTTCCTCTTAGTCCCAGCCCAGTGCTCAGGCCGGGTCCGTTCACGTGTCACAGGACACGCGTTATCATCCTCCACTGCCAGAGGCCCAGCTGTGCATGACCAGCATACTCGTAGGCTCCGTGACTCTGCGTTAGACGCTCGTAGGCTCCGTGACTCTGCGTTAGATGCTCATAGCCTCCGTGACTCTGCGTTAGGGGGAAGACAGAAAATGTGGCAGAAGGTGCTAAGACCATCTTTGAAGCTAAAAATCCACATGTTCAAGTTGCCATGGAAGCTTGAGAGTGCCTGGTGTACACAAAAGCCCTGACTGGTTCATTTGGGGAAATGGTTGTTGTCAAACAGAGTCAAGCCAGATGGAGCTGGATCTTGAACAGGGCTTACAGGAGTGAGACATATGGTGATAAGATGGAGGGTGGTGTGGAAGGGATAGAGCTTGTGGGAACTGGGATAAAAACCGTGAGTTGCTGTCCAGTGAGAGAAGAGTGGACTAGGGGCAGGATGACACGAAGATCAGATATCCAAGCAGCCCCCTTCTAAACTATGTTGGCAAGGGGCCCCTATTAAGCAACCTGAGAACAGACAGACATATAGACGGCATCAAGAAAGGCCCCACAGCCGTGTCTGAGCTGCCACCAAATGCAGTCTGATCACTAAACATGCAGCAGAGCCAAGTGGGGGAGGGGTAGGCAAGGCTCCTCTCCGATCTCCTGAAGATTTAGGGCACAAGCAGATCCAAGGTCAGCAAAGCAATGCCATCAGAGTGGGAGCAGGAGGGGGAAATGGAGGAGAGAAGCGGAAGTGGAAGCATGATTTAGTCATTCTGGAAAGAACAATGCTGCACAGAACTGAGAAGTTATTTCAGTGGGTGGTGAAAAGAAAACAAAAGTCTCACAATTGGAGAGGAGACTGAGAGGGGAAAATGAAAAAAGAAATGAAAGTGGAAGAATGATTTAACGAGTTCTGGGAAGAAAGTGCGGGGGGCTGAATTGGGGGTCGATGGAATGGATTTTAGAAAGAAAACAGAGTCTTAAGAGAAGTTGGAAATGTCTGCAATGGTTTCTGACTCATCAGTTTTGAATTAGAATTTTATATGTAAAATTAAGTTATGATCAGCCTTTGCTGACAGGATGTATAGCATCTCTATTGATACTGTTTACCACTCTGAGGGTTTACAAGGAGAATAGAATTTAAAGACGCCATGTATCGCCCAGGAGGGAAGGCTGGAAGTGATTAGGAAGAACCTTTCGCTAGTTGCTCCAATCTGTAGCTAAAAGAGAGAAGAAATGAATGAGGAAAATAGGTATGAGCTTCCAATGAGCTGGAATCCCAGCAATTTAACTAGCTTTTTAGAGGCACAGCTCCATGTGGAAAGATGGAGTGGATGATAGAGGTAATATCTGACTGAGGAGGCGAAAAGGGGGACGAGGGCCTGAGACCTGAGTGTGAGAATCCTTAGCCACGGGGTTGCAAGGTGTCAGCGTCACTGTTACTCGGCATGGAAAGTTATCCGCTGTGAGACGCCCACACTGGGGGCAGCTTATGCAGAGACGTAAATGTCAGATCGGCCTTTGAGTATTACACCAAGAGGTAAGCATCATTAGAGGTATTGTTGCTGAAGAATTCTCAGTCAGGGTTACCTTTGCAAGATCACCGTGTGCCTTCATGATCAAGGTTCTTCAGGCAAACAGAACCAACACTCTCTATATACGGAGAGTAATTGGCTCATGTGGTTATGGAGGCCCAGAAGGGCCACCCACAGTCTGCTGTCTGCAAGCGGGAGATCCAGGAGTTGATAGTGTAATTCAGTCCAAGGCTGAAGCCTGAGAACTGGGGAGGAGTGTGGAGCTGATGATGTGAATTCCAATCTGAATCTCAAAGTCTGAGAACCAGGAGCACTGGAGTCCAGGGGCAGAGGTGGTATCTCAGCTCCAGCAGAGCATCCCTCTACATTTTGGACCTTCAGTAAATTGGACATTGCCCATCTATACTGGGCAGGGTGATTTGCTTTGCTCAGTTGCCTGACTCAGATGCTAATATCATCTTGAAACAGTATCAGACAGGCCCAGAAATAATATTTTATGAGCTATCTGGGTATCCCATAGCCTAGTCTAGTTGATACAAAAATTGACCATTACAATCAGTGTAGCAGTATTGACTCCTCTCTCCTCCCAAGAGCCTGGGTCAGAAGATAGACCACCCTTACTTATGCCCAGGCAGAGGGTGGGCATTGTCTGGAGGTGCCGATGAAGAAGGTAGGAAAGGTGGTCATGCGTTTGACTGCAGTTGCAGGAGGAGAGCAGGGAATTGGAGTGATTCAACTGGGTATCAGCTGCTACAGAGCCACACATACCTTTACAAGGACTTGGGCCTTACTGAGGCCTTTAGCACCCTGTACAAGTGCACTATGGCCCTTCACTTCAGGCCTTTGGTCTGGTGACAGTTCTCGGAGGCTAGGCTTGGGTAGGAATAAATTTTTTTTTTTAATTTAGAAATAACTTTAGACTTACAGAAAAACTGGGGAAAATGTACAGAGAATGCCCGTATATGCAGCTTTGGGGCAAATAACTGAGAAGGAGTTCAGAGAACAGAGAGACATCTCCATAGCACAACTCTGTTCTTTTCTTCTTATTTCAGAGTGTAGTTTCTCAAGATTTAGATTTATAAAAGCTGAAAAATAAGTAATGTTCATCTTTGTATGCATGAATTGATTACTATAAACATATCATCCATCTCATTAGGCAACAAGTTTACCGTGACATTTTGCTTTTCACATGCTTTAATTATCCAAATTCATAATATTTGTACTATTGCCATCAATTACATGCTATTAATAATTATAATAATTACCTAACGATAAACATTGTTAGCAATTATTAGGGCCTTGTAATCACAGGAAATATTTTAAAAATCTATATTCCATTTATATACATATAAATGGGAGAGTGATATAGTAATCAGTAATAGACTTTCAGCCATGAAAATACATTAGAAGAAAATTCAGTGGTGGAAATGGGAAATGGAAATGCAATTCAAGGAAAAAACGAACGCATTAATTTCCAGCTATTAAAGTGCTGGTGATGGTTTAGTCACTGAGTCATGTCCGACCCTTGTAACCCCGTGGATTGTAGCCCACCGAGCTTCTCAGTCCATGGGATTTTCCAGGCAAGAATACTGGAGTGGGTTGCCATTTTCTTCTCCAGGGGATTTTCCTGACCCAGGAATCAAACCCGGGTCCCCTGAATTGCAGGCAGATTCTTTACTGACTGAGGTATGAGGGAATCCTAGGTTTAAATATATTTTCTTTATTTTTTCAAATGTATTTTAAAATAGATAATAGCATCAAATTGTAAGGTATTTAAATTTTATCAGATGTGTTTAAAAGGAGTATTGTAATATCTTTGTTTCAAACTGTCAGTGTTTATAATATGCAAATTGTATCCCTTACAGTTATAGAAATATAAGATAAAATAATTCAAGTGTCTTTGAAACGTGTATCGTTTTCAAAATTCCTGGGGGCTATGCAAAAACAAACGAACAGCAAAACCCTGCAATAATTGAAAGCTACAGCCTTGGAGGACGCCTTGGGTCTGTGCTATTCGTCTCCCTGGCTACTTCTCTGGATCATATCCTTGGCCCCTTTTACCTGGACAAGAGCCTGAACCCCCCAGGGTCTCTCCCTGTGTGGTCAGAACTGACTTTGCTGCCAAAGGGGCCTCCCTATAGGCAAATCTGGTCATGTGGTCCCTTCAGAATCTCTGTTGGGTGTCACCCCACTTGCAGCTTGTTGCTGGGGCTAGGTGGAACTTTTACGGGAGTCATTAGTTGAGACAGAGCTATTGGAAATATTGACTTGGAGTTTACTCTTTCTAATAAAGATTTCTGCCTTTAGATGGCATAGGATAGAGGTGGAAAATCAATAGCTCCTGGGCCATATCTGTTTTGCAGATGTGTTTGGTTTGAAATCTAAAACATTTAAAAATATTTTGAAGGAGAAACATTGGAATCTTGCTAGCAGCAAGCTTTGTGGCATTTTAACTTGCCGTATTTCCATGCCCCCTCCCAGCTGTGCAGTAGCCTTGGAAAGCAACAACCCACAGCAAAGGTGAGAGCCAGTGGACTAATAGCCTTTGGAGGGGCAGAATGGGGTTGCAACAGTTCCAAAGACCCTCCCAGAGAATTGCCATTGCTTCTTTCTCACCTGTCTAATGGCTCCCCATTCGCAACAGTTTTCCTTATTTGATGTGACTTAGCATTTTCCCAGGGCAACGAAAAGGTATTTATAAAAAACGAACAGTGGTGATGGTTTAGTATAACAGCTCCCTGAGATGATGAGCAGTGGGGCAAACAACAACCTGATCAAAAACCAACCAAACAAACAAAAAACCCAAAAGGGAAAGTTGGAGAATGGCATTCCATTGGAAGTTTTGAAAAGCTCTGCTATACTCCTGTGAACCTAGAAGGCCACATTCATAGGCTTATGCACATACGCAAAGCTGTGCGTAGACCTGAGAAAACCCTAAGCTTCTGGCTTTGGGCTGAGGCAGAGCTGTCAAATTCCTGAGTGTCGAGTCATGCCCCCAAATGCACACAGAGACTCTTGACAAAGATGGGGAGAATTATTAGTTCCAGCCATTTGAAGAAATCTATGTACAACCATTAACCAAACCCTTAAGTTAACTAAACAGAGACTTCACATATGATAATGAATACAGACTTTAACATTATTATTAGTTCAGGAAAGTTGCCAACAAACAAGCAGCAACAAATAGCAACAAAAATAAATCCTGAGAAGTGGAGAGAATCTGAGTTCAGAGGAGCCACATTACATGATTTAAAATGTCCTTTTCAACATGCAAAGGAACAAAAATATATGACCCATATAGAGGGGAATAGAAGTCAGTAAGACACTGTCCTTGAAGAAGTTCACACACTGTACTTACTAAATAGCATTTAAATCAGTTATTTTAAATATGAAGAACTAAAGGAAACCTCATCTAAAAACCTAAAGTATGAGAGTAATATTTGACAAAGTAAAAAATGTCAAGGAGATAGAATTAAAAAAAGAACCAAAAGAAATTTTAGAGTTGAAAATTACAATAACTGAAATGAAAAAATTACTAGAGAGGTTCAACAACAGATTTGAGTTGACTGAATAAAGAATCAGTGAACTTGAAGATATGTCAAGCAAACAAGTATGCGTAATTCAAGTCTCAGAAGGAGAGAATAGAGGAGGGGACAGAAGAAACATTTGAAGAAGTAATTGCTGAAAAATCTCCAAATTTGATGATAAATATTGACCTATACAAGAAGCTCAATGAACTCCAAGTATGATAAACTCAAAGGGATCCATACTTAGACAAATAATAATCAAACTATCAAAAGCTGAAGACAAAAAGGGAGTCTTGAAAGCTAGCAAGAGAAGTGACTTATCACACATAAAGCATCCTTGATAAAATTAGCAGATAATTTTTTAATCAGAAATGGGAACATATTTGTCAATTATATCACAATAAAGCTGAAAAAAGAAGCGGGAGACAGAAGGCAGTGGGAGGGAATATTAAAAATGCTGAAAGAAAATGTTTGTTAACCAAGGGTTTTATATATAGTGAAACTGTCTTCCAAAAATGAAGGGTGTAAGATAAGTGTCCATTTCATTCTTTTGCATATGGTTGTCCAGTTTTCCTAGCACCATTTATTGAAGAGACTATTCTTTCCACGCTGTATACTCTTGGCTTCTTTTTTTATTAGCTAATCATATAGACATGGGTTTATTCCTGGGCTCTCTGTTCTGTAACATTGATCTATGTGTCTGTTTTTATGACAATAACGTACTGTTTTGATGACTGTAGCTTTGCAATGTAGTTTAAGATCAGGGAGTGTGATGCCTCCTGCACTTTCTTTCTACAGGCTGCTTTGGCTGTTCAGTGTCTTTGTAAATCATATGACTTTCAGAATTGTTCATTCTATCTCTTTGAAAAATGGCATTTTCTTTGAAAATGTTTTGGAATTTTGATAGGGATTACATTGAATTTCTTTGGGTATTATGGACATTTTAATAGTATTTGTTATTCAAATCTATGTGCATGGGACATCTTTTCATTTATTTGTGTTTTCTCAATTTATTTCATTACTATCTTATAGACTTCAGTGTATAGGTCTTTCACTTCCTTGGACAAATTTATTCCTATGTATTTTATTCTGTCCTATGGTATTGATAATGGGGTTGTTTTCTTAATTTCTCTCTATAGAAACATAGTTTTCATGTACCATAGACACTAAATTGGTATTAATCTGAACTAATAAGGATGTTATGAGCAAGGATGTTAATTGTAATGCTGTTGGCAGCCACTAGTGAAATAACTCAAAATACATATTAGGGAAACAACAAGGGAATTAAAATGATACTCAGGAAAATGTAT
The DNA here is from genome assembly GCF_032405125.1 of Capricornis sumatraensis. Classification (NCBI taxonomy): domain Eukaryota; kingdom Metazoa; phylum Chordata; class Mammalia; order Artiodactyla; family Bovidae; genus Capricornis; species Capricornis sumatraensis. The sequence goes on from NC_091078.1 coordinate 284,328, forward strand.
ATTTACAAAGAATAGGTGAGACACAAACTCTGCATGTATGTAGAAGAAATAATTTTACAAGAGAGTCTATCTTCTGTTTTTCTGTTTGGCTGCTGACAGCTTTTAAACCTTGCCCCTCCTCACCCTTCTGCCCCACATCTGAGCAAGTTGCTGAGAAGTCTGGGTATTCCTTTCTTTGGCACAAGTGAGAGATTCTAGACATACCAATAGCCAGGACTGAGGACATATGGCAGCAAGTTTGAGGGAAGAAAAACACAGTGAGACAATTTTTGAAGATAGTCATATTTCCTTGGTACGTTTAGGTGGAGAAGTTTGCCTGGCAGTTCAGTGTTTGGGTCTGGCATTTGGGAGAGTGGTTTGGGAGTTTTAGGGAGTCATCCGTGTGTAGGTCATAGAGGAGACTGGGGCTGTGAATGGGGCCACCCTAAGGTGGTAAGCTCAGGGCATACAGGATAAGTGAGCAGCCAGCCACTTGACTGATCCTTTTTCCTCCTGAGCACACTCTACCTAATTAACTCTGTCCTATGCAAAGAGTCCCACCCAGGCCTCCTACAGGAGAGCGTGGGCCTGTTCCTGCCCACACTCTGTACTTCTAGGCATTTACATGGGGATGGTTATGAGGCTGGTGAGATGGTATCTGTAGTCCATGAGAGCTATTCATATGCCTTGATCTCTCGTACAGTTAATAGGGCCTATAAGTAGAATCTTCCATAGTAGAATCTTTATGTTATTTATATACATGGGAAAATGATCACATTTATGGGGTACCCAAGGACTAGTCTCTAGCCCTAGAGCTGGCAAAGATCAAGAGCTCAAAAAGAGACGTATGGGAAGGATGAATGAACTGGAAGCTAAAGGCCGTGTTCTTCAAATTGTCAGGAATCTGGGCAAATCACGTCTCTGTGTTGTTTCCTTATCTGTAATAGGATAATCGTAGTGCCTTCCTCAGAGGGTTCTTCCGAGAGCTGAGTGAGTACGTATGCACATGCATGTATACGTGTATCAGGCACATGTTCATAGGTCTGTACATATATGTGTATATGCACATATGCACATATATTCACACACGCAACATTAGAAAAGGGCCTGACACATACTAGCACCCTGTAAATATTAGCTGTCATTTGCTGAATTGTGTTAAATAGTATGTAACTATCCAGTTTCCTTTCAGCAAGCTTGTGAACTTTTCTGTGGACTGTTTAGGCCAGAGTGGAGACAGGGAGACAGACTAAAAGATACTCCTACTGGATTAAGATTGGAGCCTCCTGCCATCTGGTCTTCATTTGTTTTTATTAAGTCTCGAGCAATATAAACTCTTCAGCCTCTCCCTGGAAAGAGTCCTGGGTTGGAAAAAGAAAATACCGGTAAAGTACTTATTCACTTCCAATCTTAAAATGGTAGCGAAATGACTGTTTCCCTGCTCACAGCGTTATCCGAGGGTAGTGGGTGCTGCTGTGTGCCACCCAGATCCCCCTTCAGGACTGAGGCACTCCATCTTGGCAACTGAAAATTCTTAGCCAGATCCCTCTCTGGGAATGGCCTTTTGCCCAAGGCTGCCTATCTCTGTGGACAGCCTGCATCCTGTGACTGGTTGGGTGAGGAGAGGCAGCAAGGTCCAGACCTCTAGTGTCAACAGTGAAGGATAGCAAAGTGCCTTTCCAGCATCCAAGATTCTCATAGGATCAGCGGAGATCAACTTGCATTCACATTGCAGTTCAACTTATGCCTGGTCATGCTTCCCTTACCCTTACAGTTGTGATTTCCCAGAGTAATCCTAAGAAACATTTACATGAAAATCTCAGAGCTTTAGAGGGTAATTTTTGCTGATGACACTTGGCATTTGGTATCAGAAACGACCCTAGGAAATGCCATCTAAAGCTGGATTTTGCAGATGGAGCACCCATTGGCCTTCCGGCAGTGAAGACCACATCACTGGGGGTAGGTGGAGAGCTGACACTGAAGGTGTGATACAGCCGTTGGCATTGGCAACAGTGGTCAGCTGAGATGGGGCGCTGGTGGGAGGCAGCTAGCACGTGGGCAGATGCGATCTCTCAGGTAGTTGAGCTTGGGGATGGGTGTGCAGTCATTATAAGAACTATAATCAGATGGCTGTTGTGGGAGCCATGGAGGCCTTGGAGAAAAACAATGAGAGCTTGAGAATAGTTAACCACCAGTATAGAGAGTGGAGTTCCCAGGTGGCTGAGTGGTAGAGTCTGCCTGACAATGCAGGAGACGTAGGAGACGCGAATTCGATCCCTGGGTCGGGAAGATTCCCCTGAAGAAGGAAATGGCAAGCCACTCCAGTATTCCTGCCTAGAGAATTCCGTGGACAGAGGAGCCTGGTGGGCTACGGGGCATGGGGCTACAGTCGGTCCATGGGGTCCAAGGAGCTGGACACAGCTGAGCACCCATGTAATATAGAGCGTCAAAGTCAGGTGATCTTTTTGAAAGCAGAGTCTCTCCTCTCTTTACGCTAAAATGTAGAAAACCAAGGTGAAACAGCTCCAGAGAAAGTTCAGTGTTCGCCTTTGATAGGTCTGCTTCATCAAGAGTAGAGCTTTGATTGAGAAATAATGAGGCCTTGAGTCTGTAATAAGTTTGCCTCTCTTGACATACTCAAAAGTCTTGAATGCTCTGCCCCCAGGCCTTCATTAATAGCTACTCTTCTCAGTTAATAGCTAGAATGTAATGAGCAGATTAATGCTTCTAAGAAATGTGCATCCCCTTGGTGGGGGTGGGTATCTACTTCCACTTCCCTTCGTAGTCACCAGACCAATAACTAGAGTTAAGTCACAACATAAACTGGCTGGGGACAGGCTAAGCCTGCAAGGAAGGCAGGCGATTGCAAACTGCAAGATCCATCAGACATGGCCAGCTTGTGCCAGCAGGCAACAGTAGAATGTATATGCTGCTGGATCACGATGGGATCTAAAGCTGGAAAAATGAGAGTATTTTGATATGATAGCGCCCTTTCATGACAGAGGATTTAACCCCAGGAGATGGTATTAATACACTTCTAACATGGCTCTTGGAAGCTTGAAAGAAGCTTTTCTATTAACACTTCACAAATTTCTTATCTTTACTGGATCATTCTCTTACCAAACAGAACGCTGCTATTTCCTTTGAAAAATCCGTATTTTGATCCCACATGTCATATTCTTGCTGCCCAATTCTTCTGTTCTCCTACACAGCAAACGAAAACAATTTGGCTATTTTGTCCTTCCACTCTTTCTTTCTAAAGAGTAAATTTTACTGGGGTATATTTTCATGCATTAAAATTCTCATACCAAGTGTACAGTTTTATGGGTTTTTACAAATGGATAAACTAACCACTGCTTGAGTCAACATGTAGAATATTTTCATCACCCAAGGATAAATTATTTCTGCCTGCTTTAGAACTTAATATAAAGGAGTCATGCTATGAACTCTCTCCTGTCTTTCTTCTTGTCAGAATAATATTTTGGAGTCATCCAAAATATTGTTGTTGTATCAGTAGTTTGTTCTTTGAACAAAATTGCTAAGTAGCATTCTATTATATGGATGTTTCACAGTTTGTAGGTCCATTCACTAATTAATGGATATTTGAATTATTTCCAATTTCTAGCAATTGTGAATAAAGTGGCTATAAACGTTCATGGACAAGTCTTTGGGTGAATGTATGTTTTCATTTTTATTGATTAAATATGTAGGAATGGAATTTCTGGGTCGTGTGGTAGTTATATGTTTAACTTTGAAATTGTCAAATTGTTTTCTAAAGTGGTTGAGCTGTTTCACATTCTCACCAATAATGTATGAGGGCTCCAGTGCTGCACATTCTTGCCAAAACGTAGCACCTGTTTGGTATCTTTCCAGTTTAAAAATTTAAATCTCAGCCATTTCGACTGCTCTGTACTAGTAGCTCATTGTGGTTTTGATTGGCGTTTCTCTGAGGACTACAAATATTGACTACCTTTTCATTTGCTTGTTAAACATGTGTATATGTTCTTTCATGACACATTGATTCGAATATTTGGCCCATTTAAAAATTGGATTGTTTGTCATCTTATTGAGTTGGAAGTGTTCTTTCCATGTTATAGAATCAAGCTCTTTGTCAGATGTATGATTTGAGAATAGTTTTTCTCAGTCTGCAGCTTAACTTTCCATTTTCTTAGCAGAGTCTTTTGAGGAACAGACAGTTTTAATTTTAATGAAATCTAATTTATCATTTTTTTTTCCTTTTGTGGTTAATGCTTTTTTGCCATCTACAAAAACCTTGCCTACTCAGGTCAGAAAAAGTTTCCCATTCTCTATTATATCCTCACGACTCATATTTTTGCTCTCACCATGCTACTGTGAATTCTCTCATCAAGTTCACCAGCGACAGCAATCAGTTCTTAGTTCTCTTGTCACTTTGACCCGCCGGCAGCATCGGGCGCATCTTCCTGACGTGCCCTCACCTTCCGCTCTCCAGACTCCACGTTCTCATAATTCTGCCTCCTGCTTCCTTGCCCACTCCTCATTGCTTGCTATAGATCTCTCCTTTCCTCTTTGCTCCCTTAACATCACAGAGCCCCAGAGCTCAGTCCTTGGTTCTCCTATTTGTCTGCCTTTCCTGTGGTCTAGTCACAAAACTTGGAGCCAGACTTGACTTCTTTCTCCCCCTTCCCTTCCGTTAGGCCAGAAAATCCCCTGGGCTCTGCTATCATCGTTGCCCAGGGCTCAGTCCCTTCCCACCATTTCCCCTTGCTTGAGTCCGTGCCATCTTTCTCTGAGTCACTGCGGGAACCTCCTAGTGATCTTCCTACCTCCCCTCTCGTCCCTCTGTGGCTGCTGTCAACATGGCAGCCAAAGTGACCCTGAAACAGAGTCATATCGTGTTGGTACACACATCAGAGCCCTGCAGGGCTCCCCGTTTCATGGGAGTAAAAATCGTGGTCCTTCTATAAGGGCCCGGAAGACGCTCTACGGAGTCCCACCCTGTCTCTGGCCTCATTGCTTTGCTTGACTCCACCCAGCCCTACTGGCCTCCTTGCTGTTGCTTGAATATGCCAGGCACATTCCTATTTTGAGAAATTTAAAAAATTGAGATATTATTCATACATCGTAAAATCCACAGTTTTAAAATGTATAATTCGTTGGTTTCTAGTAAATGAGCAAGGTCATTCAGGCAGCCCCACTATCTAACCCAGAAAGGTTTCAGTTTGCCAGACACCTGTACCTGTTATCTCATGACTTTTGCGTTGACTTTTCCCTCTGCCTTCCCTCCAGATGGTCTTGCCCTCCACTCCCTCCGCTGCGTCAAATCTTTGCTCAAATGTCACTTTACAAGGGAGCAGACCGTAACACCCTGGTCAGACTTGTAACTTCTCCCACATTAAGCAGTTTTTCCTTGCGCTCCTCACTTTCTAACATACTGCACACAGTGCTTATAGTACAGTGCACCGGTGCCCCATCCACTCTCCAGCAACCATGTGCATTTAAGGAGTTTCGGGATATTTGTGCTGTTCACTGATCGCATCTAAGCAACTAGAACAGTGTCTGGCATATAGAAGATTCTTATTAAATACTTATTAAAGGAACAAATAAGCTAATGAAATAAATGATTGTAAATGAATACATGATTATAAACATATTTATCTGTATAATTTGTAACTGGCACCAAGCACCTCTCTTTGGGCTAGTCTTACCTTTTTCTTTTTTTTAAAATCATGAATCCCCAGTTGGTAGAAGCAATGCAGATATTTACTTGAAATGGAAGTTCTTGGGGGAGATGGAGGAGGAAGAAGTTACAGAAAATGTTAACCCATAACATTCCTTAATATCCTCTTTTAATAGTTCAGTTCTCTCAAATTCTTCTCCCTGGAGCGGCTGACTCGCTTCACCTATTTTTCCCTTTTGCCGAATCTCTCTCCTCCTTCTGTTGGCTCTCCGTGTCCCGGCCTATAACCACCTCTCGTCTCGCCCATCGCACCCACCGAAACAAAGCCTGACATTTCCCTCCTTGACCAGGTCAGCGATAGGCAGAGGGGGTGGTAGAGGTTCAGTTACGCTGGCATTTTGAGAACAACTGCCCTCAAGGTCCCTCTGTCTAGATGCATCCGGGATTTATTCTGGGTGCTCATCCCACAACATTCTTAGATAAGACCCAACTCTTAAAAAAGTATGAATTTCACTCTCGCTTTTGAAAGCACAGGAGAGAATTAGAAAATTCTCTTCTGATCTTTCCCTTGTGAACAGAACAAAAACAAGTATTTCTGGACGTGAAAATACTAGAGGCTGAGAAGTAGTGGAAGCATAGAGACCTGCAATTCCACAGGTGCAGTCTCCCCAAAGCAGAAACTTGAGCCCCATCCTGGGGTTCATTGCTCTTTCATAGAGGATTGGGTGGGAAAGCCTAAATGAAGGGAAGGAAGATGATAGAGCTCTCTGCTAGCAGAGTGGCAAACTTGGTGGGAAAGCATCCTGTCCCTTCTAAGTGGGCAGAGGGAGACCTTGGAGAGTAGCCTGCACTGAGGAGGTAGTGAATCAAGCAAGAGAATGTTCTCACTCACTCCTGTCTCCCCTCTAAGGTGCAAAATGTAGGAACTGGTGCTTGGCTGATGGTTCCCATGTACTTACATTTATTCACAGCTGCTTTTATGAAATCATAAAAGTAGTATGTGCTTATTGTAACAATAAAACACAGGAGTAACATAAAAGCTAAAGGCTCCCCAACACATATGATATTTATGATGTTTTAGAAACTGAAATGGAAGGTATGTAATGCAAATTGCCTAAAATCTTCTTTGTTTCACGTATATCACAGGTACACACCTGTGTAAGTGCATGTAGGTCTCCCTCCTTCTACATCAGAGTTGTGTAATATTCCACTGTGTGGGCTTTTTATAATGTATTTATGGTTTTTCCAGTGGTCATGTATGGATGTGAGAGTTGAACTGCGAAGAAAGCTGAGCACTGAAGAATGGATGCTTTTGAACTGTGGTGTTGGCGAAGACTCCTGAGAGTCCCTTGGACTGCAAGGAGGTCCAACTAGTCCATTCTAAAGGAGATCAGCCCTGGGTGTTCTTTGGAAGGAATGATGCTAAAGCTGAAACTCCAGTACTTTGGCCACCTCATGCGAAGAGTTGACTCATTGGAAAAGACTCTGATGCTGGGAGGGATTGGGGGCAGGAGGAGAAGGGGATGGCCGAGGATGAGATGGCTGGATGGCATCACTGACTCGATGGACGTGAGTTTAAGTGAACTCTGGGAGATGGTGATGGACAGGGAGGCCTGGCGTGCTGCAATTCATGGGGTCGCAAAAAGTCAGATATGACTGAGCAACTGAACTAAACTGAATTGAGTCATCTTTTCAACAGCATTTAGGTTGCTTCCTTTTTTCCCCCTAGGTTTTAAAAAAATTAATTTATTTTTTATTGAAGGACAGTTGCTTTACAGAATTTTGCTGTTTTCTGTCAAATCTCAACATGAATCGGCCATGAAGAAGAAGTGAAGTTGCTCAGTCGTGTCTGACTCTTTGCGACCCCATGGACTATAGCCTACCAGGCTCCCCTGTCCATGGGACTTTCCAGGCAATAGTACTGGAATGGATTGCCATTTCCTTCTCCAGGGGATCTTCTCAATCCAGGGATCGAACCTGGGTCTCCCACGTTGTAGACAGACGCTTAACCGTCTGAGCCACCAGAGAAGTCAGGTATACATATATCCCCTCCCTTTTGAACCTCCCTCCCATCTCCCTCCCTATCCCACACCTTTAGGTTGATACAGAGCCCCTGTTTGAGTTTCCTGAGCCATACAGCAAATTCCTGTTGGCTATCTATTTTACATATGGTAGTGTAAGTTTCCCAAAGAAGGCAATGGCACCCTACTCCAGTACTCTTGCCTGGAGAATCCCACGGATGGAGGAGCCTGAAAGGCTGCAGTCTATGGGGTCGCTGAGGGTCGGACACGACTAAGCAACTTCACTTTCACTCTTCACTTTCATGCAATGGAGAAGGAAATGGCAACCCACTCCAGTGTTCTTGCCTGAAGAATCCCAGGGATGGGGGATCCTGGTGGGCTGCCATCTATGGGGTCGCACAGAGTCGGACACGACTGAGCGACTCAGCGGCAGTGGCAGCAGCAGTGTAAGTTTCCATGTTACTCTTCCCATACATCTCACCCTCTCCTCCCTTCTCTCCATGTCCAGAAGTCTATTCTCTATGTCTGTTTCTCCACTGTTGCCCTGTGAGTAAATTCTTCAGAACCATTTTTCTAGATTTCGTATATATGTGTTAGAATACGGTATTTATCTTTCTCTTTCTGACTCACTTCACTCTGTATAATAGGTTCTAGGTTTATCCATCTCATTAGAACAGACTCAGCTGCATTCCTTTCTATGGCCGAGTAATGTTCCATTGTGTATATTTACCATAGCTTCTTTATCCATTCATCTGTCAATGGACATCTAGTTGCTTCCATGTTTTAGCTATTGTAAACAGTGCTGCAGTGAATGATGGGATACATGTGTCTTTTTCAATTTTGGTTTCCTCAGGGTATATGCCTAGGAGTGGGATTTCTGGGTCATATGGTGGTTTTATTCCTAGTGTTTTAAGGAATCTCCATACCATCTCCATAGTGGCTATATCAATTTACATCCCCACCAACAGTGCCAGAGCGTTCCCTTTTCTCTCCACCCTCTCCAGCAATTTATTGTTTGTAGACTTTTTGATGAGGGTCATTCTGACCAGTGTGAGGTGATATCTCATTGTAGTTTTGATTTGCATTTCTCTAATAATGAGTGATGTTGAGCATCTTTTCATGCGTCTGTTAGCCATATGTATGTCCTCTTTGGAGAAATGTCTATTTAGGACTTTTGCCCAGTTTTTTATTGGGTTGTTTTTCTGGCATTGAGTTGTATGAGCTGCTCATATATTTTGAAAGTTAATCCTTTGTCAGTTGTTTCATTTGCTATTATTTTCTCCCATTCTGAGGGCTGTCTTTTCACCTTGCTTATAGTTTCCTTTACTGTGCAAAAACTTTTAAGTTTAATCAGGTCCCACTTGTTTACTTTTGTTTTTATTTCCGTTACTCTAGGAGGTGGGTCATAGAGGATCTTGCTTTGATTTATGTCATTGAGTGTTCTTCCTATGTTTTCCTCTGAGAGTTTTACAGTTTCTGGTCTTACATTTAGGTCTTTAATCCATTTTTAGTTCATCTTTGTGTGTGGTGTTAGGAAATGTTCTAATTTCATTCTTTTACATATTGCTTTCCAGTTTTCCCAGCACCATGTATTGAAGAGGCTGTCTTTGCCTCATTGTGTATTCTTGCCTCCTTTGTCAAGAATAAGGTACCCATAAATACATGGGTTTATTTCTTGGCCTTCTATCTTGTTCCATTGGTCTATATTTCTGTTTTTGTGCCAGTACCATACTGTCTTGATGGCTGTAGCTTTGAAGTATAACCTAAAGTCAGGAAGGTTGATTCCTCTAGCTCCATTCTTCTTTCTCAAGGCTGCTTTGACTATTCGGGGTCTTTTGTGTTTCCATATTAATTTGAAAGTTTTTGTTCTAGTTTTGTGAAAAATGCCATTGGTAATTGGATAGGGACTATGTTAAATCTGTAGATTGCATTTGGTAGTATAGTCATTTTCACAATATTGGTTCTTCCTACCCAGAAACATGGAATATCTCTCCATCTGTTTATGTCATCTTTGATTTCTTTCATTAGTGTCTTACAATTTTCTGTGTACAGTTCTTTTATCTCCTTAGGTAAGTTTGTTCCAAAATATTTAATTATTTTTGTTGCAATGGTGAATGGGATTGATTCCTTAATTTTTCTTTCTGATTTTTCATTGTTAGTATATAGAGATGCAAGCGATTTCTGTGTATTGATTTTGTATCCTGCAACTTTGCTAAATTCACTGATTAGCTCTAGTAATTTTCTGATACTGTCTTTAGGGTTTTCTATGTACAGTATCATGTCATCTGCAAACAGTGAGAGCTTAACGTCTTCTTTTCTGATCTGGATTTCTTTTATTTCTTTTTCTTCTCTGATTGCTGTAGTTAGGACTTCTGAACTATGTTGAATAATAGTTGTGAAAGTGGAGACCCTTGTTTTGTTCCCGATCTTAGGGGAATCCTTTCAGTTTTTCACCATTGAGAATAATGTTTGCTGTAGGCTTAGCCTATATGGCCTTTACTATGTTGAGGTAGGTTCCTTCTATGCCCATTTTTTGAAGACTTTTAGTCATAAATGGGTGTTAAATTTTGTCATAGGCTATTTCTGCATCTATTGAGATGATTATATGGTTTTTATCTTTTAATTTGTTAAAATGGTGTATCACACATTGATTGATTTGCATATATTGAAGAATCCTTGCATTCCTGAAATAAATCCAACTTGATCATGCTGTATGAGCTTTTTGACGTTTTGCTGAATTCTGTTTGTTAAAATTTTGTTGAGGATTTTTGCATCTATGTTCATCAGTGATATTGGCCTGTAGTTGCGTGTGTGTGTGTCTGTGTTGTCTTTGTCTGGTTTTGGTATCAGGGTGATGGTGGCTTTGTAGAGTGAATTTGGAAGTGTTCCTCCCTCTGCAGTTTTTTGAAAGCGTTTTAGAACGATAGGCATTATCTCTTCTCTAATGTTTGATAGAATTCTCCTGTGAAGCCATCTGGTCCTGGGCTTTTGTTTTTGGGGAGATTTTTGATCACTGCTTCAATTTCAGTGCTTATAATTGGGGTGTTCATAATTTCTACTTCTTCCTGGTTCAGTCATGGAAGATTGAACTTTTCTACAAATCTGTTCATTTTTTTCCAGGTTACCCACTTTCTTGCCATATAGTTGTTCATAAGTCTCTTATAACCCTTTGTTTTTCTGCATTGTCTGATGTGACCTCTCCTTTTTCATTTCTAATTTTGTTGATTTTATTCTTCTCTCTCTTTTCTTAAAGAGTCTGACTAAAGGTTTGTCAATTTTGTTTATCTTCTCAAGGAACCAGCTTTTATTTTTATTAATCTTTACTATTATTTCTTTCATTTCTTTTTCATTTATTTCTTCTCAGATCTTTATGATTTCTTTCCTTCCACCAATTTTGGGGATTCATTGTTCTTTTTCCCCAGCTGTTTCAGGTGTAAAGTAAGATCGTCTATTTTGTCTATCTGGTTTTACTGTTTCTTGGGGCAGGCGTGCACTGCTACAAACTTCCCTCTTAGAACTGCTTTTGCTGCATCCCATGGGTTTTGAGTTGTGTTTTCATGGTCATTTGTTTCTAGAAATTTTCTGATTTCCCTTTTGATTTCTTCAGTGACCTGTTGGTGATTTAGAAATATGTTGTTTAGCTTCCATGTGTTTGTGTTTCTTACACTTTTTTTCTTGTAATTGATATCTAGTGTCATAGCATTGTGGCTAGAGATACTTGACACAATTTCAATTTGCTTCAATTCACTGAGGTTTGATTTGTAACCCAAAATGTGGTCTATCCTGAAGAATGTCCCATGTGCACTTACGAAAGTGTATTCTTCTGCATGTGGATGGAATTCCCTGAAGATATCAATGAGATTCATCTCATCTAATGTATCATTTAAGGCTTGTGTTTCCTTGTTAACTTTCTGCTTTGATGATCTGTCCATTGGTGTGAGTGGGGTGTTAAAGTCTCCTACTATAGTGTGTTACTGTCAATTTCTCCTTTCATGTCTGTTAGTGTTTGTCTTATGTATTGGGGTTCTCCTGTGTTGGGTGCATAGGTATTTACAATTGTTTTGTCTTCCTCTTGGATTGATCCCTTGATCATTATGTAGTGTCCTTCCTTATCTCTTATAATCTTGTTTATCTTACAGTCTATTTTGTCTGATATGACGATTGGTACTCCAGCTTTCTTTCTGCATCCCTGGTGGCTCAGAGGTTATAGTATCTGCCTGCAATGTGGGAGACCTGGGTTCGATCCCTGGGTTGGGAAGATCCCTTGGAGAAGGAAATGGCAACCCACTCCGGTATTCTTGCTTGGAGAATCCCATGGACGGAGGAGCCTGGTGGGCTGCACTCCACGGGGTTGCAGAGAGTCGGACACGACTGAGTGTCTTCACTTTCTTTCTTTCTTGCATGGAATATATTTTTCTATCCTCTCACTTTCAGTCTATATGTGTCTTGAGGTCTGCAGTGGGTTTCTTGTAGATAGCCTATATATGGGTCTTGTTTTTGTATCCATTCAGCCAGTCTGTGTCTTTTGGTTGGAGCATTTAATCCATTTACATTTAAAATATGAGGAGGGAGGTGGGGGTGGGGTTCAGGATTGGGAACACATGTACACCTGTGGGGGATTCATGTTGATGTATGGCAAAACCAATACAGTATTGTAAAGTAAAATAAAGTAAAAAAAAAAGTGAAAAAAAATGATTGATATGTATGTTCCTATTGCCATTTTCTTAATTATTTGGGGTTGATTTTGTAGATCTTTTTTCTTCTTTTGTATTTCTTGACTATATAAGTCCCTTTAACATTTGTTGAAAGCTGGTTTGGTGGTACTGAATTCTGTTAACTTTTGCTTGTCTGAAAAGCCTTTTATTTGTCCATCAATTCTGAATGAGATCCTTGCCGGGTACAGTAATCTTGGTTGTAGATTTCCTCCTTTCAGTATTTTAAATACATCCTGCCACCCCCTTCTGGCCTGCAGAATTTCTGCTGAAAGATCAGCTGTTAAATGTATGGGGTTTCCCTTGTATGTTGCTCGTTGCTTCTCCCTTTCTGCTTTTAGTATTCTTTCTTTAGGTTTAGGCTTTGTTAGTTTCATTAGTATGTGTCTTGGTGTGTTTCTTCTTGGGTTTATCCTGTATGGGACTCTTTGTGCCTCTTGGACTTGCTTGATTATTTCCTTTTCCATGTTGCAGAAATTTTCAACTATAAACTCTTCAAAAAATTTCTCATACCCTTTCTTTTATTCTTCTTTTTCTGGGACCCCTATAATGCAAATGTTGGTACATTTGATATGGTCCCAGAGGTCTCTGAGACTATCCTCAGCTCTTTTCATTCTTTTTACTTTATTCTGCTCTTCAGAAGATATTTCTGCTGGTTTATCTTCCAGCTCACTGATTCATTCTTTTGCTTCAGATATTCTGCTATTGATTCCTTCTAGAGTATTTTTAATTTCAATAATTGTGTTGTTTGTCTTTGTATGCTTATTCTTTAATCCTTCTACATCTTTGTTAATTGATTCTTGTATTTTTTTCCATTTTGTTTTCAAGGTTTGTGACCATCTTTACCATCATTATTCTGAGCTCTTTTCCAGATAGTCTGCCTATAGCCTCTTCATTTACTTGGACTTCGGTGTTTCCAGTGTGTTCCTTCGTTTGTGCAGTATTTCTCTACCTTTTAATTTTTCTTTTTAAAGTAATTGTGTTTGAGGTCTGCTTTCCCCAGGCTTCAAGGTAAATTGAATTCTTTCTTTGAAGAAGGTTGAATTCTTTCTTTTGGTTTCTGCCCTCCTAAGGTCAACAAAAGAGTCCAAAATGCAGTACTTGGATGCAATCTCAAAAATGACAGAATGTTCTCTGTTCGTTTCCAAGGCAAACCATTCAGTATCACAGTTATCCAAGTCTATGCCCCAATCAGTAACACTGAAGAAGCTGAAGTTGAACGGTTCTATGAAAACCTACAAGACCTTTAAGAACTAACACCCAAAAAAGATGTCCTTTTCATTATAGGGGACTGGAATGCAAAAGTAGGAAGTCAAGAAACACCTGGGATAACAGGCAAATTTGGCCTTGGAATTTGGAATGAAGCAGGGCAAAGGCTAATAGACTTTTGCCAAGAAAATGCACTGGTCATAGCAAACACCCTCTACCAACAACACAAGAGAAGACTCTACACATGGACATCACCAGATGGTCAACACCGAAATCAGATTGATTATATTATATGCAGCCAAAGATGGAGAAGCTCTATACAGTCAGCAAAAACAAGACCAGGAGCTGACTGTGGCTCAGATCATGAACTCCTTATTACCAAATTCAGACTTAAATTGAAGAAAGTAGGGAAAACCGCTAAACCATTCAGGTATGACCTAAATCAAATCCCTTATGATTATACAGTGGAAGTGAGAAATAGATTTAAAGGCCTAGATCTGATAGATAGAGTGCCTGATGAACTATGGACAGAGGTTCATGACATTGTACAGGAGACAGGGATCAAGACCATCTCCATGGAAAAGAAATGCAAAAAAGAAAAATGGCTGTCTGGGGAGGCCTTACAAATAGCTCTGAAAAGAAGAGAAGTGAAAAGCAAAGGCTAAAAAGACAGATATATGCATCGGAATGCAGAGTTCCAAAGAATAGCAAGAAGAGATAAGAAAGCCTTCTTCAGCGATCAATGCAAAGAAATAGAGGAAAAGAACAGAATGGGAAAGACTAGAGATCTCTTCAAGAAAATTAGAGATACCAAGGGAACATTTCATGCAAAGATGGGCTCGATAAAGGACAGAAATGGTATGGACCTAACAGAAGCAGAAGATATTAAGAGGAGGTGGCAAGAATACACAGAAGAACCGTACAAAAAAGATCTTCATGACCAAGATAATCACGATGGTGTGATCACTCATTTAGAGCCAGACATCCTGGAATGTGAAGTCAAGTGGGCCTTGGAAAGCATCAGTATGAACAAAGCTAGTGGAGGTGATGGCATTCCAGTTGAGCGATTTCGAATCCTGAAAGATGATGCTGTGAAAGTGCTGCACTCAATATGCCAGCAAATTTGGAAAACTCAGCAGTGGCCACAGGATTGGAAAAGGTCAGTTTTCATTCCAATTCCAAAGAAAGGCAATGCGAAAGAATGCTCAAACTACCGCACAATTGCACTTATCTTTCATGCTAGTAAAGTAATGCTCAAAATTCTCCAAGCCAGGCTTCAGCAATACGTGAACTGTGAACTTCCAGATGTTCAAGCTGGTTTTAGAAAAGGCAGAGGAATCAGAGATCAAATTGCCAACATCCACTGGATCATGGAAAAAGCAAGAGAGTTCCAGGAAAACATCTATTTCTGCTTTAGTGACTATGCCAAAGCCTTTGACAGTATGGATCACAATCAACTGTGGAAAATTGTGAGAGAGATGGGAATACCAGACCACCTGACCTGCCTCTTGAGAAATCTGTATGCAGGTCAGGAAGCAACAGTTCCAACCGGACATGTAACAACAGACTGGTTCCAAATAGGAAAAGGAGTACGTCAAGGCTGTATATGGTCACCCTGCTTATTTAACTTATATGCAGAGTACAGCATGAGAAATGCTGGACTGGAAGAAACACAAGCTGGAATCAAGATTGCCGGGAGAAATATCAATAACCTCAGATATGCAGATGACACCACCCTTATGGCAGAAAGTGAAGAGGAACTCAAAAGCCTCTTGATGAAAGTGAAAGTGGAGAGTGAAAAAGTTGGCTTAAAGCTCAACATTCAGAAAACGAAAATCATGGCATCCAGTCCCATCACTTCATGGGAAATAGATGGGGAAACAGTGGAAACAGTGTCAGACTTTATTTGGGGGGGGCTCCAAAATCACTGCAAATGGTGATTGCAGCCATTAAATTAAAAGATGCTTACTCCTTGGAAGAAAAGTTGTGACCAACCTAGATAGCATATTCAAAAGCAGAGACATTACTTTGCCAACTAAGGTCCGTCTAGTCAAGGCTATGGTTTTTCCTGTGGTCATGTATGGATGTGAGAGTTGGACTGTGAAGAAGGCTGAGCACCGAAGAATTGATGCTTTTGAACTGTGGTGTTGGAGAAGACTCTTGAGAGTCCCTTTGGACTGCAAGGAGATCCAATCAGTCCATTGTAAAGGAAATCAGCCCTGGGATTTCTTTGGAAGGAATGATGCTGAAACTGAAACTCCAGTACTTTGGCTACCTCATGTGAAGAGTTGACTCATTGGAAAATACTTTGATGCTGGGAGAGATTGGGGGCTGGAAGAGAAGGGGACAACAGAGGATGAGATGGCTGGATGGCATCACTGACTCGATGGACGTGAGTCTGAGTGAACTCCGGGAGTTGGTGATGGACAGGGAGGCCTGGCGTGCTGCGATTCATGGGGTCGCAAAGAGTCGAACACGAGTGAGCGACTGAACTGAACTGAAGCTTGGTCCAGTGGTTTGTTTGAGCTTTGTGTAGGGTGAGATTTGTGCTGAGTTTTTGTTTGTTTGTTTTTCCTCTAATGGGCAAGGCTGAGTGAGGTGGTAATCCTGTCTCTTGATGATTGGGTTTGTATTTTTGTTGGGTTTGTTGTTTAGATGAGGCATCTGGCACAGGGTGCTACTGGTGGTTGGGTGATGCTGGGTCTTGTATTCCAGTGGTTTCCTTTGTGTGAATTCTCACTATTTGATACCCCCTAGGGTTAGTTCTCTGGTAGTCTAGGGTCTTGGAGTCAGTGCTCCCTCTCCAAAGGCTCAAGGCTTGATCTCCGGTCAGGAACAAAGATTTCACAAGTGGTTTTTTGGGCATTAAGTGAGATTAAAACAAATATCCAAAAAAGAGACAGCAAAGATGAACCCCAGACAAATGGCAGTTACAAAAATCAGGCAAATAATTAAAATGATGGACTATACACATACACATATACACCCATGAGCAAAGTAATAACGGTCCAGCGAAAATAAAGTACTGTAGATTGACCCAGCAACCAAAGGAAAACAAATCTATTTACCAGTTAAGAACAAAACTAACTTAAGCACAAACTGGAAAACAAAACTAAAAGAAGCTGCCAAGTGGGGAATAAAGCAATGAAAAAAAACAACCAACAAATACGTTGAGAGGAAGGGAAAGAAAGAAAAAAAAAAAAAGAGTAGATATGCAAAGTTAAATAGAGGTGGACGAAGAAGATTTATATACATTAAAGGTTACCTGCGAGGGGAAAAGAACAGTGGGAAAGGCAAACAGAGGCATAAATGTAGAAAAAATATATTAGGTTTAAAAAATTAAAATTTAAATTTAAAAAAAAGAGAAAAGAAAGAAACAGAAGAAAAGCGATAAAGAGAGAGGAAAACTGCACAGAACTGCAGAAGCCCAATGTAGAGGCAGAGGTTAATGACAAGCAAAAAATGTGACTGAGGACAAAAGAGTCAAAAGCCTAATTGGATTTCTTAGTGCCAATAGCATTAACAGCTACAACAGAGGGGCAAAGGGGGGAGGGAGAAAAGATTCCTAAAGAATCGACCAGACAAGTCGACAAATGAGAATGAGTATTTCTCTTGGGTCAGTGCTGTCAGAGCCCTTTTCCTCGCTGGGAGTCACAGTCCCGCTCTCCTCCCTAGGATGCCCTCCAACACTGTGCTGATCTCTGGACCTGCTGTGGGGGCAGCTCAGACTCTAATCTGGTCCTACTCCTGTGTATTCTTGCTGCCAATGTCCACAGCTATCAGAGCTATCCTTTTTCATTTCTTTTGTGGGAGCTCTCAGTGGCCTTTTATATATTCCATAGACATAGAGTCTGCCTAGTTGATCGTGTGGATTTAATCTGCAGCTTGTACAGCTGGTGGGAAGGTTTTGGATCTTCTTCCTTAGCCACACTGCCCCTGGGTTTCAATTGTGGTTTTATTTCCACCTCTGCATGTGGGTCGTCCCCTGGGGTTTGCTCCTGAGGCTGCCCTGGAGGACTTGGCTTTGCCCCTGCGAGGGCCAGGTGTGGAGGTGGTGCCGCTGCTTGGGTCACAGGGGTTCTGGCAGCACCAGGTACTCAGGGGGACTGGCGGCTGGGGCAGCAGGAAATATAGTGCTCCAGAAGGGCATGGCCACCAGTATGGCCAATACGCTCCAGTATTCCTGCCTGGAGAACACCCTCCCTGACAGAGAAGCCCGGCAGGCCACAGTCTACAGCGTCGCGAGGAGTCGGACATGACCAAGGCGACCCCGCACGCATAGATGCAAGACATGTTTTGCCTGTGGCAGCTCTGCCCCAGTGAGAGTTGAGCATGAAGGTGGCGCAGCTGCTTGGCTTGCAGGGACCCTGGCCGTGCCAAGTGTGCAGGGACAGGGACTGCCTCCGCAGCAGGAGTCATGGCCTTATCGGAGACCTGCTTAGCCTCTTGAGGCTGGCGATTAGAAGGCCTCTTTGGCCAATCTTTCTCTGAAGCTTCTCCTATTCAGGCACTTAGAGCATTCCCTTGCCTGGGGTCCTTCTTCCCTAGTCTAAACAGTGTTGCAATGAGCATTCTTTTACACATGTCTTTGTGCACTTAGGCTAGTGGTTCTGTAGAAAAAAATCCTAGAAGAAAATTTTCTGGGTTGAATGGTATGTGTTTTTAAAATATTAATAGATATTAACATATTATTCTTCAAAATGCCACACATATTTGGACTCTAACCAGTGCCGAATCATATTTTTTCCTGTTAATATATCTATGACAATCAGAACTCTTATTTTCCAAATCAGTACTGTCAGAAGAAATATAAGGCAAGCCACATATATAATTTAAAGGTTTTTAGAAGCCACACTGAAAATAGTAAGAGGAAATGGGTGAAATCCATTGTAATAATAGCTATTATTTAGCCTAATATATCTAAAATACTATCATTTTAACATATAACCAATATAAAAATTATTAAAGACATACTTTACATTTTTGCCACTAGGTATTTTAAATTCAGTGTGCTTTCTACACTTAGGACAGACCTCAGTTTGGGTCAGTTACACGCGGCAGAACGCCAGTGTGAACAGCAAAGCTCTAAACTGCCTTTGAGTCTCTGCCTGCTTTTTCATTGGGCTGGTTTTCTTCGCTTGTTGATTTCTAAGCAATTACACTTTTTTCAAATGGGCTTTCGCTTTCTTTTTGCGCCACATTCCTTTTTTAAACCCGATGCGCTTATTTCTGGTTCTGTTGGGTCTTCGCTGCTGTGCGGGCCTTCTGCAGCCGTGAGCTGGGCTCCTCTGGTCGCACTGCGCAGGCTTCTCGTTGCAGCGGTCTCGCCTGTGAGGTCAGTGGTTGCTACTCCCAGGCTCTTGCAGCACAGACGGTAGTTGCAGGGCACAGGCTTAGTTTCTCTGCAGTCTGTGGGATCTCTGGATCAGGGAAGATTTCCGGACATGTCTCCTGCATTGGGAGGCAGACTCTTTACCATTGAGCCACCAGGAAATTCCCGACTTTGATCTTGCTTACAATCCACCTGGATTGACTGGTGAATGATTTTAATTTGTATGTAGACAAATTTAGTCTTCCTTTTAGCTTCTGAGTTTGCTTTCATACTCTAAAACCATCAAAACTGCATTTATGCTTTCATTTTTTCCTTTAAACTATTTGCTTCTCTTAAATGTGATTATTACTATTGTTCTGAAGATCACATCATCACCTTTATTACTGATTAAAATCTGGTTGGAGGATGTAGCTTTAGGTCTGTTAGCCGAGGGAGCTTCTAATTCTGAAGTCCGGAATCTAACATTTTCCCCCCAGTCCCCGACAGAACTGCCCTTGAATGCGCTTCCCTGACCGCGTGTGAGCATCAGAATCACCAGGGGGGCTCGTGGAAACATGGGCTGTTGGGCTCAGCCTGAGAGTTTCCAATTGAGCAGGTCTGAGATGAAGACCTCGGATCTGCATCCTGAAGTGTTGCAGACGCTGCTGGCTTGGAGATCCCATTTGGAAAACCGCTGGGTCATGTCACAGAGGAGCGTGGAAGTGCGTGCCTTCTGTGGGGAGCCTTGCTCCCAAGACAGAAAACGCAGAGCTGAACAGTTTGGGAAACTTCTTCCCAAGTTTCCATCTCCCATATGGTGTGAGTAAAGTGGAGAGAGACCCAATCCTCCCACAGAGAAAGGAAACATTGGGAATCAGGGAGAAAGTTTACTGACACAGATATTCCTACTTTTCAAACTTATATCTGTGTCTCAACATTAGCAGTTCTGTATTCTGACTGCACACTGAAACCAGCTTGGGAAACTCCAAAAATAACCTATCTGGCCCCCGCCCCTGGAGGTTCTAACCCCTGGTCTGGAGAGGCCTTATCCAGTAGTATTTTAAAAATCTCCCTGGATTGCTGTGTTCAGCCAGAGTTGAGGCTCGTAACTCGGTAACTCTGCAAGTCCAGGCATCCCCTGGCATTAACAGCTTGTTAGAAATGAATCTCCGGCCCCACGAAGGCCTACTGAATCAGAGTCTGCATTTTGGTCCACAGGCCACAGGAGTTGGATAGAGCAGAACTCTGACATTTAGGAGAGTTTACTTGGCTTTTAGGCTTGTGCTGTGGGACTGACAGGTGTTGGCAGTCACCTTTTTCTCTGTGGATGGCTTACCTCCTTCCGAGTTGCCTGCATGCGCGCTCTCTTCTCTGTCCACACCCATCCTTTTTTTTTTTTTTTTACTGTGGTGACAGATACGTAACATAAAATCGATCATTTTAAACCATTTTAAGTGCACAATTCAGTGGCATTAAGAGGCATACAATGTTTACAAAGTTGTATAACCATCACCACTGTCCATTTTCAGAGCTTTTAAAGTACTACTTTGTTTTAAGGAATGAAGTAAAAACCCACTTTCACATCACTAGTCACCATCAAAATGCCATTCATCGAGCACACCTTGCCTTCTTTCATCGCGTTCAGTGGTCCTTTGTCATAGATTAAATTCATATGCGTATTTGAATCTACTTCTGGCTTTGCAAACTTGTAGCTATTATAGCTTTAGAATAAATTTTATTAATTGAAATGTACGAAATCATCACTATTCAAACACTTCCTGATGTAAAGATGGCAGCTTTATGTGGGTCAGCCTAACATCAGATAGGCTGAGCTCTGCACGTTTCCCTCTCGCTACTCCATCCCTCTGCTTTAAAAAGTATTTTTTCCTGGTTATTCTCAGTTTTTTCCCTGCAGATTTACTCTTTGTCAGATTCTTCCTGTTATGGGTCTAATTGTGTCACCCCAAAGTTCACTTCCTGAGCTCTAACTCTGTATGATTGTATTTGGAGATAGGGTATTTAAGGAGGTACTTAAGGTTAAATGAGGTCATAAGAGGTCTTTATCCTTTATAAGAAGAGAGAGACACCAGGAGGACATGTGTTCAGGAGGAAGGCCAAGTGAGGGACACAATCAGGTGGCCATCCGCAGGTCAAGGAGGGGCACAATCAGGTGGCCATCCGCAGGTCAAGGAGGGGCACTTCACAAGAAACCAGCCCTGCCAGTGCCTTGATTTTGGACCTCCAGCTCCTCAGAACTGTGAGAAACGATGTTTGATGTTTAAACTGCCTTAACAAAGTCTATGGGGCAGTGGCACCCCACTCCAGTGCTCTTGCCTGGAAAATCCCACGGACGGAGGAGCCTGACGGGCTGCAGTCCATGGGGTCGCTAAGAGTCGGACACGACTGAGCGACTTCACTTTCACTTTTCACTTTCATGCCCTGGAGAAGGAAATGGCAACCCACTCCAGTGTTCTTGCCTGGAGAATCCCAGGGATGGGGGAGCCTGGTGGGCTGCCGTCTATGGGGTCGCACAGAGTCGGACACGACTGAAGCGACTCAGCAGCAGCAGCAGCAGCAACAAAGCCTATGGTACTTATTATGGCAGTCCAAGCAGACTGAGGCGCCCCTCTTCCAAGTATTTTTGTCACTTTTATTGGTATCATGTGAATGTCTAGATCAATTTAGGGAGAATTTAGACCTTAAATGTTTAGTTTTCAAAAAAAAAGACTTGGTTTTCTATTTAACCAGGTTTTCTTTCATGTTATTCGTTAGTTTTATGTACCAAAGATGTGCGTATTTGTGCTGACTTATTTCTAGGGCTTCCCCTTTTTGGCCTATGTTATTATTTCTATTTTAAATGGACTTTTTTTGCTTGCTATGTTTTGTTTATTTAAAAATTGTTTAAATACTTTCTTAAAAAGAGTGAGATAATTCAAAGGTCTTGCCTTTCTTTTAGCTGATTGTTTTGTATTTCTACCAGAGACACTGCCTTATTCGTTCCTGACTTTCTGCTTGTGTATTATCCATTGACTTTCTGATGTGGAGGCTGAGATGCCAGCCATTTCTTCACTCCTCCTCTTGGATGAACTCATGCTTCCCTTCATGTCTCTTCCAAACGTACTCACAGTACGTTATCTTTGGATTAATACCCAGTGTCTCTATTGTTTTGGCTACGTAAACATTACTCACAATTGAGCCGCTTTATGAATTAAGACGAGTCTGTTTTCCCTGTTGCACTGCTTTCCCCCTGTAGTTAAAACTTTTCTGCTTGTTTGATTAGTTTTCTCTCGATCACGAACACCACCCCACACTCTTCCTTAGATGTGTGTATCTCCTCTGAATATACTCTTACAAATTAGGGGTTTCTCCATGAAGGTTTCTAGAGAATGCTGTTCCTGAAGCATTGGGAGCTGCGCTGGTCTAGAAAGACGGCCTTTTCGGGGTGCTGGCATCACCAGCTTGGAATTCCTCTCGCCTTCCTCTTGCTTTGCGTCTGCCGTGATCTGTGTTTCGCCTCTCCCTCTCTTTTGGCATATTGCTTCATTTGACACAGCCCATCCCAGGAGCCTCCTGAAGGGGGCTGTGTGGGAGGAGCCTGGGCGTGCTAGGAGGCCTGGCAGCACGGCTGTAGGCCAGGACGCTGTGCAGGGCGGGGAAAGGTCCACTGAAAGTACCAACAGTAGCACATGGCCGAGGAGAGGAGAGCGCGCTCTGCAGTCCCACCCTTTCCAGTGGCGGCGGCTGGGACGCGCTCCTGGATCTCGCTCTCATTACCTGTAAAGTGGGATCTGTAATGCTGCCTCCTCAGAGCCCCTGGCATTTAATAGATGCAATATAAGTTATTCCCAACCTTGGCTGTGTGCACATGTGTAAGAATGGGGCACAAATGTGCTTATCAACAAGCTGGCCTCACTGCAGGATGATGCTGCTGGTCCATTTTGACAGCCTTTGCTTTGGGGCTGGTAGACTAGCCAGAGGCGGCTCTGTGCCCTTCTGCCTGGGGGCAGAAAGCCTGGCTGCCAGGAAAAGGCAAGAGAGAGAAGCCTGGGTAAAGCCTGGGCCTCAGTATTTGGCATTCAACGTTCACTTAACCCTTTTCAGTATGGGGAGCTCACCTCTCGCTCTACATCCTGTCTCCTGGCCTACACGTCTTGTGGCACCCTCTCTCGGGCACACATAGCCTAATGCCTGCCGCGTGGGGGAGGACAGCTACTGCCACTTTCAACTGGAGATGAGATCCGTGGGGACATGGGGACAACTTTCTCTAAATAGACTTTCAATCAGTTCTCCTGGTGTTAGCCTGTCATCACCCCACTCCGCTATCTTCTCTGGTGCTTTAATTCCTGAGCCTGCTGGGAGTTCAATGGTGTAAATCAGGTGGCATATTTCCAACCCCGTGGCTGGCTTAAGAGTCACTTTTCTCAGGTTCAGAAGTTAGTTACCAGTTAGTATCACCCTCCAGTTGGTAAAATACCATTGTTTTTGCCTTTCCCCTATCTTTGTATTCATGGGTTTATGATTAAAGGAAACCCTGCTTTTAGTGCCGTTGCACAGATATTTCGATAGGCAGTGTAGCTGGTGCCTGTGGCCTGCTTTGACTCCTCAGCTTAGGGAGTCCATCTGATGTCCACCTCCCTGCCGTGGCTGGAGAAGCCGCGAGTAAGCTGGGACAGCCCTAGGAAGCACCTCGTTTCTTCCCTGCCTCTCAGGGAGACAGTCCTCCACCAGGTGTTATATCCTGTCTTGAAAGGTATTGTTTCATTTTTTGTTGTTGGTTCAGACAAGAGGTCAAAGCAAGGTCTTGTTACTCCCTGTTTGTCAGAAGTGGAAGTCTACTTGTAACATGTAGATAATAATCGTAATTTTTTCATAGGAGCAGAATGTGCCAACAATTGTAAAGGGCTTAGAGTAGAGCCTGGCATATGGTAATTAGTATGATATCACTATTATTATTACTGGTAGTAACACTAGGTTCTTAGACAGGACCTGGCAGTTAGTATATACTCAATTAATGTCCGGAGAAGGCAGTGGCAACCCACTGCAGTGTTCCTGCCTGGAGACTCCCTGGGACGGGGGAGCCTGGTGGGCTGCCGGCTCAGGGGTTGCACAGAGTCGGATGCGACTGAAGCGACTCAGCAGCAGCAGCAGCAGCAGCAGCTGATATCGTCTCTCCTCCTCTTTTTGTCGTGCTGTCGCTGCGGCTGCTACGTGTCACCACTGCAACTCATTATCACTACAGTCTAACAGAATTGCCTTAGGGAAAAACCTCACTGGCATGAAAAGAACCTGACCAGTTTCTAGAGACTGTAATTAAGAGCTTGCCTGAGAAGTGGAGGGAGCATGAACCCTCTAATCTGAGCCTAGATTCACTCACCCAGGGAAAATCCCTGTACTGTGTGGTCATGATTTTTACACTGGTCTGGGAGATATCTTTTCCTGAAAGTTATACAACTGCTAACAAATTCAACTTCTTTGCTGTGTAGTCTCCTGAACCAAGTTTATGCCTTCCCTCTCTCTTCCATTCTTTCATGAGTGTCTTAGAAAAGAGTGGGATAGGGAAGAGAGCTGGCATCCGTCTACTGCCCAGAGGATAGCAAAATGCTCTGTTGCCGTTGTTCAATCACTCAGTCGTGTCTGACTCTTTGGGATTCCCATGGACTGCAGCACACCAGGCTTCCCTGTCCTTCATTATCTCCTGGACTTTGCTCAAACTTATGTCCGTTGAGTTGGTGATGCCATCCAACCATCTCATCCTCTATTGTCCCCTTCTCCTCCTGCCCTCAATCTTTAGGGTCTTTTCCAGTGAGTCAGCTCTTTGTATCAGGTGGCCAAAGTTTTGGAGCTTCAGTTTCAGTCCTTCCAATGAATATTCAGAGTTGATTTCCTTTAGGACTGACTGGTTTGATTTCCTGGTTGTCTAAGGGATTCCGCTTTTAGATGTTAAAATGACTGTTTCACTCAACTTTTGAACAATAATTTTATCAACTATAAAATGGAGATAATAGAACCCATCTTGCAGAGTGCTTATCAAAGTGAATTTTAGAAATATGTAAAGTGTCTTGGATAGTATTTGATATCATCTATAGATAACTTTTCTCTCCTGCTATTATCTTCACAAAAGTCCTACAGTGTAGCTAGTATCACTGTTTTCTTTTTACTGGTGGATGAAATGTTGCTTACATAAGACAGCTGATGGGGCCAGTATGAGACCCCACAGTAAATGTCAAGCTCAACCTGACATGCCATTTCCTCATTCATCCATTAGGGATGTATTGAAGTGCTCCTGTATTGTTGGCATACAGGATATGGGTAGTGATCTCATGTACAAAGTGGTACTAAGGACAGATAAGTAAATTTATAAGCGCAGTAAAGTGTCACAGGGACACTGACAGAAACATGTTTGGAAGGGGATGATTTTACATAGTTTTAGAAAAGAGGGGGCTGTCACTCAACACTTCACTTGGACTAAATCTTGAGATATGCCAGCATTTGCCCACGGGAAAGTATGGGGAGAAGTGTATTCTGGGCAGAGAGAATAGCATGAATAGAGGCAAGAAGCATAAGACTGCCAGCTCGTCAGTATGTATGGAATGTAAAAGGCCCCCTTGATGAAGACATGGTCTGGAGCAGGAGGTTCTTGATGCCAAGAAAGCAGCTGGGATTTTAACTCGTAGGCCATGCAAAGCCACTGAAGGATTTCAAATTGGAAAGTACCTAAACCATTTATGCAGCAATATTTTAAGCCAAATAATATAAATTAACATGTTCCCATGGCAACAAGTCAAATAGCACATATTTAGGAATGAAGGACTCAGTTCCATGGTGCAGGTAGTTGATAGAGGTTTCATGCTGTCTCTTCTACAAGTGGGATTCTCTCCTGTGAGGACAGTGTGGCTGCTCTCAGTGTGTGACAGGGACCTGGCAGTGAGCAGATGTCACTGAAGAATTGATGCTTTTGAACTGTGGTGCTGGAGAAGACTCTTGAGGGTCCCCTGGACAGCAAGGAGATCAAACCAGCCAAACCTAGAGGAAATCAACCCCGAATATTCATTGGAAGGACTGATGCTGAAGCTGAAACTCCAATACTTTGGCCAACTGATGTGAAGAGTCAACTCATTGGAAAAGACCCTGATGCTGGAAAAGATTAAGGACAGGAGGAGAAGGGGGCAATAGAGGATGAGATTATTGGATGGCATCACCAACTCAATGGACATGAGTCTGAGCAAACTCCAGGAGATGGTGAAGGACAGGGAAGCCTGGCGCGCGGCGGTCCACGGGGTCACAGAGAGTCGGACTGACTGAGTGACTGAACAACAAGTGTAACTTCACAGCGTGAGAGGAGGAAGCTGGGCATAGACTTTCCAGGTCCCTGAAAGAAGAAAAGCTCAATCTTCATCCTCACTGCAGTGGTCCCAAGTTCACTTTCTTTTAAAAAATACCCTTAATCAACTCTTGAAAGATTGAAATCCAAAACAAGAATTCTCTGAGGGTTGTGCAATGGGGTGAATCTTTTTTTATCATGATTTATCTGCTAACCTCTTATTCACTTTTTAAGTCAAAAAATTGTTGAAATGTCCTTTTTACTAACGGCCTTTCTCTTCACTATTTTATCAGTATTTTCAATAGTTTTACTTCTTTGTTTACTTTTGGCTTTGCGTGTCTTCCTTGCTTGCTTTGAAGGCTTTTCTCTAGTTGCAGCGAGTCGGGGCTACTCTTCATTCCAGTGCGCAGGCTCCTCACTGTGGCGTCTTCTCCTGTTGCAGAGCACGGGCTCGAGAGCGTGGGCTCCATAACTGTGGGGCCCAGGCTTAGTTGTTCCATGGCATATGGGGTCACGTGGAATCTCCCGGACCAGGGAGGAAAGCCATCTCTTGCCTTGCAGGCAGATTCATTACTACTGAGCCATCAGGGACGCCCTCCCTTCACTATTTTAAGCCCATCCTGTTTTTATACCGATTATACATTAATATTTATTTTACCCTCTTGAACTGGAATCCTAGTTTTTCTTTTTAAAGTTCATTTTGTCATTAGGTGGGGAAGATTGGAAGACCTAGGCCCAGGTGAGGGGGTGGGGGCCTGCATCAAGGGGGGCAGTGGGTGTGGAAAGAAGGGAAGAATCTGGGGATGTCGGTGAGCAGGTCTGACAGGTGAGGCATGGGAAACAAGGGGAAAGTAGGAGTGTGAGTTAACCGCCAGATTTTAGACATGGCTGGGGCTTCCCTGGTGGCTCAGCTGGTGAAGAATCCGCCTGCAATGCAGGAGATCCACTCAGCTGGCGAAGAATCCGCCTGCAATGCAGGAGATCCACTCAGCTGGCGAAGAATCCGCCTGCAATGCAGGAGACCCTGGCTTGATTCCTGGGTTGGGAAGATCCCCTGGGGAAGCGAAAGGCTGCCCACTCCAGCACTCTTGGGCTTCCCTGGCGGCTCAGCTGGTGAAGAATCCGCCTGCCGTGCGGGAGGCCTGGGTTCAATCCCTGGGTTGAGAAGGTCCCCTAGAGGAGGGCATGGCAACCCATTTGAGTTTTCGTGCCTGGAGAAGCCCAAGAATACTGGAGTGGGTAGCCTATCCCTTCTCCAGTGGATCTTCTGACCCAGAAATCAAATCAGGGCCTCCTGCATTGCCGTTCTTTACCAGCTGAGCTCTCAGGGCCAGTGGTACGATGGAAAATGCATCTGACTGAGATCAGAGGAACCTGGCGGGCTACAGTCTATGGGGTCACAAAGAGTCAGACACAACTGAATGACTGAACTCAGCACAGACGGAATCTGTGGCAAAACACAAGGAGAACTGAGTTTGGAGCAGAGTTTTAGGAAGTCCAGTTTGGACAGTTCGGATTTGTAGCACAGCTAGGACATCCCAGTTGAAGTGTCTCTATAGAACTGGTGCTCAGGAGGGACGGACAGGAAAAAAATATAGCCTCACTAGTCATCAGCATATGACTTTTGATGATGTAGTGTGTTGTAGGCATTCCCAAGACCACCCTCAGGCTCAACAAAAAAGCTCACTAGAAGGACTCACAGGACTCAGAAAGGCTGTTATACTCATGTGAAAGTGAAAGTTGCTTAGCTGAGTTCAACTCTTTGCAACCCCATGGACTATACAGTTCATGGAATTCTCCAGGCCAGAATACTGGAGTGGGTAGCCTTTCCCTTCTCCAGGGGAACTTCCCAACCCAAGGATCGAACCCAGGTCTCCTGCACTGCAGGCAGATTCTTTACCAGCTGAGCCACCAGGGAAGCCCAAGAATACTGAAGTGGGTAGCCTATCCCTTCTCCAGAGGATCTTCCTGACCCAGGAATCAAACCAGGTCTCCTGCATTGCTGTTCTTTACCAGCTGAGCTCTCAGGAGCAGGGGCACAGTGGATGATGCGTCTGACTGCGGATCAGAAGATTCCAGGTCATACTCACGCTTATGGTTTATTACAATGAAAGGAGGCGACAAAGTCAGCAAACCTAAAAGCTTGTGGCGGCAGAGTCCGGGCACGAGCTTCGAGTTGTCCCTTCCAGTGCATCTGTGCAGGTGGGACTTACTTATCCCAGCAGTGATGCGTGACAACACCTATGGATGGTTGCCAACCAGGGAATCTCACCAGAGCCGTAATGTTCAGGGATTTGGGGGTATTGGTCAGATAATTATGGGATGCCCACACGCCTCACCTTAGCTGCCTAGTCTCCAGCCCCTTTGGAGTTCATATTGATACTGCGTAGCCCAGAAAGCCCACCACACGTCACATTGTGAGCATAAGCTCTCTGGCATGGTCCAGAAAAATAGATGCTGCCATCAGACAGGATATTCCAAGGCTTAGAAGTTATCTTCTAGGAGGCAGGCAAAGGCCAGAGCTTTCCTTAGAAGGCGCACAGTTTGAAGATACCAGACCTGCTGAGTCAGCCTTTTCCTGTACATGGGGCTTGGATGGAGTCACTGGGATGGCGCCGCAGTGTGGGGACAGAAGATTGCTGTGGGCCTGACTGCCTGGGTTCCCAGCCCCTCAGGGAGGGCCTCGCCCTGGGGCCCTGGGGAGAGTGTTGGAGAGGCAGGAGGAGAGCCTGTAAGCAGTGTTGTCCCAGAAGCTCCTGGAGCAGGAGTTACCGCGGCAACCATACGCATGTCACAGGGGGCTCAGGCAGGAGGCCAACAAGAAGCTGGGGCCTCCGGGTCTAGCAACGAAGACGGTGCTGCCATTTTTACCAGACTGCTTCCCCGGGAGTGGCTGGCACCGGAAGTCTGACTGTCATCAGCTGGAAATGTTAGGAAATGAAGATAAGGAACACAGACAAATATTTTGAGTTGCTTGATTATGAAGGGAAGGAGTGATAAGGTGGCAGCTAGAAGGGAGTAACAAGAAATGAACTGATCTAATCATGGGAAACGGGAAGACTTGAGTATGTTTATAGATGGTGAAAAAGAAGCTGAAAGTAAGAGTGAGTATGAGAGAAAGACGGAGAGAGATGACCCAAAAACAGGCGAGAGAAGACGTGTCACGTGGAGGGAGTGCACTCGGGGTATTAGGAGAGTGCGAAGGGGGGTCCACCTTAGGGGAAGGGAGAGGGAACTGGTTGCCAGAGCCAGCTGAGGCGCTTAGGAAGTTATCAACTGATCCGTGGCATCATAAAGTTTAGGCCGGAGAGTGGAGTCCAGAGTTTGAGTGCCACAGAGCAGGTATGTGGGAATGAGGACGTGAGAAGAGCGTAAGGATGGCAGATGATGGTGAGAGTTGGTGGGAGTCTAACTGGGCTGCTCTGAGCCACCGCTGCCTAAGCACCCATTCTGTTTAACCCGTGAGATCAGCAGGTGAAGTTCAGTGACACCCACGGATTACCAGAGCGTGAGGCGCTGCAGTGTGTCATCCATAGGCTGGTCTCATTTAGACACATCCTCTGCCTTACCTGATGGAGAAGAGCATGGCTTGGAAGCTCCAGTGGCTTGGCTTTCTAGAAGCTAATGGTAGCCTCTTCTTTCATGTATAATAAGGCAGTGAGGTTGGCTTAATGCATGACCATCAGAAGGATGAAACCCGACAGGTTTAAACACCATGGAAATCCATGAGGGTCACCGTTGGGGTCAGCTTTGGAAATACATGAGAGGGTCACCTTCGGGGTCAGCCTTGGAGATGCCAGGTCTGTTTCTCCACTCTCTCAGCTTGGTCCTCCCCTGTGTGTGCGTGGGATTAATTCTCTTTAAATTCGTTTTAAATTAAAATTTGTGGTAAAATACACATAACATGAAATTGAACGTCTTGGCCGTTTTTAAGTGTGCAGTTCAGTGGCATTAAATACCGTCGCTTTGTTGAGCAGCCATTGCTCCCATCTCCAGAATGCTTCTCATCTGCACAGCTGACGCTCTTTGCCCGTTAAGTAACTTCCCGTTCCTCCTTCCCCTCAGCCCCTGGCAACCACCATTCTGCTCTTCCATCTGCTGGATTTGGCTGCTCTTGGAGCTTTATAAGTGCAGTTATGCAGTGTTGGTCTTATTGTGACTGGCTGGTTTCACTCACCGTAATGTCCTCAAGATCTACCCACGTAGTGGCATGCGTCAGGATCCCCTTCCTTCCGAATGCTGAATAATATTTCGCTGTATTTGTAGGCCACATATTATTTACTCATCCCCTGGTGGACATTTAGGTTGCTTCAACCTTTTGGCTTTTGTGATTTATATTTTGTGAATAATGCAGCTATGTACATGGGTGTACACATATTTTTTCGATTCCCTGCTTTCATTTCTTTTGATATGTATCTTAAGGTGGAGTTTCTGGGTCATATGGTAATTGTATGTTTAATTTTTTGAGGAATTGCAAGACTTTTTCAAAGCTGCTGTGCCATTTTACTTTCCCACCAACTCTGGGCTTAAGTCTAGTTTGAGTGACTTTCCTCCAGATGCAAAACAGTCCCAGCTTACTTCCCCATGCTACAGTGTCAGAGGGAAGGTGGAAAACTCCAGCGTTCTACACAGTAGCTGTGAGACACACCCTGCTTGGGTGCTTGTCACATGACTAACCCTGAGCCAATGACGGGTAAAGAGAACAGGGTGAACTGGTGCGCTTCAGACAACCTGGCCCACCCTGCACTGGAGGAAGGGTCATTGTCCCCGTAAGTACATATGCTCCATGGAGCTTAAAGTGAGGACCACTGATACAAAGAACTCAGGCCTTAGTGAAAGGCATTTTCATGCATATATGTGTGACGGGCCACTCTCCTGAAATCTGAATTCTTTCTACCCTGCTGTTATCACTTTTGTCTCCTTCCCTCACTGAAGCACAGACAATTCTCTGACATTTGGAACAGTGGCTTCATGATGCAGGATCGTTAGGGAAAAGGCTAGCTTGTTCTAACACACAGTTTTCTTTTGTTAGCTTTACAAGGGAAGGGGAACTTTCGCCAAGCGTCAAGACTTCTCTTCTCAGTTTGTCATCTACAACGGGAGAAGACAGTTTGGCCAGGCTCCCTTAGTCTCAGAAGAAAGATCTGCACTCAGTCCTTGGAATCCTGTCTGTTTACTGCTGGTGAACACCAGCTTCCTGCCTCTGGGCTAAAGATTCGCCCCTTTATGAGAGGCTTAGGCTGGACGGCACTGGCCACCTCCCCACAGTCACTGGATGATTTAAGATCTCATCAGAACAGAAACTGTAGATGCCAGGTCCACACAAATGAAGATTCAAAGGGAAAGAAAGGCCTTGGAAACAAATATGCTTGGCTCTTTCAGAAGCAAAATGTCAGCTGGTTGCAGCCAAGTTCTGAGACCATTTTAAAGGTTTCATTGTTAATCAGGACCAACTCTGTGAAAATGAATCTTCTTGTGAAAAGTCAGATGCTACAGCCACTCCCTCAGCCTGGCAAAGGGACATATGGAGCCCCGCATGGAATAAGGGGTGGGTCCCACTTAGAGCACCCAGTCTCCCTGGGGGCTCTGGTTACCGACTGGGTGACTTTCACCTGCCTCAGAGTCTGGGGCTAGCCCGGGGCGGGGCGTCCCGAGAGCTGCCTCACAGGCAGGCCTGTGAGGGTCCCTGCCTCCCACCTGGGCTGGGGCAGGCAAGTCTGCTCACTGCCTCCGGTGCCCACGCCGCCCCCAATGGCCAGGCTTTCCACCGGCTCCCTTCCTGCCTGCCTTGGAGCGTCTGCCAGACTGACGGAGTTTGAGAGGGGCCAGGACAGACCCTCCCTCCTGCCTTCTTCGGCCCATATTCCCGGGCTTCCTGGCTGTCAACTCGAATAATCCCAACCAATGGCCCTAAATAGCCCTGAAGGAGGCGCCTGCTAAGGCTCCAAAGATAGCCGAGCGGGTGTCCTTATCCTGGCCAGGACTACCGGAATTGGACCTGCCTTCTGTGGGGGGCCCAGGCTGCTTTGCCCTGCAGGCTGCCGTCCCTGCAGCCTTGGCTTTGAATGGCTCCGAGCAGGCGGGCCTTTCTTCACTGGGGCCCCCGAGGCAGCAGAGAAAGTGCCCCGATCCTGTTTCCCACCCTCTAACACACGGGGACTGTGGCTTCCCTGGGTGTTTCAGGCCCTCCTTGTTTCAGCAGGAGGATCCTGTGCATTTGATCTAAATCTGGTCTCCTGCTGCAAAGACCCAAACAATCTGAGTCAAAGCAGCATTAACAGGAAACCTGTCTCTTAAGGCCAAGAATGCAACCAAAATAGCTCCAAGTCTTTACTTCGGATAGCACTGTTTGGGGAAGGCCTTTACCTGAGAGAAACAATAAGTGGAATTCTTGCCCCCAAATATTCTGGCCTGCAGCCATTGCGTAGGGCTGCAGGACTGCATAGAGCATCGGGGAGGTGGGACCCTCGATGCACAGCGAAGCTCGGAGCTCGGAGCTCGGGGCTCGGGGCATTCCCTGAGAGCCATGCAGGCAAAAGGTGTGTTCTCGCTGAGGGAACTGGCCAAGCATTTCTGTTTGGTGGGGACAGCTGAAGATTTTCAGATCAGATCAGTCGCTCAGTCGTGTCCAACTCTTTGCGACCCCATGAATTGCAGCACGCCAGGCCTCCCTGTCCATCACCAACAACTCCTGGGGTTCACTCAGACTCACGTCCATCGAGTCCGTGATGCCATCCAGCCATCTCATCCTCGGTCGTCCCCTTCTCCTCCTGCCCCCAATCCCTCCCAGCATCAGAGTCTTTTCCAATGAGTCAACTCTTCGCATGAGGTGGCCAAAGTACTGGAGTTTCAGCTTCAGCATCATTCCTTCCAAAGAAATCCCAGGGCTGATCTCCTTCAGAATGGGTGGTTGGATCTCCTTGCAGTTCAAGGGACTCTCAAGAGTCTCCTCCAACACCACAGTTCAAAAGCATCAATTCTTCGGTGCTCAGCTTTCTTCACAGTCCGACTCTCATATCCATACATGACCACTGGAAAAACCAGAGCCTTGACTAGCCGGACCTTAGTCAATGTAATAATGTAAAGTACTGTCCCTGCTTCTGAACATGCTACTTAGGTTGGTCATGACTTTTCTTCCAAGGAGTAAGCTGAAGATTTTAGGAGGGGAAAAAAAGTCCTGCTTTTTTTTTAGGCATTTTCATTTTCACTGTGAAATATTTGTGAACTCAGAGCACAACAAGAAAGAAAAGGAGAATCACCCATGATCTTACAATATGGAAAGAACCGCAGTAAAAGTTTTCTGGGAACTTTAATGTTTCTCTTATTTATACGTGCGTGCACACGTGCACACCCATACACACATTTTAATGGTTTGTGTGCCTCTTTTTTCAGTCTCTTGGCCACCTATTTCCCCCTCCCTACATGCAGTCATACTCTCCCCATGTGCAAGCGTTTATTAATGCGTTCACGTGTCTATGTTTTCATACGCAAGTGGTTGCATAGCAGCACTTTCGTGGACCTCTTTCCTTTTTCTTAACTTGACAATATATCTTGGAAAGTTTTCCACATCAGAACATACAAGTCTATTTGGTTCATTTTAAAAGATTCATGACGTTCCACCGTATGATTGCACCATGGTTTATCCAATCCCCTATGTGAACGTTTACATAGTTTTTAGATCTTTGATGTTAAAAAATACCATGTCTTCCTAAGACTGGCATAACTGGGTCAGAGGATTCATGTGCTGAGAGCTCTTGCCGGACTGCTCTCCACTAGCCTCAGTTTGCACTCCCATTTGTGAGATGTACCAGGGCATTGATTTCCCACACACAGGTCGAGAACCTGCTTGTCAACGCACAAGAGGTGAGAGATGCAGGCTTGATCCCTGGGTTGAGAAGATCCCCTGGGGGAAGACATGGCAACATGCTCCAGTATTCCTGCCTAGAGAGTCCCATGGAGAGAGGAGCCTGCTGGGCGACAGTCCGTTGGGTTGCAAGGAGTTGGACACAACTGAGCGGCACAGCATGTAGCATGCACCGTTACTCACACAGATGCTGCTGCTGCTGCTGCTGAGTCGCTTCAGTCACGTCCGACTCCGTGCAACCCCAGAGACGGCAGCCCACCAGGCTCCGCGTCCTGGGATTCTCCAGGCAAGAACACTGGAGTGCGGTGCCATTGCCTTTTCCAGTGCATGAAAGTGAAAGTCAAAGTGAAGTCGCTCAGTCCTGTCCGACTCTTAGCAACCCCATGGACTGCAGCCCACCAGGCTCCCCCGTCCATGGGATTTTCCAGGCGAGAGTACTGGAGTGGGGTGCCATTGTCTTCTCCGACACTGATTGCTATTACAGTTTTAAAAATTTTACCAATCTCAGAAGTGAAAAATGTATCATTTATAGCTTTCCAAGATGCAAAGAGATTAAAAATATTCTCCCATAGTTGAGAGAATTTGCTTTTTGTTTCAGTAAAACCTCCATGTGACTTGCCTACTTTTCTACTGGGCTCATGGTATCTCTCTCTGTATTCTTCTTTTTTGAGCATAAGGTTTTTATTTTCAGGCCACTTACTCCTTTACTTCTTAGCTCAACAAGAGTGGAAGCTAAGAGCTGCTCACAATACAGAGTTTCTTTTTCTTCTTTTTTAATTCCCTGCCTCACAGGCTGTCTGTTTCCTGAAAATACGGCTTATCTATGCAGTTCCTCATTCAGCCTGATCTCTGATGTTCCCTCCTGCTGACCAATCAAGGCCTGAAGTGGATCGTATCAACAATGGCACACCCAGCTCCCTCGGAGGTAATTGAGGGCGACTAGATTTGGCATCTCAATTTCTACCAGTCACCTGGGAGAACTCTGCTTCTGCAAATTTTTGTTTTTAAAGATATGTAGCTTCAAACATTTTATTTTTGCATTGATCATTTTGGAACTTAAATGCTTCCAGAAGACCTTATTTTGTGCTTCATGATTCCAGAATTTTCCCTACTCCTTTTTCCTGTAACACGTTCTTTAGATTATTTTTGAGTCAGGATATGGAGGTTTTTCATTCTCTTGTCCAGTTGCCCTGGCTATCACCTCCAACACGGCGAATAGTCGTAGTTCAGTAGCTAAGTCGTGTCTGACTGTGACCCCGTGAGCTGCAGCATGCCAGGCCTCCCTGTCCCCACTCGGTCATGATGAGTCACTGTTTTCATACTGTACTGGATGCCCACATTTTAGTTACGATTTTAATACCAGTATTCATATGTGAAAGTGGCTTACAATTTTGTTTGGGGGGCACTATTTATCAGATATTGATACCTGAATTATATTTGCCACGTAAAAAGAATTTAGAAATTGCAGTTCTTTTCCCACGTTCTGTGACAGTCTAAGTAGCTATGAGGTTGCTTGACCTGAACAAACTGCAGGATTCCCCTGTGGCGCCATCAGCGTCTGGTAAAGGATGAGCCTGTATGCGAGACAGCAAAAGAGACACAGACGTGTGGAGCGGACTTTTGGACTCAGAGGGAGAGGGGGAGGGTGGGATGATGTGGGAGAATGGCATTGAAACATGTATGCTGTCGTGTAAGAAATGAATCGCCAGTCTATGTCCGATGCAGGAGGCAGGATGCTTGGGCCGGTGCACGGGGATGATCCGGAGGGATGATGTGGGGTGGGGGTGGGAGGGGGGTTCATGTTTGGGAGCTCATGTACACCCGTGGTGGATTCATGTCAATGTAGGGCAAAACCAACACGGTATT
Source organism: Capricornis sumatraensis (assembly GCF_032405125.1). Taxonomy (NCBI): domain Eukaryota; kingdom Metazoa; phylum Chordata; class Mammalia; order Artiodactyla; family Bovidae; genus Capricornis; species Capricornis sumatraensis. The sequence continues at coordinate 320,270 of NC_091078.1, forward strand.
GTAAAGTAAAATGAAGTAAAAATAAAAATTTAAAACAAATAAATAAATAAATAAAGTAAATGGAGACAGAAAAAAAAAAGAACCTTTTTGCAATTTTTTCTGTAACCTCTATAGTAATTTATCTTTTCAAAAAAATTTTTTTTATTTCTAAAGGTTCAGATTTGGTCAGTTTTATTTTCCTAAAAGTCATGCATTTTAGTTAGGTTGTGAAATTTATTTGTGTAAAGTTGGCAATTTTAAGATATTAAAAATCTCCATTTCAATGAGACTTGCTCGCTTTTCTCATTTTGTCTGTGTATCTGCTCTTTTTTTTCTTGCTAGTGTTTCTCCACTTTGCGGGTCCCCGCCCGCCGCCCCCCACGAAAGCGGTAGCTTCTTGATGGATGTGTTAGTTGCATTGCTTTTTCCTCTTCTAACGCAGTGTCTGCTCTTTATGCCGTTGATTCACGCTCTGCTGCGTTGCGCTAGTTGTCTCTTCTTTGCTGGTGTAGGTGTTCAGCGCTGCGGTCTCTCCTCTCTGAGCACAGCCGAGCCGTGCTCTGCTCTCCAGCGCGCGCTGCGCATCTCTCCTCCCGTCTCCTGTGGTTTCCGCTCGGCTAACTTGCTGTGTTACCAGGGGCATAGGTGTTAATAGCATAGCTTCATTATGCGGTATAGCCTTTAGCATTAAAAAGTGTTTCCCTTTGTTCCATTTGTTGCTTTTCGGCGAGAATTCTTTCTCTGGTATCAAGATACGCCTAGTATGAATGTTCTCATCCTTTAACTTTTATCCTTTCTGAACCTCTTTGCTTACTTGCCTTTCTTGTCTAAGAGCAGAGAGTTGGGATATTGCTTTGTAAGTCAACTTGATAAACCTTTGTTCTTTACTGATGAATTTAGCTCTTTCTTTTTTCTTGACACAAATGACATGTTCAATTTCAGTTTTACCATGTCGTGGTCAAACTTTCTCTTTTACTTACCCTTTTCTCTCCTTTTGGCTTTACTATTCAGGAAGATTTGTGTGTATTCTAGTAATTACCTCTATGCTAATTAATGATTTATATAAAATTCCTAGTTCTCTTTTTTTTAGATACTATCTGTTGGTGTTCTACTTTGAACAATACGGAAATTATAGAAGCCATTTCTCCTCCCTCCCTTTTTCTAAGTGTTGAATTTTAGGCATAAGTTTTATCTTATTGCTAATCTTTGTACTCTTCAATTAACTTACACTTCTTTTGCTTGACTGGCCAGCCTCAAGTGACATCTTTTTACTCTCAGGTAACAGACAGTCAGTGATTTTTCACTTTACAATTACTTTGTTATCTCTTCATCTATTCTTTGATGAAGACTGTGTTCAAGTACTTTGCTCTTTTTCTTTTGAAACTGAGTTTTGTTTCCTTATTCTTCAGTTTGCAGAGTTCTTAATATAAATTCATTTTAAAAACTGGGATTTGCAAATATTTAATCTTTTTGTTCTCTTAACAGTGTCTTTTGAAGAGCAGTTCTTAATTCTGATGAGGTCAAATTAATCAGTTTTTTTCCTTTCTAGATCACAGTAAGAAATCTTTGTTTAAGCCAGAATCACAAAAATTTTCTCTTATATTTTCTTCTAGAAGTTTTATGACCCATTTGGAGTTCAAGGAATGGGTCAAAGCTATTTTTTACACCTGGCTGTCTAGTTGTTTGCATCTTATTTGCTGAATTAATTGTCTTTTAGCTGTTGTGTTCGGTCGCCCAGTCGTGTCTGACTATTTGCGACCCCATGGACTGCAGCGCACCAGGCTTTCCTGTCCTTCACCATCTCCCGGAGTTTGATCAAACTTGTCTATTGAGTCAGTGATGCCATCCAACCATTTCATCCTCTGTTGTCCCCTTCTCCTCCTGTCTTCAATCTTTCCCAGCACTGGGATCTTTTCCAATGATTTGGCTCTTTGAAGCAGGTGGCCCAAATATTGGAGCTTCAGCTTCAGCATCAGTTCTTCTAGTGAATATTCAGGGCGTATTTCCTTTGCGATTGACTGGTTTGATCTCTCTGTGTCCGGGGGACTCTTAAGAACCTTCTGCAGCACCGAAGTTGGAAGGCATCAGTTTTTTGTTGCTCAGTGTTTTTTACCATCCAGCTCTCACACTTGCTCATGACCGCTGGAAAAACCACAGCTTTGACTGTGAGGACCTTTGTCAGCAAAGTGATGTCTCTGCTTTTAATACCTGCCTGGGTTTGTCCTTGCTTTTCCTTCAGAAGCAAAGACAAGCGTCTTTTAATTTATTTATATACACTGGTCAACTTTTGGTCTCTCTATTCTGTTATACTGACCCCTTTTAGTATCTTTGTATCAATATAGCACTGTCTTGATTATTTTAACTTTACAATGAGTTATGAATCAGGCCCTTTGTTTTCAAAGTTGTTTTGAATACTATATGTCCTTTTAATTTCCGTATGAATTTTACAGTGATCTTGTCAACGTCTTCAAAAAAGTCAACGAGGGCTTTGACTAGAATAGTGTGCTATACCTGTAGATCAGTTTGGGAGTAACTAGTATCTAATGTTGAATCTTCACGTGCCTGTTATATTTCTCCATTTATTTACATCTTCTGTAACTTTCTTCAACAGTGTTTTATAGTTTTCAGTTTATAACTTTCACATCTTTCTCATCTATTCCTAAATATTTCATAGTTTTATGCTAGTGTAAATGTTTTTGTTTTTTAATTCAAGTTCCGCTTTTCCATTGCTGGTATATAGAACTATAATTGGTTTTCTATACTGATCTTAAATTCTACGATCCTAGTTCTAAGAAGTTTTTTTTTTTTTTTTGTAGATCCATAGTAATTCCTGGGGGTGTATGGTCATATGAATGTTTTCCATGAATCAGTTTTATTCTTTATTTGCAATCTGGATGCCTTTTTTTTTTTTTCCTCTTCCATGACTTATGCACTGACTGGGCGTCCTTGGCACGTTTCCAGCATTGGGGAAAAGCATTTGGTCTTTCACTGATAAGTATGATGTTGGCTACAGATTTTTTTCAATAGATGCCCTTGATCAAGTTCCCTTCTATTCCTAGTACCCTGAGAGGTTCTTTTTTTTTTTTTTTTTTTGGGTTGGGAATGAATGTTGAATTATCAAATGTTTTTCTGTGACGACTTAATGTTAATCAGTTCAGTTCAGTCTCTCAGTCATGTCTGACTCTTTGCAACCCCATGAATCGCAGCACGCCTGGCCTCCCTGTCCATCACCATCTCCCGGAGTTCACTCAGACTCACATCCATCGAGTCAGTGATGCCATCTAGCCATTTCATCCTCTGTTGTCCCCTTCTCCTGCCCGCAACCCCTCCCAGCATCAGAGTCTTTTCCAATGAGTCAACTCTTCACATGAGGTGGCCAAAGTACTGGAGTTTCAGCTTTAGCATCATTCCTTCTAAAGTAGAGTTTTTCTAATTATATTGACTAATTTTTAAAATATTAAATCAGCTTTGAATTCCTGGGATAAGCCTCACTGGGCTATGAAATGTTATTCTTTATATTTATTTGGTATGTTTTAAAAAAGAAGTGTTGTATTTATGCTCATGAGGGACAGTGAATTGTACTTTAATGCATAGAATGCATAGCATGTTTGGGATGAGACTGAATAAATAGGGATGAGATGTGAAATACTTCCCTGGCTCCGTTAAATAAATGGAGAAGTATTCTCTTGTTAATTAGCTGAAAATTTGTGTAGAATAAGTATTATTTCTTTCTTGTTTGATAGAATTTACCAGTAATAGATTTCACCAGCCTTCTGGATTTGAAGTTTTATTTGTGGGAAAGTTTTAAACTACAAGTTCAATTTCTTTATAAATATAAGCTTTTTGTTTTTCTTCAGGTTATCTGTTTTGTTTTTTCGCTTGAGTTAATTGTGTTAGTATATATCATCCATTTCATTGTAGTTATCAAATTTATTGGCATAAAATTGCCCATAATATCCCCTATTATTTCTTTAATATCTGTAGAATCTGTAATGATTCCAGCTCTATCATTATAAACATTTCAGAATTTTTTTGCATTTCTTTTCCTTCATAGTCTGTCTACAAGTTTATAAATTTCATTGCTTTTTTCAAAAATTTTTGTTTCATTACATTTTCTTCACTATTTTTCTGTTTTCTATTATCTTTTGCTATCTTTATTATTTCTTTTCTTTTGCTTACTTTGTGTTTAATTTTTCTTCTTTTTCTAATTTCTAAAGATGAAGGCTCAGGTAATTGATTAGAAACTTTTCTTTTTTTCACATATAGGTGTTTATTGCTGTAAATTATGTGCTGCTTTAGTGGCATCCAGAAGTTGTGATATATTATGTTTTCATTTTCATTCAGCTTGAAATGTTTTCTAATTTTCCTTTAGTTTTTTTTATCCAATTGGTTATTTAGAAAGTAACTTAATTTCTAAATATTTGAGAAATTTCCAGAGATTTTTCTGTTCTTGACTTCTAGTTTAATTCCATTATGGTTAGAGAACATATTTGATGTAATTAACTCTTTTACAATTTATTAAAATATTTAACCAATCAAATTAATTTAAATTTATTGAATTTAGTGTATGGTCCGGAACCTGCTCTCTCATGACGATTATTTCATGTGACCTTGAAAAGAAAGTGCACCCTGCTCTTTGTGGCTGGGTTAGTAGTGTCGGTTTTAGATTCTCTTGTGAGAGTTACCATATGATACTTGTCTTTCTCCATCTGACTTAGTTCTCTTTGATTTCTTTTCTCTTTTCAGTAGCTTGATAGTTTTGTCTGGATAACAAAATGATTCTTCTAAATTTTATGCTCCTTTCTCAGTATTAACTACTGTTTTCAGAGTGACCTCTCTTGCTTTCTAAGTTAGTATATGTTGGGCATTCTTTGTTTATTGATTATCAGTGTTATCAGAAGTCTCATTATCTCATGCAGGTCATGGGTAAGGGGTTTATTCGCGCCAAGGCTGGTTTAGGGTCATGAAGACACGCTGGCGCCTCCTTACTCCGGTGGACGCTGCCTGTGGCTTGGCCCTGCCCCCCAGCTGCTCTGCTTACGGGAGGGGCTCTTGGGAGGGCTCGCCGCCCGTGCAGCTGTCTTCACTGCTGGTTCTCAGAACCCTCCGAATAGGTACTGAAAATCTCGGTATGTTTGCTTGCATTTTGTTTGCTGGCTTTGGTTTTGGTCTTTGGTTGTCAACAGTTACCGGGTATGGGGTTCTTCTTCCCTTTTTCCTAACTTGAGCCCCGGAGCTGCTGATCTCCTAATGGTCCTGTTCACCCGTGTTCCTTATTCGCGTTCATAGAGAATTCCTTATCACTCGGTGTTACTGGCGATATTATTCATGGACTTATTTCCTCACACTTATGTTTGGTCTGTTTAGTTTTAAGGAAGCTGGAAGATTAAAAAAAAAACCTATTGGCCTCTGTGGTTAGTCATATCAAAGGAAGTTCATGGCTTAAAAAAAATTCTGCCAACTGTTATTCCATGCACATCACTGTGTGGGTATGCAGCGTCCTCTTTCGTACTTGGATTGGTCTGGAAACCTACCCATGGTGACACATACATGCAAACCTGTGCACACAGAACTTCTCTACCCGCTGTGTGGTGTTTCCCCGTTGCGTTAGTTCAACACGGTTAATTGACCAACTTTCCTATTCATTTGCATTTCTGCTCTTTCAAGTATTTCACGATAACAAACAAGACGGAAACAAAAATTCTGATATATTTCTCTGAAACCATGTCTGAGAGTTGCTATAGAATTTATTTATAAAAGATTATCTTCAATCTTCTAAAATTTAAATAATATGAAAAAGTTTTGTAAATGAAATATGGTATACAAATGTTAGGTACTTTAATCATGTTAGATTCTGTCCTTTCCCTATCTTTTCAAAAGCTGTGTTCTGTTTTGATACTCACTCTTTTGGATAGGAAAGACCTGTTTTATTCTGTTTTTAATTGAAGCTTATTAAAGGAAACATCTCCTTTCCCTTTGCAGGTTCCTTGAACCTGCTGCCTTTCCCCTCAATGGCTCAACAGACCATAAAGAAACGCACACATCAGAAAGCTTTGTGTGAAAATCCCTATGTTAGTAGATTTCTATGGTGATTACCCTTGTAGTTTGTTCTAAACCAAATAATCTAAAAAGAAAGAGGAGGTGTATACTGAATTCCTTTACAGGGGTTTCCATTAGCTATCCATGTCCTGGAGGTTTCTGATCCAAGCAATTCCATCCAAGCCACTTAGCCTGAACTGAAATAAAGGTTCTTAGTTGCATAATTTTTATCAACAAACAAGTGAGCCTGATTCTTTGGCCCGGAGGCCTGTGCTTTTCATTTGGGTGGATTAATTTAGGAAACTTGAGTTCAATTCCTTGAACTTCCTGTGTATTCTTTTGTGGAGGAAAGCAGTGATCCTAGTATTCTTAGACACAGTCCAGGCAGCTGGGACTACCCGAAATAGAGCAGGTAAAACTTCTATTTTTACCCAAGTCGCTGTTTAACAAGCACATTTATTTGTTCACATATTTGACAGAACTTTATGGGGCACTTTCTGCGTGACAGCTGATAGGAGCTAAGGATGCGATGATGATGGTGATACCGATTATGGTGGTGCTGTGTATAGGTGTGTTTTCTTAATGGCTGGAGGGTACTTTTCCATTGTATGAAAGCATTGTATTTAATTTATCAATTTCCCTATTCACTCACATTCAGAGTCTTTCACAATGTTTATTAATTATTCTAGTGACTTTCATATATTGGCTGCTTTCATCTTCACAATAGCCCTATGAGATTGGCAAATTTGTTATTATCCTGGTTTTACACTTGAGGAAATGAAGACAGAGTTCAAGTGATTTTCTTTGTAGTGCTAGTAAGTTGCGAACCTGGGATCCCGCCCTAGGCAGTCTGGCTCCAAAGACCAAGAACCTGACTCAGAAGTATTCACTGTCCTAAGGGTTCGCAGGCTGGCAGCTTGGCTCGTGAGTAAACAGATTACAGTAAAAACGAGTGAGAAGCAATAAGAGGACATTCACAGCACAGATGCGGCTCAGAGGAGAGGGGCTGGCGGGGCTCTAGGAAGTTGGAGGAAGTCTATCAAAGGAGATTTACTGTCTTGAAGGATACACAGGCTGAACTGATTCTTCGAGAACGTCATTTGCACACATTCAGGCGCACAGTGCAGGGTCCTGAATGACAGGGTGGTCCAGTGGAAAAGGCTGCTCCCTGAAGTGAATCCACTGGGGGTCAGAATTTCAGACGTTCAGACTCTCTTCTGGGTCTCGGTGGCTTTTGCTGAGTCACTAACTCTCCTGATGTGGTTGTCACTTAACAACTTCACATAGTTGGTTTTAGTCTCGAAGGAAATGATTAATCAGAAGTTCTTTGTAAATGGCTAAGTGCTGCTGCTGCGGCTGCTGCTATCGTGTCCGACCCTGTGCGACCCCATAGACGGCAGCCCACCAGGCTCCCCCATCCCTGGGATTCTCCAGGCAAGAACAGTGGAATGGGTTGCCATATCCTTCTCCAACGCATGAAAGTGAAAAGTCAAAGTGAAGTCGCTCAGTTGTGTCCGACCCTCAGCAACCCCATGGACTGCAGCCCACCAGGCTCCTCTGCCCATGGGACTTTCCAGGCAAGAGTACTGGAGTGGGGTGCCATTGTGTTCCTTAAAAGTGGAAGACAGATTTTATTTTCTTGGGCTCCAAAATCACTGGGGAGGGTGACTTCAGCCATGAAATTAAAGGACCCTTGCTCCCTGAAAGTAAAGCAAGACAAACCTGGACGGCATATTAAAAAGCAGAGACATCACTTTGCTGACAAAGGTCTGTATAGTAAAAGCTATTTTTTCCCAGTATTCATGTACAGATGTGAGAGTTGAACCATAAAGAAAGCTGAGTGGCAAAGAATTGATGATTTCAAACTGTGGTGCTGGAGAAGACTCTTGAGAGTCCCTTGAACTACAAGGAGACCACCCAGTCCATTCTAAAGGAGATCAGCCCTGGATATTAACTGGAAGGGCTCCAGTGTAAGATGTGGCAGTGACATACACTAAGAAGTCTCAGAAACGATGCTTCTTTGAGCAGTGGTGTCCATCAAGGTAATGACGACCTTCATGGCCCACCATGGCTCCCAAGCTCAGCAGGCCACCGCTGTCCGGGTCGTCCCTGCGTGACCATGCAGTGGATACTTAGGTCTGGAGACAACACAGCTCTGCTTCCTTCTGAAGCTTCTAATGAAAGAATTTTCCCCACAGCTCCTTTTCGTGTGTCCTTCTCTGGCGGCTCTGAAGCTACTGCAGATGTACACAGTCCCTCTCAGGAAGCTTCACCGTGATGACCGGCTTAAAAAACCTGCTGCCTTTAACTCTGGTAGTCCTAGGCGTCATCTGACAAAAGCTTTAAAGCTTGCTACAGCTGTATAACATATCCCAGATCTGGAGGGTCTGAGTTCCTCACTTGCTTTCTAGAAATTTCCACTTAATTGACCCTATGCCTACTTTAAAGCTACCCACTTAGAGTTTCTATGTCTCTGTCCAAGTGATTTTAGCATCGTTTATGGTTCCAAATTATGTGTTTTGCAATTGGTTTTACCCTGAATGATTAATTCATTTAATGGACATAAATGATTGTAAGCCCTCAGTTCTTTGCATCTGCCTTAACAGAAGTCATCGGTCCGTTGGTTCAGTCGCTCAGTCGTGTCCGACTCTTTGTGACCCCATGAATCGCAGCATGCCAGGCCTCCCTGTCCATCACCATCTCCCGGAGTTCACTCAAACTCACGTCCATCGAGTCGGTGATGCCATCCAGCCATCTCATCCTCAGTCGTCCCCTTCTCCTCCTGCCCCCAATCCCTCCCAGCATCAGAGTCTTTTCCAATGAGTCAACTCTTCACATGAGGTGGCCAAAGTACAGGGGTTTCAGCTTTAGCATCAGTCCTTCCAAAGAAATCCCAGGGTTGATCTCTTTCAGAATGGACTGGTTGGATCTCCTTGCAGTCCAAGGGACTCTCAAGAGTCTTCTCCAACACCACAGTTCAAAAGCATCAATTCTTTGGCGCTCAGCTTTCTTCACAGTCCAACTCTCACATCCATACATGACCACAGGAAAAACCATAGCCTTGACTAGACGGACCGTAGTCAGCAAAGTCATGTCTCTGCTTTTGAATATACTATCTAGGTTGGTCATAACTTTCCTTCCAAGGAGTAAGCATCTTTTAATTTCATGGCTGCAGTCACCATTTGCAGTGATTCTGGAGACCCCCAAAATAAAGTCAGACACTGTTTCCACTGTTTCCCCATCTATTTCCCATGAAGTGATGGGACCAGATGCCATGATCTTCGTTTTCTGAATGTTGAGCTTTAGGCCAACTTTTTCGCTCTCCTCTTTCACTTTCATCAAGAGGCTTTTTAGTTCCTCTTCACTTTCTGCCATAAGGGTGGTGTCATCTGCATATCTGAGGTGATTGATATTTGTCCCGGCAATCTTGATTCCAGCTTGTGTTTCTTCCAGCCCAGCGTTTCTCATGATGTACTCTGCATAGAAGTTAAATAAGCAGGGTGACAATATACAGCCTTGACGTACTCCTTTTCCTATTTGGAACCAGTCTGTTGTTCCATGTCCAGTTCTAACTCTTGCTTCCTGACCTGCATACAGATTTTTCAAGAGGCAAGTCAGGTGGTCTGGTATTCCCATCTCTTCAGAATTTTCCACAATTGATTGTGATCCACACACTCAAAGGCTTTGGCATAGTCAATAAAACAGAAATAGATGTTTTTCTGGAACTCTCTTTCTTTTTCCATGATCCAGCAGATGTTGGCAATTTGATCTCTGGTTCCTCTGCCTTTTCTAAAACCAGCTTGAACATCAGGGAGTTCATGGTTCACATATTGCTGAAGGCTTGGAGAATTTTGAGCATTACTAGCATGTGAGATGAGTGCAACTGTGCGGTAGTTTGAGCATTCTTGGCATTGCCTTTCTTTGGGATTGGAATGAAAACTGACCTTTTCCAGTCCTGTGGCCACTGCTGAGTTTTCCAAATTTGCTGGCATATTGAGTGCAACACTTTCACAGCATCATCTTTCAGGATTTGAAACCGCTCAAGTGGAATTCCATCACCTCCACTAGCTTTGTTCATAGTGATGCTTTCTAAGGCCCACATGACTTCACTTTCCAAGATGTCTGGCTCTAGATTAGTGATCACATCATCATGATTATCTGGGTCGTGAAGATCTTTTTTGTACAGTTCTTCCGTGTATTCTTGCCACCTCTTCTTAATATCTTCTGCTTCTGTTAGATCCATACCATTTCTGTCCTTTATTGAGCCCATCTTTGCATGAAATGTTCCCTTGGTATCTCCAGTTCTCTTGAAGAGATCTCTAGTCTTTCCCAATCTGTTGTTTTCCCCTATTTCTTTGCATTGATCACTGAAGAAGGCTTTCTTATCTCTTCTTGCTATTCTTTGGAACTCTGCATTCAGATGGTTATTTCTTTCCTTTTCTCCTTTGCTTTTCACCTCTCTTCTCTTCACAACTATTTGTAAGGCCTCCCCAGACAGCCATTTTGCTTTTTTGCATTTCTTTTCCATGGGGATGGTCTTGATCCGTGTCTCCTGCACAATGTCACGAACCTCTGTCCATAGTTCATCAGGCACTCTATCAGATCTAGGCCCTTACATCTATTTCTCATTTCCACTGTATAATCATAAGGGGTTTGATTTAGGTCATACCTGAATGGTCTAGCGGTTTTCCCTACTTTCTTCAATTTAAGTCTGAATTTGGCAATAAGGAGTTCATGATCTGAGCCACAGTCAGCTCCTGGCCTTGTTTTTGTTGACTGTATAGAGCTTCTCCATCTTTGGCTGCATAGAATATAATCAGTCTGATTTCGGTGTTGACCATCTGGTGATGTCCATGTGTAGAGTCTTCTCCTGTGTTGTTGGAAGAGGGTGTTTGCTATGACCAGTGCATTTTCTTAGCAAAACTCTATTAGTCTTTGCCCTGCTTCATTCCGCATTCCAAGGCCAAATTTGCCTGTTACTCCAGGTGTTTCTTGACTTCCTACTTTTGCATTCCAGTCCCCTATAATGAAAAGGACATCTTTTTTGGGTGTTAGTTCTAAAAGGTCGTGTAGGTCTTCATAGAACCGTTCAACTTCAGCTTCTTCAGCGTTACTGGTTGGGGCATAGACTTGGATAACTGTGATATTGAATGGTTTGCCTTGGAGACGAACAGAGATCATTCTGTCGTTTTTGAGATTGCATCCAAGTACTGCATTTCGGACTCTTTTGTTGACCATGATGGCTACCCCATTTCTTCTGAGGGATTCCTGCCCACAGTAGTAGATATAATGGTCATCTGAGTTAAATTCACCCGTTCCAGTCCATTTTAGTTCGCTGATTCCTAGAATGTCGACATTCACCCTTGCCATCTCTTGTTTGATCACTTCCAGTTTGCCTTTAGTCACGGACCTGACTTTCCAGGTTCCTATGCAGTATTGCTCTTTACAGCATCGGACCTTGCTTCTATCACCAGTCACGTCCGCAGCTGGGTGTTGTTTTTGCTCTGGCTCCAGCCCTTCGTTCTTCCTGGAGTCGTTTCTCCTCTGATCTCCAGTAGCGTGTTGGGCACCTGCTGGCCTGGGGAGCTCCTCCTTTGGTCTCCTATCATGAACAGTATGAAAAGGCAACAGAACAGTATGAAAATAGCAGTCATAGCTGGAGCCGAAAGCTGCCATTTCAATAGTGCGAACCGAGGCGCCGGGAGAGGACGGCCAGGCGTTGACGCACACGAGCGCGCTCAGCGGGAGATCCGTGTCGGTTAAGCTCACCTCCCTCTCAGCGCACGGCGCTCCGGCGGCCCCCTTCTCTGCCACAGCCCGCACTGCCCTCCCTCCCGCTGTCCTCCCCATTGCTCTGTCTGGCACTCAGGCCCCCTTGCCTGTTCCTCCTTCCGCTCCTCGCGCCCCTTCACACGTGCTCCTCGGGCCTGACTGCTTTGCCTCGGGTGTCCACGCGGTGGCGCACTCACCGCCTCGGGTCTTGGTCCAGAAGCCACCTTTCGAGGTTTTGTCTTTCTGATGTATGTGAAAACGCAACAACTTCCCAGAATCAAGGACGGTGATTCCCTCCTGCTGCCCTAGCTTTTCTCCATAATCGTTACCCGCGTTGGACATACTCTCTGTTTATTGTATATTCCCCCAACCAGAATGTCCTTTAGAGGACGAGATTTGTATCCAGTTTGTTGTGTCTCTGGCTCCTAAGTGAGTATTTGGTGTGAACCGGTGTGGTGTGAACTACCTTTTAGTAAATGGATGGACATCATATCCTCTTGTTCAGTTAAGAGTTTCATCTGAAGGCCTTCTTCCTTTCATAACATCTCTTCAAGTAAAAATAAATAGCTCTAACGGAATAGAACACAAAAATTCCACTTTCTACAGAGACATTTTCAAACTGCTTTCTGCTTTTGTTTGAAAAACATTTTTTTTCTGGCAGTAAAAGTAAAACGTTGTGAGAAATTTACAAAGGTACAACCAATTTAAATGACAAATAATCCCAGAGAGTTAACTACATTTTGATGTATTTCCTTCCAGACTTTTACATAAGCACATACATGTCCACGCACACTTTTTAAAAGAATACATAATTTATGTGTTTGCATATATATGTAGTTGAGGTTATCCTGTTCAGTCTTATCATATACCGTGCCAGGAGCATAAGATGTGCCATTGTTTATCTAAAACATTTATGTTCAGACGTATCTTAATATTGGCCACCAGCTGCAAAGAGCCGACTCATTAGAAAAGACCCTGATGCTGGGAAAGATTGAAGGCAGGAGGAGAAGGGGACAACAGAGGACGAGATGGTTGGATGGCATCACTGCCTCAATAGACATGAATCTGAGCAAGCTCCGGGAGATGGTGAAGGACAGGGAAGCCTGGCGCGCTGCAGTCCGTGTGGTCACAGAAGCAGGACATGACTGAGCGACTGAGCGTCAGCGTCTTAATATTGTCTCATATATGCTATCATATCAATCTGCTTGATTTGTCTGGTGTTGTGGACGTTAAGAAATATGTTTTCATTTCTATTTGAGTGAGAATTTCATTCCTACCATCTATTTGGTTTGTTTACCTTTAACACCTCTTTTCTCTGTTCCAGTTCTTCTGGTTTGTTTTGCTCATATAGTTTATCTGTGGCCTTCTCCACCGTTTAGTCTTCCGTCCTTGTGATTTTTGAAGGCCTTTTTCTCTAAGTGGGTTAGTGTCATGGCGTGTCTGCCTTTAACTCCTTAACTTTCTCTACGTCTTACCTTTTTTGATTTTCCTAAATTACCTCCTTTCTACACGACGTATTCTACAGGATCTTTACTGTGGTCATTTGGGCAACGGCAGTCTGAGTCATTACCTGCAGTCGCCTCCTCTCCTCACCTCTCGCGGCTCCGTCCTGGCTTTCTGGGAAACCCTTCTTTTAAGGAAAGTCCTCAGGACATTGGTGACTCTCTCTGATGACTGGCTGAGTCTCAATGCCTTCTGGCCACCTGTTCCTGAGGAGAGGAATATTCTGAATTTAGTCTTCTACATGCCCAGCCTCTGCCCTGGGGGATGCAAGAATGTCACCCTCTTACCCAGTTCAGTGTGAGGGGCCAAGAGAGGGAAACCACACTGTCCTGGGGAGGCTGCTTTGCGGAGCGTTTGCAGCCGGAACGCTGGCAACCTTTCTCCCTCAGCCTCCGTCTCTGTACCTTTAAGTTTGCTGCTGATCCCTTTTTGGGGCATGGTAATGGCTTTAATGGCTGTCCGGGGAGGCCTTACAAACAGCTGTGAAAAGAAGATGAGAGAAAAGCAAAGGAGAAAAGGAAAGATATAAGCATCTGAATGCAGAGTTCCAAAGAATAACAAGGAGAGATAAGAAAGCCTTCCTCAGTGATCAATGCAAAGAAATAGGGGAAAACAACAGAATGGGAAAGACTAGAGGTCTATTCAAGAAAATCAGAGAAACCAAGGAAACATTTCATGCAAAGATGGGCACAATAAAGGACAGAAATGGTATGGACCTAACAGAAGCAGAAGATATTAAGAAGAGGTGGCAAGAATACACAGAAAAACTGTACAGAAAAGATCTTCATGACCAAGATAATCACGATGGTGTGATCACTCACCTAGAGCCAGACATCATGGAATGTGAAGTCAAGTGGGCCTTAGGAAGCATGACTATGAACAAAGCTAGTGGAGGTGATGGAATTCCAGTTGAGCTATTTCAAATCCTGAAAGATGATGCTGTGAAAGTGCTGCACTCAATATGCCAGCAAATTTGGAAAACTCAGCAGTGGCCACAGGACTGGAAAAGGTCAGTTTTCATTCCAATCCCAAAGAAAGGCAATGCCAAGAATGCTCAAACTACCACACAATTGCACTCATCTCACATGCTAGTAAAGTAATGCTCAAAATTCTCCAAGCCAGGCTTCAGCAATACATGAACCGTGAACTTCCAATGTTCAAGCTGGTTTTAGAAAAGGCAGAGGAACCAGAGATCCAATTGCCAACATCTGCTGGATCATGGAAAAAGCAAGAGAGGTCCAGAAAAACATCTATTTCTGCTTTATTGACTATGCCAAAGCCTTTGAGTGTGTGGATCACAATAAACTGTGGAAAATTGTGAGAGAGATGGGAATACCAGATCACCTGACCTGCCTCTTGAGAAACCTATATGCAGGTCAGGAAGCAACAGTTAGAAGTGGACATGGAACAACAGACTGGTTCCAAATAGGAAAAAGGGTACGTCAAGGCTGTATATTGTCACCCTGCTTACTTAGCTTATATGCAGAGTACATCGTGAGAAACGCTGGGCTGGAAGAAACACAAGTTGGAATCAAGATTGCCGGGAGAAATCAATAACCTCAGATATGCAGATGACACCACCCTTATGGCAGAAAGTGAAGAGGAACTCAAAAGCCTCTTGATGAAACTGAAAGAGGAGAGGGAAAAAGTTGGCTTAAAGCTCAACATTCAGAAAACAATCATGGCATCCGGTCCCATCACTTCATGGGAAATAGATGGAGAAACAGTGGAAACAGTGTCAGACTTTATTATTTTGGGCTCCAGAATCACTGCAGATGGTGACTGCAGCCATGAAATTAAAAGACGCTTGCTCCTTGGAAGGAAAGTTATGAACAGCTTAGACAGCATATTCAAAAGCAGAGACATGACTTTGCCAACAAAAGTCCATCTAGTCAAGGCTATGGTTTTTCCTGTGGTCATGTATGGATGTGAGAGTTGGACTGTGAAGAAAGCTGAGCACTGAAGAACTGATGCTTTTGAACTGTGGTGTTGGAGAACACTCTTGAGAGTCCCTTGGACTGCAAGGAGATCCAACAAGTCCATTCTAAAGGAGATCAGCCCTGGGATTTCTTTGGAGGGAATGATGCTAAAGCTGAAGCTCCAGTACTTTGGCCACCTCATGCGAAGAGTTGACTCATTGGAAAAGACTCTGATGCTGGGAGGGATTGGGGGCAGAAGGAAAAGGGGACGACCGAGGATGAGATGGCTGGATGGCATCACCGACTCGATGGACATGAGTTTGAGTAAACTTCGGGAGTTGGTGCTGGACAGGGAGGCCTGGCGTGCTGCAATTCATGGGGTTGCAAAGAGTCGGACACGACTGAGCAACTGAACTGAACTGAACTGAATAATTTTAAGTCCCCTCTGTCCCTAGGTCAGATCCAAGCAAGTGCTGACTGAAGCTGGGGTTATTCCCACAGACCTCAGTGCCGGAGATCTGAGATCCTTTTGCTTGAAACAGATCTTCGTTAAAGAAGAGGACTGTTTCTTAACAGCGTGGCGAGGGGGCTTCCCTGGTGGCTCAGTGGTAAAGCATGCACCTGCAGGAGGTGGATTCCGTCCGTGGTCCGGGAAGACCCCGCCTGCCGCAGAGCAGCTAAGCCTGCGCACCACCAGTACTGAGCCTGTGTTTTCAGCCGGGAGCCACAGCTATTGAGCCGTTGCACCACAGCTGCTACAGCCCGCGTGCCCTGGAGCTTGTGCTGCACAGCAAGGGAAGCCACCGCTGCAAGAAGTGCCCGCCACAGCCAGAGGGAAAGCCGCGCAGCAACAAAGACCCAGCATAGCCGAAATAAGCAAGTAAACGAGTAGATAAAGCTCAGTGAGAAGTGTGAGGCGGCTGTCAATGGGCCACTGTCTCTCGCATGTCAAGGGTAACGGAAGATGAGCGTGCCCGTGGGGTGTCCACAGTCTTAGCTCCCGGCATTGCACGAGCGCTCTTCCCATTGGCTCCTCTCTCTGCTCTGTCCGGGCCAGGAGGTGTGGCTGCTCTTGTGTGATCATTTTCTCTTCTCTCTGCGCCGACAGCTTGGATCTCTGACTGACGCCGCCACCGCTCACCCTCGTGGCCTTCTGGGCTGTCCACGCGAGTCTCCCGTGGTGCCAGTTCACATGACAGGCACCCCCTGTAGGTGCCCGGGAAGCCTGCTGCACAGCGATCCCCAGAAATGCACTCGATAGATTCCTCTTTCCCAGAAACGTTGGCCGGAAAGACTTCCCGTCATCGGGACACACAGAACCCAAGTGGAACTGGGGCCCCCCAGGTCCCCAGATCCGGTGGGACAGAGCCAGCGGCGGGTTCTGCTTCTCGGTGTTCACATCACAGTGCATACTCCAGTTGTCTCATTAGATAAACTCTCCAAGATAAAGCGTCCGGTGTCTTGGCAAGAGACATGGATTTTGGAAAACACATTTCCTCAAATTTAAAGTTTTGAGCCTTCTTTTCTCTCCAGCTTTGTGGAAGAAAATACCTTTGGCAAAGGCCGGGTGGGCTGGCGCCTGTGCCTGCTCAGCCCCAGGGAGAACTGGCTCCTGCAGTAAGAACCAGCTTCTTCCAGATCTGATTAGAAGTCACACCGATTGTACGATCTGCAGTCAAACATAACACCCTCCGGCCAGTGTGCATTCTGACCACTTGGCTGTTTGGTCCCAATCCTACTTTAACCGTGAATCTCTGTGCCGTGAGCTGGGTGGTTATCTGAGAAGACCTATCTCGTGTGGACTGGCAGGGTCTTCCTGGAGCCCGTGGGAGTCATAGTTGGGGTTGAGGTTGATTTCAAAGACTTGGTACAGTTTCTAAGTGAAATTTATTGCCGTACATCACTCTCATTCATTTGACCTCTAATGTGCTTTCTTGAGCAGGAGGGAAGGGTCAGAGTGCTTCAGTGTGTGCCAGGAAGACTGCCTTTATCCTTGGGCACCCTCAGAGGGCACTGGCTCGTTGGCCCAGAGTGAGCACTACACACGTGCCAGGGCTCCAAACACCCAGATCCCGCCTGCCTTCCATCTTGTACACAGCAAACCCACATGCGATTGTGTGATGAGGAAGCAAAGTGCGTCTTCCATGCTGTTAAACAGCCTTTGCAACTTGAACTGTGAGAAATTCACCAGCTGGGGACCAAGGCCAAGTGGTTTTCTCGCTGTCAGTTTACTCTGTGGCGGGATTAGGTGTGCATTACAAATCTCACACCTTTTACAATCCCAGCCATCTGGGATGAGGGCTATACAGCTAGCTATTTAATTTCTAGACTGTATATAGTATGGCCATAATAAGAAATCTTACTGAGACTATTTAAAAGCATGCTTTTGGAGCTATTTTAAGACATGAGAAGATGTTTATGGTGATACTAAGTTTTAAAAAATGGTAGGATTAAAACGTCCTATTTTGTATGATATCAGCTTTGTTATTTGTATACATGTCCATGCTAAAATGCTATAGGTGATATCTTTGAGTGAATCCATTATAGGTACTTTCTAATATTTTTTCATATGTGTACAATGTGTGTGAATTATTTTTATAATAAGAAAAGACATGCTATTGAAATAACATAAGATTTTAAAACCCTTTATTTTTTAAAATAAAAAATAGACGTAGAATGATATAATGAACCCGCATTCATGGACCATCATCCAGCTTCAAAAATCACCAGTGACTGGCTATTTTTGCTTCACTGATAATCTCATCTACTCACCCTGCCCATTTTATTATCTTTTAATTAATAGACTTAATTTTTTTAGAATTGTTTTAGGTTCATAAAAAGTTAAGCAGAGAATTATGTAGAGTTCCCACATCTCCTTCCTACCCAGTGTCTCCCGTTATTAACGTCTTGCATTAGTGTGGTTGGTACATTTGTTACGGTTGATGAAACAATATGGAGAAGTTACTACCTGAAGTCTATAGCTTGTATTAGGGTTCACTCTATGAGCATAACTTCTTCTTACACAATTTATAGAGTCAGTTATTCCCAAGACCACAAACGTCTGGGCCAAATCTACTATTTGAAGTTTCTAAACTGCCTTCTAATTATTTGCTCCAGGAACCAGTGAAGTGATGAAAAAGTCCTTGGAACCAACTGAAAATTCTAAAGTTGAGAAAACAGAAAGTGAAAGTGAAGTCACTCAGTCTTGTCTGACTCTGCGACCCCATGGACGGTAGCCAACCAGGCTCCATGATCCACAGGATTTTCCAGGCAAGAATACTGGAGTGGTCTGCCATTTCCTTCTCCAGGGGATCTTCCCAACCCAGGGATCGAACCCACATCTCCTGCATTGCAGACAGACGCTTTACCGTCTGAGCCACTCTGAAAATTATGAAGGTGAGAAAACAGAAGACCATACTAGGAATCACTGAGCGAGTGGGCTTGTGCTCAGGCGTGCCTGCCTCCTTCCGATCCCACGGACACTGTAGTCCACCAGGCTCTTCTGTCTGTGGAATTTGGGGCCTAAAAGCAACCTTGGTGCAAGTCATCTTTGCCTATAGTGTGGGCGGAGCTGTGGGCTGGGGAAGAGCTGCGTCCTGCCCTGATCAGTGTGGGCCTGGAGGGGACTGGACTGGCTCTTCAGGGAGCAGTGACTTATTGAAGCACTGTTTTCAAGGAGGCAGGAGTGGGAAGGAGCCCATAAAGCTTTCCACTAGCCTAACTAAAGTTAGAACCTACGAGAGAAGTGAAAAAATTAAAAGAAATGCTTGTGGCAGCCGAATTAATTAGAGGATTTCTCAGCGGTGGAATGCAGGTGGGGCGTGTGCCCAGCCATAACCTCGCGGCTGCCCTCAGCTCTTTCCAGAAACCTACCAGACACTAGTTGGTCAAATCCTCCTGTGCTGGGGCCCAGGTAAGGGGTTGAGCAGCAGAGATCATTTCCCCTAGGACCTGTGCAACAAGTCAAGAGTTTAATGCCTCATCCTCCCAACCGAGCATTATTAGACTTTGGGACCAATGAGTGTTGACTCAGACCCAAAATCTGTCATGCCAGTTGGTGTAGAGACCACTTTGACTGCTTGATATTCAGCAATACCACCGACTGGCTTTTATTCAGACCCAGGCATGCTGGCACTGGGCTGGGCCGCAGAGCTAGTGGGAACAAAGCAGACCGCGTCTGAGCCTCACGGCGCTGGCCTCTCTCCGTGGACACTGAGGCTCACAAGGGCACCATGGTCTGCCCCGCCTTTGTTTGATTTTTCCTCCTGGGACCCAACCTGCCTTCACCGCACCCGAGGTGTGACCAGAGGGGCAAATCCTTCCATACACACGTGTAGTCTGGGTTTCCTGAAAGTACATCAGGCCTGAAACCAGAGTCTAAGTGTCCAGTTACCGAAGACTCTGCTTATTGTGATGGTGCGATCCACCCCATCCTGAGCGGCTGCAGTTACAGAAAGAGCCTGCTGACTGCTCTTTCCAAAACCAGGCACTTCTCACCCAGCAGAAGTGCATACCTGCCTCCCTTTCCAGGAGAAGCACCAGACTCTCAACTCAGGACCACCTTGACTTCTCAAGATACTTTTCAAGTTAATCTGACAAAACCTACATATAAAAGCAGCTAGTAAACTTTAAAAGAGAAAACTAGAAGGGACTAGGTCTACACTATTTAAAGATATATTTATGTTTCTGCAAAAAATGTTACCTGGTAAGAGTTCTAGATACAGCCTTACCACCTTTACCATAAAGAAACACAAAAATCGGATACTGCCAGATTTTCATAGAGAATCTTGCTGTAAGGTATTACACTAGGTACTTCCAACAGCGTGAGGGTTGGCAGCGTAACTGGCCCTGCTTCACAGAGTGGGATGTCGAGCCTCTTGGGACGTATGTGCCTGGCATATATTACCAGTCAGCAAGGGGCAAGACGGGCTTCCCTCGTGGCTCAGTGGTAAAGAATCCACCTGCAGTGAGACTCAGAAGACACAGGTTCGCTCCCTGGGTCAGGTAGATCCCCTGGAGAAGGAAGTGGCAACCCATTCCAGTATTCTTGCCAGGGGATGCCACCAAACACATACGAGGGGCGAGATTGGTGTTTCCCCAGCCTTCCCTCGACCCCAGATTAGTGGTTCAAACACTGCCAGTCGTGAAGACAACAGTAGAAAATGTTCCTCTTCCAACTCGTCAAGTCACCCTGGTTATTGATATGAGTTATTCTCAGATATACAGTTTACTTAGCAATACAAATAAAATTTTAAAATATACACCCTAAAATTAAGAATAAGAAACCAATACAACATTAAAGTGTTACTATACTGAACAAAACTTAGCCAACTGGGAGCACTTTGGAAATCACTAGAGAAATTTTGCCCATTATTTGAAAATAAGACAAAACTTTGGTTGGGACAGCATTACATTCAGTAAATTTTCATACTCAAATAGCATGTAAATTTCTGTTTCACCAATTCTACTTTATCACAAATTATGTGAGAACTTATTTTAATGTGGTCTGCTTTAGTTAAAGAAGGAATGGCCGTGATCTTTCGATCTTGTTCGCCTCGTAGGTGGAGAACTGACACGAGGAGCGGTTCCAGAGGCAGGCCGGGGAGCCCGCAGCCTTTCAGAAAGAGCGCAGGAGGCCTGGAGCGCCGCTGGCAGGCGCCCGCACTGAGGCAGCTCTGTCTGCGTCTCTGCACCTTCCCTTTGCAGTTCATGACTCGGCACCATATCCTTCAAAAACTTGCTCTGATTTCAGGAAGAAGCATTCTATGCTGCAGTCTCCGTTGAGCCACAGACACGGGCCAGAAGATTGCTTTTTAAGTGGTCAGGTGAGGCTGCAGGGTACTTTCAGATCACCAGTGCAGTACCAGGAGCCTAGAAGGGTCACAGCTGCCGGCAAATTTGGTGTTCTTTCTAGATGCCCCTGGAGAAGGAAACGGCGACGCCCTCCAGGACTCTTGCTTGGAAAATTCCATGGATGGAGGAGCCTGGAAGGCTACAGTCCATGGGGTTGCAAAGAGTCAGACACGACTGAACGACTTCACTCTCTCTCTTGACTCTAGATGCCCGAGACCTAGGGGTGGGGTCACGGGCAGGGATGCTGACTGGAAACCATTTCTTCCTGACTGTGGACATTTCAGTCTCTCTGCACTGCACATTTCTCTACGTCGGTCTGGTTTTGGAGGTTGGCCTATTTTACTTCCATGCAAATGTTTTCCTACAGTCCACCATCTCACTGCTGAGAAACGCAGCTCTAATCCCACCACCCCCAGGAGCTTTTCCAGATCTTATCAGTCACCACCCCCTCCCTGCAGATGCCCATGAGTTTTTGTTCACATCCTCGTGGGCCTTGTGTCCTGTACTTGCTTTCTCACCAGACTGCTGAGCTCTTAGAAGGAAGGCATCGTTCTTATCCATCTCTGACTTCCTCCTCCCCACCCCAGCCTCTAGTTTTGGCACAGTGTATGGACCTTGAAGGAGCTTCATTGTGCTTGAACAGAAGTAAAGGACATTTGAGGTTTTCTCTATCATGTGGTTGATGTTTTCTCTGTCCCATAAATAAGTGGAAATTGGCTTGGGATCTCTGGAGTGGTCCGTGGCCCTGGTAAAATCCAAAGGGGAGAGAACCTTGGTTAAAAGAAGAAATGGAGAAAGATCAACTTCTAATTTTCTTTGCCTAAGGTCAGATTATTACTTCTCTGAATTGCTCCAACTTGCTGAAATGGAAACTTCCTTTAATTTGGAATAGATAAGAGTAATTTTGGGCAGATAAGATAAGCGCTCTGGGAAGCTATCATTGCTCACTGGTTTGACAGAGATACTGCTACAAAATGATTATGCAAGATTTTTTTCTGTCTATTTTGAGCTATTTTTAAAAAATCTAGGTTATTGATTTAAAAACAATAGATCAAGACTTCCCTCTGGCACTACTGGAACCGAGAGTGAATAAAGGGGGCCTCTGGTGTTCCAGAGAGCCTAGCATTTAGTAGATTTAATGGCTCACCATCTCTTTGGATTCACCTGTCATTACTTGATTACTTGATGGAAATATTGGAGAGAATGAAGCTGTAAACTAGGATGAAGACCTTGTAAAGCAGTCGAAGACCTACGCACCCTCAATACCCTTCTGAAACGTTTAAGGAGGTCTGTGTGTTTCACAGCCGCTCCTCATGTTCCTGAGACAGGCCTTATCATTGCTCTGACCCTGGGGAGGCATCGGGATATCCTGTGGTTCCCATGAAAGGCCGAACACAACCTGTCCTGGAGAGTCTATGCTGTGCTAGGGACTGTTGAGTTTTGGGGTGCAGACACATAGGAGCTGAGGACATAGGGACACTTAGGAGCAAAACGAAGGCATAGGCAGATTCCTGCGCCGTTTCCCCTCTGCTCCAGGGCACACTCCAGCCCCTAGAGTGTGCCATCACAGCCTGTCTCCTCACCCAGGGGAAGGCTGGGCGACCTCTACTGTCTGCCTGATCTTCCTTCTTCTCACCGCTTGCTCTCCCTCATCCCTCATCCCTCTCAACACGCACAGCGCTGTGCCCTGACTCCCTCCTTTATTTTGGAGGAGCTCACTTGGGGAATCAAAAGGAGAGCGAGTGACTGTGGATGAGACATGGGGTAGAAAGTCTCCAAAGACGAAGATCTCTTTGAGGTCATAAAGGAGGTCTACTCCTCACAGGTAAGGGCTCCCAACTAGCTGATTGTGCAATGCCACAGTCAGACAGGAGCAGGAATTCTGTTGCTTCCCATCCACTGTGCATGGGCGAGTTTGAACAAGGTATAACAAGGTTTCACCAGGTCATGTTCAGTTGTATAATGTTGGTATTTGAAAGGGTATTGTGTTTAGGAACGGAGAAGGCAACAGCCCCCCACTCCAGTGCTCTTGCCTGGAAAATCCCATGGACGGAGGAGCCTGGTAGGCTGCAATCCATGGGGTCGCTAGGAGTCGGACACGACTGAGCGACTTCAGTTTCACTTTTCACTTTCGTGCACTGGAAAAGGAAATGGCAACCCACTCCAGTGTTCTTGCCTGGAGAATCCCAGGGACGGGGGAGCCTGGTAAGCTGCCGTCTCTGGGGTCGCACAGAGTCGGACACGACTGAGGTGACTTAGCAGCAGCAGTGTGTTTAGGAATAAGACTGCTTTATGCTCTCGTGGTGAGGGAGGCTGAACTGGGAATGAGGTCCAGTGCAAAATCTTTGTGTGACCTTAGATGTGTTATTGAACTCAAGTCTGTGTGCCCAACACCCAGTAAGACCAAATAATACCAAAATGTCAGAGTTTGAAGCAGAGAAAATTTTATTGCAGGGCCATGCAAGGAAATGGATGGCTCATGCAGTTTCATAAGAAAGGCGAGGAAGAGATGTGGTTAGCTGTTGCAAACTTCTTGGTGTCAGATCCTCTGTTTTTTGAGATCAGGTCATGATATTCCTGTAAACCTCACTGAAACAAATGTTATTCTCAGTTCCGGTAAGAAACGACAAGTCCCAAGGCTTGACTTTCACCCTCTGAGGTCCAGGCCTTGGCTAAGGGAGGGAGGTGCCCGTGCGGGACGGTTAGCCTGCCTGGGAGGGCTGGTCCAGCACCCAGTCTGGGGCCTCCCACCTGTGCTAAGCCCGGCCAAAGAGTCAGATCTTAGGTGGGGGTGCCTGCAGGGTGAGATCCCACAGACCGCCTCCAGCCATCATAACTGAGGGAGCCAGGCACCCAGGACCCAGCCGGCCCTTAGGTTTTTCATTTCAACTGGAGAGAATCACTTGTACAGGACCAACAGAAGCACATGGTGTAGCAAATACCGATCAGGTGAATTCCTAGCTCACAACAATGGCCCTTTTTGGAGAATGGCCCCAGCCACAGAGGGGACCTGACAGAATGAGGTGCAGTGTCCTTGCAGCTTAGCCCTGACCTCTGGTCACCTCCTAGGGGTAGCCCGCTGACCTAAGCTGGACCAGGTTTTGAAACGTGAGCAGAGAGACTGACACTGGTTGAGGCTGTTCTTTTACCGGCAGCGTGCATACAGTCCAGTTGCTGAGACCTTCACGGATGGAGCCCATGGAGACTGCCCTGGCCGCTCGGTCACAGAGGTGGGGCTGGTGGGGGGGTGCTCCCCGCTGCTTCCAGTCCTGGGCCTGGCCCGTGGGCAGCTGTGGCCAGACACAGCCAGCTCTGTGTTCAGCTCTGCAGGACACAGCCCTCGGCCTGACCCGGGCCCTAGGGCATCTGGCGGCCCCACGGCCCCAGGGCCTGAAGGGCCCTGCGAGAAGCTGCAATCCCCCTCTCACCACACTCTGCTGGGGGGACCACCGCGAGCCTGACTGTTGGCTGCTGCGCTCGGTGTCTCGCGCTAAGTGTCTGGCACTCACGGTCGTCACTAAGGGCTGCACCCAACCCACCCCCGTCACACGCGGGTCACATGCTAGCTGCCAGCTCTCCCCCCTCAGACGGCAAACAGGGGGCGCTGAGACACGGAACTGTGTGTGCCTCTGTTTCCAACAAACTGGTGATCTTTCGTCTCTCTCTGCCCTCAAAAGAAGAAAAGCAAGTCCAGGTAAATTTTATTAATTCTTTTCTTAAAAAAGAGTCAATATAAAGTTAAAGCAATAGAGGAGACTGAATGTGGGTAACACAGTTGAAGTAATTGGTGGCACTCACAGCAAGGAGAGAAAGGATTTAGTTGATTTTCTGTGACTATTGGTTGTTTGCTAGTCTTATGGTGATGGAAGTTGCACATTTTTTTATAGGATCCAAGAAGCTTCCGGACTTTAGGTTCTCCCAGCGGCAACTTGTCACAAACCAAGGATCTGATGAATCTTCAAATCACCCCATGATTCCAGTGGGATATATTTTTGAAAGATGTTTAGTGGTTCGTCATGAGTGTGGCAAAAACTGAAACTTACATATTCAGTGAGAATAGCATGTTTGTCTTCAAGAGACAAAGATGTGTGGTACCACCTTCTGCTGAAAGCACTGGTTTCCCTGTTGAACCTTGCTCAGAAGTATAGTGATTTTGACTTAGTTCAAATTTCTTTTATTTTCTGAAGAATTTAATGGCGCCACCTCATCAAGGGAGCCCACACTGGAATTCACAGGAAGAAATAGTTTCTTAATGCAGTTTTCCGAAATGCAGCAGAGTGTTGTATATGACGGATGAGTTCTGAGAGTTCGTACTGGTATACTCTGGATTTCCCAGAGACTTGGGTAATCAGTCAGCTGGATCAAATCCAGGAAATACTGATGAGTGAGCTTGACCCAGAAGTTATGGACCAATTTTACGCAAAAGATGGTGCTACTGCAAGGATATCATTCGTGAAAGCAGAGCTAAGCTCTGTCGCTGATATCACACTGTTCAGTCTTTGTGGGGACTCAGTGAGTGGCATGAAGTCAGAGGCAACTTATTGGACTGCTCACGCCATTCCCATAACCAGAATTTTCTCATAGTAGCTTTGAAACAAACTTTAGCTAGAACCCTTATAATGACCCATTTAGGAAAGTTGTGAGTTTTTAAGCCAGGAAAATTTTTGACCACCTTGTTTGTAAATCAGATTTTTAAATGTCCCACACTGCTTTCCTGGCCCCAGAAGACTGAAGTTTTAAATACCTTGATTGACAGAGGAGTTCTATGTTTAGTGATTACAATTTTATTTTTACCAATTTGGCTAAGAAATGATAGTAACAGAAGAACTGATTTAGAAAAATGAAGAAAAATACAAAACACATATGGAAAGAAATGATGGCTCCTTTCTATATATTGCCATTTCCTTCTCCAATGTGTGAAAGTGAAAAGTGAAAGTGAAGTCGCTCAGTCGTGTCTGACTCTTAGCGACCTCATGGACTGCAGCCTACCAGGGTCCTCCGTCCATGGGATTTCCCAGGCAAGAGTACTGGAGTGGGTGCCGTTGCCTTCTCCAATATTGGTACTGAGGTCCACGCTCTCCATAACCCCCACCTGGAGATGCAGAAGGCCCTGGACGTGATGAGCCTAGTCATGTTAGACTGTGTGTATTTTTATCCTGGGGAGCTGGACGTCTAGCCTGAATGCTCGCTGTGTGTTTAGATACCCTAACCGCTCCTGCTGCTAACTGAAGTGCTTCTAGAAACAGCACTTTATGGAACTTTATAACAGAATGAAAGCAATTCAGTTTGGTTTCAGCACAGTGTAGTTTTTCTCCAGGAACCGTCCGAATCCCCATAGACCAAGATTTTGTTGTCATTAGGTGTTGGCCTCAACCTAACCGCCTGGGGCTGGCCTATTCAACTGCTGTCGGAATTTTACATTCTGCTTACTGCTACTTCCTAGAATATATTCTTCACTAATAGTATTGAAACTAATTTCTCCTTCATATATATATTTATATATATATATAGTTTTTGCTATAGCAATTAGCTTTCCTTCCACGAATCAAGTTCTTCTAAGAAAACGATTGCAGCTATTCATTTTTTAATCACTACTTTACCATTATTGCTCCCTGCATTCCTAGTCCTTTAATTGATTTTTTTTCTTACCTGTGCGTCTCCCCTCCCCCCCCCCCCAAATAGAGCAATACACTGTTACACTGTGGGTGTATACTAATCCTATCCCCCAGAGGGGAAGCTGGGGTAGATCTTGGACTTAATATTCATTTAAGATTTAGAGAATTTGGCTTCCTTTTAATTGGCATGGGCTCTTTTGAAAGACAGTGACAAAATAAACTTATTTTGTTGATTATCAAGATGACCCGTAGAGAATTATAGACTGAGATGTGGGTGAACAGACGTGACTGCACAGAAATCATATGGCGTCTTGTGTTTCCAGTAAATGAGATTCCGTTCAGCTCAGCTCCTTTCCCGACTAGGCCTTTACTAATGTGTAAAACAGTGGTTTCCAGGGTTTATTATCACTGAGCTTATTATCAGGGAGATTGAGTGTAAAGGCTGTACTGGATTCAGTACATCAAGCTGGCTTGGGTCATTCACTTTGACTTTTACATTAGTAGCCATTTCCATGAAATTCCAGTGCTAATTTCCTGTAAACCTTGTTTTAAAGCAGAATCAGTGTCCTTTTCACCTTGTGACTTAAAATCCTGTGATTCTGTGATGCATGTGATGATGTCTACATTCATCCGTTCCCCTCCTCGCGTGTTCCCTTCACTGTGGGCTCACAGGATTGAGTGAATGACGGCGCAGGAAGGCGGAACGCTATTCATGAAGCATGATGTACAGTGTTCCAGTATAGTTGATGGGAAATGCCTGAAAACATAGGCTTTCAAGAGTTAGCATCTTTTAGCTATATTTGCAAATACTGTTAGAGAAGGCAATGGCAACTCACTCCAGAACTCTTGCATGGAAAATCCCATGGATGGGGGAGCCTGGTAGGCTGAAGTCCATGGGGTTGCTAAGAGTCAGACACGACTGAGCGACTTCACTTTCACTTCTCACTTTCATGCATTGAAGAAGGAAATGGCAACCCACTCCAGTGTTCTTGCCTGGAGAATCCCAGGGACAGGGGAGCCTGGTGGGCTGCCGTCTATGGGGTCGCACAGAGTTGGACACGACTGAAGCGACTTAGCAGCAGCTGGCAGATTTAAGCAGCCAAGAGAACAGCAAAGTTGACTAAATTTTGTATTTCTTCTTGTCCTCAAAATGTTTTATTTTTATTTTTGTGTTGATGCAGTGATGTTTGGTTTCTTCTGCGTTTATAAATGAACCACATTTCATTGCTGTCTCTAAACATGAAATCTACTTTGCTTGAAATCAAGTGGTTGGAATACTGTTTTGACTTAAGGCATATTGTTGATTGAAACCTTCATTTGAGAGGCTTTCAATCAATGTGATCAGCTGGACTCTGTAATTAGCACAGCACCTACTGTCTTGGTGTCCTGGTGTTAAGGATCAGTGTTCAGAGTAGATTCTGTTCTTATACAGTATCTAGTGGATATGATAACATTCAATGGCTCAAAGTCTGTTTTTTTCTTCTTATAGATTTAAGAATTATATCTAATGTTCGAAGACTGTACACACTGCAGCAAAGCCTGGACAGCTGACAGCTGTAGATCACATAGGGATATAAATTCATCTTAGGATTATTGAAGAGAGAACATTTGGTGCCATAATTTCGCCCTTCATGGTGTTGGATTTAAACCAGTTGAAATGAGTTTCTGTACAACAATGTAAGTATCACTGAAAGTTTGCCCAATTAAAATGTGCCTACGAGTTTGTTTTCTTTCCAGTGGATGCCCAGTCCTGGGCGTCCATTGCCACCAGTCACTTATTAGCTGTGAGCACTTTCCCACCTAACTCCTGAGACAGTGCTTATTCTGTCAGAGGAAGAAATGATCTGATGTGAGAGACACTGCTGGTAGAGGAGAGGCAAGGGTGCGGTAGAGATCCAGAAGGTGGGCATGGTCTATAGGACCCAGAGCTTGGAGAGTGGGCCCTGGAATCCTCAAGACAGAAGACGCAGAAGTGGTTAAGGCAAGCCTCACTTCCTTGGTGTTACCTTTGTACCTGTCCTGTGAGCCCTTTTCCAGGCTGGGCTCTGTGAGCAGTGCCTGCCTTCAAGGACTTACCTTTCCTGCAGGGCCACTGGAGTGGGACTTAGGCCGCATTTCTATTTGCAAAAGAGAAGTGCTCCCTGTGCCTGTGAGTAGTGTTGGCTGTCATTTTCCTTTGGAAAGGGTCTCTCCTGAGGGGGCTTACCTCGCCTTTGTGAAAGGAGTTCAGAAGCAGAAGGAGTAAGGCTCCTCCTCACCAGAGTGTTCTCCTCAAGTCCCGGGGCTGTTGACGCCTGGGTGACCAGGGTGGATTTCCCCTGGAGCTCTCAGGTGGGCAGGCAGTGGCACTGACAAGGCTGGCGGCGGTCAGGCCCTGAGCTACAGGCAGGCCGGGAAAGCGCAGCCCCGGCAGTGGGGCGGGGATTCCGGTCTTCTGGGCATCCTCTCCCTGGGCTAGAGAAGATCCTTGTAAAACACACCGTAGGCAGATGATTCTACTGAAGCCGCTAGAATGGCAAGGCATTTCTATATGCCTTAGCCTGGGCTCCTTATTATTTTGCATCATGCAGACAGGAATTTTAGACAGGCATACCTCTTTTATTACTCTTCACTTTATCAGGCCTTGCAGATTTTTTTTTTTTTTTAAACAAATTGAAATTTTGTGGCAACCCTGTCTTGAGCAGATTTGGACAGCATGTTCTCACTTTGTGTCTCTGTGTCACGTTTTGGGAATTCTTGTGATATTTCAGATGTTTTCATTATTATTATTATTATTTTTTTGGTGATCAGTGATCTTTGATGTCACCATTGCAATTGCTTTGAAACTCCACGGACCGCGCTCATGTAAGGCGTATACTTAACTGATAAACGCTGTGTGTTCTGACTGCTCAACTGACTGATGTCTCCCTGTCTCTCTTCCTCGCCTCTGGCCTTCCTATTCCCCGAGACACATGAACCTTGAATTTAGGCCAGTTAACAACACTGCAATAGCCTCTATGTGTCTGAGTGAAAGGAAGAGTTGCATGTCTCTCATTTTAAATCAAAAGCTAGAAATGATTAAGCTTAGTGAGGAAGGCATGTCCAAAGCCAAGACAGACCCAAACTAGGCCTCCTGTGACAGTCAGCCAGGCTGTAAATGCAAAGGAAAATTTCTTGAAGGAGATGAACTCCAGCGAACATGCGAATGATAAGAAAGTGAAGCAGCCTTATCACCGATCTGGAGAGAGTTTTAGTGTTCTGGATAGAAGGTCAAGCCAGCCACAACACTGCCTTAAGTGAAAGCTTAATTCGGAGCAAGGGCCGCTCTCTTTTCTAATGTGTGCTTTCTTGAGGAATCAGTGGGGGGGGGAGGATGCACAGAGCCTGCCCAGTCCCCTGCTGGCCTTGAGCTCCTGCGGCGCCAGCCTTGCTGCCCACACCCCGGCTAACCCTCAGGGGACCTGGGGAGGCCCCCGCACCGAGGCGCAGAGGGGGAGCGTGGTTCCAGCCTACGTTTCTACATGAGCCGCTTGCCTACTATCCTGCACGCTCCCAGAGGGGCTTCATTGTAATTGATGGATGCTTTGGTTTTCTCAGTCGCTTTCTTTTTCATCTCCATGAGTCATAATTCTCTTTAATTCTGTGAAGGCTGAGAGAGGTGAATAAGCTGAAGAAGAGACGTTTGAAGCTAGCAGAGGCTGGTTCACGAGGTTTAGAGAAGGAAGTCACGTCAAAGTGCACGTCTTTAAGAACATCGTGGACTTCCCTGGTGGCCCACTGGCTAAGACGCTGTGTCCCCGGTGTGGGGTCCCCGAGTTCTATCCCCAGTTGGGGAACTAAGATCCCCCATGCCGCAGTGCAGACAGAAATTGTGATTTATGGGAAGAGGTCAAAAATGTCGACATGAACAAGAGTTTGAAAGAAGTTGATTCCAACCTTCATGAATGACTACGGGGGGTTCAAGACTTCAGGGGAGGTCGTGGCTGCCGACACAGTGGAAACAGCAGAACTAGGATTAGCCGTGGAGCCTGGAGCTGTGACTGAAATGGTGCAACCTCATGATGCGACTCTGACAGGTGAGGGGCCGCTCCTTACGGATGAGTAGAGGAAGGCTTCCTGAGGTGGAATGAGCTCCTGGTGAAGAAGCTGTGAAGGCTTGAAATGATAACAAAAGATTCAGAATATTACATAAACTTGGTAAAACAATAGCAGAGTTTGAGAGGACTGACTCCAGCTTGGAAAGAATTTCTACCGTGGGTAAATGCTGCCAAACCATTGCATGCCACAGAGAAATTGGTCATGAAAGGAAGAGTCAATTAATGTGGAAATTTCATTTTTGTCTTATTCTAATAAATTTTGAAAGTCACTCTAACCTTCAGCAACCACCATCCTGATGAGTCAGCATCTATCAACATCTAGGCAAGACCCTCCCCCAGCAAAAAGATTACAACTTGCTGAAGGTTCAGATGGTCAGCATTTTTTTTTTAGCAATAAACTATCTTAAATTAAGGTATGTACAGTTTTAGGCATGTTATTGTCTACTTAATAGACTTCAGTATAGGGTAAATGTAACTTTTATATGCACTGAGAAACCAAAAAGTTTGTGTGACTTTATTGTGATATTTGCTTTATCCTGTGGTCTGGAATGGAACCTGAAAAACTCTGATGTATGCCTGTATTGATTGTTATTTCTAATCTCTGATAGAACTTAGTATAATATTCTGTGCATTAATTCTGACTAATGGATTTATTTTTACCTTATCTTTGATGAAAACTATTACCCATGAGAGTATCTACTTAGGTTTTGAAAAAAACATTAGACTTTTTCCTTCTGTATATTATTTGATATATATTTTATATAACATATGTCAATAAAGAAGCCCAGTATAAAAATGAACACCTATGAACTTACCACATAACTTGAAAGGCTGTCTTTGTGTTCGTCCCAGCTCTTATCTCTCCTGTCTTTGAAATCCTGAATTTTATTCTTAGTATATACCCATAGAGGCTTCCCCGGTGGCTCAGTGGTAAAGAATCTGCTTGCATTGTAGGGATTGCAGGAGACTTGGGTTCAATCCCAGGGTTGGGAAGCTCCTCTGGAAGAGGGAATGGCAACCCACTCCAGCCTTCTGGCCTGGAGAATTCCATGGACAAAGGAGTGGACACACAGAGTCAGACATGGCTGAAGTGACTAAGCACGCATGCATATATCCATAATTGTCTCATATATGTCTGAGTCTCCAAACAATATAATGTTTGGATTCAGAAGACACTGGCTTTGTTTGGGAAAATGTGGTACAGTGATTAGAAATAACGGTTTTAAAATCAAACTGACTGGGTTGAGATTTCAGATGAACCATTTCCTAGCTATGTGGTCTTGAATGCATTATTTACTCTCTCTGAGCATCTACAAATGGGAGTAATTCTTCCCACCTCATCTCCCTCCTGAGGATTTAATGGAATAAGGAAGGTTAAGGACCTTGTACTTTCCTTGTCTACCTCCTTCCTCCTTCTGCCTCAGACTCCCTGGGAACTCCTGTGAAGCACACTCAGCCCTTCACCACTGGCACCGACTCCAAGATACCAGCCTTAAAGCAACAGAGAATGAGAAACCCATGCAATGAGCAAGAGTGCCAGACTGTATTTACAGCCCTTAATCTGTCCACACAGGGAGACAAATGAGGCAGACAGCGGGCAGTGGGTGCCATTACTGGGTCATTAATCAGCAACTTGTTTGGCCTTGGCAGGAAATCATCCGTCATTTTCTGATGAGCAGAGAACTGCAGAACCTTCTATCTGTCCTCCCTTGTTCTGAACCAGTGTGACAGATGCGATCGTCCTCGCCAGGGTTTTCCCTCCCATGGCGCCTTATCCAGATAAGTGACTGGGACGCTGCTGCCCTGTGATCTGCTCGATGCAAGAGCCTGAACTCGGAAGGGGTCCGGGGCCAAAGACTTCCAGGGTGGAGAACTATGCCAGAAACCCCAAAAGATAAATGAAGGCTTCTGGAACGAGATGAGACAATGAATAAACTATTTGCTTTGAGAATGGACATGATGTTCCAGAAAAATCAACTTTAGCTGCCAGAGTAACCCTTTTAGAGTTCACAAAGAACCACATCAGGGCTCCCACGTGTGAGCATGTGCTCAGGGCTGGCGTAGGAGGCTTCACAGTAATGAAGTGGTGCAGGGTTACTGAACTCCTAGAGCAAAGGAGGAGCCAGAGGCCCAGACGGCGATAGTTAGTGTCCAGATGAAAATATTTAGGAAGAGACTGATCTACATTTCAAACCAACATCTGTCTGGTTCCAAAACTCAGGCGTGCTCTATGACACCATCTGTGTTCCTCAGCAGGCTGACAGGCCACCATGAATAAGACAGATGCTAGCCAGTGGTGCCTCAGCCTCTGATTGCCCACCGCCTTTAAACACCCACAGACTCTCTGGGCTGAACAGGTGATGCCTGGTGCATCTTTGGCCTTGTTACGTATATCTAATCTTAGAGGCCCATTGTCTCTTCTTGAAATGATTTCAGCTTGGCTAAGGTTTAAAGGCAACGACACATTCGCTGTTGGAAGTGAGAGGGAAGCCCGCATTTGCCCCTGTACTGATGAGACACAGAGACTGTCTCAACCATTCCATCACAGCGGGAGACTTTCAGGAGAAGCACATGGCCAAAGCTCTAAAAGCAAAGGGGAAGAGGCTTAACAGAAAGAAGCAAGGGAAGGTGTCCGTGTGGAATCTCCAATATAAGTTGGTAGGTAAAGACCATGAGATACTACGGAAATGAACAGAAAACATGGTTTTGAGACCTTGGGTCTTGGCAGAAGAAGAGAAGGCTCTACAGCCTGGAGCTGGCTGGTCAGGTGACTGGGCTTCTGTACGACCAAGCCTGTGCAAACTGAAGCGCCCGGTCCAGGACGGGGGGAAGGGGCAACATAGTGACTGAAGCTACAGTTGAGTTGTTTCCCCAATGAGAGACTTCAGGTGGGAGGTGGCTATTATTTTTGGCAATCCATTGTGCTTAGGGTGAGGGTCTCATGAACAATATTTAGGAAATGTCTTAAATAGTCTTAGATTTATAACTAAAATTATTGTCACAAAATCATTTGTAAGTTGTATTCTCTGATAGAATAAGAACCAATTTATTTGTATCTGTAGAGAGTAGCTATTCAGATTAGAGAAACTAAGGTTAAGCACTAAGCTATAATTTTTCTCTTGTTTCACTTAACCCTATCCATCCCATCCTTGCTTTAACTCTCTCCTCCCAATGAATCATTTAAAAGAAAACCCAGATATTACATTATTTCATTAATAAATGCTTAACTGTATATTTCTAAGAGAAATGGGTCATTATTAAAAGCATGTTTACTTTGCCGACTGAGGTCTGTCTAGTCAAGGCTATGGTTTCTCCTGTGGTCATGTATGGATGTGAGTCGGACTGTGAAGAAGGCTGAGCGCCGAAGAATGGATGCTTTTGAAATGTGGTGTTGGAGCAGACTCTTGAGAGTCCCTTGGACTGCAAGGAGATCCAACCAGTCCATTCTGAAGGAGATCAGCCCTGGGATTTCCTTGGAAGGAATGATGCTAAAGTTGAAACTCCAGTACTTTGGCCACCTCATGAGAAGAGCTGACTCATTGGAAACGACTCTGATGCTGGGACAGATTGGGGGCAGGAGGAGAAGGGGACGACAGAGGATGAGATGGCTGGATGGCATCACTGACTCAATGGACGTGAGTCTGAGTGAACTCTGGGAGATGGTGATGAACAGGGAGGCCTGGCGTGCTGGGATTCATGGGGTCCCAAAGAGTCGGACACAACTGAGCGACTGAACTGAACTGAATTTTACCTTTATCACACTAAAAATATGAAAAATAATCCACTAATATCATCTGGTAGCCAGCCTATGGTTAAATTTCCCGATTCTTTTTCAGTTAAAAGCTGAATTAAAGTGCACTATATATACACGTATACATACATATATATAATGTACTTCTCTCCCAACCAAAAGCTCCGTCTCCTTCCCCCTTCGTCATTTCTTTGTTGAAGAGCTTGGCCATTCGTCCTGTAGGGTCTCCGCATTCCGCATTGGTTGACTTTACTCTGGTGCTGCTCCTTTGTCTTGTCTTGTTTAAATCAGTGATTAGATCTAGAGGCTTATCACTTTTGGATTTTTCCTAAAACTATTTCCCAGTTTGTGTCTTTCCTATTGCATTTCATCAGGAGCACTGGAAAGCTGGCACCTTTATTTTCCCCTTTCAGGATGTGAAGATTCATCAGTGAATTCAGGCAATATCAGCCTGATCCATCCAGTAAGAAGTCTCTCATCAACCTTCCACCCAATGGATTTGGCAGCTATTGATGACTTTCCAGGCTCATTATTTCATTAGGGTTGCAAAGTGGGGATTCTCTGTAACAGTAATTCTCTCTGCACTTATCAGCTGTAATTATTTTATAAATAAGAACTTTTGATCATCAGTTGGATTTCCTAAAAGATAGTTTATTCAGGAATGTCCGAATAAATGATTGATTCTTTCCAGTTCTTTACTAGTTTTCCAGAAAATTCTTTGGTTTTCTAGCAATCTCCAATGTGAACACTGTGGCCTTTTTTTTAGTCATTATTGACTCGCAAATTTTAAATTCTTTTATGTAGTTCAGTTCACTGCAGGCATTGTGCTTCTTGATGCTCAAGTTGTCCCATCCTTGGCAATTCTTTCAGATTGGTTGCTGGGGCCTTTGACTTTTTTTTTGGTAGTCTTGGTTAACTTCTTTGCTTTCTTTGGGCTTCCCTGGTGGCTCAGAGGGTAACGTGCCTGCCTACAATGCGGGAGACCTGGGTTCGATCCCTGGGTTGGGAAGGAAGGAAATGGCAACCCACTCCAGTACTCTTGCCTGGAAAATCCCATGGACTGAGAAGCCTGGTAGGCTACAGTCCATGGGGTCGCAAAGAGACACGACTGAGCAACTTCACTTGGTTAACTTCTTTGCTTTCTGATACGACAGTCTAGAATCATCGCAAACATTTCAGCAGGGACCTGAATACAAAGGTCTGCATGCTTGGAGCGATTATTACTACTTGGTTTTCACTGCTTTAGGTATTTTCAGTGGAAACATATTTTTTTGCTGAGTTAAAAAGTGCACATTTCTTTTTATTTGAATAAGGAAACATGTTATGACCGTAATGTGGAAGGTTCATTTCGGGGCTTTGTATTCTGCCCCGTTGACCTACGCGTTTGTTTCTATGCTAATACCATATTGCTTTGGTTCCTATAGCTGTGTGGTATAGTCTGAAGTCAGGGAGTGTGGTACCTATGCTTTGTTCATAGTTCTCAAGATTACTTTGATTATTCAAGGTTTTTTGTGGTTCCATGTAAATTTTAGGATTATTGGTTCTAGTTCTATAAAAAATGTCATGGGTATTTTGATAAAGATTGAATTAAATCTGTAGATTGCTTTGGGCAGTATGGGCATTTTAATAATACTTATTCTTCCAATCAATGAACTTGAGGTATTTCCCCATTTCTTTGTGTCGCCTTCAGTTTCCTTCATTAGTGTCTCATAGTTTTCAGGGTATAGGTCTTTCACCTTCTTGGCCAGTTTATTTTTAGATATTCTATTGTCTTTTACTTTTTACTTAAACTTTTTAAATTTTAAAAATTGACTCATGTTTAGTTGAAGGATAATTGCTTTACACTACTGTGTTGGTTTCTACCAAACTACAGCTTGAATCAACCGTAGGTTTATCCACGTTCCCTCCCACTCGAACAGTTGTTTTCTTTCTTCCAGCAATTAATTATTAATGTATAGAAAGCAAGAGATTCCTGCGTATTAATTTTGTAACCTGCAATTCTATGAATGAATGAATGAATTATTTCTGTTAGTTTTTTTCTGAAGATTTTAGTTTTTTAAATGTACTATCATGCCATCTGTGAATAATGACCATTTGCCTTTTTCCTTCCAATTTGGATGCTTTTTATTCTTTTTCTTATCTCATTGTTGAGACTAGGACTTCTAATACTATGTTAAATAGAAGTAGAGTGAACATACTTGTCTTGTTCTTGATTACAGAGGAAATGCTTTCAGCTTTTCATCATTGAAAGTGATGCTAGCTGTGGGTTTGTTATAAAGCAAATGACTAATAATGGAAATAAACATAATTAAAATTAATGATAAATAGTGTACGGGAAAGAAGGAGCAGCCTGAAAGGGATTTTTAATAGATCAGAATGAGGGGCAGAGAAAGCCTTTCTGAGGAAATAATCATTAGGCTGGTGACTGAAGGAGGAGTTGGGGATGGGCCAGGCAAAGATGTGGACGAAAACATGGCCGGCAGGGTGGAAACGATGGGAAAAAGGGATGAGGCAGAGAAGGGGTAACTTTTCAGGCTGTGAAAGGATTGTGAGGCTAGATCTTGTGAGCAAAACGGAGGGTGACAAGGGGTGTAATGGGAGGTGTGTGTAAGGGGCAGTCGGCAGCTATCTGGTGGGCCTGGGGACTCAATACTAATTAAAGAGGGTGCCACTAAAGAGTTTAAGCAAGTGGTGTGATCCTACTCATTCTTTAATATAGCACCCCAACTTCTGTGTCCGGTATGAACTGGGAACTATAAGAGCAGAAGTACTGAGATAGCAGCAGAGATGATTGATCGCTTATTTTCAGGAAATTCATGACCGCGGTTCAACCTGAGGTGGTGGGGTGGAGGTGGAGGAGAATGAGATGGAGGAGAATAAGGTGGAGTCCGCTGAGAGGCAGAATGGCTCAGACTTTTTGGATGGAAGGACTAGACTAGATGAGAAAGCAGAGGGAGGTCTCCAGGGTAACCCCTCGGCCTTAAGCACAAGCAGCCAGCTGGCTCACGGTGGCAGTGAAGAGCTTCAGCTTGAAGGTGGGGAGGCCATCGCTCGGGCGTCCTGGGCTGACCGCGAGAGACGGAGCGCGTGCGTGCTCTCGCTCAGCCGTGCCTGACTCTCCGTGACCCCACGGGCTGTGGCCTGCCAGCCTCTCCTGCACCCACGCAGTTCTCTAGGCGAGGGGGCTGGAGCGGGCTGCCATTTCTTGCTCCTGTGGATCTTCCTGATGCAGGGATCGAACCCGCGTGTCCGGTCTCTCCTGTATTGGCAGACGGGCGCTTACCGCTGAGCCACCTGGGACGCCAAAGATGGAGATATGGGGAAATTGGTTTGAGTGCCTGTCCTTGAGCCTCTGGGGGTTTCAGCATAGAGGCTGTGACGCAAACAGGACAGGAGAAGCTTTCCCAGAGGAAGGGGACCAAGTGAGCGAAGAGCTTCCAGGGCTTCATTTGAGGGGCTCCAGCATCATCGGCTCAGGAGGAATAAAGTGCTGGCCAAGAAGATGGGAGTATTTTTTAGCAATAGCAAGAGTGAAAATTAATTTTCCTTGATTTATATTCATACCATTCCAGAACAAGAGAGGTCCTAGAGATAGGTAGTCTGCCTCCCCTACTTAATAGGAAAGAGAAGAAGCTGTAGGATTCGGAAATGGCAGTCCACTGCCTCCTAGGCTTGTGAAAGCAGTGACTCCTGGAGTAGCACTGATCACGCCAAAGGAGAAAGCGACCAGTTTAGTTCTGCCCATAATTTGTAACTGATTCTATCAAGATATAATTCACACTTAATTTTTTTCCACCTCCAAAATTAGTGCTCGTCCTTAGGTAGAAAAACTAGCTCGCAGACGCAGAAAAAATGCAGAGTTAAAACCATGCAGTTGCTCTTAGAAGCCCTTCTCTGAGGTGTAAGATGCTTGTCTCTCCCTTGTGCTGCTAGAAGCACTATGGCCCCTTTGAACATCCCCACGATCCTCTTTGGAGCGACTTGCAGGTCTTACGGGTCTGAGAATTGATACTAGTGGCCACAGGAGGCTGGTGCAGCTGGGCGTGGCCGTCATTCGTGCTGCTTGCCTCGTTTCCTTCTTCTCCCTCCCCCTAGGCTTATGGGGTCTTCCCTGGTGGCTCAGCGATAAAGAATCCGCCTGCCAGTGCATGAGACACGGGTTCAGTCCCTGGGTCAGGAAGATTCCCTAGAGAAGGAAATGGCAGCCCACTCCAGTATCCTTCCCTGGAAAATGCCATGGACAGAGGAGCAAGCTACGGTCTATCGGGTCATAAAGAGATGGACATGACTTTGTGACTAAACAACACCAACAAGGCATATGGTAGGGCTGCACTTCTTGGTTCCCTTGTGGTTAGGCGAGGCCATATGATTCCTTCTGGGGAATGAGTTATGAGTGGAAATAATGCATCCTCTCCAGACCAGAGCTTTTAATTGCTGATGTGAGGTCTCCGTAGTGTTCTTGCCCTCTGCTGCAATGACTAGAATTCTGGAAATAGTGGCTGCTTTATCACACTGGCTTGCTGAGTGACTCTGAGGAGCAGAGCCCCCTTGCTAATCTGAACTGGGCATGTGGCATGAGAAGACATAGATCTTTGTTATTTTAATCCACTGAGATTTGGAGGCTATGTGCTACTGTAGCATAACTTTGTCTCATGCTGACTGATACCTGGCTGTTCTCGTCTCTTTTCAGGGGCTTAATGGGCACCCTGTATATTCAGCTCTTCAAGGAAACACAGACCATATTCCCCGGATGGATTTGCTGCTCTGCTAGAGGCATCGCAGCAGATGGACAGAGCTCTCCCGACATTGCTCCATCTCCTCCTATGGTTTCCAGGGCACGGTTGCTGCATTGTTCCCATTAGGTACCAGTGGGGTTCCCTTAAGTGGCCAGTAACAGAAAATCAGTATACCAGTTTGGGTCAGATAGGAATGGGTTGCAGTTCTTGGCTCCGGATCGCTGAGATTCTGTTTCCCTTTTCTACATATACCACTGGGTTGAGCTGAGAGGGAGAGAAACACTGGACGTGGGGGAGCTACATTCCTGACGCACTTGCGGCCCATGTCAGTTACCCCGTTGCTACTGCTGGCTGTGGTGTGGGTAGGAGAAGGGCAGGGGGGCGCCAAGGGAGTGGAAAGGTGGCAGGCTGCACCCTGCTGGTCCCTCATGGGCTCCCCGTTACCTTTCCCCACAGAGAACCAGGTCTTTCTATTGCGGACTTTCTTTGCTCTGTCCTCCGTCTCTACCCTGGAGCACTCGGCTCTGGAGATAACCCAACCGCTTCCAGGGTAACATTTCTCACGATGATAGCTGTTAATAATCATAAGTCATTTTTCCCAGGATAATTAGTCACCATTACTGTTACTGGCTGTGCTGTGTGACTGCTATTTGTATAGTGTAATTATGTCCTTATGCTCTGCAGGATTCGAGGTTCTTCTCATGGCCAGGCAGTCTACTGTGTGGCTCCCACTATTAAAGTTGCTCCTGAAGGGATCTGCAGGGCTCAGACGTTCCTGGAATTGGCTACAGGGCCCTTGTGAGCGTGCCTGCCCCGAGCACTGCATAAGCCTTGTGCTTTGTGGCTTGTCCTCGCTCTGTGACACAAGCATGAATTGTGGACCAGCCTGCAGAGCAGAACAAGCAGACAGCTACGTGAAGCTCCGCATTCCAAACATGGATCCCTGAGGCCAGAATTCACAGGCGATGCGTCACGGGCGATGCGTCACGGGCGATGCGAAGGAAAGGGACGCCCAGGAGCCCCACTGAAGCAGTGGGATCTCATCTGTCCCGGCTCTGCATGCTGATTAGTGGATCCAGTTGGGGGAAGGACACTCCTGACTGCGGTGACAACTTTCACAAAGGTGCATAGTATGTTCAGGAAATGTTGTGTTGCCACTAAGTTGTGTCCAACTCTTTGCAACCCATGGACTGCAGCCCGCCAGGCTCCTCTGTCCATGGGATTCTTCAGGCAAGAATACTGGAGTGGGTTGCCATTTCCTTCTCCAGGGATCTTCCCGACCCAGGGATTGAACCTGTGTCTCCTGCCTTGGCAGGTGGATTCTTTACCACTGAGCCACCAGGGAAATCCACTGTTCTGTATGTTCAGGAAATGGTGAACACTAGAAAAGTCCATAGACTGCACCTGACTCTCTTACCATAGACCCTGGCAGTCCACGGCGGGGGATGTCATAGCCATACTAAGTACGATCTGGGATCCAGCTCTATCTGAATGACTATGCTGAAGTGAAAATGGAGCTATGGGCTCTGTTTGCCACCTCTCCAGACATTCATTGGAGAGAGGGTCATTGAACTCCTCAAGAGGAAAAATGGAGGTGACCCAGGGCAGTTCACATCCTGTGTCTGTCAGGGGAGGCCAAGCCTAGATACAGTTTTCCCTTGTATGACTGAACATTAAAAAGAAGTTTCCATGGCGTGATCTTGCAGCTCAAGGAGAACAGCATGTTATCTAGAGGACTTAGAGAAAGAGCAGATCTCTAAAATCACTTACAGGAAGGGGAAAATGTTTCAGAAAACATCTGTTTGGTCCCCTTACAAAGGAAACAAGGAGACTTGCTGTTTGTGGAATGAGAGTAGGAAGCTGCAGGGAGAGCATGTGGGCTGTGGGGAGGCCAGAATCCAACTTCAGGGCTGCAAATGAGATGCCTTAAAGTTTTGTTCACCTGCTTATATTTGCCTCAGTGCAGAGAGAAAGTGAAAGTGAAGGCAAGAATACTGGAGAGGGTAGAAGAGTCCCTTCTCCAGGAGATCTTCACTACCCGAGGATCCAAACCAGTTCTCCCACTTTTCAGGCAGATTCTTTACTAGAGCCACCGGGGAGGCCCAAGTGGTGGAGACAGAAGTCCATGTGAGCCAAACGCAGCGGCAGGAGTGGTTCCCCTCATGTCAGGGAGGCCTTGACAGCGCCCCAAGGTTACCGAATATAAACTACTTAGCGCTGTGCTTAAACCTCTTGTTATCTCCCTCTCCAATTCTTAATCCATTCCTACCTCCTAAACCCTCTGGAAACTCACCTGGAGAAAGGGAATGCCTAGAAATTCCAGCTTTTCCATTCTTTGATTGTAGCCTGAGAGATTCTAATTGGAAGCCAGTGGTCTCTGACAGATCCCACACAATGCTGCGTGGACTTCCCTTTGTAGGGATAAGCAAATAGAAAAAACACACCATACACTTGGTTTCATTTGGAAACAGAACAACAGACTGACTTCAAGAAAAAGTAGAAATCACCTAAAAATCTGGATTTGAACTCTCAGTAAAATGTAAGAGTATGTCAAGGCTATATATTGTCACCATGCTTATTTAACTTCTATGCAGAGTACATCATGAGAAATGCTGGGCTGGAAAAAGCACAAGCTGGAATCAAGATTGCCGGGAGAAATATCAATAACCTCAGATATGCAGATGACACCACCCTTATGGCAGAAAGTGAAGAGGAACTAAAAAGCCTCTTGATGAAAGTGAAAGAGGAAAGTGAAAAGGTTGGCTTAAAGCTCAACATTCAGAAAACGAAGATCATGGCATCTGGTCCCATCACTTCATGGGAAATAGATGGGGAAACAGAGGAAACAGTGTCAGACTTTATTTTTTGGGGCTCCAAAATCACTGCAGATGGTGACTGCAGCCATGAAATTAAAAGATGCTTACTCCTTGGAAGGAAAGTTATGACCAACCTAGATAGTATATTCAAAAGCAGAGACATTACTTTGCCGACTAAGGTCTGTCTAGTCAATGCTATGGTTTTTCCAGTGGTCATGTGTGGATGTGAGAGTTGGACTGTGAAGAAAGCTGAGCACTGAAGAATTGATGGTTTTGAACTGTGGTGTTGGAGCAGACTCTTGAGAGTCCCTTGGACTGCAAGGAGATCCAACCAGTCCATTCTAAAGCAGATCAGTCCTGGGTGTTCATTGGAAGGACTGATGCTGAAACTGAAACTCCAGTACTTTGGCCACCTCATGCGAAGAGTTGACTCATTGGAGAAGACTCTGATGCTGGGAGGGATTGGGAGCAGGAGGAAAAGGGGACGACAGAGGATGAGATGGCTGGATGGCATCACGGACGCGATGGACGTGAGTCTGAGTGAACTCCAGGAGTTGGTGATGGACAGGGAGGCCTGGCGAGCTGTGATTCATGGGGTCACAAAGAGTCGGACACGACTGAGCGACTGAACTAAACTGAACTGTGAATTTATGAAGCAGGAAAAACTGACAAGAAATGGATGAATTTAAAGTGAAAAACATAATTATCCCAAATGAAAATGGCACAAAAGCAAGGATGAACAGATCAGGTGCTGCAGGAACTTTCATGAGCGAGTAATTGGTTGGTAATTGCTGTTTGGCTATTAAAGCAGAACATAAAAGTCCTCCCTCAGGAAAAGAATATTTGTAGCGATATAAGGATGATGAGGAGAAAGATGAGAAGCTAAGGTCAGATTCACAGAAGTCCATGTACTAAGGGTTACAGCAAGGAGAGTCACAGATTGATGTTTTCCAATTGTGCTTGTGAAAACTCTTTGGGCAACAGGGAAATCAAAACAATCAATCCTAAAGGAGATCAACCTGAATATTCATTGGAAGGACTGATGTTGAAGCTGAAGCGCCAACACTTTGGCCATCTGATGTGGAGAGCTGACCCACTGGAAAAGACCCTGATGCTGGGAAAGACTGAGAGCAGGAGGAGAAGGGGGTGACAGAGGATGGTCGGATGGCATCATTGACTCAATGCACATGAGTTTGAGCAAACTCCGGGAGACAGTGAAGGACAGGGAAGCCTGGTGTGCTGCAGTCCACGGGGTCACAAAGAGTCGGACACGACTGAGCGCCTGAACGGCAACAGCAACACACACAAAGTGGC
Source organism: Capricornis sumatraensis (assembly GCF_032405125.1). Lineage (NCBI taxonomy): Eukaryota > Metazoa > Chordata > Mammalia > Artiodactyla > Bovidae > Capricornis > Capricornis sumatraensis. The sequence continues at coordinate 363,643 of NC_091078.1, forward strand.
AGAATTGTTATAGAACAGTTAGAGTTACAGACACGGTCACGTGGAAAGTTCAAAAGTGTTCGCAAGTAGAACAAAACTGGAATTAAATGACAGAAGGGGAAGTGGACACACTGGAGGCTCAAAAATATTTAAAAAACCAACTCCTTATGCCATAGGGAAAATCAAAACTGCCATTTCAGACTATGTAGAAAGTAATATGTAGTTGAAACTTAAGGAACAGATAATTATGTTGCTGAAACTGTTCCAGATACTGCTGCAAAAAGAAATGGTCGCCAAATCCCATTGAAACATGTATACTATCATGTAAGAATCGAATCACCAGTCTATGTCTGATGCAGGATACAGCATGCTTGGGGCTGGTGCACGGGGATGACCCAGAGGGATGTTGTGGGGAGGGAGGTGGGAGGGGGGTTCATGTTTGGGAACGCATGTACACCCGTGGTGGATTCATGTCAATGTATGGCAAAACCAATACAGTATTATAAAGTAAAATAAAGTAAAAATAAAAAGTTAAAAAAAAAAAAGAAATAATTGCCAAATCCCTTTAATGGATAGCATAAGCATGATAACATAGTACAGATAACCCTTCAAAATTAACCTGCAGAATAATCCTCAGGATGAATTATTCAGATATATATAGATGTCAATTCTTTTCATTAATATGCAAGCATGCTATTACATAACTCTAGTCAGTATCCCAACCTGATTTTATTTCAATACTAAAAAATTCTAAAGTGTATCTGGAAGTGAAACATGCCAGGAAAGCCAAGAAAATTCTGGAAAAGGTGAAGGCAATTGTGTGGTAATTGCTGTATAGCTATTAAAGCACATCACAGTATTTCAGTGATCCAGATAGCCTTGAACTAACCTCAGAGGAGACGGATCAATGAGGAGAGATGGAGCAGAAACATGCGTCTAGAAACAGATGTATACAGGCAAGAAGATTTCTGAAATAGTAAAAGTGGTGTTTAAATCAGGGTAGCACAGGTTTATTACTCAGTAAAATATACATTAGCTCAACTGGCTATATTTGGCAAAATACTAGTAGCAAAGATGAAAACAGTGGTAACACATTTAGATCCGTATCAGGTTAATTAACTAAGAAACAATTAAAGCCAAAAATTATCAGAAGGAAATCCACGAGAACAATTTTGTAATTTGGGGATTGGGGAAGCTTCTTGAATTAGGATCTTAGAGTCAGAAAACTTAAAGGGAAAATGGAAAAGTCTTCAGATGAGACAGGGGAAAAAAGTGCCTACAACAGAGAGAACAAAGCACCGTTAAGACAGCTCGCCCCTGGGTGCTGGGCCACCTGCCCAGATGAGCACATGTGCACTCCTGCCCCCCACCACTGCCCTTCTACTCGAGTGGGACGGTGACTGCGTACACCGCTCACACATCTGACTGTCCTGCTCCAGCAAACCTGCAACCATTCCTGGATGCTTTTCTATTGGTTGACTTTATGGTTCTTCCTGAATAAGGCTCTATTGGCAAGAAGTTTTAAAGCAAGAGAAAACCCGAGGTTTGATGGATTTACCATCCCCTTTATTTATGTAAAATGGCTTCCAGTAAGGAGTTCTGCTACAATTGGCTGCAAGTTTATTTAAGGTCCAATGGAAGATGAAAATAAACAAGTATTAATCCTGAGAACTTTTTTGTGGAATTATGAAAACAGTCTGTTATAAAACACATCCAGATGTCAGCCAGGACTGAGTCAATTAGAATAATAGCTTCAAGTAAAATCAACAAAGGTCAGCCAGTCAGGCTGAGGGGTGAAATCTCCAGAATACCCAGTTCAAAGGGGCAGGGGAGGCTGCTGTTATGCCCCAGCCTGAGCTTTGTCTGTGAAACATAATTATTTAAGTGATCTGTAAAGAAGAAATTATGGATCCTGCTGATCAACATAACTTTTTAAAAAGATTAATTTTGTCACAGTTTAAGGTAGGCTTATAGAAGACCAAAATAAGAAAGAGTGTCATTTGAGAATGAGCAGAAACTTTGAAAGAACAAAATGAAAAAAAAACCCAACTTCCCCTATATTTGAAAATTATTGGAATTTTATATCAGTAAAAAAGTTTATGAAGACCTATGGAAAAATTTCCTATCGATACACTAGCCCTATTTTTCCAAAAGGAGTGTGTAAGGATATTCATTGGAACATTTCATGTTAAACCCTCTGCAGTCATCTGAATAGTGATCTATGGAATATTGGTTAACAAATGATGGCACCATTGCACAGTATAACAAGATGCAAATTTTGAAAAGGGCAATCAACCTGCTTGTGAATTGCTAGGGAAATGTGTCTAACAAATGTTAAGTATGAAAAAGCAAGTAACAGAGCATTATTCAGCCATGTTTAATTAATCAATCTATTGATTTGTGTTTCTTACATTGTATGTAGGGAAAGTTCTGGAAAGAAAGCAGTGTTTGTAATGACTACCTCTGGAAATGCAGGGGCTGAGAGCAGAAGCTCTTTTCATTTTTGTATTATATTTTTTCTATAATGTTCACTATTTTACTTTGGGCATGTATCGCTTTTAGAAAGAATTTTAAAGGTTAGTTAGGAGCAGCAGGAGAGGGAAAGAAAGAACGAGAGATCCATCGACGTGGAAAGCTGGCTAACGGAGCATCGATGCCCTAGTGCGTTCTTGAGAGGAAATAGTACAGCTGTGAAAACATTGGCAGCCTCTGAAAATGTTCGGAGTTAAACGGTCACCACGAGAGAAATGGTTTTACTCATTATGCTTCCTCCAGTGAATGCCTAATTGCCTAACAATGTTGTTACATCGGTTCAGCACCTACTGAAGGTTCTGATAGCCAATAGCATCTCATATGCCTGAACCCAACATTAGTTTGAAATTTATTTTTTCTTTAAAAAAGTTGACTGATAATTTCTGTCCACGGAAAAGCTTGGAAGCATTAACATCCCTGTTACCTTCTAGATGGCTTACTGGCTATAGTTGGAAAACTTTGGCCGTCAAGGATCCTGAGAACTTCAGGTGGAACATGGCTCTGCCCGATCACCTATCACAGGAGCCACTTCTGCCCTTTCAGAGGAGCTCAGAGCAGTACTGATGTCCTGTCTCTCTCCCTGATGCCTCTGCTTCAGTGTGAGATGGCCCACAATCAGGTCTGCTCTGCCAAGCAAAGCCACTTGTTGATTTTATGAAACAGAAGTCAGCCTACTGGTCATTGTGAGCACATGAGACCAAATTAAACATCTGACGGGGTGTTTCACATCTTTGAACACAGCATCTTCTAGAGCCAGAGCATCTTTGCATTTGAGGGAACTTAGCAGTCGCGCAGCCGGGGCCCATGATGCGCCCTACTACAGCGCATCGCCAACCTCATTCGGGTTTTATCACAATGGCTGTGTCCACTAAGGTTAGAATAGTTTCTTGCTGATTTCCATATGACAATGATACTTAAAAGCAAAAAGATGCAACAAAAGAAACTTCACTTATGCAAGCGCATAGTAGAATAAGTGTGTGTGTGCACATGTGCACGTGTGTGTGGACGTGTGACACTCTTGCTTGCATGTGTTCACTCATGGGGAGGAAGAGCAAGAAATGGAAGGGAATGGTTTGTTTCTTTTTGGAATTTAAGAAAAATACTCAAGGTAAATCATTTCCTTCTAGTTTCTTCCTCAGATGGCTCAAAAATTAAAAACAAAAAGAAAGAAACAGAAAAAGCAAAAATTCCATAAACTTCAAGCACTCATTTTTCTGTGTTAAGAAGAGATTCAAATATTGTCTAAATCTTATGTGGCCTAAAGGTTTCTACATTTTATGTAAGGTGGTATTAACTCTAGGCTGTAAAAGTTAAGGAAATGTATAATAACTTCTAAGTAATCGCTAAAAACGTAATGCAATGAGGTATGGCTAAAAAGCCAATAGGTGAATTAAAATGGAATTCCATATAATTCAAATAAACAGAGAATAGAGTTGAGGATAATTTATTTAAACCCTCTGGGGACAAATAACAGACCTGACATGAATGTCAAAAGAAGATTAAGCAGAAGATCAAAGAAAAACAAAAAGCAAATGGAAAACGTCTGTACCTCCTTTCCTAGAATGTTAAAGGGTGCAGTTTGTAGACTACTGATTAAAAGCCGTCTGAAAAAAACACTTGCTTAAGATATCTAAATATCTTGGTCAATAGGATAATTAGAAAGATAAATACTTATACCTTCAGGGAAATACAGCCTTGAGCTCTGTAACCTAGAGATTAAAGAATGAACTGGAAGGAGACTTAATAAGTGAAGAAGAACAGCTGTAACACTTTAGGACTGTCGATTCATTAAGATTGGCATTGTAGAAAATGAAACTATACCTCAAAAAGATAGTAAAAGAATACGATGAAGAACTCTGTACCCTCAAATTTGATAATAACCTGAATGAAATGGATAAACTCCTTGAAAAACACAACCTGCCAAAACTCACAGAAGAAGAAATAGATGATTTGAGTAGGACTATATCTAACTCCAGTACTTTGGCCACCTCATGCGAAGAGTTGACTCATTGGAAAAGACTCTGATGCTGGGAGGAATTGAGGGCAGGAGGAGAAGGGGACGACAGAGGATGAGATGGCTGGATGGCATCATGGACTCGATGAACGTGAGTCTGAGTGAACTCCGGGAGATGGTGATGGACAGGGAGGCCTGGCGTGCTGCGATTCATGGGGTCGCAAAGAGTCGGACACGACTGAGTGACTGAACTGAACTGAACTGAACTGAACTGATATCTATTAAAGAAGTTGAACAAAAAGTTAATAACCTTCTAAAACAGAAAGTACCAGACCCAACTGGATTCATTGGTGAATTCACATTTGAGGAAGAAATGACATCATTGTTTACAACCTCTTTCAGATGATCAAAACAGAGGGCACACTTCCTAACTCATTCTTTAAGTCTAGAATTACCCTAATACCAAATCCAGACAAGGCATTATAAGAACAGAAAACTACAGACCAATGTCTCTCATGAAAACATATGCAAATAGTCTCAACAAAATATTAGCAAGTCAAATCCAAAAAAATATAGAAAGAATTATACCCCGCAACTAAGTGGGACTTATTCCAGGTATGCAAGGCTGGTTTAACATCTGAAAATCAATTAATGTAACCCACTGCATCAATAGAAAGAAAAATCACATGATCACGTCAATAGATGCAGAAAAGTGTTCGACAAAATCCAACACCCATTTGTGATAAAAATTCTCAGTAAACATGGATTAGAGGGCAACTTTCTCAACTTGGCAAAGATTTTCTACCAAAACTCTATAGCTAACATCAAACTTCAGTGAGAAGCTTGAAGCTTTCCCATTAAGATCTAGCAGAAGGCAAGGGTGTCTCCTCTTACCCCTTTTCAACATTATGCTGCAAGTTCTTGGTATCGCAGGAAGAAAAGAAAAGGTATTCAGATTAAGAAGGTAGACATAAAGCTGTCTTTGCTGACAACTTGATTGTCTATACCGAACATTTGAAAAAATCCATGAAAAACTCCTGGTACTAAGAAGAGATTATAGCAAGTTTGCAGGATATGAGGATAATGTAAAAGCCTGTTGTTTTCTTAGATACCACCAACGAGCAAGTGGAATTTGGAATTAAAAACGCCACTTGCATTAATACCCTCCAAATGAAATACCTTTGGTATAAATCTAAAAAATATGGATCAGATCTATATTAGGAAAACCATAAAACTCTGATGAAGGAAATAAAAAAAGAGCTAAATAAGTAGAGAGACAGGTCATGTTTATGGATAGGAAGATTCACTATTGTCAAGAAGTCAGTTCTTCCCAGCATGATCTATAGATTCATTGGAGTACCAGCAAAAGTCCCAGCAAGATGTTACATAGAGAGTCGAAAGACCCAGAAAAGTCAGCACAGTGCTGAAGAAGAGCAAAGCTGGAGAGCTGACACGCCGTGACTGTCAGGCCTGCTTACTCTGAATCTACAGTAATCAAGACAGTGTGGTCCTCGTGAGAGAGCAGGCAAGCAGACAGAGAGCCCGGAGATAAAGCCACGTGAATATAGTCAGAGGAGAAAAGGAAATATCGTGGAGCAAAGGTGGCCTCCTCAGCGATGACGCTGGAAAAACTGGGCATCCAGAGGCAAAGAAACAAACGGAACCAAAACAGAAAGCCTAGCACAGACCTTATTCCCCCACAGATTAACACAAAGTGCATCACAGACCTGAACGTACAGAGTAACACTATGCAAAATCCATAGACGACAGCATAGAAGAAAACCTAGATTGTCTGGACCTGGTGACACTTTTTAGAAGCAGTGCTAAAGACATGGTCCATGAAATAGATGTGATGAGCTAGACTCCATCAAAATTAAACTTACACTTTCCAACAGACAAAATAGAAAATTAAGAGAAGCCACAGACTAGGGGAAAATATTTGCGAAAGACACACCTGATAAAGGATTGTTCTCCAAAATGTACAGAGAATTCGTAAAATTCAACAGTGAGAAAAAATAATCTGATTAAACAAATGGGTCAAAGACCTTAAAGACATCTCACTAGAGCAGATGTGCAGATAGAAAAGAGCCCTGTGAAGAGGTGCTCCACGTCATACACCGTCAGGCCAACTAAACTCAAACAACAGTGAAGTGCCACTGCACGTGTGTGTGCTCAGTTGCTGAGTCATGTCTGACTCTTTTCTTTTGACGCCATCGACTGTAGCGCACCAGGCTCCTCTATCCATGGGATTTTTCAGGGAAGAATGCTGGCGTAGATTGCCATTTTCTCTTTCTGGGGGCCTTCCCAGCCCAGGGATTGAACCCACCCTCTATTGCGTCTCCTGCGTTGGCAGGTGGATTCTTTACCACTGAGCCACCTGGCAAGCCCGAGACATCTCTGCACATCTATGTAAATGGTCAAAATTAAGAACACTGCTGACACCAAACGGTGGTGGGATGTGGAGCCACAGGAGCTCGCATTCACTGCTGCTGGTGATGCAAAATGGTATAGCTACGCTGGAAGACGGTGTGCTGGTTTCCTGCAAAACTAATAACCTTCTCATATAACCCAACAATTGTACTTCTTGGTATTTACCCACAGGAACCAAAAACATGTCAACCCAAAAACAAAAATCTGTACGTGAATGTTTATATCAGCTTTGTTTGTAATTGCCAAAACTTGGAAGCAAACGAAGATGTCCTTCAGTAGGTGAATGGACAAGCAAGTTGGTACATCGAGACCACACTAAGTATTGCCAAGCACTGAGCAGCAGTGAACTATCAAGCCGTGAAAGGACGCGGAGAAATGTTAAAGGCATGTCACTAAGTGAAAGAGGTCGATCTGAAAAGGCCACGTGCTATAATATTCCAGCCATGCGACGTATTGCAAAAGACAAAACTATGGTCAATGATGGGGGAGGGAGAGGGGGTGATGAACAGATGGAGCACAGAGGATTGTTAGGGCATTGAAAATATCTTGATGGCAGTATAGTGATATAGTGATTGTACATTGGTTAAAACCGTACGGGCTCAGATGGTAAAGAACCTGCCTGCAGTGCAGGAGACCTGGGTTCCATCCTGTCGGGAGGCCCCTGGAGAAGGAAATGGCAGCCCACTCCAGTATTCTTGCCGGAGAATCCCACAGACAGAGGAGCCTGGTGGGCTACAGTCCATGGGGTTATAAAGAGTTGGACACAACTGAGCTACTCACACATTAAACCCATACGCTGTACAGTATGGAGAAGGGGTCCTAAGGCAAACGATGGACTCTGTGTGATTATGAGATGTCGGTGTAGGTTCATCAGTCGTAACAAACAACTGCACCACTCTGGTGGTGGCTGTTGATGACGGGGGAAGCTGTGCACGTGGCCGGGGATACGGGGGGCATCTCTGTGCCTCCTTCTCAATTTTGTTGTACATCTAAAACTGCTCTTAAAAGGTCTTTAAAGAAGAAAAAATTGGAACGGAAACATGGATGATATTTTAGAAATTACACAGGATATGAGGATAAAGAGTAATTTGGAAATTTTTGTTAAGTACAAATGACAGGCAAATACATTCCTTTATACAGATTAGTTGATATACTTGAAATACAAAAAACGATACATCAAAATGGAAAATTTTATCTAGGAAGGACTTTTTTTAAGGGTTTAAAAAACTTTGTTGAAAAGACAAAAAGAACTATGCTATTAGATTGAGTGTTTATCACATCTTTCATAAAAAGTAATCATTAGCTAAGACATGTTTTTTGAAAGTGACTACATTTTTAAAATAAATATAAATCCTATTAGCATCCAGGAAGAAGAAAATCATTTATAAGGGGGAAAAGATAATTCTTGTCTCAAACTGTTCCAACTATATTTAAGGAGGAAAATCCTACAGAGAGTGAGAAAGAAATATCGTAACCCATAAATTCCATATATTCAGGTTGTTAGTCACTAGAAAAGATATGAAAAGAAAATTTCAAATAAACAGAGAAAAAACTAATTCCTGTAGCATAATCTATGACACTTTCTATACTAATAATATGGTGAGATTTTTAAAATACGGGTAAGTTCCATGTCTCATGAAATGAAAGTACCATATATAAGGATCTCTGGACAAAGATGTTTATTACAGCTTTGTTCACAGCGGCGAAACATTGGAAACAAACTGAACATTTTAAGTTAAGGAACAATGATTCTGTTTATATCATAAACTATTATGCAGCTGACACAAGGAGGGCGAAAGAGAGAAAGAAGAAGAGGGGGTGGAGAAGGGGAAAGGAGAGAAAGAGGGGGAAAGAGGGCAAGAAGGAGGGAAATTTAACCGGAGGAATTTCCATCTGATACCACTGAGCAAAATGAAGAAATCACATATAATCTGATTCCATTTGAGCAACCAAACAATTGTTAGAGTCGTATCTATTTCTCTACCATCCACGCTGATGTTTAAGCATTGTACCTTTATACCCACAAACACCAAAGAGGAGTCTCCATCTGGAAGTGGACATAACTGGTTGTAAGCCTGGACAGCTCGAGTGTGGGGACGTGAGCTTGGAGGTTGATGTAGCTGCACGGAGGAAAGAGAAGAGAAAAGGAGGAGAAAATTAAAAAGGAAAAAGACTAGTAAGAAAGCAAATAGTTACGTTTAATGTATTTATGCCAAATTTGAACTCTTGGTTTTCTATATCCGTTTTCTTATTATTTTCTAGTAGGTTAGTTTCCATCATCACCTTTATCTCCTCACTTTCTTAACTGTTTGAAACATTTTTTGTCTCCTGTGGATACGTCACTCTGTCACGCGCATTATACTTTCCCAAGTGTTTACAGTGCCTTTTGATTTTGGTTATGAAGATTTTGCAGAACTACTTACATTTTACATAATCAAATTTGTCTATCTTTTCCTTTGTTACTGATTAATTCTGTGCATTTCAAGAAAGCTTTTATATATCTCAGCATTATAAAAGTAAATTCTCTTCTGGTAGTTATAATTTCACTTATGTTTGAATATTTACTATAATTGCCTGCAGAATCCCATCGGCAGCTGGCAAGCTACAGTCCATGGGGTCACACAGAGTCGGATACGACTGAAGTGACTTAGCAGCATTTACCACAATTGCAAATAAGTTGGGATGAGGATTTAGGTGGGAGGCTGTACCTCCTATGGCCGGCCCTCTGCTCCAAACATGGCCGATTTTCAGGGTGTGTGTGTGTGTTAGTCGCTCAGTCGGGTCTGACTCTGCGACCCCATGAACTACAGCTCGCCAGGCTTCTCTGTCCATGGAATTCTCCAGGCAAGAATACTGGAGCGGGTAGCCATTCCCTTCTCCAGGGGCTCTTCCGACCCCGGGATCGAATGCAGGTCTCCCACGCTGCAGGCGGGTTCTCTACAGTCTGAGCCTCCAGGGAAGCCATGTACTGCCCAGTAGCTGCTCTCTCTTACTGAAATGTCACATTTGCAAAATTCAGTACTTTCATTCAAATCTTGCTTGCATTTCTTGATTCTGTCCTTCTATTTGCTTATTTTGGCGTCTGAACTACTGGATTTTTAAAATCGAAATGTATTTGACATAATTGTGTAAATTTAAGGTGTACAGCATGTTAATTTGGTAAGTTTATATAGTGTAATGTGATTGCCATTATGGCAGTAATTAACACTTCTATCATGTTACATAATTGTCATTTCTTTTTATCGGTGGAACCACTGGATTTTAGTTATTTTCTAGCTCTTAACATCTGGTAGTGCAAACCGCATTACCCTTCCCCCTCCAACTACTTATTTCTCTGATTTTTCTTGATTACTCACATATTTAGTTTTCATATTAAAAAAAACATTTAAAAACAAGTTTCTACAAATGTTTGGGTTCTTATTATGATGTGTTAAATTAATTATTACTATATGACATGTTCTCTCCCAGACAAAAGCATGTCTCTCTGTTTACTTGAGTCATATGTTATGTCTCTCAAGAGAGTGGGTGCGGCCTTCTCAGCAAAACAAAACCAGACCCAGAAAACATAAGGGAAAAGACTAACAGATATGAGTACACATTAAAAAAAATTTCCAAAGGGAAAAATGGCAGAAATTAAAAGACAAGTCAAGCTGGAAAGGTATCTGCCACACATGTCAGGAAAGAAAACAATGCTAGTGTAAACCTAGAAATTTATCATCCTTCACCAAAAACCAAACCCAAACAACACACCAGGCAATCCACAAAGAAAAGGCTAAAGACAACAGCAACACGACCTGTAACATGCGGCTGTTCACCTATCAGCCTGGCCGAGAGGGAACTGCCCTATAATGGCCCGTTTGGCAGGTGGCGCTCGTGGCAGAGAACCCGCCTGCCAATGCAGGAGGCGCGAGAGATGCGGGTTCCTTCCCTGGGTCGAGAAGATCCCTTGAAGGAAGGCATGGCAGTCCACGCCAGTGTTGTTGCCTGGAGAATCCCACGGACGGAGGAGCCTGGTGGGCTGCAGTCCATAGAGTCTCAAAGCTGGATATGACTGAAGCGACGCAGCACGCCTGCAGTTTGTCTGGTAACTAGAGGGGAGAGGGGCTCTTACATTCTGGCAGGAGTGCGAATTCGTGCATTGCCTTTGGAGAGCGGTTCAGCAGTTTCTAACAAATGAACGAAAGATTCTTGGCTCTTACAATCGCCCCTCTAAGAATCCATTCCACAAGGCACATTCCTGTATGTCCAAAAAGGCACTTAGACAAGGGTGTTGTACCCATCTGTAAAAGCCAAAGAAGGAAACCGCTTAAATGCCAAGCTATATAGGGGTCTGGTAAAATGCTTTCTCATTCTTCCATGAAATAAAATACAATCCAATCTTGAAAAAGAACGAGTTGGTTTGCATGTGCTGAAATGTATTATTACAGTAAAGAAAAGCTAGGTGCAGAGTGGGTTCTGATGCCCTCATTTGACAGGAGTATATGTAAAATACGCAGGTGGGCAGGCGGGCTGCACACACAGGTGGGCAGACGGGCTGCACACACAGGGCCTCTGCGGAGGCCCACAGAAACTGTGAATGATGCTCACATCCTGCAAGGAGCTTGAGGGTCTGCTTTGTGAGGCTGATTTGCTTTTCACTTTTTAACCTTTTATGTAGTATTTGGATTTTTTGTAACACACACTTGCCTTACATTTCAATACATAAAGTAAAGAGATTTAGATTGAAAACCTAAGACTAAATCTGGGATAGGAATCATCGATGTTTGGCAAACAAATAATAGCATAGAACATCTCTCCAAACTCAACCGTAATTTGCAAAACTGGCCAAGTTATGAGTCCCCAAGTTTTGTGAAAATTTGAATTCCATCCCATTATGCTTTTGAATTTTGAAAGTGGGTGGCTTGAAACCGAGATATGAATGGAACTGCAGGTCAGTTTCAATTAAAAAAAAAATAGAGGTTTAGATTGATTAGCTAGAGTGAGATGAACTTCTACAGAGAAGGTAAGGCTGACGCAGTGGCGGGGGGAGGAAGCAAGGAACGACAGGGGAGATTTTGCTACTATTACTCAGAAGGCTGAAACTTGCTCAGCCTTTGCTTTCTCTTAATTCAACCTCTTAAGGAAATGAATTTTCAAACTATTCTCTGTTCCTTTTCTGCACCTGAGTGTGACTTTTGTCTCAATCCTCTCTGGCATAAGAATCTTAATGATTTCCTTGGTCTTTGGTCTGACCAAGATTAGAGTGAATTTCCTCCTGCTGGATCTTTCCAGATTGCTGGCCGTGAGGCTAGTGGGAGGCATGTGGGAGTCATACAGAAATAGGTCATAATCTAGTAACTGAACGATTGCTCATATATCCTTTGTGAGTCCTGAAAGTGCTGAGAGTTTTTAGAATAGTCTGGAGATAATACCCTGGCCTTGTCCATGCTCATTTTTTGAAACAAAGCAGATGGGGAATAATTAGTTGTTGGTTCCATATTTTTGGAAGATGAGAGTAATGTTATCCCTCAAAGAATGCACAAAACAGACGCATTTCCCCACAGCAGGAGGAGTGCTGTGCACGGGGGTTTATGGGAATGGAGCGGAAGGAGACTGGGCGGGACTCGAACGATTCGGCGACACCCTCAAAGGGGAAAACGGCCACCGGACAGAAATAGAGAAGGCAGGTAGGTTTGGGGAACGGAAAACAATCAATTTAACAGCTCAACTAAGTAAGAAAGCACACAAGTGAGATACTCCTGGGGCCTCTGCACGGTCAGGAGTCTTGGTGCAAGAGCCACGGGGATGCGATCCACTCTCCCTCCTGCTAAGTAACTCCCTGTGGAGAACAGGACCTGGCTCTCAGGTAAGGCCCCTCCGCTCGCCAGGTGTATGTCAATGTGTAAATCACTCATCCTCTGAGAGCCTCCATTTTCTCATTTGTGAAATTCAAATATTTAGCACCAGCTTCACAAAATCCTGTGCCTGGCACCTAGCAATTGCTCAATAAACAGAAGTTCTCCCTATCCTTTGTGGATTCCTTTTGTCTAAGTACTATTCAAAGGCTTCCCTGGTGACTCAGTGGTAAAGAATGCAGGAGATTCGAGTTCGATCTGTGAGTCAGGAAGGTCCCCTGAAGGAAATGGCAACTCACTCCAGTATTATTGCCTGGGAAATCCCACGGACAGAGGAGCCTGGTGGGCTGCAGTCCATAGAGTCACAGAGAGTGGAACACAATTAGCAACTAAACAAAACCAACAGCAAGTACTATTTGTGAATCAGCTTAGCATTCCAAGTCTTCCGCATCCGACCCCTCGTCTTATTGAGCAAATGAAAACTACTAACACCTCTGACCTTGAGACTGACTTTCTTTTATTTATTTATTTGGGCTGTGCTAGGTCTTTGCTGTTGCTCGAGGGCTTTTCTCCAGTCGCAGCCGCAGCCAGCAGAGTTGCAGCCAGCAGGGGCTCCTCTTCCTTGTGGTGTCTGGGCTTCTCGTTGCGGTGGCTTTTCTCGTTGCAGAGCCCAGGCTGTAGGGCACACAGGCTTTGGTAGCTGCAGCACGGGGGCTCAGTAGCTGGCACTCCCAGGCTCTAGAGCTCCCAGGCATGGCTCCACAGCTACTGTGGCGCCTGGCTTATTTGCTGTCCTGCACGTGGGATCTTCCTGGACCAGGGATCGAACCTGTGCTCCCTGCATCGGTAGGTGGATTCTTATCCATTGCACCATCAGCGAAGTCCTAGACTGACTTCAAAGATTGAAACAACTGACATTACTCTATCAAATTATTCCCTACACAAGCTTCTAGATCTTTCTACCGTATGCACCCTGTGATGTAACTGGGCTAGGATTAATATGGTGCCCAATAGACAAATGTGGAATTGAAGGCTAAGGTGTTAAGTGACAGGTAAGGTCACAGTGAATGACGGGCATACCTAAGCCTCAACGAGCATCCTCTGAAGCTCTAGCCTCAGGTGGTAACAGACCTCTCAGGAAGGTCATTAAATGTCAGAATCATATGAGTCTCCTTTTCTCATTTGTCCTTCCTTTCTGCCTGGCGAAATGAATTCATTTTCAGGATGCACCTTAAGACGCTCATATTCCAGGAATTTTTCTGACTCCAGTGTGAAGTGTGTGCAAATGGTAAATGTTCTGGCATTTTTGTGGGAGACCCTTTGGAGGCTCTGGAATGCTTTCACAGCAATCCTTCCTCTGCACGGGAAGAAAACGTGGGTGACAGGCAATGACCATGTCCTTAAGCAAGGGAGAGATGCGTTGTGTGTGTGTGTCGCTTTGCAGAAGATGGACTTTGCAGATTTCAATAGAGGCAAGAAGAGGGGTGGGCGCTGTTTCCACCTGCCCCGGGAGAAGCCCCTTTTTGTCTAGAAATTATCTATGCTTTCCTTTGTAATACTTTTGGAAGAATAGAAAGACAAGCCTATTTTCTCCATGAGATAACAATTTTTTGATTGACTATGGTCTACTGAACCAGCCTGAAATGATGCTACAATTGTGCTTGGATGTCACTGTTGACCCAGTAGTACAGTCCTCATGACAGTAATGAAGGGATTCAGATGCAGCTGTGATCTGAGGGGCCCAGAAAGAGGGTGTGTCCAGAAGCATGGCAGAGAGGCTCACTGCGGGAACTCTCCCTCTGACGGTGTCCAAAAGGATGTGGAGGAGGTCGAGGTAAGGCCATTTGCAAAAGGCACCTTGGAGTTAAAAAAATCTTACAGAGCTGATAGATAATTTATAGGCAGGGAAAGTGAGTTGGAAAAGTCACCAAATAGTAGATTAATGATTCCATTATCAAATATCTTGGGTTTAGCTTTCTGGAAATTGGTGTTCTTCACTTTAAAAATGACAGCTGGCCTTTTCTATAAACATCGCTGCCTCTGGCTTTTCCTCTGAAGTTGGAGTTACTTGGTGCACTGTGAGGCTGTAAGATGTATGGAGAGGCTCTGGGGTTCATCACAGAGCTTCCAGAAGCAACCATCTGTTTTTTTCCCTGTTGGCTGTGACATTCCCTAGCTAAAGGGTTAGTGGACACTTTAGTGTTCTCAGTCTTCCTAAAACCAGGCGAGGAATTCTTCCCAGACTGGAAGGTGCCCCAGAATGAGCAAGAAGCAAGATTAAAAAAAAAAAAATTATTGGAGTGTAGTTTCTTCACAATGCTGTTAGTTTCTGCTGGTAGCAAAGTGAACCCGCTACTTGTGCACATATAGCCCCTCTGTTTAGATTCCCTTTCCGTGAAGGTCACCACAGAGCGCTGAGTGGACTTCCCTTTGCTATACAGCAGGTTCTCATTAGTTATCTGTTCTATACAAAGTATAAAAAATGGACTTCCCTGGTGGCTCCGACGGTAAAGCATCTGTCTACAGTGCGGGAGACCTGGGTTCGATCGCTGGGTCAGGAAGATCCCCTGGAGAAGGGAATGGCAATCCACTCCAGTACTCCTGCCTGGAGAATTCCATGGACAGAGGAGCCTGGTAGGCTACAGTCCACGGGGTCGCAAAGAGTCGGACATGACTGAGGGACTTCACTCTATACAAAGTCGTGTGTGTATGTCAGCCTCAATCTCCCAACTCATCCACTCCCACCTCCCTCCTTGGGATCCATAAGTTTGTTCTCCACATCTGTGCCTCTGTTTCCACTTTGAAAATAAGTTCATCTGTACCATTTTTCTAGACTCCACATATAAGCAATATTATACAATATCTGTTTTTCTCTTTCTGACTTGCTTCACTCTGTATGACGGTCTCTAGGCCTACCTGTGTCTCTGTCAATGGTAATGTTTAATTCCTTTCTGTGGCTCTTTTGATCTCAGTGGGGCTTCAAAAATATGGATGGCCAAGGTCATGTGTCACATAGCCTGGGCATGTGGCATTGGGGGCAGGTGGTCATGCATGTGAGGTCACGGCTGCCCCTCCCAGCCTCTGAGTGAGGGCAGGTGGCATGCTCTCGGGCCTGCCCATCATCTTAGCCTTCCTATGCCAGCCTCTGAGTGTGGGAAGGTGGCATGCTCTCGGGCCTGCCCATCATCTTAGCCTTCCTATGCCAGCCTCTGAGTGAGGGCGGGTGGCATGCTCTCGGGCCTGCCCATCATCTTAGCCTTCCTATGCCAGCCTCTGAGTGTGGGAAGGTGGCATGCTCTCGGGCCTGCCCATTTACCATGCCAGGCGGGCAGCATGTGTTCAGTCAGTGATGCTGGAGGAAGAGTAATGAGCGCCAGCTTCGGCTGAAGTTGGGTGCCAAGCTTCCTTTCCCCCACTACCCTGTGATGCCTCCATGGGCCTCATCTCGTTGGCCTCTGGAGTTCTCTATATCTTATAGGCTCTGCATGGGGTGAGTGAGTTGATGCTATGGAATGACGCAAAATAAGCTCTCACTGGCATTTGGGGATGAGCAGAAGGTCACATCTTGACTTTGTCCTTCAATTAGAGGGCCACCATCTGCAGGAAATTTTCTCTAATTTCCCCAGCAAGGACAGATTCTTCCTGTCCATCTGGGGCTTTGTAAAAGACCACAGGATAACACTGTTGCCCACATTGTGTTTCAGTGTTAACGTGTGTGTCATTTCACCGAAGTTGGGAGCATTTTAAGGGATTAGAATTGAGACTGATCCATTCTGTTGACAACAGCATGAGGTATTGAATGGAGGGATGGATGAATGTGATTGGGATGTGGGATTAGAAAAGGATATGCAAGGAGATGCTTCCATGGGTGGAAACCACAGTGGCCCAGACCAGGCCCCACCGACCTGGCCAGAGGCTGCTCACCTGTGCAACTCCTGGGCCTGGACAGAGGGGCCTGGTAGGCTACAGTCCACGGGGTCCCAAAGAGTCACCTTTGGGCCACCTTTGGAAGCTTGTTTGAACTCTGGTTTCAGAGACAGGCTCCCTCCCTCCTGGGTGCTGCATGTAGAGAAACTAATAAACACGGGAGAGTGAAGAAAGTCATCCAGAGGAGCGTGTGGCGCTGGCGTGTTTCACGGGACATCGTGCGGCCTTTCCCCCTTCCTCCGGAAGGCAGGAACTAGGCTTGTCAGCATAGCCCTAACCCTAACCTGCAGAGGAGCCCTCTGCCCACTGCCACCAGTTCATGCCTCCTGGCACACTGTGGCTCCCATCCATGTGCACAGAGGCAGGGAGCAGGTGGCTCTGGGGGCAGCGGCTTCCCTGGAAGCACATGCTGCCCCAGAGCAGAGGCTTCCACAGTCCAACCAGCACTCTGTGATGAGTCCCAGGGGCACAGGCTCAGAGGCGGGTTGCTTGTGGAGGACCCCCTGGTGTGCCAGAAGGCTGCCAAAACTGCTGTGATTGCTCTGCTAGAGGCAGGTTCAGAGTCCCAGGAACACAGAAGGAAGGAACCTCCTCTGATTCAGGGAGTTAGAGGTGGGGGAGACCACGTGGAGAAGACGGCACGTGAGTTGGATCTGAGAGGATGCGTACGACTAGGAGTTGAGAACGAGGGACAGAGAAGGAGAGACGATGACCTGAGCCAAGGCCGATGAGCCCAGGGATGCTCGTGTATAGCGAGCAGAGGGTCCTGAGGAGCAGGTAGGTGTGGACCCCGGGGCTGTGGCAGATGATTCAGGGTCTTCAGTGCTGCTGCCTCAGAGACAGGAGGCACGGCGATAAACTAATGTGTGCGGGTGGTCCTGGGACCAGAGCCCAGGCAGGAGAGGTGGGCTCCGGAGCCTGATGGCACAGGAAGAAAGTTCACAGCTAGCTCCAGGCATGCATGACACGCGCGCAAAGGCAGACCAGCCTACAGCTCCTCCCCTCATCAAATGACAGATGGAATGTCTACGGCTTCATCTGACTCGAGGAGTCTGAATCTTTCAGGATTAGAACCAACATTTTTCTGTTGCATTAGTCTGCCTTTGTGCCTTGTGCACAGATGCTAAAACATAAATCCAGCTGAGCTCAGGAAAGGTTTGCTCAAAGGGAAAATTGGTTTTGTGACTTGCAAAATTGATGAATTTGGACTAAAATCACTGAGTTGCAGCTCTTTGTGAGTTCTATAATAGCTGTAAGAAGGCAATTGAGAATAGCGATAAAAGCATGGGCTCTGGAGCCAGCCCACCAGTGTTCCAGTCCCAGCTTTGCCACTCAGCAGCTGTGTGACTTTGGGCAACTACTTAACCTCTCTTGTACTTCAGCTCTTGCCTTATAAAAAGTGTCTAGCTTAATAGTAGTATCTAGCTCCCAGCATTGTTCCCGTGATGAGAACTGGACCCAATCAGCACTACATAGAAGTTAGCTTTTACTTTTATTGCTGTTGATGCCAAATTCAAACAATTTGGTATTAGTAAATGTAAGGGAACAAAACTTAGGGGAGGTTGAAAGGAAAGTAATTTAATGATAAATCCAGGCAAAAAGCCTGTGTGTAAAATTAAACATGAAAAAAATGCCTGGCTAGTAAAAAACGAAGTACTGTTTCTGGCAGAAGCGTTATTTTCCATTGTAAATACTGTGGTTATTAAGTCCTTGTGTGATTTTTGGCATGTTTTCATTTTTTTGGAGGATATTTTCAATAGTTTTGTTTTCTTCTCACTACCCTTACATGACTTCATAATGCTATTTGGGGGAAATGATGGGAGCTAAGAGGTCTTGATAGAGAACAGTGAACGTATAATCTTAGAGTTTTAACAGTGCTGTCACTGGTGTTATCAGAGTGCGGCTTCTAGTGTGCTTTTTGCCACATATAAGATGTGACATTTTCTGAGAAATGTATTATACTTTATAATGTTACAAGAAAAGAATCACAGACTCGGATTTTTTAAAAATTAAATATTTTTAATTGGAGGATAATTGCTTTACAATATTGTGCTGGTTTCTGTCATATATCAATATGAGTCAGCCATAGTTATACGTATATCTCCTCCTTCTTGAGTCTCCCTCCCAGGTCCAGCTTGGGATTTTGTTATAAATATATTGACAACATATTATAGTTTGAATTTTCTTTTTCTAATTTTACTTGCTAACTCTTTCATGACAAAGAAATTGTAGCACACAATATCTTATATATTTGGAACGGCTAAGAATGACTGGGATAAAAGCACAGAGCATTATTTCTATGCTTTTTATCTAAAAAGCCTTTCTATAATATCACTCTGGATATAAGAGTAACATTTGAGATTGATAATTCACTTTATTATTTGTCTATGTTTACCTGCTTTCAATGAAAAAACTCAAATTGAACGGATAGATGATTTCCATGTATCCAGACAATTGACAGTATTACGCAAAGTGAATTCTGTAACTGATTTAACTTGTTTTACTCACATGTTTAAAACTGTGTGGACACGTTCTTGATCTACATCCTAAATTTTAAGGGCAGTGGAAGAAACAATATTTCTCAAACAAGGACTATCCTGAAAGTTTGGTTCCAAATGCCATTATTTATCTATTTTCCCCAATATGTTCTGGTTCTTTTGCTTCAAAGGGTCTTTTGCTTTCAATTTTCTTTTGATGACTTTCTACCTGCCAAATACAGCCCTCTAGTACATTTTCCTGTGGTTCACTTTTCCGCCCAAGTAGGAACAGTCTTAAATTATTGGGCACATTCATCTCATTGAGCCAGCTTAGCGTGAGGCAGCTGCAGCGGAGAGTGGGGCTTTGAGTCACCCTAGACCTTGTTTTGGATGTTGTCCAGGAGGTTATGGGAAGAAGCTTGTTTTGAAGCTGATTTAACATCTCATGGGGTCCCTATTATTATGTAACACTTATAAAGAGCTGAGACCCATGTGGCTCAGTCCCAGAGCAGCACTGTGGTCAAATGAACACAGTCCGGCTACTAATAGCTATTTCAAAATAATTCTTTGCTTATGTTTCTGAAAAAGAAGAAGGGGGGGTGGAAAAGGGGGCAGGGGAGGAGGAGGAGAAGCAGGAGAGGGAGGAAGAAGCCACAGAGCTGGAACCTCTTTTTGTTTCTCAGACTGCCTCAGGCTGGTTAGCTGTTTGAAACCCCCTTTAACCTCACCACCCAACCCCAGCCCCCTCCAAACTGTCTCTTTCCTCCTTGAGCGTTATTGATTATTCCAAGTGCTGAGTTAATAAAGTTACAAAGAATCTAAGTGGCAGAAAAGAAGCTTCTTGCAGGAGCGAGCTTGAGGGGGAGCATGCCAGAGCAGGGTGGGAGAGCCAGAGGGCTCCTTGATGAGCAGGCCGAGGGGAGGCTGGGACGGCAGCCATCGATGTGAGAGCGGATTCTGCACACCTGGAAACTCTAGTTTACTTTCTCTTTTTCTAATAATGTCGTGCTTATTAATAGCTGCAGAGACCCCTTTCTCTGCATGTTAGAAGGGGCCTGGGCTGTTTCCATGGGATGCTTTCTTGTAACTGGAAACCAGCACATCCCAGCAATACTCTTCAGGAACGTTCCCCACTTCCTACCACTCAGGTTTTTTTCCCCCACTGAGAAGCTTCCCCTCAATAATATTTATAGACGATTCTTCCTGGCAATGTAAAAGAATTTCCCTGTTGCTTTCTAACCGAAAGCTGCAGATGCGTATAGTTGCTGGGGGAGCTCACCTACTTGGCAAGGAAGGAAGGAAGGGAGAATATATAGTGACTGTGATGTTGGTGAAACCGACTAGTCAACGAAGAAGGAAATTCTGGTGGCCAAGAAGCCTCGAGGGAGAAGACATGGCACAGAGCCTGTGTCATAAACCTGGTGTCCATCGAGGTCTTCTCTGCTGGTTTTTACCACGTCGCCTTCTCTGAGTTGGTGTGTCTGAGTCAGGGCAAGGCGTCAGAACTCACCATCCAGGCGATCATCCTGAACGTAGAAGAAAGCCCTTGGGAACCCAGCGTGGAGAGGAGGAGCGCTTCTCGAATAAATCCACTCTTTCCGCTGCGCACGTGTGAGACGAGCAGGGCGCACTTGCCCGTGGCCGTGGCTGTCGTTGCCTTTGGTGAGCGCCTTCTTACCCAGAACCTGGCTGACCTGCTGAGCACGGATGTCCTTCTCCAGGTCCCGTTCCATTTAATGTCGTGCTGATCGATGGCTAAGTAGCCTCATGTTCAGCAAATGGAGGCACAGAGATTTACATTCTCTGCGGAAGGTGACGACACTGGGACTCGGTGGCAAATCCAGGCGTGTGGCGCCCACGTCTGGGCCCCTGGCCCCTCGCTGTATCGCAATGAAACAAGCCTGGGGGCCCACCCGGGGGCCCCCCCGCACGCTGCACCGCGGGCGGCGGCATGGCAGCCCGTGGTCTCCCGGTCAGTCTCCGCGGTTGGGCAGCGCCGGCCACCGTGCGTTGTCTCCAAGAGGCTGCTGGAATGTGGCGCCTCAGCGCGTCTTAGACCTGTTTTGCTAAGTGTGCTTTTATGTGCCCGTTTGAATTTAGGGAAAAATCCCGAATTTCTCGATTGCTCCAAGGAGAGGAAGACCTGAAGGAGCAGCGGCTTTCACCTTGAAGCCGGGCCTGCGCTGCAGTGTGTCTCCCAGGCCAGCTCTGCCACTAGCACTTTGGGACCAAGCGGGAGGCAGGCCCAGGGACTGCGGGTGTGTGTGTGGGGGGGGCATTGTAAATGAATACTGTAATTTGGTTGCATTTTCTAATAAATGACTGCACAACTGTGCTTTTAAAAGTTGCAAAGATATGACTTCCATCTTACCAGAAATATTCTTGTCGTGGGACAATAAGTTGATCCTGTAAAATGTGGTGAATATTACCCACCTTGAAAATTCTTTTTTGTTATTCTTTTAGGATTAGAATGACTGTAGTACATATAGAATGTCCCTGGCAGATAGTAGATATTTAATAATGAATAATAGCTATTATAAAAAAGCACATAAATTATCTAGCTTATACCCTGCCCCGCCCCCCCCCCCCCCCATTGTAAGTACTTGGTTGGACAGTTGGCAATTTGTTACTTGAAATAGATTATAAAGAATTTTAATGAATGCAAACCATAATAAACCTTCAAACTCCAGAATTTTTAAGTCAAGGGTTGATTTTTTTCATGTGTCTTCATATAAACATTGGGCTTCCTAGGTGGCTCAGTGGTAAAGAACCCGCCTGCCAGTGCAGGAGACAGTAGACATGAGCTGGCTCCGGGTGGGGAAGATCCCCCGGAGGAGGAAAAGGCAGCCCCTCCAGTGCTCTTGCCTGGATAATACCAAGGACAGAGGAGCCCGGTGGGCTACAGCCCGTGGGTCAAAAAGAGATGCGACTGAGTGTGCACGCACAATCACGATAACGTAAATATCACCCTTCTCAAGGTTTCTGAATAAAAAAGGAAAACTGGAGTCTCCTTACTTGGGCCCACAAGGTTTTCCCCAAGTGCGAGATCAGTTCCTAACTCATCTCAGCCCTCTTAGCTTCTAGGTGTTTCGTGGCTCCGTTATCTTCCCTGAGCTCTTACTGCTTGTTCAGGCTCTGAAAGATCAGCTCCATCCCAGCCTTGGTCTTGCTGGGAAAAATACTATGCACCCCTCCTCCTGGATTACTTATTATCTTTCCCTTTGAGTCTTCCCAAAGGACTAGTTACTCACTGAGTAATACAGTGTTCTTTCACATTGTCCTCAATTAAACTCTGACCAGTTCATCCTTAGAAGTGACCAATTTAATCATCTAAGGATCAACATATTAGAGTTGCTGGAAATAGGCATTTATGACGCTTATTGGAAATACAAGCCAGTGTTTGGAATCTGGTGTCAAATTATTGCAACCAGGTCAGATCTCTCATATTATTGTCTGAGATAATATTTTTTTTCCCTAATATTTGCCTAAGAATGAAAGAATTTCCATTTAGGTGTCAGACTTGCTCCACTCTACTACTTTCCAACATAGGAAAGAAAGGCCAGAAGCAAGCAAGCTGGCAAGAAAGAGGAGGAAAGGTGCAAACAGGAAGAAGGAAGAAAAGAAGCAGAGAAGGAGCGCTGTAGCAAAACCCAGGTGGTTCCGCGGTAGAGAATCTGCCAGCCGGTGCAGGAGACTCAGGCAACGTGGGCTTGATCCCTGGGTCAGGAAGCTCCCCTACAGAAGGGAATGGCACCCCGCCCCAGTGTTCTTGCCTGTATAATCTCACAGCAGAGGAGCCTGGCGGGCTACAGTTCACGGGGTTGCAAAGAGTTGGACACAACTGAGCCACGGAGTACAGAGCCAAACCTGTAATGAGATTTCCATTTCTGGCAGTCTGACTGACTAGGTATCTGGAAAAACCACACCAGTATAGAACACAAAAAAATACTGGATAAAATGTCACAGAATTTCAATGCATGTTAAACATATGTGAAAATTAGGACTACCCTTCTTCCCTGGTTGCTCAGATGGTAAAGAATCTTCCTGCAATGCGAGAGAGAGAGAGCTGGGTTTGATCCCCGGGCCAGAAAGATCCCCTGGAGAAGTGAATGGCAACCCACTCCAGTATTCCTGCCTGGAAAATTCCATGGACAGAGGAGATTGGTGGGGCTACAGTCCATGGGGTTACAAAAAGCTGGACACAATTGAATGACTAAGACATACACACAGAGGTCAGAAATGATAAGGAAGTTCAAAGCTGGAAAGGCGAGAAGGCCTCATCCTGTTTTCTCCTGGGAGTGGAGTCGGGGCAGGCATTTGACTCTAGGCTGGAACCTGCTGCTGCTCCTGCTGCTAAGTCGCTTCAGTCGTGCCCGACTCTGCGCGACCCCAGAGACGGCAGCCCACCAGGCTCCCCCGTCCCTGGGGTTCTCCAGGCAAGAACACTGGAGTGGGTTGCCACTTCCTTCTCCAATGCATGAAAATGAAAAGTGAAAGTGAAGTCGATAGAACCTAGAGCTTGGTTTTTTTATAGGCTTTACAGTAGGATGAAAGAGAGAGTCTGGGATCTTATCAAGGCTCTAGGGTAACTAGAGTTTCACATAAAGCTGGGATTTGAAAAGATAACTTCAGTGGATAAACCTAGCCAACACCCATTCTCTATAGCAGCACTCTTAAAGAGAACTTTCTGGGATCATAGAAATGCTTTGTATCTGTAGCTATGTGCGGGCATTGAACTCTTGAATGTTACTCGTGTAACTGAACAGCTATGCTAGAAATTTTATTTGTCTTATTAATCTTAACTTATTGTCACAGATTTAAATGTTAATAGTGATTGCCACACTGAACAATCCAGCCCTGGAGTCTAGAGCAAGGACGTGCAAACTGCAGCTATCATCCAAATTGAGCTCACCGCCTGATTTTCTAAAGTTTCACTGGAGCACAGAGTAAGGGAAGAAGAAACCCCTTTCTTCTACCTGCTTATGTCCAGGGCCGGGGTCTTGTGAATTAAATTGACCAAAGACAGATTAACAAGGGAAAAGACTTTACTATGTATGCTCATAGGACCTTCACAGGGAAGAAGCAAAAACCCAAAGAGATGATAGACCTGGGGGCTTAGTTACCGTTTCAACAAAGGGCAACAAACTGTGAAGTGACAAGACAGAAAAATGAGCTTGCATTCCAGTTCAGTTCAGCTCAGTCACTCAGTCGTGTCTGACTCTTTGTGACCCAGGAATCGCAACACACCAGGCCTCCCTGTCCATCACCAACTCCTGGGGTTCACTCAAACTCAAGTCCATCGAGTCAGTGATGCCATCCAGCCATCTCATCCTCTGTTGTCCCCTTCTCCTCCTGCCCACAATCCCTCCCAGCATCAGAGTCTTTTCCAATGAGTCAACTTTTTGCATGAGGTGGCCAAAGCATTGAAGTTTCAGTTTCAGCATCAGTCCTTCCAATGAACACCCAGGACTGATCTCCTTTAGAATGGACTGGTTGGATCTCCTTGCAGTCCAAGGGACTCTCAAGAGTCTTCTCCAACACCACAGTTCAAAAGCATCAATTTTTTCGGTGCTCAGCTTTCTTCATAGTCCAACTCTCACATCCATACATGACAACTGGAAAAACCATAGCCTTGACTAGACAGACCTTTGTTGGCAAAGTAATGTCTCTGCTTTTGAATATGCTATCTAGGTTGGTCATAACTTTCCTTCCAAGGAGTAACCGTCTTTTAATTTCATGGCTGCAATCACCATCTGCAGTGATTTTGGAACCACCAAAATAAAGTCTGACACTGTTTCCACTATTTCCCCATCTATTTCCCATGAAGTGATGATCTTCGTTTTCCGAATGTTGAGCTTTAAGCCCACATTTTCACTCTCCTCTTTCACTTTCATCAAGAGGCTTTTGAGTTCCTCTTCACTTTCTGCCATAAGGGTGGTGTCATCTGCATATCTGAGGTTATTGATATTTCTCCCAGCAATCTTGATTCCAGCTTTTGCTTCTTCCAGCCCAGTGTTTCTCATGATGTACTCTGCATAGAAGTTAAATAAGCAGGGTGACAATATACAGCCTTGACTTACTCCTTTTCCTATTTGGAACCAGTCTGTTGTTCCATGTTCAGTTCTAACTGTTGCTTCCTGACCTGCATATAGGTTTCTCAAGAGGCAGGTCAGGTGGTCTGGTATTCCCATCTCTCTCAGAATTTTCCACAGTTGATTGTGATCCACACAGTCAAAGGCTTTGGCATAGTCAATAAAGCAGAAATAGATGTTTTTCTGGAACTCTCTTGCTTTTTTGATGATCAAGCAGATGCTGGCAATTTGATCTCTGATTCCTCTGCCTTTTCTAAAACCAGCTTGAACATCTGGAAGTTCACGGTTTACATATTGCTGAAGCCTGGCTTGGAGAATTTTGAGCATTACTTTACTAGCATGTGAGATGAGTGCAATTGTACGGTAGTTTGAACATTCTTTGGCATTGCCTTTCTTTGGAATTGTAATGAAAACTGACCTTTTCCAGTCCTGTGGCCACTGCTGAGTTTTCCAAATTTGCTGGCATATTGAGTGCAGCACTCTCACAGCATCATCTTTCAGGATTTGAAATAGCTCAACTGGAATTCCACCACCTCCACTAGCTTTGTTCATAGTGATGCTTTCTAAGGCCCACTTGACTTCACATTCCAGGATGTCTGGCTCTAGGTGAGTGATCTCACCATCGTGATTATCTGGGTCATGAAGATCTTTTTTGTACAGTTCTTCCGTGTATTCTTGCCACCTCTTCTTCATATCTTCTGCTTCTGTTAGGTCCATACCATTTCTGTCCTTTATTGTGCCCATCTTTGCATGAAATGTTCTCTTGGTATCTCTGATTTTCTTGAAGAGATCTCTAGTCTTTCTCATTCTGTTCTTTCCCTCTATTTCTTTGCATTGATCGCTGAAGAAGGCTTTCTTATCTCTCCTTACTATTCTTTGGACCTCCGCATTCAAATAGGAATATCTTTCCTTTTCTCCTTTGCATTTCGCCTCTCTTCTTTTCGCAGCTATTTGCAAGGCCTCCTCAGACAGCCATTTTGCTTTTTTGCATTTTGGGGCGTGGCAAATTGTGGAGAGGTAAACATGCAAGGAAACTAGTGGAAGATCAGGTTTTAAAGGTTTGTCCAGACTCAAGCTGGTGCTTTCCCAGTGATGAGAGTCATCAGTTCTTTCTGGGACACAGGAGTGCACGGGTGATATCTTCACAGAAGGAAATGTATGCCCTGCTGTTAGGCAGAAGGGGGAAGTGTAGCGAGTGCCCCCTGCATTTGCTGTTTCTCAATTCCTTTCAGCTAAAAATAACCCAGATGCCAAGGTGGCAGAGTTTGGTTGCTGTCTTGTCCTCCCCTCCAACAGCCACACCCGTTTGTCAGGTATTCTCTGTGACTAGTTTGCAAAAGAAGAGCAGGACTGAGTAGCTGCAATGAGGGTCGTATGGACAACAGAGACGAACACGGTTCCTGTCTGATCCTCTACAGAAAAAGGTTACTGACTCCTGGTCTCAAGTATTAGACTGAGGTAGGACTGGTCTTGCTTTTGAGTGGAGGGAGCGATAAAGGGGGAAAAAATCAATCCTTAGATTCAGAAAGGTCAGAAAACCAGGCAATATTTAATAAAACTCTCATCAAGAAATATAGGAAAGGTCCAGAATCTCAAAGACAAAGAAAAGACCTTACATGCTGAGAGTGGGAGAGAAGCGAGCAAGAGAGAAAAATACCACTGTATTTCTTCAAAGCTAAAAGGGACATTTTAACAATCGAACATGTTCACATTTGTAACCAGTAGATGGAAACTGCTGTGTCATAGTTGCTTTGACAGTATTTTTCTTTCTCAATAATAAATGGGAAAGTGGTGTAACCAGCAACTGGTTATATATTGGGTCTAATGAAATGTGGTACCTGCAAAGGAGTGACAGCCATACTGAGAGCTGATTTCTCACCTGTAAGAGCAGAAAATGGTCGTGGGACTTTTCTAGTGATGTCCTAGGTGGATTTTTTCTAATTAGTTTAAACTTGTCAGCTTATTTAATCTCCACAAAGCCTTATGAGGTAAGCTGTTATTAATCTTAAGTTTATAAACTGTAAATGTTTATTGCTTTATAGAAAAGAAGAACTGAAGCAGAATCAAGATTCAGATTTACACAGACCCAGTGGTCTTAACAGGTATATGCTGATGTCTCTGCAAAAAAAGAGACAGGGAAAATCAGAGAGCTGACATAAAGTTACATAGCCTGTGGTGTTATTTTTCAAGAAGAAAGGCAAAACCAATGTTACATTTCTGTAAGATACTTTTCGGGAAGAAGGAAAATGACTCATGAGAAATGTCTGTGAGAAGAAATCATGCAAGAAGAAATACAGCGCAAAGAAAGCAGTAAAACTGGGTGAAAATGCAAACAACGTAGACTCTATTGATGACGCCCAGTGTTTAGTGCTTAAAGAAAACAAATGAAACCTACATTCTGTGGAAGACCAAGCAAGCTGGAAATGGAATGAGCAGATTTAAAACATTCTAATGTTCTTTAATGATTTGGAAGAAAGATAAATGTGCTAATATACTCTGAACTGTTTTCAGTTCGATGTCTATAACGATTTAAAGAATACCAATTCAAAAATATAGAAATTAACTGTAAAACTTCATGGAAAAGTAAAATGAGGAGTTAAAGACAAACGAAACCCTCTACTAGTCTGAAAGGAGGAAAATAAAGAAAAAAACAAAAACACAGAAATAATGTAGCAGAAGTAATACGTGTATCCATAATCATAAAAAGTAAATGTTATCTTTTCTTTAGTTTAAAACAAAGCTCACATTAAATAAAACAAAATGCAGCCGTAGAATGATTACTGAGAGACCCACGTACTAGAGTGGGTGCCATTGCCTTCTCCAACCTAAAGCATAAGGACACTAAAAGTTCAAATAAGAAGGTTGGGAAAGTGTACCAGACATGTAGTAACTAAAAAAGAGCTGGTCTAGTTACAGTAGTAACTTAAGAAAGATTTTAAGGAAAAATGCCTTACTGGAAAAAAAGAGGATTACTATTAACAAAGTATTCCATTTCTAGGAAAATATAATTTTAAGATATAAACCTGAGCTCACCTAATAAGTCATTATTATACAGACCATATTCTTCTTTAAAAAATATATTTCACTGTCACCAATTAACAATATTATATTTTCAGGTGGATAGCAAAGTGACCCAGCCACGCATATACATGCGTTCATTCTCCCCGAAACCCCCCACCCATCCAGGCCGCCACATGATATTGAGCAGAGTCCCCTATGCGGCACAGTAGGACCTTGTTGGCTATCCATTTTAAATATAGCAGTGTGTACATGTCGATCCAAACTTCCTGTCTCTTTCCCCCATTCTCCCTCACTGGCAAATTCTAAGTTCATTCTCTAAGTCTGTGAAGCTGTTTCTGTTTTGTAAGTAAGTTCATTTTTATCATTTCTTTTTAGATCCCGTATATAGGGGGTGTTATTACAGTATTTCTCCTTTTCTGTCTGACTTCCTTCACTCAGCATGGCGATTTCTAGGTCCACCCATGTTCCTGCAAATGGCATTATTGCCTGGGTGCTCAGGGCATTGAAAATTTCAATCTTACGTAAAGACTTTGAGAGGTTCACAATAAAACTAGAAAACTAATTAAGAGGTATAAAAATTGGAGTGGAACAATATGAATATGATCATTTGCGTATATACTGTCGTCTATATGTTAAATCTTACAAATACAGGCATAATTATTAGAATTAATATGAGAACTTAGCAAATATATTAGATATAAAATCCATATACAAAAGTCATTTGTATTCTGTACACTAAAAATAGCATTAGTAATCATTATTAATATAATACATTTGAAATTTATGAGCATAGTGATTAATGACATGAACTCAGGTTCAAATTCTCCATCGTTTCTAGTCATGTGACTTTCGGCACATTATTTAACCTCTCCACAGCCTACTCTCTTTATCTGTAAAACAGGATAACAGGGTAATAATTATACCTACCTGATATGTTTGCTAAAATAGTCATGCAAAATGTGGAGACCGGTACTTGGCTTTAGTAATCGGTATGTACCGCTAATGTGAAAGGTAAGACACAAAACTTTCAGAAGGACACACATAGAAGAATGTCTTCATGACTTCCAGGATTTGGAAAGATTTCTCAACAAAATACAAAACACACACACCAGAACTAGAAAGGGTAATAAAGCCAACCACATTGCAATCAAGAACTTATGTTCATCAAAAGTGCCATGCAAGAAGTGAATAGACAAGCCACGAACAGAAATGATAATCTCCATAGCTGTAACCACAAAGGACTTACATTTAGTGCATATGTATAAATCTGCAAACCAAAAGAACCCAATAGAACATCTCAAGATAGATTTTGTAGAAGAAGAAGTATCAAAAGTCATTCAGCATATGGAAAATGCTAAACCTCATTAACTATCAGGGAAATGCAAATTAAAACCACAACATAAAATTTTAAATCCCACAACTAGGCAAAACTGAAAGTATGACCATACCAGCTGTTGGTAAAATAGGAAGCCATGCATTGCTGGTGGAAGTAGAAAATAATCATTTTGGAAAAAAAATATGGCATAACCTATTAAAACTGAATATGTGATTACCTAATCATCTGGTAATTTGTCTCCCGAGTATAAACCTTATGACTTGCTTGATATTAATTTTCCAGTCATATTTTTCTAATTAATAAAATAAAATATTCAAAACCTTTGTGCATATATGTATACAAATATATGTGTATATATATTTATACACACACATACATATGTTCATGTTGCCGTATCTCTCTCTCAGTGATCTACCTACCTGTTTTTCTCTCTGACTAGCCAAATACTAATACCTCTTTTTAAGAACCTATATTTTAGTTTCTTAAAAAGTTTGAAGAAGCATTAATACTTGTAACGTATTTTTTTTTTTTGAAAACTTTTTGGTTTTATGCAAATTTTCTCATTTATTACCAGATGGATGAGCAAAATATTCTCTTACACACCTGTAGCATCCCTTGTGTTTGGCATAAACTCTTGTTTTCAGTTTTAGTTTGAGGCATCTTTTCGCATTTTGTTATTGATGGATTTGTTCGATGATATGCACTGAAGGACTGGCATAGGACCCTTGTGGACGTTGGGAAGTGTCTTCCGTTTACAGCAAGGTCTGTCTGATTTTTACTGATATATTGTCTGACGCCTGAAGGACTCTGACAGTCACGTGTTTCTCCTGGATTATCTACTTCATGCTCGTGCTGCGGTTTCATGCGATTTCGGTGCTTTTAAGCTTTAGACCCCGCTGGCTTTGTTGCGTTACTGTGGCCCCCGTTGTGTCTTCTCCTGACTCCTGTCTGATCCACCTCCTCCCTGTCTCTGAGTTGCTTCGGTGAGGAAGTCCTCATCTCTGCAGCCTAGAGTACTTTCACCCCAACTGAATGTCTCTCATTTACATACTCTAATATCTCAGATACTTGTTCTTACTCCCATCTTCTCATTTTCTGTTTTGAGTTTTTTCAAATGGCTATTTTTTTTCCTATAGTCACTAAATGGCCTATGCTGTCTTTGAATTTTTTTCTCTTGGTCGTTGAAAAGGTGTGCCACCTCTTTATTTCTTTGCGAGGCAACATGGAGGACTGGAGGGCTACAGTGTATGTGGGAGGGGCTGTGGAGTTTCCCGCAAGGAGCTCACCTTTTAAAGGCTGGCGCTTCATGGGCTGGTGGAAGAGGAGGCAGCAACAGGCTGCCAGGGACCCACGCTGGGACACTGAGGCTGCCAAGAACACGCCACGTAGCTGTCCTGCCATGAACTTGCAGCCAACCCCGTCCAACCCAGCGATCGCCCAAGTGGTCCTGCTAATCAGGAGAGATGTTTCCATCTGACTCCCACATTTCCAGAGCACAGAGTCTCTCTTAATCAGGGCTGCGGTGACTGGTGCCCCGTGATGAGGGGTGCTTTGGGCTAAGGAGGTAGCTGTGCTCCCGGAGCTCTCTGAAAGCACCGCTCCAGCCTTGGCTGCTAAGCCCATGATGCTGGACCATGACTTCTGCGTGCTGAGGCCCGTTCCTCACACCTCCATGTGCCCTCTGTCCCCACACCTGCCTGGCATAGCGCTGTCCCAGCTCGACGGGGGCAGAAGACCTAGGGTGCTGCTCTCCTCCGTACAGACCACAGCGCTTCCAGGTGCAAAGGCAGTGAGTGAGCTGACTGCAGGGCTCTCCTCCCATCTGGACATTGTGCCCATGGCCAGAGGGCTTCCCACCTGGGTAGAGGCTTGGGGGCCAGGAACGTGGGGACCAAGCCTCAAGAGTGGTGGAGAGCTGGCGCTTCAGGCTGAATATCTTGGGTCTGAGCTGAGATCCATGAGTAGGAAGGAACCTGGGAAATTCAGGGAGTAGGGCTGGTAGGTGGGGCTGGGGAAGGGGCTACCTGAGAAGGCCTTGAGCGCTCTGCTGGTTGGAAATGCGCTGGTAAGGACCTTGATTGGAGGTGGGATTTGTTATGAAGGCATCATTATAATCCGAGAGGAAAAATGTTGGGATGAATTGAGGCAGGAAAAGTGGGTAAAGAGAAGGGAGAGGGCTGAAGAAATCTAAAAATGACAAACCAGAAAGGGTCTAGAAACTGATTGGAGGGTGGGCTGAGAGAGGAAATGCCCATGAAGTTTGGGGTGATGGTGACGCCATTTAAGGAGGGAGGAAGCACAAGGGGGACCAGGGCAGGAGGGACTGCAAGGGAAGGGCCTGGATTCTGGGGGCCGCCCCCCGGAACTAGAGGCTGGGGGAGGGCGATTGCACAAAAGAGGGGGTGAGGAAGCTGCAGGCCCTGCAGCTGCACGTTGCCCACCGGGGTTGGGGTCTCTCCCCTCTGAGCAGTTCTGCCGCCGGATGTGGGACATGATGTGAGAACAGGAAAGTGGCCCAGAGCTGTCAGGGACCTGCCTTTCTGGGAGCTGGCTGTGCTGACGGCCCCAAGGGGAGGAGGTACCAGGGGCTGCTGCCAGGAGATGCTGCTGAGGAAAACAAAAAGGAGTGAATGAGTGAAAGAAAAAAAAGAACGAACTGAAGGAATGAATGGCGGAGGAGAGGAAGGGAAGCAGGAATTCAGGGATTGTTTCTTAAGCTCTCGGCGCAGTTCTCACCACGCTGCACATACTGACTTCTTGTGATAAACCTACTTTGTCACCCTCAGCTTAAAGATGAGGAAACAGGTGTCACAAGGATAAGCCGCGATGGAGCCAGAAGTCAAGCCCTGGCAGCTGGGTTCAGACTGCTCATTCTATTGCTTGGTATGGGTGAATGAACGGAAGGTGGGGATGGGGATTCAGATGGCTTACTCACTGCACATTTAGTGATAAGGAAATTGCAACCTGAATGGTCTATAGGGGATTCATCTCTGCTGCTACAAGTCAGACAGTGGCTACTGTTGGCAGTGTGGGGGCTGGGAGGGCATTTGGGCAGAGCTTCTCTGGTGCCAGGCATTCCATTTCTTGCGCTCAGTGCTGACTCCTCAGGCTTGACACACAGGGAAGCCTGGATTATTTAAGTTTGAAGTCTGACCAACAGGCATGGCATCTTTGGGCAGTTTGGATTATGACTGATGGAATTAGTAGAACAACAGAGTGCGTCACTGAGCTAATAGATGCAGTGTGTCTGAAATCTGAGCATAATTTTAGACTCAGGCATAGAACTGTTGCCATGACTGAGGGAATCTGTTTGAACTTTCCAAGCTCCATGGGGCTGGAGACACTTGAACGCTAAGACAAGGCAGGTTGATGCTTCATTTCTCTGGGACACAATGGCCAAGAGGCAGTCTCCCTTGTCCAGCTGGCCTTGGGCAGGTTGCAATGGGAGTTCCATCCATGCGCAAGAACTTCTGGACACGATGACTTGGCTTCGTTCAGCCTTTGGCATTTTCATAAGCCTCTGTCTTCTTGCCTTGCTTTGAGTAAGTTCAGCTCAAACTCTGTGAGTTGCTTTTGGCTCTGGCCAAATTCTGCTGTTTAGAGATTTGTTTCTTTCTGATGCTCTGGGAGTCAACAATCTCTACAGGCACCGAGGAAGAACATGTGGCGAAGACAATGGAAAACAGACCCATGCCTGCTGAACATGGAGGTAGAAAGACTCCCCCTTTGAGTTATACGGGCGGCTCAGCTCAGGGTGCACAGCGCCAAGAGAGAACGCGCCCTGGCCCGGAGGTGGAATTCCTCGTGAGCAAGTGCCGCTCTTTGTATCTGGGTTCAATAAAGATAATTCACTTCATCCAACATAATCTTCAAGTATTCTGTGGCTCCTTTCCCAAGATCTTTCACCTACTTTTAAAATGCAACCAAGTGTGGATTTGGGCCTGGGCTGGAAGAAATGATGAAAAATTAGCAAGTTGAAGCTCCTTTTTTCGTTCTAGAAGACTCATGAAATTCCAACAAAAGGCGACAGGAAGCCCCACCTCTTACAATATCTGCCCCACTAGGCAGATAGCTGTTTGCATTCTTGTGATTTGAAAGGCTGAACTGTGTCTGCAAAAAGAAGAGGGAATTCCCCAGTTTCTCACTCAAGCTTGTAGTCATCAATGAAAAATTTGAGTGAGATCCCCTTTGACACCAGAACAAAGGACAGAAACATGTATTCTGACTTCTTGGAATTTGGCTGATAGTTACAGGGGCGTAAGTAAGAATACCAAGAAATGGTCTATTCTCATAAGACAGATGACACACGTTCACAACTAATATAGCACCTAAAAACACAGCTAAGATTTCCAGCTTGGTGAGGTGGAAACAACAGAACTTTCTTTCATAGCATCCTTAATTATTTTAAATTCTGTATTTATATATGTGTCTATTAGCTGATTTTTTTCCTCCAGATAGTTGTGGTTCCCTGACAACGAGGCCTTTTCTCCCCCCAACCCCCGCCCTGCCCCCCCCCACCATTTCTATTTACCAGCCCTAATACAGTGCCTGGAAGATTGTAGTTTTATAATTAGTATGTTGTTGTTCATTTGCTAAGTGACGTTTGACTCTTTGCAATCCCATGGACTGTAGCACGCCAGGCTCCCCTGTCCTTCACTGTCTCCCGGAGTTTGCTCAACTTCATGTCCATTGAGTCGGTGATGCCATCTAACCATCTCATCCTCTGCCACCTCCTTTTCCTCCTGCCTTCAATCTTTCTTTCCCAGCATCAGGGGCTTTTCCAATGAATCAGCTCTTCACATCAGGTGGTCGCATTACTGGAGTTTCAGCTTCAGCATCAGTCCTTCCAATGAATCAGGGTTGATTTCCTTTAGGATTGACTGGTTTGATCTCTTTGCAGTCCAAGGGACTCTCAAAAGTCTTCTCCAGCACCAGAATTAGAAAGCACCAATTTTTCGGTGTTCAGCCTTCTTTATGATCCAGTTTTCATATCCGTTCATGACTACTGGAAAAACCATAGCTTTGACTAGACTGATCTTTATTGGCACAGTAAAGTCTCTGCTTTTTAATATGCTCTCTAGGTTTGTCATAGCTTTCTTTTCAAGGAACAAACGTCTTTTAATTTCATGGCTGCAGTCAGCATCTGCAGTGATTTTGGGGCCCGAGAAAATAAAAATCTGTCAGTGCTTCCACTTTTCCTCCTATTTGCCATGAAGTGAGAAAAACTCCTGTCCTCTCAAAGCTTACATTTAATAGGGATGAGACAGACTTAGAAAAAAAGGGGGAAAGACCAATAGTAAACAATGAGGCGGGGAATATTATGGATTATGTGAGTATGTGTTTTTGGAAGACTGTGGAAAAGCACTGACGGAACTTATATTGAGTGGAGGAAAGGCTTCACTGAGGAGAGTCATTTGTGTAAGGTTACCAAGGGTTATAGATTTACGAGGGAAAAGCATTCTAGTCACACAAAATCACAAGTGCAAAGGCGATGCGACGGAAGCACAGCCCAAATTCAAAGACCAGCGCACCAGTCCGCGTGCTGAGAGCAGAAGGGGCAGGGGGCGGGGAGAACGGAGGAGATGACGTCAGAACGTGGGTCACGCGAGTCTTGCGGAAATCGGGTCACAGACTCGTGAGCTTTCGATGCCATTTTATTCTGAATAAAACGAGGAACCATGGGAACATGGGAGTAACTTGATCTGACTCGAGTTTTTATAGGACTGCTCTGGCTAATATGCTGAGAATTCATTAAAAGTCAGAAAGTGTGGCAGCACATAGACCAGTCAGAGGTTGTTATGTCCCAGAAGTAGAAGGTGGGGCCTTGGGCCTGAAGGTTGAGACGTGGTAGGATTCTGGATATATTTTGACATAAAGCCAATAGGTTTTCTGAGTGACCACATGCGGAATGAGAGAAACAGAGAAATCAGGATGCCTCCAAGACTTTTGATTTAAGCATATCTGGAAAGACGGAAATGGGAAACCTTTGTGATAGTAGGGGAGTTATACTGGGTTCTGTGCTCTGCTAAGCCTTAAATTTACCGGATATTGCCACGTTTCTCTCAACATGGTTGTCTCAATTACAGCTCCACCAGCAGGATATGAGCATTCTTATGTCTCTACTTTCCTCACAAGGATTGCTGGCTAATGGATGTTAAGGGATATTGTGTAGTTGTTCCAAGTTGTGTTTTCCTGATTGCCAGCGCAGTTGAACCCAATTCATACTATACTGACCTTTTGAATTTCCTGTCCTTTGAACTGTCTATTCATATCCTTTGTTCAATTTTCTGTTAGATTATCCTTTTTTTTTTTAACTGTGGAATCCCTTTATATACTTAGTATATTGCTTGTTATACCTCTTGCATATATCTTCTCTCAGTCTTGGGTTGATTTTAAATGTTAGTTATGATGTCTTAGGTTGTGGAGATTTGTGAACTTAATGTAGTCACATTCCTTTATCTTTGCCATTAGGTTCCTGATTTTTGCATCTAGCTGAAAAATTTCTCACTTTCCCTGATGTCATAGAGATATGTGCATGTATTTTCTTCCAGAAGGTTTTAGTTTCGTCTTTTAATTTATTTAATGAACACTTTATTGTGCACGGTGTTGTTCTAAGTGCTTTCCAAAGGACCACCTCATTTAATCTGCAAGACAACCTCATGAAAATGGAGAGTGAGTTAGTTTCTCAGTCGTGTCTGACTCTTTGAGACCCCATCGACTGGGGCCCACCAGGATCCTCTGTCCATGGAATTCTCCAGGCAAGAATACTGGAGTGGGTAGCCATTCTCTTCTCCAAGGGATCTTCCCAACCCAGGGATAGAGCCCAGGTCTCCTGCACTGCGGGAAGATTCTTTGCTGCCTGAGCCACGGCGGAAGCCCATGTGTAGCCCTAAGACTTAGGCAGTGTTGTTCACATCTGACAGATGGGGAAGCTGGTGGGCAAGGACGCTAAGCAACTTGCTGAAGATCACAGTTCTAGGAAGCTGTGGAATCTTTTGTTTATCTGAAATTAATTGATATAAAGTTGGAGAGTTTTGCCTTTACCATATGGTAACCAGTTATCACAGCATCATTTATTAAATAGCCTAACCTTTCCCAATTGATTTATAACTCCTTCTCTGTCACATTTCAAGTTCCCATAAATGTGAAGGTCTGTTTCTCAGCTCTCTGTTTTGTTAAGTTAGTCCGTAGGTTAATGCGACACTACTTTAATCACTGGAGCTTTAAAAAAGGCATAGCTGATATTGTATGTCGGATTTTTTCCTCATTCTTTTTATTCTGACCTCAAGATTGTTCTGGCTATTTTGTGCCTTTACTCTTCCAAGTGACCTTTATAAGGTCACTCCAGTAAGTTCCATGAAAATGCTGTTTGGAATTGTGATGGGAATTTCATTGCATATGTGATTTATTTGAGTAGAAATTGACTCTATACAATACTAAGTGTTTACGACCATAACTTCGATGTCCAATCTGGTTTTTCAAGTCTTCTTATGTGTCTTTCAAAAAAGTTTGAAAATTTTCTCCATAATGGTTTTGTGTCTCTTCTGTTGGATTCTTTTTTAAAACCAGATTTCATATGGTCTCTTGTTACTATAAATGAAATCTTCTTTCTTAAAATACATTTTGTAGTTAATTGTGCTTGGTGAATCTAGGTTTTTTGCGTGTGGGTCTTACACATGGCAACTTTCCTCTCATGGGGCTCGTGTGGGACGTTGTTCCGCGTGATGCCGCCATCTCGCCTTCTGCGGACCCTCTGCTCTTGCTGCTTCCTTTGTCTAGAAGTCTCACTCCCATGTGACCACTTCTGGCCCATAAACCGCTCACCTTCCCTTGCCTCTTGGGCCCAGAATTTATTTTGCTAAGACGTATTTCCCAGCCTGCCCAGTATGGTCACTTTCATTAGCACTGAGGAATTTACACGGAGGCTTGAAGAAAGTGATATGTGTTAGTACAAATTAGGCAGATAAATCCATTGCCACCTACGCCAAACACAACTACAACAAAATAAAGCAAAGTGACATGACCTATTTAAACAGCAGATCAATGGGAACAGTGGTCTCAGGACATATTCCAGGATGGACTTTTAGAGATGATAGCTTGTAAGCACAGTAAGATGAAGCAGGAATCATCACTTGCTTTTGTGGGTTTCATACAACCATTAATATTGAGTTATGTTAAATGCATCATTTTCTTTATTTGACAGGATTACTGACCTGGGAGAGTTGGATTTGTCTGAATGTTAGGGTTTCAAGCCATCAACAAGGACTCTTAATGTTTCTGATCACTGCTTCAGATAACTATCTCATTCACTGTCACGACAGCCAACATTTAACACACACTTGACGCTGACTACCGCTTGTTTAATGGTAAGTGAAGAGATAGGTTTGTACGCACCTGGATGAACACATGTATTCAAAGGACTGATATCTTTTGGAACTGGAAATTGTCCAGAGGTGTTTCAGTGAGACAGTTGATGCTGCCTGCCTTAATGTGGGATTGATATAAAATGGACCAAAATAGAGAATATGTTGGTCACAGTCCAGGACTGAACAAGAATGTCTGTGACTCTGGCATGTGAAAGAGATTAACTGCATGCCATCCAAACATATAGAGGAAAGAACTGCCCACTTCTCAGGCCAGACATAATGCGATCGAGTTGTCTTGTGAGGTCATGTATTCATGGTGGTTGTTCAGGATGAGGCAGGAGCCTTCCTTGGTCGGTAAGTTTGGGTAACATCTGATGTCCTTCTTGCCATCAAATTCCCTTAATTAAGAGATTGTTCCAAAGAGACTCATATGATAAGCCCCGACCAGCTCCCAGCCCCGTTTCCCAGGCACTTAAAATGCTGTCGTTCCTGCCGCCTGGTGTGTCATCACCACCTCCCAACATGGTCAGTGAAGGAGCTTTTATTTCATGTGTGCTAAACAAATGCAGAAGACCCGGGTTCAATTCCTGGGTCGAGAAGATCCCTGGAGGAAGAAATGACAACCCAGTCCAGTATTCTTGCCTGGAGAATCCCATGGACAGGGGAGGCTACAGTCCATGGGGTCGCAAAAGTTGGACACAACCCAGCAACTAAACCACCACCTAACAAATGTATTCAGTCCATAGAAAAAGATGGGATTTGCAGTCTTGGCTGCCAGGACCTGTGATCCTGGGTGAGTTGATCCTCAAGTCCTCAATGTGTAAGCAATGGACAGTAATAACTATGCATGGTGTCATTGGAGGGATACAGTGAGATTTCATATACAGGCTGGTGGTAATGATTATGAGATGAGATGCCAGAAATGATTTCATTGTTTCTTTTACTTGATACTTAATGATTTGTTTCAAATTTTCAGATCTCCCATTAGCTACATAGATGTAAAAATGATCTCAAAAGCTCTTACCTTTATGATAGATATTTTCAAAGACAAGATTGATGTCTCAAGTAGTTTGTGTGGCCAGAAGGGGAAGAGGTCCAGTGGGTCTGGAATGTCCCCCACATGCACGTGTCAAATAGCTATGGGAAGGGAAGTGCTGACCTGTCGTTTGTGGCCGGGGTCCTGGAGAGCCGGCTGCAGGTGCTGGGTGGCAGGTCTGCTCACACCTTTCTGGAGTAGAACAGGTGTGGGGCAGCTTTTCCCCCAAAGTCTCATCCTCCAGGGCAGGATTTCACAGGTGGTTCTAGTGGTAAAATAGCCACCTGCCAGGAGACGTAGGAGATATGGGTTTGGTCCCTGGGTTAAGAAGATCCCCTGGAGTAGGAAATGGTGACCCACTTCAGTATTCTTGCCTGGGAAACCCCATGGACAGAGGAGCCTGGCGGGCTACAGCCCTTGAGGTCACAAAAGGGTCAGACACACTCATCCCATCACACATACACAAACACACACACACACAACATACACACCTCCCCATACACACACCACATATGCAACCACACACACACTACACCAAACACCACAATCCCCCCACACACACCAAGCATACACATACCCCATCGCACACACACACACACACACACACACACACACACACACACACAGTAAGACAGTTCAAGAAGGCCAAGTCAGTGTGAGAGATAATGAGGACCAAGGCTAAAGGGAGTGGACCTGGAGGGAAGCAACAATAGTCACAAGTTATAATCACATTATGTGCATAACCACACTCAATAATAGCTGCTCAAGGTCGCTGGTTCGGAAGTAAACGAAAACAATGAGCATTGTGAGCCTGTAAGTGAGAGCTGTCCAGACAAGGAGCTGGGTGTTGTTCTTGGACTAGGAAGTGGGGTTATCTCCTCGGTGCTAGGAACACAATGACTGAGAGTTTCACAGTGTGGCCTTCAATCCTGGACGTCGTCCTGGTGGGCAAAGCCTCCAGTCCTCAGATCTACCTGAACTCGCCTACTTGGCTGGCAGGTTTACCTGCAGAGAAGAGGAGGACGCTCCCAATGTTCCTGAACTGAGGATGCGCCAATAGAACTGGCCTTAGAAGGTGAAGCATTCAGAGTCACAGCAGAGCGTAGCCTCTTCCAAGTGGACAAAGGGAGACTCACACAGAGAATTGAAATGAATTGGCATGTACAGGAATAGGAGCTGAGGGAACGGCTGGGAAAGGTCAGCGCACAGAAAGGCCAAGGTCAACCATAGCCATGGATGATGGTCACCCCATGGGCCACAGTGACCAAGACGCCACACCCCTTCCTCCAGATGCTAGCATGGGGCCTGGCACAGAGTACAGGGTTGCTGAAGGCAGCTTTGGGGGTTGGGAGTTGGCATGGAGTTGGGAGATATGATGCTCACCTCTAATCCTCATGCCTTCCTGGCCAGCATCTACTTCCCCATCCTCCAAAGCCAGATAAAGAAAAATTATTTTTCCTGTCTTCCTCACTCCAGCTATGAGATCCATTCAGTCTCTTGGCTTTTCCCCCAGTTATCCTAAATGCCCTGCTGGATTCCCTCCAGTCTGCCAGGCCACACCCTCAAGTTCTCAGTGGCCGCTGAGTCAAGATTCAAACATCTGTCCACTCAGATCTCTCTGCTTTTTCCTTTGGCCCATAGCCTTTCTGAAGCAAGGAACAACTGGGGGTGCATTGAAGCAAAGTCACCCCAGTGTTGATAGAAACTGTGGCTTTCACCTACACTGACGATCGGCTCACCCTTTCTTGTTCTTG
Organism: Capricornis sumatraensis; assembly: GCF_032405125.1. Taxonomy (NCBI): domain Eukaryota; kingdom Metazoa; phylum Chordata; class Mammalia; order Artiodactyla; family Bovidae; genus Capricornis; species Capricornis sumatraensis. The sequence continues at coordinate 404,381 of NC_091078.1, forward strand.
GAACTCAAAGGTCTCCTCTGAATATCTCAGCTAATGAGATATTCTGAGAAAATCTACTGGCATTTTCTCCTCCCTGAACTCCAAGTTGGGGCTCAGCATTTCTACTTCGAACGATTGCATCCCCCCAGTGACCCTCCCTGTTGCAACCTGGAACACTGGCAGGTCCATAAAAGAACCGTTGATTTATAACACACCTCAGTTTTTTTTTTTTTGTTAATCCTCCTTGGCAGTCTCTTTACAACCCCTCCTTGAAATAATTTTTCTTAGTGGTTTATAGTCTTTGTTTTAGGATTTTGTTTGTTTTTGCCATTTGTCTTCAAAGGAGAATTGGCAGGCAGGGCCCTGTGGCTATTTCCTGACGAGTATTCACAACCCGGGAGATGTTCTTGTTCTTTTGCTTTGGAAACGGAAGCTTCCAGGGCTCTGTGCTTTCCCCAGCAGGGGCAGGTCAGCTCAATGTCCCAGCGCTACAGTTTGCCTGCAAGGAGGCATAGCCTATCCCCACACTGTGTGCGAGCGAGGTGCTCAGGCCTGCGCGCCACTGGCGTCCCCATCACTCTCCGATTACCCGCTGAACATGCTGACTAGACCCCAGGACCGTGGCTGTGTTGGCTCTTTTAGGGCCAAATGTCACCCGTGAGAGGGATGGGACAGCTGAGGGCTTACCCACGAAGCGTTCTAGAAGCCAGGCTCCCCCAGGTGAACTGAGCCTTCTTTTGCTCTTGGAACCTGGTCCTCTTGAACTGAGCATCCCTTGGAAAGGACACTCTGGGTGGGATTCTGGCTCCAGCTTCAAGAAGGGGCTCTTTCTGTAGAATCTGCCAGACAGTGTAAGGGAGGATCCTTTGTTTTATTTTATTTTTTTTAAGAAAAATGTGCTCTCTTTCTGATGTGTTCCATACACATAACTTTCTCTCCTAGACAGAGATGTTCCTACAGTGCTGAGAAGAAGCCTGCCCTGAAGAATTAACCACGAGTCTGGAGGGTGCACTGATGAAGGCAGGGTTAGTAGGTGGGATCCTCGTCCTCTGTTGGTAGAGGGCTGGAGGCGGAGTCGGGGAGGAGGGGCAGATGAGCGCGCTGACCCTTGCTCCCCTGACTTCACCCAGGGAAGCAGGGGGACTGGGTCAGCAGGTGGGACACCTAGGGTGTGTGGGGGAGCTCCCCGTCTGGGGCTCTGGGAGGCAACTGTCATGCAAGGCAGGCTCAGCCAGAGCAGGGCCTCTAGATTCCTCATCCACCCTGGGGCTCCTGTTTGGAGTGGATGCGGGGTTGAGAGTCAGCGGCTCTGCCAGCGTGTTCATCACGATAGGGAAGCAGTCAGTGAGCGTCAGGAGCTTGTCCAGGGGAGACAGTGAGTACGGCAGCGTCAAGGGATGTTCTGTGGTTAGTGGGATCAGCGGAGAGCGAGTGCAGGAGGAGACTGAGCTCAGGAAGGACAGACTGCACTGCTGCACAGGCACCTGGTTCCTAGCATGGGGCCGACAACAGTTTCAGACACTAGAGTAGTTCCTTGGCAGCTTAGCATAGACTCTGGAACTCATTACTCCCCTCCACTGCTGTCAAACCATGTGACTCCTCCCCGCACACACCCAGAGACCGTCTAGGAGAGAAGCCAGGGAAAACAGTAGGAATGAGACAGATTGAACAGTTACCCTCAGAAGGCTGTGCATTATTCCCGGAGGGAGGCTGACTCTCTGGACTGAACAAATCAGGCATACTCTGCCTGATTGAGTTGGGGTTTCACTTACAGGCCCTTCTATGCTTTAAGTACCAATTTATGTCCATATTCTTTAACATTCTGGGAGAACAGGAAAGGGCAAACTTGAAACGCCAGCTGTTAGAAACTTTCCAGAAGCTCCCTCTGGCAGACTCCTCTTTGGCACCCTGTGCCTGGCAGCACTGCCAGGAGGAGGAAATAGCCTCAGACGTCACCCTCAGGGCTCTGGTGGAGCCAGACATGCTTGTGGGCAGCGTCCTTGGAATATGCTTACTCACTCATTCTCTCCTTTGTGTGGTGGAAACCTCCTGCTTCCTGCTTCCTGGGCAGCACAGGAAGGCCAGCAGTGGCCCCTTCTCTCTTTCGGTCTCTGAAATTATCTGCGCACATCACAGATGTCAGAGCCAGAGCTGCCGCCTGTGGCCCCTGATCGGCCTGATGCCTTTCTTGGTCGCTTCCTCTGATTTGTGTGGCTGGAGTGAGGGGAGGTTTCCTTGGAGCAGGAGGAAGTGACAGGTGTTGGAGAGCAGGGGGCCCCTCAGACCCAGGATCAGGCCTTCTTGTCCAGCACTGACAGCACTCCCGCCTCAGGGTGTAGCACGCACACAGGATAGCTGCTGGCCGAGCACCACTGTTTTTCCCATTTGACTGGGGCCCTGGGCATAGTTGCCTCTCTAAGCATGGGGGGCTGACGGTGACTTGAGGCAGGATCTGTGTATTACTGGTTATTAGACACCACTGTTTTTGAAGCCACGGTTTGCTTTCTACCCTTCACCTAGCCTGGGTGTGTGATTGCTTCACCCAGCAGGGTAGAACTCGGCCCCAGAGCTGGAGGGCTAAGGGCTGAGAGCATAGTGCTTACGGCTGTGGTGCCTGCTCCAGGCCTGTCTCTGCCCCCTGGCTTGTTACTCAGGGCAGGTCACTCATGCTGACTCAGTTTTCCTCATCTTAGTGTTGCAGGTTAGGAGACTGAAGAGCTGGACTAAGTAGACGCTTCGTCGCTGACGGTACCGTATTCACGTACATGTTGGGAATAACACATTTATGATGACAAAAGAAAGGCAGCCTGAATTTATTGAGCAAATTAAAGAGAAAATGAAGTTTCCTGGGAGTACGTTTTAAACCACCTGGATGTGAGTACTGTGCATGACAAATACTAGGAAGCCAGATAAAATCCATATGCAGTTAAAAGCTTCCAATTCTGTGCCTCTTAACCAAAAACTTTGGCCACCTCATGTGAAGAGTTGACTCATTGGAAAAGACCCTGATACTGGAAGGGATTGGGGGCAGGAGGAGAAGGGGACGACCGAGGATGAGATGGCGGGATGGCATCACGGACTCGATGGACGTGAGGCTGAGTGAACTCCGGGAGTTGGTGATGGACAGGGAGGCCTGGCGTGCTGCGATTCACGGGGTCGCAAGGAGTCGGACACGACTGAGTGACTGAACTGAACTGAACCAAAAATACTTTTTTATTTTACATTGTGTATGTATTATTTATCCAAAAGTTACTTATATAATTTTAAAGGTAGACAAGGAAAAGATAAGAAGTAGCTTTGTGGTGTTGTTCAGTCACTAAGTTGTGTCCGACTCTTTGCAAGCCCATGAGCTGCAGCACGCCTGGCTTCCCTGTCCGTCACCATCTCTCTGAATCTCCTCAAATTCATGTCCATTGAGTCAGTGATGCTATCCAATCATCTCACCTTCTGTCACCCCCTTCTCCTCTTGCCCTCATTTTTTCCCAGCATCAGGGTCTTTTCCAATGAGTCAGCTCTTTGTATCAGATGGCCAAAGTACTGGAGCTTCAGCTTCAGCACCAGTCCTTCCAATGAATATTCAGGACTGATTTCCTTTAGGATTGATGACTTTGATCTCTTTGCAGTCCAAGAGACTTTCAAGAGTCTTCTCCAACACCACAGTTCAAAAGTGTCAATTCTTCAGTGCTCAGCCTTCTTTATGGTCCAACTCTCACATCCATACAAGACTACTGGAAAAACCATAGCTTTGATTAGAGGGACCTTTGTTGGCAAAGTGATGTCTCTGCTTTTTAAAACACTGTCTAGGCTTGAAATAGCTATTTTCCCAAAGAGCAAGCATCTTTTAATTTTGTGGCTGCACTAACCGTCTGCATTGAGTTTGGAGCCCAAGTAAATGAAATCTGACACTGCTGCCACATTTTCCTCATATATTTGGCATGAAGTGACAGGATCAGATGCTGTGATCTTCGTTTTCTGAATGTTGAATTTAAGTCAGCTTTTCTCACTCTCCTCTTTCACCTTCATCAGGAGGCTCTTTAGTTCCTCTTCACTTTCTGCCATTAAAGTGGTATCATCTGCATATCCAAGGTTCTTGATATTTCTCCCGGCAATCTTGATTCCACGTTGTGATTCATCCAGCCCAACATTTCACATGATGTACTCTGCACATAAGTTAAAAACACCTGCTGCTGCTGCTGAGTCGCTTCAGTCGTGTCCAACTCTGTGTGACCCCATAGACGGCAGCCCACCAGGCTCCTCTGTCCCTGGGATTCTCCAGGCAAGAACACTGGAGTGGGTTGCCATTTCCTTCTCCTTATTTAAGGCTGATCTCTGTGCTAAGTGCTCATCCCTAGAACAGGAAGCATTAAAAGACAGACAGTGGACGTGTTCCCGATGCTGACATCAGAGGGGGAGCTGGGGCACTCCGGCACGGTGCAGGCAGCGCACAGAGGGAGGCATGCTCTCTCTGCAGGGCTGAGTGAAGAGGCGCCTGACAGGGCTGTGGGGCGGGGGGGGGGGGGGGGTGAGGAGTGTTCTACTCTCGGCTGAAGTTTGGGGGTGCTCACCAAGTCCGAGGAAGGCACAAAACAATGGGGTAAATCCAAAACTAATCTGCTTGGCCAGAGAAGGCGACGGCACCCACGCCAGGGCTCTCGCCTGGAGAACCCCATGGACGGAGGAGCCTGGTGGGCTGCAGTTCATGGGGTCGCCAAGAGTCGGACAGGACTGAGCGACTTCACTTTCACTGTTCACTTCCATGCATTGGAGAAGGCAATGGCGACCCACTCCAGCGTTCTTGCCTGGAGAATCCCAGGGATGGGGAGCCTGGTGGGCTGCCGTCTGTGGGGTCGCCAAGAGTCGGACACGGCTGAAGCAACTTAGTGGCAGGAGCAGCAGCAGTCTGCATGGCGAACAGCCAGTGCAAGGCCAGGCTCTTACCCCAAGGGACAGCAGTCTTAAAGCAGTCTGGTTTAAAATCATTTCCAAGTCCAATGACAGTATAGTTAAGGGAATTTCAACCGGTAATGGACCAGGAGCAACATAGAAGCCAGCAAAGGCAAGTCACACATCACATCTTTACTCGGTCCCTGCTGTTTGGGAGACTAGCCACCTGAGAGAGAAGGAGCGGAGCACCTTAGCAAGGACCCTTGGCGCATAAACCAGAGGGGGCTCTGGAGGGAGAGAGGCGGTGACGGTGAGGGAGACGTGCCCATGATTCCAATTGCGTTTTGCTGTGACAGTCGGAACCTGATGGCTTTTCAGCAGGGGAGCTGCATGATCAGGTTTCTGCTTTAGAAAGAAAGGGAAGGGCTCAAAATTCTGCAATGATGGTATCAGAGCTGGAAGGGGTATCAGCCTGCGTTGAATTGCAGCCCTCTCCTTGTGTAATCAGCAACTTGGCAACATCATCATTTCCTTTATTTAAAAACCAAAACAAAACAAAGCGAAACAATACAACCACAAAATCCCTCCTGTTACTCGGCTCTGGGCCACCACCCTATTTCTAATAGCCACGTGTTAATTATTGGCACCTTGGTTTCTCAGTTCTGACTCTACAGCAGGCCTGAGTTCTTAACCATTAACGATGCCTTCTAGAATGGTACTCCAGTGCCCCATTTTTTTCTTCGTGTCGGTACAAAGGAAAGTTAAAATAAGTCTGCAGAAAGCTTGTGTCAAGTTTTAGGCATGAAGTGTACAGGGACGCAGCCTCTGTCTTTCAACACTCATTCTAATGCGTCAAGCAGAGAGTCACTTAGATTTTAAGTGTTATAACAGAATAAGAGAAGTGCCTGTTGACTCCTGAATGCATGCATCCATCCATGTGTCATTTATTGGAGTCCTGGGACTAAGCCTGCTTACCTCACTGAGCTTACATTCTAATGCGAGAAAGATAGACCATATCTGGGTTAACGGAGAAGAATCATTGCAGGCAATGATGCAAACACACTGCTGTATTTAAATCTATGTGCTGTATTTAAAACGGGTAACAAACGAGGATCTGCTGTGTAGCATGGGGGATTCTGCTCAGTATCACGTAACAACCAAATTGGGAAAGAATTTGGAAAAGTGTAGCGACATGTATGTGCGCAACTGAGTCTCTTTGTTTACACCTGAAACTGGTGTAGCACTGCTAATCAGCTCTACTCCAGTGTAAACTAAAAAGTTATAGCGAAGAAATAGGTGAGAAACGCGGAGAGGATTGCGCGATGGGGCAGGAAGAGAGCTGTGTTTCATGTACAGTGATTAGGGAAATTCTCTCAAAGGACAGGGGGGATAAACTCATAACTGAAGAAGATAAGGGTGCAGCCAGGCAAAGATCTGGGGCAAAAGCTTCTAGGTAGAGAGGGCTGTACAAATAAAGGCCCAGAGGCATGAAAGATCTTGGAGTGTTCAGGGAACGAAAGGAGGGGAATATGGCTGGAGCTCTGTGACTGGGAATTAGGAGTGTCCAGAGAGCCTGTCTCGTGCTGCAGTCCAGAGAGAGGGCTCTGCCTGGGTGCCGCGGCCCTTCACAGAGCAGGTGGCGTGTGAAGGTGTTGAGGGGTCGAAAACTACATGGAGGTCAAGTGGGTTTATAGTGATATGGGAGGATCGGGTTGGAGGCAAGAAAGGATAATAATAAAGATAATATATAAGAGTAATGTTTATTCATCCCTAATCGTGTTTCAGGCACAGTGCTGCATGCCTGATCCCATTCAAACCTTGTAATCTCTTTATTGAGTCCTTTGATTTTCCTTATTTCACAGAGAGTAAAGGAGGTCATGGTCAGCTTTGAGACCTGTTGACACTGAGATCATAGGAGGTGTATAGGTGGAGATACAGAGAACAGTTGGAATCACACCTTGCTCATATCAGGAACTCCGTAAATAAGTGTTGGCTGAAACCAGGGTGAGATACAGATATGGAAGCAAACCCTCCAGGGGTGGGACTGAACTTGAGAGGGGAGAAAAGTGTCTATTTTACAGCTGCCTGGGCACTGGGATGAGGTTGCTGAAATGCTGATTAGAATCTGCTACACTCCCCAATAAAGATTTTATCTAACCACCACGGTGACTGAGTGTCTGTTCTGATTATCGAGCCTCTGAATCCCACTCTTGTCTTTAGGCAGAGGCTTTGTGCATCTATGCACAGAGCCCACCTTCCACAGGAGATGTGATAAGGCTCCTTTGAGCTATGGTGTGGCCACGTGGCCCAGACTTTGACAGCCAGATACAACTGCTTGAGCTTTGAAACAGAAGCTGGGCCACACAGCCTCAAGTTTGGAAGTGCCATTTCCTTCTCCAATGCATGAAAGTGAAAAGTGAAAGTGAAGTCGCTCAGTCGTGTCCGACTCTTAGCGACCCCATGGACTGCAGCCCACCAGGCTCTTCCGTCCATGGGATTTTCCAGGCAAGAGTACTGGAGTGGGGTGCCATCGCCTTCTCCGGGAAGTGTCATTAGAGAGACTGAAAGCAGTGACCCAAGGCTGCAGGGAGGTTCCAGGCAGAGTCCAGACACCAGGGTCTGGGTTCTGAGCTACACGGCTGAGCCCAGTAGCTTCTCTGTGGTCTATTCAAGTTCTGTCATTTTGGCTTAATTTTGTTTATATTTGATTTCTTAAAAAACTGTTTAGTTCATAATCACATCTGTTGTATGGGGTTGAATATAGTGCTCTCTTATAGCTATCTAGCCTCCACTGTGTCTGTGTTTGCAAACCCTTTCTTCTTTCTTTCCTTTTTTTTCACATTCATGAAGGGATATTATTTTATTAAATGAATCTTAATGATATCTATCAAGTGTATCTTTTTTCATTTCCTTGCTTTTTTATTGAAATGTTGACATATGACATTATGTTCCTTTCAGATGTACAACATAATGATTCAATATATATCAAATATAATTTTATATAAAAATTAACAGTGAAAGAATATATAAATGTTGTAAAACTTAGATATAAGAGTGTGTGACATTGTTCTCTGAGTGGTTGAATTTAACGTATCTTTTTATACATGCCTAGAACATTCACATTTTGTGTGGTGAGTCCATGTTTCGTTTGTACGCAGAAAAAAACAAAGTGCTATTTGAAAAATGAACTGTGATCGCACAGCAATACAGAGACCCTAAACTTCTGAACACTGTATTTAGGCAAACATTTGATGTAAATATAATAAGTATCGTATACCCATCAGGCATCTTTAATAATTTCTCCAATGAGAAAAAGATCTTTAAAGATGCCAGCTTCCATAGTATTTTGTAGAAAAATGACATTTATTTTACATAACCTAGGAAAAATTTCTAAGAAAGCTTTTGCATGTGTTGTAAACGTTAATCAAACATTTCCCAAATTTGTCAGTTATTGATATTTCATTGATGATTGCCAGTTAGAAGGCAAAAAAATACTTTTTTCTCCTTCAAAGCCATAAAATAATTTTGTGGTCCTTTATCATAATATGATATGGTGTATATGATCTAACATGTCTTTTCAGGTTATTATTATGGAATTCCTTCTACTGGAGCAAGAAGAATCTGTACTCAGTTGTGGTTGTGATCTCTTTTCTTCTTGACCTGACTTAGGTCTGTTTCATGTTTAATTTTCAAGAATAAAATTCCATTTTTATTCATTTTTATTTCATTTTTATTCATCAGCTCTTCATTTTATTTATCTATTAAGTAATCTTCCCCTTTATTTTTTTAATTTCTGAGTTTACTATTAATTTTCTTCATATTTATTTGGCTTATTTCATTATCATTTTGCTATATCTTTTGTTGGGTACTTAATTCATTTATTTTACTATTTTTCTTCTAAAAAGTAGTTAATTCTGTAAATTTTCCCTCTAAGTGTTGCCTTGACTAAACCCCATATGTTTATGCACAGAATATCCTAAGTGTGGTTTAATTACAACTTTGGTTCCATGTTTGGCTTCAGATTTATTTGAATGTCCGGATACTTAGAGTTGTTGGCTCCTCTTTGTGTATTCCTGGTTCCCCCAGATTCCCTGGTGGCTCAGACAGTAAAGCATCTGTTCACAATGCAGGAGACCCAGGTTCAATCCCTGAGTCGGGAAGATCCCCGGGAGAAGGAAATGGCAACCCACTCCAGTACTCTTGCCTGGAAAATTCCATGGATGGAGACCTGCTGGGCTACAGTCCATGGGGTCACAAAGACTTGGACACGACTGAGTGACTAACACTTTGTTTATTAATTTCTGGTTTTATTACATTGTGGTTAAAGAAAGTAGTCTGAAGGATTTCAATTTAGAAAAAAATGTATTTTTTTGTAACCTAGAACATGCTCCACTTCTGTCAGTGTTCCAAAGATATATAATGAGTCCATTATATTATGTGTCAGGGTATAGTAATACACATAGACACATTGTCACATGCTTATATTTATATGATTGGTCTGATGGTGGGCTGTATTAGCTGAGTTCTGGATTCATTTCAGTGCAAATTCATTGAGGTAGACATGTCTGTTTCCTTCTCAACTCTGCCCCAAATGCCTGACAGGATCTGACTCATATAGGAATTAAGCATATTTGTTGAATGAATTAAGAAATTTATATCCTTAGTTTTACTTCTATATGAAACATTATTTTCAGAGTTATACTAAATTATTTTATTTTGATCATGTAGTTTTGTTAAATTTATCTTTATTTAAAATATATTTTAGTAAGGTATTCTTGAAGTTTTTGAGTACTTGAAGGTTTGTGATGTTATATATTGGGGTTTATTTTAAAAATACTGAATGTGTCTTATGTTCTAGGTAGTGTGCTAAGTAAGCCCTAGAAATACAATGGCAAATTTTAAAAAACCCTGTTTCCTGCATTTCATGATTCATACATGTATATTTATGGAAACAAATAATGATGAAGTAAATAAGTAAACATTAGTCTGAAAGGATTGTGATTGGTGCTATAAAGGAAACCAATGGACGACTGGTAAAGATACCGGGCTGGCACTGTCAGGAAGTCCAGCCTGCGGGGCCAAAAGACAAGGCAAACCAGCCCCTTGGAAAGGAATTGCTTCTCTCTCATTTAATGCTTGGCTTGAGTTCTGTATTACAATATTGATGCTTCGGTTTTCTTTTTGTTGGTGCTTACACAATACACGCATTTATTCATGCAGTCATACAAACCATGCAATCAGGTATCAGTATTTTTGTATCATTTGTTGTTGGTCTTTTAAATAAAACATTAATCTTGGATTCTCCCTACTCCCCTCACCCCATCAGGAAATTTTTGTTTTGTTGTACAGGAATTCAATCCACATGTAATAATATCTGATGGATTTTGTCTCATTCCTGACATTTTAACAGATGTTTTGTGCATATCCTTTAGTTTGCACCGTTGCGTGGCCTTTCTGCTGGGTTTTATTAATATACTGGGCATTATTTATTTCTCATCCTTGAACAAGAGTGTTAGAGAAAGCCTTGTTTTCGTGTTAAGCCACATGATTACTTTTGAATTTCTCTGAGGATGCTGACTGAAACCATTCCTCCTCCAGCTTTATTCAGATATAACTAACGAGAAACTGTGTATATTAAAGGTGTGCAACATGTTTTGATATATGTATACGCTGTGAAGTGATCACCACAATCAAGTTAAAATAACATGCCTCTCACTTCACATATTAATAGCTAGCTTTTTTTTTTTTGGTGAGAACAATCAAGACCTGTTCACGTCAGACTTCTAGAATGTAAATCAGTATTGCCACTGCAGCCGCCACATTGTACATTAGATTCCTAGGACTTGTCCGTCCGGTTCACAGCTGAAATTCTGTACCCTTTGATCAACATTTCTGAGCCCTGGATTGCCTGCATTCCCTCTCTTTACTCCAAGGCAAGTTATTCTACAGGTCCAGCTTGTTGTATCTTCCTTAGGCAGTTGATTCTCCTCAAATTTGGGGTGACCTTTTATCATTTACGCTCGTAAAGAAGTTCTAGATTGAACATTGGGTAGTGGCTGTACACTAGTATACAGGTTGTGAAGCCAGCATTTGATTTCTCTGCCAAGCTCTCCACCCTGCCCTCATCTGAGTTTCTTCTTCCCTGCCTGGAGGGTGATGCTTTGGAGGGGAGGTGGGCTGGGGCCCCTTCCCATAGGGACAGCAGGAAAGGCATTGGTCTGGGGGCAGAGAACCTTGGGCGGTACCAACACTGCCCCAGGTGGATGTTGCTTTCCCTTTCATCCTGTATCCATGAGGGGAGGGGGTGTTCCTGGGGTACTGCTGTGTTCCTCTGTTTGGCCCAGTGCCTTCTGGGACCTCCCTTCTGTACTTTCCCCTTGACTCAAGAGTCAGAAATTCCCTGGAGTTTCTGATCCCTAATGGGAACCTTTCCCATTTTATGCTTATAAGTATTTGCCATTAATTTCATTTTTTTTTCAGGTATTTCAATGGGATCAGGGGAGGGAAGAGGTAAGCATGTGACCTGTTTGGCCATTGGGGTCAGAAACCTGCATATAAACTTTGCTGGGAGATGAGGTAACAATAGATACCGAATCCTAACTCTTTCCTTTCCAGTTCACCGGCAGAGATTCCAGAGTCAGAATTAAACAGATCAGTGAGGCTTAAAGCTTGTAGATTTAGGAGTTTTCTGGGTTTTAATTCGTCTGTCACATGGGGTGTTTTAGGATTTCTACTGAAATTAACTCATTCTCTATTATAAACTAGAGAAAATTCTCTATTTTCTACTTGGCACCAAGTCAATGATACCAACTCACAGTGCCATTTCCTCTGGCCTAGTGTGTAACCTGGGATTGTGGAGGTTGGTGGGGGACAGTGAGCTCCAGGGGAGCTGGGGATAGGCAGAGAGTAGAAGCTAATAGAGCCATACTCCTGCTTTTGCAGCAACACCGCAGAGGGAGAAGGGAACTTGGAGGTCATGGGGGTGTCGGTATTTGTGCCAAATGGCACAGAGGCAGGGAAGTGCAGTTCACTCGAGCCTCCTGTGTTGGGGGATTCTGTTGAGCAAGCTGGGTGGGTAGATCGGATATTTAAGAGTCTTACTTGCTGAAATAGTTGGATTGTATTTAACAGACAATTGGGAATGATGTAATGCTCTCAGGAAGGCAGCGGCATGATTGGAGAGGTGCCAGTGTATGCTGTGGAGGACAGACCCTGGTTATTTGAGACAAACATAGGAATGCACCGCAGGGGCAGAGATGGTGCTGGCAAGGTGGCACTACTCAAACAAGCTGGAGACACCCTGCAAGTTGCCACGGGTCTTGTCACAACAGCAGAGCACACTGGACCCCTTCTCAGAGCAGTGCAGGACAAGATGGGCTCCAACCCGGAGGAGCCTGGTCAGGATCCTGGTCAAAGGAGTTCACCTGTTCACCTGTGCTTATGAGGATGCGGGCTGGGTGAGCGGAGAAGCCAGGTGAAGTCTTGCATGGGGGCGCCAGGGACACCAGCGGGAGGTTGGTCAGTGCAGACCGGAAGCATCACAGCTCTGGTGTCAGGATTCAGGCCGAGAAGGATGGTGATGGCTGAGTTCTCAGTCTGAGGTCCTGGGGAGAGCTGACCAGCATGGGGAAGAGAGGAGGAGGGGCACACGTAGGAGAAAAACATGAGGTGAGTTGGGGGTATATGGAATTTGAGGTCTGGTGGGACCCCCGTTAGGGAGGCCCAGTAAATAAGCATGGACATCTGCTTAAGCGCTGGAAATGGGACTCTGGAGCCTTGAAGAGGAGTCAGGAGTTGGGTCCTTGCCTGAGAGATGGATGTGGGGGTGATGTGGAGTTTCAGTTCAGTTCAGTTGTTCAGTCGTGTGTGACTCTTTGTGACCCCATGGACTGCAGCACACCAGGCTTCCCTGTCCATCACCAACTCCCAGGGTTTACTCAAACTCGTATCCATTAAATCAGTGATGCCATCCAACCATCTTATCCACGGTTGTCCGCTACTCCTCCCACCTTCAATCTTTCCCAAAATCAGGGTCTTTTCCAATGAGTCAATTCTTCACATCAGGTGGCCAAAGTATTGGAGTTTCAGCTTCAGCATCAGTCCTTCCAACAAATACTCAGGACTGATTTCCTTTAGGGTGGATTGGTTGCATCTCCTTGCAATCCAAGGGACTCTCAAGAGTTTTCTCCAACACCACAGTTCAAAAGCATCAATTCTTCGGCACTTAGCTTTCTTCACAGTCCAACTCTCACATCCATACATAACTACTGGAAAAACCATAGCGTTGACTAGACGGACCTTTGTTGGCAAAGTAATGTCTCTGCTTTTTAATATGCTGTCTATGTTGGTCATAACTTTTCTTCCAGGAGTAAGTGTCTTTTGATTTCGTGGCTGCAGTCACCATCTGCAGTGATTTTGGAGCCCCCCCAAAAATAAAGTCAGCCACTGTTTCCACTGTTTCCCCATCTATTTCCCATGAAGTGATGGGACCAGATGCCATGATCTTCATTTTCTGAATGTTGAGTTTTAAGCCAACTTTTTCACTCTCCTCTTTCGATTTCATCAAGAGGCTCTTTAGTTCCTCTTCACTTTCTGCCATAAGGGTGGTGTCATCTGCATATCTGAGGTTATTGATATTTCTCTCAGCAATCTTGATTCCAGCCTGTGCTTCCTCCAGCCCAACATTTCTCATGATGTACTCTGCATAGAAGTTAAATAAACAGGGTGACAATATACAGCCTTGACGTACTCCTTTTCCTTTTTGGAACCAGTCTGTTGTTCCATGTCCAGTTCTAACTGTTGCTTCTTGACTTGCATACAGATTTCTTAGGAGGCAGGTCAGGTGGTCTGCTTTTCCCATCTCTTGAAGAGTTTTCCACAGTTCATTGTGATCCACACAGACAAAGGCTTTGGTATAGTCAATAAAGCAGAAGTAGATGTTTTCCTGAACTCTCTCGCTTTTTCAATGATCCAACAGATGTTGGCAATTTGATCTCTGGTTCCTCTGGCTTTTCTAAATCCAGCTTGAACATCTGGAAGTTTATGGTTCATGTACGGTTGAAGCCTGGCTTGGAGAATTTTGAGCATTACTTTGCTAGTGTGTGAGATGAGTGCTATTGTGCAGTAGTTTGAACATTCTTTGGCATTGCCTTTCTTTGGGATTGGAATGAAAACTGACCTTTTTCAGTCCTGTGGCCACTGCTGAGTTTTCCAAATTTGCTGGCATGTTGAGTGCAGAACTTTCACAGCATCATCTTTCAGGATTTGAAATAGCTCAACTGGAATTCCATCGCCTCCACTAGCTTTGTTTGTAGTGATGCTTCCTAAGGCCCCCTTGACTTCACATTCCAGGATGTCTGCCTCTAGGTGCGTGATCACACCATCATGATTTTCTGGGTCGTGAAGATCTTTTTTGTACAGTTCTTCTGTGTATTCTTGCCTCTTCTTCTTAATATCTTCTGCTTCTGTTAGGTCCACACCATTTCTGTCCTTTATTGTGCCCAACTTTGCATGAAATGCTCTCTAATTTTCTTGAAGAGATCTCTAGTTTTTCCCATTCTATTGTTTTCCTCCATTTCTTTGCACTGATCACGGAGGCAGGCTTTCTTATCTCTCCTTGCTATTCTTTGGAACTTTGCATTCAAATTGGTATATCTTTCCTTTCCTCCTTTGCCTTTTGCTAGTCTTCTTTTCACAGGTATTTATAAGGCCTCCATAGACAACCATTTTGTCTTTTGGCATTTCTTTTTCTTGGGGATGGTCTTGATCACTGCCTCCTGAACTGCCAGGGCCCAGCCCCGGTGGATCCAGGGAATTCGAAGGTGGGGATGGCGTCGGTGTCCTTGGAAAAATACATATTTAATTACAGAGATATAGAGAGATTAGAAATGGATAGTGTAGTAGGGAAATTAGTGGAGAAAAAAGAGGCTGAATAACTTGGTTTATGTGGAATAGCATCCATGCTCCAGATGGGAATTCAGCCAGAAAAACAGGGAGCAAGAAAGAAACGACATGGGGGAATCAGTTTTTCCGGAAACTAATCCGATTTCTTTATTTTGGGGTTTGCTTATATACCTTTTGTTACATATAGGGATGAATACAGAGTCACACAGGGGTCAGCAGTCCTGACCTTTATCAAAATCAGGTGCTTCACATAAAAAGGTCTTAGGGATTTTACATCATCTTCTGGCCATGAGACCTGCTGACATTTTATGATCCTTTTTTCTGATAACCAAAAAACTTATTTTTTCCAAGGTTGTTTTTTTCTTAAACCAGGCACCACCCTCCAAATAAAGTTACATTCCTATAGGGTGAGGGTGTAGTGAGTTACAATCAAGAAAGGAATTGATTTAACCCAAGGTTAACATGATTAATCTTAAAGGTGAATACTTATTTCTCCTAAATGCTAGTTATATTCATTATAAGGGCAGGGAATATGGAGATTTAGCAGCAAACATCAGCCCAACACATGAAAATCCTTTCACCAATGTTCCCCTTAAGATCTATTTAGTCTTAAGATAATGATAAAGTTACATGTTTACATAGCAAGGACACAGTGATTTATAACAAAGTACAGTGATCTATTACGAAAGAGAACATTCATTCATTCAAAAAGTCTAGTATTGCTCCCCTTAAAAATGACTCTATGTCCTTTTCTATATTCCAACTACATGGATTCATATATTCCCAGGTGCCTAAGGATATGGAGGCCTGGCGGCAATCATGGACTCGACCATGAGAAAAGCCCTGTGCTCATGAAGACTCTCCAAAGACTCCAACACTCTCTGTGCTGTTTATGGTTGAGAGGTAGTAAACAATCATGTGGCAGCAGTATGGATAATCCTGTCACACACGCTAGTCTGTCAGCAGAGAGGTTTGACCTGAGACACCCTTGTCCCACCCAGGGCAGGGAATTAGCAGCAATTATTGGCATAACAAATGAAAAACCCTTCACCAATATAATTCCTAACCAACCCACTATACTAATAATTTCTAACTCCACAAGAGAAATTGCCTTTAGTAAGTCTAAAACATCTCGTGCCGCTCAGATTGGGAGTCTGTAAACAATCACATGTGGCCGGACGAACCTATGCAGGTGGGCTAGATAACCTTCAGAGGAGTCCGTAGGCTGAAACTCTTGTCACGCCCAGGAATTTTTATTGCCTCGGAGCCGCACGTTTACTCCTTCTCCGAGAGAAACAGTTCTGGGGGAGAGCCCCCCGTAAGGTCAGAGGTGTAGGTGAGAGCATCAAACAGACTCTGGTTTGGGGTTAGATGCTCGGGAACGGGGGGTTTCCTGAGGCTTGATCACGCCTTTGCATATGCCAAGCCTCCTTCCTCATGACCTTTGCCCTGGGCGGAGTTCCTCACGCTGGCTCCTGAACAATGTCAGGAACCTCCGTCCATAGTTCTTCAGGCACTCTGTCTATCAGATCTAATCCCTTGATTCTATTTCTCACTTCCACTGTATAATCATAAGGGGTTTCATTTAGGTCATACCTGAATGGTCTAGTGGTTTTCCCTATTTTGTTCAATTTAAGTCTGAATTTGGCAATAAGAAGTTCATGATCTGAGCCACAGTCAGCTCCCAGCCTTGTTTTTGCTGACTGTATAGAGCTTCTCCATCTTTGGCTGCAAAGAATATAATCAGTCTGATTTTGGTGTTGACCATCTGGTGATGTCCGTGTGTAGAGTCTTCTCTTGTGTTGTTGGAAGAGGGTGTTTGCTATGACCAGTGTATTCATTCTCTTGGCAAAACTCTGTTAGCCTTTGCCCTGCTTCATTCTGTGCTCCAAGGCCAAATTTGCCTGTTACTCCAGGTATTTCTTGACTTCCTGCTTTCGCATTCCAGTCCCCTATGATGAAAAGGACATCTTTCTTGGGTGTTAGTTCTAGAAGGTCTTGTAGGTCTTCATAGAACTGTTCAACTTCAGCGTCTTCAGCGTTACTGGTCAGGGCACAGACTTGGATTACCGTGATATTGAATGGTTTGCTTTGGAAAGGAGCAGAGATCATGCTTTTGTTTTTGAGATTGCATCCAAGTACTGCATTTGGCACTCTTTTTTGACTCTGATGGCTGCCCCATTTCTTCCATGGGATTCTTGCCCACAGTAGTAGATATAATGGCCATCTAAGTTAAATTCACCCATTCCAGTCCATTTTAGTTGGCTAATTCCTAAAATTTCCGTGTTCACTCTTGCCATCTCCTGTTTGACCACTTTCAGTTTACCTTGATTCATGGACCTAACATTCCAGATTTCTGTGCAATATTGCATTGGACTTTACTTCCATCACCAGTCACATCCACAACTGGGTGTTGTGGAATCTCAGGTTGAGATAAATAGAACAAACTGAGGAAGATCAAAGTCAAGGCCAGTACAGTAAGGATCTGATATATACTTGAACTATTTCTTTATCTATAAAGTGCCTTTTATTTCATGTTCAATGAAAATTCCAGCATTTTATTATTAGTGGTGCTTAAAAGAAATGACTCAGAGGGGAGAACTGCTAGATGGGCAAGCCTTGTTGCCTGCCTTTCTGAATTGCTTGTGGCACAATTGGGCCATTCACTCTGTTCCGGGCACTCTGTGTGTTTCCTCCTTTCCGGATTAGGCCTATTTGCTTGGGAAAACAATTCACTTCTCAGGGCTTCAGTTTTATGTACTGTTGATCTGTTCCCTTTTTTCTCTAATCTCTTTCCCACAGCCAATAGTTTTCACTACCTGGAATTAAAAACAACCTTCAGGACACCGAAGCACAAGAGAAGGAAAGTCGTCTACGCTTCCAATGGGAGGCGGGGAGCAAATAGTCCACCTACTCGCTTGGAAGGAAAGATGGCTGAAACAGCTAGTTGCCTTTGCATCCACTTTTCAACTAGCTGTATTGGCCTTATGTTTTTCATTACACTGTAAATCTTTTTACCATATTGAAAATTGAGGAACACATTTGTTCTCCTTGGTTTCATTCATCTGAAGGCTGTAGATGGACAAGTGTACAAGTGCCAGTGGAAAATGTCTTTTTGGAATATCAGATTTGGTCCTCAGAGACTAAGAGTACTCCATGTGTTGAGCAATAAATCTGGATTCTGCTGTGTTTAATTAAGGCAGTTTTCCTTCTTAGCACCAGATGTGGAGATGAGATTCAATTTTATTATGCCTAAAAGAACATGTCCTTCCAAATACATATGTCACTGGTATGGAATGTGACCACAGCCTGTGGCAAGGCTGTGCACCCTAGGGGAAGAGGTTCCAGTCCTGCCTTCCGCACTTGCGGAGTTTCTCGTTGCATGGCTGTGACTTGTAAGGTGACGGAGTCCCACTGTATAGATGCCAGATGTGAAGGGAGAGCAGGGAAGGACGAGATGTCGAGCCAGTGAAGGGAAGATGGGTGGAAGTTGTTTTCTTGCTAAGTGCAGTATCCATGAGTAGAGACTTTGATCACCAGAAAGACCTGTTCTGTGCTTCTGCCCTCTTTTGCCAATTAACTGATGAACATCAAGAGAAGCACCTGGCAGCTCCATACCAGTCCCTGGAAAGAGTATATGAGACAGCACTGTCATCACCAAGCGAGCACTGTAAACCTTGGGATGGAAGAGAGCTGACGGCCGTGCCCAATGGGGCTGAGCTTCCTCTAAAGGTTTCTCATCCTGAGACAGCCCAACCTATGCTTGGCCATGTCCAGAAAAGGGAAACGCAACCTCTTTAAGGGAAGCCCATTCTGTCTCTGGAGAAGTGAAGCTGTTAAAAATATCTTGCTCATGTTATTGGACAAATTCCTTTGCTCTGAGTCTTTCTCCCTTTTGTTCTGGTTTGTTCTCTTGAGAAACAAGCAGAATCTTCCTTACTAAGGCCAACTATCTCTTAGGTTCCAGGCATTCAAGGTGATTAGTACATGTCCTTGTGGCCAAGAACGCCATAGCTGAGCGGAGAGAGGGAGGAAACAACAAACAGACCGAGGTAAGGGGGGCATCTTATTCATCCATATTCTTAGTGCCTGGTAGGGCAGCTGGCACTCCTTAGACACACTTGAAAGAGTTGATAGACACAGTAACTCCTCTGCTTTTCTGATTACGTCCCACGCCAAACTCCAGGACTTTCTGTGTCACCGTGGGGTAACTAGAGCTCTAGCTCCCGCTTCGCGCCGTCCTACCCGGCTTACACCATCCGGGGTTACAGGGCGCTGGTGCTCTTTCCTGATCGGCCCTGTCCGCACCTGTGTCTGTGCAGCGTCTGCCTAATGACGCCTCCACTGTGACTTGATGCCAGTCAGCCTGGTCTAGACAGACCCTAGGGAGCATCTGAATGCCTGAGCGCCTGCACGATGCATCCCAAAGCTCTGGAGTTGGTGACTTTTCGTTGCTCCCTCCACGCTGCTCTTTGTGTGAACTCAGTCTGGCTAGGAAGATAATACAGATACGCAAGGAATTCTAAGACAGTGTGACAGAAGAGTGATGCAAACCGGCCCTGGAGTGGAAGGATGTGCAGTGTTAGCGTGCTGCCCAAGAGTTCTTGACATGGCTAGAGGCATTTCCTACCAGAAGAGGTAGTTGATAAGACCACTGATACATAGCCTTACTAGGAAATGTGTGTAAGAGACTCATTACTATAAATGTGCAAGCTCGCACTGGGGAATTTATTCATCTGCTCGTTCAGCGGCTAATGGGAACGCCACTGTGTGCACTATTCTGGTTAGGGGGCTGTCCCAGTGCCCAGCAGGCTAGGTCCCTGCTTTCTAATGGGGCAGTATTGAGCATGACAAACACATAAATAAATGTGGTGAGGCCTTGGAGACTATAAAGCAGGATTATTGGGCGGGCAAGATGGAGCTGCTTGGGCAAAGGCTCATGAAGAGGTGGTATCCAAGCTGAGACCAAATGACAGCAAGGGCTGGCACAGTCCAAGGTCATAGAAAGGAGTGGTGAGCTGGCCGTGATGCTGGACCGCAAGCGAAAGTGCACCGGGGAGAGACAAAGCGCAGTCTCCAGACACTGCCCCCCCCGCCCCCCCGCCACGTTTGTGCCCTCTTCTGGTTTTTTGAGGAGTCTAATGGCATTCTTTATTGGTTAGCATCTAGTTAGGATGACCAGACTAAGCAAATAAAAATATAGGACACCCAGTTAAATTTGAATTTCAGATAAACAAAAAATATTTTTTTAAAAATATAAGTACGGTAATGGAAACCCGCTCCAGTATTCTAGCCTGGAGAATTCTGTGGACAGAGAAGCCTGGCAGGCTATAGTCCACAGGGTCACAAAGAGTCAGACACAACTGAGCAACTAAGCACACAGCACAGAAAATATTAAAATTCTCTACTGTGGAAGTAAATACAAAAATGGGTAGAAAGAGAGAGAAGTCACAGACGACATTCCTAGTTAGAAGGAAGTAGAAACCTCTGGGTTGGCTGGCCTCCCCTCAGCTTTGCAGAGACCAGTCTATGCCATGGCTAGTGATGAACCCAGCCGGGGGCAGATAGCTGGTGAGTGGAGAAAAGCGTGGGAGACTAAGTCTCCCCACTGTTTTAGGCCTCAGTACAGAAGTGAAGAGTCGGGGATGGATCCCAGCCCCCACCTTGGATCCAGCAGTGTTGGGGGCAGGGGTAGTATATCAGAAAAGCTGTTCAGAGACAGGGCCCTGGGGCCTACCTGAGCTTCATACCAGCTGGTGTGCCTTGGACAAGTTATTGAACTGAGGATAGCAATCCCTTGATCTACCTAAAGCAAATAAGAAAAGGCTAAATCCACTAAGGCCATTGTGATGATTCAATAAATTAATATATAGGGAAAGGCATTAGTTAAATTCCTGGCCCATAGTTACTGCTTAAAAAAAAGAATCCTAAGCTAATATAGTGTATGTTTGCTTCTTCAGTCAGACTATATTGCAGACAACTTAAGACCATGTAGCAAATTTAAGGTGGAGCCATGGTTATCAAAAAGGCTGCCCAGACCACAAAGTTGATTTATTTCAATCATAACAGCAGCAAATTCCTGTTATTGTAATGACTCACAGCATGAATGCACACAGACACAGGGGGCTGGGCTGTGCACCCCGGGAACGAAAAGCAGATACTTGCAATACCCTAATGACGTGTGTAGCAACTGAACCTGTAGCCTGGTTACACAAAACAGGCCATAATGAAATCCAGGTTCTTTATGGAATATTTCCCTAAATGATAAGGTATTGCTCATGATTCTTTCTCCCATGTATAGCAATTCCTTCCAAAGCAAACATTTTAAAGATTTTAACTGGAGTTGGAAAACTAAAACTTGTTTCAGAATAAGAATATGAGAGCCATCTACTAGAAAATCACTGTTCTGCAATATAAAACACGCAGAGCTGTGTTGCTCAAAACAATTTAATTATAAAGTGCCGTTTCCTGGATCTGAAAAGAAACATTTCTACTTGGCCACTGGAGTTCTCTAGACAAAGGCACTACATATCTGCAGTGTGGTGATGGTAATTTTGAATTTCAGAGGGAAAACAAAGCAGAGATTTTGGAAAACAAACTCCGAAGGGCTAATCATTTCAATTCTTTGCAGATGATTTTGAAAGAGGTTGTTCAAATAGCTTAGATAGACACTGAGAGACATGGCGATCAGTTTGAAAGAATCAAATTTTGCTATTTGTATTTTATTTTGAACACATTTAATAAATAAGGAGTTTTCTGTATCATGAGAGCAAAACCCCAAAGCCCCAACGTGGTGGGGGAGAGTCAGGGTCAAATCAGGCAGCACTTACAGCACTGTGTTCAGAGATGAAGACCACAATTCTGAGAAATTTCTCTGGAAAGAACCTTTACATAGAAAAAGATATTTCTTTTTTCCCTCTGGCGGAATCTTCTTGAGAATGATTGTCTAGTTAGTTCTGGAAAATAGGTTCTTTTTTAAAAATGTTTATATTTTAATTGCTGGAAAAGTGCTTTACAACATTGAGTTAGCTTCTGCTGTGCAGCAACTCAATCATATATATATATATATGCATATATATATATGTGTGAGTCGGACACGACTGAAGCGACTTAGCAGCAGCAGCAGTAGCATATATATATTGGAGAAGGAAATGGCAACCCACTCCAGTATTCTTGCCTGGAGAATCCCAAGGACAGAGGAGCCGGGCAGGCCACAGCCCATGGGGTCGCAAGAGTTGGACACGGCCTAGCAGCCAAAGCACCACCGTCTATATATATATACACCCTCCCTCTTGAGCCTCTCTCCCCTCCCCCCAGCTCAGCCCTCATCACGAGTTCCCGGCTGGGCTCCCGTGTTAAGTCGCAGCTTCCCACTATCTGTTTTGCACGTGATGGGGTATCTATGTCCATGCTGTCTCAGTTCATTCCGCCCTCACCTTCCCCTGCTGAGTCCACACGTTCGTTCTCTACTTGGCTCATCAGTACCATTTTCTACGTTCCATATATTTGCATTAATATGTGAAACTTGTTTTCCTCTTTCTGACTTACTTCACTCTGTATGGAGAATAGGTCCTGATATTGCTCCATTATTGACTAAAGTTTGATCTTTTAATATAAATTGATGGTTATTTTTAAAGCTTCTTTTGTGCAAAATTGTGCTCTGTGAACATACAGGGCTTTAAATATGACATATTCTTATGTTTGAAAAAGGTTTATGCCGCGCACATGTCTGTTCTTTAGCAGTCACATGTGGGCGTGTTACTTCAGTCACTGTAGCTCACCAGGCTTCTCTGTCTGTGGAATTTTTCAGGCAAGAACACGAGTGGGTTGCCAGGCCGTCCCCCAGGGGATCTTCCTGACCCGGGGGTCCAGCCTGCATGTCTTACGTCTCCTGCGTTGGCAGGCGGGTTCTTTGCCTCTAGCGCCACCAGGGAGCCCCTAGTAGTTAACATTCTGCACGCGTGCTGACTTGCTTCAGTCATGTCTGACTCTGCGACCGCATGGACTGTAGTCCGCCAGGGTCCTCTGTCCACGGGATTCTCCAGGCATAAACTTTTAGCTCTTTTAGGCAGAAAGTCACACACGCACGAATAAAATCAATTGTGTGCATAAACCAGTAAAGAGCAGAGTATATACATATATTTTTTTAAATGGGTCTTTGCGATTGAAAATTAGAAAAAAACAAAAACCCTTCAGCATTGCATTAGGTATTTATTAACCTGGAGAAGGATAAGTCAGGTAAGCAAATGCACCCAGGACTTCAGTTCCAGTCCTGTCTCTCCCTCCCCCTGCCTGCTTCTCTCCCTCCCTTCTGTCCCCCTCCTTCTAGCCTTTCTTCAGCATCCACCTCTGCCCTTGAGAGGAGCTTCTTGACAGACGCTCAGTCACACACCCAGGACAGTCCATTGCACCTCACTGCCATGCCTTTGAAAAAACTCCACACAATTTTGAGGATATTCTATATGATTTTTTGCATATGTTTTACACGATTTCCCAATTCCTCTTAGTATAACCTGGCTGGCGCAGGGAACTCTGTTCAGTATTATGTAGCTGCCTGGATGGGACGAGAGTTTGGGGGAGAATGGATACACGTATACATATGGCTGAGGCCCCTGAAACTATCAAAGCATTGTTAATCGGCTATATTCCGATACAAAATAAAACCTTTAAAAAACTCTGGCTGATGGCTGGCTAAGTGGCTTATTCAGTAGGTGTGGACTGAGAATTATTTCTGCTTCCTGTTTGTGAGGCGCTTTGAAATCTTCCAAGTGCTTTCGCATAGATAATCCTATTTCACCTTAGTGGCAATTCTGTGAGCTACTACGTGTTAACATCCTCAGTGACACCAGTGAGAAACTGAGGGATGGAGAAGGGGACACTGTAATAGCCAGCAGCTCTCCCTCTGATTGCGCTCATCTGGATCTCACATTGGACCCGTGATCCTCAGTGTCGGACGCCTCTCAGAATCGCCTGGAGTTTAAAAAGTCCCAAAGCCTGGGCTGCACACTGGTCCAAATAAATCAGAATGTCGGGAGGGGTTTCCACCAGGGTGAGTATTTGTTAGACCTCCTCAGTGATTCCACTGTGTAGTCCATATTGAGAACCAGCTCTCTGGATCAAGTATCTCCTTTCACTAAATATTCATTGATTAGTGAATACATCTCTGGTATTGCTGACTGCCAAAGCGGGAATGCATTCTGCGACATGGAGCTCAGAGCTGCACCCAAGACTTTACTGACAGGATATTTTCTCCAGCTGTCACCTTCCACTTCTTCTTTGGTTTCCCTTTTATTTTAATGCCAGGGTTTCTAAGTGTCGATCTGATAAAGGAGGGTGGGACGGGGACAGGAATCTCTGTTCCCATCGTAAAAGTCAACACCAGTCTTTCCTCTCCCGGTGACAAATCACTGCCTCATGTTTCTGGAAATATTGCCGCATTCCATTCAGATTTGAGCCTGGATAAATCCACACGTTTCCTCCAGCTTCATCGTGGGGGCAGCCCACAGGCTCCCTCCTTCTGTTCCCTGCCACTTTCCCTAATCTATCTCCCCTGCGTCTCGCTGGTTTTATCCGATGGGCCACTTGCTCTATTGTCCTGTCCGTGGGTCTGCTTGTCCAGGGACCAACAGCGTTAGGTTTTCAGGCTGTGGCTTCCACGGAGGTGTCGGACTGACCTTCTTTCCACCGTAGCTGGCCTCTAGCTGCACTCTAAAGAGCACTGGCCCTCTAGAACTGCAGCTCCGGGCACCTCCCTCCCACAGAGACACACTCTTCTTAGGGGAAATGCAAACGAGCTCAACCGGGCGGGTGCCCCTCAGTTCACAGGTTCTCAGTCACTGGTAAGTCTCCCTCTCATGATTGTTAATCTATGAAGTCAATTCAGTAAGCAGTCTAAGGGCTCAAGAAAATCAGTTTTCTGGAGAAGTCCAAGAATACTTCTCAGGGAGTTTAGCTCTATCTTTGGGCCAGGGAACATTTTCCATTCTGATCTAGAACTGGAATACTGACGAGTAGGTGTGAGAATTCTCTAAAACTGTCCAAGTGTGTTCACCAAACAGAACAGACTAAGATTCTGAGATTCAAGAGGTGATGTGACCAAAGAAAGCTATTTTTATTTTAAAATTTTTAGTATATTTTTATATACGTCTTTCATTTTAAAATTTCCTTCTTAAAATAATGTACTTTTGTTATGCACAAAGTGATATCCAGTGACTAAGTGGGCTAAGCCCAGTAGGTTTATAACAGGTGGCTTATGCACGCATGCTAAGTGACTTTAGTCGTGTCCAGCTCTTGGCAGCCCTCTGGACCACAGGGTAGTTCCATGGGATTCTCCAGGCAAGAATCCTGGAACGGGGCCTGCCCAACCCAGGGACCGAACCCACGTCTCTCAAGTCTCCTGCGTTGGCAGGTGCGTTCGTTACCACTAGCGCCACTTGGGAGGCCCAGGTGACTTAGATACAGGCAAAAATAAATGCTTTGTCTCCTAAAGTCACTGCAGTTTTTCAGTAGCGATGGGCTTCAGTGCGGCCTTTTAGCCTGTGGGATAAGAAGAAAATAAAACTATAAGAGCACGGGCAGCGCTGGGATTCGAGCTTCTGGCTGTCGCCGGAGGTTCTGAGTCACGCACTGGTAATTTTCAGCTCGACAAAGCTGTCACTAGGTCTGCAGACAACATCACCTCTTTCTGATTTTTACTTCTGATGAATAAATACCTGCGAGAGAAATTGCTGGGGCAGAAGGCATTAATGTAACTTTTGCTACATATGTTGATGAACAGGAAGTGTGAGCCAGTTTCCAGGCCTGCCAGCGGTGAAGAGGAAGGACAGTCTCCCTGAGCTCACTGTCCACAAGGGGATTATAGGATGCTCTTTAACAGGTTAGTTTTGTCAGTAACGTGTAGACCTTGATGTGCTTTTAAAATATGTGCTGATTTTATTACAAGTGAACCGTTGTTCTTGCTTCTGTATACAGATTGACCATCTCTATATCTTTTTTTCCTTTTCTTTCCTCAAACTTTTTGCTCATAACCTTTACCTAACTGGATGGAGTATTTTATTTTTCCTTGTAAATTTATAAGAGGTTCTTAATTTAATGATAATTCTAAGTGTTTTCCTGATATGTACTTTGCAAATATTTTCCAGTCCATCACATGCATTTAAATGTTTTAAATAATAATTTTAAACATACATGTTTTATTAAGTTTCATGAGGTTTGATCTCTTAATCATCTTCTTTTGGTTTTTGTGGTACATTCCTGGGGAGTCCCTCACTGTGTTGAAAACTCTAATGTTTTTTTCTAAGCCAATAACTTTATCCCTTATAATGGGGAGGATTTTCAAAGGAAAATCTTGACCGTTTCCTCATGGAACATGGTGTTGTTTTTGGATTAAAATTTTGATTCCCCACAAAATTTGATTAAATATTGTGGAAAATATTAAACATACACAGAAGCAGAACAAATAGTATAATGAAACCTGACTTATCTCCCAGCCTCAATGATGATCAGCTTAGCTATTTTCCTCCATCTGCCCCTTACTCTTTTTTTCCCTCTGAAGCAAATTCTAAATATTCTATAATTTCATCCATAAATACTTCAGTATATCTCTCTAACAGAATTATTTTTTAGAACACAAACCTTGTATTATTTTCACACCTACTACAACAATCATTAATGTTTTAACAGGTATTCACATGAAATTTGCATTGAACTATCTTTTTCAGATACTTTGCTGGCTTCAGGATCCAAACGAAGTCCACACATTTCACTGAATTTGTAATAGTTCTCCCTCCCTTTTTCATGCATTTATTTGTTGAAGTAGCAGGATCCTGAGTCGTTGTCCTAGAGAGTGTATTATATTCTGGATTTAGCTACTACCCTCTCAGTAAGTCTCTATTAAATTTAAGCTTTTTTTTTTTTGGCCAGAGTACTTTATCTGAATGCTGTGCACTTCGTATTGCATCATATTGGGAAGCAATAACGTCTGTTCATGTCACTTTTATGTTATTAAAGTTGACTGATGAGTTCAGGTATTGTGGACCTAGAAATCACCAGTTGCCTACATTTCTATTGTTAATTTGCTCCAGGATTCAGGGGCAATAGGTTGGAGTCAGAAATGCTGGAGTTCAAATATCATTTCTGCCAGTTACTTGTCCTGCCTGGGCACTAAGTTGCCCAACCTCTCAGACTTTGTAAGTGTTACTCAGCTTTGAGAAGATAATGATCTGCTTTGTTTGTGGGACTGTGGTTGGAATGGGGTGAGTTCGTTGTGCAGGACCTTGGCATGGTGCAAAAGAGTAGTAGTGGTGATTCACTGCCATCTGTTTAAGCTGATGGAGTTTGTTTAGGTGACGTTGAATGTCTTTCCAAATCTGAGGCCCTAGGATGAATGATCAGGCAGCTTGCATTAGCCGGGCTACCTGTGTATTCAGAGAAAACTCTGCGGGCAGAAGGCTCTCATCCAGTTGTAATAGTTCAGTAGAATGACGATTCTGCCAGATTTGGGTCCTGTGGGTGGAGCTGCGGGGTCTATAAATTTGCATTTACTTCTCAAGTCTTGGTTTATAACAGCTCGCCAAATATGCCACCAAGATGAAGACAGATTGTAATGACTACATTTTGGTAATTCACTTACTTTACTGAAATCAATGCTCAGTCATGTTACGGGCGAGACTCCATCTGTTTCCAATCAATAGCAAGGGGAGCGCCATGCCTGGACAGAAGGGCTGAGTCTGTGTCTATGCGGGAAAAACTCATGCAGAGCTGCAGCTGAATGATCGCCAACAAACATCGGTGCAGTTGGCGGTGTGGACCCCAGATGGGCCAGTTCAGGGCCCTGTAACTCCCCGTAACTCTACAGTGGCCATTCGTTCGCAGACATTGTCAACGCCTATTACGTTCTGGGCATCCTAGTTGCTTGGGGGCAGATCAGTGAGTAAGACCAAGTCCCCTGTCCTCTGGGAGCTGATGCATATCGTAATTGGGGGATGTGTGGAGTGTAGCCAACAAATAACTGATGTAATCCTTAAATTATAGAGCAAGTCAGAAAGTGACATGGACCGTGGCAAAGAAAGTGCTAAGTGGGCTAAGAGGGTTTCGAGTGCGCTGGGAAGGGTGTGATTATGGTTTTGGGTGGGATGGTCAGGGCAGGTAGGCCTGGGTCATGAAAGCAGGCAGGATAACGATGGCTTCTTCAGACCCCAAACACTCAGTAAATTGTTTGATCTTGGCCCCGAGTGAAACTGCCATGCTCAGGAGATCCAAGGCACACTGCTTGACACTGCTGCCCTGGATCTGGATGTCCAGATTACGGGACTGCCCTCTCCTTTGCTGTCTGCTTTCTGTGTCCTCTAGGTGGTTCTGGACCCTCCTACCAGCTCAGGCCCTTTCTCAGCCCATGATTTCAAATTCAGCTACTTCTGGAGCTTGCTGTGCTTCATTCACCCCTTTAAAGGCACCCTCCTCCCTCAGCCCTGGAGGGGGTAAGCGGCCTTCTGGTCCCGTTGGTTTGCCGGGACAGGGCTGACCCAGAGAACACTCTGCACTGGGGAGTTCTGGGCATTTCTGGAGGAATATTACGTTGTTACCACCATCACCATCACCACCATCACCACCACCACCACCATCACCATCACCACCACCATCACCACCATCACCACCATCACCACCACCACCACCACCATCACCATCACCACCATCACCATCACCACCATCACCACCATCACCATCACCACCATCACCACCATCACCACCATCACCACCACCATCACCACCACCATCACCACCATCACCACCATCACCACCACCATCACCACCATCACCACCATCACCACCACCATCACCACCATCACCACCACCACCACCATCACCATCACCACCATCACCATCACCACCATCACCACCATCACCATCACCACCATCACCACCATCACCACCATCACCACCACCATCACCACCACCATCACCATCACCACCACCATCACCATCACCACCATCACCACCATCACCACCACCATCACCACCATCATCACCATCACCACCACCATCACCACCATCACCACCACCACCACCACCATCACCATCACCACCATCACCACCACCATCACCATCACCACCACCATCACCACCATCACCATCACCACCATCACCATCACCATCACCACCATCACCATTATCACCACCATCACCATCACCACCACCATCACCATCACCATCACCATCACCATCACCACCATCACCATCACCACCACCATCACCATCACCACCATCACCATTATCACCACCATCACCATCACCACCACCATCACCACCATCACCATCACCATCACCACCATTATCACCACCATCACCATCACCACCACCATCACCACCACCACCACCATCACCATCATCACCACCACCATCACCATCACCACCATCATCACCACCATCACCGCCATCACAACCACCATCACCATCACCATCACCACCACCATCACCATCACCACCATCACCACCATCACCATCACCACCATCTTATCATCCCCAAGAGTGATCAGGGAGAGTCATGTGTAAGCCACGTGTAGGCTTGGTTGACAAGCTCTCCTGAACTTGGCTTGACAGGCTGGGCTGGCCAAGGCTTTTGTTTCTCACAGGAAGACAACTTTGTGCAGCCCCTTGTTTAACCTGGTTTTCCCTCTTTAGAGAGAGAATTTTCACCAGATGAATCATGCCTAACATGCTTGCTGGAGCCAGAGACATTTGGCTTCCCAGGCTGTTTACTATAGCATAGACTTTGTCTCATAAGTGTTCTTAGGAAATGACAGCTGACAGAAAATTGTCATTGTTTTTGCTTAAAAAAAACCTAGAGACCTGGAAATAAGCCAATTCTGGGCGGAAGGGAGTTCCTATCTACCCGTCTGTTCAGTGCCATGCAGAGCAACAACTCTGGGATTGTTGTAGTGACATGCCTCGGTACAGGTGAGGTGAAGCACTTTCCCCTACTTTATCAGGGAAGTCCTAATCTCAGCCTCAACGAGTGCCGGTTACTTAATCCCTACATAGAGGTGGCCCTCAGACTCAGAACCTGTATTTAGTAAGGCAAAGGCTCAAGGGTTGTTCCCTCATTTCCCCGTTTGAAAATCTGGCTTGCTCTGAGCTCGGCAGGTGTTGCTCTCTTGTTCTCCGTTGCTCTGTGGTTTGAAGGCCCTGTACTCATTTTCACGTTTTACTCTTGAGCAACAGAGCCCTGAAAGACACATACTGTAGCATAAATGACGCTGTTAGTCACTTAGTGGTGACCAAGTTTTTGTGACCCCATGGACCGTAACCCTCAAGTTTCCTCTGTCCATGGAATCCTCCAGGCAGGAATACTGGAATGGGTAGCCATTCCCTTCTCCAGGGGATCTTCTTGACCCAGGGATCGAACCCAGGTCTCCCACACTGCGGGCAGATTCTTTACCATCTGAGCCACTGGGGAAGCCGCATAAACAATGCTTCCTGAAGTTTACTGTCATCCAGGAACGTAGCTTCAGAGCCTATAGAGCCGAAAGGGACTGAGGACCTCATTCCTTCTGCTCCCCGCCCCAGTGTGCACAAGAGGAGAGTGAGGGTTCCCCCCCCACCCCAGTGCGCACAAGAGGAGAGTGAGGGTTCCCCTGACCCCCCCCACCCCGCCCCAGTGCACACAAGGGAGAGTGAGGGTTCCCCTGTTCCCCACCCCCACCCCAGTGCGCACAAGAGGAGAGTGAGGGTTCCCCTGACCCCCCCCCCCACCCCGCCCCAGTGCGCACAAGGGAGAGTGAGGGTTCCCCTGTGAAGTCCGGCTGGTGGCAAGCATGCAACCTGGGCAGACTCCACCTGCAACTCATCTAGCCCAACCGCTCCTGCTCTGATGACCAACTGTCCTGGCACACTCTGGACATCCAACTGCTGACACAGGAGGTGATGCTCAGAATGTGTTACACTTGACGGAATCAAACAGGACAGGGCTGTGCCACAGCTCTGCCAGGGAGCCCCCCTCCCTCCCTCAGCTGGCTTCCTCCCACAGCTTCCTGACTTGTGAATGAACTTAGGGAGGGAAGAGAGTATGGTGGATGGGGTTGGGTTTTGGCTTCTGACAGCCTGGGTCACCTCCTGCTTCTGCCGCTTACCAGCTGTATGCACAAACGCTAGCTCTCTCTGCTCCCTCTGCTTTGGTTTTGCCCCTGAATATGGCTCCACTGGTCTCTTTTCTTCTTGAGTCACTAGAGGCAATCACCAGTGTATCATGGGATGCTTGTCCTCCTGCCTGGCAACGAGAGCAGGTGCTGACAAACATCTTGGAACCCTGGGGGGCCCTGCAGGGGTCTCCATAGCAGATTACTGCACAAATACAGCTGCAGCCCAGGCTGGGGAAATGGCCACCCTACAGGGGAAACGAGAAGACCAGGCTGTACTAGGGCCCAGAGAATGATCCAGACGTGCTGAGAATGGGGACCAGGAGGTCTGACGGTGTGAAGAAAAAGTGCTGTCCTGTGATATCTGATCCTATTTTAAATCCTCAGGGCTGTGCCTGGAGAAACTGGCTATATTCATTATACTTAGAGATGGAAAATGTCTCATCGTCTCAATTAGCATCTTGGCTAACTAGTGTGCTTGATCTTTTTCTTTTTTCCACATATTTATTGGCTATTTCTCTTTCCTCATACCCCAGTCTTTCTTTCTTGTTCCACTTTATTAAAAACACACAACAGTGCAAAACAATTGTAAGATTTTCCTTCCTTGGAATCCACAACCAAGACAAGTGCAAAATTCCCTTCCTCAGACTCTCCTGAACCCTCAGACTCTTTCCTATTGTTGCCACACCCCCTCCTGGCACCATGCTCCTTCAGATGGTTCCATGCCAGCTTCTGCTTCTTCTGCCTTCTCCTTTCTGTCCCCTGTCTCTTCCATCTGGCTTCTGTTCCTGCCAGTGTGTGGAAACTATGCCCTCCACACCCAGAGGGTCTTGGAGCCTCACCCTGCACCCTAACCCTTGTATCCCAAGTGCTGACCAGGCTCTCTGTCCTTCTGCAGGGACACTCTAGGGCACGTCTGTGCTTCTCTCCTGACAGCTGCTTGCTGCCCACTTCCCTCTCTTCCTAACATGCTGGTGACCCCACGTGTACTTGCCCCAAGTCCTCCCCAGTACCCGGTCTGCAAGTCACAATGACTGGGGAACCTCTCCATGTGATATTCTGTTGGGGATTGAAAACAGCTGCCAACTACAGTGCTCAGCACTGAATTCCTGCTAGCCTAGCCTCTGATGTGGAAAGTGGGGGACGTGTTTCTCTTTCCTGTTGAATTCCTAGGTATTTGTGCCTTCACCTCGTAGTGGATCAAATAACTAGTGAGTCCCGCCAAGCCTCTCTTTTCCAACTCTGTGTGGTCATCTCTTAATTCAGTTACCACGAACTCAGTGACCATAAGTTGATCAGCTGTCCATTCCCCTTGGCTCCTGCTTCCTCATTCTGGACCTCCTTACAAGTTCTTACAAGACTGTAGCATTATCCAGCTCTTGGAAAATCTAGCAATCTTTTCTCTCTATTTCAAGCTACCTAAATATGGGGTTGGCCAAAAGGTTTGTTGGCGTTTTCCCATAAGATGTTATGGAAAAATCCTAATGGACTTTTTGGCCAACCCAGTATAACCAAGATCCACTCTCTTCTGGTTTCCTTCCTGTCTCTCCAGGCATGTGTTTTGCAGATTCATTGTCTGAGTCTTTAAATAGTGGCATTCCACTATGCTCAGTCCTGGGCCCTCACTCAGGACCATGCTTCAGTGATGGTAGTTGATATGGACATGGAAATTTCTAGAACTTTTTTATCAGCTCCAAAAATACGTATCGAATTGCTTTCTGGAAGCTTCAATGTACCTGGAACTCAATCCTGACATAATAAAAACAGAACTCTGAATTTTGAGTTCCCACTTACCCCTTGTTCCTGTATCCTTAATGCTACGAAATCACCAGGCTGACACTGCCCTCTCAGCTGCCCAGATGTAGCCTGCCCCTGCTGGTTCTGCCTGCAGGTGTTCTCACACACCCACCTTTATCCTTCAGTTCAGTTCAGTTCAGTTCTGTAGCTCAGTCGTGTCTGACTCATTGCGACCACATGAATCACAGAACGCCAGGCCTCCCTGTCCAACACCAACTCCCAGAGTTCACTCAGATTCGCCTCCATCGAGTCAGTGATGCCATCCAGCCATCTCATCCTCTGTCGTCCCCTTCTCCTCCTGCCCCCAATCCCTCCCAGCATCAGAGTCTTTTCCAATGAGTCAACTCTTTGCATGAGGTGGCCAAAGTACTGGAGTTTCAGCTTTAGCATCATTCCTTCCAAAGAAATCCCAGGGCTGACCTCCTTCAGAATGGGCTGGTTGGATCTCCTTGCAGTCCAAGAGACTCTCAAGAGTCTGCTCCAACACCACAGTTCAAAACCATCAATTCCTCACCACTCAGCCTTCTTCACAGTCCAACTCTCACATCCATACATGACCACTGGAAAAACCATAGTCTTGACTAGATGGACCTTTGTTGGCAAAGTAATGTCTCTGCTTTTGCATATGCTATGTAGGTTGGTCATAACTTTTCTTCCAAGGAGTAAGCGTCTTTTAATTTCATGGCTGCAGTCACCATCTGCAGTGATTTTGGAGCCCCCAAAAATAAAGTCTAACACTGTTTCCACTATTTCCCCATCTATTTGCCATGAAGTGATGGGACCAGATGCCGTGATCTTCGTTTTCTGAATGTTGAGCTTTAAGCCAACTTTTTCACTCTCCTCTTTCACTTTCATCAAGAGGTGTTTTAGTTCCTCTTCACTTTCTGCCATAAGGGTGGTGTCATCTGCATATCTGAGGTTATTGATATTTCTCCCGGCAATCTTGAGTCCAGCTTTTGCTTCTTCCAGTCCAGCATTTCTCATGATGTACTCTGCATAGAAGTTAAATAAGCAGGGTGACAATATACAACCTTGATGTACTCCTTTTCCTTTTTGGAACCAGTCTGTTGTTCCATGTCCAGTTCTAACTGTTGCTTCCTGACCTGCATACAGATTTCTCAGGAGGCAGGTCAGGTGGTCTGCTTTTCCCATCTCTCTCAGAATTTTCCACAGTTTATTGTGATCCACACACTCAAAGGCTTTGGCATAGTCAATAAAGCAGAAGTAGATGTTTTTCTGGAACTCTCTTGCTTTTTCCATGATCCAGCGGATGTTGGCAATTTGGTCTCTGATTCCTCTGCTTTTTCTAAAACCAGCTTGAACATCTGGAAGTTCACGGTTCACGTATTGCTGAAGCCTGGCTTGGAGAATTTTGAGCATTACTTTACTAGTATGTGAGATGAGTGCAATTGTGCGGTAGTTTGAGCATTCTTTGGCATTGCCTTTCTTTGGGATTGGAATGAAAACTGACCTTTTCCAGTCGTGTGGCCACTGCTGAGTTTTCCAAATTTGCTGGCATATTGAGTACAGCACTTTCACAGCATCATCTTTCAGGAGTTGAAATAGCTCAACTGGAATTCCATCACCTCCATTTGCTTTGTTCGTAGAGATGCTTTCTAAGGCCCACTTGACTTCACATTCCATGATGTCTGGCTCTAGATGAGTGATCACACCATCGTGATTATCCAGGTCATGAAGATCTTTTTTTACAATTCTTCTGTGTATTGTTGCCACCTCTTCTTAATATCTTCTGCTTCTGTTAGGTCCATACCATTTCTGTCCTTTATTGAGTCCATCTTTGCATGAAATGTTCCCTCGATATCTCCAATTTTCTTGAAGAGATCTCTAGTCTTTCCCATTCTGTTGTTTTCCTCTATTTCTTTGCATTGATCGCTGAAGAAGGCTTTCTTATCTCTCCTTGCTATTCTTTGGAACTCTGCATTCAGATGCTTATATCTTTCCTTTTCTCCTTTGCTTTTTGCTTCTCTTCTTTTCACAGCTATTTGTAAGGCCACCCAGAGAGCCATTTTGCTTATTTTCATTTCTTTTCTATGGAGATGGTCTTGATCTCTGTCTCCTGTACAATGTCACAAACCTCATTCCATAGTTCATCAGGCACTCTATCTATCAGATCTAGGCCCTTAAATCTATTTCTCACTTCCATTGTATAATCATCAGGGATTTGATTTAGGTCACACCTGAATGGTCTAGTGGTTTTCCCTACTTTCTTCAATTTGAGTTTGGTAATAAGGAGTTCATGATCTGAACTGAGCCACAGTCAGCTCCTGGTCTTGTTTTTGTTGACTGTATAGAGCTTCTCCATCTTTGGCTGCAAAGAATATAATCAAAATGATTTTGGTGTTGACCATCTGGTGATGTCCATGTGTAGAGTCTTCTCTTGTGTTGTTGGAAGAGGGTGTTTGCTATGACCAGTGCATTTTCTTGGCAAAACTCTATTAGCCTTTACCCTGCTTCATTCCGCATTCCAAGGCCAAATTTGCCTGTTACTCCTGGTGTTTCTTGACTTCCTACTTTTGCATTCCAGTCCCCTATAATGAAAAGGACATCTTTTGGGGGTGTTAGTTCTACAAGGTCTTGTAGGTCTTCATAAAACCGTTCAACTTCAGCTTCTTCAGCGTTACTGGTTGGGGCATACACTTGGATTACCATGATATTGAATGGTTTGCCTTGGAAACAAACAGAGGTCATTCTGTCGTTTTTGAGATTGCATCCAAGTACTGCATTTCGGACTCTTTTGCTGACCATGATGGCTACTCCATTTCTTCTAAGGGACTCCTGTCTGCAGTAGTAAATATAATGGTCATCTGAGTTAAATTCACCCATTCCAGTCCATTTTAGTTCGCTGATTCCTAGAATGTCGACGTTCGCTCTTGCCATCTCCTGTTTGACCACTTCCAATTTGCCTTGATTCATGGACCTGACATTCCAGGTCCCTGTGCAATATTGCTCTTTACAGCATCGGACCTTGCTTCTATCACCAGTCACATCCACAGCTGGGTATTGTTTTTGCTTTGGCTCCATCCCTTCGTTCTTTCTGGAGTTATTTCTCCACTGATCTCCAGTAGCATATTGGGCCCCTACTGGCCTGGGGAGTTCCTCTTTCAGGATCCTATCATTTTGCCTTTTCACACTGTTTATCTGGTTCTCCAGCACCTTTGTCCCAGCTGCAGTGCCCCCTTCTCACATCTCTAAAGTAGCCTCGAAACGTTTCCTGCATCTGCTCCTGTTCCTTGCGTCCATTTCCTAAAACTGCCTCTGGACAGTGTGATCCTCAAAGCTCATCATGATACTTCTCTGTCTAAACCCTTCAGCTGTTTTGCATTCTTTTTTCCCTCTTTTCTTTTCCATAATAACAAAAAAGAGCAGAATCATTAACTGGACCCAACGGTCTCTCTCGCCGGGTCTCTGCTTCTCTCTTGAGGGTACTCTCCCACCAGGGCCCCTGTGCTCTTGGCCCAGCCACTCTGGGTTTTGGGCTTCCTTGCGTTATTTTCTCTGCTTCCCTGCTCTTTGGCCCATTCACACACAATTGTCTTCCAGTTTTCAGTCTGAGTATGGCTCCTTAGAGAAGCTTTGGTGAGTCTTGCAGCAGCAGAACCTATAGCCTTATGGTGCACTGAGTTGTCCTTTCCATGCCTCCCACAGCTGCCGCACAGTACTCACTTGCATGATGCCTGGTGAGCGGAGGTCTTCCCAGTATGGTGGGAAACTTGCCTCATTCTCCTCAACAACCAGTTGAGAGGATAACTTTCTTTTTATAGCCTGGCTCTGGCTTTATGTAGACACTATTTAGTGGTCCCCCACACAAGCCACCGTGGTGTTGATAAATATCCTTCATGGATGAAGAAAATGATTTACGGAGCATCGCAAACTAGGTAAAAAACCTGGACGCTTTGGATTCCAAGCCAGCAGGGCTATCAAGCCTTTAGGTGCTTTCAGTGCCCTAATTTGGCTGCACCTTTCTGTCTCAGCAAAGTCCAAGAGGACAAAAGGCGAGTTGGGTGTGAGGCTGACTCATCCGGCGGCCCTTCATTGTGCCTGGCTCACTGGGAGGAAGCTGTGTGTGAACACAGTTATCCTCTGAGCAATTTCAGTGTCGCCTGGAAGGGGAGTGGGGTTCCTGAGTTTGTAGTGAGCGAGTTCCTGACTCCTTTCTGCCCTGCCTGGCACCCTCTGTCTGTCCCCATGGCTTCCTTGTTTCCTGGTCCCTCGGCCGGCCTCAGGGGGACCCACCCACATCTGTCTTCTGCCTCTGTCACTGCGCTCTGCTCTGCCCTTCCGCCCTCTTCAGCCCTGCCTGGCCTCTCAGCTCCTCCAGGAGGGAATGCCTCCCTGACCCGTGGCGGGGACGGGGCCTCACCTCTGGAGGCAATTCCCGGCTGGGCCATGAAAGCACGTAAGGAGATTTTTAAGAGCTGCCATGTCACATCCTTCATATTTTGCCACGATAAATCCAGCCTTTTGCTCTCGAGTAGACTCTCAACTCTATACATTAGGAGTCTATTTCTAAGAAGGAAGATCTCATAGTCCCCCACATTCCCTACGACCTACTCATATTTCAAGTGTTGCACGAGGGTTGCACTAACAAACCAAGGGCTTCCAGAGCAAAAGTCAGTGATGCTCCAGGAGCTGACCTGCATGCCTCTCACTTCTCCCTCCTGTCCTGTCGGCTCAGACCGCAGCTTCTCTGATTTCTGTGCTGCGCTCTGGCTCTGGCCGTTTGGCCTCAGGCCATCCTTGGATTCTGCTCTTGCTTTATAATGTGTCTCAACATCTTTCCTCGGACTACATATGTCCATGGGCCCGGCAAGGCTTGCTAAAGTGCAGTTTGCTCAGTTTTCTGTGCCACAGCAGTCTCGGGGGTAGGCAGAGTCTCTTGAAATCTGCATTATCGTATCTTCACGCCACACAATAAGGTCTGAAAACGCCTGTCTGTGTGTTAAGTTTTTGAGATCCATTTCCAAAGGCTTGGCCTTAGCTTGCTTCTTATTTCAAACTCCACCCCTGTAGGTGCTGACCTAGTACCTCTCTGGAAAATAGTCCTCAGGGCCGCCAGAAAGTAGCTCTTCCTTCTAGGCCAGATAGCGCTGGGCTCCTGGCTTCAGGGAACCCTTGGAGGGTGACAATGGCCCGGCCAGCAGCCACTTGGTGGCTTGGTGTGGCCAGGAGCGAAGTGCTCTAGGGCATTCTAAATGTGTGCAGCCCAACAGAGAAGTGAATGCTGTTTGCAGGGTGGCCTACAGGTGATACTTGTAGAGGCTACTCCGTTGGTCGCTAAGCTCGCATTTTCAGGTTGAGAGCTAAAGCTGGCCCTCGAGGTCATGGCCCCCCACTCACATTCTGAGGAGGACTCCACTGTGGAAGAAGCAGGGACTCGCTGAGAGTCGGCTTTTGCTTTTGATAATCTGTGCTTCCCCCCACCCACTGACAGGAGGAGCCTGACTCATGCAGACAGACAGACTTCTCTGGAGGCTTGCTGAAGGACCGAGAACCTAAAGCGTCTTTCAGGAGAGGGCGGCAGCTGATGATGATGGCTTTAGCGTGGCCTATTTTGCTTTCGTGGCCCTTTTATAGCAGGGTGACTACTTACCTATGTCTGTATCTAAAAGACTTTGTGGAGAGGCAGTGGGGACCACGGCTCACGCAGAGAGCTGCTGTTGACAGAAACAGTCTTCAGGACTTTGCAACCTGTTATTGTGCATTTTCATTCCCAAAGGCTCAGCCACCTGAGAGAACAAAAGAAGCTGTGCTTGCCATGTGAGGCGAACGTGCTCTGTGATCACAGAGGATGAGGGCTCGGCCAGTGTTGCCTGGAGCCTGCCAATTGCCTGATGGCCCCCTGGAGACTTGCTGCTCTGCGCACTCGGCTGACCTTCCCTGACTTCCCCAAGGGCCACACCCTCAGCATTCCCACTTCAGCAGACTCCCTTCCTTTACCAGCCTCCAAGTTGAGAGGAGAGGGTCGA
This sequence comes from Capricornis sumatraensis, assembly GCF_032405125.1. Lineage (NCBI taxonomy): Eukaryota > Metazoa > Chordata > Mammalia > Artiodactyla > Bovidae > Capricornis > Capricornis sumatraensis. The sequence goes on from NC_091078.1 coordinate 443,064, forward strand.
GGCTGATCCAGTAGCGGGAGGAGAACGCCCCATGGCCACTCAGGTTCGCAGAGGGCTGTTCCACAGGGCACGGTGGAGGCTGGGTCCTGCGGTTGCTGGTAGGCAGTAATATCCTGCCTATGCAGCCCCATCTCGTCATACATAGGTGCTGTGGGGCCATTGAAGTTTCTATAAATTACAGGCTAGGAGGATAGGAGGGTGGAGTATGACTTGAACTTATCTGAAGTATGTAAACCAAATTCTTCAATACACAAAAAATGTGCACTCATCCCAGACAGTCCTTCCTGAGATGTTCCTGGCCTGTCCCGGCTGCCCTGTGATATACCATGCAGTGGCGAGGAACGCTCTGGGGGAAATCCACGCTATGCCAGCTTTCACTTGGTGCCTTATCTCAAAGTTCATTTTCTCAGGACAGTGGCTGGAGCATGGAAACAGCAGCAAGGACAGCCTGCTTCCTTCTCAGTTCTGTGTTTGCACTTTCGGACCTTGGCAGACAGAGCTCTATCTTCACGTACATTCTGTCTTCTCTCCTGGGGAAGGGTTATGGTTTAGATAGCCACTGCGGGGTGTTGCTCCTACCTCATCTTCCAGGCTACCAGTCAGAAGGATTTTAAAGCAGGATTCCAATGAAACTTTATGCTCTGAACAACTGTTAATAAGAGTAGAGGAGGGTTAGAACTGAGACCAAGGGCTGGAAACTACAGTGAAGCAGATTTGGGCTCGATCTGGAAGTTTTGGTGATTGCAGTTGCTCACATGAAGTACTCTCCTCTGTGTGAGGAATTAACTGCCCTATGCCACAAACTCTTCAATCTGAGGTAGTTTCTATAAATAAGTAATCATCATAATAATAATTAATAATGAATCACGCTGAGTGCTAGACGGAGAATGGCTCAGGGGGAACAGAGGGAAAGGCTGGGCGTGGAAGACCAAGGGCAGCTGTAGGACCCGAAACCATTGTGTTTGGTCCCGGAGGCACTGCAGGTGAAGAGAAGGGTATGTTTCGATACATGATGTGGGTCGTACATACAATTTGCATATAATGAAGATTAGGCTCATAAAGCGAATTGGAGCCAGTGGTGGACACTGATAGAAGGCATATTTTAATTTTGTACTTCCTCATTCAAGAAGCAATACGGTAAAAAGAGCATGGAATTTGGTGTCTGTCAAACATGGGTTTCACTTCAGCCCTCTCACTCAAAGCTGTGTGATACAGGGCAGCTCACTTCATCCCTGGACCTCATGAATCTCTGTGAAATGGAGAGAATCAGATTTCCCTGCAGAGTCACTGTGCCATGTCCATGTAGCCAAGTCACTGGGTACACACTGTCCAAGGAATTCAACCCCAGTTACTTCCTCTTCCCTTTCTGTTGCTGCCCAAGGAAGTGCTCAGCCTTGGAGCAGGCCTCTAGGGACGCTGCACGGCAGGGCCTCCAATGTCGGGGCGGGGGCAGTGGGAATGTTTCTGTTCTAGGTGGGAATCTGGACTTATAACTTTAAAGGCCCTTCCCCATTTTAAGGTGGCATGATTCTGCACATCTATTAAATTCACGAAGAAGAGAGCTTTAGACTCTCCCTTCACAAAGCCGGTGGTGACGTGCAGTCAGCACTGGAAGGTCAGCGGTTGACCAGCCGCCATCCTGCTGCGTGTGCAGTGTTGCGTGTGAATCGCACGCTTCTCAAGAGTCATAATGTGTCACAGAGAGTTCTTACCAGGTGCTGAATTTTATTACACTATAAAGAATACCTAATAGGGAAGTTTTAAAATGTTTTTTCAAAAAATCAATAACAAATGTTTCTGTTTTTTGTTTTTAAGATAAAGTGACCTTTAGAGATAAGGGAATTAAATTTTGACTAAAATGTACTTTTTTCTGAAAGCTATTGTGGCCCAGATAATAAAACTGTGAGCTAGTGACTGATGAAAACACATGAGCAGACCTACATGTCATCCCAGTGTGATCAAACAAGTGTCTTCAACTTAAAACATTGTCAGCATGGACAAAAACAAGTCCAGTTAATTGAAATGGTAATTTTCAGATTTTGGATTTATGTTAAAAAATGACCAAATGCTGAAATTCTATAAAAATGATCAATCCTGTTCACGTTGAATACCTCTTAATTCTAGTGTCTTACTGAGCAAGAATCACTGATAAACGAAGTAAAGGTTTAGCTTTTATTTAAGGAGAATTTTGGCATGAATACATATCCTGACACTATGTATACGTAGGCTGGGTCATTAGAAGTCTAACATTAGTGTGAACATATATTATCAATAAGAATATGGATAAATCTGCACTGCATTTCAGAATGCCTAACTCTAGATAGACAAGAGGCTGAAGAATCCTTCAAAGTCCGTCCACAGGCACTTTTTGCTTCTCGTATGTGCTACACCATCGAGGGAGGTCATACTTTCTGAGATAAGGTTTTTCCAAACTCCTGACTTTGAACACATGCATGCCCAGCATATATTTAACTAGTGAAATTCCAGTGCTCGACCTTGGGACTTCTCCCTTTGCATTTAAGGTCGTAGTATTGTTGAGCTTGAGTTCTTGGTGATTCTGAAGTTTAACTTTGACTCTTTAAGGTGAATACCGGCTAACCTCATCTAAGCCAGAGTTCCTTTGTGACTCCATTTCCCTCTCTGTGAAGCAGAGGCAATAGTGCTTGTACCTTTAAAATTCTTACGGTTGGGGAAGGTTTTCAGAGCACAATAATTTGATATCCTCAAGTAAAATATGCTTCTAAAACTGTGTTTCTACCTATGGATATGAAATTAACCTGCTATATTTTTTAGCTGTAATGGCTACTGGGAGATGAAGCTTTCAAGGGTATGCTAATTAGCCTGCTTCTTGTCTGACTTTAGAGTTAGTTTTATCAACTCTGATTTCCACAAGATGGAGGCAACTTCCGTTGTGTTCTTGTCAGAGGTCACATCTAACACTCCTCTTGTGTCAGGGATAATTGCACAACTAGCTGTTAGAAATGTTACAACTAGCTCTTAGAAATGGAGTGGTGTGGCCTCTCGTGGGAGACCATGCTACACATATTTAGGTTAATGAAAGCTGTGAATTTTGGTGCGGTGTATTTCTGTCTGCCTTTCATGAGAATTGGTATTCCTCTCGTCTTTTGTGTCAGCAAGTACAGTCAAACTACACCTTGATGAACTAAATGTGTGTATTTTGCTTTCTTAGATCCAATATCTTTGCAACTTGCAAAGAAACTTGAGGTGACAGAGTTCCCCGCAAACCGGTGGCGTGACTGCGATTCTCTCCCTTCTGCTTCCCACGCTGGTAACCGGCCAACAAACTGAAAGGGGAGTGAGAGAATGGAACCTTGTTTTCCCTTCATGTCCTTGACTGCGGCAAAGCCTTACGTTATAGTTTCAGTGTGTGACAGCGGAAGGCATGCTTGGGGACCCAGGGAAACAGAAACACAAGTCTGAAGTTTACTCAGCTTCATTCGGTGTTAACAGTAGAACTCCCTATCGCAATTTAATCCTAGATGTTAGCTCTTGGGAACTAAGGAGTCCATGTGTTAAGGAAAAAGTGGAACTGGCACAAACTATTTGGGTTGCTGAATGCTAAGGGAGGTCAGTGCCCAAGTCCTTGCCAAGTCATGGCTCCTCCGGTTTTAGCCTCTGCAGCAAGAAGGCCTCTTGGACTGGCTGGAAGGCTGGGGTGTGTTGGTGGTGACCCGTCATCCTCTCTGCTGGACACTCGTGTGCTCTGGCTCTGGGGCGGAGAGGTTGCAGCTGAGTGAATCCCGGCCTACTTCTTGTCTTCATGTTTCCTAGCCTATTTGTCTGCTCCCCTTCCTTCTCCACTCCTTCCTCCCATCCCTTCTCCTTCACCAGTCGGTGAGTGTCAAGCCTGTACTGACCTCAGTGAGGACCCTGAGACTGGGGGACTTACCGGGTGGTTCAGTGGTACAAGAGTCCACCTGCCAAGCGGGAGACGTGGATTCAATCCTTGGTCAGAAAGATCTCCTGGAGAAGGAAATGGCAACCCACTCCTGTATTCTTGCCTGGAAAATCCCATGGACAGGGGAGCATAACAGGCTACAGTTCGTGCAGTTGCAAAACAGTCAGACATGGCTCAGCAATTAAGCAACAAAACCCTGAGACTAACTGCCCTCCTCTCAAAAAGGACCACTCATTCTAACTCTTTAAAAAGTTAGTCAACTAGACTGCTGCAGAAATTATAATAACCTCAGAAAATCAGTTACAGTGAGTTGATCCTTCTGTATTTTCAAAGGTCCCTCATTTCAGACCTGGGGCTGTGTGGTGCCAAGTCTTTGCAGCACATTCTAAGCCATCTCTAAACTCCCACCGTGCGGAACTGCACAAAGCATTTAGCAGCATTTCTAACACCGTGCTATGCGGTTTCTCTTCGTGTTTACGGCAAGGTCTTTCTATAGGCTTCTGACATTAGAACATCATCGTTGTTCTGAGCTGGAGCATGCACTGGAGATGCCAAGAGGTGAGACTGGCCCCAGACAACTGGTCCGGCCCAAGCCAGGCCGCCCTTAGCAGCCTGACTTCCTGCCACCCAGGCTGCTTGGGGCTCTGGCCAGCAACAGTTGCCAGGGTGGCTGAAGTTGTTGATTACAAAGCCACAGCTCATAGGCTAATAATTTTGTCTTGATTTCTATCAAGGCCAGGAATGCCGGTCAGCAGCAAATGCAGGAAATTTTAAGAGATCAAGAGCAGTTGACAACAAAATCCATTCAGGGATGTTTTTAACAAAACAATTAAGGATTCAGCGCTTCCCAGGGGGTGAGGACCAAAATGGAACATGACCGGCAGCCAGCATCACCTCTCCAATCTTGCACGTCTGTTTTGAACCATGAGGAATAGTCTAAAAATAATGCCTGGACCTCACAGTATTGGTGTTTTTGTTATTTATCCTTTTATGCTTTGGTCTTTTGAAAAACATCTCTGTAAGAGATGAGAGTTTCCTATCATTTATATTTATAGAGTCCTTTATTCTGAAGACGCAAAGTGCCTACTTCCATTTCTGAGAACTAAGTGGCAGGCCTTCCCTGGGGGAAAGGTGACTTAAGATGGGTTATAAAGACAGCCTGTGGAAGAATTAGACGAGAATGTCTGTCTCTGATAATTCGGGGTTTGGCTTGCTTAGTCACTGATCCTTCCTAAGAAAGAAGAGCGGGGCTTCCCAGGTGGTGTGGTGAAGATCCTACCTGCCAATGCAGGAGACATAAGAGACGCGGGTTCTGCCCCTGGGTGGGGAAGATGCCCTGGAGGCGGGCATGGCAATCCACCCCAGGATTCTTGCCTAGAGAGTCCCACAGACAGAGGAGCCTGGAGAGGTACAGTCCACAGAGTCTCACAGAGCTGGACACGACTGAAGCGACTTACCATTCGAGAAATAATAGCATCTTCTCTTTGAGAAAGAGAAAATGGGGAGTAGTCCCTTTCTGGGTGCCTCCCCCCACTTCCTGCCTGAAACAGGGCCTCCGAGGAGCTGAGCCCGACTGGCCTTTTGCTTCGAATGACTTTTCCCTTCTCTGATTCCTGAGGGTCCTCTTGTTGGCTGTGACCTAACATCTTCTTCAAGTCATACTCCACACACACCTGCCTTTCCAACATATCTTAGACCCCTTGGGCAGGAATCAAGCCTGTGTGTCTTTCCCAGTGCTCACGGTGCCTGACGCAACAGTAGGCTCACAGTCGCCAACAAATCTGAGCTGAAGACAACCCTGGGGCGGCCGAACCGCGGCCCCAACAGACTGAAGACTGCGGCATACGGGACCTGCGTGGCCGCTCTCGGCCTTACTAAGTGATCCAAGAACAGTCTCACCGTTTTGCTGTAAGTAACTAAGTAAGTTAGCAAGTGAAGTTGCTCAGTCGCGTCCGGCTCTTTGCGACCCCGTGGACTGTAGCCCGCCGGGCTCCTCCGTCCCTGGGATTCTCCGGGCGAGGATACTGGAGTGGGCTGCCAATCCCTTCTCCAGCCATCCCGCTGTGCTTCAGTTAGTGCGCCCAAGTCAACAAGGAGGCACTGCAGAGAACCGCGAGCAGCTACCAGGGCTTCCGTGGCGGCTCGGAGGCAGAGAAGCTGCCTGCAGTGCAGGACACCGGGGTCAGTCCCTGCACTGGGAGGATCCCCTGAAGAAGGAAATGGCAACCCACTCCAGTATTCTTGTCGGGAGAATTCCACGGACAGAAGAGCCTGGCAGGCTACAGTCCATGGGGTCACAAAGAGCTGGACACAACTGAGTGACTAACACTTTTGAACTCCAAGGAAGCTCTCTCCCCAAACTAGAAGAGCCTCGTAAGTGCGGGGTGACTGCTAAGTCACTAAGTCTTGTCTGACTCTCTGTGACCTGACGGGCTGGAGCATGCCAGGCCCCTCTGCCCTCCACTGTCTCCTGGAGTTGGCTCGGGTGCGTGTCTGTTGAGTTGGTGATGCCAGCTGGCCGTCTCACCCTCCGCTATCTAATCTCCCACCCTCTTTGGTATGATTATGATGTGCCAGTGTTCCTCAGTGGGCAACACACCGAAAAACTGGCTGAACGGAAACACGATTTGGGATTTGGTGAAGATCCAGTGCTTCCTTAAGAACACGAATCACAGCCACGCGGCATGCGGCTGAGGAAAGCACCGCCCTCCTCAGGGGCAGTTCACACTGCACGCCACACACTGGGGCTTTTCTAATGAAAAACACCTGCCCGGTGGACATAAAATAAGGTGTGATCCTGTTATGCCCAGAGTCCGAGTCCCCAAAACTGAGAGAATAAGGCGTCCACAGCAATGCAAAAGCATGAAGGGGTTTCATTTCTAGCTCGAGCTAGGGCTCCCGCCACATCCAACACAGTGGAGTGGAGCAAGGAGCCCCGCACCCAGATTTACAGCAGGATTTATAGGTTTTAGAACAGAGTCGGCAAGGGCTGACTGGCTGCAGGAGTTTCCTAATTGGCTAATCTTTATTGGCTGCAGGGGTTTCCTGGTGTTTACTAATTGGCTATTGGCTGCAGGGGGATGACTTTTCGTCCTGATAAACTCAAGCCAGGTTACAGGGAGTATGCTGATTAGACAAGTCCTGGCATCCTCGGGGATGACCTCACTGGGCAATGACTCAGCCTTTCCCGTGAGTCCTACCTTAGTCCCTGAAGCCTATCATAGCGTTTGGTAGGTCCCAACAATCCAGTCCCACTCCCATTCCAGCCAGCCTCAGAGTTCCAGCTCCTGGGCGTCTTGGCACCTCCAGAGACGGGGTGGGCCTTCAGCAGGTGAGGAGTGTAGTCAGGAGGCTGCAGTTCAGTCACTCTGATGTCCTGTGATCTGATCTTGCTTTCTGTGTTGGTCCTTATGTGCCCACCAATCTACTCATTAACCTGGCTGCTGAAATGGTCATGAAGAAAATGAGTGCATATTTTCTACTGAAGAAGGAAGTGGTAACTTTACTCAAAAAGGAAGGGCATTTTGGAAAGGACTAGAGATGGAAGTGTGACCAGAAGGAGAGGCAAAGCCAGTCTAGGTAAAGACCCGGAGGACTGGAGGTCCCGACTGAAGCTGAGCATGGAGGGCGTCGGCTGAAGGGACCAGGTCCCAGGCTCATCCCTCCTGCAGGCCCTGCAGAAACCACTGCCTGGAGCTGTGGGAGTAGCACAAAGTAACCAGAACAGCTAGTTAGGGAGTCAGAAGTCGTTCTCAGCTGCCTTACCCTTCTGCCCTCCCGCTTGATTGCTTACTACATCTTGAGCAGTTTTTTAATCTCCCTCGGCCCTAGTTCTGTCTTACATAAGATGGTGGTTAGAATACATCTCTCTTCAGCAATAAGCACATTTAGTGAAAAGATAAAGAATAATAACGAATACCATAAAGCCACTGGTCGTATCTTTAAAGAAAATGGATGTGATTGCAATACAGAGGGTCTTTTGTTGCCATTTCATCAATAATTGTGTCCAGCTCTTTGCGACCCCATGGACTGCAGCACGTCGGGCTTCCCTGTCCTTCACTATCTCCCAGAGTTTGCTCAGACGCATGTCCATTGAGCCAGTGACGCTGTCCAACCGTCTCATCCTCTGTTGCCGCCTTCTTTTCTTGCCCTCAATCTTTCCCTGCATCAGGGTCTTTTCCAATGAGTCAGCTTTTTGCATCTGGTGGCCAAAGTATTGGAACTTCAGCTTCAACATCAATCGTTTCAATGAATATTCAGGACTAATTTCCTTTAGGATTGACTGGTTTGATCTCCTTGCTGTCCAGGGGACTCTAAAGAGTCTTTTCCAGCACCACAGTTGAAAAGCATAAATTCTTCGGCATTCAGCTTTCTTTATGGTCCAACTCCCACATCCATACATGACTACAGGAAAAACCATAGCTTTGACTATATGGACCTTTGTTGGCAAAGTGATGTCTCTGCTTTTAAATACACTGTCTAGGTTTGTCTTTATTGACATATAAAATAATAATATAGATTTGAACAAATATCATGCTCCTGGATAAGAAAATATGAAAACATAAATTGTTCCCAAATTAATGAACAAATTTAATATAAATTGTTTTGACATCCTCATAGCTGCTTTAGGAAAATAAAAAAATTCTGGAGTTATTAATATGTTTAAAATAAATCATTGGTTAAAAAATAAAATAAAATGATTAATCTTGTAGTTACTATAGTTAGTCTTGTGGTTATGTTATAAAGTTACAGTGCTTAAAACAATTTGACTTTTGTTCATGAACAAACAAGTCAATGAAACAAAAATAATTTTAAAATCTCGAGATTATATATATATATACACACACATAGAGAGAGAAACAGAGAGATTGCCATATATATTTCTTACATATACATCCAAACGTAAATGACTATATGATATGTACAAAGCAACACAAATAAATGTATTATTTTACAAATCACATAAGAATAAACTATTATCATATATGAAATGAATCACCAGTCCAGGTTCGATGCATGATACGGGATGCTAGGGGCTGGTGCCCTGGGACGACCCAGAAGGATGGTACGGGGAGCGAGGAGGGAGGGGGGTTCAGGATGGGGAACACGTGTATACCTGTGGCGGATTCATGTTGATGTATGGCAAAACCAATACAATATTGTAAAGTAATTAACCTCCAATTAAAATAAATAAATTTATTTTAAAACAAAACAAAAAAGAATAAATTATTAGAAGTTAGAGAGAAAGAGCAAGTAATCTGAAAACAACCATATCAAAGGAAAGTTCATATTAATATAAAAGTTAATAGAGAACAACAAAAGCTGATGAAAAGAAAAGCTTCGTCAAATATTTGGAGGAAGGGTCGGCCCTTCATTCTGTGGGCTCGTAAACTCAATGTTTTTTTATTGTTTCAGAGCTTGTCAAACCTCTGACTGCCGGCTTGAGTTGTCCAAATCCATAAAACCAAAGTATGAGATCTAGCAACAATTTTTTAATTTGTAGTATGACATGGACCTGTTAAGGCTCTCTTTGTCCCACAGGATGCTAAATGATGGGTGTGCAATCAGAGCAAGGAGAAACTGGACCCAGGTCCAGTGTTCAATACTCAGGCGGCTGAACCACACGGAAATAAGAGTTACTGCACGCAGATGGCATCACGCTTTGTTTTCCCAGGAAGTCATTAAACCTGCTTGAGCACTCCTGCCCAGCACTGGCCAGAAAGCCATCGCCATGTTGGCTCACCCTTTGGACGCTTGGATCACGCGAGCAGCCCAGAACACAGCTGGGTGGCTTCTCTGTCTCTCCGGAGAAGAGGAGCTGCTCTTTCAGTTCACAGGCGCCATAACCGCAATGCAACTCTGGGCTCAGCCCAGCAAGAGGAACTTTGGGGTGCTCCCACTTCCCCTGACTCATGGTCATTTCAGAATCTCTCCTTCCAGCTCCTGTGGGTGTCCCAGTACCCAGTCTTTGCAACCGTTTTTCAAACATGCCTCTTAGACGGGTTCTCCTTTTTCCAGCATAATAGATTGAAAAGGATCTATCCCAACCGTTTTGATCAAATTAGAGTTCATCTGTCTGGTCCCACTAGAAGCAAGAGGACTTGTCCTTGTTAAATCTTCTGTAGGTGGTGACATTGTAACTTCTTTTCCAAAACTAGATAGTTTTGCGAGTGGAATGGAGGCAAGCGGGAAGTGTTAATAGTAATGTTGAGAAAACAGGAGTAAACCAGGACCCCCAACTCTTTGCATCACACTCACCATGAGCATCCCAACACTCCTACTTGTCTGCTCACTTTTTTCTGGGTTTCTCTGGCCAACCCACCTCCACTTCCACTTCTGATGGTCATGTTCGTTAGCTATGCTGATACCTTTAATACTGTTCTTTCTTTTCTGCCTCTGTCCCTTCAGGGTTGCATCTCAAATTTCACCAGCTGTGGGCTGGCTATTATAAAGGAACTCTCAAAGGAAATCTTATTTGCAAGTTCCTGAGGGCATCTCAGAATGGTTGTCTACCCATTTCTCTTTCCCTTCCCTTTCCCTCTCCTGTCCATCAGGGGGATTTATCTTACCAAAACAATGTGAAATTGTAGTATTATTTAAAATAATGCAGAAATAAAATCCCATGAGCAACGCAAATGCTCCACGAGAAGAGAATGTTCAAAAAACCAAAAAAGCTGAAGGTATTGAAATAATTGGTTAATATTTCGGAAGGTGGTGATTTTGTAGAATTTGACAACATGGAAAACTTATAGGCTATAATGGTTAGCAAAAAATTAAGAAGGAGGTTATAAAGTTGCACCACATTGACTATAATTATATAAAAAACAATAAATATGTTAAAATGTCAGGGTGGAAAAAATGCCAAAATGGTAACAATAACTTTATTTTCATAGTGGGGTGAGGGGGCGATTTTCCCTCTCTCTCTCACCGTTCTCCAGGTTTCTGGCATGTGGTTAATATAATGGAACAATACCCTCTCCCTCCCTCTGCAGGAATTAATGAGGCGGCGGCTGCGAAGTGCCTCCCTTTGTTTCTGCCTCTCCGTAGCCGCATTGTGTTCTTGCGACCTTGTTCTGAGAGAGGATGGGGCTTGGGTGGACTCACTCGTTTGCAGAAGGTGTTCCCAGGGCAAGGCCTTCTCCAGTTTTCTCTCCTATCCTCCAACTGTGTCAACCTTGAGCCACACATGAAATGCCCTGAGCACCTCACCAGACTTATCTTGGGGACCTCTGGCACCTACCAAGCAAAGCCTTCCATATAACTTCCACAGAAACTTCAGCCCTGTCAAAACAGCTTTGTTATGTGAAGCTTTATTGGGAAAGGAAATGTCTTGAGAACTTTCTACAAGCTCACTCCTCTCTGACACTCACTCAGGTTTCGGACCACCTTGGTGGTCCGGGCTCTCAGCTTGCTGAACTGATTCCTTCTTCAGGTTCTGAAGTTATTCTGAATTTAGCCTCATCTTGATGTATGGTTTCCACTTCTTCAATTTTCTTCTCTTTTTTCTAAACCACTTGTGAAAAAGAAAAGAAGACGAAGCATCTTTCCTCCATTAACTAATAGGACCCCCTCCCGAGAAGGTCTTGAGTAATGAATGTATCCTGACAGCATGGACAAAGAGTATGAGCTCTGGAGAGGCCAGGATTCCGCTGTCAAGGAAGTCCTGAGCAGTCTTCTCAGACATTTTAGCATGAGCCGACTAAACCCAGGAAACTAACCCTTAAGTAGATAAAACGAACCCTTAAATACCGTAGGCAGGGCCTGACTTCTCTAATATGAAAGGGCCTTTGAAATTCATCATCAATATTTATTTCAGCACAGCTTGTATTGGAGGCATTTTGATGTCCAGCAAGGCCTGGTTCAATAAGATATGGTTCATCCTAACAATAAAAAAATTCTAATAAGAAAAAATAAAGAAGTGCAGAGTAATGTGGGCAGTGAAATGTTGTATTAAAATGTATTGAGATGTGTATATTTGTAGATGTCCATAGGATATTTCTGCAAAGAGAGAGATGAAATCAGTAACATAGACTCCTTGGGGAATGATGACTCGAAGGCCGAAAGGCAGGAGAGAAAAGGCGTTTGTATTTCTCTAGTCTCTTCTGGATTTTGTACCAATTAAAATAGATATAGTTTTAGCATTCGCACACATTTACAATTTGTTCCAGTAAATATAAATATGTGTATGTATCAACGTATATGCATATTTCTATACACATATTAAATCTATGTTAACAGGGAAAAATTAAATGTACAACTGGTGGGAGTGCTGCGACATTCCTGTTTATACGAATTCCCTCTTAGGATTAGTTTTCTTATTTTCATCTATCTGCATTAGAAAAGGAAATAATTTCCATACCTGTATCTTTGGCAAGCCCTCTAACCTTACTTTCTTAAATTGCTTCAGGCTGCTGCAAACACAATCAAGGCTTGCTTTTTTTTTTTTTTTTTTAACTTTTCAGCTCCTCAATTTCTTGGGAGCCACTTTTAAAATTTTCTGGCTGAGAACTCACCCCACTCTTCCCTGCCCTACCCGCAAAAGGTGTAAGAAATCTAAAACACAAATACTGGAAAATTGATTTTTGATAAGACCGTAAGACATAATATTTATATAAACTTTAGCTCCTGCAAAAGTGCCTCAAATATGCTGGATATTGAACGATAAGGCAAACGCAGCTTTCAGCAGCAAAGTCAAGGTGATCTAAAATTGTTTACACGTGGACAGACGAATTAATAAGAGGCTGGCGAAAGTTATGAATTGCCCTTCCACATTCAGGTGCCAGAAGCATCGTATTTCTTTATTTTTCTAAATCAAATTACATCTGGCTTCGAGCATCTATTCTCCTCACTAGCAGGGTTAGCAAGAAACCCAATACTAGCCATTCTTGGGACTCTCTCCTGTTACATTAGCTCACAAACATCCTGGGGCTCAGGCGTCCAGGGGGATGAGCAGAAGCTTCTTCTCAGCCTGTGTGTTTGGCATCATGGTCACATCCGCGTCCTCCTTGCTATGTGATTGCCCTGTCCCCTGTGGAGCACTGGGCTTGGTGGGGGGTGGGAGGACAGGAGGAGCGCAGAAATGCCTCTTATAACACATCATTTGCCAGAGGGAGTGTTTGCCACTGGCTGGACTCAGAAACAGCAGGAAATAATTTGCAGCTTCTGTGCAGCAAATGGAGCCTGAGCTGCCCCCAGGCTCCACGTGTGTGGGGGTGACCACAGGTTCCCAGGACTCACCTGTTCTTGCTGCCCAGGTGTCTTCCCTGCCTTGAGAACCCTATCTCCCCTCTTTCACTCTTATACAAAAAGCGAGACTTCTCCTGGGGGTCCAGCTCTTCAGTGCAAAAGCTGGGGTCTTCAAGGCTGCTGTCCTACCTCTTGGAATCAGGGACGTGGATCTTCACGTCTCAGGAGGACAGGGTGTGCTTCTTTGCCCAGCTTCCTGATGCTTTCCCAAGGGAGTTGAGTGAGGTCCCTTCTCAACCGGTAGCGCTGGTCTCCTCACTGCCCGTCGTGCACTGGCCTCTCAAAACTCAAAACGCAGCGCTTCTCCAGGAGAGAAGCTCGGCTGTCTGCCCTGCGTGCTTCTCTCCTCTGGGTGCGTTGCACAGAGTGCCTGGCTCCGAAGTTCCTGGCAGGCGCAAGCCCCTGGGAAGAGCAGGTTTTGTGGCCCACCTCTGCTCTTAATTCTCCTGTGCTGGTTCCCTCCGCCCCAGGGATTGCGTGCCTGCAGGGGTTTTGGAAGCTTTCTCTCAGGGCTTTGTAATATCTGACTCCACCTGGGCTTTTGCAGAGCTATAGAAGGTGGTTCTTAAACACTGATCGTGTTAGAGAAACATCTGTCCGGGGTGCTTAAAAATGCAGGCTCTGCGTGACCAAGACAGTAAAAGAGGGCTTTTCACCACCCCGCAGGTAATTATAGCGCAGCTGGCACCCGCGCTCTCCCTGAGAAGCGTTTCCTACGTCTCCACACAGGCAAGCCTGCCCTCAGGTTCACTCCGTCTACAATCTCCACTCATTCTTTCCACGGGCATTTCAATGACTGGCAAGGGGCTGAGTGGGCCCTTTCGTGTGCACCGGTGAGCGCTGATCGATTACAGTGCGTGGGCACTTCCGTTTGCTCCTGACCACCATGCCACGCTGGGAGATCTCCAGCCTTTCGGCCGTGGGCTCCGAGCCCCCAGCTCCTGGCAGAGTGTTTGTTTGATGGGTGAAAGGACGAGCAGAAGGCAGAGGCATGGATGGATGAATGGACAAAGGGATTAACTGTGAGGTGCGCTGAAAACTAGAAGATGAGAAACTGGAAAAAAAAACAAAGGCGTTAGCATTCTGAAGAGAACTTTAAAGGTCGTCGCCTCACAGAGTTGCAATTTGCTCTTAAATAGTATATTTTTTATGATAAAGATTAATGTTTGTAACAGTTTATATAATAAAGATGTGTAAATTAATAGCTAATAATACCTATCTTGCCCCCCAGACCCATACCACCTGGTAACTGATGTTAATATTTTGTTAACTGATGTTAATATGTCTCTACATTTTTCTTAGTGGTCATAAAACTCACATAAAAGTTACAGGATATTTTATTTACTAAAAAACAAAAGCAAAAGTGAGGACTTATTATTTTCATTTGTTTCTGTCACTTAATAGTTAATAAATGGACTTCTGTCACCTACAGGACATCCTGGGCAACTCTCTAGATTAATCAAAATAGATCTTATTTTTCAAAAATTAGTTCACGTGCTCCAAGACACGAATGTTCGATAACTAAGTCTTGAGTCTCTTCTCGCTATTTTTCCTCTTCCTCCCGCTCCTCCAATCTGGCAAAATCTCTGTACTCTGCTAGCTCAACCGGTGACTTCGTGCGATTAGGAAAGGCGTCTCCCGAGACACTCCACAGTTGGGAAACCATCATAAAATACAGTAGACTCGTGGTGGTGGGCTAGGAAAGGGTGCAGCGGCTGCCGGTCTCACAACGTATTTATATCTTCACGGCATAAGGTCAGATCCTGGCCCATGCATGTGTATACTTCAAATTTTAATAGATCCGTCAAGTTATAGTCAAAGAAAGTTGTATACTATAATGCACATAGCACATACTTAATAACATGAATTCCTAATTTGAAGACAAATGCTGCAAAAATAGCTTTATTGTTCCATTGTAAAGTGATAAAGGTTCATTGTTGAAAGTCCCCAGAGTCCCAGTAGCTTAAGAACGGCCATTGTCAACACTCAGATCAGCATTTTTCAGGTATTCCTTTGTGACTATTGACACGTTGCCAATACTTTGACATGAGTGGAATCACGATAAACAGTTGTTGTGTGACCAGCTCAGCGGTCTGCTGGGAGCTGCTTTCCGGGCCAAGTGGAGAGGTGCACCGTCACGTTCTGGGGATACGTGTCTTCTCCCCACCCTCCCTTCTGAGTGCAGGCACTATTTCCCATCCTCACTTTCCGGGGGACATGTGTTTTTACCTATCCTCACTTCCACCTATTGGAGGTTCTATATTTTGGATTTGTTTTTTTTTAACAGTTTAAAAATAATTTAACTTGAAAATATCTAAAAGTATTTACTTTTGTTTATAAATGTGGACTTTTTGTTCACTGCCAATGTTTGGGTTTTGGAATTGTTTTCTTTTTTTTTTAATGTTGGTTATGTTATGCTTTGTTGATTTTCTTTTGGTTTCTATTTTTGTAATATGGCCTATGTCTTATTATTTATTTTTTGGAAGAGTGTCTTTTTAGTTCTGCGTTTAAAAAGTTAACCTTAAATTAACCATTAATTTTTTTTTGTAAAATTCTTAAACATTTTGTTCACTCTATCAACAATAGAAATAAGTTACTACATATTATCACTCAAGATGAGAAAATCAGTAATTTTTTACTCACTGCGTCTCACTCTCCAATTGTTCCATTCCATATTCTGGAAGTTTGGCTGTATTGTACTATTGCAAATTGTGAATATTTTTACAGTAGGGGTATTCTTTTTAAGGATAATAAATTCCCTATTCTGCTTCGGGGTTTTAGTTACCTAAGTAATTTATATTTCGTTCTATTTATTTATTTTTCCTTATTAAGGAAATAGTGATTTATTTAATAAACCACACATACTTAAACGTACAGTATGATGTCTGTGAAACCATCCCCACAATCAAGAGAATGAGCATATCCATCACCCAGAAAGTTTCCTTGCAAAGTCAGTGATCCTCCTGCTTGCCTTCTCTGACCCCGTTCCTCTGACAGCTTCTGACCTCTCTCCCCTCAGTGTAGATTAGTGTGCAACGTCCAGATTTTATATAAGTGGAGCCATTTAGTATGTATGCTTTCCGGCTCCTTTCACAGGATAATTATTTTTGAGATTTGTTTACATTTCCATGTATATCAGTAGCTAACTTCTACTTATTTCTGGGTATGTTCCATTATATAGATAAAACACAATTTATTTACTCATTCTCTTGTTGATGGACATTTGGGTCTTTCTCAGTATTGGGTTATTACAAATGAAGCCTCTAGGAACATTTCTGGACAAGTCTGTGTATAGACACATGCTTTCATTTTCCTTGAATAAATGCCTAGAAGTAGAATGGGTGCATCGTGTAGCAGAGGTGTTTAGCTTTTTAAGAACACCCCAAAGCATCCCCAGAGTGGGTGTCCCACTTTATAGTACCGACAACAGTGTCTAAGAACACTTGGCATCCTTTTAATTTCAGAGATTCTAATAGGTCTTTAGTGGCCTCCTTGTGATTTTACTTCACATTTCACAAATGTCTAATGATGCTGAGTATTTTTCATATGCTTGTTTGCCATCCATGTGTCTTCTTTGGTAAGATATCTGTTGAAATATTTTGCTCATTTTAATTGGTTTGGTTGTTATTAATGAGTTTTGAGGGTTCTTTGTGTATTTTAGGTACAAGTACTTTTTAAATATGCAAGCATTTTCTCCCATGATTTGTCTTTCAATTCTCTTAATAGTGCATTTGGAAGGACAGAAGTTCTTAATTTTGATAAAATACAATTGATCAATATTTTGTATGGACCACCTTTTTGTGGTCATGTCAAGCAGCCTTTTGCCAAACTTAGTCACTGAGGTTTTCTCCTGTTTTCTCTACAACGTGCTGTGCGTAGTCACTCAGTCATGTCCGACTCTTTGCCACCCCATGGATGCAGCGCGCCAGCTCCTCTGTCCATGTGATTCTTCAGGCAAGAATACTGGAGTAGGGTGCCATGCCCTCCTCCAGGGGATCTTCCCAATCCAGGGATCAAACCCAGGTTTCAAACCCAGGTTTCCTGCATTGCAGTCAGATTCTTTACCAGCCGAGCTATCAGGGAAGCCCAGAAATACCATAGTTTAATGTTTATGTTTATGTCTATGATTCATTTAATATATTTTTTGTATATGATACAAGCTATGGGTTTAAGTTCGTTTTAAAATATGGATGATCACTTCAGCATCATTTATTGAAAAGATTACCCATTCTCTGCTAAATTTCTTTGCACCTTTGCTGAACCTGTTCGTAAATGCATGGGGCTGTTTTTGGGCCCTAGATTTTGATCCATTGATCAATTTGTCTTTATGCCGATAGCACACTATCTTGATTACTATATCTCAGTAGGTCCTGAAATCAGGTAATATTACAGCTGAAATCCTACTGTCATTTTTGCAAGTTGTTTGGGCTTTTCTAGGTCCTTTGCATTGCTACATGAACTTTAGAATGGAGTTTAATTGCTACAAAAAGATTCTCCTTGGATTTTGATTAGGATTACATTGAATCTGTAGATAAATTTGGACAAAATTGTCTTAATAATATGGAGTCCTCAGAGCCAGGCACACAATATTTCTCTGTTTATTTAAATCTTTAAAATACGCTCAAGATCATTTTGTAGATTTTAACATATAGGTCCCACACATTTTGATAAGAAAATTCCCTTATGTAGTTCATATTTCATGCTGTTCTTGTAATACTAACTAAAGCACTTTATTTTGGAATTTTAAGTGTTAGTATAGAAATAATTCGATTTTTGTTATTGGCCTTACATCCTGCAACCATGATAATTTCATATGTTAGTTCTAGTAGCTTTTTAGAGACTCTATAGGATTTTATAAGTGCCACCAGCACAGAAGTACGACTTTACGTCTTTTCTTCCAATCTGGATGCCTTCAGTCCAGTCACTCAGTCGTGTCTGACTCTTTGCAACCCCATGAATCGCAGCACGCCAGGCCTCCCTGTCCCTCACCAACTCCCAGAGTTCACTCAGACTCACGTCCATCGAGTCAGTGATGCCATGCAGCCAGCTCATCCTCTGTCGTCCCCTTCTTCTCCTGCCCCCAATGGCTCCCTTATGCCTTAGGTATTTTTTTCTTACCTCTTGAAGAACTTTGATTTCAGTGTAGACTTTTAAAAAAGGCAACCATGAGAGGTGTTGGACATATTAACTAGTGAGTGCTAATCATCCCACAGCATGTACATGTATAAAGCATCGCGCTGTACACCTTAAAGATACACACTTTTTATTTGTCAAAAAGGGAAGGAAAAGAGAACAGTGAGAGCAGGCATGGCATTGCTCCTGAGCTCTGGGAAAAAGCATTCAGTTATCACCATAAGATATGTGGTTAGCTGAGATTTTTGTAGAAGATCTTTATCAGATTGAGGAAGTCTCTTCAATTGCTAGTTTGCTGAATTATTTTTTTCTAAATTTTATTTTTGAGATAATTGTGTGCAGATTTAATGAATAATGGAGCCTTCTCCCAGTTTTATCCATTGATAAAATATAGCATAATTATAGCACAATTTCACAACCAGAAAATGACATGGATGTAACCATTGACCATTTCAGATTTCACGAGTTTTGTGATTTTGCTCATTTGTGTGTGTGTGCTTGTATACAACTTTAGCACATGTGTAGCTTTGTGACCATCACCTCTGGTAAGATGTAAATAATTCCATCACTAAGATCCCTCAGGCTAATCTTTTATTTCCATGCCACCTCCCTTCCTTTCCTCCTCCCAAAGCCTGGAAACTACTAATCTATCCTTTATCTCTGTGATTTTGTCACTTCAAAAGTGTGATATAGATGAAATCTTACAGTTGTGTAACTCTTTGAGGCTGACCTTTTCACTAAGCATAATGACCTGGAGACCCCTCCAGTCTCTGCCTGTATCAGTAGTTCATTTCTCTTCTTTGGTGAGTTTTATTCCATGGTACGGATGCACTCTCGGTGTTCACTCTTGTCGTCTCCTGTTTGACCATGTTTTGCAGATTCAACGGATTAGATCTGATAGACAGGGTGCCTGAAGAACTATGAAAGGAGGTTCGTGACATTGTACAGGAGACAGGGATCCAGACCATTCCCAAGAAAAAGAAATGCAAAAAGGCAAAATGGCTGTCTGAGGAGGCCTTACAAATACCAGAGAAAAGAGAAGCAAAAGGCAAAGGAGAAAGGTAAAGATATACATAGCTGAATGTAGAGTTCCTAAGAATAGCAAGGAGAGAAAAGGAAGCCCTCCTCCGTGAACAATGCAAAGAAATAGAGGAAAACAATAGAATGGGAAAGACTAGAGATCGCTCCAAGAAAATTAGAGATACCAAAGGCACATTTCATGCAAAGATGGGCACAATAAAGGACAGAAATGCTATGGACCTAACAGAAGCAGAAGATATTAAGAAGAGGTGGCAAGAATACAGAGAAGAACTATACATAAAAGATCTTCATGACCCAGATAATCACGCTGGTGTGATCACTCTCCTAGAGCCAGACATCTTGGAATGTGAAGTCAAGTGGGCCTTAGGAAGAATCACTACAAACAAAGCTAGTGGAGGTGATGGAATTCCACTAAGCTATTTCAAATCCTAAAAGATGATCCTGTGAAAATCCTGCACTCAATATGCAAGCAAATTGGGGAAATCTCAGCGACAGGACTGGAAAAGGTCAGTTTTCATTCCAATCTCAAAGAAAGGCAATGCCAACGAAGGCTCAAACTACCGCACAATTGCACTCATCTCACATGCTAGTAAAGTAATGCTCAAAATTCTCCAAGCCAGGCTTCAGCAATACGTGAACAACTTCCAAATGTTCAAGCTGGCTTTAGAAAAGGCAGAGAAACAAGAGGTCAAATTGCCATAATCTGTTGGATCATACAAAAATCAAGGGAATTCCAGAAAAACATCTATTTCTGCTTCATTGTCTATGCTAAAACCTTTGTGTGGATCACAACAAACTGGAAAATTCTGAAAGAGATGGGAATACCAGACCACCTTATCTGCCTCCTGAGAAACCTGTCAGGTCAGGAAGCAACAGTTAGAACCAGACATGGAACAACAGACTGGTTCCAAATTGGGAAAGGAGTATGTCAAAACTATATATTGTCACTCTGCTTATTTAACTTATATGCAGAGTACATCACGTGAAATGCTGGGCTGGATGAAGCACAAGCTGGAATCAAGATTGCAACCTCAAATATGCAGATGACACCACCCTTATGACAGAAAGTGAAGAACTAAAGAGCCTCTTGCTGAAAGTGAAAGAGGAGTGTGAAAAGTTGGCTTCAAGCTCAACATTCAAAAAACCAAGATCATGGCATCCAGTCCCATCACTTCATGGCAAATAGATGGGGAAACAATGGAAACAGTGACAGACTTTACTTTTGGGGGGCTCCAAAATCACTGCAGATAGTGACTGCAGCCATGAAATTAAAAGATGCTTTCTCCTTGGAAGAAAAGCTATGACAAACCTAGATAGCATGTTAAAAAGCAGAGACATTACTTTGCCAGCAAAGGTCTGCATAGTCAAAGCTATGGTTTTTCCAGTGATCATGTATGGATGTGAGAGTTGTACCATAAAGAAGGCTGAGCACCGAAGAATTGATGCTTTTGAACTGTGGTGTTGGAGAAGACTCTTGAGAGTCCCTTGGACTGCAAGGAGATCCAACCAGTCAATCCTAAAGGAAATCCGTCCTGAATATTCACTGGAAGGACTGATGCTGAAGCTGAAGCTCCAACGCCTTGGCCTTCTGATGCAAAGAGCTGACTCATTGGAAAAGCCCCTGATGCTGGGAAGGATTGAAGGCAGAAGGGGAAGGGGATGACAGAGGATAAGATGGTTGGATGGCATCACTGACTTGATAGACTTGAGTTTGAGTGAGTTCTGGGAGATGATGAAGGCCAGAGAATCCTGGTGTGCTGCAGTCCATGGGGTCGCAAATGGTCAGACATGACTGAGCGACTTAACAACAACAACCTGGATGTGCTAAAATCTAACCATCCATCCGTTAAAGGACATCCATTTTTGGCTGTTACAAATAAAAGTGCTATAGACATTTATGCACAGATTTTTTTTTTTCTACGTGAACGTAAATTGGGTAAATTTCTCTAAAATAAATGGCCGAGAGTGCAATCATTGGGCCATGTGACAATCCTCTTCAGTGAAATGTCTGTTCATGTGTTTTGCCTATTTTCTAAATAGTGTGACTGACTTTTGCTATTGAGTTGTTAGAATTCTTTATACAGTCTAGATAAGAGTCCTTGCTCAGATGTATAGCTTGCAAATATTTTCTCCCAGTCTGTAACTTGCCTTTTTTTTTCTCTAAACACTACTATTGAATGTATCCTGTCAATTTTAAAATTTCACTTATTGCATGCTAAGGACATGATTATGTATTCCCCAAATTCATAGGCGGAATTGAATGGGCCTGTATGTGGAGATAGAACCTTCATAGAGGTTATTACAGTTAAATGAGATTGCAAGGGTAGAGTCTAATCTGACAGCATAGGTGTCCTTACAAAAGGAGTGAGGCGTACCAGACTATGCTCTCTGTCTTGGTCTCTCTCCTAGCTTGCACAGAGGAAAGGCCGTGTGAACACACACGTGAGACCCCTGGCTCTCCACAGCCAGGAAGAAAGCCTTCACCAGAAACTGAATGTTCCAGCACTTGACCCTGACTTCTAACCTCCAAAACTCTGAGAAAATAAGGGTCTGCCGTTTAAGCCACCCATTCTGTGGTATGCTGTTGTGCAGCCCGAGGAGACAAATTCATTGCCTGCTTTTCTTCTATCATTTCCACTTGGTTTTTTATTTTAATTAGATCTGTTTCTTTGCTGAGATTTTCTATTTTTCATTTTTTGGGAAGAGAATTGGTTATTGCTGTTTATTATAAAATTGCTTAAATACCCTAGTCAGGTAATTCTAATACGTATTTATCTGAGTGCCATTGCCTGTTTTCGTTTCTTGTTGAAGTTGTGATTTTTCTTGCCCTTGGTGTAAGTTGGGTTTCAACTTTATTCTGGATATTTCATATATTATATTATGAGACTCTGGATTCTGTCTAGTCTTGTTTTATCAGGGAGTCCCCCTGTTGAGGTGTAGTCTGAGGGCTGGGTAGCTGAGTTTATTACGCTCCCCACTGAGTTCCACTGGCCCCACCTCAGCCTACGCGGCGCACCGGCTCCCACTGCCTGTCTACAGGCGACTAGGGTAGGTGTTCAGCTTCCCCTTGGGTCCTGGTGCAGGTGGGACACCAACTCTCACCAGCTTGTTGCCTCTGAATGAAAGTGAGAACTCAGTTCCTTGCTGGGTGCCCTGATACCTGGGGCAAGGAGTGGAGGCCAGAGGTTGGGAGTAGAAGCTCTCTGTTGGAACCTGCTGTCACCAGTGAGAAGAGTCGGGGAAGAAAATTGCCAGCTGGCCCCTTTGCCGACCAACTGGTTTCATCTCATCCGTTCTGTGTGGGAGTGGAGACTCAGCCCCCTGGGCTGCGCTGACCCTTGCGGGGAAGGGAGGGAAGGAGCCGAGTGTCAACTAGGCTGGGGCGCAGTCTCAGCTCCCCACTGGCCCTCCTGACGCTGGCGAAGGGCGCGTGGGGGCAGCAGTGTCCTCCAGCCCTGCCTCTTCTGGCCTCGCCCGCTCTCCTCGACCCTGGGCGTGTCTGGCCAGTTCACTGCCCACTGGGCTCTGAGGACACCTGGGGGAGCAAGCAGGGGCGTGCTGGCCAGCCCCGACTCGCAGACTCCTTGACGCTGGTGGGAGTGTAGACTGAATTCAGCCCGGGAAGTGAGGTGGGGACACTGCTTGCTTCTGCTGGCTGATGGCTCTCCGCTCAGGTCCACCCACGTATCTTAGCAGGGAATCAGAGAGCTGCCGGCTTCTGCGGAGTGAACTCGGGGAAGTGAGCTCCTTCCGCAGCCCCAGTGATGCCACCGGCTCAGGGAATCGGCGCACCAGCATCTGCTTGTGTAGGCCGTGAGTGTGGGGGGAGGCTGAGACGAAAGACCCCTGCTTGGCCCAGTGAAGCCATGGTGGAGGGATGCGTGGGTGATTTTCTACTGGTGTTTGCTAGAGTAGGGCAGAAAACACAAAAAAGATTTTTGTTGTTGTTGTTGAAAGGCCATCCTTTCCCCAGGCATCTGGCTAAGGGAATAGGCTTTTCCTGGAAATTTTGGGTGCCTGTTCATAGTTGGGTTTCCCTGGTGCCTCAGAGGGTAAAGCGTCTGCCTGCAATGCTGGAGACGGGTTTGATCCCTGGGTCGGGAAGATCCCCTGGAGAAGGAAATGGCAACCCACCCCAGTACTCTTGCCTCGAAAATCCCATGGACTGAGGAGCCTGGTAGGCTACAGAGCACTGGGTCGCAAAGAGTCAGACACGACTGAGCGACTTCACTTCACTTCATAGTTGGAGGTTTCTGCAGGACCCTGTTCAAAATATATGGGAAAAAATAAGACCCCCAGAGAACTCACTACCATCTTGTTTTCAAGTCCCTTCCAATGCCTGTTTGTTGCGCTGTGCTGA
The DNA here is from genome assembly GCF_032405125.1 of Capricornis sumatraensis. Lineage (NCBI taxonomy): Eukaryota > Metazoa > Chordata > Mammalia > Artiodactyla > Bovidae > Capricornis > Capricornis sumatraensis. The sequence continues at coordinate 466,763 of NC_091078.1, forward strand.
GTTTTTAGTTGTGAGAGGGAGGACTCGGGATGAATGGGTCTATTTTATTTTGGCAGGAAACAGAAGTATTTTCTCTTTCGGAGAATTTTTAATGGAAAGCGATGATAGGTTTTTTTTATGATATATTTTTTTCTCCATCTGGTGAAATGAGCGTGATTTTCTTCATGCCTATTAACATGATGATTATACCGAATGATTTCTTCCTCTATTATTTTGTGTAGATCAAGATTTCTAGCTGATATTATATTCCTTTCTCTTGTAAGACTTCGCATTCTTGTACTTAAGCCTGCTAGTGATGAATTCTTTTGGATCTTGTATATCAGTAAAAGCCATTATTCGGAGCAAATTTTGAAAAATATTTTTACTGGCTAAAAAATTTTAACCTTAAAGTATTTTTTTTTCTTGCAGTACTTTAAAGATGTTGCTCCGCTGTCTTCTAGCCTGTAATTTTTGGGTGAGAAGTATGCAATCATCCTTATATTTCTTTGTATTAATATGTCCTTTTTATCTCTGGTTTCTCTTAGAACTTTCTTTTCATATTGTTCATTAAAAATTTGCTAATGATAGACTTTGGTGCAGTTTTTCTTCATGTATCTTTTCTTTAGGGTTGGTAGAGTTTCTTGAATCTGTGGGTTTATAGTTTTTCTCACATTTAGACCATTTCTGACAGTTATTTCTTCAAGTATTTTTTCAGTCCCCTACTGAGTCCTTCAGGAGCTCAAGTTACACATGTACTTGGCTTCTTGAAGTGTTGCCACATTTCACTAATGCTTTCTTCATTCTTGAAATTTCTTATTTGTTTCTGTGTTTCTCTTTCAATTGTTTCTGTAGATTTTTTTTCAGGTATTTTTTATAGTTACACTATAATATTATAATTATTTTTTAAGTAGATAAATTAAAAATTTTAGTTGGAGTTTCAATGTCAAACTCTCAAAATTAATGGAATGAATATACAGAGAAGTAGAAGGGTGTATTAGACTATGAACCAACCGAACACACTTAAGATTTATACAATTTTCACACAACAGTAGAATGCAAATTCTATTCGAATTCCCTAAGACTATTAGCTAAGAGAAACTGGAACATATCCAGGAATGTAAGACCAGGTGCAAAAATCTGATGGTCTAATGCTTTTAAAATCATAAAGTCTGCTCTCTATCACTATGGAATTATGTTAGAGAGCAATATCAAAAGATATTTGAAAATAACTCACACATTTTCAACTGTAGTGTGGCAGTTACCAAGAGAGAGCTTTGACTTAGCCACTGAAAGCTTTAATAAAGTTAGAAGACTGAAAAAGCCGAGAGTAATTGCAGGAAGAAGGGATTTAAATGAGAAATTAATACCAAAGATACTTTAAAAAAAACCATGTGTTTGGAAATTAAGTGTCCACTTTTAAATGATGGATGTATATAAGGAGCCATAACAAGAAAGCAGAAAAATATTTGTAATAGAATAAAAATGAAAAGAGAATTTACCAGAATGTGTTGCATGCCGCTGAAGCTGCTCAGTGCAATTAAATGCACTATGGAGTCTCGAATCAAATGTGCAAACAAATAATGGACAAATAATTTTGTGAAATTTGAACAAAATCTGTACTTTAGTTAACAATACTGTATTGCATGTTAATCTTTTGTGTGTTTTTTTTTTGCAACATAGCATTTCTTTATATTCTCAGAATTAGAAGTTTCAAGCCTCATTCAAAAACTTTTTTACATTGCTAAGATAAACTTTCTAGACTTTTACTAGATGCCGAAATACATGGAACTATGCTACAAATATTTCTGTGTGTTCAAGTTCACCAGTCTTTGCAATCTTTTGCAAGATTGTGTGCTGCTACTGCAGCTAAGTCACTTCAGTCGTGTCCGACTCTGTGCGACCCCATAAACGGTAGCCCACCAGGCTCCCCCGTCCCTGGGATTCTCCAGGCAAGAACAGTGGAGTAGGTTGCCATTTCCTTCTCCAGTGCATGAAAGTGAAAAGTGAAAGTGAAGCGGCTCAGTCGTGTCCGACTCTTAGCGACCCCATGGACTGCGGCCCACCAGGCTCCTCTGTCCATGGGATTCTCCAGGCGAGAGTGCTGGAGTGGGCTGCCACTGCCTTCTTGGCAATCTTTGGCAAGACTGTGTAATCTGCCATTAATTTCATCTGGTGTATATTTTATTTTACACATTGTAGTTTTCATTTATAGACGTTAAATTTTTTTGGTCAGTTTTATGTCTTCCAGATTGCTACTTAATATATTCAATCTTCTACTTCCTTTGGCATATGGAAATTAGTTATAACATTATTAAAATGTCCCACTGTACTAAATCTCTTATCTATTTCATTTCTTGGTCAGTTTCAGTTCACTGATTTTTCTCCCCATTGTGAACTACATTTTCTTGCTTCTTTGCATGTCTGGTAATGTTTTCTATTGGATGCCAGATATTCTAAATTTTATCTTGTTAAATGTTTGGTATTTTTGTCTTTCTATAAATGTGTGTGTTAGTCACTCAGTTGTGTCTGACTCTTTGTGACTCCAGGGACTGTAGCCCTCCAGGCTCCTCTGTCCATGGGATTCTCCAGGCAAGAACACTGGAGCGTGTTGCCATTTCCTTCTCCAGGGGATCTTCTTGACCCAGGGATTGAACCCAGATCTCTGCATTGCAGATGAATTTTTTACTGTCTGATCCACCAGGGAAGCTCTCTTATAAATAGTTCTGAGTTGTGTCCTTGGGCTCAGTTAAATTAGTTAAAATGTAAGATCTATCATATTTAATTTTAAGTAGGTTAAATGTTGACAAGTCATTTAATTTTTATATTCTCAATTAAATAATTTTGACTAACGTATTTTTGCTAAATTATGCTTTAAGGAATAATTTTCGGAAAGTTACCTGATAATCCACTTTTGGACGACTTGCCTGTCTTAGAATACATTTCCACTGCCCATAGATTGGACACTTGACAATGTTGGAAGTAATAGGGCACCTGAGACAGTCTTCTTTCAAATCTCTATAGTTTCATTGAGTTCTGTTATGGAGAAGTGCTGAGGAGAGGATCGCAGTTAACAAATTGTTTTCTTCTTAGGGTGCCAGTTTTTACTTTCTAAATGAAAGGGTTTCTTTATTGGAAAAATCTTGCTGTTTTTCACCCTGTTTCTTTTTATTTGGACATACTAAGGCTTCACATTGTGTTTATACTTTCTTTTATTGCATGAAAGATCCTTTTGTGTCTGAATACATGTCTTATACTGTTTTTTAATATCTACTTTAGTTATCCTAACTATTTTTATGTTAGATTTCCATTTCTCTCAAGTTAAAACAATGTCTTAGATCCTGTATTAGGATATAAGTCATGCTGAGTTAGGAAGGATCCTGTAGTTATGATTCTGCTTCACCCAAGGACCAGTGAGAAACGCTCACTAAATGTTTGCCTACTGAATGGTTGTTCAGTTGCTAAGTTGTGTCCGACTCTGAGACCCCGATGGACAGCAGCCTACCAGTGCTGAATGTATGAATCACTGAATGCTTATTTGACCTGTATCATAGAAAAATGCAAAGTTAGGTCAAAGGATTAAAGCCATCTTGATCATTACGAAGCACTTTACAAATCCTGGGCTGAGGTTCTCAGAGCAGAAGGCAGCAGTTACAGGGCAAGGTATTTTGGGAAAACATTGCACTTTCTTTAAGACATCACAAATTTTTATTGCAAAAAAATTGTACCATGTGCGTTTGGGCTCTGTTGCACGACCACAGAACAGGGCCAGATATTACAAATTCGATGTCTGTGGCTGTGACCAGATTCCGGGAATGGGTGACTCCAGGGCCCCAGACAGACAGTGTCTGCCTTTCTGAGTGCAGGCCGGGGAGGGAAGTCCCCGGGCAGCCTGCCGCTGATGCTACACATCTGTGCAAGGCCTCGGCCCAGAGCTTTCCTCTCCCAGACACTCCCTCCACTTCTGTGTGGGAGTAGGTCTCATAGGGTGCATTAAGTCCATGCTCTGCTGAGAGGCCCATGACTCCTGGCAGCCTTCAGGGATGGGCAGTGTGTGTGTGTGACTTGGGGAGGTCACCAGGTCCCCTATCACTCTTGCTCTCTCTGCACTGACATATTGCGGAGAGTTCACACTCAGGCATGTCAGAGCTAAATGGTGCGAGCTGATTTGGCGTCACTTGCTAATGCCTGGATTCTTTATTGCTGTAGATAGGCACATGTGAGGGAACGCTCAGACTCCCAGTCGCCCAGCTCTGCCCCTCTCCGCGCTGGATGGCAGACAGCAAGCCCATTCCTTTCATCAGCTCCTGTCAGAGCAAAGTCTTTGCCTTGGTCTTGTTTTCCTTAACTGCCTCTCAGACATTGATTGAACCTCAGATTTTAATATCTACTTGCTATGGTGTGATCTGGCCCATGAGCCTATATTTTGAAGACTGAATACAGTAAGACTCCTAAATTATTTGCGTGTACTTCATGTAAAATTTGCAGGCTGGAATTAGGCCTGAATTTAAGCAAGTTTTAATTGGAATTCAAAAAAATCTTCTCCTGGGGTGTGCAGAATATAGAAGGTAGGTGTTATTTAGCTCGAAATTCCTGCAAGGTATGGGTGGTGATCATCCACCCTGCTCCAAGCTATGGCCGCTTGATGCAAGGAGAGGAGTCTGATTCAAGCCACTCACATTCCCCCTTTTAAGACTATGAAAGCCTGGCTGGAGGAAAAAGAGCCAGAAGGGGTTGGAGCACAGTTATCTTAACACAGAACCCTAGACCTGAGGCCCACCTTGTATCTGAGGCATCTGACCTCCCTTCCAAAGTCCTCTGATTTCTGCCACATCACCTCTTCACTCTCACTCTTGGCCTCTGGACTCGAGAATCTGAAGATTGCCACAGCTCCCGCAGTTACTGGCCAGGCTCATTAGACATGTTCCCATATCGTATTCATGGCACAGCTCAGCCAACCATCCCCGGAATCCAGACATCTACACTCACTGATTCAGGGTACTCAGGCCCCACCTTCACCCCCTTTGTAGGTGACAAAATCCCAGTTATAGACATGAAATGAAGATGGAGGTATGTGAGCATCCGTCTTTCTGAAGTCCAGCAAATATGCTCATAGATCCTTTTGATCCACTGAAGTAATAAAATATTATTCGGTGTGTTCAAAAACATGCCGAAAGGCTTTGGAATTTTTATCTGGAACTGAGATGCATACCCTCATTTAATAAACTTAGTAATGATTATAATTTCAAGATTGTATTTTGTGTTTGATGGGAAGTAAATAAAATACGGAAACTGAGTCAGTCATGGGGAGTTTAAAGTAGATAATACTGATCTATTTGTCAATTGATGGATTAATTATTTGATTTATTTAATGGTCGCCCACTCAGTCAATGACACTTTATAGAGAATGACCTCATGGTAGGGCATGAGCTGGGGAAGACCAGCCTCGGAGCAAGACATGGTGCCTATTCCCAGGGAGCTCAGTGGTGAGGAGTCAGCCCTAAAGATGTATATCAAAGTGTGTTGACAGGTGTGAGAAAAGACGCGTGGGCATGAGTCTGAAGAAGTCAACTGCATTTGATACAGGCCTAACTGAAGACAAGTGGAATGATCTATGAGCATATTTGCATGGTTGAAGGCAACTTTGCAGGTGGGACGTGGTGATCTCTTTACAGCCATGGATATAAAGAGAAGTTGACAATTCCCAGAGACATTTAAGAAGGAGGAACTATGGACTTAGGGACTGGGAGTTGTTGGGGTAGTGAGGGACACGGAAAGTTCTGAGTGCAGCTACATTGCTGTTTCTGGAGGAGTTGGTAGATGGTGATGGAGATAGAGACAAAGAAGAAAGTTTCTGTGAGAAAAAGGAATATGGGAAATAAGCAAACAGGGACACAGAGATACAAAAAAAACCCTAGCCGAGTGTGGTGTGAAGGATAAAGAGAGTGTTTGGATTAGAAGGGAGGACTCGTTTCTATTGAATGCTACTGAAATGTGAAGGATGATGTGTGCCATGCTCTTAATTGGTGACTTCTGTTTTCTCTGAGCAGCAGGAGAGAAAGTGTTCTGATGAGAGTGAATTTCAGAGGTTTGAGAACAGAATTTCTGGGCAACTTTCCAGCCTGATGTAGGAAGCAGGATGAGATAATCTATGTAATGTGTTTTGAATACTGCCTGGCAAAGATTAAGTTCTCAATAAATGTTGGCAGCTATTATAATGGCACCAAATTGTTTAGCTTTGTGGTTTTTCTCTAACAGTGATTAGCACCTGGACTATAAGTACAAAAAAGTTGGACGGATGCATTAATTCTGAGGGGGATTTTTCAAGTGAGATGGAAGGGCAAGGGAGTCGGGGAAATTGGCAAGCATGATAAAAACAGTGTTCTGTGGAATTTTAACTGGATTAAAAAAGCAAAAAGGAAGATAGGAGAAAGCTGCTAGATAATGGGAACATAGAAAGTTCCTGGGCCACAATGTCTTAATGACGTCACAGCATTGGTGCCAGGAGAATAAGTGAGTGAAAGACACTGAAGGAAGGGAGGCTGAGGAAGAGAGAAGGGTTTCTAAATTTTGGACTTTTACATATAGCAGTAACAGTGATGACAGTATTCCAGGGAGGCAATGGAAGCGAGTTGATAGCGTGGAACGGAGGTGAAGGTCACTGGAAATGAGCTGATTAGAGGACTGAGGACTAAAGGGGTAAGGATTGAATGTCAAGGTCACCAGCGCAGTGATAGGGTTGCAGGTGACGGAGGGTCACGAGGCCGGCAGACGACAAAAGCGGCAGCCGGAAATGGGCGATGTAGCTCAGCCTCATTTCCCCAGCTGCACGGCAACGTGCTCTCCCTGCGCTGGGAGCTCGTCTTCACCAGGGGCCACTGACATGCTTGGAACTGCTTTTTATATGTGAGTAGCTTTCTGCCACAGAAGGCACGGCCCTCCTCCAGGGCCCTGGGGATCTGTGACCCAGCTCTGCGACTCGGGCTTTCCAGAGACCCCACAGTGTCCCTTTGCACTAGGTTGCCTAAGGGGCCAAGCAGTTAGCATACAGCTGGCCTGTGTCTAGCCTTGTCTTACTCTGAACTCTGCTCAGAATTGGCAGGCTACTGGGTCATCTGATAGTGAGTCAGATCAGTATTTCTAAGTGTGATCTATTTTGCGGCCAAATCCATAAGTCCTAGTGAGCACCATGTCCTGTTTTTGTGGTGGGAGGTAGGAGATGCAACAACGTGCCCTTTATCTGAGAGGAAATGTCCCAGCACGACCCAGACCACTGGATTCTACAGCTTTGCCTGGGGAAGGGGGGCAAAACCTTGCGGGGTGCACCTCCCTTCTTTTGACCCTAATGTGATTGTATATAGAGTACACTTATGCTTTCAGATCACACAACTCTGCACTTCATGTCTCTAAAAGGTCAGCCAAGCTGTGATTTACAGCAATAGGCTTCCCAAGTGCCCATTCATTTATTCCACCCTGAAAAAAATATGAGACAATTAATATTTACCCTACATTCCTCACAGTTTAATAATAAGGGTTATGTGAGAGAATACACACAAAAGACTTTAAACCTTAAATTCAGTTCAGTTCAGTCGCTCAGTCATGTCCGACTCTTTGCAAGCCCATGAACCGCAGCACGCCAGGCCTCCCTGTCCATCACCAGCTCCCGGAGTTCACCCAAACCCATGTCCGTTGAGTTAGTGATGCCATCCAACCATTTCATCCTCTCATCTCCTTCTCCTCCTGCTCTCAATCTTTCCCAGCATCAAGGTCTTTTCAGATGAGTCAGCTCTTCGCATCAGGTGGCCAAAGTATTGGAGTTGCAACTTCAAAGTCAGTCCTGCCAATGACCACCCAGGACTGATCTCCTTTAGAATGGACTGGTTGGATCTCCTTGCAGTGCAAGGGACCCTCAAGAGTCTTCTCAAACACTGCAATTCAAAAGCATCAATTCTTCATCACTCAGCTTTCTTTATAGTCCAACTCTCACATCCATACATGACCACTGGAAAAACCATAGCCTTGACTAGATGGGCCTTAGTTGACAAAGTGATGTCTCTGCTTCTTAATCTGCTGTGTAGGTTGGTAAAAACCCGTAAAACATAGTTCAAATGTTAAGTGTTTGGTATTATCCTGTTTAGCTGTCACATTGCCTCTTCTTCTTTCTTGTTTTCATAGCTGAGGATTGTGAGATGAGAGAGGGATGAATTAGAACTTCCACCAACAGGGCTCAAGACAGCTGTATTAGAAATATCTTGGGAATTAAGCAAACAAGGGGCTGCTCTTGTTTATGCAAATCTGTCCCCAAGATTTTTCCAAGTGCCAGCTGGCAACCTGGGATTGATCACTGAAGGGTGAAGTGGAGTATATCCCAAGTCTGATTTTTTAAAATCATATCTCTTTCATAGAGGGATACAATTAACTGGTAATCAAGTCATACCAAGGGCTTCCCAGGAGGCGTTAGTGGTAAAGAACACGACTGCCAATACAGGAGACGTGGGTTCAATCCCTGGGCTGGGAGGATCCTCTGGAGAAGGGTATGGCAACCCATTCCAGTATTCTCCCTGGAGAATCCCATGGACAGAGGAGCCTGGCGGGCTACAGTCCATGGGATTGCAAAGAGCTGGACATGACTGAAGTGACTTGCATGCACAAATTGTACCAAACTCATGTTTAATAAAAAGCTGGCCAAGTGCTCTGTGAGCTCTATATACTGCATGCATGCTGGGCACTCTAAGGGCTGCAAGGGTCCGGGTTCATGGTGGAGGCTTTTGAGAAGGAAGGCACGTTCCAGACGCTTTCAGCACCAGCACGCTATTTCAGCCTGGGAACTTGGCTCGGGATCAGTCAGAATTTCCTGTTTCATTTCTCTTTGAGTAGGAGGAGTGCCCTCAGATAAGCAGTTTGACCTGGGAGCAGATGGCCAGGTGCATGGGTCTCTGGGAATGATGGCTGAGCCTCACGACAGGTTGATGGCAGCGGCACAGGAACAGCCTCTGTGAGCAAACCTTGGCTAGTCAGCTGTCTGAATGAGCACCGTCTGGCCTCATTTGCTCTACTGCAGGGCTGCGTCCAGCTTGAAGACGAGCAGGGGGCCGAGCTGCTCCCCTGCAGTTCAACTTTCTAGGGGCAAGAGGGTGCTGGGATGACAAGCACCCGCGTGCAATGAAGGGAATAGCTAGATATCCAGCTTCATTGTGGAAATTGGACAAGTGTGACTTGGGAGGTGCACGTTCAAAGCAAATCTTGTTGTCACTGCTGATATTTATTTTCCCCTGGTCCCTGGGTGAAAATGTAGAAGTCCTAGGATCAGAATTATTTATTAAAAAGAAATATTAGAAACTAGATAAAATCAGATACTGAAGAAGAATACTAGGGTAATGTCAGGACAGGAAAGGACACAGATATGCAGGTACATGAAGCTGGATATCCAAAGAGAGAGACCAGGGGCCACAAAAGTCAAATATTCTTTCACCATCCAGGCTTGGTGGATTTAGGATGCTGATATCCAGCCTGACCTGAATTAAAAGACTCTATTTGGAAAGTAGTATAAGTCTTCATGAGCAGTATCCCCAAAATTAACTTTCAGGCTTTTAGAGAAAATCATGGTACATTAAAATAGTGAAGAAAGATAAATTTGTAAAAAGGAACAAATTTAGTGGACTATTACTACCTTTCTAAAAAATTAACAACACTTCTAAAGCTGATATAACCAATGAAGCTTATTTAAGTAAATCCTATAACACTGTGAATATCTTAAGGAAAAGAGTTTTCTTTGTGTCATGCTGTAGTCTTAGTTTCCAAAGCTCTATTGTGCTAAGGATTTTTGCTGCTGTCTCATTGGGATTCTTTGTTGGAGGGGAAATATTATTATTGCATTGTAAGAAAAAATATGACCTGTGAAAGGAGAACTTCAGATGTTTGTGGATGTTCCAATACTTTGCTGAATTTTGGGGGATTGCAACCTAAACAAGAACACCCCCAGGAACCATTTTACCTGTGAGCCTGCAGATAGCTCCTGTCTTCACTCTGTCACGCTGGCATGTCCTCAGAGACACGTGTGAAGTGAAGGCCGGTCCCAAAGGCTCTGAGTCACATGGGCTGGCAGAGTCCCAAGACCTCCTTTTATTTGCGTTTGACCATGGGACGTTATAAGATCTGGAACCTGTATCTTCATTTGTAAAGTGACCTACTTCATAGGTCATTTGTGAATATTAAATGATATCATTAATATGAGGTGTTTATTAGCATAGAACCTACAACATTACGGAGAGTTGATAAATGACACTTTTTCCTATTTTTATTATTACCGTAAGAGACACTCATGAGAGCTGAGTTGAGCGAAACTGAGTCAATCAAGCATCTGTCTTCTGTGAACGCTGTAAGAGGTCGGGCCTCCCACTCCGTCGAGGGTTACAGGGTATCGAGGAGCAGGGCGAGGCCACGCTGGACATGGAGACGGTGCCAGGGCGCACGCATAGTGTGGCTGCCTGCGCGGCACTCCACGAACCCCCCCGCCTGCAGCAACACACACAGACACTGCCGCACAGCCCGATCGCTGAGTCTCACATGCTTCCCACATTCCCCAGGCCTCCCTCCGGAGACTCAAATGTTTCGGACAATGACCTGTGAGCAGAAATGACAAGGTCACTTCTTGGATGCGCAGGTCATGTGCCTCCTTTTTCCCTCCTCCTGGGACTTCCACTGTCCTGGGTTGCAAAGCTCAAGATGAAGTGGGCTGCCTGACCCACATCAAGCATTGTGAGAAATAAACCTTTGTGTGTTAATTGCCTGAGATACAAGGGTTCGTTGTAGGAGCTAGCAACACGTACCCTGACACACTAATCTGTAGCCTAAAAGGGCTGAACGGTAGAGTAGACTCTAGGTAGAGACAAGAACAATATTCAGTGGTTACTCTTATTTGATAGCTCTGATACGGCTGGCTTTAAATAAACACTGCAGACATTAAGATCCAACCCTGAAAAGATCATAGTAGTGAACTGTTTACATAGTTCAGTTCAGTTCAGTTGCTCAGTCACGTCCGACTCTTTGAGACCCCATGGGCTGCAGCACACCAGGGCTTCCTGTCCATCACCAACTCCCGGAGCTTACTCAAATTCATGTCCATCAAGTCAATGATGCCATCCGGCCATCTCATCCTCTGCTGTCCCCTTCTCCATCCACCTTCAATCTTTCCCAGCATCAGGGTCTTTTCAAATGAGTCAGTTCTTCCCATCAGGTGGCCAAAGTATTGGAGTTTCATCTTCAGCATGAGTCCTTCCAATGAATATTCAGGACTAATCTCCTTTAGAATGGACTGGTTGGATCTCCTTGCAGTCCAGGGGACTCTCAAGAGTCTTCTCCAACACCACAGCTCAAGAGCATCAATTCTTCGGTGCTCAGCTTTCTTTATAGTCCAACTCTCACATCCATACATGACCACTGGAAAAACCATAGCTTTTACTAGATGGACCTTTGCTGGCAAAGTAATGTCTCTGCTTTTTAATATGCTATCTCAGTTGATCATAACTTTTCTTCCAAGGAGTAAGTGTCTTTTAATTTCATGGCTGCAGTCATCATCTGCAGTGATTTTGGAGCCCAAGAAAATAGAGTCTCTTACTGTTTTCCCATCTATTTGCCATGTGATAGGACCAGATGCCATGATCTTAGTTTTCTGAATGTTGAGTTTTAAGCCGTTTTCAGTCTCCTCTTTTACTTTCATCAAGGGGCTCTTTAGTTCTTCTTCACTTTCTGCCATAAGGGTGGTGTCATCTGCATATCTGAGGTTATTGATATTTCTCTCAGCAATCTTGATTCCAGCTTGTGCTTCATCCAGCCCAGCATTTCTCATGATGTACTCTGCATAGAAGTTAAATAACCAAGGTGACAATATACAGCCTCGACATACTCCTTTCCCAATTTGGAACCCAGTCTGTTGTTCCATGTCCAGTTCTAACTGTACTTCCAGACCTGCATACAGATTTATTTCTCAAAACACAGGTCAGGTGGTCTAGTATTCCCATCTCTTTAAAAGTTTTCCACAGTTTGTGGTGATCCACACAGTCAAAGGCTTTGGCATAGTCAATAAAGCAGAAATAGATGTTTTTCTGGAACTCTCTCGCTTTTTTGATGATCCAGCAGATGCTGGCAATTTGATCTCTGGTTCCTCTGTCTTTTCTAAATCCAGCTCAAACATTTGGAAGTTCACAGTTCACATATTGCTGAAGCCTGGCTTGGAGAATTTTGAGCATGACTTTGCTAGCGTGTGCGATGAGTGCAATTGTGCGGTAGTCTCAGCATTCTTTGGCATTGCCTTTCTTTGGGATTGGAATGAAAACTGACCTTTTCCAGTCCTGTGGCCACTGCTGAGTTTTCCAAATTTGCTGGCATGTTGAGTGCAGCACTTCCACAGCATCATCTTTCAGGATTTGAAATAGCTCAACTGGAATTCCATCACCTCCACTAGCTTTGTTCGTAGTGATGCTTTCTAAGGCCCACTTGACTTCACATTCCAGGATATCTGGCTCTAGGTGAGTGATCATATCTTCATGATTATCTGGGTTGTGAAGATCTTTCTTGTATAGTTCTTCTGTGTATTCTTGACACCTCTTCTTAATATCTTCTGCTTCTGTTAGGTCCATACCATTTCTGTCCTCATTGTGCCCATCTTGGCATGAAATGTTCCCTTGGTGTCTCTAATTTTCTTGAAGGGAACTCTAGTCTTTCCCATTCTATTGTTTTCCTCTATTTCTTTGCACTGATCACTGAAGAAGGCTTTCTTATCTCTCCTTGCTATTGTTTGTAACTCTGTATTCAGACGGGTATATCTTTCCTTTTCTCCTTTGCTTTTCACTTCTCTTCTTTTCTCAGCTATTTGTAAGGCCTCCTGAGGCAGCCATTTTGCTTTTTTGCATTTCTCTTTCTTAGGGATGGTCTTGATCCCTGTCTCCTGTACAGCGTCACGAACCTCCTTTCAAAGTTCTTCAGGCACTCTATCAGGTCTAATATGTAGTCTATCTGTTGACATATCTAGTCAGTCTGTATTTAGAGAAGCTGTTTTCACCTCATGTGGTTTATGCTGTGTTGGAATTCTCCAAGAACTGGCCTATTTCCTCATCTCTTCCTAGTGTTAGCCTGCTGACTGAGGATTGAGGCTAACACCCCTCCTTAATCCAGATATCCACAGCATGGGATATAGCTTCTTAGAAGAAGACAGGGAGGGACCTGATGCTGTTGCTGCTGCTAAGTCGCTTCAGTCGTGTCCGACTCTGTGCGACCCCATAGACAGTAGCCCACCCGGCTCCTCTGTCCCCAAGAGGGAGCTGTGAAGAACCAAGGGGGTTCTGGCCACAGACAGAGACTGTGCCAGGAGAGCTGGGTGTGACTAGGGTGTCGCTGTGTGGTCTATGGGAGTGTGCATGCTTACTAAGTCACTTCAGTTGTGTCCCACTCTTTGTGACTATAACCCACCAAGCTCCTCTGTCCATGGAACTCTCTAGGCAAGAATACTGGAGTGGGTTGCTATACCCTCGTTCAGGGAGTTTTCACGACCCAGGGATTTAACCTGAGCCTCCTGAGGCACCTGCATTGCAGGCAGATTCTTTACCACTGAGCTACCAGGGAAGCTTCTGGTCTTTGGGAGACCAGTGGAAAACAGCAGTCCCTGGGATGCAGGCTGTGGGTGCTACCGGGGAGTCCAGAGTCTCCTAATGGGAGGAAGGAGGAAGAGACTAGTTGCAATGCGGGCAAAGTGCTTCTTCAACGGCAACACTAGTCAACGAAAACCAAATGTCTGTTAGGTGGTATCGCAGGAGCACTATCTTTTCTGATCTTCCTCACAAGCTTAAGAGATGGAGTTGATCACATTTTAATAGTCAAAATAATTGAGGCTCAAAGATGTTAAGTAAGTTGCCTGAGATCACAAAATTATTAAATCTTGGGGCCAAGATTCAAGACCAGATGCCTCAGAATCAAAAGCCCTTCCTCTCCTCACTGTAGCTTTTTTCCTCTGAAGATGAAGAAAGATATGAAAAAAGGAGGTCATTACCTGTGTGACTTGGCAGGGCAGTGTGTTGAGGCCGAAGCCAGGAGGAAGGGGAAGCTGGGACCAGGAATGGCAGAGGCAGACGAGGTCCAGGCCAGTGTTATTCCCAAGGGGACTCTCTTCCAGTAGTCGGACAATAGCAGAGGTTTCCAGTAAATGCAGGTGGAACAGGAAGGTCACGGTGTTTTCGTTCCACCCGATCTGTCTGACGCTTCTCTGGAAATAGAGGGCAGAGTCTGACCTCAAGAAGAGGTCTGGCCAGGACTGGATAGGGCATCAGTACTTCCACCTGGACTTCTGGGCAAATCTGGTGGGTTTAAGCCTCCAAATACTCAGGCTGTGGTGTGCTTACAACCTCGTGGAGAAAGTCAGTGACTGACATGGATTCAGAGATAACAGACTGCCCCATGAGTCCAAGCTCCATGTTACATTTCACCCCACTTGAGGACCCAGTTCTGAATGGAATCTGGGGCCATTAGAGTTGAGGACTGAGGATCTGCAAGCTCAGGAGGTTGGTTGTCAACATGCATGAAGATGAAGGTGGACCAGGTTCCCCGAACTTCAACCCAGGCAGTTTGGATTGACAGCCGATCCCTAGAAGGGAGAGCCTGGAGGCAAAGCAGCTGATCTGCAGATGCCCACTACAAGCTGTGATGTGAATCTCTAGGACATGGCCCTTTATTAGGAACTATAATCTAGTGACTCTGGGGCTCTGTCCAGTTTTGTTTGATCTGAACAGGGTTACAAAGTGAATTGAAATGCCTTGCGTGGGGCTAATTTTCTCCAGTTCCCACCAATCTCTTTTGCTATCTGGACAACTTCATTCACGTGTCCACCCCTCTGCATATCTTTGAGAACCATTGCAGGGAGTCCTTCTGTCGTTGACTCTCGTTTTGTGTAGATCACTGGTCCAGCTTCAGACTTCCTGCTGCAGGACTGACATGAAGTCGGGGCTGGCTCCACCTTCCCTGTCTCTCCTCTGCAAGCATCTTCCCCAGGACAGACAAAGGAACACCCTCCAGCGGCTCCCTCTCCCACATCCTACTCAGTCTAGAAAAGGAGATCAGAGAGCAAGAAAGAACACTCATTGAGAAATGCTAGCCAGAGGTCAGAAAGGGGCAACAGAGACCAAGGGGAAAAGAGCAGCTCTCTCCTAGAAGTCCAAGTGCTGACGTGCTTTTACACATCTGTTTCCCAACTTCTTGGGTTTTTAATCATAAAGTTTTGGTTGACTTGTTGAATAAGGAAGGCTCATGGACTAACCCAAACTGCGATGCTTCATGCATTATTCTACACGGAGGGTGTGGTTTTGATCGGTGTGTTCTGGGGTTTCCAGAGGAGGGGGAGCTGCAGGCCTAGGGAAACAACAACAAGAACAAAAATCTGGAGCAGAGCTGAATGAATCAGAATTGAGAGGGTGACTGATTGTTCTTCATTGTCCAACCCTATCCCACAAGCTAGCACATGTGGCTATTGGGATTGAGAAGTGTGGATGGTCTGAAAGGAGATGTGCTGTGAGTGAGCGTAAAATACACACCAGATTTCAGAGACCTACTATCTACCTTCTACTATGAGAAAACCTACTATCTCGTAGTAACCTACCTCATTAGTAAGTTTTAGGTATGTTTGTATTAACAATGGAAACAGTGACAGACTTTATTTTCTTGGGCTCCAAAATCCAGGTACATGTTGACTGCAGCCATGAAATTAAAAAATGTTTGCTCCTTGGAAGAAAAGCTATAACAAACCTAGACTGCATATTAAAAAGCAGAGACATTACTCTGCTGACAAAAGTCCGTCTAGTCAAAGTTATGGTTTTTCCAATAGTTATGTATGGATGTGAGACTTGGACCATAAAGAAAGCTGAGTGCCGAAGAGTTGATGCTTTTGATCTGTGGTGTTGGAGAAGACTCTTGAGAGTCCCTCGGACTGTGAGGAGATCAAACTAGTCAATCCTAAAGGAAATCAGTCCTGAATATTCATTGGAAGGACTGATGCTGAAGCTGAGGCTCCAAACCTTTGGCCACCTGATGCAAAGAACTGACTCATTGGAAAGACCGTGAAGCTGGGAAAGATTGAGGACAGGAGGAGAAGGGGACGACAGAGGATGAGATGGCTGGATGGCATCACCGACTCGATGCACATGAGTTTGAGCAAACTCTGGGAGCTGGTGACGGACAGGGAGGCCTGGCGTGCTGCTGTCCATGGGGTCACAAAGAGTAGGACATGACTGAGCAACTGAACTGAATTGAACTGAACTGGCTTGTGTTACATTTCTATTAGATAATGCTGGTCTAGGCTTTTCTTAAAGCTTCAGGACAAGAACACACACACCCCTCACACACACACATTCATTCTGTTGAGGGTTCCAAGAAGCTCCAGCAGCTGGAAGATAAGTCTGCTGACCTTTTTTTATTGACATTGTTAACAATTCTTGAAAACACTGCAGGCCATTTCTTGGCTCTTGGCGGCCTCCCGCTGTTGATCAGCCTTCCATACTCTCCTTGTTGTCGGCCTCTCCATATCTATCATCTTTGTCTCCACCGTTCCCTGCCTCAAACCCAACTTAGGTTGTTTCCCACCTTTTGAAATGCCACCATAGGTTCAGGGTGTGTGATGTCCCGGAGGAAAACAAGTACTTACATGTTGAGAATAAGAAATCGTTTTCCCTAGACTCTGGAAGTTAACATAATGGGGCTTTTCTGCATTCCAGCTGCATCGTTGCATCTGGCAGCCTGGCTGTTCTCTGATATAATGTAAAACATAACTCAGTGGTCATTTCCATGTGTAAAGAGTTCAGCAGTATTGTTGGAACTATCATCATAAATCAGGAATAACTTTCTTTAGGGACTCTATTGCCACTTGATTTAGTATTTCCTGGCAACTTGCCTATCATGGAATGAAGCCATGATTGCTTCCTACACAAAATGTTATCTGCAAAACATCCCGCCAGAAACCTATAGAAAAGAACACTGACCAGCTTGTGAATTTTGATAATCTATGACTGCTTTTTGTATTGAGAATACATTTGACAATGGGACTCATTGTTAATTTGGACAATATATTCCATAGAGCAGCTTCCAAATTAAAATGGGGTTTATACAGCGTGTTACACGCCATTTGTTTCAAAGGAAAGAAAATTGGACTCTTTTAGTTCCAGGAGGAAAATTCTGCAAAACATGTATACTGTGAAATATGAGAAAATATCTTCAGCCACTTTCATGCTAACATGTTCAGTTGCTAGCAAAACAGGAAAAAGTGAATCAGCTATAGAGAGTAGGGGAGCATGACAGCTTCATATCCCAAACGTCCTGGAGCTTCTTTCAGATGAGCACTAGGAGGATGTGCAGTTCCTCACATGTAAGGAGCAATTCAGCCAGGAAGCACGGGGAGGAAAGGCTGGAAGTCTCCTGTAAGGAGCAATTCACCCAGGAAGCACGGGGAGGAAAGGCTGGAAGTCTCCGTCCGACACTCTGCAGTCGTTTTGCCTGGCAGCATGCTGTGGGGGAGAGACACTGGGGACAATAAGGGATTTAGCAGATGGAAAACTATGCCATTCCGTCCACACACCCATGATGGCTCCAACCCCTAGATAACACCCGGTGTGGACAGTGAGCCCACGCCAAGAACAGGAGTGAGCTTGGTCAGTGCTCAGCAAAGAGCAGGAGAGTCCCAGAAAACTCCCGATGCCTTCCAAACTCAGGAAAGACGCTGAGCAGAGATGCAGAGCTCCCCGCAGAGCCGTCTCCACTGGTTCACTCCCAAGTTCCCCTGCTCCCCAGGCCGCTGAACCAGCAAAGTAAACATGAGTAAATCTAAACCTATCTTTTCTTCCCTTCCCTTCCCTTGGGTCGAAACAATTCAGACTGTGATCTCAGGTCCTGGTCCTGGACAAACATTGTGCTCTCTTTGTAATGATGAGCACACAGAAAAAATTGCCAGGCGAATGAAAAGATAGCAGAGTTCAACAGAAGGGATCACTCGGAGGAATCAGAGAAAATATTTTTCTATGAAATATAGATTCTACAAGAGACAGGGGAAATTTTGAGAACACTCCTGATTTGTGTGTCTAAAAAACTTCAAAAGGACATTTCTTTTATGAAATTTGAGCAAAGAACTATAAAGAGAAAAACAAAAAGGTTATGAAAGCCAGCATGGAGATTTTCTTTTAAAATGTTCATTTCAGATTGAAATGTAAGAAGTGAACAGCAAAATGGATCCTGCCACAAACAGGTCTGATGGAACAGATATCAACTTTTATATCACAAAACTCAGAGAAAAAAAGATAAAGAGATAGAACGAGAGAATATATAAAAAGCATGGACAAGAGGCGTTTACCGTATAAGCATTAGGAACCTCAGGAAAAGCACCAGTAAAAGTGGAGCCATTATTAAAGGACTGTCTGGGAGCAGCTTTTCTGAGCGGCTTGCATTTCCCGAAAAGCAGTCGGAACTAATGAAAAGTTTTTGACGCTTAGACTTATCTTGA
The DNA here is from genome assembly GCF_032405125.1 of Capricornis sumatraensis. Classification (NCBI taxonomy): domain Eukaryota; kingdom Metazoa; phylum Chordata; class Mammalia; order Artiodactyla; family Bovidae; genus Capricornis; species Capricornis sumatraensis. The sequence continues at coordinate 485,268 of NC_091078.1, forward strand.
CAATTTATTTTAATTCCAAGAATTAAAACAGATCGAGAATCCATGCAGATAAAGCTCGCCTCCCACTTCTCCTTTGCAACATGAAGACAGAATTGTCCACAGAATTATGAGGATAAAAGGACTGTGATTCAAATGGTATCATCAGTTAAAACGTGGGTTGACATTTTAAAGAAGTAAAAGCAAATTCTTCATATTTCCCAAGGAATAACCAGTTGGCATTGTCCTACGTTTGATAATGGGAATTACCAAAAATAGATTTCAATACATTTTTATTAAATGTCACTACTAATAGGATAAAAATGTTAGAAATGACTTCCAAAATCACCGGAGAAGAGATAAAGATAACTGCAGTCAATGTAAAAAGGTATAGCCGATTCACTTTGCTGTACAGCAGAAACCGACACAACCTTGTAAAGCAACTATACTCCGATAAAAATTTTAAACAGAACCATAAAACAACACAGAAGAAATCAAACTAAGCACATAAATCTTGTTAATACAATGATCAGGATAAACTCTCATTTTGAATCACAGACTTTAACATTACGTGACAATTAAATGTTGTATTAGTGTGCCCAGTCAATCCAAAAATAATAAAAATAAGGCAATGAGCAGCAATACAGTAGATGAATCCAAACAAAAGCAGGGCAAGAATGGGATATGAATAGGAGACATGGTGAAACCCAAGGCTGACACGGTCAATATGGTAAGTGATGTTGATTTATTCCACTGAAAGAAAAAAATCCACAATAAAGATCGCACTCTTCTATGGCGACTGTAAAACCATTAAAGGTGGTAAACAGTCTTTGGCAATAAACAAGAAGAAGAGAAGGCTGCTGTGGCAGGCGATGTTGACATGCTTGTATTGGGACTGATCTAGTGGGCAAGGGGTGAGGGTGTAGCGGGTTCAAACACTGTAACTTGTTTGTATCCCCCAAATGGAGAAGGTACATGTACTTAGAATATTTCTACAATTTCGTCACAAAGAATATCCTAGTAGATTCTAGCAGCTAAACTCCATCCGTGGGCCCAATTCTAGCAGTTAAACTCCATCCGTGGGCCCAATTCTAGCAGTTAAACTCCATCCGTGGGCCCAATTCTAGCAGTTAAACTCCGTCCGTGGGCCCAGGTTCTCGGCTGCGCTGCAGACTCTACTCAGTGCTGCAGAGTGCCCCCTGTGATGATGGCTGTTGCCATCATAAAATATCGACCTAGAGCCTGTGATGAGTATGTCTCCCTCATGTGCCATAGACAGGAGGTAAGGAGAGTGCATTGCTGTTATTTTTTAGCCACTAAGTCGTGTCCGGCTCTTTTGTGAACTTGTGGGCTGTAGCCTACCAGGCTCTTCTGTCCATGAGATTTCTCAGGTAAGAATCCTGGAGTGGGTTGCCATTTCCTTCTGCAGAGAATCTTCCCAGATCAGGAACTGAACTTGAGTCTCCTGCACTGACAGGCAGAATCTTTACCACTGAGCCACCAGGGAAGCCCAGGAGAGCCCGCTGCCAAGCATTAGAAACGGAACGAGGAGAAGCTGGGCGCTGACCCACTGTGGGTGACTCGCAAGCTCTGCTTCTCCATCTGCATGGAAACTGTCCACCCTTTGGTCAATGACGGAATTAAAGCCTAGTGTCTGTGAAGCAAACATTTTCTGTTTCCAACATGAGGTCGGTGACTTTTGCTCATTTTCACTCCTGCCTTGGATTTCAGATGTACATACTTCAGAGGATTGCTGTTATAGAAGCAGAGTGACTCACTCTAGAAGGGCTGTGTTTTAGAAAGCGCAGTTTTTATTATGGCACCTAAGGTGCTCTGGAGATATAAACTGTGTAACTCGGGAAGCCATGCCTCATTTTGAGGACCACTGCAGGAGCACATGTGACCTTTTATAGAGTGATTTATAAAGTGATTCTTCACCACACAAACTAACTCAAGGGCCCTTAAATACTGAATATTCTTAGTATGTTGCAAACCGCTGTTCGGGTTCCATGTGACTTCTGGAATGCGTTTGTTGCAGAAGTTACAGCCGCTGCGCACCTCGGAGGGAACATCGCTGAGGTCTGCAGGGCCATCGAGGGCAGGAATTGAGGAGACCACGTGTTTTCGGACAGGAGTGATCTTGCCTAAAGACTAAGTCACCTGGTTCAAGGTGAATAGATTGTTTTTAGTAAGTAGATGATTAAGAAAAAGCTTGGAAATAGTTCCTCCAATGTACTGTGGGCTCCATTTTAACCACCGACTCAGTAGTGACTTCGTGTTCTTAAGGAGATGAACTCCCTGGACGTCCTCATCCAGGTGAAGAAGAAAAGCTCCTCAGGGCCCCTGAGGTTGCCGGAGCCCCACTTGTCCTGTCCTGAACCACCCTGCCTGTCAGGGCACAGACTCTCCATCTGAGAAGTGCACGCCTATTTGTATACATACACAATCTCCTTGAGAGCCCCTTTGAATTCAAATGCTTACATCAGTTATTTGCAAGGGCATGATTTCATTCCACATGGTGGTGATATTTTTTTCCAAATATGGACTCCTGAGGTGGTAATAAATAATGCAGTCTGGGCGTAGGAAGTGGAGTATCCTTCCCCCAGGGTTATTCCAGGGAAGCAGGGACGGAAGCGGGCCTTGCTATTTCAGGAAAGCCGGTGGAGGGTGGACTAGAGGGCTGGGAGCTGGGCGGCAGCTGTCCTCAATCTTCAGCTCTAACGGAGGAGAGCTGCCAGATTTACATTGTTTAAACACTTAACCAACTTAGCTATGAAAAGAAGGGTGGGAGGAGGCCTGCTTAGCGGGAGGATTCAGGCCTTTTGGCTTCACCACTTTACACACACACACTTCACACACACACACACACACACTCACACTCACACATACACACACTCTCTCTCGCACACATACACTGATTTTCCCCAAGAGTCTGCTGGGGGAACTGGAGAGAAATTGTGTACCCCTTAGAGCAAGATTAACAACAGCGAGGACAGTGAAAATACCTGCTTTAGGAAGCCGTGCCTGGAGAGTCCGCTCAGGGTTGCAGAACTCTGGGCCTAAAAGGTGGGCTGAGAATCTAAGTTAGATCCTGGATCAACAGAGTAAGGACTGGTCTAGGACAGTGGACCCAAAAACATAAAGAGGAGAACCCAGAGGTTTCGGTTCTGAGGACGGGAGGCGCTGTCCTCCCCCGAAGGCAAGTGCTGCAGGCCTGGCTCTCTGAAATCCCCTCTGGTCTACTGGGTTTCCAGTTAACGTCTGTTGTTTCAGAAACAATCACATCTAAGAATGTCAAATATGGGCTCTTTGTCTAGTTGAGATTGGCTCTAGCCGATGGCCACAGCGCTCTGTCATTGAATGTATCCTCTCTCTAACATTTGATCAGTGGATTGAGGGACACCATGGAAGACATTTATCTCATATTCTGATAACTTAAAATATGAAAGCATATACAATGAAACAGAATCGTGATCTCAAATAAATTTGAAAAATCGTAAAGTGAGCTAAGACAAACTCTGTGAAGCTTCCTGAAAGTAAACAGAAGGTTCTAAAATTAGATTCCAGAAATTCATTTCATAAGCATAATATGGAAGAAGTCTAGCTGGGCAGATGCGACATCTTAAGGAGACACTGGCTTTAGTTAAGCACATAATGAGTCATGGGGAACCAGGACTGTCCTGTAGCAAGAAATCCGGCTCAGCTCCAAGGACCCTGAAGACTCATGAACAAGCCAGGGACTGACTCCTGAGCAATGAAGAGTTGATGCCTTCAGACTGTGGTGCTGGAGAAGACTCCTGAGAGTCCCTTGAACTTCAAGGAGATCAACCCTGAATATTCATTGGAAGGACTGATGCTGAAGATGAAACTCCAAAACTTTGGCCACCTGATGTGAAGAGCCGACTTATTGTAAAAGACCCCAATGCTGGGAAAGATAGAAGGCAGGAGGAGAAGGGGATGACAGAGGACGAGATGGTTGGATGGCATCAACCAACTGAATGGACATGACTTTGAGCAAATTCTGGGGAATAGTGAAGGACAGGGAAGCCTGGCATGCTGCAGTCCCTGGGGTTACAAAGAGTCAGGTATGACTGAGCGATTAAATAACAAGACGCCTTTTCATGAGAAGAATTTGTAAAGGAGATTGGATTATTGATCCTGGAAAGGATTTCACTAAGACATAGCCTCCGTCTCTGAAGACTCTCGTGAAGGACTGAAAGCGGCTGCTCAGACAGACCTGGAGGGCAGAAGTCACAGGAAGGAAGGCTTCAGCTTAAAATGCAAAGGGATTTTAATGCCTCATGGTAACCTAAAGGGGTTACCTGCTTTGCAAAGGGAGTACTGAGTGTGTGAGCAGAGGAAAGAAGGCCTGTACTGGGGAGATACCTCTACCATTGCTAAGACACCTCTGGAGCCATGAATCTCTGAAGTCCATGCAGATACGGGTTAGTCCTCTTTAAGAAACAAAATCCACTCCTTTCCCTAGATAATGGAACATCTTTAATCAGTGGGACATCTCAGGCGACCCTTGGGAGGCTGAGCTGCCTCTCCCTTAACTGAGGAAAAGGAGTTCACTCTTCCAGCCCAGCGGAATCCTCCAGCCTGAGGGTGCCCAGCTAAAACAGTGGCATGTTCACCAGATGGGCTGACTCCCTGGGCCTCCAGGCTGAGGTTCATCTCCCTGCGGACTCACCGTCTGAGCTGGTGCTCATCGGCTGAGGCTCGTGCATCAAAGATCAACTTGATTGTGTTCATATCACTGGACTGCGGCCAGGTGGAAGCTCTTCCTGTTCCCATTCTGGAGGATGGTGAGGGAACTGTGGCTGCGGGAAGCCTTGGCAAAGCTGCATCGGTCCCAGGAACCGTCACAGAACCCCGATCTGTAATTTTCTTCCTAAACTGCTAGCAGAAGAGTTTCCCGATGGCCTCTGCTCTACTCAGTCTCATGACAAAACTCAATCCAGGCTCCACCTCTGCCTGTGCTTGCTGGGTGGCCCTGGACAAATTATTTGGCCTGTCAGATCTCAGAGTCCTCATCTGTAAAAACGGTGGTTAACTTGGTGGTTGTCGTGAGGTCTAAAAGTATAAGGGTGTACTCTGTATACCAGAGAACAGTCTACAGCTCACATACCATTGGCACATTTTGAGGCCCCAGATCATTAATTGTTGCTATTTATTATTAATAATTATTGCTATAATTATTAATAATAATTCTCATTATTTTCGGTAATTGCATACCTCTATTTTCTTTTCTATGTTGTCAGTTCTCTGAAGATAGGACTTAAGTCTTATAAAGTTTTCTATAATCCAGAACGAGTTCCAATTTGGCACATAATAGTTGCCAGAGGAATATTTATTACATGAATGAAGAGTGCATATTTTAATATAACATACTGTTAATTAGAGAAAGACCATCAATGTCATGAAATAGGCAATTTGAGGTAATAACGAAAATAATGCGCAATCATTAACTTCTCCCTTCGCTCCGGATACTCTACATGGAGCAGTGAGGGACTCTCAGGGGAAGAAACTGCTAACCCCATTTTACAGGTTGAAGTACTGAGGTCCAGAGCTTAGACGACTTGCTTAGAAACCTGTAGCCTGGATCTGAGCCCCCAGGGGTGGCTACCACCACAGCCTGTGCTCCCACCGGCAGGCAGCCAGACGCCGGAGCCGATCCCGTCTCACCCACAGCGTCTGTGTGCGGTGGGGCTGACCCTGCCTGCTCCCCCACCCCCAAGTCACTTCCTGATCTGGTGGCAGCACCACATTTAGCCCTTACAGGGAGCCCTGGAGAAGCCGTGTCCCTGAACTCAGATTCTAATCAATAACCTCACACTCTCTGTACACGTCCTTGCTGAGTGTGACTGCACGGGGAGCATCTGTTCTGCAGACGGGCCACCCCCGGTGGGCTCCTCTGCTTCCTGTCCTCTTAGGGGCACAAACAGGGACAGGCCCAGCTGCGTGACTCTTGACCATCGTCGTCATCATCATCATTGCTTTGCTCTCAAGATCATTCTGAAAGTAAATATGAGGGACCCCTTTCTGAGTGAAACTTTGTGTAGAGTTCTGGGGCATCACTTCAATGCATGTACTGCGACTCATTTATTATAATCGCTCCAGAAATACATAGAGAAAGTGAAAATTATATTAAATGGGAAGACCCGTTAAATGCCAGTTAATTTGCTGGACTTGTGTTAACCTGATTAAATACAGAGTTACATTTAAGTTACCCACTGAAGACTGGTGTTCTCCCTATAAATATCAGTGGGGCCACTTAGTTCCGCTTGCTTGGAAGCCCCAGAGTGCGGAATCAGAGCTGCCTGCAGTTTGCTCCATGAGCTGCAGTGCCCTGACCTCACTGGAGCTTTCTAATATTCTTTTCATATACGTCTTTTCAGTTAAGTGATCAGAAAGAAAAGAAAAAACAAGATGAAAACTTCTCCACTAGAAAATGTGTTTACAAAACGTTCTTCTTTGATGTTTTAGTAACAAAATAATTATGTACATAGAGCTCCCAATTTACATTTTTTTCTATTTTTGTACGAAGCCTCTTCTTTCCTTCCTAGCAACAGATAAACTGAGACATATTTGTGATGGCAGCAGACTGATGAAAGGGACGAACACGAAGTCTGGAGCAGGGGGAGGTGACCGTATTTATAAAAGGCTGCAGCGGTTTTGATTTTGCAGACCATATGGAACTACTTGAGTCTGCCACTACCGTGCGAGAGCAGCCATGGATGGCACATCTGAATGAGTGTGTCGGGTCCCAACAAAACTTTATTTATAAAAACAGCAAGAAGATCCGCTCTTCCAGCGTAGTTTGCCAATGCTTATACCAGACGAACAGACCTCAGTTCAAGCCTTATGTCTATGCCTATGAGCTCTGTGAATGTACGCTGTGAACCTCAGTTTCTGCATCTGTAAAACGGGTATGCAGCACATATTTCAGAGTTACTGAGGACAGATGAAATGTAAACACTTTCGAAGCACTAGTTAAATGTGTGCCTCTAAAATAAAAAAGGAGAGGATGATCCACACTGTCAATAAGGTCAGTGCAAGAATTTTCTTTTGTTGGGTGTGAGGCTGAGTTCTGTCATTTTTGAGGTTGCACCCAAGTACTGCGTTTCACACTCTTCTGTTGATTATGAGGGCTACTCCATTTCTTCTATGGGATTCTTGCCCACAATCGTGGATATAATGGTCATCTGATTTAAATTCGCCCATTCCTGTCCAGTTTAGTTCACTGATTCCTAAGATGTTGATGTTTATTCTTACCATCTCCTGTTTGACTACGTCCAATTTACCTTGATTCATGGACCTAACATTCCGAGTTCCTATGCAGTAGTGATCTTTGCAGCATCAGATCGCACTTTTATCAGCAGACACGCCCACAGCTGAGCGCTGCTCCTGCTTCGGCCCAGCCCCCTCTTCCTCTCTGGAGCTGCTGGTAGCTCTTCTCCACTCTTCCCCAGTAGCAGATTGGACGCCTCCAGACCTGGCCCGCGCGCCTGTGGCATCGTATGTATCTCTTTGTCCTTTTACATAGTTCATGAGTTTCTCATGGCAAGGACACGGGGTGGTCTGCCATTCCCTCCTCCAGCGGGCAGAGGGGCCCGGCGCGCTGCAGCCCACGGGGTCGCAAAGAGCTGGACACGACGGGGCAAGTGGGCGACTGCAACAGCAGCAGGCTGAATCAGAATGGTTCCTGTGCCGTGGGTGCTCTCCGGCCTTTACTGTGGCTTACTTGAAAGAATTAAAGAAGAAAGAATTATATAGGATTTATTTATTCACTGCAAAAATAGCGCTGAGCATATTTCCTTTTGTGTTGCTCAGTGAGGTCACAGTGATAATTTGGACAGAGCAAGTTCTCTGACAACCGTACCTTTCTCTAAAGGGTTTTTATGTCTTTACTTCATGGCTAATGTCAGTCACTTCATTTCCCTGTTTTACCATGGCCACCAGGAAGCTCCAGATGAAGTCTGCGGCTCAATTCTCAAAGTCTAGCAGTTCGAACGTCATGATAGTAATAATACGAATAAAAGTGAGCGCGTCGTACTGAGCGCCTAAGATCAGCATGGTGGTTCCTGGGCACCTGGGCTATGGTGAGCCTGAAGATTCACGTGGCTCCAACATCGTGGTGCTTTTCTCTTAGGGAGGGAGCTAGGCAATAAACGCGGCAGCACAAATGTTAATAATTTCAGGGAACAGAGTGGTATGACGCAGAAAATCAGCCTTAAGTGACCTAAAGTGACGGGTGGAGGGGTGCATCTTAGGACTGAAGAAGGCCTCCGAGGAGACATGTGAAGGGCTGGCAGAGAAGAGCAGGAGGCCCTGTGTGCTGAGCTAAGTAGCAGGTGGGGACCCGTCAAGTAGGTCAGAGGGGCTTGAGCAGAACGGGCAGGAGGCAGAGCTGAGCAGAAGGTACGCCAAGGCTTTCCTTGGTCTTTTCAGTATAATAAGAAGCCCTTGGGAAGCTTCCCGCCAGGGAGCCTGGAAGCCAGGATTTTCACCACAGCCACACTTGCCTCACCAAAATGGCATCTCTCCCCCTGCCAGCCGTGCCTCTGAAGCTCCTGCCCCTCTTGGGGTCACCCGTGCTCTCTTAGTAGCAAATCTAGTAGGCTTCCTTCTGGGGTCTAGTGCCAGGAGGATTGAGTTCGTGGAGTCCAGTAACCAGCCATGCAGTCAAGCAGAGCTCCTGTTAATCCCTGAGCTTTTTATCCTAGAAGCATTGACGCCGTTGCCTGTTTTCTCTCCTGATCTCCTCCTGCTGTGAACTCCTGGGGTCCTTCAGCTCTAAACGCTGCGCTTCTGAGTTTCATGCTCAGCCCTCTTCTCCTCTCAGTCTGCACCTTTTCCTTAGGGATGCCCACCCACCTGTGGCTCCAGCTCCTGGCACACCAACAGCCCCCCTATCTGGATGGCTGCGGGGGCCACGGGAGCTTTCCTGGAGTCTGCTCAGATGGCAATTCTCAGGACTTTTCCCGACTCCTACTTGAAATTGCCTCTGCCATCCCAGCTTCCCCGACATTTCCCATCCTGTGGGCCCTTTCATAGCCTTTAGCACTCCCTATCATACAGCGTACCGATTCATTTGCTTCTTGTCTGTATTTCCACTAAAGATAAGTTCCAGGAGGATAGAGAATTTCACCTGTGTTGGTACATTTTCAGCATCTAGAACCATGCTTGTTGCGTAATAAGTATTTAATAACTGACTCAATGGATTAGAGTTTGAGCAAACTCCAGGAGATAGTGAAGGACAAGGAAGCCTGGCATGCTGTAGTTCACAGGGTTTCAAAGAGTTGGACACAACGAGTGAACAGCCACAACAACTCTTTGCCTGGTGATTAACTGATAGAATAACACTGATGGCCTCTTGCTTATTTGGACATCTTACTCTCCCACTCCTAGTTTCTCAGAAACAACTTCACAGCACTGTTCTCAAGCTTGGCCTCCCCTGGGGATGAGAAGGAGCTGAGTTCCCTGGAACAGATCAAGGTTCTGAAGCTGGGGCCATCCTGGGGATTGAGATGTCAGTGGATGCCTTTGGACTCCTGCTTTCTCTTGCCTGGACTCATTTGTCTTAAATGTCTAAAAAGATCCAGTGTCTTCCAGAAAGGGGGCTCACCTAACTCAATGGTCCTGGACACAGGAGAAGTCCCCTTAACGCATTATTTTCCCTAGAATGTCATGGGATAAGACAGCTATCATGAGTAAAGTTTTAGTCAAGGCCACTGCACTCATCGTTAGAATGCCTAACACACAACAGTCACTCAATAAATATTTGTTGAATAAATGATTACATGCTTAGCAATTTGAGCTCTTTCCAGGGCAAAACTGATTCGCCCTCTGCTGTTATCCGGTTAATCAGTTCCTCCCTTTGGGACCGAGGAGAACCGATGGTGTGGTCTTGATCATGCCCTCTTCCTGTTGAGGGCCCTGGTTCCTTAGGGTCAATATGGCTGCCATTTCCCTCTGGGTAGAACTAGGGCACTGAGGGGCAGACATGGGTACTTTTTAATACTATTTGACTAAATTTAATGTAATTTATAATTTTTCCAGCCTTTTGAAGTATGACTGAAAAAATTTATATGTTCAGATTATGAATGTGATTTTTTAAAAGCTGGACAACTTGATATTGCTATATATATATATATATATATATATGTATACACACACACACACACACTCGCCTTGCAAAATGATTACCACAGTCAAGTTAATGAACACATTCACGACCTCACATGGTTACCATTGTCTGGTGGGGGAGTAGTGAGAACACACTTCAGACCTACCCTCAGCAAAAGGAAAGAGAGCAAACTATGTGCGCGCTCCTGAAAGTCCAGTGGCGCGCCGGGCCGCTTGCCAGAGTTCCCATACATAGACGTCAGGAGACTAGACTGACCCAGGCAAGCGTATCTGAAGGAGAAGACCCCTGCTTTTTCTCCCAGCTCACTCTTACTGCGGTGGAATGCTCCTAGCCCACCGTTGGCCGCCTTCGCCACCTTTCAGTGGACAATCAGCGGCGCTGAGCACAGCCGTCACCCCACCCGCCTCCAGAGCCTTTTCACCATCCCAGACTGAAACTCCGCCCATCAACCTCTGCCTCCCCACTCCTCCCTTTCTCTAGGCCTAGCGGCCTCCATCCTAGTTCCCTTCAGACGTGCCTAATATGAGTGGAAACATGCAGCACTTGCCATTTTGTACCTGGCTGTTTCACTTGCCTACTGTTTTCAAGGTCACCCAAATTATAGCGCGTACCAGAATTTTCTTTCTTTTTGAGTCTGAATCGGAATAATATTCCATTATTCAATATATACTGATATATATCAAAGCCATATATACCTACATATGCAGATATGTGGATAGATAGCTATTTGTGTCTTACATCTATCTCACCTGTTGTTTATCCATTTATCCATCAATAGACTCTTGAGTTAGACTCTTTAGTTATTGTGGATAATGCTTTTAGGAACATGAGTGTTCAAATATTTCTTCAAGACCCTGTCTTCAATTCTCTTCGGTATATACTAAGTGGTAGAATTTCTGGATCATATGTTCGTTCTTTTCTTAAAAGAGCCGCCATACTACGCGAGGGGCCGCCATAGTGTTTTCCACAGTGGCTATAAAAGTTTACATTCCTGCCAGCAGTCCACAGCATTCCAATTTCTGCTCCTTCTCCCCAACACTTATTTTCTTTTAAAAAATAATAAATTAAAGTCATGAGAGTATAGTTGATCTACAATGCTGTGTTAGTTTCTGCCGTATAGCAAAGTGAAACAGTTATACGTATACACGTTTTCACTCCTTTTTAGATTCTTTTCCTATATAGGTCATTGCAGAGTATTGAGCAAAGTCCCCTGTTTTGTATGATAGATCCTTATTAGTTATCTATTTTACATGTATAGTGCGACAAGGGCAACACTTTTTGTTCTCTCTTTCTTGGTAGAGGTCAACCTAACGGTGTGAGCTGATAGCTGTTGATTTGCATTTCTCGGATGGCTGGCGAAGTTGAGCATCTTTTCATGTTCTTGTTGGCCATCTGTTGTGCATCTTCTTTGGAGAGTGTCTAAAGAAGTCTTTTTCTCATTTTAAAGTCAGGTTGTTTTTGTCACTTTTGCTGTTGAGTTGTGAGAGTTCTTTGTGCATTCTCTATATTAATCCCTTATCAGATACATGACTTGCAAGTGTTTTCTGCCATTCTGTGGGCAGCCTTTTTACTCGTGCTTCTTACGCACAAACATTTTCACGATGTCTAAGTGGCCTATCTTTTTCTTTTGCTGCGTGTGCTTCCAGTGATATATCCGAGAAACGACTGCCGAATCCAATATTTTGAAGCTTTTGTCTTCGGTGTTCTTCTAGGAGTTTTACAGCGGTAGGTGTTACGTGTAGATCATGGTCTATTTTGAGTTAATTTTTGTATATGGTGTTAAGTAAGGGTCCAACTTTATTATTATTTTTGCATGCAGATACTTAGTTTTCTCAGGGCTATTTGTTGAAAAGACCGTCTTTTCCTCTATTGAATGATGGTGGCACTTCTGTCAAAAATCATTTGACTAAATATGTGAGGGCTTATTTCCCTATGAACAGAGATGCCGAAGTTCTTAACAAAATTTCAGCAAGTTTAATCCAATGATATATAAAATGGATCATGACAAAACGTATTTACTCTAAGAATGCAAGGTTAATTTAGCATTTGAAAACCAATCAATGCAATTCATCATATTAACAAACTGAAATAGAAACAATGTGATCATCTCAACAAATTTAAGAAGCATAATCCAACATCTATTCCTGATAAAAACTCTCAGAAAACTGGAAATAGAGAGGAACTTTCATGGTCTGATAAAGGGCATGTAGGGGAATAGCTTACAGTTAGCGTTCATGCATCATGCTGAAAGCTGAGTGCTTTTCTTTTATGATCCAAACAGAACAAGGTGTCTGCATTTACCACTTCTATTCAATGTTTTACTGGGAGTTCTTGCCAGGGCAATTAGGCACAACAGGAAATAAAAGTTATCCAGATTGGAAAGGAAGAATTGAAACTGTCTTTATTCACAGATGACGTGATGGTCCATGTAGAAAATCTGATGGATTCTACAAGATTTAAGGAAAGACTTAAAAAATAAAATTCAGCCAGAAGGAAGTTTTAAATCAGAAGGGAGGCCGCTCAGTAAAATAACATTCAGGAAGGAAAAAGTACACCTGTCAACAATGTTTAAAATGACTAAAATTGGGGATTTATAAAAAGGGGAAGTAAAACACTAGTCAATACAATGAGTTGGCAGATTGGAAGAGAAGATATGCTGGCCAAAATCACTCCAAAGTTCTTGTATTGTCTGGGAGGAAGTTAAAAATCTAACGTTATACTTCGTAAAGTCTAGTATGCACACTAAAATGTAATGGTAGCTAATAAAAATAATTGAAATAGAACATGCGATTCTAAACTGTTAGAGAATAAAGGAACAGGGTGAATTAAGTCTGGACAAGTAGAACAGAAATGTGGGAAAGGAGAAAGAAAGACAAATACAGTGAATGAAAAGTAAAAAAAGAATGACAAAATAAGTCTAAATATGGCAACTTCTACAGTATTAGGCGGGGACTGAGCTAAGGCAGCCGCAGTGCTCAGAAGAAACGCGCGAGTCGAGCGTCCTCCCGCGCCCTAGGAGACGGGCGAGCTCGACCAAGGACCTAACAGAACCACGCAGGAGAGGGACGGGAAGACCGCTGGCTGCAAACCCCGAGACGCTCGATGCCTGGGGGCCAGGCAGCTGGCAGCGGAGGAAGGCAGCTGGGGGTGAGGGGTGCGGATCTTCCTCTGGATAGAAGGATGAGAGCAGTCTGAGATGTGAGACTGAGGCCCAGTTTGCTTTTCATCAGCGAGAAGGAGTGTTTCCCTACAGAGACTTCAGAGAAAGGGGCATGGGAGCTGCCTGCTGCTGCGCGTGTGAGTGAAGGGGAGAGAACCAGCGAAGTGGCTTGTCCCAGCGCGGGCAGCCGAGAAAGGCTGACTGCGCTCTTTCACCGGCTGGGAGGGCTCTGAATGCCCTCTGGACGCCTTCCAGGAACGCGCTGCGGGACTCAGATGGGCTTAGTAAGGGCGATAGACGAGAACTCTGCTGCAGAGCAGGGTAAGTGCATGGTGTGCGCGCGGCTGCGTAGCGGCTGCCAGAGCTAGTTTCCGAGGGAGGTCATCTCCAGAGGAGGCGATGGGACTCGGCGTGAAAGGCCTCCAGAGGACCTTCGGCTGTGGCTTCTGAGCGGTAGGGGGTATCATCAGTAACAGCCTGATTGTGTTGTTCTTTATTTCCACCTGTGGTGACTTCCCAAATCAGCTCTCACCAGGTCACAGTGAGTTTTCGCACTGGTCATCGATGAGTTCACATATAAAGGACATGACCCTCACTCTCTGGTCTCCAGAATGCTGCTCTTCCGAAAACAGCTTCCTTATGCTCCCGATTCTCTTTAACTGGCGGGTGTGTTTGTCTTGCATTCCTGGTTTTGTCAGCTCGTCTTCCACTTTTTCACCTGTTACTGGCCTCCTCCTCCATCACTCTCTGTTGTGACCAAGCCTAATTCTCTTTAGGTAGGGCAGTGTGTCCCGGGGCTGCTGGAGCGCTGGACGGTTGTGGCGCCTCTCTGCATCAGCGCTCCGCACCTCCCTGTAGCCTGGGGCTCCTGGGCAGCGTCTTCCCTCCCTGCAGGAATCTCTCAAGCGGAGGCAGTAAAGGAAGCGCGATGCTGTTCCACTTACAAAGTGCTGTGTGCACCTCCCTTCAAAGATGCTGCACAATCTTCAGAATTAAGGCGCTAGGGACTTCAACCAAAGCTGGTATTTTGCATTGCAAAGTACAAAAACTGCTGTCAGGGCCGCCGTGGGGCTTGTCCATGGCATTTTGTTCTGTGCAAGACGTGTGTGGGCCCAAGTGGGGCAGGTCGCCAAGGACTGGTCTTTGTGCGAGGCCAACCACAGCCTGGAGCTTTCAGGTGTCTGGATAAGATTGCCCTGTGATTGGTCAGCCTGCCCCACCGCTGCAAACATCCTCCTTATGCTTTATTTCCAGAACAGACCAGAAGCAGATTGCCATCACGAGCCGGCAGCCCTCTGCCTGCCCTCCAGGCCTCAAGATGTTGGCCGGTCACGTGTGTGCACTCCCTAATATGCTTCCCCGCTTGTTCATCAGTGGCCCACAATGCTGTCTTCCTTCAGCCTGAGTATTTAGCCAAGCCTTGTATTTTGTATTCCCCTGGAAATGTTTGGGGGAATCTGGCAATGCTAACTGAAGCACACAGTCCATGTAATTAACTGAGCTCTTAGAAAGTGCCAGGGACTTTCCTAGAAGCTGGGGAGCAAAAATGGAGTAGATGTCCCTAGTTCAGTGGAGGCGGTGGTTCCCAAGGCACCGCAGTGAGGGACGGAAGAGCGGCGTGGTGCTCAGTGCCGCGGGAATGTACAGGAAAGAGCAGTCAATTCTGGAACCAGTCAGACAGAACGGGAGAGCGAAAGGGCAGCTCGGGAAGGCTGTCTGGGTCCAGAAGGATGATTAGGAGTTCATCAGGTAGGAAAAGAAAGGAGATGCCTCCCAGGCAGAGGGATAAACTGGGCAAAGATCCAGAGGCAGGACTCTGCACTGAACATGTGGAGGAGAGTGGCATCCCATGTGGCAGGGATGAACGGGGTGCGGAGAGCCCACGGGAGTGAACGCTGCAGGGAGCGCGCGCCGCCCAGTTTGGAGCTCACACCCATCACTGGGAGCCCCTGAAGGATTCAGAGCAGGGGACTGATGATGGAGATGTGAATACAGAACTGGGGAGGGTAAAGCCACAGAAAGCAAAGCACAGCTGCTGTGTTCCCGGCCTACCTGTCAGGGGCCCACAGTCACCATGGAGTCCTTGCCCAGCTCCCACGAGGCCCAGTGTTTCTATAGGCTCTTCCAGTCCAGATCTCTTTTGGGAGGGGGCTCGGTATCTGGGAAGGACTCGGTGGACTCAGCAGGGGTGTAGATATCCTGCAGCTCAGGGATGCTGTGCCTCTCGGCACAAAGGTGGGAACAGTGCCTTTTTGTAGGTAGTGCCCTGGACTGGACACAGGACAGGTGTGAAACCCAAGGGCCAGGCAGTTGGGCCAGGCCTTCTTAGCACCTCCAGGTGGGCATGTGATTTAAGGAGAACATTTTCCTTCTCAAGGAAAGAAATCAGGCTATTGCTTGAAGACAGGAGCTGATTTCACCAGGTTTTCTTGCACTGTTTGCTTCAGACTCTTAGATCCAACTTAAATCAGCAGCAGCAATAATCTCTCTTGGTTCAATGGCCCAGGCTTTGCATAATTGATACAAGCAGGGTCATGACCCTTTCCTGTCAAGTGGTGAATATTTCTTCCAGGGATCCCTTCAGACTGAAACGTCCTACTCTTCCCCACATGTGGGACTTCTGAACAAACTGTCAGATGAAAACGTAAACACTGGTGGCCTAAAGCTGATCCTCAGACGGCAGACAACCCCACAGTATATCAAAGGCTGATTCTGGGTAATGCAGTGTCCGTGGAGGTTATTTAGGTTGTTCTAGGTTTTTGAAAAAGTGTATCCAGCTTGTTGAAGTCTAGCTGGCAACTGAAATCGAGCTTCAGCCAACAAGAATATCAGTCCACTGAAGTGCTAACCAACAGATGTGATGTTTAGAGGGTGGTATTCGCCTGATTGCCCCTCCCACGCCCCAGTGCCGCTGTGGCAGGGTGTGGGAAGGGGCGTAGCTGCTCTCATTGTACTAGAAGAGAGCTTGACTGGCTCCATTTGTAGGGAAAGCAATTTATCTATTTTCCCTGCCATTGTAGGAAATCACTACTTAAGGTGTAAATCGAAAGACAAAGTGAGTGCCACCTCATGGCACGAGCCAGCACAGCCTTACCCATGCACGTCCTGCCAGTACCGGTGCCCCCAGGAGCACGGTGGGGCGGGGGAGTTACTGGGCAGGGGAAGCTAGGCACGGGACGAAGGGCTGTGCTTCCCCCTGAGCGGTCCTGCCCACTTCCCAACTCCATGTATGATCAGAAATTCGCTTTGTCAAGATGTGAACTGAAATAAATTTAAGCCTGGTTTATTTAAAAGATTCTGGGTGATTTATGGTAAACATAGCACTCTGGTGGTACTTCCTTTAGGAAAAGAGTATTTTTCTCTTTTTTCCAAGTCACTGTGGTGCCAGATGAGAGACCAGCTCCTTGTACCCACCCCTGCCAGGCTTCCCTGGTGGCTCAGCTAGTGAAGAATCCGCCTGCAATGTGGGAGAGCTGGGCTCGATCTCTGGGTTGGGAAGATCCCCTGGAGAAGGGAACGGCTACTTATTCCAGTATTCTTGCGTGGAGAATTCCATGGACCGTCTGACTTGCAAAAAGTCAGACACGACTGAGTGACTTTCACTTCCACTTTTCACCAACTGACAGCGGGTATCATAAAAGCATTCAGAGAGTCTTGGACCTGAAAGCAACTCCTGGTCTAGAAAGAAGCAAGTGGGCAGCAGCAGTCCAGCTGGAGGTCAGGCCCAGGATGCTCAGCCTCAGCAAATGACCTCGCTGGTACGACAGGGGCCAGCGGGACCAAGCTGGGGCTGGGGCGCTGCCTTCATGGTCCTTAGCCTCTCCCGTCAGTTGGGTGTCTGGTGTGGGGAGGGGGAATGTGGATCACCACCCCTGCCAGGGTAGGTGCCCTCGGGGGGAGTCATCTCAGGGTGGAGGTTCATGTGGCTTTCCCTAGCCCTCTGAGTCCACAGGGGCTCATGATCCAACCAAGCACAGAGGGCAGTTCACACAACTCATCACTGACCCCAAAACACCTTTGGACCCCAAACCCTTCACAGACGTGTGCTCCTGCTTTGTTATGAAGTGAGCACGGCTTCTGTTGCGGGTTGGCCCCAGTTCCTTTGTCCTCAGCGAGGACAAGAATGGCTGCTCACCTCCCTGAGAAATCGTGCTCATCCCTAGCCATGTCAGGTCTTAATCTTTTTGCAGAAATGGTGCCGAACAAATTGCCGTCCTGCTCACAGCCACCCGCATCCACTTCTCCGTTTGTCTCAACATCTTGGCTCTTTTTCTGTGAGATAAGCCTCAGGAACCCAGAGAGACACATAAATAATCTGGCTGTTTTATTACCCTGGTTCTCATAATAGGCTACATTGTGTGACCGGACCATATCTTTTTCAGGAAATTTATGTTGTGGCAATAATAATTCCTTCTAACAGAAACAACCCATAACAGAGTGGGTTTATTAAGAGAGTATTTATGGCTAATTAGGCTGCCATGAGCACTCCGCTCACTCGGGCTGCCAGGGAGAGATGCGCGCGGGGAGACGGTGGGGGCGTCAGCAAGTCGACGGACTCGAAGGCAGGGGACCGGGCTCTGCTCGCGGCCTCGTCACCCGCCGCGCTGTAGCGGAGAGCAAGGTGCTCTCCTTCTCTGGATCACACTCTGCTAACTGGAAAGCAAGGGGCTTGAACCGAACGACCTTCATGTCCTGTGGATTGTGAATCTGGGGGTTGAGGAGAAGCTGGGTCTCCGTGCAGGACTGTGATTGGAGTGAAGGATCACAGTCCTGTTAGCCCCCTACTCTTGACATACTTTGAGACTTCAGCCCACCACTTACCAGTCGTAAAAGTGACAGATGGTTTAACCAAGTCCAGCAGCAAAATCTTAACGTAAAAATAAATTAGACAACCTGAAGAACCAGGCCCATCGTGTGTGTGTGTGTGTGTGTGTGTGTGTGAGAGAGAGTCCAGAGTCTGCCCCTGCCCCCGCTGAGCACACCGTCAGGTAAAAGCGGATAATGTGGCCGCACTGGAGGCAAGGAAGTGCCCGTCACGCATCACCTCCCTCGAGTGTGCTTGCTTCCACACTGGGGAGACTAGCAGAAGTCTTCCTGTTCAGGAGTCCTTTCTATCTCCTAGTCTGAAAGCCCTAGACAAATACAGTTGGAAAGAGCTTATTCTCACAGCCAGAAGTGAGACATCCTTCCTGAGAAACATTTCAGCATTTAGAAGCTCATTTCTACCCTCCGCCTTGCCAAGACGCTGGATAAACTCCAGCTCCGAGGAAATCAACTTTTACTGCCCTAGCCCTCTGTACCCCAGGCATTTACCTGCAGGAGTAATATAACCCTTGTTTTCTCAGCAAGCCTCCCATGCCCAGTGATGGCGTGACGCCCCCAGAAGCGGCTGAGGATTCACATCATCCCATCAGTCACGATTAAACATCAGACAGGATTAAACGTGGCTGTTTCAACCAAGTGGGCAGGTAGCGGAGAGGTCTGATTGTGTCAGGTCCGCAAGAGCTTCATCACCATCCCCCCAGAGGCGCAGTCGACATGCCAGCCACAAACATTGCTATAGGTAATAGCAGAATTACTTAAAACATGGTCCTGGTCCTGGAAGGGTTTGCTGCTTGAGAAACTCCCTTTTATTTTACTTTATTTTTCTGATGAAGTAGTACATTTTATTAATGTTAGTAACAGGAGTAGCAGCAGAAGCAAGGTTTATTTTTGAACACACACTCTGCGCTAAGCATTGCGCTAAAGTCCTTTGTGTGGTTTGTCTCATCTGTTAGTTGAAGGGGAAAAAAAAATCATTTCCTTTTTCCCTGTCTGGTGGACACTGCGAAATAGAATTCATTCATATGTGGATTCATCATTACCATTAGAATCTGAGTGTTGCTTGAGGCAGCAATGTATATGTTAGAACAATTACCTCTCCCAGAACTCTTGTTTCCTGGGGTAAGCCAAAGTGGCCCAGTTCTGGCCAATAAAATGTAAGCAGAAATCTAAAAGGTAGGGTTCCAGGAAAGTGAATTCCAGATTAAAAGGAAAACTGTCAGCCAGAATTTGCCTTCTGTCACTGAACCTTGTCTTTCTTCCTGCCTGGGACTTGGACTCAGTGCTGGTAGGCAGGTGGATCTGGTTACCATGTGAACAAAAGCCACAGGTAAAGGCTGGCGGACAGGAAGCCACAGGAAGCCTGGACCCGGGGTGGCTTCCTTGAGTGGCTGCCTCGGCCCTTCACTATACCCCAGGCTCCCGGCTATGTAAGAAAGCTGCTGCTGCTGCTGCTGCTGCTGAGTCACTTCAGTCGTGTCCGACTCTGTGCGACCCCATAGACGGCAGCCCACCAGGCTCCACCGTCCCTGGGATTCTCCAGGCAAGAACACTGGAGTGGGTTGCCATTTCCTTCCCCAATGCATGAAAGTGAAAAGTGAAAGTGAAGTCGCTCAGTTGTGTCCGACCCTCAGCAACCCCATGGACTGCAGACTTCCAGGCTCCTCTGTCCATGGGATTATCCAGGCAAGAGTACTGGAGTGGGGTGCCATTGCTGTCTCCGTATAAGAAAGCTACATCTAACCAATACATTCTGCCTGTCTGCCTCCATCCATGATGATGCTACGATGAGTGTTTTCCCAAACACAGAGCATTTCTAACTTTCTTTCACAAGTTTCATCCTGCTCCCACCAAAAGCCGCGGCCCTCCCGCCTCACGGCCTGCGTCCGCCTGCGTCCGCCTGCGTCCGCCTCTCTGCCTGCTTCCGCCTGCTCCCGCCGCGCCACTACCGCCTCACGGCCTGCTTCCTTGTCTCTTTTTATCTCTTTAGCTCAGTCTTTGACCATTTCCATATTACCTGTATTTTCTTATTTTCTACATTTTTGATGCTCTGGCATCTGGGGCCTTGCAGACTAGGGGAGACTGACACTCTCAGAGCTTAGTCAGTTCTTAAGAGACAGAAGACCACTCACTGGGGAGCATACTTTTCAAATGCCAGCTGGCCAATCCAGAGTCTTTACCCTGAACCACCTCCCTTGTCCGGCTATTACACTCCGGACAATTATTTTCTGCCCTAATCACCCTAGGTCCAGGCAATGGACAACTGGGGACCACTCTTACCACCCAGAGGCTGCTATCAATTATTCAAACTATCAAACTACCCGATCCTGAACCTGCTTACCCTGCCTTACCTATTCCTTCCTGCAAAAACCACAATAAAGTGTTTTGACTATTTGGTGCAGCCACTATGGAACACAGTATGGAGGTTCCTCAAAAAGCTAAAATCCGAGTTGCCATACTATCCAGCCATCCCACTGTTGGGCACACATCCAGACAAAGCTAGAGCTGGAAGAGGTTCACGCACCCTCCATTCAAAGCAGTCCTGTTCATGATAGCGAAGACATGCAAGCAACCTAAATGTCCACTGGGAGAGGAAGGGATGAAGAAGGCGTAGCAAATATGCAACAGAATACTACTCAGCCGCAAACAAGGAACGGAATATGCCAGTCGCAGCAACACGGATGAGCCTAGAGGTTGTCACACTGAGAAGAGCCGAAGGCAAATCACACGTAAGAGCACTCACACACAGAGCCTAAAATGCAACGCAAATGAGCTCATCCGGGAAACAGACTCACAGATGAAAGAACAGCCTTGTGCTTGCCAAGGGGGAGGAGAATGGGAAAGAGGAGGGCTGGGCGTCTGGAGTCCGTAGATGCAAGCTATTATATACAGAAAAACAAGACCCTACCGTAAGCACAGACAGCTGTGTTCAACATCCTCTCACAAGCCATGGTGGGAAGAATATATATATATTCTAATACATATATACCCAAGACGGGCGGGCATGGGGAGAGGGCTGACAGAATGTGGTCCACTGGAGAAGGAATGGCAAACCACTTCAGTATTCTTGCCTTGAGAACCCCATGAACAATGTGAAAAGGCAAAATGATAGGATCCTGAAAGAGGAACTCCCCAGGTCAGTAGGTGCCCAATATGCTACTGGAGATCAGTGGAGAAATAACTCCAGAAAGAACGAAGGGATGGAGCCAAAGCAAAAACAACACCCAGCTGTGGATGTGACTGGTGATAGAAGCAAGATCCGATGCTGTAAAGAGCAATATTGCATAGGGACCTGGAATGTCAGGTCCATGAATCAAGGCAAATTGGAAGTGGTCAAACAAGAGATGGCAAGAGTGAACGTCGACATTCTAGGAATCAGTGAACTAAAATGGACTGGAATGGGTGAATTTAACTCAGATGACCTTTATATCTATTACTGCAGGCAGGAATCCCTTAGAAGAAATGGAGTAGCCATCATGGTCAACAAAAGAGTCCGAAATGCAATCTCAAAAATGACAGAATGATCTCTGTTTGTTTCCAAGGCAAACCACTCAATATTACAGTAATCCAAGTGTATGCCCCAACCAGTAATGCTGAAGAAGCTGAAGTTGAACGGTTCTCTGAAGGCCTACAAGACCTTGTAGAACTAACACCGTAAGAAGACGTCCTTTTCAATATAGGGGACTGGAATGCAAAAGTAGGAAGTCAAGAAACACCTGGAGTAACAGGCAAATTCAGCCTTGGAATGCGGAATGAAGCAGGGCAAAGACTAATAGGGTTTTGCAAAGAGAACGCACTGGTCATAGCAAACACCCTCTTCCAACAACACAAGAGAAGACTCTACACATGGACATCACCAGATGGTCAACACCAAAATCAGATTGATTATATTCTTTGCAGCCAAAGATGGAGAAGCTCTATACAGTCAACAAAAACAAGACCAGGAGCTGACTGTGGCTCAGATCATGAACTCCTTATTACCAAATTCAAACTCAAATTGAAGAAAATAGGGAAAACCGCTAGACCATTCAGGTATGACCTAAATCAAATCCCTTATGATTATACTGTGGAAGTGAGAAATAGATTTAAGGGCCTAGATCTGATAGACAGAGTGCCTGATGAACTATGGATGAAGGTTCGTGACATTGTACAGGAGACAGGTCTCAAGACCATCTCCATGGAAAAGAAATGCAAAAAAGCAAAATGGCTGTCTGGGGAGGCCTTACAAATAAATAGCTGTGAAAAGAAGAGAAGTAAAAAGCAATGGAGAAAAGGACAGATATAAGCATCTGAATGCAGAGTTCCAGAGAATAGCAAAAAGAGATAAGAAAGCCTTCCTCAGCGATCAATGCAAAGAAATGGAGGAAAACAACAGAATGGGAAGGACTAGAGATCTCTTCAAGAAAATTAGAGATACCAAGGGAACATTTCATGCAAAGATGGGCTCAATAAAGGACAGAAATGGTATGGACCTAACAGAAGCAGAAGATATTAAGAAGAGGTGGCAAGAATACACAGAACTGTTCAAAAAAGATTTTCACGACCAAGATAATCATGATGGTGTGATCACTCATCTAGAGCCAGACATCATGGAATGTGAAGTCAAGTGGACCTTAGAAAGCATCACTACGAACAAAGCTAGTGGAGGTGATGGAATTCCAGTTGAGCTGTTTCAAATCCTCAAAGATGATGCTGTGAACGTGCTGCACTCAATATGCCAGCAAATTGGGAGAACTCAGCAGTGGCCACAGGACTGGAAAAGGTCAGTTTTCATTCCAATCCCAAAGAAAGGCAATGCAAAAGAATGCTCAAACTACCACACAATTGCACTCATCTCACACACTAGTCAAGTAATGCTCAAAATTCTCCAAGCCAGGCTTCAGCAATACGGGAACCGTGAACTTCCATATGTTCAAGCTGGTTTTAGAAAAGGCAGAGGAACCAGAGATCAAATTGCCAACATCCGCTGGATCATCGGAAAAGCAAGAGAGTTCCAGAAGAATATCTATTTCTGCTTTATTGACTATACCAAAGCCTTTGACTGTGTGGATCACAATAAACTGTGGAAAATTCTGAAAGAGATTGGAATACCAGATCATCTGACTTGCCTCTTGAGAAATCTATATTCAGGTCAGGAAGCAACAGTTAGAACTGGACATGGAACAGCAGACTGGTTCCAAGTAGGAAAAGGAGTAGGTCAAGGCTGTATATTGCCACCCTGCTTATTTAACTTATATGCAGAGTACATCATGAGAAATGCTGGGCTGGAAAAAACATAAGCTGGAATCAAGATTGCCAGGAGAAATATCAATAACCTCAGATATGCAGATGACACCACCCTTATGGCAGAAAGTGAAGAGGAACTAAAAAGCCTCTGGATGAAAGTGAAAGTGGAGAGTGAAAAAGTTGGCTTAAAGCTCAACATTCAGAAAACGAAGATCATGGCATCTGGTCCCATCACTTCATGGGAAATAGATGGGGAAACGGTGTCAGACTTTATTTTTCTGGGCTCCAAAATCACTGCAGATGGTGACTGCAGCCATAAAATTAAAAGATGCTTACTCCTTGGAAGAAAAGTTATGACCAACCTAGATAGTATATTCAAATGCAGAGACATTACTTTGCCGACTAAGGTCCGTCTAGTCAAGGCTATGGTTTTTCCAGTGGTCATGTATGGATGTGAGAGTTGGACTGTGAAGAAGGCTGAGCACCAAAGAATTGATGCTTTTGAGCTGTGGTATTGGAGAAGAGTCCCTTGGACTGCAAGGAGATCCAACCAGTCCATTCTGAAGAAGATCAACCCTGGGATTTCTTTGGAAGGAATGATGCTAAACCTGAAACTCCAGTACTTTGGCCACCTCATGTGAAGAGTTGACTCATTGGAAAAGACTCTGATGCTGGGAGGGATTGGGGGCAGGAGGAGAAGGGGACAACCGAGGATGAGATGGCTGGATGGCATCACGGACTCGATGGACGTGAGTCTGAGTGAACTCCGGAGTTGGTGATGGATAGGGAGGCCTGGCGTGCTGCTATTCATGGGGTTGCAAAGAGTCGGACACGACTGAGCGCCTGAACTGAACTGAACTGAACTGATATGTGTGTATATATATATATATATATATATATATATATGTTTCTTTGCTGTACTTGAGAAACCTACTTTCAGAGGGAAAAATATGGACAGAATTACTAATCACTGGTCTAGAAGGTGCTCCTTGAGTGTACAGAGGATAAGGATGGGAAGTCTACACTGCAGGGTTGGTGGGAAAACACTGGTTCCCCCGTGTGGTCTCATTCAAATCCCTAAGCTTCTCTCCACTCCCAAGTTCCTGATGGAAAAACAGCAGGTTCCCTTACCTCGATATTCAAGGAGCAGACAACCACTGGAAAAAGTACTTGGCTCCACTCGCTACCAGAAATCCAACTGCTAATTTCAGCTGGATGGTCAGCTAGCATTTGGCTATCAGGACAAAACCCTCTGTTGATAACAAGATCAGAGTGAAATTGAAAGTCGCTCGGTTGTGTCTGACTCTTTGTGACCCCATGAACTGTATAGTCCATGGAATTCTCCAGGCCAGAATACTGGAGTGGGTAGCCTTTCCCTTCTCCAGGGAATCTTCCAAACCCAGGTCTCTCTCATTGCAGGCAGATTGTTTATCAGCTGAGCCACAAGGGAAGCCCAAAAATACTGGAGTGGGTAACCTATACCTTTTCCAGAAGATCTTCCTGACCCAGGAATCGAACCGGGGTCTCCTGCACTACAGGCAGATTCTTTACCAGCTGAAGTACCAGGGAAGCCCAATAAGATCAGGAATAAACCCCTAAAGTGTTTCTCACCGGTTTTTTTTTTTTTTTTTTGGCTCACTACATGGCATGTAACCAAGGATCGAACCCGTGCTCCCTGAAGTGGAAGCAGAATGCTAACCACTGGACTGCCAGGGGATTTCCTCTCATAGTTTTCTAATAACACATCAAGGAGCAGAGTAGATGGACTTTTCAATAAGTCTGTAGGTACTTGAGAGGTTAATAAATGCTCAGAAAATTTCAAAGCAAAATCCCTCAATATGAAATAAAAGCATGTAACTGGATCATTGGAGCCTATACATAGCCATTGGGTGCTTAAAAGTCCTTGTTCCAATTGCATCTCTGTGGACAAATGATAATAAGTGAAGGGTGAAAGTGGAAGTCTCTTAGTCTTGTCCGACTTTAGGTAGTATCAAATAGTTATCAGTTATCAAACCATATCATTTATCAAGTATTGTGCTAAACACACAATACTTTAGATGTGGGACCTAATTTAGTGCTTCCAACAATTCTATGGGACAGACAGTCATTTCTCTAGAGAGTTTCAGAGAAACTGTCACTTAAGAGAAAATAGTAGCAAGCACAGAAATAATTGAAATTTGGGCTCAGCCAACCTCGTCGCACACCTGTGTTGCTTCGTGCTCTGAACCCATCCATCCCGCCCCGCTACCCCAGGGGGAACTAAGTCTCTGTAAATCAGCTTTCCTAACAAGCTAGAGAACTAAGACTATTTCCCAGTTCAAACCTCTTTAAAAGTTCATACATATCTCCACAGCTTAATTTTTAAGTGGCTTTATTGAGATATAAAGCACGTACCAATTCACCCATTTAAAGTATACATTTAATGAGTTAGTATCTTCACAGTTATGCAACCATCAAGACAATCTAATTTTAGAACCCAACCCTCCCTGACCCCCAGGTACTCTGCACCACCGATCTACTTTCCGTCTCCGTAGATTTGCCCTTCTCTTCACTCTACGTAAAGGAGTCACAGATTACACGCTCTTGTAGTAGCAGTGTCTTTCACTTAGTATAATATTTTCAAGTTTCATTTCTTTTGTAGCATCTACCGGTAATTGAATCCTGGGTCTTGCTAAATGATATTCCGTTATATTTTGTATATCCATTCAACAGTTGAGAGATGTTTCCACATTTTGTCTATCATAAATAATGCTGCAGTCAACATTTATGTGTCAGCTTTTGTGAGGATGTAGCTCTTATTTCTCTTGGGTGTGAATCTAAGGGTAGTACTCCTGGATCATATGGTAACTTTACCTTTAACTGTTCGAGCAGCTGCCAAAACATTTTTTCAAGGAAACTGTATCACTTTACATTCCCACCAACATAGTTCCAATTTCTCTGCTTCCTTGTCAACAGTGTTTATTGACTGTCTTTGATTTCAGCTATTCAAAGTGTAAAGTGATATCTCATTGTGGTTTTGATTTGCATTTTCTTAGTGAATAAATCTGTTGAACAGTTTTTTTTCTCAAAAATTGTGCTTATTGGCTGCTTGTATATCTCCACTGGAAAATGTCTCTTCAGATCCATTTCCCATTTTCTGCTGATTTATTTGTCTCCTAGTATGGATTTGTAAAAGCCTGTTTTATATTCTGGATATAAGTCCATTATCAAATATATGATTGAAAACATTTTCTCTCATTCTGAGTTTGTCTTTTCATGCTTTTGGTCTTGTGTATTGAAGCACAGAGGTTTTTAATGCTGATGAAGTCCAGTTTATCTGTTTTATCTTTTTTTTAACTTTTCCACTTGAGCTTTTATTGTCATGCCTAATATACTATTGCCTAATGCAAGGTCATGAAGATTTACTCTTAAGTTTTCTTCTAAAACTTTTATAATTTTATCTCTTACATTTAAGTTTATGACCATTTTGAGATAATTTTTTTTATATGATGTGACGTAGGGTCCTAGTTTCATTCTTCTTTGGATATTCAACTGTCGACGCTCCATGTTTGAAAAGGCTTTTCTTTCTCTCATTGAATCATCTTGACACCTTTGTTGAACATCAGTTGACCACAAATGAAGGGTCTCTTTCCGAACTCTAAGTTTTATTATGTAGATTTATATAACTATCCTTACAACTGGACCATACTGGGTTATATTCTGTGGCTTTGTGTGTGGACGCGAAGTTGCTTCCGCCGTGTCTGACTCTGTAAAACCCTATGAACTGGAGCCGATCGGGCTCCTCTGCCCTTGGGACTCTCCAGGCAAAAATGCTAGAGTGGGTGGCTTTGTAGTAAACCTTAAATCAGGAAATCCTCCAATTTTATTTCATTTTTCATGATTACTTTGGCTTTTCTGGGTCACTTGTATTTCCATATAAATTTTAGAATCAGCTTGTCAATTTCTGCCAAAAACACAAACAAAACAAAAGAAAAAAAATGAAAAAACACCACCAGCTGGTATTTTCATAGAGATTTTGTATTTCTAAGATATGTCATTTGCAAAAGGATGTGGTTTCACTTCTTCCATTCCAACCTGGAGACCTTTTATTACTTCTCCTTCCCTAATGGCTTTGGTAGGGATCCAGGGCAAAGATGAAGAAAAGCGGTGATAGTGCAATCCCTGTATCCTTTCCTGAGCTTTAGGAAAGTACATGCAGGTCTTCACTAGTAGCTGTGATTGCTAGATAGGGGTTTCTTAAAGATGACCTTCTTCATGTTGAGGAAGTTCCTTCTGTACCTAGCTTGTCGAGTCTTTTGCTCTGAGAGGTGTTGGATTTTTAAATGCTTTCTCTATATCTGTTAAGATAACCATGTGGTTTGTATATTTATTCTATTAATATTATATGAATTGAGTTTCGGACATTAAACCAACTTTGCATTCCCAGAATAAATTCCACTTGATCACGATGTAAAATCTTTTAATACATTTGCTGAACTTGGTTTGCTACTATTTTATTGGGAATTTTTATTCTTAAGTATTATTTGTCTGTAGTTTTCTTTTTTATATAACGTCTTTCTCTAGTTTTGGTGTCAGGGCTATAACTGATTTTCACAAAATAATTGAAAATGTTCCCTCCTGTTCTATTTTTGTGGAAGAGTTTGTGAAAGACTGGTGTTGATTCTTCTTTAAATGTTTGGTAGAATTCACCAGCAACTCCATGTGGGCCTGGGCTTTCCTTGTGAGAATCTTTATATTACTAATTTAATCTCTTTACTTTTGTGTGTCTAATCAGATTATATTTCTTCTTGAGTTAGTTTTAGTAGTTGGTGTGTTTTTATGCACTTACCTACTTTATCCAGGTTATCTCACTTGTTGCCACACAACTGTACATAGAATTGCCTCTGATGATCCCTCATATTTCTGTAAGATGAGCAGTGAAGTCTTCTGGATCACCCTTGATTTTAATAGGTTGAGTCTTCTATCTTTTGTTTTTCTTGGTCATTCGACTTAAAAGTTTGTCAATTTTGGTCTTTTTTTTCTGATTTTGTTATCAGGGTGATGCTGGCCTCAAAGAATTTGTTTTGATATTTTCAAGTGCACCACATTTCTATATGTTGTAGGCAAAACAGCAGTTTGACACATACTGTTTTCTGCAGTTGCTTTTTAAATACACTAAGAAGGAGGAATGAAACAGGCAATATGCTCTGCTCTGTTATTACCTGGCACCTCCCTTTACTGACTCTCTTTGTCTTATAGTGAATTAATGTCTGCTGTCACTTGCTTTTAGTCTGAAAAAATCCTTTAGTATTTCTTGCAAAGCAGGCCTTGTAACAGTGAGCACTTTCAGTTGTTTATTTATGTATTTGAGATTTTCTTACTTAGCTTTCCTTTTTTGCTGTTTTTCTGGTGATAAGTTTCTTGGGTGGTTGAGTTTTTACTTTCAGTACTTTGAATCCCACTGCTTTCTAGCCTCCACTGTTTCTGTTAACCTTCTTTGAGTTCCCTCGCATGTGAAGGGTCATTTTTTTGTTGTTCGTGCTATGTTGAAGACTTTTTCCTAATTTTGCCTTTTAAGTAGTTCATAGAAGTCTTTAGCCCTGCAGTGTATAGCTTCTGATGCCTCTTTTCCGAGTGTGAAGCCTTGGGAATGTGCACTCTCCCTAATCACCAGAGATATCTGCGGGTATTTCCGTGTGCTTTGAGTCCTCTTTCCCTGATCTGCCTCTTAGGCTGCTGGGTCCTTTGCCTTTGTGGGCTTCTCACCCGGATGTTAGCCTCTGCTAGTTACTAGCTGTCTTCTCTATAGCTTTGACATCAGCTTGTTATAGATTGCCCCGTAGTCTGATAAATTACAGGCATATTTCTTTTCAGGAGCAGGATGTTCCCAGTCTTTGACTATGACTCTGACTCTAGGGGGTCTCTTTTTAGCTGTTTCTTTATCTAGTTGTCTCTGTTATACTTCTAGCTGGTAGAGCATGTTGCTTGCTACTACTAGCATAGTAAGCCACTAGGCTTTTCCAGTTCACCACCAAGATGGACATTGCTTTTTAACAATGCCCTCAGATATGCAGATGACACCACCCTTATGGCAGAAAGTGAAGAGAAACGAAAAAGCCTCTTGACAAAAGTGAAAGAGGAGAGTGAAAAAGTTGGCTTAAAGCTCAACATTCAGAAAATGAAGATCATGGCATCTGGTCCCATCACTTCATGGGAAATAGATGGGGAAACAGTGGAAACAGTGTCAGACTTTATTTGAGGGGGGGGAGCTCCAAAATCACTGCAAATGGTGATTGAAGCCATGGAATTAAAAGACACTTACTCCTTGGAGGAAAAGTTATGACCAACCTAGATAGCATATGCAAAAGCAGAGGCATTACTTTGCCAACAAAGGTCCGTCTAGTCAAGGCTATGGTTTTTCCAGTGGTCATGTATGGATGTGAGAGTTGGACTGTGAAGAAAGCTGAGCACCGAAGAATTGATGTGTTTGCACTGTGGTGTTGGAGAAAACTCTTGAGAGTCCCTTGGACTGCAAGGCGATCCAACCAGTCCATTCTGAAGGAGATCAGTCCTGCGTGTTCATTGGAAAGACTGATGTTGAAGCTGAAGCTCCAGTACTTTGGCCACCAGATGTGAAGAGCTGACTCATTGGAAAAGACTCTGATGCTGGGAGGGACTGGGGGCAGGAGGAGAAGGGGACGACCGAGGATGAGACGGCTGGATGGCATTGCTGACTCGATGGACGTGGGTCTGGGTGAACTCCGGGAGCTGATGATGGACAGGGAGGCCTGGCGTGCTGCGGGTCGTGGGGTCTCAGAGTCGGACACGACTGAGCAACTGAACTGAACTGAACTTAGGCATGGTCTTCCAAAACTATGTTATAAATAAAGTCAGTCTCTTAAGAAGGTACGAGGACCTCACTGCTCCTAGTTTGCTTCTCTTCCTAGGAAGAACCTCTGTGCCACTAAAGCAGAGCTCGGAGAGGGGACTGTTACTCCCTTCTCCAGATAACACCCGAGCGCTACGGAGAGGCCTTCTCCTCTTAATTCTCTCGGTACTGAGACTCAGTCCTGTAAGCTCTCTGGGGCAGGGGTGATCAGGCTCAGTATTCTTGGCCTTATGAATGAAAGCTCAATGTGGGAAGGAAGCCCCAGTCCTCTTGGGCATATCTGCCTGGATAAGAACTTCTGTGGCATTGAGCTGGTGAGAGGATGAGATGTGCTGAGAGCTTCCCCATGCTGGGGTGAAACCGCAAGCCTATGTCTTGAAGGGGAAGGAGCCCCTTCTTTATGGTCATGCTCGCCTAGGATAGAGTTTCCAGTACACTGGGCTGCCGGTCAAGAAGGGAGCTTGGTTATGGTTTAGATGCCACGGGGTCTCATTGTTAGTACTGAAATTTAATAGACTTTCTTGAACAAATGTTTTCCCATATTACGCCACTGGGACAATCCCTGGAGACTTTAAATAATTGTTTTGTATAACTCTCTGCAGCTAAATGGTTGTTTCGCTGGAGAAAGATCTGCTGAGTTCATTGTGACACCATTTTGCATGTCCGCTGTTTCCACACCTTTTATACACTGAAGGTGGATTGTAATCTGCCATCTTCTTGATCTTTCAAAAACCAATATAACACAATTCCGCTACTGAATGTTGTAGAAGACATTTTCCTCCTTTATAACAAGGTCTCAGAACTTTTTAGCTTGAATTTTATAGTTTTTAAAAAATTTTCTTCCATAACTTTAACCAGTTAGCCATTAAGTTTTTAATTTTTTTTTGCAGCCTATGTACCCATAATTATCCTCTTTCATGTCTTCTAATTTTCAGATTCAAAGCTGACTGGAAGTTTGTCAGAGCTATGGGCAATTACAGTGAAACATTCTGCTGAGGGCCTAAAGTGAAAGTGAAGTTGCTCAGTTGTGTCTGACTCTTTGCAACCCCATGGACTGTAGCCTACCAGGCTCCTCTGTCCATGGGATTTTCCTTGTGAGAGGACTGGAGTGGGTTGCCATTGCCTTCTCCAGGGGATCTTCCCAACCCAGGAGTCGAATCCGGGTCTCCCGTCTTGTGGGCAGATGCTTTACCGTCTGAGCCACCAGAAAAGTCTCCAGCATGAGGGCCTAAGGGAATCTCTAATGAACAAGTGTCTATATTCCAAATCATGTCATTCCACAAAGACTATCCAGAGCCTTTAATAAATCTGTTAATTTCCTCTTGATCTTCAAGACAGGGGTAGCTACTGTGAAGCTCAGGAGACACCTCACAAGTTTCTGCCAGCTTCTGCAGAGATGATTGGGCTGAACAGTCAAGAGGTGTATGGAAAAACACAATGGCACCAGAAGGGCTACTATCTTAGGACAGAAAAAAGCGTCTTGCCTCAGAGGCTCACAGGGTCTCGCAGCCTGTCCTGAGGTAAGGCAGGAGGAGCTCAGGAAGTTCTAACCAAGACAGAGTTGCCTGGCACTGGCTTTGCTGCTAGTCCAGCCCAGGCCAAGAAAACCTGGATTCTGATAATCCAGTTGCTGCATTTTTCTGCATCTGAAAATTGCCATGGAAGACTGCCATTCCTCAGAGCACCCATCCCCTGGGGTGGCATTCTGTCTTTGCTGGTGTCCTGGTTAGACACTCGCATGAACTGGCTGGATCGGCCCCCGACTGGACCCTGCTATTCACGACAAGCCTCCTTTACGCTCACTGCCTGCTAGTCAAGCGCATGAAGCTCTCCGGTATTTGTGCCAGGTGGTCACATTTCTGGATTGCATCTGCTTTTTGTGTTTCGCCAACGTGCTGTGACTATATCCTGTGGTCTTGCCTACATCCCCTCCTATAGCTGACATACTGATCCGTGAATGTCTAGCCTCAGTTGGATGGCAGATTTGCAGTTCTGACGTCTCTCGGCTCACTCCTCCAACATGCAGTCTCTGAATGCAGTTAATGAAGCCTCGATGGAAACAGTCACAGTGCTTCCCACACTTGAGTACATAACAGAATCACCTGGAGGGCTCTTTAATACACAGATTGCAGAGCTCCACTCCACTCCCACAGGTCCTGACTCAGTCTGAGTTGGGACAAAAAAAATATGTGTCTGTAACAATTTGCTAAGTGATGCTGATGCTGCTGGTCCAGGGGCCACACTTTGGGAACCACTGACCTAGCAGGTCAAGGGAGCACCTGCCCTCCTCCTCTCCCCTACCCCCTGCAAGTGGCTCCAGTTGTCAACCCTGGGGAAATCACCAAAGCTGATACTTCAGAATTTTCCCTGTAGTTTAAATCTGTGTTTAAACTTATGTTTTCATAATTAAAAATAATAGAATCAACAGAAAATAGTACAGATAACTACTTCTCCAAATGCAAGTCCTCAGATTCTCCACTCAGCCTATTTTCTCTGGCCCATTGGACTTCTTTCTCTTCCTTCCTTATTCCTCCCTCAGGGCCTTTGCAGAAACTGTTCTCTCTGCCTGGAGCAGACCTTTCAAATTGCCCCTGTTATTCAGATCAAAGGGTAAAGTCCCCCTCATCAGCGAGAATTCTCCTAGGTCATGCCACTCTTTATCACCTGGAAGTTCGTTGTATCTTTCTGTAGCACTTCGTATGAGTAGAAGTTATTCTGTCCTTTACTTCGTGTTTTATGTTTCCCGGCAGAGCCCCTCTTCCACCTCCCCTTCCCCATATTCTCTAGAACAATAGCTTTGGGAGTCATCTTGATTCACGTGGAATCTCAGGGGCTTGGAACAATATCTGTCATACAACAGGTGCTCAGCAGATATTTGTTGAAGGACTAAACAATGATAGGAACAAAAAGTATTTTTAAAAAAATGGCCAGCGCCCTACCATGTCTTCAGCTGAGACAGTGATGTGCGAGTTCCTGAGGCTAGAACAGGTCTCCAGGGAGAGGCTGCATCTGAAAGGACACCGAGGGGAGCGGCGCCATGGAGAGGAAGAGCTGAGCGCAGCTGCAGGGAGAAAGTGGGCTGATTCCTGCCCCAAAGGACGGGGCAGTTGAGCAGCGCTGGCTCACCTTGTCAAACAGAGCAGACATCTCAAGCACAGAACACTGTATGTTCTTGTAGGGACTATGTTATTGGGCTGGCCAAAAAGTTCATTCGTTCTCCACCCCCTCGCCCCCCCCCCCACCCCCTGGTTAAATGGCTCTAAATGCTTAGTTGTCTTTAACTCCCTTTGAAACAACTTTGTTAGGTTGTGTTGTGACAACTGTCATATCAGTGTGCATTAGAAAATCTAAATGGGTGAACTTTTATGTAGCCATTTTAGTATTGAAGATGAATACAAAAAAGCCACATTTTCTGCAAATTATACTTTATTATTTCAAGAAAGGAAAAAAGCAGCTGAGATGCAAAAAAAAAAAATTGTTCATGTATGGAGAAGGTGCTGCGACTGATCAAGTGTGTTCACAGTGGTTTGTGAAGTTTCATGATGGGGATTTCTCACTGGATGATGCTCCGCAGTCAGGTAGACGAGTTGAAGTTGATAGCGATCAAATAGAGACATTAATTGAAAACAGTCAATGTTGTACAATGAGGAGGATAGCCAACATACTCAAACATTCAGATCAAGAGCTGAAAATCATTTGCACCAGCTTGGCTATGTTCATCACTTTGATGTTTGTGTTCCACATAGTTAAGCAGAAAAAACCTGCTTGACCGTATTTCCGCATGGAATTCTCTACTTAAACATAATGAAAACATTCTGTTTTAAAACAAATTGCGATGGGCAATGAAAAGTGGATACTGCACAGTAATGTGGAATGCGAGAGATCATGGGGCGAGATGAACCACCACCAGCCACACTAAAGGCCAGTCTTCATTCGAAGAAGGTAATGTGTATATATGGTGGGATTGGAAGGGAGTCCTCTATTATGAGCTCCTTCAAGAAAACCAAATGATTAAATCCAACAAGTACTGTTCCCAGTTAGACCAACTGAAGGCAGCAGTTGATGAAAAGTGTCAGGAATTAGCTGGCAGAAAATGCACAGTCTTCATTACGGTAACACAAGATCACACGTTTCTTTGATAACCTGGGAGAATCTGTGATAGCTTGGCTGGGAAGTTCTGATTTATCCACTGTGTTCACCAGACATTACAACTTCGGATGTCCATTTATTTTGGTCTCTACAAAATTCTCTTAATGGAAAAAATTTCAATTCCATGGAATACTGTAAAAGGCACCTTGGAGGAGTCCTTTCCTCAAAGAGAGAAAAAGTTTTGGGAAGATGGAATTACGAAGTTGCCTGAAAAATGGCAGAAGGTAGTGGAACGAAATGGTGAATATGTTGTTCAATAAAGTTCTTGATGAAAATGAAAAATGTATCTTTTATTTTATTTAAAAAAACTGAAGGAACTTTTTGGCCAGCCCAATAGTTTCCTAGGGTTACCGTAACGATGTCCCATAAGATGGATGGCTTGAGACAATAAGCAGAAAGGAAAGAAGGGTTCCCTCACAGTTCTGGAGGCCCAGAGCCAGAAATCAAGTTGTTTATAGGGCCATGCTCTCTGCATAGTCTTTAGAGGAAGATCTTACCTGCTTCTTCCAAATTCTGGCAGCCCCAGGCTGTCCTTGGGCTGTGGGGCATAACCCCAGTCTCTGCCTCTGTGGTCACATGGCACTCCCTCTCTGTCTGTGCCTGCGGCTGTTTCTCCTCTTCTTATTAGGATGCCAGTCATTGAATTGGAGCCCACCTTAATGACCTCATCTTAATTTGATACATCTGCAAAGATCTCTTTCCAAATGAGGTTTGGAGGTAGGACTTCAGCATATCATTTTGGAGAGCACAATTCAACCCATAACAGTGGCCTTGGTAGAGCAGTTTCCGTGAGATGTCCTTCAGGCGTCAGATATCTGTGACAATAAGTTACATCTGAAGAATATTTTACTCAGTTCCTGAGAAGAGTGGCCCACTGAAGTCCCCAGGAAATGTGGGGATCACTCAAAATGGAGAGTATCTTCACCCCTGTACCTCCAGAGGAGAAATGCCTCGTTTCAGGATCCTTCCAGTGACAAAACTTCTACTGATATCTCCCCATATTATGATCTTGGCCCACTTAGGGCCCATTTGGAGATGGAATGGAAGGGCTGCTATATTCTGATTTCAGCTGTGTCAACACGAAGCTTGACCTGGTCTTTGTCGGGGTTCAGACCCCTAAAGAGAAGGCTCAGACGGTAAAGCGTCTGTCTACAGTGCGGGAGACCCGGACTCGACTCCTGGGTTGGGAAGACCCCCTGGAGAAGGCAATGGAAACCCACTCCAGTACTCTTGCCTGGAGAATCCCATGGACAGAGGAGCCTGGTGGGCTACAGTCCACGGGGTCGCAAAGAGTCGGACACGACTGAGCGACTTCACGTTCGCGTTCACGTTCAGACCCCTAAAGAGAAAGTTTTAGGCTTCAGGGCCAGATGGTGTAGAGTGACTTGGACAAAGCGTATTATTTCTAGGTGTGTGCTGGGCACTTCTCTGCCAGCAGTGCACAATAACCCCTTTACATAGTGGAGCAAACAGAGGCTCAGCGAGGTCCTGTGACTTGCCAAGGGTCACATGACTCACGAGTAGTAAAGCCAGGCCTTTTGGTGCCGTTTACATGCTCCTTGCATTCGCCGTGTTGATTCTATGTTATTGGGATGCACTTGTCATCAGTGAACCATTTATCCATGCTTAGACCCTTAAGACTGGAGGATGAAGGGAATCCCTGGAATCTGAAAAGAGATCCCAGGGCTAAGGGCTCTCTGTATCTCATAGGACCATTCTTTTATTTGTTTATTGTTCTTTAATGTTGATTAAATGCATAAAAGTACATAAGAAGCATGACAAGGAAGCTGTGCCCGAGGAGCTCATAGCCTCACAGGCAACAATGAGAGTAGAGGAATTCTGCAGTCACCTAGCCCAGACTGGAGGGCTCTTCCTTGAGGATACAACCAAGGAGCCAAGTGTAGAAGGATTCTAGGTCAGGCACATTATTCGGAAAAGCCTGGAGGAGGCAAGAGAATATTCTCCTTGGGTTTGAGTGATAGGAAACAAAGAATCCTAGAGATGAGCCTGGTGGTAATCAGAGGTGTGGCCACGAAGAGTCTTGATGTCATGTGAAGGAATTTGATGCTCTTTGTCAACGTTCTCAGAGTTTGGAGTCATTCAGGGAGCAAGACAAATAGTTTTCGGATTTCCAAATGCCCCACATTGTGTAAGAGAGAATCCTGCTCGCTGTGCCTGTATTGCTGGGCGCCAGCATCGCTCGAGGCTGCCTTGGGCCTCCTGCCCTCACTGGGAGTGAGGCAGCTGGACTTAGACTGTGCCCTCCAAGATCTGGGGTCAGATTTTATTGGGACCATGATATCTGGAGTATGTGCACATTTTTCCTAAGTCTGTGATCAGATGTGTGCCAGGCTGGGCAGGGCAAGGGGAAGAACCTTGCTACCTCAGCACCCTGGGGATCAGGGAATTCTTCCTGAGTCCCTGGATTTGTGCCCTTCCATATATCCATGAACAAAGGCAATAATGGCCTTAGGACTTATATGGCAAGAAAGCCAAGTCTGCCAGACAGGCTGGGGTTTAACAAGACCCTCAATTTAGGCATCTATTCTATTGTTCACTCAAGCATTAAATACTTGTCAAGCATCTGCCACGTGCATGGTCTCCTTCTTACTACAGGGATACGGAAGTGGGAAAAGTATATTCCCGGGCCTGAAAGTGTCCACAGTGCAATGAATCAAATACCCAGAAAACACTGCAACCATGTCAGTGTTATAATGGAGGTAGGTGTAAACACAGATCTGGGAGCCCAGAGCAGACAACCGCTGACCTAGATGGAGAGGCCTCAGTCCACGGATGAAGACACAGACTCCAGCAAGGCTTGGCTGCAGTTATGGCTGAAAGTGACTGAATTGCGGCTCTCACAGGACCCTACAATGTGGAAGCTTCTTCTGGCAGATTCCTAAAAGACTGTTTCAGACCTTTCCATCCTTAGCTTTAGCCCGTTCCCCTCACTCTTGGCTGATGACCAAGCAGTCAGAGCCCGCCACTGGATGCTCACGCTCCCAGCACCATCCTCAACCACCTCAGCTTTGGGAGCCTGAGGCTCTGAGTCCCGTCTCTAAGCTTACGACTCTCAGAAGGATATCATTAGCCCTGACCCTCTCCTGAGCTCTAGCTCTGTCTCGTCACATATGCTAAAGGGAGCTTTCGGCTCCATTGCTTGCTGATCACTCTTGACACTGCCTGGGATGAAAATGACAATGAGAACAGAAAAACACAGGGCAGGCACATGGGTCCCTAGTGGAAGTGTGAAGCTGGTGAGTGGCACCCCGTCTGCAGGCTTCTTTGGACTTTAGTCTCGTCAATTTAGGAAGAGTTTTTGGTTACTCTCAGCCACAATCTAACAGGTGCTAATGCAAGCCTCCATGCCTGTGGAGGGTGATATGTCCCAAATGGCCCAGCATAGAACTGATTTATGTCCATCAGTCAAGCATAATTATTAACAACAGCCCCTTTCACTCTCCAAGATTTCCAGGTCTGGACAATAAAGTACCTGTTCACACTACTGGAATCACTCTGCATCGACTTTATCTGTCTCGAGAACTCCTACTCAGACATCTAGAGCCCGTTCGTGCATCACCTCAATAAGGATGCTTATTCAGCTTCCCTCTTTACTTTTCTGTTTGCCTGAAGGGAATCTTCCTGCCCTTTGGAAACAAACTTTTATCTTGTGGATATATCTGTACTGCATACACTAGAATATACTGGATTATTTATTTTTATTTCCATTAGATTGTGACCTTAAGGGCAGGTATCATATGTACTCAAAAAGAAATTGTTAAAGACAAAAACGCATTGTTCAAGGTATGCTATTTTAATATAGTAGATAGGAACATCTGAGCCACAGAGTGGCCTCCTAATTATTTGGGTGACAGAGCTTGATAATGGCTTAGGCTTCTCCTCCCACGGCACAGACCCTCAGTGACCAGCCACGAGCAGTCACCGAGAGACATCTTCTCTCCCACTGAGCAGCTCGCAGAGTCCTCCTAATGAACAGCACAGTGCCCTGGTCCGGGAAGCAGCAGGTTGACTCGGAGAATGTTCCTAGGGGCTCCCAGCTGCTCCGAGAGCAGCTCATCCAGCCAAGCTGGGTGGGGACCATTCCCTGTTTCTGGACATCAAGGGTCATCACAATGGATACAGCCTCTGGGTCCCCGTTTCCCATCTCGAAAGAGAACTGAGCCGCATTTGTATTTCTCTGGTTCTCTCTGTCCCTGTGCAGAGGGATTGCCACGAATAGTTTCTCTGTTGGAAAGATCAGAGTCAAAAGAGCCAGAGGCGCCGCCTTCATTCTCCTTCTCTGGACAGTCTACAAGGAAGGTGCTGGGGGGTCGCGCCCTGTGTTCCCACCTCTGCTGTTCTGGAAACCTTAGCCTATTAGGCATCCCCATCATCCTAGAATTTTGTGGGTCAGGGAACTCAGAAAAGTAATTTCAGTTCAGTTCAGTCACTCAGTCGTGTCCAACTCTTTGCGACCCCATGGACCGCAGCACGCCAGGCCCCCCTGTCCATCACCAACTCCCAGAGTTCACTCAGACTCACGTCCATCGAGTCCATGATGCCATCCAGCCATCTCATCCTCGGTTGTCCCCTTCTCCTCCTGCCCCCAATCCCTCCCAGCATCAGAGTCTTCTCCAATGAGTCAGCTCTTCACATGAGGTGGCCAAAGTACTGGAGTTTCAGCTTTAGCATCATTCCTTCCAAAGAAATCCCAGGGCTGATCTCTTTCAGAATGGACTGGTTGGATCTCCTTGCAGTCCAAGGGACTCTCAAGAGTCTTCTACAACACCACAGTTCAAAATCATCAATTCTTCGGCGCTCAGCCTTCTTCACAGTCCAACTCTCACATCCATACATGACCACTGGAAAAACCGTAGCCTTGACTAGAGAAAAGAAATTTACTCCTTCACAAATATCACTGGGTCCATCGACAAGGAGGGGCTTGTCCGCCTGATTAGCAAGGTGGCCTCTGAAAGCACCCTGCAGTTAGAAGTAGAGACAAAACCAAAGAGATCGGGAGAGAGCAAGTGGCTGTACCCTGGTTCTCCAAACAGCGGCACTGCCACAGAGGGTGGCAGGACCGCAACCACCGGGAAGCGTGCTGCGGCCCGTGGCCAGGCAGCTCGGTGCCCGGGGCGTGAGCCTGCCCCCACCTGCTCTGCCCATGGCTCCCTATGCGACTCTGGAAGCCCCAAAAGGCAGGCATAAAGGTTTTCAGAGAGCTGTAATACTTGTCAGAAAAAACGCCTAACGGTGACACGCATTTAGGACAGCTTTCCAGCCTTTTCTGTGCGCCTCAGCCTTCCGTCTCTGGGGCACAGATGCTCACAGCGCCTCAGTGTCATCAAGAACCCACGCAGTTCTCAACTTGTGTGTCTTGAATGCACACCCATTCAACTTGGCTGGAGTATTTCTCTGTCTTTGCTGTTCAGCAAAACTGTAAACAAACTTGAAAACCCAATGGAAACAACTTCTCCTAATAAGCTCATCTTCTGTGAGCATCCAAGACCAAAGAAATTGGGATCTGCTATTTTTTGCTTCTAAAACTTTGGTTATATTTTGACTTCAGATGTCAGGATACTAGAGTAACTATTTGTGTCTCTGTGTGCATTTATTTCCCGTTTAGTATCTGAGATCCCTTAGGGAGGAGGCACTGTCTTGCCCAGGCTTCCAGAATACTCTCCATCTCAGAGCTAATGCTCTGAAACTTTGAATGAGTGAACCACGTGCCTTAGAGTGCTCTGAGGAGACGGCCATTTTCAGGAAGATAAACTTTCAAGCTATGAAAAATTGTCTTTTCTCCTTCTGGTTTGGCAAAAGACTGTTATTCTCTAATGGAAAGCTTTAATTGGAACCTTGACTCTGTATTTGGAGGTAATGGGCCTTACTAAAAATGGATTAGAGCAGTTCATAAACCCTCTCTCTAAATGTTAACATATTACAGGGCCCACAAAGGTTACTTAGCTTGGCAAGAAAACGCACATTAAAGATCAAAATAACAATTTCCTGGATTCCTGTGCAGGCTTCTAACTTGTCCCAGTATCCTTGGGCCATGAGTAAACAGCTGTGACTTAATCAGTAACTGCTGTAAATAGACAGAAATCCCAAGCTCTTTGTAATTCTCTTGCAAGGAGGATGAAGGAAGAAACAGGACAGAGTAGACGTGAAGGACTGACTACTGATAGCAGCCACCTTTTAGAGCCAGTCTCTTCTAAAATACTTCACCCGGGTCGTGCTTATAGCACCTCTGGGCAAGGTTCCACCATGATTCCCACCTGGAAGAAGACTGCTCTGAGCTGCAAAGGGCATGGGTCTATTTCTCAGGGTTGTACAGTGAGACCTTAGCTGATTGCATTTGCTTTTGGAGCTTGAGATCCTAACTAGTCTGCTAGGCTTTATGCTTAATTATTCTCCTGTTGAGGTTCAAGTTCAAAGAGGTCAGCTGAGGCAGGCAGACAGAAAGATGCTCTGACAAGTCAGAGCTCCCGGTCTCCACTCCAGAAGGGCAGGATGCCTTCAGGCATGCTGGCTGAGACCTTGAGACATTAGTTTTCTCATCTGTAAAGTGGATGGTTTTGACACGTTTCTTGTGCAGAGCTCAGCATGGTGTCTAGGCATGTGAAGCGGTGGAAAAGAAGGGGAAGGAGGAGAAGGGAGGGCAGTCGCGGTGTTAGAAGTCTCCTAGGGCAGGGGACAGACTTTGTCATCTTAAAATTACTCACATTTCTGTGGTCTTAAGAATGTCCTGAAAAAAAAGAATTCCAGAAAGGCACTCAGGCATTTGGGAGGAAATGGGAGTCACTGGTGCCTTTCTCCTCTTGGACCTGGTGCCTGTGTGTAGCTCCTCTTTCGCCTCCTCCCTTCCCTGCCCGGGGACTCCCTGACAGCTCCGTTGGTAAAGAATCTGCCTGCAATGGAGGAGACCCTGGTTTGATTTCTGGGTTGGGAAGATCTGCTGGAGAAGGCACAGGCTGCCCCCTCCAGTATTCTTGGGCTTCCCTTGTGGCTCAGCTGTTAAAGAATCCACCTGCAATTTGGGAGACCTGGGTTCGATCCCTGGGTTGGAAAGATCCCCTGGAGATGGGAAAGGCTGCCCATTCCAGTATTCTGGCCTGGAGAATTTCGTGGACTGTATAGTCCATGGGATCACAAAGAGTTGGATGCGATTGAGTGACTTTCACTTTCACTTCCCTGCCAGCCTTGCTCCATGCCCCGGACTCTGGACTGGCCACTTAGCAGCAAGGACTGGCCCTTAGGTCTAGCACGGTCACCAGATTGGACCCAAGCTCTCAGCTTTGCACGAATACAGCAGCTTCCCCTACAGCCTGGCTGACTGATATTCCCTAGCCTGTGTCCATCGTGGGGCAGAACTAACTGGAGCCACTCACCTGAGAACGTCCCACTGCCTATAGGAGAAGAGGGCCAACAGGTAAGGTCTTGCTCTTATTGAGGGAGGCCAGGGAAGCCAGGTCTTTCTTCTAACAAATCACTAAGGATGTTTCCCAAGAGAGGGGACTAGGGGCTAGTTCACTGAGCCACCACACTGACCTTAAAAACTAGATTGAGAAATTTCTGGATTTCAGGAAAAAGTCTCAGTGTTCATGACACTTGGCCGGTGGCCTGGCTCCAGCAGTGGGCATGGCCCTCTGGTTCGGCTGTCCATAGCGCTGCCACTTTCTTGGCCTGAGCCAAGGTGGCTGAATTCCTCCCATAACCATAACACTCATTCATCATGTGTGTTTATAGTAACTGACACACTTCAAAGCCATTGACAAAAAGCAGCCTGCTGATGGCTGAGGGTCTCAGTGGCCATTCAGTGGGAAAGGACACTGGCCAAGCCTTGAGATCTGGGTAATATGTGACTTATCTCAGGAATGCCTGACTTTGAAAAATATACACAAAGTGACCCACGATGGACCCTTAAAACCCTGTTTGCTGGCCTTATGCATTTTCTGCTTCGTTAAAAATGTTGGCTGTTTAAAATTGCCAAGGGATAATTAAACAGGCCTGCAGTTGATTTATGGGAAACAAACAGAGCTACGAATGCACAGAAATATTGGGAGGGAGATAATTTATGATGATAAAGCAAAATGCTGATGGGAGAAGCCCAACTCAAGATTGGCTCTAGGAATTGATATATCTTCAGAGTCCTTCAAATCCATGGAGGACAGAAACACCCAATTGAGTCTCACATTCTTACATCCTCACCTGTGTTTTGGATTTAATAGTCTTTTAATCCTATCTCAAGACCTGAAAACCAGAGTGAAATGAATGAGCTCACTCACATACCCACATGCACCCCTATAAGCAACATGTAACCACAGAGGCTAAACTGTGTTTGGAATTTGAAGTGGAATCAAAGAGAATGATTGTGATAACGGAT
This sequence comes from Capricornis sumatraensis, assembly GCF_032405125.1. NCBI lineage: Eukaryota > Metazoa > Chordata > Mammalia > Artiodactyla > Bovidae > Capricornis > Capricornis sumatraensis. The sequence continues at coordinate 528,004 of NC_091078.1, forward strand.
CTGATAAGTGGCCTACCCTGTTCAACATCCAGCATTTCCTAGTAGTGTGATTAATATTCATCATCAGCTCTTTTTGTAAGTTATGAATTGGAGGGTATGTGTGCCGCCCAAGCATGACTGGGCCTTTGGTCTGGGAGTTCTTTGGGACAGGTGGGAAAAGTCTCCTTTCTTCTCTTCATGGTGAAGCTCACAATAAGAAAACGATGGAGAATGCGCTGAGCCTGACTCCTGTGAGGGGTAACTGTCTTGGGTGGCAGAGACACATGATCCTGTGAAGCGCCTGAGTTTCGCAGCCTAGGTGAGCTGACTGCTGGTCTGGGAGCAGCCTCGGGCAGTATGAGGATCTTCTGATGAGACTCTGCGTCCCTGTGGCTCCTGGCCACGGGGAAGCTTCCAACAGCCGCGCCTTGGCCACAGGCTTGGCCTTCTCCATCTTGTAACTCTGGCCCCTCAGTGGCCAGTCATCAGGGGCACCTGCTTTTGCCCACTTTGAAGAGCTGACTCTCCTCAGCCTCTGATGACAGCTCCTTCCCTCCTGACATCCTGGTCCCATCGAGGCCAATGCGGGCGAGGCTCACCTGGACCCATCCATGCGCATCCCCATCACTCACTTCTGGCCGCCCTCCCTCTCCTCAGATCTGCCCTGAGCAGATTTCAATGCCTCCCGTCTCTGACTCAGGGGCTAGCCCCAGAACCGCTTGCAGGGCCCAGTAGCTAATCGGGGATCCCAGGCAGGTGTGCTCCGGCCCCCGGCTCAGCTCCGCCTCCTCTGCCTATGTCGTCCCAGATACGCATCCCCCGTGTCTCATCACTTCCAAGGGAAAAAGAAAGCTGAACTCAGAATGGCCACCGGTCAAAATGGTGTTCGTTAAATATTTTCCTTTCTTGAAGGAACTTCTAATAATATCAGGGCCAGCATAAGAAGATGACCGATTCCACCCTTCTTTCTTGTTTCATTTTCGCCTTCACTCCTGCCACTGACCAATTTCAAACTCCGTCCTTCTCTGCGCTGCTCACGCCCTGTGTCCGCGGCTTTTCCGCTCATCGGACGACGCCCTCCACGTCAGGCACGCGTCCCGCTCCACTAAAACAGCAGCTCCGCCTTTAAGTCCTCCCTGGTTTCTTCTGTCAGAAACTGCCTCAGAGTCGGAGGATCTCCTCTCTTCTCTGAACCCCAAAGCTCTCCACAAATCACCAGTAAAGACCTCTTTGTTCTAACAAAGGAAACATTTTGCCAACCTGTTTTGAATTACTATGTGAACTTGGAAATACTTAAAATGCTTAAAATACTCTTTAATGCAGAATTTATGTTGATTTAAACTGTCTTTGTCTTCAATTTGTCTGAATAGGAAAATTTATTATATGGAAAAATAAAAATCAGTGACTATATTTTGCTTCCCTTCAAATAAACCCAAATCTTAAAAAAAAAAAAAAAAAAAAAAAGCAAATGTTTCCTCTATTCCATTGAAATGTTGCCGAGTCTTGAAAAGGCAACCATATACTTGAGGTTTTAATGTTCCCGTCATGTTTATCAGTAATTGTAACCTAAGCCCATTAAGAAACTAGAACTTGCTGTTTAGATTGGAAGTGAAAGCTCCTGTTCTGGGAATCACGAAAGCAACCCTGTCCCCTTCAGTGGTGTCCTGAGCTTTTACAACCTGAACTGGGAAAAGCTGGTTTCCTTTTTGCATAAATAGGAAAGTCATACTGCTGTACGTGTGACCCTGAGATTGGCCTCTGCCTTGCACTCTAACCTGATTAAAATGCCATGTGTTTCTCTATGTAAGTTAAAGCATTTGGAGGATCAGCGACAATACCTCTTTAGGCTAGAATGTGAAGTGGAGTTAGTATTATCAGAAAATAAAATCAAGTTGTCCACTTGGGAAAGTGGACCCTGTGAGAATTTCAGGAGCAAGGGTGCCAGCAAAGCTGAAGCTCTGATTTGATGTTATCACTGCACGGTCTCAGCTGAACCTGGAGGTGGATGAGTGTTTGGCGTATGTGTGGGGGAGGTTGCCACAGGGGATGGGACAGCATCAGCGGGTACTAAGATTTAAAAATGAGAGCAAACTACACTGTCATCTGAAAGAAGATAAATGAAAATTGTTGAAACAACAGGCCTCCTGAGACTAATTACTTGTCTGCAATAATTCAGGGACTTCACCAATGACTTACATCGACTCAACATGTCAAATGTCAGTTCAGTGTTATGAATTCAAGTACATGCTCTCTTAATGTAAACAATCCAGAAATGTTCTCAAATGTCCCAAGTCGTTAGTCACTGTGGACACATTCTGTGCCCTATGGCTCGTCCCCACGGCTCCAGGCCCAGAGGTCACTTGTAGAAAAAGGAAAAGCAGAGGAATTTAATGAAACCACGTGCAGCTGAGCTTCAGGCATCACCTTGTTTACCTGGGGTCTGAGAAGCATCCAACAGCTGTTCCTGGAAACTCAGGCTTTAACAGCATCCGACGTTGCACATTTAGAGTACGAGATGATCGCAGAGAGAAATCCCCCAGACTGGCCTGTCTTCATTCTGTTCAGGTTTCATGTATAGCTTAGATTGGAGGGAAGCTGCTGGTTAGCTGGTACCCTGGCAGGGTTCAAATCAGCAGTGGAAGGTGGTGATAAAGAGCATGGGCTTCTCACTGCGTCCCCTGCCTTTGCGGCCCTGCCCCATGCCCTGCAAGCTGTTTAGGCTTCTCATGGGGTGTGTGCAGATCAAACACAATGCGTAGATAAAGCAGACTGAGCAACTGGTGCGCAGGGAGCATGTGGTGAGTGCCGGCTCTGCTTCAGCAGCCTTTCGGGGACAAACGTACCCTAATGCATCTTCTTATGATTATAAAATGAATCTCTTTTTCCTTGCGATTTGTTTTTGTTTTGTGTTAAAGTCTGTTTTGTCTGATACCAATATAGTCTCTCCAGTTCTCTTACAGTTGCTACTAGCATGCTGTATCTTTTGGATTCTTTGACTCTCAGTCCACTTGCATCTTCGAATCTAAAGTACGCCTCTTACAGACAGCATATGATTGCATCTTGCTTTATTTTTATCCAACCTGACAGTCTCGGCCCTTTGTAGCGTTTAATCATTCATATTCAATGTTATTGATGCAGTTGGATTTATCTGCCCTTTTCCTTTTTTGTATTCTATGTGCCTCATGTCTTTTTGCTCTAAGCATAGCATTTTGTTTATTTCGGTGATGATTTTATTTACTCATTTGTTTATGGCCCTGCAGGGCCTTCCTTGCTACTCCTTTCCTTCCTCCCACTCTTCGCAGTGCTTGGGCTTGTCGTCGCGGTGGCTTGGCTCAGGGCGGAACACGGGCTCTGGGGCATGAGGGCCTCCGCAGGTGCGGCGCATGCGCGCAGCAGCTGCGCTTCCCGGGCTCTAGAGCGATAGTTGCGGCGCAAGGGCTTCGGTGCTCCGGATGTGGGACGATCCCTCGCGGACCAGAGCTCAGACCTGTGTCTCCTGCATGGGCAGGTGGGCTCATTACCCCTGAGCCAGCGGGGGAGCCCCTCCTCCCTGCCCCCGCCACCGGCCATAGCATTTCAAAAGGGCATACACTAAACCCGTGGATTGGGGCTTTAGGTGCAAATGACAAAATGTCGTGTTGCTTTCCTTTGTGCATGCCTCTCTCGAGGTCTTCCTGTGAGGAACACTGAGAATCTCTATCTTGCAGACCTGGTGACCTGCTCCAGGAAGGAGGTGTAGATGGAGATAAGCGTGTCCTATGGCTCGGGTAGGGCGGATGAGACGTGATTAGGCAGACGCCCTGTGCCGCTTCAGCCTCCGCTGGGCCTGCTCTGCATCTCGAGTGGTGATTCAAGTCCCTGCAGGCACATTAAGAGGCTGGATCCTGAAAGGCAAAGGAACTCTCCCGGACCTGGCCGTCACTGCCCACAAGGACTTAAAGGGCAGCTCTCGGCAGCTCACAATCAGGCCAAAAGACCTTCTTCCACAGCTCCTAACACCTGGGCACCAGTCAAGGCTTTCCTGTCACCAAAATGGGCTTCAGCCCACTCCTTGGAAACCATAGGCTTGTTACATAGCAGGATAACAGGATCACAGGAGAGCGAATTTGGCAACGTGGAAAGCATCTCTATGACATCATCAGGTGAAAAAGGCAAAGGACAAAATAACAGGCTTCGCTGAGACCGCCCGATACAGCTAAGCATGTGAGTGGATAGGAGCACGGGAGGAAAAACAGTCTTGCAAGCAGTCTGTCAGACTCCAACGTCGCCGTGCCTGAGGCGTTTCTTCAGTTGCTGCTGTTCAGCTGCTAAGTCATGCCTGACTCTTTGTGACCCTGTGGGCTGTAGCCCACCAGGCTCCCCTGTCCATGGGATTTCCCAGACAAGCATACCATCACGGATTGCCATGCCCTCCTTTAGGGGATCTTCATGATCCAGGGATCGAACCTGTGTCTCCTGCATTGGCAGGCAGATTCTTTACCACTGAGCCACCGGGGATGTCCTTTAGAGCTGCCATTCTTTTTTAAATTTAGAGCGTATAAGAAGCAATAAAAAATGAAAAATTAGGGAGGGTTGATGGAAAGGAGGAGGGGGGAGAAAGGAGAGAGGTAGTGAGGGAGAGAAGACAGAGAGAGGGAGGGTCAGCCTTACTGAGCTACAGGCAAAAGATGATCCCCTCAAGTTGTAAGCCAGCTGCAGTTGGTGAATAATGAAAGGAGATCTGAGCCTCATTTATGCTCTAATATTTATATAGTGTTGTAAAAAATTGGGGGAAAATAAAGTAAGGTATCATGGGGAGTTCAAGACCTAAAATGGACCATCTGAAACATGATCTTAAAAGAAGATACTGTGATTCCAGTCCAGAGACTGTAATTTCACACACGGGAGTAGGAAACTTCATAGCCTGTAAAACACTTTTTCTGTCTGGTCATTTGCCCTGGGGGAGGGAACAGGAGGCTCATCTCTGCATTCCCGGCTCTCCCCGGGCTCTGCAGGTGGGGGCCCCTTCTGCCCGCTCCTGGCTCCTGTTCCGGGCTCCTGCCTATGGCTCTGCGTAGAGCCTGTCCCCTGGGCCAGCTGCATCTGAGCCCCAGCACCCATGGCCCCACCTTTTTCCCAAACTACCCCAGCTGCCGTCACCTCCACGGAGGCTTCCTAACTCCTCGGTCCCGCTTTCAAAGGGCACTCGAATCCCCTAGAGCTGAGCTCTCAGACTTCCTGTACCCCGTCTTCCTAGGAGAAATGACCATTCCCTAGGCTGTGTCTTGGGTACCTGTGAATGTTAGGTCACCTTCGCTAAGCGGCAACACGGGGTGGAGCTCCCTAGGCCTGCTGCCCCTCTGCTCCAGCCTCTCCCACTAGACATCGGAGTGAGTCCAGGTGGTCCTTGCTGGGCCAGTGCACCCCAAGGGGATCCCGCTAACCTCTGCTTCCCACATTTCATCTGCCATCCCTCCCTACTCAACTGCCTGCAGGCTCTGGCAGGCCTCAGCTCCAGAAGTGGCAGCCTCACACGGGCTCCTTTTGGCCCAATCCTGCCAGAGACGCCGAGGGCATAGCCCTGGAAGTTCTGCATGTGGTGGGACCATGAATGAGGCCCCCCTGAGCACTGCCTGTCCCCATTCAGGCTGGTCCAGAGATGAGGCCTGATTCTTCTGCCCAAGTCCAGGCACACAGTAGACGCACACAGCACACACGCTGCTTTGGACACTTCGTTATTTTCAAGCTGAGATCCCACTGTGGGATCATGTTTCAGTCTGAGCACAGGAGAACCTGGCTCCATCCCACAGCTGGAAGAAGATCCATTTCTGGGGTTCCCTTTGCCGTGGGACTGCTCAGGGTGGATGCTCGGGTATAGGATTCACTCCATGGCCGTCCTCTGATCAGAGGGCCTGGAGACGGGTGTGGGCCCCTGGGGGCCGAGTGAGCGCTCCCAGCACGCTGCGGCTCTGCAGGCTGACCAGGCCGCTCCCTCACTAGTAAGTGCCGGGAAAGGCCATGGCCTCTGCTCCCTGTTGACGCAGACGTCTTTGCCTCTCTGGTCTTTCTAACCCAGCTCCAAGTTCTTCCACAAGAGGAGAGACTGTGGCTGTTGCCCTGGTTTGTCAGCCCAGTTAATTGTGTCCCGACAATGCTCTGGGCCCTACTGCCATACGTCACCTATCTCTGGCTCAGTGTGGCCCCCACGCCTCCCATCTGAGTGTTTCCCCACGCAGTGCATCTCTCTGTCTAGGACCAGGACAACCTGTGGGGTATCCCATTCAGGAGGGCGAGTCATCCCTCCCACCGGTCTTCTCTGAGCTGAAGATTCTCAGCGTAAGTCACTACTTTGAGTTCGAGAACGACTCCCAAGTGCTGACACCCATTCATGTCTACTGATGGTCTCTCCTAGGGCCTGATGACAGAGCAGGAACCTCTGAGCTCACAGACTCGAGGCCCCACTCATACCCTTTCCCCTTGGTCAGCTGGGTAATGGTGGCTCCACCTCGCCCCTCCCACCCTAGAGTCCTATCCATGAGGAATGATCAGGCCAGCTGTATGTCACCCTGGGTGTTTTAGCAAACTGACCTCCAGCTTTTCTTCCCTCTTATCGTTCCATAAAGTTCTCTCTTGGGCATGTTACCATGATTACAGTTATAAACCTTTGGAGCACCATTTCTCCGGGTAACCAGACACGCTCCACTTTCCAGCAGCTTCCTGTCATTTTCTGAAGGGCCCTGGATGTCAGAGGGAAGGGGCTTGGATTTGTGTGGGGCAATCTGCTGACTGGCACTGTGCATCCAGGCTCAGCGCTTTTGGAACTGGGCTTGTGTTATGGACTGAATTGTGTCTCCCCCAAAACTCATGTTAAAGTCCTAATCCCCTGGTACCTTGGAATGTGACTGTATTGGAAATAGAGTTTCTACAGAGGTAATTGCACATCCCAGGGCCTTATATATTTTGGTCCTGGGACTTGGGAAGAAACATATTGACTTGCGTTTAGTTTACTCACATATATGAGCAGCAGGACAGTTTGTCTGCATGTAAAGGAAAACTATCCTTAGTCACCGAAGCTGCCCGCGCATTAGAGTATCATTAGAGTGACCTGTGGTGGCTCACAGTTTCCTTATCATGTTTACAAGCATTTTGTTTTAAAACATGCAATATCCCTGCTTTATAAACATGAAATTAAGCTCAGGGGCAATCATGCTCTCCTGACTGTGCGATTCCTAGCTCAGTGCAGATCCCCGTAGGCTGAGGTAGGCCTTAGTCCAATGTGACTGCCGTCCTTGAAAGAAGAGGACAGAGACACACAGGGAAGGCCATGTAGGGACACAGAGGGAAGACGCCCATCCAGAGCGAGGGGGAGAGAGAACCTCAGAAGAGACCAAACTATCCGCACACTGATCTCTTACTTCCAGCCTCCAGAACTGTGAGAAACTAAATCTGTGTTGTTAAAACCACCCAGTGGGACACGTCTTGTAATGTCAGCCCCGGCAGAAGAGTACAGGTGGTGAGTTAACTCCCTTTGGTCTCCTCTGGCCGCCCCCACATGTGACTCTGATGCGCTGAGGATTCATCCAGCAGGGTGACCCTGAATGCACGTGGCTGGCTTCCCTTCCACATTTCCTGTGTTTTCCCCAGTGTTTCACCCTGCACATTTCAGGACCTGGAGACCATGTCTGTGCTCCTTCTTCAGAGACCCCCCTTGGCCCCCGGTCTGTACTGGCTCTCTTGTCTTGGCCACAACTTGGGGGCATTTCTTTGGGGCTAGGACACTGAGGAGCAGGGATAGGTGAGAGAGGCGCTGGGCCCTGGGGCCAGGCCTGCAGATTCTGCTCAGTAGGTCTCTCTCCTGCCTCTTGGTGCCATGCATTCTGTGCCTGTGGCTTCTCCTCTGTGATCACTTCTCTCCCAGCCTCACTCCCAGCCTCTGCCTTAGCTGAGGAACCTAAGGGCCCAGGAATGGAAAGGAGACAGACAGAGGGCCAGGTCACAGATCGGAGGGAAACCCTGCCTTGAATGTGGGTTTCCCTTTGTCTTACCCAGCTTAATTCCTGGAGACAGCAAAGTGTACTTTCCAGCCTTAAATATTTGGCCCCGGGATGTGGAAAGAAACATGCTGGCTTGCGTTCAGCTTAGTCACATATATGGTCAATGGAGCTTCAGGACAGATTGTCTGCATGTAAAGGAAAACTGTCTCTAGACACCGAAGCTGCCCACGTGTTAGAAGGTTATTACAGGAACAGTCAGACCTTCGTCGTGTGATGCTTTACAGCTTCCTGACCATGTTTACAGCATTTTGCTTTAAAATACGTATTGTCTCTGGTCTACAGATACGAAATTAAGCTTGGGGGTGATCATATCCTCTTACCTGAGATTCCTAGCTCAGTGCAGACATCCCCTTGGCCATCTCTTGCCTCTGCCACACCTGACTCCCAGTTACCTATGCTGCTGGCCCAGCACACCAGGCCTGTGTGTAACTCAAAACAGGGCATCATTTTCCACATGGACTCAGTGTGGTGGGGATGAAGAAGGCTATCCCGAAATCTCGAGACCGAGAGAGCTCCTTTTCAGGGAAGCTGTTTCTGATCTTCCTGGCCTTCCCTGTTCCCAGTATCTGAGTCTGTGATGAGCCCACCTCATCCTCTGCCAGCCTGTGCCCGAGCTAGTTCTGATTGGTACAAAGAATGTCAGCGTATGTCTTTCCCAGCGTGGGTCAAAAACGTCACTGTTTCTCCAATTCCAGGTCACACTAAGCAGACAGTAGCGACAAGCAGCCATTTTTGAGAATTATGGCGCCTTCTTCCATCAGCCTTGTTGAAAAATGGCTGGTCTTTCTTTCTGAGAAGGTCTGGTGGCTTTCTTTCTGAGAAGGTCTGGTGGCTTCTGTGTTAACCTCCAGCATGGCCCAGGGTCCAGTTGTGCTCTGCTTCCTGCAGGACCCTAGGCTCCTCAATAGCCCTTTGTGTCTGTCATCCACCTGCCTCGGGACTTGAGGTCCTGCAGAGGGCCTGAGTTTTAGCTTTTCCCTACCCCATTCTGCATTGGGTTCATGTAGCATTGGGGTACCTTATTTTCCTTTCAGTCTTCTGCTAGAGAATTTGCAATTTCCCTGTCCTGGCCTCTAGCCAGCGCTGGACTCAGCATCTCAAGCCCTCCACCTGCGGTCCCACACCTACAGTAGGCAGAATTCTGAGGCCCCCAAGATTTCCTTCCTCTGATATACACATACCAAATAACCCCCTCCCTTTGAGTAGAGGCAAGAGTATTAACATGATGATATTAACATGATGTTCTGTGATTAGACATTTCAAAGGTGACGGTCAGTTTGCTGATGAAGTTAAGATCCCTAATGTTGGTTTGAATAGTCAAAAGAGGATCACTTGAGCCACTGAAAGGGACTGGGCCCTTCCTGAAGAGAGATTCCTAACATGATAGAGATCCTCCTGCTTGTCTTTGAGAATATACGCTGCCACATTGTGAGAGGGCCTGTGTGGGGTGGGGGGCCCAGTGGTGAGCTAAGTGTGACCTGTGGTTGCCAAGAGCAATCTCTAGCTGATGACCTCTAGCTGGCATGAAAGCTGGGACCGCAGTCCGACAGTTGCAAGAAACTGCATTTGGCCAACAATCATCTGCACTTGAGTGGGCCCCGAGTTCCAGATGGGAACATTCTCCAGCCAACACCTTGAGAGAGACCCCGCCCAGACTCCTGACCTGCAGAAACTGTGAGATAACAAACACGTGTCATGCTGCTAAATCAGTGATAATTCGGTACACAGCACGGGAATACTATTACAATGCCCTTATCTCTATCTCCCCCCAACATGTGGGGCAGGATTTTACTACAGCTCTTAGGCTTTCCTCATAGCTGCCACTGCCTGACTTCATGATTGGCCTGCATCGTAGAATTCCAACTTTCAGACACGATCTGAGGCCGTGGCGTGGATAGTAACCCCAGGGCTCTGGATTATAGCTCAGCTTCCCCATGATTAGCCCTGCAGGCCCCATTCTCCTGGGTGCAAGGGAGAATTGAGAAGGTTTGGGCTCCATGGTCCTTCTCCAGAGGGCTCCACTCCACAAAGCTGTGTTCCTTGTTCCTACCAGACCATTTCCAGGAACTTGAAGGAACCACAAAACACAGCATCTTGAAATCATGAATGATTTTCCTAGCTTTTCCTAAATAAAGGTCAAGAAAATGTCACCATTTTTCAAAACCCATACCATAGTAACTCGAGGTTAGAAAGGAGTGAACATTTTTTTAGAATTATAGTGGCTTCTCCCATCTGTAGGTTTGAAAAATTGCTGACCATCACTTCCTAAAAGGCTTGATGATTTATTTGTGAAATTCTTAAGCGAGATTGCAATGAGAAATGTCATCAGTCTAAAAGCTCCTGACCAGCTTATTTAAAAATATGCTATGTATTTAGCAAACACTTAGGGAAAACCACAGGAAAAATACAGGAATTTATTCCCTGTCAGAAACAGTTGGAAATGTAAAGCCCCCAAATATTTCAGTGAATATGGCAAATGGGGTAAGACCTCCCACCACCGCCCACTTGATCTCTGATTAGCAAGCAAAATCATTTTCTTATAAATTGTCACTTTGATGTAATTATAAACTCACAGGAAGTTGCAAAATGGTACAAAGTCCCATGTCCTTTCACCAAGCTTTCCACAATGATGATTTTATATAACTGTGCCATAAAATCAATATGTCAGCAAATTTGTGAAACTCAACAGTGGCCACAGGACTGGGAAAGGCCAATCTTCACCCCAATTCCCAAGAAGGGTAGTACTGAGCGATGTTCAAGCCACTGGACAACTGCACTCATCTCCCATGCTCGTAAGGCTACGCTCAAAATCCTCCAAGCCAGGCTTCAGCATTACGTGGACTAAGGACTTCCAGATGTTCAATCTGGGTTTAGAAAAGGAAGGGGAACCAGAGATTAAATTGCCAACATTCGCCGGATCATAGAGAAAGCAAGAGAGTTCCAGAAAGCCATCTACCTCTGTTTCATTGACTACACTAAAACCTTTGTGTGGATCACAGCAAACTGTGGAAAATTCTTAAAGAGATGTGAATACCAGACCATCTTACGTCTCTCTGGAGAAACCTGTATGTGGGTCAAGAAGCAACAGTTAGAACCATGTATGGAACAACTGACTGGCTCAGGATTGGGAAAGGAGTATGACAAGCCTTTTCATTATTACTCTGTTTAACTTATACACCAAGCACATCATTCATGCGAAATGCTGGGCTGGATGAGTTACAAGCTGGAATCAAGATTGCTGGGAGAAATGTCAACAACCTCAGATATGTGGATGATACTACTGTAATGGCTAAGAAGAGCTAAAGAGCCTCTTGATGAGGGTGAAGGGGGAGCTTAAAACTCAATATTAAAAAAATATATACCAGCTTAAAACTCAATATAAAAAAAAAACAAAACTAAGACCATGGCTTCTGGTTCCATCACATCATGTCACATAGAAGGAGAAAAGGTGGAAACAGTTACAGATTTCTTCTTCTTGGGCTTTAAATCACTGTGGATGGTGACTATAGTCATGAAATTAGAAGATGGTTGCTTCTTGGCAGGAAAGCTTTGACAGACCTAGACAGTGTGTTGAAAAGCAAAGGCATCACTTTTCTGACAAAAGTTCGTGTAGTCAACGCTATGGTCTTTCCAGTAGTCACGTACGGATGAGAGAGCTGGACAATAAAGAAGGCTGTGTTCATTGTTCAGGTGTGTCCAACTCTTTGAGACTCCATGGGCTGTAGCCTGCCAGGCTCCCCTGTCCATGAAATTCTCCAGGTGAGAATACTGGAGTGGGTTGCCATTTCCTACTTCAGGGGATCTTCCCGACCCAAGGATCGAACCCAGGTCTTCTGCATCACAGGCAGAGTCTCTATCATCTGAGCTACAAAAGAAGGCTGAATTGATGCTTTCAAACTGTGGTGCTGGAGAGGACTCTTGAGAGTCTCTTGGAAAACAAGGTGATCAAACTAGTCAATCTTAAAGGAAATCAACCCTGAATACTCTTTGGAAGGGCTGATGCTCAAGCTCCAATACTTTGGCCACCTGATGTGAACAGCTGACTTGCTGTAAAAGACCCTGGTGGTGGGTAAGATTGAAGGCAGGAGAGAAGAGGGTGACAGAGGATGAGACGGTTAGATGGCATCACCACTCAATGGACATAAACTTGGGCAAACTTCAGGAGATGGTGAGGGACAGGGAAGCACGGTGTGCTGTAGTCCGCGAGTCGTGAAGAATCCAGCACAATTTGGTGACTGAACAACAACATAAAATCAAAAGCAAAGTTGACGCTGGTGCCTGTAATGGGTTGAACTGAGTCCTGTCCCCCTGCAGAAAGTCTGCGTTGGAATGCTAGCCCCCCCCCCCCCGATGGAATGCTAGCCCCCCCTCCTCTGGATGGAATGCTAGCCCCCCACTTCCTCTGGATGGAATGCTAGCCCCCCACTTCCTCTGGATGGAATGCTAGCCCCCCACTTCCTCTGGATGGGAACTTCTTTGGAAATACTGTTGCTGCAGATGTGGCTTGTTATGATGAAGTCAGATGGGAGTATGACAGGCTCCTAAGTAGATGTGACCAGTGTTCTTCCAAGGAGATGGCCCCGTGAAGATGCAGGGAGAGTGCCATTCCAAGGGCAGAGATGTGAGTTCTGCAGCTTCAAACCAACTAATGCCAAGGATGGTCAGAAACTAGGAAGAAGCAAAGAAGGACGTCCCCTACTGGTTTCAGAATGACCATCAGCCCACTGACATCTTGATCTCAGATTTCTAGCTTCCAGAACTGGGAGACAATACATTTCTAATCTCTGTTATCTTAAGCCATCAGTTTGTGGCGCTTTGTTTTGGCAGCCTTTGGTAAACTAACGCAGGACGATACTAAGCTACCGACGGTAGCACTGTCGTATCCGGGGGGTGTGGGTGTTGTCTTGAGTTTCTGGACCCAATTTTGTCTTCTCTTTTTTAACAAGGGTCTTATCCTGGTTATATGTAGTGCACAGGTCCAGGTCAGGGCAAATGTTCAACTCCCCGTAGGCCCTGCCCGTATGAGGATGGGGGTGGGTGGGAGATGGATGAAGTACCTGGTTGTCAATGAGTTTGGAATGGAAGTCGAGCTTTCCATTTGGCCCTGCAGACGGTGGTGACAGTTGGGGAATGAGCATATTTTCCGTTGCTGTTTGGCTAAAGTAGAACAGTTATTTTCAAAAAACCTCTATGCTCTGTTAGGTTGCCACTGTCCCATCCACACAACTACGGGAATTAGGCCTCACATGGGGCTTCTTTGTCTGTGCCTGTTGGTAGCTTCTAGATCACAGGATTCTCATGTGCCCTGGCTAACGCACAGAGAAAGCCAGGGGCCTCACTGCCGTGTTGCTCTTCAGGTCCCAAAGTCTCTAGGAAGTTGCCTTATTCTCTCCAACTTTCAGAGACTTTCTGAGTTTGATTTACTTTATCGATGTAAAATATGGGTAACATTTGCCATTTTAAGTGTACGATTCCATGGAATTAAGTACATTCACATCGATATGCAGCTTCGGTTCAGTTCAGTCACTCAGTCATGTCCAACTCTTCGCAACCCCATGGACTGCAGCACATCAGGCTTCCCTGTCCATCACCAACTCCCAGAGCTTGCTCAAACTCATATCCATTAAGTAAGTGATGCCACCCAACCATCTCATCCTCTGTCATCCCCTTCTCCTCCTGTCTTCAGTCTTTCCCAGCATCAGGGCTTTTCCAGTGAGTCAGGTCTTTGCATCAGGTGGCCAAAGTATTGGAGTTTCAGCTTCAGCATCAGTCCTTCCAATGAATATTCCGGAGTGATTTCCTTTAGGATGGACTGGACTGGTTGGATCTCCTTGCAGTCCAAGAGACTCTCAAGAGTCTTCTCCAACACAACAGTTCAAAACCATCAACACTTCAGCATTCAGCCTTCTTCATGGTCCAATTCTCACATCCATACATGACTACTGGAAAAACCATAGCTTTGGCTACACTGACCTTTGTTGGCAAAGTGATGTCTGCTTTTGAATATGCTATCTAGGTTGGTCACAGCTTTCCTTCCAAGGGCTTCCCTTGCAGCTCAGTCGGTAAAGATTCTCTCTGCAGTTCAGGAGACCCAGGTTCAATCCCTGGGTTGGGAAGATCTCCTGGAGAAGGAAATGGCAACCCACTCCAGTATCCTTGCCTGGAAAATCTCTTGGACAAAGGAGGCTGGTGGGCTACAGTCCATGGGGTGGCAAAGAGTCAGGCATGAATGAGCGACTGATGCTTACTTACTTTCTTCCAAGGAGCAAGTGTCTTTTAATTTCATGGCTGCAGTCAGCATCTGCAGCGATTTTGGAGCCCAAAAAACTAAAGTCTATCACTGTTTCCATTGGTTCCCCATCTATTTCCCATGAAATGATGGGGCTGGATGCCATGATCTTCATTTCTTGAATGTTGAGTTTTAAGCCAGCTTTTTCACTCTGCTCTTTCAGTTTCATCAAGAGGCTCTTTAATTCTTCACTTTCTGCCATAAGGGTGGTGTCACTTACATATCTGAGGTTATTGATATTTCTCCCGGAAATCTTTATTCCAGCTTGTGCTTCCTCCAGCCCAGAGTTTCTCATGATGTATTCTGCACAGAAGTTAAATAAGCAGGGTGACAATATACAGCCTTGACAAACTCCTTTCCCAATTCGGAACCAGTCCGTGTTCCATATCTGGTTCTAACTGTTGCTTCTTGACCTGCATACAGACTTCTCAGGAAGCAGATAAGGTGGTCTGGTATTCCCATCTGTTGGAGAATTTTCCACAATTTGTTGTGATCGACACGGTCAAAGGCTTTGGCATAGTTAATAAAGCAGAACTAAATGTTTTTCTGGAACTCTCTTGCTTTTTTTATGATTCAACAGATCTTGGCAATTTGATCTGTGGTTCCTCTGCCTTTTCTAAATCCAGTTTGAACATCTGGAAATTCTCATTTCATGTACTGTTGAAGCCTGGCTTGGAGAATTTTGAGCATTACCTTGCTAGTGTGTGAGATGAATGCAATTGTGTGGTAGTTTGAGCATTCTTAAGCATTTCCTTTCTTTGGGATTGGAATGAAAACTGACCTTTTCCAGTCCTGTGGCCACTGCCGAGTTTTCCAAATTTGCTGGCATATTGAGTGCAGCACTTTCACAGCATCATCTTTTAGGATTTGAGATAGCTCAACTGAACTTCAGTCACCTCCACTAGCTTTGTTCATAGTGATGCTTCCTGAGGCCCACCGGAGTTCACAATCCAGGATGTCTGGTTCTAGGTAAGTGATCACACCATCATGGTTATCTGGGTCATGAAGATCTTTTTGTATAGTTCTTCTTTGTCTTCTTGCCACCTCTTCTTAATAACTTCTGCTTCTGTTAGGTCCATACTGGTTCTGTCCTTTAGTTCTGCCCTTTAGTTACTGGAGCAGGGAATGGTAAACCACTTCAGCATTCTTGCTTTGAGAACCCCATGAACAGCGTAAAAAGACAAAAAGATATGACACTGATGTCAACCCCAAGTTGGTAGGCGCCCAATACAGTACTGAGGTCAGTGGAGAAACAACTCCAAAAACAATGAGGAGGCAGAGCCAAAGCAGAAACAACAGCCGGTTGTGGATGTGGCTGGTGATGGAAGTAAAGCCCGATGCTGGAAAGAACTATTTCACAGAGGAATCTGGAATGTCAGGTCCATGAATCAAGGTAAACTGGAAGTGATCAAATAGGAGATGGCAAGAGTGAACATTGACATCTTAGGAATCAGTGAACTGAAATGGACCAGAATGGGTGAATTTAATTCAGATGACCTTTATACCTACTACTGTGGGCAAGGATCCATTAGGAGAATTGGAGTAGCCCTCACTGTCAACAAAAGAGCCAGAAAGGCAGTGCTTGGTTGCAATCTCAGAAATGACAGAAATGATCTCTGTTCATTTCCAAGAAAAGCCATTCATTATCACAATAATCCAAGTGTATACCCCAACCACTAATGCCCAAGAAGCTGAAGTTGAACAGTTCTTTGATGACCTACAAAACCCTCTAGAACTAACGCCCCCAAAAGATGTCCTTTTCATCATAGGGGACTGGAATGCAAAAGTGGGCAGTCAAGAAATACTTGGAGTAACAGGCAAGTTTGGCCTTGTACTACAAAATGAAGCAGGGCAAAGATTAAGAGTTTCACCTGAAGAACACACTGGTCACAGTAAACAGCCTTTTCTAGCAAAACAAGACATGACTTTACATGACTCTACGTGTCTACAAGGACAACACCAGATGGTCAATACCAAAATCAAATTGATTCTATTCTTTGCAGCCAAAGAGGGAGAAGCTTTATACAGTTAGCAAAAACAAGACTGGAAGCCAATTGTGGCTCAGATCATGAACTCCTTATTGCAAAATTTAGACTTAAATTGAAGAAAGTAAGGAAAACCACTCAACCATTCAGGTATGGCCTAAATCAGATCCCTTATAACTATGCAGTGGAAGTGACAAGTAGATTCAAGGGATTAGGCCTGATAGACAGGGTGCCTGTAGAACTATGGATAGGCATTTGTGACATTGTACGGGGGTGGTGATCAAGACCATCCCCAAGAAAAAGAAATGCAAAAAGGCAAAATGGTTGTCTGAGGGGGATCTTACAAACAGCTCAGAGAAGAAGAGAAGCTAAAGGAAAGGTGAAAAGGAAAGATATGCCCATCTGAATGCAGAGTTCCCAAGAATAGCAAGGAGAGGCAAGAAAGCCTTCCTCAGCGGTCCGTGCAGGCGTCGCCATCACTCGTGGTAACGTCCTTCCGTCTTCTCAAACTGAGACTGGTTCCAAGGTTCATCTAGGCGGTAGCGTGCATCAGAGCTTCCGTCCTTTTTATTTCAGCTTTCTTCCTTTCCCGTTTGTCTGTTGCTCCCTCCTCTTTAAGGCTGAATAACAGCTCGCTGTATGTTTGTACCACATTTTGCTTTCCCGTTCATCTGTTGATGGGCACTTGGGTTGCTTCCACCGCTGGGCTATTGTGAAAGATGCTGCAATGAACATGGGTGTACAAATGTATCCATCTGAGGTCTCACTTTCAGTTCTTTGGGTTATATGCTAAGAAGTCGAATTTCTGGGTCACAGGTAATTCTATGTTTAATTTTTTATGTCTGTTTTTTTACATTATGTCCAGTACTTTTTATTTTTAACAGGGAGAACTGGGAGGAAATGAGACTGTGGTGACCTTGGCTAGAACTGGCAAGCCAATCAATTTGAAAAACCTTTTTCTTCATGTTAATAAACTGCATTATGGTATAACTGGTGAGGATTGCTTGTGTTTACATCAAGATCATGAATGCACCTCTCCTTGGAATCCTTACCTACTTGCGACACTCAGGGAATTTTCCTGAAGAAAAACTGGGTTCTAGGCTCTTTGGCCAATCATGGAACATGACTCCAATGAGGCAAACTGTTTTCTTACTTCTTCTTTTTCTTTCTTGCAACGTCTAACACAGAAGCAACACATAGGTATTGCAATAGAGGCTATAATGATGGTTTTCATTTTTCAAGAAACTTTCAGTTAATAATCTCAGTAATCTCCCTATAGTATCAACTCTGAAGGAAGCAATCAAGACCAAGATTATTTATTTCCATTTTATAGACAAGGAAATGAACTCAGAACTGTGTTTGGAGTAAAAATTCTAGAACTTATGATGCTTAAGCCCCTGCTTTTGCTTAACATTAACACCCATGCCATTTGATTAATTAATGATAATAGGACCACTTCAGCATTTTAGATGGTCAACCCCACCTTTATCAATAGAGAATGTGCTGTTAATGGGGCTATACCTTGTTTTTGAGCCTGGGACTGCAGGAGAAAGAGTAAGGATAGAAGAAGTATGTTGGTGGATTGAGAACATCTGGTTTGCATTTAGCATTGGAAGGGATAATAACTCTGTTACCCAGGCCTGTAGTTTCTCTTTCTGATTTATCATCTGGTCTACTCTGGAGCAGGATATTAGTGTTAGCACAAACAGACGCACCTTTCTTGTGAATACTGGAAACTCAGGGTCACCTACAGTGAAGGGTTGTGTGTGTAGCTGGTGATGGAGCAGCTCGTACCAGGCTAGCGCTAACAAAGACCAAGGCAGCAGGAAGTCAGCAGAAGAGATGGCTGGACACGCTTGCTGAGAGATACACCTGAGTCTGACAGCTGTATCCTCTGCCTGGGCCTGGGATATCGGGTGGGCTACTTGCAAATCGACCCCACAGAACTCCCTGAGTGGAAGGTCAGATGAAGGCTAGAGCCCTGTGTCACGGAGAATGATGAAGCAGGACTAGGAGCCCTGAATCCCCACGGCGCTGCTCACATGGAGCCTAAGGGTCCCTGGAGAACTCACAGCCTTTCTGCGGGAAGTCTCTGTGCCTCCCTGGATTAGAAAGTCAAGTTCCCATGGAAGATGCCCCAGTTACTAAGCCTACTGCACATGCAGTTTTTACACTAATGTCAGTGGTCAAATCCATGGTATGAACTACGCTAAGCAGATGGGGCAGAGTGCCAAGTCTCAGCTCTGGGCAGACAAGTAAGATGACAGGGTTATTGTGAAAGTGTTTTTCTTAGCCGTCGGCTCCCCTTTTGAAAAATCACTCAAAGGTTTTACTGTTCTGCTCCCACCGCTGGACATGTGGTAGATCTGTCTGCAATATGAGCTGGGCTTTGACGTTCTGCCCCCTAATTTTCTTATGCAGGTTAATAGTTCAGTTCTACCTTTGAGAACCTCTTTAGTTGGCCAAGTCTGGATTGATATATTTGGCTTCTCTCTGCTTCCTTTGTGATAGGAAAGCAAAAGGAATAAACATTTGGATTTCTACTGCAACCTCCACACTTAGATTATCAATAAAATCCCAGGAAATTATGTTCTGCCTTTGAGTGAAGAAAATGCCCTCCTCGAGTCCTTCCATTGGTCGCAAGTTTAGCCTCTGAAGTCCCTTCATCACACATTCTGCTGGAAGCCCCTGCTGGGTACATCTGCTCTGGGAACAAGGGAGCTGGCCACCAGCGCTACAGCTTTTGTTCACTGGTGCCCAGCTTTGGGCCTGGGAGGGACACACAGACATTGGGTGGGAGGGCCAGCTTGTACCCACACCGAGGCTTTGGGACCTCCACCTCCCCACACTCCAGTCACAACAGGTCCTGCCATCTACCCCCCTCCCTGTCTCTCTCTGCTCCCCAAGACTAAGTTTATGAATGTTCTGCCGAGAGGATTCTCTCAGAGCCATTTTTTGACTTTTGTGTATGTTTAACAAGTTTAACAGAGCAGAAGAAAGAGGCTACATATTTATGTAAATGCATTTTTCTTTACAAACTATGTTCTAAGTGATTAAAATTATTTCAGTAAATGGACCAGAAAGGATAACTGTGGTAGGCTGGGTAATGGCCCCCAAAGAGGTCCTTGTCCTCAGAGTGCGGGCTTCCCTCGTGGCTCAGATGGTAAGGAATCTGCCTGCTGAGCAGGAGACCCGGGCTCGATCTCTGGGTGGGGAAGACCCTATGGGGAAGGAAAAGGCTACCCACTCCAGTGTTGCTGCCTGGAGAACTCCATGGACAGAGGAGCCTGGTAGGCTACAGTCCCACCAAAGAATTGGACATGACTGAGCAACTAACACCTTCTCATTCACTTTCTGGGAGATAGTGAAGGACAGGAAAGCCTGGCATGCTGCAGTCTATGGGATGGCGAGAGTCAGACATGACGTAGTGACTGACCAACAGTCAGAACTCAGGGTCACTGTATGTGGGGGGAACATGGGCGTGCCGATAGCGGCATCCAGCCCTTTTTCCCTGCACATGCTTGATCCTCCCATCAAGGGCTGGAGTCCATTGCCTTTCCTCTTTGACTTCACTGTAGGATAAAAGAAATGACTCGCAGCAGGAACCAGACAGAACTGGTTTCAGCAGAATTTCCTATTCAGGGCTGGGCCTGAAGGGACCCAGTCATGTCCCCTTTTGCTGTCTTGGAAGCAGCCGGTCTTACGAAGTCTGAATACTTTGCTGGAGAGCTAGGCCTGGTGAATCCCCACCCGTTGAGCTGCCACAGTGGGAGCATCTGGTGTGAGTGAAGCCGCTATGATGCCCAGCCCCAGTCAAGCCCAGCAACACCATGTGGAGCATCAGCAGTCATCTCCACTGACCACAGTATAGACTTCTGAGCAAATAATGCCAACAGTGTGGGCAGACCATTTTCTGAGTTTCTCCCACCTGCCAAGTACTAGTTGAAACCAGTGCTTCTTGGGTGCCTGTTCCTTATCCCTCCCAGGGCCCTGAAACAGAGCTCAGTGAGGTAGCAATCAAGCATGAGCCTATCATAAAAGGGGAAACTAAAGACCAGAAAGCCTGAACCACAGCCCAGGGCCACACGGCTAATTGTGAGTGAGGCTCATTCTCAAGGCTGGGTTCCAGGCCTGCTGGGCCAGGCTGGTGCCTGCTGCGAGGCATTCCTTTTATCCCACAGTGATCCCAGATAAGCACCAAAGGCCTTCCCATAGTTCTGCTTGACCAAGTTTTAGCAAAGTTACTGTTCATGTTTTCCACATATGATATTTTTCTATTCTTTAAGGATCTGAATTTTCTTGGTATAGCCTCACGTAAAAACTCTATTACATAATTCGATAAGCTACACAATTTGATTAGGTTTCAATGAGTGGAAAACTTTGAAGTCCAAATAAACGCAGACATCATCAGTTTGGGGACCAATGGATAAAATGCTCCCAGCTGTAGCTGCACCCTTTCTACCTTTTTAAGAGAATTTACAACACAGAAAGAGGCTGCTAAAGCAGAATTGTCGATTAAAAAATGTTTTCACTTCTGGGAATCGTTCTGAGTCAAGCGTATAATTCAGCGATGCTTACTCACTATGTATAGAGCACTTTCTGAAACGTCTTCTACTCTCTGGAGTCCCCCCTGCCCACTGTGATCACAGTCTGCGGCTGCTCCTTAGCCCCTGGGGCTGTGCCCCTGCACCCTGCCAGGACCTTCCCCCAGGGGCCCGGGCTCCCTGAGGCTGGCCCTGTCTGGGCTGCTGACTGACGCCCATCAGCACAGTAGGGCCCAGCTGGCTGAGCCGGCCAGCTTCCTGCAGGGCCTGCCCTGCCTCAATGGGTACCTGGTCCGGATTCTAGCTTTCTGGGCCTGGCGCATCTAGATGCCTCCCTGCACACAGCTTAGCAGCAAAAACAAGCCAGGTGTTTGCAATTCTCTGCTGAAGACATAACATGATGGCATCATGAATACTGTTAATAACAGACACACAGATATATGCATATATATACGAAATTAGAAATCACTTATTAGAGACTCATCTGAGATGTTGCTTCAAAAGTATCCCCCTTCTCCCTCAAAAGATATTCCATATGGTGTGAAGAGTCACATGAGAAAATAAAGCAATGGAATCAATCTGGAGGGAGAGAGATGAATATTTATCAGATTCCAGGATGCACATGGGCTTTGTAATTATAATGCTTTAGGGAAAATTAATTCACCAGGAGCTCCCCTGGGAAGAACATCATAATTATTTGGAAAAGATGCCAGATAAGCCTCTTGAGGAGGGAGGGAGATGATCCTTAGGGAAGGTGAGGGCACTGCAGAGCTGCCTTCTGGAGAGCAGGGAACCTCGCTAAAGAGCTGACTTCAGGCTCTGCTGAGTACTGGTAGTTGGTTCAGGGACAAATATCAGCCTGGCACAGCAGAGCACGGAGAGTTGAGGTTTTGGTGGTGTTAGGAGAATTTTCCTGGGGAAGACTGGTTTGATTATTGTACAAATGGAAAACCTCTGAAGCAACAATAAGAAAAAAAGTACCACAAGCAGAAAGAAAAGTAAATAACAAGCTGAGGAAAATGCAGCAATTATGACGAAGGTTCAGTTGGCATGTTCTCACTACTTTCTGTGAACAGCGCCAGTGCTCCGGAGGAAACTGGAGAAGGGCACGCTGGGTAGGCAGGGCCTTCTGAGAAGAGCAGGAGATGGGCGAAATCTTGGGAGGGTTTACTAGGGGACCGAAGGGAGAGAAGAAATGGAGGGCGGGAGGGAGGGAGCCGACTGGAAGGAGACTAGGGAAGGAGACGAAGGAGGTGGGGAGGGGGCTCCTGCAGCCAGAGCCAGAGGGGCCCCAGGTTTCTGGGAGCAGGCCCGATCTTGGCCTCCCTGTGGCCCGCCCCTGTGGTGGGGTGGCCTCTGCCCAAGCGGAGCCTGGGCTGCAGAGCCAGCAATGGGGACCCCTGGCCATCTATGCTCCCTGTGCTTGGAATTCGGACACTCGTTTTCATGGCCAGCACAGATGTGACAAGAAGGTCTGCAAGGACGGCGTGTAGATGGCCAAAAACATGGTGGCCTGCAGCCTTTGGAGAAGCCAGGGCCGCCAGTGCAGACGGAGCCTCCTCCCCAGTCCTTCTCCGCCGGGGGCACGCTCTCCATGACGAGGAACTGGGGCCTTCCCTGCTGCCCTCGGAGCCTCAGTTTAGCTCCAGAAGAATCACAGATCTCTGGACCTCAGAGCACGGATATCCCCCGTGGCCATCCAGCCTGTAGGCGCATACCTCGCATGCCAGGGGACCCACCTTTGGGATATTTCTCGATAGTTTTTGAAGAGCTGAGCCACTCAAAGCAGGCCTCTTCTCCTGGCATGACCTCCGTCCTCTGTCCCAGACCCCAGCCCTCCATTGCAGCTTCGGTACTGGGACAGCTCTCAACTTCCTTGGTGTGGACTGAATGGTTATCCCTCTCAAAGTTCATATGTTGGAGCCCTAACCCACAATGTGACATATGTAAGGCTAAAGATTACAAGGAGGCAATTAAGGTTAAGTGGGGGCTAAGAGCAGCTCCCTGATCCAGTAAGTTAGTGTCCTTTTTAAGAAGGGACACCAGAGAGCTTTCCCTTTCCCTCCACTCCTCCGTCTTTTAAAGACACGGTGAGAAAGTGGCCATCTACAAGCCAGGAGGAGAGTCTCTCACTGGAAACTGAATCTCCAATCCCCTAGATCTTAGAGGACGCGCCTCCAGAAACTGTGAGGAACGCGTATCAGTTGCTTTAGTCACAAAGCCTGGTATTGTATTATGGCAGCCCGAGAAGACGAAGGTAAGCCTCAGAAGCAGCACCTTCCACAGAGAACTCACGACTTCCCGCGGAACCTGCCTTCCTCTGTGTTCCATCTCAACGAAGAGCGTCACACACACCCCCTTACCAAGGTTCCCTACACCTGACCAGTCCTCAGAAGATTTTGCTTTCATTCGTTTAAATTCTCTTGAACCTATTTCTCTGAACCTCTGACCACAGGCTTAGTGCAGGATGCCCTAATCTCCAGCCTGGATGATTTCAGCAGCTTTCTAGGAGAACTTCCTGCCTCTGGTTCTGCCCTCTGTCCCTCATTCTCCCTATACACTGTAGGCATCTTTTTAGATCCTTCCAAAGATGCTCATTTGACCAAGTTACTTCACAGTACACACAAGTGTGAAATCCCTATTGCCTGCAACAGGAAGTTGAGATTTCCTCTGCACAAATGCTTCATTTTGATCTCACCTGGTATTTTCTTAGCTCCCACTTGTCATTATTCTTGAGTCTTCCTGCCCTCCTTCCCCCAGATACACTACCAGTGACCTTGAACCTGCTGGGCTCTCCCCCTGTGTATTTCAGCTCAGCAATGCATCTCTTTCTCCCTGGAGTGTCCTCTCCATCCCGTCCTCCTGCCTAACTTCCTCACCCACCCCTTAGCTCAGCTGAGCTGACTCCATTAGGAAGCACTTTCCCATCTCTTCAGACATCACTGTCCAAGGCAGTAGCCTTAAGGGCCATGTGGCTGCTAAGCACTTGATTGGTGGCCGGTTTAATTGGAAACTGTATTCTTCAGCTATATAAGTGAAGACTACAAAGGAAATGTAACATAATTTTTAATGAAATGATGACATTTTGAGCATATTTGAATATACATTATTAAATTAATTTAATGTTAAATTTTTAAATAGAGTGCCATGAAAATTCAAGATTCCATATGTGGCTCACATTACGTCTGCTGGGCAGCACCGCCTTGTCCCTCCGAAGTGCTCCCAAAGGGCCGTGTCTTATTCCCAGTGTGCTGTGCTGGGCTTAGTCACTCAGTCGTGTCTCACTCTCTGTGACCCCATGGACTGTAGCCAGCCAGGTTCCTCTGTCCATGGGGATTCTCCAGGCAAGAATACTGGAGTGAATGCCTGCCCTTCTCCAGGGGACCTTCCTAACCAGGGATCAAGTGCAGGTCTCCCACATTGTAGGCGGATTCTTTACTATCTGAGCCACCAGGGAAGACCTATTCCTGGTGTAGCACACACCAGACTACGCGAATCACTGACTTCTTGACTCTCTTTTTGAAGAAAGGGTCAGATGGCAAAGAAGCTGCCTGCAGTGCAGAAGACCTGGGTTTGATCCCTGGGTCAGGAAGATCCCCTGGAGAAGGGCATGGCAACCCACTCCAGTATTTTTACCTGGAGAATTCCATGGACAGAGGAGCTTGGTGGGCTACAGTCCATGGGGTTGCAAAGAGTTGGAAGCAATTGAGCAACTAACACTTTCACTGAATCTTGATCAATAGGGCATCCTCTCACCTCATCACAGCAATTTGCACATAGAAGATGCTCGGAAAGACCGATGGGAGGAAAGAGGGCGAGGGCAGGAGGGGGCTAGGCAAGAATGGAGGGGAGCAATAGGGCATCCTCTCGCCGAAGCACAGCAATTCGCACATAGAAGATGCTCGGAAGGATCGATGGGAGGCAAGAGGGAGCTAGGCAAGAATGGAGGGGAGAGGGCAGGAGGGAGAGCAGGAAGGAAGGAGGGAGGGTGAAAAGGAAAGAGGAGGGAACAGAGATCCTAGCACATGAGATGGGGTAGCTCCGTACACCCAGGAGGATCTGACAGGGCAGCAAAGGGGCGCTTTCCAAGCTGGGAGGATGCAGAGGTCTTATTGGCCTGAATCTAGAGGAGGAAGCTAGTGGGGACAGTGACCTGGCTGCCACTGGAGCTAGAATAGGCTTCCTGGCAGAAATGTCTTCTAATGCCAAGAAGAGCTAAACAGTGTTAGAGGTTCACTTAAACACACCCTTCAGAGGGCTGGGAGAGAAATGCTTTACCTCCTGAAATAACGCAGAAAATAAATCTTTTAAGCCTTATTGTTTCAAAGGAAAGTGCCTTCTCCTTCATCTTACCATCCTTATGATGAAAGCATAATGAATCGTAGGATTCATCTACCTGTCAGGCCTTTTTACACTTCTTGGCATCTGGGGCTATGTAAGGACAGTAAGTCCAGTCTGTGGGAAGTGGTGGTCAGATGCAGTCTTTCTCTGCCGTCCTTCCAGAGAGGAAGCTCACCATCCTGACAGCTCTTGCCTTAGACAGACCGTTCTCACGGTGTAATTCACACCCAGAATACGCAGATCAGGTGAACTGAGTGAGTAAAAGAAATCTATGCAGTGGGTAAAACATCAAATAAAACTGTTGCTACTATTCTCTTCCACAGAGCAGCATCAGTCTCTTTTAATTTATACAATATGTATGTTCTAAAATGAGAAGACAAGATACATTTCAAACACACCTCTGTTGAATAACACCTTTTTAGTCCCGCTATTTACAGATTGTCTAACACGTGGGCTTCAGTTATCATTGCTTAAGAAACTCTTTTCCTGTGGATTAAGGACATAAATAGAATAGGTCATTTTTTTCAGTTGGAGTTTAGTCAAGGATCTAAGTACCACTCTTGGATCTTCCTCAATTTACAATGGGGTTATATCCTGATAAACCTATTATGAATTGAAAATATTGTGAAGTCAAAAATACATTTAACACACCTAACCTACTGATAATCATGGCTTATCCTGCTGCTGCTGCTGCTGCTAAGTCGCTTCAGGCTTGTCCGACTCTGTGCGACCCCATAGACGACAGCCCACCAGGCTCCTCTGTCCATGGGATTTTCCAGGCAAGAGTGCTGGAGTGGGGTTGCCATCGCCTTCTCCGATGGCTTATCCTAGCTTACCTTAAACCTGCTCAGAACACTCACATTAACCTATGTGAGTGTGTTTGTGTTTAGCTGCTCAGTCGTGTCCAACTCTTTGTGACCCCATAGACTATAGCTGCCAGGATCCTGTGTCCATGGAATTTTCCAGGCAAGGATTCTGGAGCGGGTTGCCATTCCCTTTTCCAGGGTATCTTCCTGACCCAGGGATTGAACCCAGTCTCCTGCGCTGCAGGCAGATTCTCTACTGTCTGGGTCACCAAGGAAGCCCTCATCGTAGCGACAGTCGTGCATAATCGTCTAACACAAAGCCCATTTTATAATAAAGTGTTGGATATTTCATGTAATTCACTGAATGCTGTACTGAAAGTGAAAGGATAAGGAACAGCTGTCTGGGTGCAGAATGACGTGTCAGTTATTTACCCTTGTGACTGAGAAATCCTAAGTCAAACCACGCTAGGTCAGAGACCCGTGTATCTCCCAGAATAAGTCTTAAGAGCGGGTTATTAGAGACAGACAGACGTCAGAAGCCGGGGCTGTGAAGGACCAGGGCTGCCTTCTGACAATCCTGAAGGGCAGAGGTCACCATGGTCTCAACCATAAGCAGGTCCTTTCTGAGGAGGCCTGACATGCTGGAGGCTTCTGCATAGATCTCAGGGTCTTGCAGTCCTGAAGTGGGGTGTTACCCAACAATACCTCCTGTCAGAAAAACCTCACGACCTCCTTTGCTAAAGGCACACGCTTGCCCTCAGCTGCAGTGGAAGCATTAGATGACTTCTCTGCTGCCTCCCACTGGGGCAGGAGGCCTCCTAATGGCGGAGCCCACTAGAGTTCCAAGGGACGGAGCCCAGAGTTCCCAGGTTTTATCCGCTTTCCCTTGCTGCGGTGGAAGAGGGGTGGATCCGATGTGGGAATATGGAGTATCAGCCAGATATGTCTGGAAGATACTTGGGTTTCTGGTGTATTGATCCATAGGAGAGGACCCATTTTCATGCATAAACTTGTCATATTGATTACAAATTGATTACATAAACTTTTCATATCGATTTCAAATCATAAACAGAATTGTTAAGATTAACTATGGTCAGAAACTGGCCCCAAACTGTACTACATGAAAATCCAACTTGGCCACTGTTCCCTAGATATGAAGGGTATTTCTCCACTTTACTGCGTATTTTCTTTATTTCTCAGTGTGCTAGGCACTGAGTCATGTCTGACTCTTTGACCCCATGGAATGCAGGCCGTCAGGCTCCACAGTGCATGGAATCCTCCAGGCAAGAATCCTGGAGTCGGTTGCCATTTTCTTTTCCAGGATTTTCTATAATACTGGAGAAAATTCTCCTTTGCTATTTTCTACAATACTGGAGAAATTCTCCTTTGCATTTCTGCAATAGAAAGTGATATTATTTCATAGAGGCTCAGTACATATTAGAGTCAATAAAATGCAAAGAAATATTCTATAATGGCATACACTCTAAATTATTTCTGTCTTCCTTTCTTGTCTCTCAAGCTTATATGAAGGGTTTGCATTAGGTTTCAGCACTGCTGAGTGTCATCAGTATGAGTAGGGGTTAGCTGGAATTTGGGAAGGTAGGGAATCTAATCAAGAGTTGTGGAGATGAGACTCTTCTTATTCCTCTTCTTACTCTGAAAATCTTTGGTTTCTATATTTTAGTTCGGTTCAGTCCAGTCTCTCAGTCGTGTCCAACTCTGCGACCCCATGAACCGCAGCACACCAGGCCTCCCTGTCCATCACCAACTCCCAGAGTTCACTCAGACTCAAGTCCATCGAGTCAGTGATGCCATCCAGCCATCTCATCCTCTGTCGTCCCCTTCTCCTCCTGCCCCCAATCCCTCCCAGCATCAGGGTCTTTTCAATGAGTCAACTCTTTGCATGAGGTGGCCAAAATACTGGAGTTTCAGCTTCAGCATCAGTCCTTCCAATGAATATTTAGGACTGATCTCCTTTAGAATGGACTGGTTGGATCTCCTTGCAGTCCAAGGGACTCTCAAGAGTCTTCTCCAACACCACAGTTCAAATGCGTCAATTCTTCGGTGCTCAGCTGTCTTCACAGTTCAACTCTCACATCCATACATGACCACTGGAAAAACCATAGCCTTGACTAGATAGACATTTGTTGGCAAAGTAATATCTCTGCTTTTCAATATACTATCTAGGTTGGTCATAACTTTCCTTCCAAGGAGTCAGCGTCTTTTAATTTTATGGCTGCAATCACCATCTGCAGTGATTTTGGAACCCAGAAAAATAAAGTCAGCCACTGTTCCCACTGTTTCCCCATTTATTTCCCATGAAGTGATGGGACCAGATGCCACGATCTTCGTTTTCTGAATGTTGAGCTTTAAACCAACTTTTTCACTCTCCTCTTTCACTTTTATCAAGAGGCTTTTGAGTTCCTCTTCACTTTCTGTCATAAGGGTGGTGTCATCTGCATATCTGAGGTGATTGATATTTCTCCCGGCAATCTTGATTCCAGCTTGTGCTTCTTCCAGCCCAGCATTTCTCACGATATACTCTGCATATAAGTTAAATAAGCAGGGTGACCATATACAGCCTCGACGTACTCCTTTTCCTATTTGGAACCAGTCTGCTGTTCCATGTCCAGTTCTAACTGTACTTCCTGACCTGCATACAGATTTCTCAAGAGGCAGGTCAGGTGGTCTGGTATTCCCATCTCTCAGAATTTTCCACAGTTGATTGTGATCCACACAGTCAAAGGCTTTGGCATAGTCAATAAAGCAGAAATAGATGTTTTTCTGGAGCTCTCTTGCTTTTTCAATGATCCAGTGGATATTGGCAATTTGATCTCTGGTTCCTCTGCCTTTTTTAAAACCAGCTTGAACATCTGGAATTTCATGGTTCACGTACTGCTGAAGCCTGGCTTGGAGAATTTTGAGCATTACTTTACTAGCATGCGAGATGAGTGCAACTGTGCGGTAGTTTGAGCATTCTTTGGCATTGCCTTTCTTTGGGATATTTGGTACCTTATAAATCTACCATACCACTTTTTTTTTTTTAATGACAAAAGTCCCTGCGTTCTTGGAGTTTATCCCGATGGGGGAAGAGCCAGTGAAAGACACAAGCTGAGGAGGGCAGGGAAGATCCACGCCGCTGTTCACAATCTCTTGTCCTCTGCTGAAGTTTGGAAGCATGCCCTTTTCTCTCTGGCTGTCAGGATTAATGTCTGCGGAAGGGCAGTTCCAACTGAAGTTACCTCCACCAGGACTACAAGGGTAGGTAACTAACTGAGAATGTGTTGGAGGGCATTGGACTTGGAGATTGATGTGTAACCTACAGGAACACTGAGGTACGAGAAGAGATGGGAGAGACAGTTGACAGGGGCGAGGAGATGAGAGAAAGGGAGGCAATGATGCAGGTACAGTTTTCAGTCAGTAATGGAGTGTGAAGGGAAGAGCTAGGTAGGAGACGGGCTGACGGCAGTCAGTGGGTGCCACGTGCTAGAAAGGAAAAGGAATAGGCATGCAGGGAGACGCAGAGGGACGGCTGACCTCTCGTCTGTCCCTGACGTCAGTAGGGGCATCTCTCTGCTGCCTGAGAAGCTCGTGGAGGAGGTGGGTTGTAGGTGTTGTGTTAGGTGGGAGAGCCAAGGACGCAGCTGAGAGGGTCAGTCATGAAAAGGATGCCCAGGCACAGTGGCAAAGGCAGGGGAGAAGGAACACGGTGGACAGGCACGGCAGCGGGGAGGAGCAGATCTCGGCCAGAGGACGTTTGTCCAGTTGGGAGCAAGGGAGGAGCCCTATGCCACAGATGGGGACGAGACTGTGAGGTGTTGGGACGATAGGCGTCGAGACTCCAAAGCTGTGGTTCTGCTTTCTATGAAACCAAATAAAGCATACGCTGCCCAAGCGGACTGTGGCTTGCTGGGCTCCAAACGCACTGACCCGTGGGGGAAGCTGGAGCAGTCCCAGGTGAGGGAGAGAGAAGAGGCCCTCCTTCCAGGGTGGAGACGCAGCCACAGCAGACCCAGAGGGCTTCTGGAAATGACATGTGACCCTGGGAAAGTCTTTCCTTGTGCGGGAAACAGCTCAGAGACTCAGGCTATGAATGAGTTGACAAACTCAGCTTCTGCAATAAAAGAGAAGGTTAAATCCATGTAGGAGGGTGATTGTGACTAAACATTGAAAAAATATATATGAATGCATTTTAAGGAATATATTATAAAATATCACCTTCTAATTTAAAAGCATGCTTTATAAATTGATTGTTTTTGTATTAATTTGAGTAGAAAGGAAACAGAAACACTGATTTTTTTCCATAATTTTAAAATTAGCTAGAGTTTTTTTGAGAAAATATCTATATAGATGGTTGGAAATTTAAGTAAATGCAAAGAGAATAATGAGAAGATAAATCCTTTGTTCCCTTAGAGCTCTTAAGCCCTAGGGTTCATTCCTTAAAGCAGCTACTCTTAGAATTTTCTTATATATCCTTTCAATACTATTTTAAACACATAAAACTACATGTACTAATTTTTTCATGTTGGGAGAGCTCTAGAGGATTCCATATTTGCTTCTTATTTTACAATCGATCTTGGTAATCGTTTCATATCAGGACATAGAGATCCAGTTTATCCTTCGAGGATATGCTGTATTCCATTGGGGGAATACACTGTGATTTATCTAAAGCTGTCTGTTGACGGATTGGTTGTTCCTAGCCTTTGTATAGCTGCCAAAGTCAGCACTGATATCATTTTACTAAGGCTTTGGACACATGCAAAATCCCATCTCACAGCATGTGAGCAATTTTACTTTATTTAATAATGATGTATTGACCTCAGATGAGATCAGCTGGGTTCTCTATATTCTCCTAATTGTCTGTTATCAATGTCTTATTGTTTTTAAGTGAACAATGGGAAAAACAGCTTCTTAACTGGCAGTTATTTCGTTATGGGGGATATGTAGCTTCTTTTTAACTATTTATGTGCAATTTGCCTTTTTGTTAATGTCAACAGCCCATTATTATTTTTTCTGCTCTTTCTCACTGTGTCTTTGTTCTGTTTGTTGATTGGTAGGGAGTTTGTATATGTGAAGAATTCTTCCCCATCTCTCTGCCTTTTGATTTTGATGTTTTGTTGTCAAATTTAGCAAACATCTGGGGGGCTCTGTTTCTGTTTCTTGCTTTCAAAACCTTCTCCCACAAAAGATGTGTCTAACTCAGCTATTTATCTAATACATTGATATTTACCTCTTAAAAATATTTGAGCATTTGATTCCCGGGATTTATCTGACAACAGGTGCTGACGTAAAAATTGGGCTTTGATTCTCCCGTGATTTCAGGCAGTGCTCCTCTTTCCGCTTAGCTGATAATCTATTTTCGTGCAGTGATTCTGCCCTCATAGGGACTTTCTTGGTGGTCCAGTGGTTAAGACTTTGCCTTCCAATGCAGAAAGTGCAGGTTCAATCCCTGGTCAGGTAGCTAAGATCCCACGTGCCAGACCCAAACAAAACAGAAGCAATATTGTGACAATTCAGTAAAGACTTTAAATTCTGCTATTATAATATGTTATAATGCTGTATGTATTTAACTCTGGACTCTCTTTACAATGACCAATTTTTATATTCCTTTTAATAGAGGAAAACTTTAAATTACCACAGCTTTATAATATATTTTAATATCTAATAGGCCTTGACCTCAATATTAGCTTTTTTTCCCCAGAATTTTCCTAACTATACACATATAATAATATTTTCAGAAGAACTTTAGAAACAGGTGGCATAGTTCCAGAAAATGTTAATGGGGGAGGATGAAAGCTGACATTTTGATGGCACTCAAGGTCAGGGTACCGTTTCCATGTATTTAGGTCTTTTATATTCCTCAGAAAGTTAAAGTGTGCCTCACACATACAGCTCCTTGATTAGTTTTTGTTTAGTTTACTCCCAAATATTTTTGTTGCCATTGGTTTTACAATTCTAAATGAGATGTTCTTTAATAATTTTATTTTCTGAAAATTTGCTATTTATGTTTAGGAGATGCTCTTTTCGCTTTTGTAGCCTGCAAGTTTACTGAAGGGGTTTTGTGAAGTTACTTTAAGGTTTTTAATGGTTTTGCTGTATTTTATTTGACTTGTTTTCTTGGGTAAAATTTCTGTATAAAGTCCTGGGCAGTGTTTACTCAGTGCACCATCGTTAGCAGCAGCAATGGTAAGAGCAGTCGTACAGCAGTAACAACAGTATAACATCTGAAATCTCAATTGTGATATGGAGAAGGCGATGGCACCCCACTCCGGTATTCTTGCCTGGAAAATCCCATGGATGGAGGAGCCTGGGAGGCTGCAGTCCATGGGGTCGCGAAGAGTCAGACACGACTGAGCGACTTCCCTTTCACTTTTCACTTTCATGCATTGGAGAAGGAAATGGCACCCCACTCCAGTGTTCTTGCCTGGAGAATCCCAGGGACAGAGAAGCTTAGTGGGCTGCCGTCTATGGGGTTGCACAGAGTCGGACACGACTGAAGCGACTCAGCAGTTAGCAAATTGTGATAAGGGCCCATGGCTAACCAATTCCAGGAGGATTTGCAAATTTATTCCGATCGAGGTTCTTTTACTGAAGGAGTTCCTCACGCATCCAGGTCGAGCAGCCCAGCCTCGGGCCGAACGCCTTTTGTCGAGGTTTTGGGTGATGCGACTTCCTGTGTGCACTCAGTCCTGTCCGGCTCTTTGCAACCCCACGAAGTGTAGCCCACGAGGCTCCTCTGCCCATGGAATTCTCCAGGCAAGAACACAGCTGTGGGCTGCCAGTTCCTTCTCCAGGGGATTTTATCCACCCAGGGATGGAACCTGCGTCTTCTGCACCTCCTGTGTAAGCTGTACCAGCAGGCAGATTCTTTACCACTGGGCCACCTGCGTGACGTGTCTATTTCTTGGCAATTGTCCTTGGAGTCTGTAACAATGACTCTTTCCTCACCAGTGACCCAGAATCAGCACAATTGGAAGAGGCTTAATCTTAGAACTCTGGATTTTTCCTGTAGTCAGAGTTCAAAGAATGGTGTTTCACCCCAGTTAGCATGGAACAGGCCTGGTCACCCTGGGAAAACTTGAAGTCTTCTGTGGGCCTGAGGTGGCATGATCTTGCAATGTTATGGAGAAACCCACGGTCAGGTCAAATGTGTCCGGCCCCTCTACTGCTGAGTTCTTTGACCAGCAGGTCCTCAGCGTCTTGGCCACATTTCAGTAGTGGAGGCACTGAGGTCCTAGGTAGACAACCCCCATATCCTCAGGCCTGACTTCTCATCTTACGCACAACTGAGGCCAGACAGGGCCATCCAGGAGTGAGTAATCCCAGAAATACTACTCCTTTTCTCTGGAGAAAAGTTGACACAATGCTCTTTCGCCTTTCTTTCATCACTCTGGCATTGATCAAATGCATTCTTGTTTTCCAGACTCTAATGAAAATCCTGTAATCTGATTTGAGCCCTCTGGTGTAGAGCTTCTGTGCTTCCCAGCAGAAAAATCACAGTTAATGATGTGTAGTCTTTAAACAATTGCAATCAAAATTTTCTCATTTATGGTGATTCTTTTTAAATCAAAGATAATAAATAACGAAGTTTCAAAAAATTTGATTTGGCAAAAATACTCGGCACAACTGATTTAATGCCACTTGCAGACCTTGAGGATCTGCCTCATTGCTTTGCTTGTGGTGTTTCCTGTGTGTAAATAGCCTGACACAGTCTCATTTATCACAGCTACTTCTCCTCTGGGGAGTTCCCATTTCCTGCCACCTTAGCCTGTTACTTGTACGAAAACATTAGAACAGGGAACTAAAAACCCCACACTGAACAACTCACTGAAAAAAAATAAGCAATCAATTACATGGGTAAATAATGCATTGATGAACAGGGCTGTTTACGCACGGGAGGCTCACTGAGGGAATGGACGAAAGAGGTTTGCATAAAATAGCCCTGGAGGAATCTTCAGGAACTGAAGCCTGCCTCTGCTCAAGTGATGACTGGGATTCTCGGAAGTGCTGTCTGGCTGCAGAGCAAAACCAGGTGGTGGAAAATGCTTCACCATGTGGCACTGAGGGGCAAAGGCTTGGGACCTGCATGAATCAATCACAGGCTTTTAGGATGTCATCACTTTCCTCAGGTCTGGCTTTGGTGAATTCCAAAGCAGAAGCGGGGAGAGAAAGGCCATTTTGGTTTCAGAATTTCCTTTTTAAAATGCCAGCATTGGAACTGAAGGTTCGCTTTGATGTCAGCAAACTGGAGTTTTTATAGAACAATAATCCACCTGGCAGAGGTGTTCAGTGTCTCCTATAAAAGGGTCATCGAGGGACACACTAGCCTTAGATAACATCTCAACCAGCGAGGAAACTGTTAAGTGTGCAAAACCTCCACTGTTGTGCAGCTGGCTCAAGACCCCTCCACTGAGGGCGTTTTGCCCGAAACAGCGCCCGAGCCAAGGTCCATTTACCATTCTTTGGTCACTCGTTAAAACAGATAACACTTAACAAAAATTGAAGTATAGGCGATTTATAATGTTGTGCTAGTTTGAAGCACACAGTGAGGCTGTTTAGTTATATTACACACATATGTGGGCTTCTCAGGTGGCGCAGTGGCGAAGAATCCATCTGCCAATGCGGAGACGCAAGAGACACCAGCTTGATCCCCGTGTTGGGAAGATCCCCTCGAGGAGGAAATGGCAATCCCCTCCAGTATGCCTGCCTGGGAAACCTCATGGACCGAGGAGCTGGGTAGGCTATAGCCCGTGGGGTCGCTAAAGAGTCAGACACGGCTTAGAAACAACAGAAACAGCAGCAACACACATGCATATACTGTTTCAGGTTATTTTCCGTCACAGGTTATTACAAGATGCTGAATGCAGTTCCCTGCGCTACAGGGCAAGCCCTTGCTGCTTATATAGCTTGTGTATAGCAGCCTGTATCTGTTAGTCCCATACGCCTGATTTATCCCTCTGCCCACCCTTTTCCCCTTTGGTAACCATTTGGTCAGTTCAGTTCGGTTCGGTCCTTCAGTCATGTCCCACTCTTTGTGACCCCATAGACTGCAGCAAGCCAGGCTTCCCTGTCTGTGCACATATAAGCCAATATACATATATACACGGGCTTCCCTGTGGCTTAGACCGTAACACATCCGCCTGCAATGCTGGAGAACTGGGTTTGATCCCTGGGTTGGGAAGATCCGCTGGAGGAGGGCATGGCGACCCACTCCAGTATTCTTGTCTGGAGAACCCCCATGGAGAGAGGAGCCTGACAGGCTACAGTTCATGGGGCCGCAAGGAGCTGGACACGGCTGGAGCGACCTAGTACGCGTGTGCTCATGTCTTCTGTGGTCATCCTTGATCAGCGCTTGGGTTGTCTCCCTGCCTCCACTGTTGTGAACAGTGCTGCTGTGACTATCCGGGCGCATGCATTTTTCTTGAATTAAAATTTTCATCTTTTCTGTATATGTTTGGAAGTGGAATTACTGGATCATATGGTAGCCCTATTTTTAATTTTTTGAGGAATCTCTATACTGTTCTTCCTGGTGGCTGCATCAGTTTACATTCCCACCAGCAGCGTAGGAGAGTTCCAGTCTCTCCACACCTTCTCCAGCATTTATGACCTGTAGAGCTTTTAACGATAGCCCCTCTGACCAGCGTGAAGCGATACCTCATTACGGTTTTGATTTGCATTTCTCAAGTAAGTCGTGGTGTTGGGCATCTTTTCCCGTGCCTGTTGGCCATCTGTATGTCTCCTTTGAAGAAATGTTTATTTAAGTCTTCTGCCCATTTTTTGATTGGGTTGTTTGTGGTTTTCAGATATTGAATCGTATGAGCTATTTATATCCTTTGGATATCGACTGCTTGTCTGTTGCATCATTTGAAATGTTTTTTCCCATTTAGTAGGCTGTCTTTTTGGTTTGTTGATGGCTTCCTTTGCTCTGCAAAAGCTTTAGGTTTGATTAGGCCACATGTGTTTATTTTGGCTTTCATTTAAAAGAGACACTGGACTTCCCTAGTGGTCCAGTGGATACGAATCCCACCTGCCAATGTAGGGGACCTGGGTTCTATCCCTGGTCTGGGGAGATTCCACATGCCTGGAGCAGCTAACCCTGTGAGCCACAGCTGCTGAGCCTGTGTGCTGCAGCTGCTGAAGCCTGCGTGCCTGAAACCTGTGCTTTGCCACAAGAGAATCCACCGCCATCAGAAGTCTGCACGCTGCAGTGATGAGTGAGCCCCTGCTCGACACAACCAGAGAAAGCCTGCACGCAGCAGTGGAGATCCAGCGCAACCAAAAGTAAGTGAGTAAATAAACTAAAAGAGACAAACTTCTTGCCTCAGACTGTAACCGCAGTGAGAATCACGAGCCATCCCCACTTCCCAGCTTGCTGTGTGAACTTGAGTGTGTGAGTTAACAAGAACAAGTGTGATAGTCCGTTTCTCTTCAAAACATGCCTCCAGGGAATTATGCTCAGGTATGCAAGTTTGTTAATAAACTAAGCAAGGAAAACTTAGATAATCTGTCGTAATGAAAACATATCACGGGATTTAACAGAGCTTGTATTTGTTAAAATTATAAAGAATGCTGCTGCTGAGTCGCTTCAGTCGTGTCCGACTCTGTGCGACCCCATGGACGGCAGCCCATCAGGCTCCCCCGTCCCTGGGATTCTCCAGGCAGGAACACGGGAGTAGGTTGCCTTTTCCTTCTCCAATAAGGAATAGATACGGTCAAGTATTTTAGAAAGTTGATTTTGACTTCATCAAGCACTAGAATCTTGGTTTTTGGAGAGTTCTGTGCTTCTTTACTCATTTTATTCATGTATAACATACTCCATCCAATAAAGACTGCGGTGCGGCTCACAAAACCACGCCACACGCGAAGATGAGCTGCATACACTAGGAGACCCCTAGGCTGTGAATAAAGCTCCCTACCTCTGCCTAAGCCCGCCCCGCCCTCCACTGCTGTTCAGCGGCTCAGCCGTGCCCGACTCTTTGCGACCCCATGCACTGCAGCATGCCAGGCTTTCCTGTCCCTCACTGTCTCCTAGAGTTTGATCAAACTCATGTCCATTGAGTCAATGATGCCATCCAACCATCTTATCCTTTGTCGCCCCCCTCTCCTCCTGCCCTCAATCTTGCCCAGCATCAGGACTTTTCCAATGAGTTTGCTCTTCTCATCACATGGCCAAAGTATTGGAGTTTCAGCTTCAGCATCAATCCTTCCAAAGAACATTCAGAGCTGATCTCCTTTAGGATGGACTGGTTGGATCTCCTTGTTGTCCAAGGGACTCTCAGTCTTCTCCAGCACCACAATTCGAAAGAATCAGTCCTTCAGCGCTCAGCCTTCTTCACAGTCCAACTCTCACATCCATACATGACTACTGGAAAAACCACAGCTTTGACTAGATAGACCTTTGTTGGCAAAGTGACGTCTCTACTTTTTAATGTGTTGTCTAGGTTGATCATAGCTTTTTTTCCAAGGAGCAAGTGTCTTAATTTCATGGCTGCAGTCACCATCTGCAGTGATCTTCAGTTCAGTTCAGTTCAGTCGCTCAGTCATGTCCGACTCTTTGAGACCCCATGGATTGCAGCACGCCAAGCCTCCCATCACCAAATCCTGGAGTTCACACAAACTCGTGTCCATCGAGTCCATGATGTCATCCAGCCATCTCATCCTCAGTCGTCCCCTTCTCCTCCTGCCCCCAGTCCCTCCCAGCATCAGAGTCTTTTCCAATGAGTCAACTCTTTGCATGAGGTGGTCAAAGTACTGGAGTTTCAGCTTCAGCATCATTCCTTCCAATGAACACCCAGGACTGATCTCCTTTAGAATGGACTGGTTGGATCTCCTTGCAGGCCAAGGGACTCTCAAGAGTCTTCTCCAACTCCACAGTTCAAAAGCATCAGTTCTTCGGAGTCCAAGAAAATAGTCTCTCACTGTTTCCATTGTTTCCCTATCTATTTGCCATGAAATGATGGGACTGGATGCCATGATCCTAGTTTTTGAAAATTGATTTTTAAACCAACTTTTTTACTCTCCTCTTTCACTTTCATCAAGAGGCTCTTTAGTTTCTCTTTGCTTTCTGCTGTTAGGGTGATGTCATCTGCATTTCTGAGATTATTGATACTTCTCCTGGCAATCTTGTTTCCAGCTTGTGCTTCATCCAACCCAGCATTTCACATGATGTACACTGCAT
This sequence comes from Capricornis sumatraensis, assembly GCF_032405125.1. NCBI lineage: Eukaryota > Metazoa > Chordata > Mammalia > Artiodactyla > Bovidae > Capricornis > Capricornis sumatraensis. The sequence goes on from NC_091078.1 coordinate 566,159, forward strand.
AGAACTTAAATAAGCATGGTGACAACATACAGCCTTGATGTGCTCCTTTCCCAATTTTGAACCAGTCTATTGTTCCATGTCCAGTTTTAACTGTTGCTTCTTGACCTGAATGAAAGTTTCTCAGGAGGAGGTCAGGTGGTCTGGTAGTCCCATCTCCTGAAGATTTTCCACAGTTTGTTGTGATCCACACAGTCAAAGTCTTTAGCATAGTCAATGAAGCAGAAGTAGATGTTTTTCAGGAATTCTCTTGCTTTTTCTATGATCCAACAGATGTTGGCAGTTTGATCTCTGGTTCCTCTACCTTTTCTAAATCCAGCTTAATCATTTGCAAGTTCTCAGTTCACGTACTATTGAAGCCTAGCTTTAAGGATTTTGAGCATTACCTTGCTAGCATGTGAAATAAGCACAATTGTGAGGTAGTCTGAACATTCCTTGGCATCGCCCTTCTTTGGGGTTGAAATGGAAACTGACTTTTTCCTGTCCTGTGGCCCCTGCTGAATAAAGAGGGTGCAAAGCCTCTAACACTAGAAATAAGGAGTTTGGTCACTGGGTACAGCTCTGGAGCTTTCATGAACGCTTTATGGACAGCTCACACCTGGAGCTCTGAAACATGGGACTGGAGAGGAGGGAGTGTCAGCGCGAACCTGGCTGCAGTCGGCTGACCAGAGGCCTGTCTCCCGCGTCAGTTAAGAATTAAAAAAATTTGTCTTACATATTGCGGTGCTCCTATGTTGGGTGCATATATATTTATAATTGTTATATCTTCTTCTTGGATTGATCCTTTGATCATTATGTAGTGTCCTTCTTTGTCTCTTTTCACAGCCTTTGTTTTAAAGTCTATTTTATCAGATATGAGTATTGCCACTCCTGCTTTCTTTTGGTCTCTATTTGTGTGGAATATCTTTTTCCAGCTCCTCACTTTCAGTCTGAATGTGCCCCTTGTTTTGAGGTGGGTCTCTTGTAGACAACATATATAGGGGTCTTGTTTTTGTATCCATTCAGCCAGTCTTTGCCTTTTGGTTGGGGCGTTCAACCCATTTACGTTTAAGGTGATTATTGATAAGTATGATCCAGTTACCATTTACTTTATTGTTTTGGGTTCGGGTTTATACACCCTTTTCGTGTTTCCTGTCTAGAGAATATCCTTTAGAATTTGTTGGAGAGCTGGTTTGGTGGTGCTGAATTCTCTCAGCTTTTGCTTGTCTGTAAAGCTTTTGATTTCTCCTTCGTATTTGAATGAGATCCTTGCTGGGTACAGTAATCTGGGCTGTAGGTTATTTTCTTTCATCACTTTGAGTATGTCTTGCCGTTCCCTCCTGGCCTGAAGAGTTTCTATTGAAAGATCAGCGGTTATCCTTATGGGAATCCCCTTGTGTGTTATTTGTTGTTTTTCCCTTGCTGCTTTTAATATTTGTTCTTTGTGTTTGATCTTTGTTAATTTGATTAATATGTGTCTTGGGGTGTTTCGCCTTGGGTTTATCCTATTTGGAACTCTCTGTGTTTCTTGGACTTGGGTGATTATTTCCTTCCCCATTTTAGGGAAGTTTTCAACTATTATCTCCTCAAGGATTTTCTCATGGTCTTTCTTTTTGTCTTCTTCTTCTGGGACTCCTATGATTCGAATGTTGGAGCGTTTCAAGTTATCCTGGAGGTCTCTGAGAGTGTCCTCATTTCTTTGAATTCGTTTTTCTTGTTTCCTCTCTGATTCATTTATTTCTACCATTCTATCTTCTATTTCACTAATCCTATCTTCTGCCTCCGTTATTCTACTATTTGTTGCCTCCAGAGTGTTTCTGATCTCATTTATTGCATTATTCATTATATTTTGACTCTTTTTTATTTCTTCTAGGTCCTTGTTAAACCTTTCTTGCATCTTCGCAATCCCTGTCTCTAGGCTATTTATCTGTGATTCCATTTTGATTTCAAGATTTTGGATCATTTTCAGCATCAATATTCAGAATTCTTTCTCAGGTAGATTCCCTACCTCTTCCTCTTTTGTTTGGTTTGGTGGGCAACCCTCCTGTTCCTTTACCTGCTGAGTATTCCTCTGTCTCTTCATCTTGGTTATATTGCTGCGTTTGGGTGGTCTTTTTATATTCTGGTAATTTGTGGAGTTCTCTTTATTATGGAGCTTCCTCACTGTGGGTGGGGTTGTATCAGTGGCTTGTCTAGGTTTCCTGGTTAGGGAGGCTTGTGTTGGAGTTCTGGTGGGTGGAGCTGGGTTTTTTCCCTCTGGAGTGCAGTGGAGTGACCAGTAATGGGTTATGAGACGTCAAAGAAAAAAAAAAAAGAATTAAAAAAAAAAGACCGGCTCTCCCTGGCAAGAACTGAGGTCCTTGTAGCGGTTTATGAGCAAAGCCTGGGCTGCCATTGGCTGGGGAACTCCATCACTCTGCAGCTTTTCTTTGCTGGGATTAGGAAAAAGGGAGTACAGCAAGCAAATGTGGCGAAACCGCTTTAGCCCTACTGACTGCAGCTCGGCCACCACTAGGCTCGGACCCACCACTAGGCGTTGCTCCCAGGTTCTGAGATGCTCCTTCCACCATGGGCTGTGCGGACACGTGCTTCATCCTTTCCCAGGAGGTTGTGGTAAGGAGCGAGCCTGCACTGCCCTCAGAGTGTGGGTGGTCCCATCTTTCCTGGCTCCAGAAGTCCACTGTCCAAGGTAAATTAGCATCGGCTGAACCTTAAATCGCAGGGCAGGACTCTGGAATGCCTTCACCACCAACTTTCTCCATCAGCATTTCGGGCTAATGGGAACGAGACTGTTTATTTATTTTTTGTTGTTTTTACATTTTTGGGGGGTTAGCTTTACTGCTGTAGAAAAGTATGATAAATGGTCCCACAATTACAGAGACTGACTGGGGCAAAGACTGAAACGTGCCCAGTCTGTGAGCGGGAAATTGAAGCCAGCGGCGCTTCTCAGTGACCCAGAGGCTCCCAGATCACAGGGGCTCTCTGCATCTGAACCCTCTCATTTTTCTCTTTTGTCCAAGGGCAGCGCATGCAAAGGGCAGAGCTCCGCTCTTCAAGAAATCATTCCTCCCTTGTTTGTTGACTTTACATCACAACCATCAGAGCAGCCATCTGCATCTCCTCTTTACATTCTGCCCTTCAGAATGGGAGGGCTGTGTCCACTCTCTAGCTGCCTCCTCCTCCTCTTTCCGTTGCTGACTCTGGCAAGAGCTAACATTAAATGATATTTTGCCAGTGTGATGCCCTGGCTGGCATCTGTTCTGATGGTGCCCACATTATTAGCATCGTAGGCATTGAGAAGGCGTCCCCTGTTTGTGCCAGCCCTGATTGCCCGGTCCCCTCTCTTGCAGATAGCTGCCTCCCTGTTGCCCCCGTGTCGCAGGCCACCCGACCATGAGACCCTTCCTCCCACCCAATCTGACAGTACTTCACAGGGCCTGGACCTGGCATTACCCTGCCTGTAAAACTGAACTTTCCCTTTGCCTGTCAGACAGACACCTTGGTTATTCACAAGCTGGCCTTGACTCGTCTTCCCTAATCTCAGTTTCTGTGACTTCTTAACTTGAGGCTCCGCTTTGGGCAGCCCGCGTATCCTGGTGTGCCTGCTGCCCACCGTGGACCATGCGGGCCTGGTGTTGCCATGAGTGGCCACCCCCAGTCCACACCAAGACGAATTTTGCAGAAGAAAGGAAGGAGCTGATTCATCCTCATGTCTCCAACCTGCTCTGGAGGCCCAAGTACATTGCTTTTTCTACTTGGCCTTTTCTCCCCACACTTTACCTCTGGCCACTTGCAAGGTCAATGATTCTCAGGTACTGTCTTTAGTGCAGACCACTCCTGAGCAGCAGACCCACTGTCTTCCCACTCGCGTCCTACCGGATGGCCCGTAGACACTCAGGGCTACCATCTGCAGACATGCGCCACGCACCTCCTATTCTGCCTCACCTCCTGTGTTTTCCGGTCCACCTACCCACCTGGAGGCCTCGAGGCCAATATCCTGCATCTCCTATCAGTCATTCTTTTCTTTCATTCCCATTTCTCACCAATCACCACATTCTAATACTCTCCAACTTGATGTCTTTTGTATTTTCCCACACCTCCCCAGCTCCAAACCTGAGTTCACTAAAATTATTCCACTTCTTAAAACGCTTTGAAGACTTCCAGTGACGTACAACTGTTCTTCTCAAACTGAGTTACATGGACCTCTGGTGGGAGGGAAGGGGAATATTTCTTTGGGTTCTAGGGTACTTGGAACTTCTTGAGAGGTATGGTCTATTATTCTCGAGTATCAGTTTTACTAGATGCTTAAACCATTTTTAAATACTAAAACAAGTATCAATTTATCACGAAGTAGAAAATACAGTTGGAATATTTTAAGATATTTTAAATAAATCATGTGCACAGGGTTCCCTTTTGGCTATGACCTAATGCCCTGAGCGGGTATGAGATCATTCTCTTCAGCAGTTTGAATTTCTAATGAAATATAAGCTTCCCAGTACATCCTAAGAGCCCCCGAGGTCTGGTCCTTTCCATCTTTCCGACCCTGTTTCTTTCAGTGTCTTTTCTCAGGGCTCACACTCCGGCCCGCTCCATCCTGCCATGCTTCCATAGCACAGGTTCCTCTGCCAGGACGCCTCTTGCCCCACCCCATGTCAGCGACAAGCGCGCACTCATTCCTCTAGTTTCGCTGCATGTCTGCCCCTCTCCGAACCTCTCCTCTGTCCTCCCAAATGGAGCTGAACTTTTTTCTTCCTCGTCTATGTCCCCAGGGTCTCGCTTTCCCCCGGACTCCTAACAAATTCATTCTGTGTGAAGTCAGTACTTTGGATTTGATGTCTCAAGACACTGGCAAGGAATTCTTTCCCAGCTGTGTGTGCTTTCTGTGGACTGAGGGAAGCGGCTTCCAGCTAAGGCAGCTGCCTCCTTAGCTTCGCCATGGTAACGCTCTACGTGTGAACCTCACGCTTCGGTGGCCGCGGTCCTACCTGGCCCTCACGGCCCTGGAGCTACTCCGTTCAGGGCTCACCCCAGGTAATCATTTTCCGTCTCTAGTCCCTGCGACCACCACCAGAGGGCCTCTGCCCAGGGCTTGCTGGGGAGACTTACGCTCCACCCTTCAATGAGTACTCAGACTTGACCGCTGGGGGTCCTTTCCCTTTCATCCCTGTCTCACTTGTTTGGGCTGTACTTTCCTCCTTAGAAATGAAGAGGTTTTTAAACAAGACCTCTTCCTTCAGAAGACTGAATGCAGCAAGAATTGCTTGTTCTAGGCTCTAGAATTGCTTGTCCTAGCTTTGCCTATGACCTCAGCCAGTGCACATGATTACTAAATGCTGGTTGGTTGGATGTGTAGAGACTATTCCAGTGAAGATTTTAAAGGTCAGTCCCAGGAAAGGAGAGAAACTCTTGGAACCACAGTCTTTCCCTTCTTGTTGTAGCTTTACCTTATGGGAAGGAAGGTGCAAACAGCTGTGAAGCCCTCCTGGCAGAAAAGTTGGCTTTTGGTTATCCCTGACCTTATCCCTGAGTCGGACACGACTGAAGCAACTTAGTAGCAGCAGCAGCAGCAGACCTTTGTGATACAGGAATAAAGATGACTCATCCACCTGAGGGGCCTATCAGTTCAGTTCAGTTCAGTCACTCAGTCGTGTCTGACTCCTTGCGACCCCATGAATCGCAGCACGCCAGGCCTCCCTGTCCATCACCATCTCCCGGAGTTCACCCAGACTCATGTCCATCGAGTCAGTGACATCCAGCCATCTCATCCTCTGTCGTCCCCTTCTCCTCCTGCCCCCAATCCCTCCCAGCATCAGAGTCTTTTCCAGTGAGTCAACCCTTCACATGAGATGGCCAAAGTACTGGAGTTGCAGCTTTAGCATCATTCCTTCTGAAGAAATCCCAGGACTGATCTCCTTCAGGATGGACTGGTTGGATCTCCTTGCAGTCCAAGGGACTCTCAAGAGGCTTCTCCAACACCACAGTTCAAACGCAGCAATTCTTTGGTGCTCAGCCTTCTTCACAGTCCAACTCTCACATCCATACATGACCACAAGGAAAACCATAGCCTTGACTAGATGGACCTTTGTTGGCAAAGTAATGTCTCTGCTTTTGAATATGCTATCTAGGTTGATCATAACTTTTCTTCCAAGGAGTAAGTGTCTTTTGATTTCATGGCTGCAGTCACCATCTGCAGTGATTTTGGAGCCCAAAAAATAAAATCTGACACTGTTTCCACTGTTTCCCCATCTATTTCCCATGAAGTCATGGGACCGTATGCCATGATCTTTGTTTTCTGAATGTTGAGCTTTAAGCCAACTTTTTCACTCTCCTCTTTCACTTTCATCAAGAGGCTTTTGAGTTCCTCCTCACTTTCTGCCATAAGGGTGGTGTCATCTGCACATGCCTAAAATTTAGCAGACCATCTGCCCTTTCTTTCCAATAGATCAATGTACTCTCTTAAGAAGATATATTTACTCCATTGACTTGATCAACCCATACCAGGGCTAGCCCACCCTCCTGTTGTGTAATTTTCAAGTTCATTGGTTTTTTACAGGGCCAGCAGCCCTCCTGTGATATCATCATTGTAGATCTTCTTGAAGCACTTGAGTGACGTCAGGCTTACAGTGATCACTAGAGAATAACCATGCTGTAGCTGGGGTAAATGGAAAAAGTAACAAAGCCATCAGTAGGGAATAACCATCTTGTTGGGAGGAGCAAAGTGGAGAGAGCATCTTCACCAAAGAGGTGCTGTTTGAGCACAAAGATGGGTAGGTAACAGGAAAACGTGCAGAAGGAAAGGGGAGTGCATTCTAAATGGAAGGGATGAGAGTTCACAAGAGACACAAGTGACCTTGGCCTTTCCTCCAGTCTAAGAGCTATAAGCAGAGCACGCTCACCTGCCTACACTAGTGCTTTCTCCTCTTTCCAGAGATAATCGTACCCCTTTATGGAAAACCATTTAAAAAGCAATTGCTTACAACTTAAAAGTCTCTAAGAAAAAGATAAATACAGAAGACCAATATTACATCAGATAATTCAGAGCACTCTAAGTCGCCATCTGGAGAGCCTGTCAATGGGCACATCCTTCTGGAAAGCCTGTCAATGGGCACATCCTTCTGTTGCTCTCTTCTCCTGCTCGGCCAGCACAGCTTCCTTCGTCACTCAGGCCCACCTGTGCTCACGCTGCGGACAGTGGGGCTGGTCTCCCAGTCAGTGGGCTGGACAGTGGCTAAGATGAGCGACGGCTTCTCATGGAGACATGGCTCGTGACTCGGAATTCCCCTGCACTGCGGTCCCCGTGGGGTGACATCATGTGCGCTCTGTGTAGTGATGTGTGTGTGAGTGTGAACTCTCTTTAGGTACAGGAAGCAAACGCAGGAAAGTGAGTTAAAGAAAACAATGGCGATCTTAAAAACATGGGTCAGCTTTTAAACAAATGTGTGCCAGCCTGTTCTTTTTTTTTTTTTTTTTTCACTTATCTGGAAAGCACGCTGTTCAGTGGTCTCAAGTAGGGGCCTCTCCGGTGCCTTTTCTGTAGAGCTCTGTGGTGAAGTTTTCTGAAATGAGCCCCTTGGAGCGCACAGGCTGACACACCACAAGGAAGCCAGAGAGAACTCTCTGCTTTCAAAGGACTCAAGTGATGGGAATAGTTCTGTTCCGATACTCTTATTACCTGTATTAACCACGTCATCTAATCCTCACTGGACGGTTTTATTTCACATATGAGAAAACAAGCGCAGAATGTCTTTTTCCTATGCCTTGAGCACTAGCAGAAGCTTACAGAGGTTTGTTTGATGCCAGAGGCACAAGAGAGTGAGGACAAAGGGGGCAAGAACGCAGGTGGGGAAAGGACCTGTGAGCACTGGCTGGGGCCGCAGCCTGAGGGTGTCCCTGCCATGGCGCATTAACGCGTTTGACCAGCAGTTGATCCCAATAAGGGGGCTTGGGAGATAGAGAGAGTGATAGAAGTCGTATGGTAAAAGCGTCAGGGTTTGTTGGTGTAATGAATCAATACAGGAAGAAGATAGTCAGGTTGGGCAAAGAGAAATAGCTTCCCCGACATCCAAACTCAACAAAATTGCTTTTGATTAAGCTTCTGCTCTTTAGTCCAAATACTACATCATGTCAGAACGTTCCTGTCTTTAAATGGTAATCTAATAATCTTCAAAACCCCCAGGGAGATGGAGCATCATTTGTTCCCTTCACCTTCTGGCCTTAAAAAATACTGTCTTTTGGAAAATTATCTTTAGCTTCTTGGATTTCAGCACCAAGGGAATGGCATCCTTGGCGTGGTTCAGAAAGGACGTAGGCTATTCTTAGCCCTGCTCAGGCCCAGCTCCAGGCAGCCACCTCTTGGCCTCAAGTTTTTAATCTTGGTGGGGTAAGCTGGACCCTTAACCTTCTTTACAAATCATGATGGGTATGTGAACAAGGCAGTCCCCTGTACGCTGGAAATAATGTTCTTGGCTGCCTCCTTCTCTTTCTATTTTAGTCCTGAGGGACATGGCTTTTTTGCTTCTATGAGATTTAGGAGTCTTGAGGTTTTATTGCGAAAAAGAAGAATTCTGTGTGGTTTTAGAAGGCAAGTCACTTTGAGTAATTTAAACCCTCATTTATCCAAACACAAAAGCTGAAGGACCTCTTAGCAAACTGGCCCCATGCGATACAGCTTTTGGCAAAGGTTTTGTATCTGTTCCAGGCACTGCCCGTATTTTTACCTAGCAAGTCCGACAGTGGTTTCCCCACTCAGCTGGGCCCTGCTGGCTTATCTTCACAGGTGTGCATCTGAAGCACGTGTGCAGATGCGAGTTCACGCGGGCGTGTGTACACGGGGTCAGGGAGAGAAAGGAAAGACTCTGGTTGTTTACTAAGCCTGGAGTAAATGAGGTTCAGGGATAATTAAGAGAGCTCTCCCTTGGCAGAAACGTGCCTGTTTGCGTCTGCTTCTCATTTGGGACAATTGGAAAAGGCAATCACTCAAGTTTTATTGATGCCAAAGAGTTTTTCACAGTCATCAATATGCGCTACAAAAATGTGGTTGTTGACATCTTATTTCTGAGGGTTTTTCTTTCAGATAATTGTGAGCCCTCAAGCATCATATATTCTGATATAAGGCAGTTCCACTCCATAACTGAGCATTTTCAATGCCTTGCATGCAATTGATCTTACCACGTTCTGCCAAATCCCAGGCCAATCACACGTGGATCTATCGAGCCCATTCAGGTTCTCCCTCCTCTGCTCTAAGATGCTCTGATCTTGATTTTACTCAAAGGAGAATGAGATAAAGTTGGCATCGCACACAAATGCTTTTGGCTATTTCTTCAATTATGTATGCCTTTCGGGTGTGAGTTTTCTGGCCTGGTCCCTCAAGCCCCGTTTCAGCTGGGTCTCCTGCACGACTTTGGTCTCCCCCTTGGCGTGGTCCAGGCTGTGAGCATCAGTGGTGAGCTCCTTCAGGTCCTTGGGCACTCAGCTGTCTACTAAGGCCCAGCAAGTGCTCACCTGCCTCCCGGGGGCTGGAAAAGACACCCCTCCTCCCTGTTTGTGGAGTGACAGCGGCTGGCCCGGGGCTCCTGGCGGCAGCCTCTGTCTCTGGTGTGTGAAGGCCCGTCTGTGTGCCAAGGGCAGCCAAGATGGGGTGGTGAGGCTGCTCACCCAGTGGAGAGCAGCGCTGTGTGAATGCAGAGCCGACTGGGCTCGGCGGCCACTGTGGCTGAGCAGGGCCTTGGCGCCTGCCCAGCAAGGTGAGGGGAAGCCGGGCTGATCTCACGAAGGAGGTGCTATTTCCCCGGGCCGCCTGCCCTTGAGAGCAGACTTAACACCAGCTGCACAGGAAGCTGAGTCATGGGAGGCCGCCATGTTGCTCTCAGTCCAGAGGGACACAGAGAAGCTCATTACAACCAGCAAACGTGCACACCATAAAAGCACAAGTCTCTACTACCCCAGGGAGGAAACGGGGTGGCCCATACAGTAGGGTTAGCCCTGAGTAGCTCCAAGAAAGTCACGATTCTAACTACACTTGTTTAAACTAAGGAGCTAAGTAGCATAATGGGATCGTGGAAGGGGTCGTCAGGCTCTGGCGATGGCCGCACTTGCTCTCTGTCATTACTAAAACTGAAGCCAGCGTGAGGAACTGACGTCTCCCCTTGCCAAATGACCCTCCTCAGCCATTTTATTTATAAGTGAGGCTCTACCAACATCCATCGGAATCCATGTACATACAGTGTGCACAGCTGCGTCTGCTGCTGGTGGGAGGCTAACCGAGATTCCTTCAGCTGAAGGAGATTCCCAGGACCACGAACAGATTCTAACTGATCTGGGAATTTTTCTCGAATCACCCCGCTCTCACACCTGGCTCAGCAGGCGCCTTTCTCTCCAGATGTGTTAGAGACGACGCAAGCATTTACCACGGTGCTGAAGGCAGAAACCCTGAGGCATTTTTGCAGCCCAGACCCCAGAACTCCAGCCAACACAGGGACAGCCAGCGTGGCCGCCAGACCGGGAGGTTTGGGAGAGCCTGGGTGTCCGGTACATCTCGGCTGAGTGTTTGAACTCTGACTTCACACGAGGGGCTGCCCTGGTCACTGGGGCAAAGGGACTCCTCCTATGAACTGCTGATCAGAAAGGACATTTCAAAGGCACCCATTCAGAGATAGCCGATATGCCAGACTCCTGCTCTGCTCACTCATAGGCCTGGGTCCATGAAACACAAAAGGACCCCTAAAGAGTTTCAACACTCCTGCAAGACCCCAAACTTTGCTCCTGAGATGGTTGTTCTTTGCCTTGCTTTCATCTTTCTGACATCACTTACAAAGTGTTCCATATAATTAGGCATTCCTTACACGCCAATACCCCCTGAAGTCACAGCTCAGGGAAAAATCCAGAAGTATAAGTGAATATGTCGACTACTGGAAATCAACAAAGGCTTTTATTTTTACATGATCTTGCCACAAATGATGGGACTGTGGGTCTGAGCCTGCCCCAAAGCAGCTATCTTTAGGTTTTTTGTGCAGTGGCCTGTTGCAATAGCCCTGCCCAGCAGGGATGCTCCATGCAGCACCATGCTGACTCAGTTAAGTCCTCTTTTTTCTGGGTTTTGAAATGAGACCCACAGGGATGCAGACATTGAAACAGTTCATGAGATTTGACTCACACACAGAGAGAGAACGCACGGGCAGAAGACATCAGACAGCAGAGCCATGCATTTGATTGGCAGCAACTAAATAAGGGAGACAGAGAGAAGCTGAATTGCCACGTGAGAGATGCAGGGGCGGGCCGCAGAGGCTGTCTGACGCAGACGGTTGAATGAAGCCTCACTGCACCTGGGCTACATTTTGGACTCTGGGTTGGTGGATGGTAACTTTTTCTCCTCTTCTCCCTACTTCCCTGATAGGATTAGCTGGCACTGCTCAGTAACTTGAGACTGTCTCCGCTCCTTCGGTCTGAGAGATTCTAACCACTGCAGTGAGGGTTCCTGAAGTGGGGCAGTGGTTGGAAATGAAATCTGGAGCTCACGTAGGTCAGACACAGTCGGCAGCAGTTAATGGCCTACCAGATGTGGGTGAACAGCAAACAGGACAGGCAAGCCCTGCGGCCCAGCCTCTGCTCGGCCACCGCCGCGAGGCGCCCCGTGGAGCCCAGGAGGAGGCGGGTCTGGGCACACCCTTCTGTTACTACTTCCTTGTGAAGATGGCAGGAGACTGAAAACTTTGTAAAAACTTGTGTTCTTCTCACTCCATTTTTTCCCTTTGTTTTTGCTTTTCTCCTCTTCCCCACCTTCTGCCTGGAGGCGATGCATTGAATGTTTCATCAGCTTCCCTGGAGTTTGACTTCAGGTCTCCTGGCCCATCCCTCGAAGGAAATTTGTGTTATCACACTTCTGGCTCAGAGCAAGGCTCACTCAGTATAATCAGTTGGCGACTCCTTGGAGTGGAAAAGTTCTGCCAGAAATGGTCTGAGTTCAGGGTGAGTGTACGAGTCATTTCTGAGCTCTGACTCACAAACTCAAGGGCAAGAGATCACAGAAATTGATAATTAGCATCTTTTCTGAAGTCAATTTCCCTCTAAAGGTCAGTAGTGAAAATGTGTGCCTGGGGACCAGAGCTTTGCAGAATGATATGAATAATTCCCCTGTACAGTGTTACTATCTGCCAGGCTCTTTGTTCTAAACACTTACATGTGTTAATCCATTTATATTTCACAACAAAGACAAAAGCAGTACTTTTCTTGTTTCCTGAATATGGAAACTGAGGCAGGAAGAGGTTGAATAACTTGTGCCAAGACAGGGATAAGTAAGCGGCGTGCCAGGCTTCAGGGTTCCAGTCTGTGCCCTTTTGTCCATATTCTACCACTCAGCCTCCCTGTGCATCTCGGCTTCTGTCTTCATGCTTCAGCTAATGACCCCTGGGCTTGGTTACATCTAGAGTTACCTCCATAAAATAGTCACTTTTATTTGCTTTTCTGGAAGAAAACCAACCATGGAACTGACATCTATAATAGCCTTCAAGGTTTGGGAAGGAAGCTAAGCCTCCTTTAGAGCTAGGTGGGGCTTCCCAGGTGTCACTAGGGGTAAAGATCCCGCCTGCCAGTGTCGGAGGTGAAAGAGATGCAGGCTCAGGAGCTGGGCAGAGAGGACCCCCTGGAGGCGGGCATGGCAGCCCATTCCAACACTCTTGACTGCGGAATGCCATGGACAGAGTAACTTGGCGGGCTACAGTTCGAAGGGTCCCAAAGAGCTGGACACGACTGAAGCAACTGAACAGGCACGCATAGACTTGGCTCAGTTCAGTTCAGTTCAGTCGCTCAGTCGTGTCTGACTCGTTGCACCCCCATGAATCACAGCACACCAGGCCTCCCTGTCCATCACCGACTCCCGGAGTTCACTCAGACTCGCGTCCATCGAGTCAGTGATGCCATCCAGCCGTCTCATAGCCTTGCATAGCCTTGGCTAGCCTTGCATAGCCTTGGCTAGCCTTGCATAGACTTGCATAGCCTTGCATAGCCTTGCATAGCCTTGACTAGCCTTGGCTAGACTTGCATAGCTTTGCATAGCCTTGCATAGCCTTTCATAGCCTTGCATAGCCTTGACTAGCCTTGCCTAGCCTTGCCTAGCCTTGCCTAGCCTTGCCTAGCCTTGGCTAGCCTTGGCTAGCCTTGCCTAGCCTTGACTAGCCTTGCATAGCCTTGGCTAGCCTTGCCTAGCCTTGCCTAGCCTTGACTAGCCTTGCATAGCCTTGCCTAGCCTTGCCTAGCCTTGCATAGCCTTGCCTAGCCTTGACTAGCCTTGCATAGCCTTGCCTAGCCTTGTCTAGCCTTGCATAGCCTTGCCTAGCCTTGTCTAGCCTTGCATAGCCTTGCATAGCCTTGCATAGCCTTGCATAGCCTTGCATAGCCTTGACTAGCCTTGCATAGCCTTGCCTAGCCTTGCCTAGCCTTGCCTAGCCTTGCCTAGCCTTGCATAGCCTTGACTAGCCTTGCATAGCCTTGGCTAGCCTTGCCTAGCCTTGACTAGCCTTGCCTAGCCTTGCCTAGCCTTGCATAGCCTTGCCTAGCCTTGCATAGCCTTGCCTAGCCTTGGCTAGCCTTGCATAGCCTTGCATAGCCTTGCATAGCCTTGCATAGCCTTGCATAGCCTTGGCTAGCGAGAAGAATCTGCTCAGAGCAGTGCTTTGTCTGGGCTCGGACTACCAGGAAGTTGTCCTTTCCTGCCTGCTTGGGCTTCTGCCCCTCCGCTCAACTGTAGGCATCACAGAGCTTCCGTACTCTCTGCTGAGGGTGAGCTGAGGATGACAACGATGGACCAAGCATCCGTGAAAATCCACAACCGTTTTCAGAGACACTCGATTCTGTTCTGGACACTTTTAGTCTTAAATGCTTTTTATTAAAGCCTAGCTTTGTTTGCAAATAGTGAATCAGAGTAAAGTAAGTGTCTGTTACAGGGAACCATTCTAATCAGAGTGGGGTTTGCTGCCTGGCTGACCTTGACTGCTCTCCCCAGCACCTCATGCTGGCATAAAGGGTGGTCCCCTGCAGCGCTGCCATGCTCCTTCCATTAGCACAGGGTCAGCAGCTGCTGCAGGGCTGCTGCATGTGCCTGAGCCCCTCTGAAATACACAGGAGCACAGGGCAGTGAAGGAGGCTGAGCGCCGAAGAGTGGATGCTTGTGAACTGTGGTGTTGGAGAAGACTCTTGAGAGTCCCTTGGACTGCAAGGAGATCCCACCAGTCCATTCTGAAGGAGATCAGCCCTGGGATTTCTTTGGAAGGAATGATGCTAAAGCTGAAACTCCAGTACTTTGGCCACCTCATGCGAAGAGTTGACTCATTGGAAAAGACTCTGATGCTGGGAGGGATTGGGGGCAGGAGGAGAAGGGGACGACCGAGGATGAGATGGCTGGGTGGCATCACGGACTCAATGGACGTGACTCTGAGTGAACTGCGGGAGTTGGTGATGGACAGGGAGGCCTGGCATGCTGCGATTCATGGGGTCGCAAAGAGTCGGACACGACTGAGCGACTGAACCGAACGGAATAGGGCACAGGACCTGGGGAAGCTTTGGAATCACATCTCTGTCTTCACTGGGACTTTCCACTTGGGCATGATTCAAGTTGGACCTCCAGCTTAGCCTGCTGCTCTCCACCTTTAAGATGGGAGCTAGTGGACAAACATCTAGTTTGTGCCTTACAAGATGACGTGGGACAATCACTCTGGCTGCCCTTGGCAGCAGCATCCCTGAGATGAAACGGATGTGGGCCACCAGCACAGGTGAGCTAACACGCAGCAGTTATGACATCGATTCCAGCGCCCTGCTCCCATTCTTCAATTGCAGTGCATGTGTCCTTCGATACTGCGTGCCCCAGAGAGCTCACTGAGCCTCCTAGTGCTCACAGACGCCCGACTGCCAAGCGTGGCTTAGTGTCAAATCTTCCTTAAAACCTCAGGCCCAAAGCCGGAGCCCGTCACCTTTGCCAACATAACACGAGGTGTCTTTGCTCATCACAGGCTGCTGCAGGTGTGCATGACCATTTGCAGCCTCTCAGATTGGTTCCAACTCCCTCTCTAAACTTTTCTGCATTTCAGGGCCAGTTGAGCTCTTACTGGTTCATCCTGCTGCCTGAGTACCCAGAATTTGTTGCCTAGAACTGGTTTCTGATCCAACAGACTTGGGCCTAGGCATTGACATTTTGCTTTCAAAATAGAGTGACCTTATAATTTCATCCTGCTTTAAACAAATGAACAAGTAAACATCCTTTGTTTATTATATTTTCATAGCTCATTTCCCCCCTTAAGGACCTCTTTATTCTTCTGAATTTTTCTAAACTTTACCAATTAAGCTGTAAGTGCTATACCAAGTTTGTGCCTTTCTCTCCTCTTTGTCACTCAAGCACCGCGCAGCCGCCATTCCAACAGACTGGTTCCAGATAAGGAAAAGAGTACGTCAAGGGTGTATATTGTCATCCTGTTTATTTAACTTATATGCAGAGTACATCATGAGAAATGCCAGGCTGGATGAAGCACAAGCTGGAATCAAGATTGCCAGGAGAAATATCAATCACCTCAGATAGGCAGATGACACCACCCTTATGGCAGAAAGCGAAGAAGAACTAAAGAGCTAAATAAAAAGTTGGCCTAAAGCTCAACATTCAGAAAGCTAAGATCATGGCATCCAGTCCCACCACTTCATGGCAAATAGATGGGGAAACAGTGGAAACAGTGAAAGACTTTTTGGGGGGGCTCCAAAATCACTGCAGATGGTGATTGCAGCCATGATATTAAAAGACGCTTACTCCTTGGAATAAAAGGACCAACCTAGACAACATTTTAAAAAGCAAAGGCTTTACTTTGCCAACAAAGGTCTGACTAGTCAAAGGTGTGGTTTTTCCAGTAGTCATGTATGGATGGGAGAGTTGGACTATAAAGAAAACTGAGCACCAAAGAATTGATGCTTTTGAACAGTGGTGTTGGAGAAGACTCTTGAGAGTCCCTTGGATTGCAAAGAGATTCTACCAGTCCATCCTAAAGGAGATCAGTGCTGAGTGTTCATTGGAAGGACTGATGTTGAAACTGAAACTCCAATACTTTGGCCACCTGATTCAAAGAGCTGACTCATTTGAAAAGACCTTGATGCTGGGAAAGATTGAAGGTGGAAGGAGACGGGGATGATAGAGGATGAGATGATTGGATGGCATCACTGACTCAATGGACATGAGTTTGAGTAAACTCAGGGAGTTGGTGATGGACAGGGAGGCCTGGCGTGCTGTAGTCCATGGGGCTGCAAAGAGTCAGACACAACTGAGTGACTGAACGGAACTGAATTGAACTCCTGTCACACACTCTCTAAGAATGAAGTACATGATGGGTTCACTTTTCCAGGAAGCAGAGCGTTCCCAGTAGAGCTGAAGCCCGTCCCGAGTCTTTCACCTCTGAGTCATTTCTGCTTCATTGCTCCATCTGTGACCAAAATGATCCCAAAGGAGCTTCTTCCCTCACCAGAGCTTGACTCACTCAATGTGGGGAGTGACAGTAGACTGGAGGGCCCAGGTCCACGTCTCTTGCCCTCAAGACTCCATGTGTGACATCCCAGGCCCCTGTTATCTGGACACCACAAGTGAGTTCCTCCCATACAGCCCCTGCTTCCCCACCAGACACTTGACTCCCTTCATCTCTATCAGCGTCAGTATCAGGCCTGCTCCCCACTCAGAATGAAGTCTTCTCTCTGACTGTTCCAATTCCACCTGTTTTCTCAGTTCAGTTCAGTTGCTTAGCTATGTCCAACTCTTTGAAACCCCATGGACGGCAGCGCACCAGGCCTCCCTGTCCATCAGCAACTCCTGGAGCTTGCTCAAACTCATGTCCATCGAGTCGGTGATACCATCCAACCATCTCATCCTCTGTCATTCCCTTCTCCTCCTGCCTTCAATCTTTTCCAGCATCAGGGTCTTTTCTAATAAGTCGGTTCTTTGCATCAGGTGGCCAGAGTATTGGAGCTTCAGCTTTAGCATCCAGTGAATACTCAGGACTGATTTCCATTAGGGTTGACTGGCTTGCTATCCTTGCAGCCCATGGGGCTCTGGAAAGTCTTTGCCAACACCACAGTTCAAAAGAATCAATTCTTTGTGCTTAGCCTTCTTTATGGCCCAGCTCTCACATCCATACATGACTGCTGGAAGAACCATAGCTTTGACTAGACAGACCTTTGTTGGCAAAGTAATGTCTCTGCTTTTAAATATGTTGTCTAGGTTTGCCATAGTTTTTCTTCTGAGGAGCAAGCGTCTTTTATTTTCACAGTTGCAGTTACCATCTGCAGTGATTTTGGAGCCCAAGAAAATAAAGTCTGTTTTTTAGATCTAGGCTATGTCTCCACACTCTGGCCACCCTCGGGAGACGGCCACCAGGTGGGGTTTATGGCAGACCCAGAGCAGGTGCTGGAGGAGAGCTCTTCCTGTGGGTTTCCTTGTGCACTGCCGGCTCTCTGTCCCAGCACACTGTCTCTGTGAATCTGGAATCACATGTCATGCTCACACCCCATGTCTAGTGACTGACTCAGTATCTGGCACAAGCAGGCACTCGGGCACCCCTGCTGACTGGCAGGCGTGCGCTATTGTGTGCCAGGAATTATGCACCTGTTTTCTCCTGAGCCCTCTTACCAAGCCTTCAGGGAGGCACAGTTCCTACCCCCATTTTACAGATGAAGAAAATGGAGGCTCATGGTAACCGAGGGGCTGATTCTCAAACCTGGCTGATCGTCAGAGTCACCTGGCAGCTTTTGGAAAATACGGATTTCTGGGCTTCTTTGCAAATCTCCTGAATCAGTATTTCTGTGGTCAAAGTATCTTTAATTTCCAAGAATCCACCAGGAGCTTCTCGTGATTAGCAGCATCTGGGAAGGACTTTTCCGTTTTCTCCAGTGTTATCTATTCTGTATCCTGCTGCCAGGTTTTTCCCAAAGCATGAAGCAAATACCATGGAATAACTGGGGAAAGTCAAGGTCAGTATCAAACCTATCTCTAACAGTGGCTCTGCGCCAGGTCCTGAGTTAGCTGTGGAGAATTCAGGAGTAAATGAAGCCAGCATCTGCTGAAGAACTTACTATCTAGTAAGGAATATAGTTAAGGGGCTAATTTCTAACTGACCCGAGTAGAGTTAGTGGTGCTGTTACCAATTTCATAGGATTCTCTACATCCATTGAAACCCATGTAGTTAATCCCATTGCTTCACAATTTTGCTTGTGTTTGTCTGTTTCCCTCACTAGACTCTGAGCTCCGCCAAAGTAGTGTTTGTGATTATTTGCTTATTCTTAATGTTTGCACCCCCCATGCATAGCTCATTGGAAAAGACCCTGATGCTGGGAAAGATGAACACAGGAAGAGAAGGGGACGGCAGAGGATGAGATGGCTGGATAGCATCACCAACTCGATGGACATAAATCTGAGCAACCTGCAGAAGTTGGTGATGGACAGGGAGGCCTGGTGTGTTGCAGTCCACGGGGTCACAAAGGGTCTGACATGACTGAGCGACTGAACTGAACCGATGCATAGCTCAGGCATGGCTTTAACTCATGGCTGCTCACTTATATGGCTTTAACACGTGGCTATTGAATGAGAGGCTGTTGAGTAAGAATGCATGGAACATTCGAGCTAAAAAGAGAAGGAGGCTGGATAACAGCGGTAGCAATGCACACACGTTAGGCGAGGCATAGCCAGGACGCTTGCTGTGATGACTCTTGCCGATAGGCGGTCATTGGGTGCGGGGTCAAGGAGCAGGTGGTTCAGGGATGGAGCCCAGCTTCCGTGTGGCAGCTTCTTTGCCCTGTGAAGTGTCTTGACATGACCTGGCCCTCCCCTCTAGGTCTGATCTGTCTCCCCCAGATGCCATTTGTCATATATCTCTGTTCTCAGAAGACCCCTGAGCCGTGGGTTCTTTCCGGTTCCTCGGCCAGGCTGCATCTTCTGGGCTCTCTCTTCTCGTTCAATCTCATTCTTCAGGCAGAGATGCACCTTCTGTTGACTGCAGGCTGCACCAAGGTCAGGCCGGCAGCAGCGATTGTGAGCCCTGCCTCACAGGGTTGGGAGAGGCCTTCTGTGATGGTGAAGGCCAGACTACTAGGACAGGATGGGAGAACTGTGGGCGCAACAGTGATGATGGCCGCAGAGACCGCTAAGGAGCGTTCACATGCGCAAAGAATTCTGCTAAGCCCTCTGCACAATAATTTCAGTCAATTCTCAAAAGTTCTATTGTCTCCATTTAACAGATAAGGAGTCTGTGGCTGAGAGGTGGATAACTTGCTCGTGATCAAGTTGACAGTACTCAGCGGAGCCAGGATCGGAACTCGTGTAATGGGACGCTGGGGCTTTTTTGCAGTCATTAAGACAGACTGTGCTGAAGAAATGTCCGTCTTCTCTCCTTTCTTCCTCTACTTTCTCTGTTGGGGATGGGTTTTCAAGCCTTGAGCTCTATTAGTACCCCCAGACATTTGGCAGTGGGAAGCCCTGAGCATCTTAGAGGTTAATGAGGCAGAGGCCCAACCCCAAAGAATGAAGCAAGGGTTCAGGGTCAGGGCAATGGCACTGTGAGCGAGACTGGGGGCTGAGCCCTCTGGGGATTGCAGTGGGAATTTTTCTTCTTTTAGGCCAGACTTTGTCTGAGAGCTGGGACAGATGTCAACCTGCAGATAAGGGCTGTGTCCTGAACGGTGAGTGGAGCGCAGTTAGGGAGATAGAGGGGCCAGTCCCCTTTCGTAACCAGGCTGTGTTATGTCGCATAGTGAGCTAGAGAGGGGGAACTGGAAGAGTAGATAAACCTGTTTATGAGACTGGCTGAGAAAAGACATTGCAAGATGCAGAAGTGGTCCAAAGCCAAATGCGTTTAAGGAGGAGAATCTTAGGAGAAAGAAAACCTTACTCTGTAAGACAGATTTTCTTCACATGTTTGCTTAGGAATGAAAGAAGAGCTAATCTTACCATGAGACTGTAGTTCATAGGAGTATGTTCAAAGTCAGAATCCAGCTTCCTGATTCTTGATTGATTCTTGATTGATGCTGAGCTGATTCTGAATCCAGCTCACTTGAACCCACATCCTATCGAAATATAGCCATCAGATTTTTGACTGGATAATAGAAAATACATACTGTTAAATCTTAGCTGTACAGTGACCTCAGGTTGTGTAACCTACATTTGTCTAATCTTGAAGGTAGCTAGGGAGAACCCAACCTTGCCTAAATTCTGTCACCAAAATTAAACAATCATCAATCCTGAGAATCAGCCATCACAGGCAGTGATTTTAGCTGGTTTTAAAGTGCCACCTGTCCTGTCAAAAAAAAGTGCAGAGCTATCTCTCACCATCACCGCTTTATTCATTGCACTTGAGTTCTAGACAGTGAAATAAAGCAAGAAACAAGATTAAGGCTATCCAGATTGGAAGGAAAAAGCAAAGCTGCCTTTATTTTCAGACATAATGATTGCCTATGTAGAAAATTTCATGGATCTACAAAAAAGCTGTTAGAATTAATATGTGAGTTCAGCAAGGTTGTAGGACATGAGCTCAGAGAAGGCAGTGGCACCCCACTCCAGTACTCTTGCCTGGGAAATCCCATGGACGGAGGAGCCTGGTGGGCTGCAGTCCATGGGGTCGCTAAGAGTCGGACACGACCGAGCTACTTCACTTTCACTTTCATGCACTGGAGAAGGAAATGGCAACCCACTCCAGTGTTCTTGCTTGGAGAATTCCAGGGATGGGGGAGCCTGGTGGGCTGCCATCTGTGGGGTCACACAGAGTCGGACATGACTGAAGCGACTTAGCAGCAGCAGCAGCAGCAGCAGGACATGAGCTCAATACATGAAAATCAATTCTGTTTCCGTAAATTACCAAAACTCAGCAATTAAATGAAAAAGCAGCACCACTTACAGCACCAAATTATGAAACAGCAGTAAAGCTGGCAAAAGACCTCTATCTACACTAAGAACAAAAAATGTTGTTTAGAAAAATTGCTGCTGCTAAGTCACGTCAGTCATGTCCGACTCTGTGCGACCCCATAGACAGCAGCCCAGCAGGCTCCTCCGTCCCTGGGATTCTCCAGGCAAGAACACTGGAGTGGGGTGCCATTTCCTTCTCCAATGCAGGAAAGTGAAAAGTGAAAGGGAAGCCACTGAGTCGTGTCCAACTCTCAGTGACCCCATGGACTGCAGCCCACCAGGCTCCTCCATCCATGGGAGTTTCCAGGCAAGAGCACTGGGGTGGGTGCCACTGCCTTCTCCGTTAGAACAATTGAATAAAGCCTAAATAAACTTAGGATAGAAGGGAGAACAGCCTCGCCTGGCAGCAAAGTCTCGGTGTGTTCCCACTTGGAAGTCCTGGGAGCAGCTGCAGAGAGGAGTCCTGGTGCAACCCTGATTCTAAAATTGAAGCAGAAACTCAAAATAGCTGGGAAGGCCAAAGCAACTTCAGGAAAAAAAAAAAAAAGTTGGAGAGCCGATTCTATCAGATTTAAAGACTTATTATAAATTTCAGTAATCAGAGCAGTGTGACGGTGGCATCAAGATAGATATATCAGAGGAGAACAGAATATGATTCAAGAAATAGACACATATGTGGGTGATTAACTTTCCAGAAAGGTACAAAGGCATGTCTTTGAAGAAAGTATATTCTTTCTGATAAATGATGCTGGAACAATGGATGTCTTTAAGCAAAATAAGCATTGATTTGTGTCTTGTATCACATACAAAAACTTAAGCCAAAATGGGTTAGACCTAAAGATGAGACCTAAAACTCTAAATCTTCTAGCTGAAAATACAAGAGAAAACCTTTAAGAATCAGTTCAGTCACTCAGTCGTGTCCAGCGCTTTGCCACCCATGGACTACAGCATGCCAGACTTTCCTGTTTATCACTGACTTCTGGAGCTTGCTCAAACTCATCTCCATTGAGTCGGTGATGCCATCCAACCATCATCCTCTATTGTCCCCTTCTCCTCCTGCCCTCAATCTTTTCCAGCATCAGGGTCTTTTCAAATGAGTTAGTTCTTTCCATCAGGGGGCCAAAGTATTGGAATTTCAGCTTCAGCATCAGTCCTTCCAATGAATATTTAGGACTTATTTCCTTTAGGATGGACTGGTTGGATCTCCTTGCAGTCCAAGGGACTCTCAAGAGTCATCTCCAACACCTCATTTCAAAAGCATCAGTTCTTTGGTGCTCAGCTGTCTTTATAGTCCAACTCTCACATGCATACATGACTACTAGAAAAACCATAGCTTTGACTAGACAGACCTTTGTTGGCAAAGTAGTGTCTCTGCTTTTTAATATGCTGTCTAGGTTGGCCATAACTTTTCTTCCAAGGAGTAAGCGTCTTTTAATTTCATGGCTGCAGTTACCATCTTAAGTGATTTTGGAGCCCAGGAAAACAAAGTGTGTAACTGTTTCCACTGTTTCCCCATCTATTTGCCATGAAGTGATGGTACCGGATGCCATGATCTTCGTTTTTTGAATGCTGAGTTTTAAGCCAACTTTTTCCCTCTCCTCTTTCACTTTCATCAAGAGGCTGTTTAGTTCTTCTTCACTTTCTGCCATAAAGACAGTGTTATCTGAGTATCTTAGGTTATTGATATTTCTCCCGACAATCTTGATTCCAGCTTGTGCTTCTTCCAGCCCAGCGTTTCTCATGATGTACTCTGCATAGAAGTTAAATAAGCAGGGTGACAATATACAGCCTTGACGTACTCCTTTTCCTATTTGGAAGCAGTCTGTTGTTCCATGTCCAGTTCTAACTGTTGCTTCTTGACCTGCATCAGATTTCCCAGGAGGCAGGTCAGGTGGTCTGGTATTCCCATCTCTTTAAGCATTTTCCACAGTTTGTTCTGATCCACACAGTCAAAGGCTTTGGCGTAGTTAATAAAGCAGAAGTAGATGTTTTTCTGGAACTCTCTTGCCTTTTCAATGATCCAGCGGATGTTGGCAAGTTGATCTCTGGTTCCTCTGCCTTTTCTAAGTCCAGCTTGAATAGAGTAAAATCTAATCTTTAAGAATAAAGCAAAAAATAATTTTTTAAGATGCTATGCCAATCCATAAAGGAAAAAAAAATGGATGAATTAAACTTCTGAAAACAAAAACTTCTGTTCTTAAAAACACATGGTTAATGGAATGTAAAGGAAAACCACAGTCTGAGAGAGAAAATGTTTGTAAATCAAATAACTAAAAAAGGATATACCCTGAATGCATAAATAACTTAAAATCAATAATAAGGAAAACAAATCACAATGGGCTAAGGATTTGAACAGACTTTTCACCACAGAAGGTATAAGGGTGGCAGATAAGCACATGAGAAGATGCTTACCGTCTTAGGGAAATGCAGATTAAAACCACAAAGCAATACAGCTGTATACCTATTTGAATGTCTAAAATGACAAATACTAAATATTCCAAGTGTTGGCAGGAGTATGGGAGAAATGGAACTCTTCTACACTTTGGAAAGTAGTTTGGCAGTTTCTTAAAAAGTTAAATATATACTTCTAATGCGCTTCATCCAGTCCACTCCTATATATTTACCCAAGAATAATGAAAGCAAACTTCCATAGAAAAAATGTGTACATAAATGGTTATAGGAGCTTTATTTGTAGTAGCTCCAAATTGGAAACATCTCAGTGCCCTTCTGTAGGTTAATGCATAAACAATACAGAGGGTTAGCTATACTAATAAACGATTAATACGTGCAATATTGTGTGAATCTAAAGCCAGATCCCCCGCAGAGAAGGAGCTCCCACTCTATGTTCTATTGATTTGCGTCTGCATCTCCGCTCAGTGTGTGTGCTGCGCTCCCCAGTGACAAAATCCCCTCTGGACAGTGACACAGTTAAAGTGAATTTTCAGTTCCTGAACTGCTACACTCTTTCGGTGCCTCTGAGAAATTCTGCTGACATATTTAGTTTCACTGTTTATTTCCCAAATTCCCAATCTCACATTCCCAACAGTGGTCCTGAAAACACTCTACCTGGGACATCAAGTATGAGATTGACCAGGCAACACACTAGGTATATTTCCCGTACTGCTGGATGGATGAACCGGAGCTCCTGGGGCTGCCCTCCAGCATCCAGCGTTTCAGGATGGCTAAGCTGGATATGTGCTCTTGTGTGCTAAGTCGTTTCAGTCATGTCCATTTGCAACTCTGTGGACCATAGCCCGCCAGGCTCCTCTGACCATGGGGTTCTCCAGGCAAGAGTACCGGGTTACCCTGCCCTCCTCCAAGTTGGATATACTGTTGTCAACTTGAAAAGCACACCCAAGTATCCGGCTTTCCTTCCACCACTAAAGGTGCCTTCAATTCTTTCTATTGCCTCTCATCTTGTTAGTTCTATTCTTGGTTGAATGGCGACTATAGCTTCCTTGAGGTCAAACAGAGCTCCTCCAAAGTCAGCCCTGGGGGGAGGATCAGAGGACACCCGTCCATGCCCTGATCACTGAGATTCACCTTTGCCTCTGGGCTTCCTCGAGAGGACTCCATGTCCCTGCAACAGAAGCTTAAGTGAAGACAGATGCCCCTTCACAAAGCTGAGGCAAGACCAGGCCATTTATACCAGGCTTTGCTGGTGTGGGAGATGATGAAGGGAATACAAATTTGCAGAGCACCGTGGAGCTGGGTGGTCTGGCTTCCCAGTTCTGCATGCGAGCTTCTGCTTCCTTGTGGATGGTGGGCCCTGTCTCTGCTCTCCAGCCCGGAGCCTGCATGCAGTCGTTAACCCTCTCAAGTCTGGAATGCAGTGAGCTCAGTGAGGGGCAGGGGTCCCTTCTCCGTCTGTCTGAGGAGAGAGAGGAAGTTCCTATTTCCTTTCTGATAAACTCTTTCTCCCAATTATTGACGTCAAGACTGCCAGCCACCAGCACCCACTTGAGGGGAAATCTCATATCTATCAGACCTCCTCTTAATAGCCAATTAGAACTTAATACAAAAGGCTCAACATTCACTACCTTAACAGTGACAGCCACAGATCCAGGGCCATGCCACTCAGACAGAAGGGTAACAAGGAGTGGCTGGGTGAGAACAATACATACGCAACCCAACCGGCAAGTCTCACACTCATCAGCCCCAGAGGACAAGGGCGGGCCATGTGCGCTCTGTCCCCCACACTGGATTCCTTTGCGATGGCACATCCCCCCTCCTGTTCCCCCTTTGCGGCATGAGTTGTGGTGTTGCCCTGGGACTCCTCTCCACAGACATTCCCAGGAATTCCAAGTGGCAGCATACCCTTGATTTTGGTGTCAGGCCAAGCTGCCCTCACAGCTTATCTGCTGTGGGTGCTGGGAACTCATACTTGTCTGTGGAGGGAATTTATCCCAACTCTCCAGCAGCCGTTGTGATATAAACTACTGCACAACTCTGCTGTGTCCAGAAAAAATACAGCAAAGACCCTCTGCCTTCTCCCTAAGGACCCTCAGGCTTTCCCATGTCACTGGAGGTGCAGGCTGGTGTTTATCGATGCCATCTGACTCTTGGGTCACTTTGGATCCATCATTAAGTGGTGTCTCAAAGGCAATATGTCTGAACTCTGAAAGGTTATCCTTCCTGCATTTGTTTTAGCCAAAAGACAGTTTTTCCCTCTGGCATATGCATACTGCCAATGTGCTGTGTCAAGATGGGACCCACAGAAAGCTGCATGTATGACACTGCCCTCAGTGTACTGGTTTGTAAGGTAATTTCCTTTATTTGTTCAGCAGCCTGACCTTCGGTGGGCATCTTCATGGACCAATTGCATTTTTATATTGTTAACCTCAGTAAAGGGAGAAAAGGGCTCATTTCCCCAGGTTTCTCTTCCCCAAATCCCTCTGTGCCTTTCTAAATTTCTGGAAATATATAGATCTTGGGGAAAGGATCATAATCATTTTCTCTGGCAAACGCACACAAGCTTTGAACTGCAAGTGTGACTAAAACACACTGTTTGGAATTGGACATCCTGTTTAGGCTAGATCCTCAGCTTCCCCAACGACTAAGGAGAGTGGGTTCCTGGACTCCCAACTGAGGTATGAGAGGTGGCAAGAATACACAGAAGAACTATACAACAAAGAGCTTCATGACCCAGATAACGACGATGCTGTGATCACTCACCTAGAGCCAGACATCCTGGAATGTGAAGTCAAGTGGGCCTTAGGAAGCATCACTATGAACAAGGCTAGTGGAGGTGATGGAATTTCAGTTGACCTATTTCAAATCCTAAAAGATGATGCTGTGAAAGTGGTGCATTCAATATGCCAGCAAATTTGGAAAACTCAGCAGTGCCCACAAGACTGGAAAAGATCAGTTTTCATTCCAATCCCAAAGAAAGGCAATGCCAAAGAATGCTCAAACTACCACACGATTGCACTCATCTCACATGCTAGCCAAGTAATGCTCAGAATTCTCCAAGTGAGGCTTCAATAGTACGTGAACTGTGAACTTCCAGATGTTCAAGCTGGATTTAGAAAAGCAGAGGGATCAGAGATCAAACTGCCAACGCTGTTGGGTCATCCAGAAAGCAAGAGAATTCCAGAAAACCATCTACTTCTGCTTTATTGATTACGCCAAAGCCTTTTAACTGTGTTCAGTTCAGTTCAGTCACTCAGTCGTGTCCGACTCTTTGCGACCCCATGAACAGCAGCATGCCAGGCCTCCCTGTCCATCACCAACTCCCGGAGTCCACCCAAACCCAGGTCCATTGAGTCGGTGATGCCATCTAACCATCTCATCCTCTGTCGTCCCCTTCCCCTCCTGCCCTCAACCCCTCCCAGCATCAGGGTCTTTTCCAGTGAGTCAGTTCTCTGCATCAGGTGGCCAAAGTATTGGAGTTTCAGCCTCAGCATCAGTCCTTCCAATGAACACCCAGGACTGATCTCCTTTAGGATGGACTGGTTGGATCTCCTTGCAGTCCAAGGGACTCTCAAGAGTCTTCTCCAACACACAGTTCAAAAGCATCAATTCTTCTGCACTCAGCTTTCTTCACAGTCCAACTCTCACATCCATACATGACCACTGGAAAACCATAGCCTTGACTAGACAGACCTTTACTGTGTGGGTCACAACAAACTGTGGAAAATGCTTAAAGAGATGGGAATACTAGACCACCTGACCTGTGTCCTAAGAAATCTGTATACAGGTCAAGAAGCAACAGTTAAAACAGACATGGAACAATAGACTGGTTCCAAATTGGGAAAAAAGTACATCCAGTCTGTATATTGTCACCCTGCTTATTTGACTTATCTGCAGAATACATCGTGAGAAACGCTGGGCTGGATGAAGTACCAGCTGACATCAAGACTGATGGCAGAAATAACAATAACCTCAGATACATAGATGAAACCACCCTTATGGCAGAAAGTGAAGAAGAACTAAAGAGCTTCTTGATGAAAATGAAAGAGGAGAGTGAAAAAGCTGACTTAAAACTCAGTATTCAAAAAAACAAAGATCATGGCATCTGATCCCATCACTTCATGGCAAATAGATGGGGAAACAATGGAAACAGTGGGAGCCTTTATTTTTGGGGGGCTCCAAAATCACTGCAGATGGTGACTGCAGCCATGAAATTAAAAGATCCTTGCTCCTTGGCAGAAAAGCTATGACCAGCCTAGACAGCAGATTAAAAAGCAGAGACATTACTTTGCCAACAAAAGTCCATCTAGTCAAAGCTATGGTTTTTCCAGTAAGTCACATTTGGATGTTAGAGTGGACTGTAAAGAACGCTGAGCGCAGAACAATTGATGCTTCTGAACTGTGGTATAGCAGAAGACTCTTGAGAGTCCCTCGGACTGCAAGGAGATCCAACCAGCCCACCCTAAAGGAGATCAGTCCTAAATATTCACTGGAAGGACTGATGCTGAAGCTGAAACTCCAATACTTTTGGCCACCTGTTGCGAAGAACTGACTCTTTGGAAAAGACCCTGAAGTTTGGAAAGGTTGAACGCAGGAGGAGAAGGGGGCGACAGAGGATGAGATGGTTGGATGGCATCACCGACTCGATGGACATGAGTTTGAGCAAGCTCCCGGAGCTGGTGATGGGCAGGGAGTCTGGAGTGCTGCAGTGCACGGGGTTGAAACAAGTCAGAGGGCTGAGCTGCGGAGCGGACCTGACCCGCACAGCAAACAGTGCTCCGCAGGTGGCGCTAGTGGTGAAGAATGTACCTGCCAGCGCGGAAGCCGTAGGGACGCAGGTTCTACCCCTGGGTCGGGAAGATCCCCTAGAGAACGGCGTGGCGATCCTCTGCAGTATTCTTGCCTGGAGAATCCCTGGGACAAAGGGGCCTCAGTGTCTCGAAGAGTCGGGCTCGAGCGAAACCTCTGAGGACACGTGCTGCACAGTGCAGGGGCTGGGAGGTCAAGCCCCAGCAGCCCGCTTTAAGAGCAGAGCTTTCTGGGAGCATAGCAGTCAGTCGCCTCGTCCAAGGAAGAGGCTAAAGATTGAAAAGGCCAGGTACTGGTAAATGAGGGAAGCCTTTGGGAGGAGAAGACGGTTGTCCCCATATCCCTGAGGTGAGGGTAGACACGGCCTCTGTTCTCTGCTTGCTTGTAGAGTCTGACGTTTGGTGATATTTATCTCCTCTCCTATGCGTGCCTGATCAAGCCCTACAGTCACAGTGGAGACGGATCCAAAGCGGAGTAACTGACCGAGAAGCTCTGCGTGTGCGGAGGGAGGAAATCCCTGTCCCCGCAGTGGCCGGCCCTTCCCCCACCGTCAGAAGCACGTGCGGCGCCAGGGTGCGGCCTTGCTCGCACGGAGAGGGTCTGTCCATCGCCGTCCGGGAATGAGTCCACGCGACTGTCCTGATTCCCACCGCGAGCCACAGGGTCACTCGGCGCCTCCGGTGGTGACGGTGCTTCCTTGAGCCAGAGTCGTCCTTTCTCTCAGGCACAGTCTCACTCTTGTTTAAGCTTCTGCTCGCCTCGGCGTGTCTGCATCGATGCCATTGTGCTTCAAAGTTCACTTTCAGCCGTTTTCAGTCCCCTCTGAGCTGCCGTACATTCTAAGTGTGAGCTGCTAATAAAGAGCAGAAGCAAAACCAAAATCTTAATGAAAGCCTTTCCACATCATCAGATCTTTGAGCATTAGGGAAATACAAATGAGATTTCAGACTAGCCACGTGTAATATCTGAAGACTTCAAAACCTTTTGAAAATAAATCATTGTCTCTTCCCACCCCGCTCCCCCCACATTCAAGCTGAATTGAGAGCGTAATGGACAGAGGCATTTCCAGAGTGGTCACAGGTCCTCTCCGGGGACATATGGACAGTGGGTTGGAAAACGTTTCTTTGAAACGATTTTTCATGAGCGTTTGAATTCCAGCTGGTAGACTGCACATGGGGTTAAAATAAGCATTCTAGCTTAAAAACAACAAAACGAGCCGGGACTGAGTTTCGCCCTGGGCGAAAGAGGAGGCCTTGTTCTGCGGTGGCAGCAGCTGCAAACACACACCCGGGTAGGAGTCGGAGTGACCAGGGACTTTCTCAGAGAAAAAGTCTGCATTTGACCAGAGAGAAAACACACTCATATGCTTATGCATGCTTCTCTCTTCCCCACATTCCTCAGCCGTCTCACCTCCCACTGAGCAAACCTTGCAAGGCGAGGGCAGGTAAAATGTCAAAGAGAATTGGCACTGTGGAGCCCAGCATGTAGGGAAAATGGACTTTTCAGACTCCCTTCCTCTGTGCAAAGCGGGGGACCTGTGTTGGGCTGAATTTGGTCTCCCCATTCCTAACTTAAAGTCCTATTCCTGTACCCCAGAATTTGATTGTATTTGGAGATAGGACCTTTGAAGAGGCAATTAAAGTGAAATGAGCCCATCAGAAGGGGCCCCAATCCTTATAAGAAGAGGATGAGCCACTTGAGATGCCCAGGCACAGAGAAGAGGTCAGGAGAGGCCAGGGCGAAAGGATGCTCTCTACATGCCAGGGAGATGGCAAATGGGAAAAGTCAGACTTGCTGACACCTTGATCTCGGATTTTAGGCCAACAGAACTGTGAGAACTGAGTGTCTGTGTACTTTGTTAGAGCAGCCCTGGAAGAATGTATGTAGATAGAACTACCGTTACTTGACCCATTAAGCCTGGAGAACGCGAAAGAAAAGAGTCAAAACCTTTCTCACAAAGACAAGGTATGAAGAAAAGATTCTTTGCCACAACAGTCGATGCCAAAGCAAAGGGGTGATGACAGTCGCAGAAAAACAGGGACTAAGAAAGTTTCCCCTTAGGAAGTCACCAAGAAGCATTAAGATGACCACTGAAAGACGAGGATAATAAGGTGAAAATTGAACCTGAGGTAGGAGTTAGTTGCCAGGAATAACTGACTACAAAATGGTGGCAAACATATCAGAAAATAAAAAGGAGCATTGAAAAATAACAAAAAAGACAAAATTTGGAAGCCTTACAAATAAAGTGCAAATAAAATACTGAAAACCAGTATCATGGTAGGTGGAGACATAGAAATCAGAAATGACCCCATGGTCTGCAGCTTCAGCCCTTCCAATGAACACCCGGGACTGATCTCCTTTAGGATGGACTGGTTGGATCTCCTTGCAGTCCAAGGGACTCTCAAGAGTCTTCTCCAACACCACACTTCAAAAGCATCAATTCTTCTGTGCTCAACTTTATAGTCCAACTCTCTCATCCATATGTGACCACTGGAAAAACCATAGCCTTGACTAGATGGAGCTTTATTGGCAAAGTAATATCTCTGCTTTTCAATATGCTATCTAGGTTGGTCATAACTTTCCTTCCAAGGAGTAGGCATCTTTTAATTTCATGGCTACAGTCACCATCTGCAGTGATTTTGGAGCCCCCCAAAAATAAAGTCAGCCACTGTTGCCACTGTTTCCCCATCAATTTGCCATGAAGTGATGGGACCAGATACCATGATCTTAGTTTTCTGAATCTTGGGTTTTAAGCCAACTTTTTCACTCTCCTCTTTCACTTTCACCAAGAGGCTTTTTAGTTCCTCTTCACTTTCTGCCATAGGGTGGTGTCACCTACATATCTGAGGTTATTGATATTTCTCCCGGCAATCTTGATTCCAGCTTGTGCTTCATCCAGCCCGGTGTTTCTCATGATGTCCTCTGCATACAAGTTAAATAAGCAGGGTGACAATATACAGCCTTGATGCACTCTTTTCCCTAATTGGAACCAGTCTGTTGTTCCATGTCCAGTTCTAACTGTTGCTTCCTGATCTGCATATGGGTTTCTCAAGAGGCAGGTCAGGTGGTCTGGTATTTCCATCTCTTTCAGAATAGTCTACAGTTTGTTGTGATCCACACAGTCAAAGGCTTTGGCATAGTCAATAAAGCAGAAACAGATGTTTTCTGGAACTCTCTTGCTTTTTTGATGATCTAGCGGATGTTGGCAATTTGATCTCTGGTGCCTCTGCCTTTTCTAAATCCAGCTTGAACACCTGGAAGTTCACAGCTCATGTATTGCCGAAACCTGGCTTGGAGAATTTTGAGCATTACTTTGCTAGTGTGTGAGATGAGTGCAATTGTGCGATAGTTTGTGTTTCAATATCCTTGCATTATTCAGAATGTAGGCAAAAACAAACCTGAATATTCATCAGAAGAACTGATGCTGAAGCTGAAGCTCCAATACTTTGGCCACCTGATGTGAAGAGCGGACTCACTGGGAAAAACACTAATGCTGGGAAACATTGAAAGCAAAAGGAGAAGGCGCAACAGAGGGTGAGATGATTAGATACCATCACCGACTCAGTGGACATGAACTTGAGCCAGCTCTAGGAGATGGTGAAGCACAGGGGAGCCTGGCGTGCTGCAGTTCACAGGGTCGCAAAGAGCTGGGCATGGCTCAGCAACTGAGCAGCAACAATAATGCAAAACCAGTGATTACTTTTATATTTACTAACTTAAAGAGGACCCGTGCGGAATAAGGCAAAGAGGGCATGAGGGTGGGGTGTGTGTGTGGAGTGTGCATCTGTGGAATAAATAGCTGCTTTGGCCTGACTAGGTGGAGGGCACCCTGAAATGGCGGGGAACGTTGCTGGAGACGGTCTTGGAGCCTGTGCGTGTCAGGTCCAAGTGGCAGACTCCAGGAATGCAGGGGCTTCCCTCATATCTCTTCCATAAAGAATCTGCCTGCAATGCAGGAGACCTGGGTTTGATCCTTGGGTCAGGAAGATCCCCTGGAGAAGGAAATGGCTACCCATTCCAGTATTCTTGCCTGGGAGACCCCAAGGACAAAGAAGCCTGGTGAGCTACAGGCCATAGGATCCCAAAGAGTCGAGCATGACTGAGCAACTAACTCCATATGCAGAGCCGCCGCACGGGCTGGTACACTGTGGAGGCTCAACCAAAAGACCACTGCCAGGCTTGATAGGCTTTGCCAGGTCCCAGTGTAGGTGCCAGCATCTTGAGTGGAGCTCAGTGGTCTTCAGTGCAATGGTGTATGTATCTAGAGTGCTCAGGATAGCCTAGAGGTCTGCATTGCCCCCATGCAAGGAGAAACATTAGCCCTGGATGACATTTAATATCTGGGTGCTTCAGTAAAAGATATAGGGTCACAAATGCCTGAAAGGGAGCCTCTAGCATGCGGGATCACAGCTGCTTATTCAATCATTTTCTTGCTTCCAGCAATCAAGATTTAGCTGTTTTTTGCACCTGCTTAATATTGAAAAGCAGAGACATTACTTTGCCAACAAAGGTCCATCTAGTCAAGGCTATGGTTTTTCCAGTGGTCATGTATGAATGTGAGAGTTGGACTGTGAAGAAGGCTGAGTGTCAAAGAATTGATGCTTTTGAACTGTGGTGTTGGAGAAGACTCTTGAGAGTCCCTTGGACTGCAAGGAGATCCAACCAGTCCATCCTAAAAAAGATCAGTCCTAAATATTCACTGGAAGGACTGATGCTGAAGCTGAAACTCCAGTACTTTGGCCACCTCATGTGAAGAGTTGACTCATTGGAAAAGACTCTGATGCTGGGAGGGATTGGGGGCAGGAGAAGGGCATGACAGAGGCTGAGATGGCTGGATGGCATCTCCGACTTGATGGACATGAGTTTGAGTGAATTCCAGGAGTTGGTGATAGACAGGGAGGCCTGGCGTGCTGCGATTTATGGGGTTGCGAAGGATTGGACATGACTGAGCGACTGAACTGAACTGAAGGATCTATAGATTAGATGGTTAAACTTGGGGTCCTGGAGGGAGCCAGGTCATCTGGGTTTAGGGTACAGCTTTTATTAGACTGAACTATTGTGCCAGCATGCAACCCCCAAGTTCCAGGCCTGCTTTAGGTAGCAGAGAGGAGTATAGTGGCTCCAATCTGAGAAAACAGCTCAATTCAGAAATTGAGGATGTGATTCCAAAGCTTTGATCTTCATTAGAACTCACGGTTCCTGCTGGGTTTCAATGTAGGGGCTACTTCTTTCAGGGAGACACTGTGATCAACTTCTGGCCTTTCTCTCCCACTTCCTTGGTGCTATTTTGGAGCAGGGAGAGAGAAGGACAAAGGAGAGATCGGGGGGAGGCAGCTGCCCCATACCAAGGGCCTTTGTTCTCTCTGAGTCTAAAAGGTGGAAAAAGAGATTTTTCTTTTGGTGGCATCATGAGAGCCCCTCAGGGAGTCCTGGCTAGAAAAACCCCCTTCTGATCAGGACAGATGCTTCTTCATTCCAGGTATTGCCAGGACCTCCCTCCTTTGCCCCTAGGATTCGGGAGATTCTTGGTGGCTCTCTGCACAGAACCTTACTCCTACCACTATTTCTCCTGGGTGACTCATGTCTGGTCTGCAGGAAGCATCATGGCTTCTGGCCCTAGAAATCCATGGGAGTGGACTGGCCCTTCCCTAGCTGCGTCCGTCTTGCATGCCTCTTGCCTCTGCTCCGGGAAGCACTTCAGGGCTGGAGGGAAGGAGCAGTGCCGCCTGCAGGGAGTGGGTCCCTCGGCTCTCTGCAGAGATACGTACCCTCTCCCCTCTCCAGTCTCCGAGTCCTGTGAGCCTTGCTCAGGCTCGCTGGTTCAGGTTCAGAATAGAGCCAATTCCCAGAAATTTCTTTTGTTAATTCTGGTGGTGGTGTTTGGTTTCATCTCATACCCACTGTTAACATCAATACAGCTGTCTTTGAATTGGGGTAACAGTTTCCTTTTTTTTTATTAGACTGATAGGAACATCCAATCAGAAAAGCTGGTCTCATGTTTATGCAGCTTACCTTAGTTATCCATTCTAAGAGAATTCTGGCCTTTATACCTTGAGGTTTTTGCCTTAGAAATTGCAATAGAAAAGCAAAGCTCAGATTTTGAGGAAAAAACCCATCATTTGGAAGCCTGGCTTTTGAAAGAAAGTTCTAAATAATTCTCCTGCAAGACTCAGACATTCCAAGTCCTGTCACAGCTTCAACGTGCTTTTTCTGTTTGGTCAGTCTGAGTTAAATTACTCTGAGCATTTTTGAGTCATGAACAAGAAAAAAATAAACTTTTTGAACTTGAAAAATAAATGAAAGCCATTCTTTTTGGCGGCAGATAACTCCAGAAGATGTGACCTTTCAGAGTTCACACTGCCCAAGCGGATTGTTTCCTTGGAGGAATAAGGGCTGCAGGAGTTCAGTCAAGTAGTGTCAAAGAGAAAATGTTAAGTGATGGAGGAAAAAAAAATATTTGCAAGACAAGTAAACTTTGGAGCCAATTCTTCTCCTCGATTTCCTGTAACTCCGTTTATGCTAGAGTTTCAATGTTGTTCAGAATGTTTTATGTCATTTCAATAACCAAAGTGGTTTGTCTGAATAAATAAAATGATCTGATTTAGAAAAAGCAATTATTATGGTGGCTAGAAAAATAAGTTTCTTTAGAAAATGGGATAATTTTATAGCCTCTGGGTAAGACAGATTTGCATTGCATATTATGCAAACAAATCCAAATGGCATTTATTCCCTTGGTAGATTCCTTTGGTAATCAACCTACCAGGTTCTGAAAATGGACCGTTATGCAAATTTATAAAATACAACTACAGATTTTCACTTTGGGATGTTTATATTTTTTTTCTCCCTTGGAAATAAGATCCTTAAATGAAAATCAGAGTGGCAGTGCTCCATGGAGACTAGACCATAAATGCTTTGCTAAGCAAAAGAAAATCAAAAAGTTGAGCTGCTCAGAAATATTAGTTCAATTTTGTGGCTGAGATGCTGTGGATTCTCTCAAGGACTATAATCTACTGGTCTGTTAATCCATGGATGCTGCTGCTTTTATCGCTCCTTCTTGACTTAGTGGTGAGCGCAGGCGATTCCGTGAGGAGAAAGGGCTGGTTCCCTGCCCCTGACAGCCTAGGCGCTCCCTGCTCACTGGGAGAGACAGAGCAGCGCAGCAGCTGCTGCAGCACGGAGGGGGAGCATGCTACGGCCTGCAGAGGGCATGTGAACAGCCGAGATTCTAGAGGCATCTTGAAGCTTGTGAAACACTTTCACATTCTGCAAATATATATGGAGTGCCTGCTATACGTGAATCACTTCAACGTCCATCATTCCATTTCAACTGTGCTTCTCACAATCTTATAAAGTGAAACTTTACAAGGATCAAGGCACAGAATGGCGTAGTGATATTCTTGTCTTTACTGACATCGCGTATGAGAAATCCACATTGCCCAGAGGCTCAGAGCAAGAGGTCAAATGTCAAGCAGAGATTTTCAGGAGACATCAAGAGAAACAGTGCGAAAAAAAGAGAGAGAGAGAAAGACAGAGAAAAGAAAACAACTTGGAAACAAACAAAGCAAGCCCAGCACATAGCATAGAACCCATGGGCCCAACAAAGGATTTCGCAACTTAAAGGGAGCACAAAGCAAAGCAGAGCATCTTGAGAAACTGCTACGTTTCTGAGGCTGAACCGCAGCTAGAGTGCAGGGAACGACTCCCTCCGTCCCCTTTAGGGATGCAGCTCGGGAACAGCAGGCACAAGGGCCAGGTGAGAAGACTCCTGGCTCCACTACCAGGGGATCGCAGGGTCCCTCCAGGAAAGACCTCCGAACCTTCTGCTTCTGGAAATCCCTTCTACCTGAATGACTCCCGAATTAGAGCAGAGGAACCAGATTTCCCCAATCCCCGTTTCTGTCTGTTCAGAAAAGGACTGCTTCATTCTGTGGGTAATTAGGCAACCCTCCAGTCTCACTCGTGCTTCCCTAAGGGATTGGAAGTGATTTTTCTGATGGGTCAATGAGCATGCTTAGCTTAGTTGCTCTTCTAAACTCTGTTTTGGAACTACTTGCCCACAGGATTTAAGGTTAACCAGCCTCCTCCCTGAGCCCCCTCAGGTCTTTACTTTAATCCACATTCTCTGTGAGTGTTGGCCACCTTATCCCAAACTCTACCTCCTCCAGCTCTGCATACGCCCTGCCCTCCTCCGCTGCTCCAGTTTCCCCCTAGTCCACACTACTCTCCAACGGACCGCACGTATCTCTGACTTACTCATCTTCATCGTCTCATTCCCCCAGTGGTGTTCTGGTAAACGTTTAATAACTGGCTCTGCGGGGCAGGGTGGGGTGGGGTGGGGACCCTGCTGCGCAGTGTTTGCAAGGGGGTAAATACTCTCACTACAGCCAAGTGCAAGGGTGGTTGTATTTAATAATCGACTTGCAAATTCCTGAATATTTCACAATTTGCTCGTGTGAACTGGTTTGAGCCAGCTCCAGCTCCCCACGCTGGGAAATTCCACGAAGCTGCACCACTAGGGCAGGAGCTCATGTATGCTTCGCAAACTGCTGAGACCTCAGCATTCCAGACAGTACTTGGCCCAGAGAAGATGGTGCATGAGCAACTGTTAAGTGAATGAGTGGGCATATGCATCTATTCTATACTTGAGATCGTTGTACATAAAGAACAGTGAATTCTGTTAATTTTACATAAACTCATAATCAGAACTTTGCCCATACTATTACATGGTATCCTTGTATTGTGACGATGCGATGATGCTCAACATTAGGGTATAATTGTCGCACTGCTACTTAATATTTAGGCAAATTCTATCAGAATAAAAACACTGTTATAATATCTTTGAACATAACTTTATTCATTTTAACTAATTCAAATGTAGTGATGTTTAAGGTTAATAAAATTATGCCAAAAGTGGCACAGGAAAAAAATTATGAGCATTTCAAATGATATTTGGAAATTTAAATGATATAAAAATGTTTTGCCAAATTAATCTGATATTAGAATATACTTTTAGGAAATAAGATATGGACCAGTGGAACAAACAAGGGATCTGAAACATTGACTCTGTTTAGATACAAATTTAATAAATAAATGCCTCTCACAAACAATGCAGAATATTTAAAAAATGAGTCGAGAGTAATTGGTAATATATGGAGAAAGGTAATCTCAATTCATACTTCATATTAAACAACAAAAATAAAGTCATTCTGGATACGGTAATTAAAAAATAAAATTAAAAATATATTTTATTCTCAGAGTGAGAAAAGAGAATTTTCTAACAAGGCAATAGAAAAAGTATTTAAAATTTCAATAAATTTGATAATATAAGGAATTCAAAAAATTCTGTTCCACAAACACTAACAAATTTCAAACCAGAAAAAAAGGACTGTGATAGCTATAGCAAAAATCAGTTAAATTTTTATTCAAATCTGTAAAAACTCTGATAAGTCATAAAGAGATGAAAGGTTAAAGACTATAGCAAGAAGTCTGATTTAAAATAAAGGACAAATGGTAGACACACATTAGGAAAAATACTATTTAGCCTAACCTACTTATTAATTAAACCAATGCAAAGTAAAATTTTATTAGAAGAGATTGTATGCTTAGCTCGTGTCTCTTCATTTAATACTGTACCTGAATTGGTTCCACTTTAATTCTCCTAAGCTTTTGTTTAACCAAATATGGATTGAGCTAAATGTAGGTCTCAATTTGTCCACCCCTCATTCAGTCATGGAAATGCCAAAGGAAATATCAGCAGCTTGCCAAGGTAACCAACAGGGCCTAGAGCTGCCGTGTGATTGTACTGTCCTAAGAGATAATAGAATAACATTTTCTTGTTCTTCCTAAAGAAAGCCCCAAAGAGTCCATAAGCCAGAAAAGAATATATTTCCAACTTAAGTGCGTAGCCTTGAGATCGCTTCACTTTTGTCCCTGTATGAAGCGTAAACACAGGTGTTTGTGCATCTATAACTTCGTGTGCATTGTGACCCAACGGTGCGATTTTGCTATGAAAACAGTTGTCAAGAATGTGTCCAAATTCAGTAATGGCGCTAAGTCATTCACTCATAGGCTGTTGGGTGGTAGAGGAGATGGCAAATTTTATCTGATTCTAACTTTATGGAGGGCCTGTCTGCCTACCTACTAGGCTAAGCATCCAGGGTCTTTCCTTGGGAATTCCGTTTCCATACCGTCCCCATGGTCTTCACGAAGGTCTGGTTGCCGCGACCGTGCAAGCCGCGGGTGCGGCTGCAGTGCTCAGCGCCGCGGGGGCGCCGCTGGTGGCCCTGCCCGCCTTCTGTCACTGCAATGCCACGGCCAGGAGCCTCCTCCCTGCGCTGTCTGCCCCGACTCTAGCTCTGCGCCCGCGGTGGCTTGGACCCAATCCACGCATTCCAGGCTCCTCCAAAAGCACTTGGTAGGTCTTTGAGGACATAGACGGAGGGAATGTGCATGACGTAACCCTAGGCCAGTGATGAGGCGGGCCGTGTCTGGGGCACTCTGGTATAGTCAAAGAAAGGATGTTTGGGTGTGGATCGTGTAACCCGTCCGCACTGCACGGTGCAGCGTGTCTGACTTCACAGGGAGGCCTTAGCGTCAGGGAGCCCTGGGCAGGGGCCCCTGCTCACCCATCTGTTCGGTTCTGAGTCTTCACAGTTAGCACATCTCCCCCATGACTGCCTGCATGCTCCCAAGGTCAAATGGGAGGGTCACATGGGAGGGCCCCCAAGGCCCAGGGACACCTCTGATGAGAGTCAGAGGCAGGTCCCAGCCCAGCCTCCTGGGTCCTCGTCCCCTCCTTGCCGCCACTGCCTGGTGTGCCCTCCCTGGTGTGCCCTCCCTGGTGTGCCCTCCCTGGTGTGCCCTGGGGCTCCCGGGTGGCGGTTTCTCTTCCCAGCCCCAGGACCCACAGTGCAGAGGGCAGTAAAGCACTCTCAGGAGCTGATTCAGCAAAGGCCCTGATGAAAGCGCGGCCTTCAGTGGCCTCCCTGCTCAGATTCTATTGTGAGTCCTTTGTTGTTGTTGTTTAATCGCTAAGTCGTGTCCAACTCCTTGCCACCCTGTGGACTGTAGCCCCC
Source organism: Capricornis sumatraensis (assembly GCF_032405125.1). Classification (NCBI taxonomy): domain Eukaryota; kingdom Metazoa; phylum Chordata; class Mammalia; order Artiodactyla; family Bovidae; genus Capricornis; species Capricornis sumatraensis. The sequence continues at coordinate 605,339 of NC_091078.1, forward strand.
AGGCCCCACTGTCCATGGAATTCTCCAGGCAAGAATACTGCTGTGGGTTGCCATTTCCCTCTTTAAGGGATTTTCCTGACCCAGGGATCAAACCTGCGTCTCTTGCATTGACAGGCTGATTTTTTTCACCACCAAGTCATCTCGGAAACCCATTTCGAGTCCTTATTTGGGCTGAATAACAGGAGTCTCCACTCCAGTATTCTTGCCTGGAAGATTCCATGGACAGAGGAGCCTGGTAGGCTACAGCCCATGAGGTCGCAAAGCGTCGGACGGGGCGACCATCGCTCGCTACCTGTCTTGCCGGTGCCCGTGGCCCAGCTCTCCTTGGGGCCTGGACGGCTGCTGCTTCCCGTTGTCTTTCTTGCCGAGGGAGCCGGTGACCCTTCCGTGGGCCACTGTGTGCTTGGCGGGCTGCCACGCATTCCCTCTGCACAGGCCTGTGCCACATCCCCGCTTTCCTGGAATTCAAGGCACAAGAATAAAACCGACTCCTTATTCACTCCCCAATTATTTCCAGCTCCATTTTTCAGGCTCCCCGATGGCATTGTTTTCCCAGGAACTATGAAGCAATGAAACTATTAAAGAATTTGAACGCTATGCATGGACTGTTTATCAAGAAAACAATCATAGAAAAAAGATCCTGCAAATTTGCCCGGTGAAAACTCCAGTGCAGGGAGGGGGAGAGAGAAATGGCCACAGGGAGGGCCAGGTTTTCTCCAGAAATGCTGCCCACCTGGACCAAGGCCGGGGGTGAAGCTCCCAGAGACACACATGCAGTGTGATACCAGCTGGCTCCTGCTGTCTTTGTAGGCCTCTCCAAGAACTAGAAAGCTTCAGATTTCTCTTTAGATAATTTAGGAAGCACACCCACTCCCTTGGGGGAAAGATTTTCAAACAACAGCTTAACTTTCGTTGATGGATTTTTGGATATTAAGGACGTTAGTTCAGCCTGGTTTAATTTGTGGGCTTGGTTGAGAAGAACACCGATAGAGGCCCAGCTTGGTTCAGTTTAGGGACCTGGGCTGAGCGGTGCCTGGGCTCCAGTATTTCCTCCATGCCCTCCGTGGCCTTTTGTCAGCTAATTATAGAACCTGGGAGGTCTTCTCAGGTATTTCCCTGCCTGCCATCTTCGCCTGGCATTTGTTCCTGTCAGCATCTCTCTCAAAGCTTAAACATGGTGGGAAATAGGATCGTGCATCTGGGGGCCTCCGCTCCAGGGATATCTCCCCTGTGAGTCACCCACAGAGAACAGGGTGAGCCCGAGGATCACTCTGGGTCACACCATTGCACCAGAGCTTGCCAATTCCACCCTGGGGTTTAATGCTGTGATACTCAGAGCTCCAGGGGTGGCTGCCCTGACCGCTTGGAGTTCACAGGCTGCTGAGAATGGGTGGGCTTTTCTCCCCCAGATCATCCACCTGTGTTAGGCCATTAGTGATGCTGCCCTTGATCCCCAGCTCAGAGGCCACAGCAGAGAAAAGGTGTGCAGTGGTGGGATCTTTTACCACCTCAGCTGGTAGAAATCAAAGGACTCCTCCAAGGCAGAAAAGAGAAAGGAGAGGGCAGATTCAGGAATGCAATTAGGAGGCTTCTGGTCATACCCACCATCTGCTGTCAAGTCCCATCCAGACCACAAGCAGCTGGGTGGGCGATGGTGGGGCCCAGAGACTAGAAATACACATTTCCTCTGTGAATCTTCTCAGTCCTGGGGCTTCAGGAACTAAAATGCCCAGTCTCCCATCAGAGGCGCGTCCAGATGGTCTGTGTGTTGCTCCCAGGCCCTCAGGCTGGGAGAGTAAAAGCCTGGGCTTGGACCGTCTCTGAGCTTTCTAATTGAGCCACCGACTGATATGCCACAGCCTTTTTCCTTTTAACCAGCTTGACCTTCTAACATGAATGAGGAAATGCCTATTTGCTTAAGCTTGTATTTTCCATAGTTATGTAGCAAAATCCCATTTTTATAAGCATAGTTTAGCTCACAGCATAATGAGGCACCATTCAGCCATCCAAAAAAGCCATCCAGGCTTCCTTCCAGTGTGAGGGGAGCATTCTAGAAGGTCGACACCCTGGAGTGGGAGGCACTGTTTCCAGCCTTCACAGAATAGAGCTGGGGTTAGCAGGGTAGGTTCACACAGCATAAATGGACTTTGAGGATGTTGTGCTTAGTGAAACAGCTCAGTTCAGTCACTCAGTCATGTCCGACTCTTTGCGACCCCATGAACTGCAGCACGCCAGGCCTCCCTGTCCATCACCAACTGCCATAGTCCATCCAAACCCATGTCCATTGACTTGTTGATGCCATCCAACAATCTCATCCTCTGTCGTCCCCTTCTCCTGCTCTCAATCTTTCCCAGCATCAGGGTCTTTTCAAATGAGTCAGCTCTTTGCATCAGGTGGCCAAAGTATTGGGGTTTCAGCTTCAACATCAGTCCTTCCAATGAACACGCAGGACTGATCTCCTTTAGGATGGACTGGTTGGATCTCCTTGCAGTCCAAGGGACTCTCAAGAGTCTTCTCCAACACCACAGTTCAAAAGCATCAATTCTTCTGTGCTCAGCTTTCTTCACAATCCAACTCTCACATCCATACATGACCACTGGAAAAACCATAGCCTTGACTAGATGGACCTTTGTTGGCAAAGTAATGTCTCTGTGTTTTAAAATGCTGTCTAGGTTGGTCATAACTTTCCTTCCAAGGAGTAAGTGTCTTTTAATTTCATGGCTGCAATCACCATCTGCAGTGATTTTGGAGCCCCCCAAAATAAAGTCTGACAGCGTTTCCACTGTTTCCCCATCTATTTCCCATGAAGTGATGGGACCAGATGCCATGATCTTAGTTTTCTGAATGTTGAGCTTTAAGTCAACTTTTTCACTCTCCTCTTTCACTTTTATCAAGAGGCTTTTTAGTTCCTCTTCACTTTCTGCCATAAGGGTGGTGTCATCTGCATATCTGAGGTTATTGATATTTCTCCCGGGAATCTTGATTCCAGCTTGTGCTTCTTCCAGCCCAGCATTTCTCATGATGTACTCTGCATAGAAGTGAAATAAGCAGGATGACAATATATAGCCTTGACTACTCCTTTTCCTATTTGGAAGCAGTCTGTTGTTCCATGTCCAGTTCTAACTGTACTTCCTGACCTGCATACAGGTTTCTCAAGAGGCAGGTCAGGTGGTCTGGTATGCCCATCTCTCTCAGAATTTTCCAAGCCAGTCACAAAAAAGACAAATACTGTATGATTTCACTTATATGAAGCATTTTGTTGTTGTTTTAGTTGCTGAGATGTGTCTGACTTTTTAGTGACCCAATGGACTATAGCCTGCCAGGCTCCTCTGTCCATGGGATTCCCCAGGCAAGATACTGGAGTGGGCTGCCATTTCCTCCTCCAGGGGATCTTCCTGACCCAGGGATCGAACCCAAGTCTCCAGAATTTGGAGATTCTTTGCAACTGAACCACCAGGGAAACCTAATATGAAGCACTTTGAGTAGGTAAAATCCTGGACACAGAAAGCAGAATGGTGGTTGCTAGAGGCAGGAGTGCGGGAGTGAAAAGCTGGTGTTTGCTGGGTGTGCAGCTCCAGTTTTGCAGGACAGAAGGATCCTGGAGACGGACGGTAGCGATGGGTTCCCAGCACTGTGAGTGCCCTTAGCGCTCCTGAACTGCTCTGCTTAACAATGGTTAAGATGATACGTTTCATGTTACATGTATTTTATCATAATTTATATAAAGGAGAGGATTCAGCACAGCCAGACCCCACATTACTGAGGGTGGGAGCGATGCCACTAGGCTTCCTGAAGCTCTGGCTCCGTGGCAGTGGAGGAGCCTCCTGCCTGTGTCTTCTTCCCCATGGCGATGTTGACTCTGTAACTCTTCATTCATCAGGAATAAAATAAAGGACAGGCATCACTATGACAGGAAATGGCGCTTGGTCAGATTTTTCAATGTTGTGGCTTTCACGTGAGCTGCCAGTTGTCATGCAAGTGAATCAGTTACGCTTTTCTTCATTCACTTCCCCATTCTTTCCTTCACCAGTAACAAGCTTTTACTGGGAACAGGTTTGGGGCCAGCTCTGTGTTAGGGAAATGCCCATGTCCCAGGCTGTAACGAATATCGAATCTGAGTTGCACACATCCCATTAAAGTTTGTAAACATTCTGACTGAGCTTTGAATCTATTCACAGAAGATAAATAGGACTTTACTAGATGAGGTTGAAAAGCAGAAAGCATGTGTGCATGTAGGTCTCTGAGAGGAGACCTGCAGATGAGAATCATCGCTAGTTCATCGGCAGTCCTGCTCCCTGCTCCCCGCTCTGGGGGTAGTGTGGCTGAACAGTCAGTGCGGTCCCGGGCACCTCTTCACAGTGGGCGCTGACCCAGAGCACGCAAGCCCCAGTGCTTCCAGGTATGTACTGAAGGAGGGGCATGCTCCGAGCTGGTAACATATGTTTAGCATAAAAGCTTTCTAAATTTCTGCTAACAACGACTCAGTTCAGCTACAGTGTTTGGAGCCAGAAAAGCCCCCGGCGAGCTTTCGGTTGGAACCGGCATCTGCTCAAGTGGAAGAATTGCTTCTTTGAAAAACAGGAAACACACGTGAGGAATGGAAGGCAGACCTGCCTTCCTGATGCCTCCGGGTTGCACTTCCCAAAGAAAGGCAGAGAGTCCTGGGATTACGTTGGCTGATAAAATTTTGTCCAGTTGTAGGACTGCCTATGCCACAGTGGGGCTGTTTAGCCATCAGCACAGACGGAACAGGAGACGCACATTTTCTCTAGCAGCAGGAAACAGTGTTTTTGTTGGTTTTTGTCAAACAAATCTTTAACCCTTAAACCTTTTGAGAACTTATAGAATAGAAACATTTATATTTTGTGTGGACTCTACCTTCCCAAAACACAAGCCAATTCCAGAAGTTCAAAAACCCCAGAACAATTTTTGGCAGAAATCTTGGTTCAAAGTGGGGAGGTTATAAGAGTTTATATTCTTCTATCTAGACCAAAGGCTCTTATGGGGCTGCTGTTTATTTTTCTGACTCAAAGAGCAGAGCCTCCAATATAATGTGAAATAGGTAATATAATAAAAATACTTTATAAATCAGGAGCTCCATCCGGTTTAGGTCTATGCACTGTCAACTCAGAAATAAACACGCAGGAACCCTCGCTGACTTCATTTCCTCTCGATTTCTTCATCAGCGTGCGCTGGACTTCCCTCGGTTTGTTTTCATTAACTCCCCCGGCCCATCTTGGACCAGGTCGGTCTCGCTGCAATTAGGAGTGAACCTTGCCTTCATCTGCAATGTGACCAGGAAGGATGTGTTTTTCTCCCTTCTTCTGGTGGAGTGGAGGGGACAGGGCTGAGCAGCAGCCGGCACAACTGGCCAACCAAACACACATCAATCACTCTGTCATAGGAAGAGTGTGACACAATAGCGCTTCACTCTTTAGTAAAGGTTACCTTAGAAAATGGAGCATCACCATCTGTGAATAAGGGACACCTAGCTTTTGAAGTCACCAACCTGCCTTTTGGCATGAGGACAGTGAGAGCCAGAAAGGGACGTAATTTGCCCGTGGTCACCAAGCTGGAGAAGTGATGGCGTCTCGACCTGCCCGCTGGAAAGGGGACCCAGGCACCGGAGGAGCCCTCCCCTGGAATACAGGCTCGGCTTGCCCATCCTCCCAGTGGCAGGGATGCCGGCATTCTACAGACATCCTGGCTAGAGCTTCTCTTTACATGCATCTCAGATCTGCCCTGATCCGTCTTTGGCTGCCAATCACTGGCTCTAATTCTGTTGCCTGAATTGAAATAGAATAAGCATCTTCTTTTTTCCGTATGTTGGCTCTTTAAAAATCTGCAGTCTTCTAGGATATCCTCCTAGTCTTCATTTTTCCAGGTTAGCCACATTTCCTCAAGCTTTCCAGACACTTCTATCTTTTCTTCTTCCAATGTGTTCAAGGTTGTCAGTCATCACTTTTAAAACATCATGTCTGGAATGGACCACAATACTCCAAACAGTGATCTGATCAGTATCATTAGAGATTTCTGGCACAATCAGACTCATGTTATGTGTACACTTCAAATTTACACATTCTTGGGTCCTCTTTTGTTTGTGGCTTTGTAAACATAAACCATTATTTATATTTATTTATTCAACTGTTGATGTCTTGACTTTCTCATTTCTAAAAAGATTTAAAATGACCTTTCAAAATATAATACGACAATATATTAAAATATTAGTTAAAGAAACTATCAGAGGCATAGTACAAATAGGGAAAATAGAGAGAGCCAAAAGTTATAATGGCAGGTAAAATGCATTCCAGGGGGTCCGGTAACCCTGCTAGGGCAGGCTAGGCTCTGAGTGTGGCTCTGAGTTTCCTAGCTGCAAACGGAAAAATGGCAATATCATCATTTATGTGTTGAGGTACATAAAGGAAACACTAGTCAGTGGCTCGGGACAGTTATTGCTATTCCTCGTACTGGAGCCTGAGATAAATATTTCCCATAGTCCTCTGACAAAAACCACCCCATGGCATAGCCCTTGATGGCGCTCCTGGAACAAACACAGCACATCTCCTAAGATCTGGTCGCGTGTAAGTCCCTGAACTGCTGCTGATATTATGCCACATCCAGCACGATATGCTCTTTGGAAACTTTTTTTTTTTTTAATCGTATTTTATCCTTGCTCCATTTTAATGTATAGTTTGGAGATTTATTGTTACGAAAAAAAACAGAGAAACTGCGTGAGCACTTCCGTGTTCTATCCTGCGCTTCTCGACTTTTGAAGTTCTTGGTATTCAACTTTTTGCTATTGAACCACATCCTTGTCATATTCTCCAAAGACCTTGTTTTTATTATTGTTTCAAATGAAACATGTTTTGAGATCAGGGACACTTGTAGGAACTTTTCTGTTCTGATATTTTAGCTCAAGGCAGGTCTGGCTGGAAATCTGGGGTTATGTCCAGCGTCCTTTCCTTCAAGGTATAGCATGACCTCTCCTGAAGTTCTAGATCCCAGGTGTTTCCATGCAGATGCAAGGAGAGACAGGCAGGGGCTGCTTCCACCCCTCAGTCCAGGAGACTTCAGTGGTGGAGAGAAGGAACTGCCTTGTGGGTGTCCTTCCGGTCAGGGCTGGGGTGGGGGGGAGGTGCCCGTGGACTGAAGGGGCCCACTGACTCCGAGTGAGTGTTCACTCCCTTTCACCCAGGCACCCCCCACAGCTCCTCCAGCTGGGCTCACCAGCAATGAGGCTGCGGTAGCTTTATTTCCGCGGTCTACTCCAAAGACGTTCACGACATCCTAATGTAGCTCAGGTGTTCTCACAACTCATCTTTGGATTTTAGCCTCTAGCCAATGAAACTGACTGGCTTTATGGCCTCCTTGCCACCTTCATCCCACTCAGCGGGGCTCCGAACCTGGCCATCAGGCTCTCTGTTGGCAGATCCCCTGTCGCCCCCTCGGCACTGCTTGTGACCAAGCAATGCAGAGGACGAGCTGGCCCCTGTAAGGAAACACTTCTCTAGGTCACCCGACACCTGGTTTCCTTGCTTTCCTTTTAATTTCCTTCCCTCTGCTTGCATCTGCACAGGTTGTCCTGAAACACTGTCTTCCTTCTTAATGCTGATGTCATCCACACTGGGAAGTGTGTTTCTTCTCAGGCAAGCTGCCACGGCAGAGTTTCATGGGTTCGCACCCCAGCAACGCATATAGACCCTTTGTTGTCTCCGCGGCTCTCTGACCCTGGAGGAGGAAATGCCAGCCCACTCCAGTATTCTTGCCTGGAGGATCCCACGGAGAGAGGAACCTGGTGGGCTACAGTCCATGGGCTCCCAAAGAACTGAACACAGCTGAGTGGCTAGCCACGTGGTTCTCTGACTGCTTTCCAAACTGCCTATTCAGTGTAGGTGTAAAGTCTTACGAAGAAAAGGCAGTTCCAGCAGATGTTCTCCAGACAGAGAGAGAAAGAGAAAGGACTTCACTGGGGGGATTTTTGCCTCAGTATTGTAATGAAATTACCCATAAAGGGCAAGTAAAATTTTACTCCAGAACTTGGGGTACTCCCTCCAAAGAAATATCCCAGTTTTTGAATGAAAATGGCCAAGACTTTAAATTCAGTTCTGTAGATAATGGCGCATGGGCGCAAATGTTCTGGCAATTTTCCCAACTCAGGGTGAGGGAAAAACAAAACTCCAAAGGTATCTGGATCTTTCTACTGGGAAGCAGAATCAGGCTCAATTCCCAGTCTTGAAGTGGGTCATTCCATCTCCTAACTTGAAACGAGAAACAGCGATAGTTTCTATTTTGTTTTCATTTAACGATTGTTGTTGTTCCGTTGCTAAGTCGTGTCTGGCTCTGAGAGGCCGCGGACGGCAGCACGCCGGACTTCCTGCCCTTCTCTATTTCCCGGAGCTTGGTCAAACTCACATCCATTGAGTCGGTGATGCCATCCAACCATTTCATCCTCTCTCACCCCCTTCTCCTCCTGCCCTCAATTTTTCCAGCATCGGGGTCTTTTCCAATGAGTCAGCTCTTTGGCCACAGTGTTGGAGCTTCAGCTTCAGCAACAGGCCTTCCAATGAATATTGAGGGCTGATTTCCTTTAACATTGACTGTTTCATTCTCCGTGCAGTCTAAGGGGCTTTCAAGAGTTTTCTCAACACCACAATTTGAAAGCACCAATTCTTTGACACTCAGCCTTCTTTACGGTCCAACAAACCCAAACCAAAAGCAGGAGGAGAGAAGAAAGTGCTTCGGTGCTCTGGTGGAATCAGCTAGAGACTTTGCTCTGGTGAGAGGAACCTCCCAGGCTGAGCCTGCAGGCCCAGGAGAGCGTGTGCCACCCAGCACTGAACCGCTTCTCTTTCTGCTGGAGAATTCCTCATCTCAGTCCTGAAGAAGAGCATGAGTGGCGTGAGGAAGCTGAAGGCTGTTATCCGCCTGAAAACGTCGTGTACTTTGGGCATTAACAGCTACACACTTCTGTGTATAATGTAGATGAAAAATAAGGGCCTTCCTATAGCGTGGAGAACTATATTCAGTAATTTGTAATAAACACCAATGGAAAAGAATCTTATTCTTGAAACTACCACGGTTATAAATCAGCTGTACTTCAAAAACTCTCATCCTGCATGTAAAAAACGCACAAACACTGAGGCTTCTGGACTTTTAAACATATCACCGTGTAGGTCAGTTTAGCTCTGTTCAGTCGCTCAGTCGTGTCCCAACTTTTTGCAACCCCATGGACTGCAGCACACCAGGCCTCCCTGTCCCTCATGAACTACCTGAGTTTACTCGAACTCATGCGGATTGAGTTGGTGATTCCATCTACCCATCTCATCCTCTGTCATCCCTGTCTCCTTCCACTTTCAATCCCTCCCAGCATCAGGGTCTTTCCAAATGAGTCAGCTCTTCACGTGAGGTGGCCAAAGTACTGGAGTTTCAGCTTCAACATGAGTCCCTCCAATCAACACCCAGGACTGATCTCCTTCAGAATGGGTGGTTGGATCTCCTTGCAGTCCAGGGGACTCTCAAGAGTCTTCTCCAACATCACAGTTCAAAAGCATCAATTCTTTAGCGCTCAGCTTTCTTCACCATCTACTCTCACATCCATACATGACTACTGGAAAAACCATAGCTTTGACTAGATGGATCTTTGCTGGCAAAGTAATGTCTCTGCTTTTTAATATGCTTTCTAGGTGGTCATAACTTTTCTTCCAAGGAACAAGTGTCTTTTAATGTCATGGCTGCAGTTACCATCTGCAGTGATTTTGGAGCCCCCAAAAATAAAGTCGACCACAGTTTCTCCATCTGTTTGCCATGAAGTGATGGGACCGGATGCCATGATCTTCATTTTCTGAATGTTGAGCTTTAAGCCAACATTTTCACTCTCCTCTTTCACTTTCATCAAGAGGCTTTTTAGTTCCTCTTCACTTTCTGCCATAAGGGTGGTGTCATCTGCATATCTGAGATTATTGATGTTTCTCCCAGCAATCTTGATTCCAGCTTGTGCTTCTTCCAGTCCAGTGTTTCTCATGATGTACTCTGCATAGAAGTTAAAGAAGCAGGGTGACAGTATACAGCCTTGACATACTCCTTTTCCCTTTGGAACCAGTCTGTTGTTCCATGTCCAGTTCTAACTGTTGCTTCCTGACCTGCATACAGATTTCTCAAGAGGCAGGTCAAGTGGTCTGGTATTTCCATCTCTTTAAGAATTTTCCACAGTTTGTTGTAATCCACTCAGTCAAAGATTTTGGCATAGTCAATAAAGCAGATGTTTTTCTGGAACTCTTGCTTTTTCGATGATCCAACGGATGTTGGCAATTTGATCTCTGGTTCCTCTGCCTTTTCTAAAACCAGCTTGAACATCTGGAAATTAACCATTCATGTACTGTTGAAGCCTGGCTTGGAGGATTTTGAGCATTACTTTACTAGTGTGTGAGATGAGTGCAACTGTATGGTAGTCTGAACATTCTTTGGCATTTCCTTTCTTTGGGATTGGAATGAAAACTGATCTTTTCCAGTCCTGTGGCCACTGCTGAGTTTTCCAAATATGCTGGCACAGTGAGTGCAGCACTTTCATAACATCATCTTTTAGGATTTTAAACAGCTCAACTGGAATTCCATCACCTCCACTAGCTTTTTTCATAGTGATGCTTCCTAAGGCCCACTTGACTTCACATTCCAGGATGTCTGGCTCTAGGTGAGTGATCACATCATCGTGATTATCTGGGTCATGAAGATCTTTTTTGTACAGTTCTTCTGTGTATTCTTGCCATCTCTTCTTAATATCTTCTGCTTCTGTTAGGTCCATACCATTTCTGGCCTTTATTGAGCCCATCTTTGCATGAAAATTTCTCTTGGTATCTCTAATTTTCTTGAAGAGATCTCTAGTCTTTCCCATTCTATTGTTTTCCCCTGTTTCTTTGCATGGATTGCTATGGAAGACTTTCTTATCTCTCTTTGCTATTCTTTGGAACTCTGAATTCAAATTAGTATATCTTTCCTTTCCTCCTTTGCCTTTCACTTCTCTTCTTTTCACGAGTATTTGTAAGGCCTCCTCAGACAACCGTTTTGCCTTTTTGCATTTCTTTTTCTTGTGGATTGTTTTGATCCCTGCCTCCTATACAATGTCAGGAACCTCCGTCCATAGTTCTTCAGGCACTCTGTCTATCAGATCTAATCCCTTGAATCTATTTCTCACTTCCACTGTATAATCATAAGGGATTTCATTTAGGTCATACCTGAATGGTCTAGTGGTTTTCCCTACGTTCTTCAATTTAAGTCTGAATCTGGCAATAAGGGGATCATGATCTGAGCCACGATCAGCTCCTGGTCTTGTTTTTGCTGACTTTATAGTACTTGCCTGTCTTTGGCTGCAAAGAATATATTCAGTCTGATTTAGGTATTGGCCATCTGCTGATATCCATGTGTAGAGTCTTCTCTTGTGTTGTAGGAAGAGGGTGTTTGCTATGACCAGTGCATTCTCTTGGCAAAACTCTAAGAGCCTTTGCCCTGCTTAATTCTGTACTCAAAGGCCAAATTTGCCTGTTACTCCAGGTATTTCTTGACTTCCTGCTTTTGCATTCCAGTCCCCCATAATGAAAAGGTCTTGTAGGTCTTCATAGAACCGTTCAACTTCAGCTTCTTCAGCGTTACTGGTTGGGGCATACACTTGGATAACTGTGATACTGAGTGGTTTGCCTTGGAAACGAATAGAGATCATTCTGTCATTTTTGAGATTGCATCCAAGTACTGCATTTCAGACTCTTTTGTTGACCATGATGGCTACTCCATTTCTTCTAAGGGATTCTTGCCTGCAGTAGTAGATATAATGGTTATCTGAGTTAAATTCACCCATTCCAGTCCATTTTAGTTCACTGATTCCTAGAATGTCGACGTTCACTCTTGCCATCTCCTGTTTGACTACTTCCAATTTGCCTTGATTCATGGACCTAACATTCCAGGTTCCTATGCAATATTGCTCTTTACGGCATTGGACCTTGCTTCTATCACCAGTCACATCCACAGCTGGGTGTTGTTTTTGCTTTGGCTCCATCCCTTCATTCTTTCTGGAGTTATTTCTCCACTGATCTCCAGTAGCATATTGGGCACCTACTGACCTGGGGAGTTCATCTTTCAGTGTCCTATCTTTTTGCCTTTTCATACTGTTCATGGGGTTCTCAAGGCAAGAGTACTGAAGTGGTTTGTCATTCCCTTCTCCAGTGGACCACGTTTTGTCAGCCCTCTCCATCACCCAGACCCATCGATCTTGAATGTCCCTACACGGCATGGCTCATAGTTTCATTGAGTTAGACAAGGCTGTGGCCCATGTGATCAGATTGGTTAGTTTTCTATGATTGTGGTTATCAGTCTGTCTGTCCTCTGAAGGAGAAGGATAAGAGGCTTTTGGAAGCTTCCTGATGGGAGAGACTAACTGCTGGGGAAACTGGGTCTTGTTCTGATGGGCGGGGCCGTGCCCAGTAAATCTTTAATCAAATTCTGTTGATGAGCGAGGCTGTGTTCCCTCCCTGTTAATTGACCTGAAGACAAACTATGGTGGAGGTAGTGAAGATGCTGGCGACCTCCTTCAAAGGGTCCCATGCAGGCACTGCTGCCCTCAGTGCCCCCAGCCCTGCAGCAGGCCCCGCTGACCCAGGCCTCCACCAGAGACTCCTGGACACTCACGGGCAGGTCTGGGTCAGGCTCCTGTGGGGCCACGGCACCTTTCTCCTGGGCCTGGTGCACACAAGGTTCTGTCTGTGCCCTCCTAGCATCTGTTTCCCCAGTCCTGTGTAGGTTCTGGTGGCTCTGTGGTGGGTTAATGGCGACCTCCTCCAAGAGGGCTTATACCACACCCAGGCCTGCTGCACCCAGAGCCCGTGCCCCCGCAGCAGTCCACTGCTGACCCGCACCCCACAGGAGACACCCACACACAGTTCTGTCTCAGTCTCTGTGGGGTCTCTGGGTCCTAGTGAACACAAGGTATGTTTGAGCCCTCTGAGCATCTCTGGTGGGTATTGGGTTTGATTCTAAAAGTGATTTCGCCCCTCCTACCATCTTGCTGGAGCTTCTCCTTTGCCCTTGCACGTGGGGTATCTCCTCACTGTTGTTCCAGCACTGTGCAGCCAGGGAACTCTACTCAATGCTCAGTTAGTCCCAATGATGTGGAAAAGTTCTGTCTGAAGAAGTCAAACCAAGTGTAAAAGTGCCGAAGCTCTGGTGGTGGCAGCGTAGGTGCCGATACAGGCATTAGGCAGCAATGCCGACTGCAGGGAAGTCACTCAAGAGCCCTGCCATGTGTCCAAAACAGAACGCAACAGGCAGCAGAATCGTGTCTTGAATTCAGTAGGTCCCAGAAGTCCAGGGGACACTGAGGCCCTGAGCAGCAAGGCAAGCTCCTCTTCTGAACTTGGTCATGATGATGGTTTCATGAGACTGCATACGTCCAAACCCTTCGCAATGCACACTGGCAACCTTGAAGATACTGCAAGTTCGGCTCCGGGACACTGGATCATTTGTAGTTCAAGTAGCATCATCAAAATGCAATTCTGCTCACCTGACTCATGGATAACTTTTTCTTTCTTTTTCTTTCACACATGTAATGTCCCACTTAATCATTGCACAGTTCTGTGATGTATAGATTATTATTAACAGCAGCATGACCTCACTTCCCAGAGGATGTTTGAAGAGTCACTTTTGCAACAAGGGCCTTGAACAAAGTGCTTAAGACCCACGTGGCATCATTTGCTTATGGAATTGCTTTTGACTATGGCTTTCATAGGGCTTCCCTGGTGGCTCAGAGGTTAAAGCGTCTGCCTGCAATGCAGGAGACCTGGGTTCGATCCCTGGGTCGGGAAGATCCCCTGGAGAAGGAAATGGCAACCCACTCCAGTACTATTGCCTGGGAAATCCCATGGACAGAGGAGCCTGGTGGGCTACAGTCCACGGGGTCGCAGAGGGTCAGATACGACTGAGCAACTTCACACACTCACACACATGGCTTTCGTCATTCCCAACACCTAGGACCAGGCCAGGGCTGAAAGTGAGAGTGCCAGCCACTCGGTCATATCTGACTCTTTGCGACCCCATGAACAAGAGCCTGCCAGGCTCCTCTGTCCATGGGATTCTCCAGGCAAGAATACTGGAGTGGGTTGCCATTTCCTTCTCACAGGGATCTTCCTGACCCAGGGGTTGAATCTGGGTCTCCTGCGTTGCAGGCAGATTCTTTACCACTGAGCCACCCTGAGCCGCTCCTTCCTCTCCTGGGGTGTACCTTTACGTTGATGGTGACATTTGAAAACACTGGGGCTCCTAGAAAGAGAAGCCACCTCAGCTTTGGGGATTAGGAATCTGTGACTCTTGGTAGCTGTTCACCTGGAGGAATGGGGGAGTGTGGGGATTTTTTTAGAAGATGACACATTCTTTGTTATTGTTGGCACTCATGGTGCTGAATTCATTTCAGCTGAGTAAGCACCAGCGACTCAATGCTACTGCGTGAAATTGTTAAGGGTTATTGAGTGTTCCCTTCATGGCCCCTTAAGATCTGTGAAATAAATCTCTGTCCTTGGCAAACACACTGAGGGCTTTTCAGCCTCCATGCTCCATTGAAATGTCAAAGTATGACAGGAAGGCATGGCTTCTCTTGTTTGGGAGGCTTGATAGGACAAACGGATGATGTATGCACACCAGCCGGAGGCCTCACCAGGACTATATATATGTGTATATATATGTGTGTGTGTGTGTGTGTATACATATATATAAAAAAACATATAATATTATATAGTATATACAGCATATTGTATAGCATATGTAATAATATATAGTATATATAATAATACTATATATGTTAACATTTAATATATTAGCATGAAAACTGGTGTGATTTGCAGACCTAAGCGCCAAACAGCTGTGTGGAATCTTCAGGTGCCCTGAAATAGACTGAATTTAAGGACTCCTCTCTGTGAGGGGCCAGCCGGGACTCCTCTTCCTGGGGAGCTCAACTGCTCAGAGCAGCCACTGCAGGGGACAGTCTGGTCTCGCGACAGCACACTTGCCGCCTTTCCTCCCTTGCCGGCTTTAGAACCAGAAAACAGTTTGATAGGAATTTTGCATGATCTTTCTCATTGTGCCTCTATCGGTGTGAGCCCTTGAGACCTGGAGTGCATTTCTTTTATCTAGAGAGCTGTCTTTTGCTTTGGAGTGTGGCTGGCTGTACTGGAACACAGTGGTGGTCTTGTTGCCAAGTTGTTTCGGACTCTTGTGACTCCATGGACGGTAGCTTGCGAGGCTCCTCTGTCTGTGGGATTTTCTAGGCAAGAGTACTGGAGTGGGTTGCCATTTCCTCCTCCAGAATTGGAGTAGAGTTGATAGTATTCTTGCCTGGAGAGTTTCATGGTCAGCGGAGCTTGACAGGCTAAGTCCATGGGGTTGCAGCGTCGGACACAACTCAGCGACCAACACGTTCACTTTCATAGTTGGTTTATGGAATACATCTCTCTCTAAGGTAAGGCAAAATCAGTTTGAGAGGCACCCAGAGAAGGAAGGCCACCTCTAAATGGGCATGTGGTACAGGCGTGAGCACAGTGGTGGGGGGAGGGGGCAAGGGGTGAGTGTGTATGGCTTCTGAGTGTGGTGGTGATGTTGGGATGCTCACAATGTCACCCACTGACAGCTGCGTGCACACTGGGCCACGCTGGTTGTCACGACTGAGAGGAGAGACATCTGAGAGGTCACAGGACCTGCAGAGTGGAACAGCATCCGTTGTGCTTCATCTGAGCCAGGTTGTATAGTAGTTGGCATTTGAAAGGACAGGGAGGCATCCGGAGTGGTGGGCATACTACCTGGCTGGGGCTTAAGGCAGTGGTTCTCCCCAGGGTGATTGGCATCCACAGGGGACATTTGGCAATGTCTGCTTCGGTTGTCTGAGTTAGGGCGTGAACTGCTACTGGCATCTCCTGGGTAGTGGCCAGGGATACTACCAAACAGCCTACAGTGTTCAGGGTGGCCCCCCACAGCAAAGAATCACCCAGACTAAAATATCAGTAGTGCCGAGGTTAGGAAACCCTGGCTTCAATTTGTGACTGTTTAAAAGCAATCGGTATGTGCCCAGTTGCTCAGCTGTGTCTGATTCTCTGCCGGCCCGTGGACTGTAGCCCACCAGACTCCTCTTTCCATGGAATTTTCCAGGCAAAAATACTGGAGTAGGTTGCCATGCCCTCCTCCAGGGGATCCTCCCAACCCAGGGACTGAACCTGCATCTCTTATATCTTCTGCATTGGAAGGCAGATTCCAGCCTGAAAATCAGCATGCAATGCCAGTTTTCATTTATAGCTATTGATTCTACCACCTTGATTTGATATTAATTCTCTCATGCTTTACAGAGCCATTTCCCAGCAAATATAGTCATGACATGGCATAAGAGGAGAATGGTTTAGAAATACTCAGGCACATTCTGCCACAGATTAGGGCCCAACTCTGTCTCCCAAGCTGTAGGCAAGCTCTCCCTCCTTGGTGCTACCTAGGGCTCGATCTGTCCTCCAAGGGGTTTTGGCACTTTAATCTCATCTGAGCTTGACCTATTCATCTCCCACCCTCCACGGCAGCCAGTGCTTGTCCCTAGAAACTACTTGATGAGCGTTTGTGATCCACCCAGAGCCAGTGAAGCCAGTCTGAAGCGGAGTGTCCAGGCATTCACCCCACCATGTTTGTCTTTGGTTTGGAAAGAGTGGTCAGATGTACTTTCGGGGCCTGGCTTCATGGGAGGAGGGCCAGCACCTCACTAATAGCCTTTTCCTGCCAGTTATTTGTCTCCCTGAGACTCCAGCGGCTTCTCACGTCGTTTATGGCCTTGAGGCCCCACTGGAAATGGAAAATGGTGTGCCCTTCACCCGCCCAGCCTCTGTCCTCTGCTCGCATGCAGACGTGATTCTGAATAAATGAGTCTCTCTAACACTGTCCCAAGTGACCCTGTGTGGTGTGAAGAGTAAGAAACCATCCCTCTCTTTACAAGCTCTCACTTCAGTGAGGAGGGCAGGTGGGCCCATAAATCATCCTGATAGATGGATTAAACGTCTTAGTGGAAATGTACATGGAGCGTTTGTGAGAGTGGAGAGAAAGAAATTGTTACCGGGCCTGGCTGTAGGGAAGGGGCGGAGAGTTGGGAAGGCCTCGTTTTACCTGCCTTAATGGAGGCACAGAGGAGCACCAGGTGGAATGGTGCCTGGAATGGGTTCATTCTTCACCTAAGGGAATGTGTGGCCAGGAAGGGGGCTTCCCAGGTGGTGCTAGTGGGAAAGAATCTGCCTGCCAGTGCAGGAAGTGCAAGAGACGTGGGTTTGATCCCTGGGTTGGGAAGATCCCCTGGAGGAGGAAATGGCGACCCACTCCAGTGTTCTCGCTTGGAAAATTCCATGGACAGAGGAGCCTGGAGGTCTCTGGTCCATGGGACGGCACAGAGCCAGACATGACTGAGAAACTGAGTGCACACACAACCAGGAAAGGAAGCTGCGGCATCCACCCTGTTGCCAAGACAACCTGGCCATTGCTTCCCACGGTTGTCACATTTTGGGTAAGCCCACCATCCGAGATTGAAAGCAATGGATGAGTACCCAGATCCCCAGACCATGAGCCCCCTCTCCCCACAGTCTGGAAATGACTCAGCTGCCCCATCGTCTCCCTGCATGCCCGGCCCCCTTCCGGTCACGGTGGCACGTTCTAATTCCTGGTTCAGCAGAGTGTCTCTGACTCCTAAGCTCTCCATGGACGGTGTCCTTTCCCTATTTGGAAAGCATCCTCCATGGGTAACTTTTCTACCCATCAAGGTCTCACTTATCTTCAATCAAAATGTCAAAGGTCCCTTTCTCCATGAAGTGTTTCCATCTGGAATCCGCCTGCCCGTGCAGGAGAGGCAGGAGATACGAGCTCAGTTTCTAGGGCAGGAAGACCCCCTGGAGGAGGAAACGGCACCCTGTCCAGTACTCTTGTCTGGGAGATCCGGTGGACTGAGGGGCCTGGTGGGCTGCTCCCACAGGATTGCGAAGAGTCGGACACAGCTGAGCAACTGACCACACACAGCAATCACCGCCTTTGCCGCCGCTCATCACACTCAGGTTTTCTGTATGTCAGTGCTAGGGGTGTTCAGGTCTGTCTCTATCTCCTGTGCTCCTTGAGGTCACAAGCGGTATTTTCACAAGTATTTGTATTTTTGTACCCCTCTCTCCTCACAGGTTTAACTCTAATAAATATTTAGTAGGTGCTGAGTAAATGTTTGCAACTGACAAAGATGACAAGTAGTATAAAAGTTTCTCTATATTCTCAGGAACAAGGACTCATGTGCTTCAGAGAAATATTGAATCTTTTCAGATTTCACCAGCATTCAGCTTTTAATGGTGTTCCTAAACACACAGACTCTATGGAGCAGAGGGGATATTGAAGTTCAAAGAGACAGAGAAATCAGGTTGAAGATGGCAAGTGATCAGACTCTTAAGGGAATTCGAGCATTTCCTCATTTCTGGCCTGGAATAGAAATGTCTGTAATACAGACATTTAAACCTTTTCTGAGTGGGTAGGTGGGGGAGGTTCACCGAACCGCCTGGAGCAGGGCCCTCCAGGGTGGACTTGATGTGATTGTAAAGGCCATATCTAACCCCAGAGCCGCAGATTCCAGGGTAGCACATCTGCTTTTGATTGCATGGGTTCTGAGCACTGGGCTTAGGGCAGGACGCTATCTGAAGGAGGAAATACTATGCCTGTCTGCAGGCCTGGATGTTCCCACAATGGGAGACCAGCTAAGCCCCGTGGCCGCAGAAAAGACACTGGAGCTTTGTCTCTGAGGCCCCACACGTGGAGGGCTTTGCAGCCCACTGGGGCCTCTCAGAACCAATGAAATGGAGCAGGAGGAGATGCAGAGCCAGGGAAAGTGGATCTGACAGGAGTCTGAGATGATTGTTTGAAACATGGGTTAGCGCTGTCGTTAAGAGGGAAGGCTGGGAATCAGAATCGGACCCGCATGGTGATTCTGGCAACTCCACTCACTGGCCCTTGTGTGACCTCGGGAAGCTTGCTGGCTCCTTGTTTGTCAAATGTAAGTGTACGGAGAAAACGCATGCCGAGCACTTAGGGCAGTGCCTATGACTTTCCATTCAATGGCATTTGGCTATTATTTTATAATTTAACTCTGCTTGCTCCATCTGGGGAGATAGCATGACTCTAAATGCTTTGAAATTTGAAAGAAAGGAAGAGAAAAAACACCACCCCAGAGTGCTGTTTAGAATAGTGGAAGTCGACTCAGACGAGCAGCCCCGGCTCCCTGCTGGGCACAGATGTGAGGGGCCCCCTCCTCAGGCAAGTGCGCTTGCTACCCAGCGAGAGCCAGCCAGGGCCACCGAGTCACGTGAGCGGAGGCGGCGAAAGCTGCAAAAACATATGCAGCGGGAACAGGCACAAGGAGGTGATGCGGGCCCCAGGACGTCCCCGAGGCTACAGGGGACGCAGATTCCTCGGGCCGCTGCAGAGGCCAGGACTCTGTAAACAGGAGATCAAAACAATGGCCTCGCTGGCCCTTCAGCGTGATAAATGTTTGTCCCGAGTGTAACAGGAGTCAGACCACCACCATCTTTTTGTAGTCTGAGTTTTAAGAGGACCCGGGAGGAAATGCGCTGGTGTGAGTTTGGGGAAGTCCTTTCAGCTGGCTTGTCTCCCTGGTGGCTGAATCCACCTTCCATGGGCAGACAGCCCCCTGCATTTTCAAAGCCCAGCCTGCCTGCCTGACCCCTCCTGAGCAAGGATCCACGGAGAGACTGCTCAGGGGCTTTTAGCCTCCTAAGCCAGCTCGGGGACCCCTCCCCCACAGCGTGGGAAAGAGGGGCCTGCCTAGTCCAAATTACTCCCATCATCCCAGGACCACCGAAGAACATGTCTGTTCGCTCAGAAAAGGGGGAGTTTAACGGGCAGGGGAACAGGGCGACCAGGTGTGCTCAGGGTCGTAAAATCCAAACAAGTTTCGAATAAGCAGCTCATCTTTCTAAGTGTGCTACCAATGTTGGCTGCACTTGTGCCAAAGCCCCTTCTCCTCGGCTGTTACTTAGTTTGCCCCTCACTGCCTTGCCTTGGCTATCTTCTCATAAAAGCAGATGATACAGAAGAGAAAATGTTTCCTGTTAAAAGTCCCAAAACATGTGGCTTCTTTAGTTTTTGCTTTTGAGCGAAGTTGGCAGGTTTTTATGACTCAAATAGTCTCCCTGGACAGACAGACCCAGACAGATTGAACAATACAGATTGAAGTATATATGTGTATATCTATATACACACACGTATACATCCACACTCTGCTGGATGAAAAGTTTGCTGGGATGATTGAAGCAGCTCTCTAAGATCTAACGAAAGCCTACTTTATTACGAGAGCCTCAAATGTTCGCGTCTCTTTTTGATCATTTATCATTCTGTCTTTTCTGTCAGGAGTTCCAGACTAATGTTTGACCCGCGCTCATGTTTGCTATTTCCCTTAGAAAGTATTACCGATAAAACCAGTGGTCTGAGAATATTTGAATTGCTTTGTTTTTGTTGTCTGGCCTTTGCATTGAAGTGTTTGGGGCCAGAAAGTGATTATTAACATCATACCCGAGAGAAATACTCAGACCAGCTTGAATAAGTATCCGAAAGGAAAGGGCAGAGGCCAGTTCTAGGACCCAGTGTCGGTCAGGGTGAAAGACACGGGTGATGGCTGAAGGTCCAGACGCTTTGGGAGGATCTCAGACGTGTGCGTGTTTGTGCGTGTGTATGCGTGAATGGAAGTGCGTGTGTGGCAGGGCTGGGCCGTGATGCTGATGATGACGATGATGTGATGTTGCCAGTGACCAGGCTTTCGGGATGCCGTTTGTATGGGTGCCCATCCATAGTCTATTTGGAGAATCTGTGCCAATACCCTGGAGTGCCTCTGCAAGTTCCAGGAAACTGCAGCACTGTTGGGCTTGCCTGGGGGCTCAGATGGTAAAGAATCTGCCTGCAATGCAGGAGACCTGGGTTTGATCACTGGGTAGGGAAGATCCTCTGGAGAGGGAAAAGACAACCCACTCCAGTATTCTTGCCTGGAGAATCCCTCGGACAAATGAGCCTGGCGGGCTCCAGTCCATGACGTTGCAAAGAGTCAGACCCGACTGAGTGACTAAGACAGACACTCACAGCACAGCTAACTGCAGGAATTTTGTCACGGTAGCGCCTTGGAGGGTCCTGAGCCCCAAAGGCTTTTCTCCCTGTTCTGGATTTTTCTGTGGCGAGTTATCAGGAGCCCTGTGGACTGGAGTTCGTGGCACAAGGGTTGATCATTCAGGCCTGAGCCGGAGGCACTCAGCAAATTCAGATCTTAGCTGGGGAAGAGGCCTGGTGGATGCCGGACCCAAAGCGGTGGTATCAGCCACTTCTGTTGGGTGCAATTTGAGCTGGTCCCCTCTATACTCAGCTTCCTGTCTTTGAGCTCTCAGACACCAGTTTCTTAGGGTGTGGTTGCACAGACTAAATAAAATGATGCCCATGTCATCTTTTTAGAAAGTAATAGACACTTTCCTATGGTATGGCGGATTTTGCTGAGCGGGAACACTGCACGTGCTGAGAGCCACTCATCCCGAGAAGATGCACAAGGAGAGACAGCCTGCGCGTCCGGAGTTACACTCTGCACTGTCGCTCGCTCCTTCCGGACGCTTCTATCCAGTGCCTTCTCTATGCTTCGCTTGATGCAGCAAGGAAACAAATATGAAACAGGTCCTGATTCCTGTGGTTCGATGTCTTTTAGTTTTGCTGAGCAAATTAACAAGGTCTTAGTTTCCCAGAAAGCAGAAGATTTGAGGGCTATTATTATGTTAGAGAATTGTTATGGGCTGAACTGTGTTCCCCCGATTTCGTTTGTTGAAGTCCTCGTTCCTCAGAATATCATTGTATGTGGGGATGAGTACTGGGTGGCTGCAGCCATGAAACTAAAAGACGCTCGCTCCTTGGAAGGAAAGTGATGACCAACCGAGACAGCATTGTAAAACACAGAGACAGTACTTTGCCAACAAAGTCCGTCTAGTCAAGGCTATGGTTTTTCCACTGGTCATGTGTGGATGTGAGAGTTGGACTGTGAAGAAAGTTGAGTGCCAAAGAATTGATGCTTTTGAACTGTGGTGTTGGAGAAGACTCTTGAGAGTCCCTTGGACTGCAAGGAAATCCAACCAGTCCATCCTAAAGGAGATCAGTCCTGCATGTTCATTGGAAGGACTGATGCTAAAGCTGAAACTCCAATACTTTGGCCACCTCATGTGAAGAGTTGATTCATTGGAAAAGACCCTGATGCTGGGAGGGATTGGAGGCAGGAGGAGAAGGGGACAACAGAGGATGAGATGGCTGGATGGCATCACGGACTCAATGGACATGAGTTTGAGTGAGTGATTATGGAGGGAGTTTGAGGGAGTTGGTGATGGACAGGGAGGCCTGGTGTGCTGTGATTCATGGGATCTCAAAGAGTCGGACATGACTGAGCGACTGAACTGAACTGAACTGATTTATTAAGATAATTAAGGTAAAATGAGGTCTGTCGGGTGGGCCCTAGTCTGGTGTCCTTATAAGAAGAGATTAGGACACACACGTGCACATAAAGACCACGTAAAGATACAGAGAGAAGGTGCTTCTCTACAAACCGAGAAGAGAGGCCTCAGAAGAAAGCAACCCTGCTGACCACCTTGATCTTGGACTTCTAGCCTTGGGAATGTTAAAAAAAAGAATTTGTAAGCCCCCGGGTATGTGTTACTTTGCCATGACAAGCATAACAAACTGGTACAGACATGCATCCAAGGAAGCAGGAGTGAGCGGGGATTGGAAGGAGAACGTATGCGAGGATGGGCAACCAAAGCCAAGTGCAACGGCTCAGGCGGGTGGGCACCGTTCTCCAAGAGGCTTGACATAGTCATGGTCCACTGAGAAGTAGAGGATACAGGGAGACAATTTATTCTCAAACTCTGACCTCCCGTTGGTCAGCTTCCTCCATGGGCTACCGATCCCCGTGTGCCTCCAGGCGGGGCAGTCACGTGCACTGAGCAGGGTCTGTGCCTCGGTGTCACAAGGAAGCTTGTTGAGATGAAAGGGGTGCTGGGCCCTGGGAGGGGAGGCTGCCATGGAGCCCACGAGGAGCTGCAGCAAAGCGTGGGTGAGTGAACCTGGAGTCGTGAGAGTGGGCGTTAGCCCGGCCACTGGGATTCTGGGAGGCTTCCTGAGAATGCGGAAAGGCAGAGAGGCATGGGTGGGTGTGAGCTATTGGTGTTTGCTGTAGCTGGAGCCCAGCACATTTGGCAAGGGCTGCTGGGAGGTGAGATTAGAGAGGCCACAGCAATGAGATCACCAGAACCTTGAAAAGATAATGCATCGGGGTTCTATCTTGAAAATAACGAGCTGTCATTAAAACAAAGCCTTTAAGTGAGGGTGATATGACTGAGCTTGCACTCAGAAAGAGCTCTGGAGAAAATGTATCTGACCGGGGGCTCCAGGGCTAACACTGAGAGGTGGGCCTCTGCCCAGACATCCTCCCTGCCCAAGCACGCCCCTCCCTCTGCTCTTGAGGAAGGAGAGCAGATGGGCCTGCCGCCTAGCCTCCGTGCTGAATCAATGACGCTGAGAGGTTTACTGACTGTGGGGAACTGACAGGTCAGGCCTGCCCTGCGCTCATAAAGCTTGTGATTTAGTGGAAGCCAGGGGCTGAGGGAGGGAACAGCACTCACCCCTGCTTCAGGGACTGGAAGGGGGAGGACCATAAAATACAGCTTGCCTTCGATTATTCTCTCTCCAGAGAAGGACTTCCCTGTGGGCGTGAGACCCTCTCCCCAAACAGTCAGCAATCCCCGCCACTCCAGCCATGTCTATTAAGAAGGCTCTGTCTCAGAGCGCCAGTCACCCACTCATTTCTCAGACACATTGGATCAACTGCTTAGTAAGTTTTTAGCTCTACCACCTACTGGGATGAAGGGCCTTGATGAAGGAACTCAAAGGTCATTTCTGAGAGGAAAGAGCTTCAGGTCCCCAGGGAGTAGACCGTGTCCTTGGGGGATCCCAGAGTGAAGAGGAGAGGAAGGACGCAGAGCCATGGCTAGCTGCGGGGACACGATGGTCAGAGGGCTTGACTGAGATGTCCACAATGGTGGGAAGGAGTTCATGGTGGGGCGCACCAGCCCTGAGGCCCCCAGGGAGGCCCTGTCCCCGAGGTTGGTAGGATGCCCTGCCTCCCTGAGCCCCCACCTTGGATGCACCCAAAGTCTGGGCTACAGGGTGTCAGTCCCCTCAGTCGCGCCCAGGTCATGCCCTGCCCTCCTGACCTGCTGACTCCTGGATGCAGACGTCCCGGCCCAAATGTCCCTGCTGCCTTCTCCTTGCTAACAGGTCAAGACCAAGCCAGGCCCAGACTGAGAGCAATGAGGACTTCTGGCTTTGCCACTGAAGACCTATCAGTGGGTACTGAGTAGAGAGTTTCAGGAGTGGGGGCAGAAATATTCCACATGGTCCAACTCCAGTCTGTGCTGCTCATTTGTAACTCTCTCCAGTTCCCACAAAAACAGAGCAAACCAGACAACAGCACCACACAGCAAAGGAGCCTTCTGCAGACCCCTTGTAAACATCAAGCACCAGCTGGCTTTGTGGTAAAGAGTCTGCCTGGAATTCAGGAGACATGGGTTCCATCCCTGGGTCGGGAAGATCCCCTGGAGAAGGAAGTGGTAACCCACCCCAGGATTCCTGCCTGGAGAATCCCATGGACAGAGGAGCCTGATGGGCTACAGCCCACAGGGCTGCAAAGAGTCAGACCTGACTGAGCACATTTATTTATTTAATTTAAATGGAAAGGATTTCGTTTCCTGGCTTCACTCCTGAGTCTCTGATTCCTGGGCCGCACTGCAGCTATGAAATCTGAAAGAGGAAGGACAGAAGTCATGGTCAAGCGCGCGGGAGACTGTCCTCCTACTTGAGAGTGCTGCCTCCAAGTCAGATGGTTTGGGAAAGAAAAAGTCACGTTCACAGTCCTTGAGGTTTTCATCATGCTAAGCACCCATCCACTTGTCCAGAACTGGGAACCTATTACTATGTGTCCCTTGTTATTCTTAGAATTTAAGATGATATTTTCCTATTTTAGTTAATGGCCTGAGAATGAGATTTTGGTTGTTTGCAACAAATTGCCTGATTTGGAAATATTGGTGCAGAGGGACTCTATATAATTCAAAGGCTTTTTATAGCATAGGTTTTCCTCCCCCCACCCCCACCGGGGTCTGGAGAATTCCTTTAATCAGGTAGTGCAAGTGATTAATGACCCCATGCGCCTGTGTGCACAGGGAGGTCTCTGTGTCCTCAGCGTGAGGGGAGGAGGGGTCACACCAGCAGATCCCAGCAGAGAAGGAAAGCCCAGGACCACATTCTCTACCCTGAAAGTACATGCATGCAATTAAAGTGCTGCCAAAGCCATCCAAATGCAAATAGGGGTGGATAGAGCAATTGGTGGAAGGCCCTACAGGCTGTATCTTCAGCTGTGCTGGCCCAGGGCCCCCTTGCCGACTCCGAAAAGCAAAGCGGGGGTGGGAGGGGTGGGGAGTGGGGTTTAGAATTCTGCCCATTCTTTCAAAAGGGAAATACTTCAAATCTTCAATCACCATTTACTAAGCACTTACTATGTGCCAGGCGCTAAATGGCGGAAGCAGTATTTCATTGCTGTTCCTGGGAAATTCAGTTTAGTGGGAGAGATATATAGACACGTAGTTACACCTCAAGGTGGTAGCAGCCACCGCAGGGAGCTCCACCGCTGGGCTCTAAGAGAGAGGGCGGCAATTCAGCAGCAGTTTCCCAGGCTGGGAAGGAGGGTGGGTATTTCCAGCAGAATCAACAGGAGCGTGACATCCCAGTGCCTGGAGGGCTGGAGGGCAGGGAGCAGGGAGGCAGGGAAGAGACTGCAGAACGTGGAGGTTTCTATGCTCTGGTCAAGAGCTGGGGTTCGTTTCTACAGGCAGGAGGAAGCAATGCTGGAGAATGTTCTTAAGCAGGGAAATTGGAATGGACATTTTAGAGCTACACACATCTCACTGTGAATATTTGAGAGCCAGGGCTGTGGAGAGTGGGTCAGAATCCGTCCCATGGCTGAGGGATGGCAGTGTCTATCCGTCCTAACCGCAGCTAAGCTTGGAACTCATGGAGGTTCTCCTGAGTCCTTTCGTTTCTGAATTGTCCCTCCCTTTTTCTCTTTCTGAAAGACTTTCTTATTATCTTCCTCACAGCTGTTCCAAGGCCAGTTTTCTTCCACAAATCTCACTTTTCGAACTTGTCCCTTCTTTACTGTACTGGACATACACTCCGATGCTATTTTGAAAAAAGCCCTGAACAGCTAGAGAAATAACAAAATGGTGAGGTTCTCTGCATAACTCACATTTTAAAAGGATACTCAGCATGTCCACCTGGCCTTGACTCTGACTGGGACATTTACACCTGCGGCCCTTCCTGAAAGGAGGTTTGATCCTGTACTAAGCCTGCCAGAAGCCTCTCTCCGTAGAATAGCTGGGGCATTCCCACTGGTGGAGTCTCAGATGCCAAGCTCTCCCCACCTCTGAAATATGCCTCCCAGTGCTGAGGTCACAGCCTGGCTTCCTGCTCACCTGTCTCACCTGGATTAAAAAGTCTCAGAGTTCACTCTTAAATAAACCTAAGGGCAAACCTCATCATTTCCTTTTTAGCAAGAAGAAAGTCAGGTCTGGGCCCTGCAGAAATCAGGGACGTCTTCATGACTGAGGTGGTGAAAGCATTTCAGAAGCATGGATTTGGTTTCACCAAAGCCAGCACAGACTCTTGCTCGATCACAGCTCTCTCTGCCTCCCCGGCTTCCTTGCATGTGACACTCACTTCTTATTCCCAGGGTTTCCTTGGTTACATCTCACCATCCTCAGGGCCTCGGCTCTGACTCCACCTCTGAGAAGCCTGTTCTTATGATGCAGCCACAGGCATCCCACTTGACTTGCGCTCCTTTGGGTTTTATTAACCACAGTTAGCAATTAACCTTGAACTACAGTCGCAGACAAACTCGGAATCCCAGAGATGTTCTCATTGTGGGCTCTGTGCTGCGGGTGCCAGGACCAGCAGCCTGTCCTCTCCTGCCACGTCCAGTACCCAGGTGTGGGGGTCATCACCAGCCTGCAGCGCTGGGCACAGCGTTGCTTCTCTGGAGGATGTAAGGAAGGCTACCACGAACTGTGCTAAGGAGATTGTAGCAGGCTGTAATCTTGCAAAACAGAACAGTGGAAAGGCTTGGGTTTGCAATTAAATAGACCTAATTTCAAAAACTAGTTCTCCGTAAGTCATCAAGTGAAAGTGAAAGTCACTCAGTCGAGTCCAGCTCTTTGTGACCACATGGACTGTAGCCCACCAGGCTCCTCTGTCCGTGGGATTCTCCAGGCCAGAATATTGGAGCAGGTAGCCATTGCCTTCTTCCTAACCCGGGTATTGAACCCAGGTCTCCTGCATTGCAGGTGGATCCTTTACTGTCTGAGCCACCAGGGAAGCCCCATAACTCATCGGGAAAATTCAAACTAAGAACACACGGAGACAGAATTACACTGATTAAAAAAAGAGAAAGAAAACAAAGAACTGGTAACACCAAGTGCTGGGGAGGGCTCAGGGTGACTGGACTTCTTGTCTGTTGCTAGTGGTAGGGTAACTGGTACAATCACTTCAGAAAGATAATCTGAATTTGAACTTTCGGTTCACCCCAATTTTTGACTGTTATGGCTTCGACAATACGTGAACCGTGAACTTCCAGATATTCAAGCTAGTTTTAGAAAGGGCAGAGGAACCAGAGGTCAAATTGCCAACATCCGCTGGATCATCGAAAAAAGCAAGAGAGTTCCAGAAAAACATCTATTTCTGTTTTATTGACTATGCCAAAGCCTTTGACTGTGTGGATCACAATAAACTGTGGGAAATTCTGAAAGAGATGGAAATACCAGACCACCTGACCTGCCTCTTGAGAAACCTGTATGCAGTTCAGGAAGCAACAGTTAGAACTGGACATGGAACAACAGACTGGTTCCAAATAGGAAAAGAAGTATGTCAAGGCTGTATATTGTCACCCTGCTTCTTCAACTTATATGCAGAGTACATCATGAGAAATGCTGGACTGGAAGAAACACAAGCTGGAATCAAGATTGCCGGGAGAAACATCAATAACCTCAGATATGCAGATGACACCACCCTTATGGCAGAGAGTGAAGAGGAACTAAAAAGCTTCCTGATGAAAGTGAAAGAGGAGAGTGAAAAAGTTGGCTTAAAGCTCCACATTCACAAAACGAAGATCGTGGCATCCGGTCCCATCACTTCATGGGAAATAGATGGGGAAACAGTGGAAACAGTGGCTGACTTTATTTTGGGGGGGCTCCAAAATCACTGCAGATGGTGATTGCAGCCATGAAATTAAAAGACGCTTACTCCTTGGAAAGAAAGTTATGACCAACCTAGACAGCATATTCAAAAGCAGAGACATTAGTTTGCTAACAAAGGTCCGTCTAGTCAAGGCTACAGTTTTTCCAGTGGTCATGTATGGATGTGAGAGTTGGACTATAAAGAAAGCTGAGCACCAAAGAATTGATGCTTTCGAACTGTGGTGTTGGAGAAGATTCTTGAGAATCCCTTGGACTGCAAGGAGATCCAACCAGTCCGTTCCATAGGAGATCAGTCCTAGGTGTTCATTAGTAGGACTGATGTTGAAGCTGAAACTCCAGCACTTTGGCCACCTAAAGTGAAGAGCTAACTCATTTGAAAAGACCCTGATGCTGGGAAAGATTGAAGGTGGGAGGAGACGGGGATGACAGAGGATGAGATGGTTGGATGGCATCACCAACTCAATGGACATGAGTTTGAGTAAACTCTGGGAGTTGGTGATGGACAGGGAGGCCTGGCATTCTGCAGTCCATGGGGGTCACAAAGAGTTGGACATGACTGAGCAACTGAACTGAACTGATGAATCAAGTTGCTGGGAACATGTTTGATGTGCCTTTGGTGGACATAAGAACCCCTTTCTGTTGGAGATATACCAGAGTGTGAAGCTTTTTTTGGAAATGCATTTAATACACCTAACCTACCAAACATCATAGCTTAGTCTAGCCTACCTTAAACATGCTTGGGACACTTACACTAGCCTACAGTTGGGCAAAATCATATAACACAAAGCCTACTTTTAGTAAAGTGTTGATTATCTCGTGTAATTTATTGAATGGGCTTCCCTGAACACTCGGTAGTAAAGAATCACCCTGGAATGCAGAAGACACAGGAGGGACACGGGTTTGATCCCTGGGTCAGGACAATCCCCTGGAGAAGGAAACAGTAACTGCCTCCCGTAGTCTTTGCTCGGAGAACTCCATGAACAGAGGAACCTGGCAGGCTATAGTCCACAGGTTCGTGGAGTCAGACCCAACTGGGCACGATCTATGCAATTTATTGAATACTATACTGAAAGGGAAAAGCAAAATGGGTTTTCTGGCTGTACGATGGTTGTCAGTGTGTCAGTTATTAACCCTCATGATCCCGAGGCTGAGTGGGAGCTGAAGCTGCCACTGCTCAGCATCGTCCAAATTTTGAACTACATATTGCTTGCCCAGGAAAAGATCAACCTTCAAAGTACTGAGTCTTCTACTGAATGCAATTGCTTTCGCACCATCACAATGCAGGACAATCATTAAGTCAAACCATTTTAAGTCAAGGACTCTGTACATATATTGAAGAAACTGCGGAGCTGCAGGACTTGTG
Organism: Capricornis sumatraensis; assembly: GCF_032405125.1. NCBI lineage: Eukaryota > Metazoa > Chordata > Mammalia > Artiodactyla > Bovidae > Capricornis > Capricornis sumatraensis. The sequence goes on from NC_091078.1 coordinate 635,111, forward strand.
ATGTCCAGCGTTGTATGTGGAGGGAGGGTGACAGTCTTGCCAGACTGTGTGGTTGGAACCGTCACAGCTAACACTGCCCTCTGGGTGTCTGACTGCATCCATCCATCAACTTTTCTCTTGTAAGGAACTACCCCACAATTTAGTGACTTCACCAATTTCACCTATAGTACTCACCAGTTATAGGTCTGTCCAGCAACTCTGCTGCTCAGGGCTAGCTCAGCTGATGGAGCAGGGCTGAGATTGCGTGGTCAGCTGACAGACTGGGGAGGGCCTGCTGGTCTGGGTGGCCTCTGCTGCTTGTCTGGTGGTTGGCTTCATGTTGGTTTAGGAAGGTGGGGGTGGGGGGGCAGAGTCATGGATATCTCATAATCTAGGTGACAACCTGGGCTTGTTCCCATGGATGCTGGAAGTCCCACAGGAGAGAGCAGAGTCTTGCGGTGGGTGCTCAGGCCGGCAGGGAACCAACACATAGCACCTGTGCTACATTCTACTAACTGAAGCCTTAGACCAGCTGAGATCCCTGGGGTGGAGAAAGACAGTCCACTCCTGGTTGGCGGACACAGAAAGCAGAGGGACCCTGGCTGTTTAGAAATGGCCCCTACTGTTGTTCTCTATCATTCACTCTGTGAATCATCTTTGGGTCTATTTCTCACTGGCGCCCAGGTAACAGAGAGGAAGGGGTGCAGCTCTTTCCTCACTTTTTGTTCCTGTTGTGGGAGTCAGGAAAACAAAATCTGCCATTAACAGCATGCCACCAGGGTGTCCGCCTGAGAAGGAGGTTTTTCATTTTCCATGGAAAGCTTTTAAAATGACGTTTCCTTGGAACCATCAGTTATAAGCATAAATATGGGAGTTCAAATGGAATATTCAGTTTTCACAGCTGTATCTGTGCTAAATTTAAAAGGACAGAAAACAAAGAGAAAGAAAAAAAGACCCATGGCTTTTTGCAACAGCATGGAGGCCCCAGGAAGGAGTCTTTCCAATGCTGTGAGGCCTGCTCGGTGACTCCGTCATTTCCAGATTGGACTCTTTTAATTAACCGTGGCTGGATTTCTGCACTTTTACTCTCTGGCTGGTGTTTTATTTTTTTGTTCTAGTGCCCACACGAGCATCCTCTGGCAGTAAAACATTCGGGGAGAAGTTATAAAAACATGTCATCTTGGTTATAACGTCTGGCTAATTGATTTTTGAGAATCGCTTAATTGTATGACTTTCGTTAACTAAACAACAATGCCTGTTTTCACACCCCTGAAATTAGCTCATGCTATTTCATGACCTGCCCCTGCTGAGACGCACTCCATATTTCTGACCGTAAATCTGGCCTCTGCCGAGGCTTGCATATTTGTTCCAGCTTTGTTGTGGCGACTTTACTACATTGCTTGCTTTTTTCCCCTTCCAATTTATAGTGGGCAATAAACATGGAGAAAGGTTTAAGGGGGAAAGTGTTTGTTTCCAAACTGTGTGAGCTGAATTTTTAATTTCTTGCTTAAATAAAATAATAAAAGGTGGCTTTCTTCACTTCTTGGCCCAACATGGATCTCTGTTGGTTCCACTTAAATGGTATGTGAGAGAAACATGAGCTTGTGACCTTTTTTTTTTTTTTTTTAAACAGAGATCTCCAAAAGCTCTGCTGAGTTAGATTAATTGCCTGGAAGTTTCACAGGAGTCTATGTTAGTTACAAGGAGATTTTAATGTGGAAAGTCAAGATGATAGGCATGTGGGAAGCGAGGCTAGGAGAGGCCTGAGAGAGAAGAATGAATGGAAGGAGGAAAATAAAGCCTCTTCAGATCAGTGGGAAAAACCTGTTTGGCATAGAACAAAAAAATGAGGACAAGGACTGGGAATATTTCCCCAGATCATGGCTTAGGCTACAAAGAAGAGGGGAAGGAAAAGATCCTACTCCACTTTTTCTTCTCTGGAAGTTGCCTGATTGATCAAAAGCCTACCCACCAGGTCGTTATGCAGTGTTGAGCTATAAGGTCCCTAGAAAAAGTCACAAGCTGAGATGTTCGAAGGAACCCTTGGCTTTCTACAGCTCAGCTTGAGGCCATTGCCTTTTTCTTCCTTATCATAAAGGAAGCCCACATGCTTAGTTGCTTCAGTGATTTCTGACTCAGTGTGACCCTGAGGACTGTAGCCCTCCAGGCTCCTCTGTCCATGGGATTCCATAGGCAAGAGTACTGGAGTGGGTTGCCATGTTTTCCCCCAGGGGATCTTCCCGACCCAGAGATCGAACCCGTCTCCCGCATGTCCTGCACTGGCAGGTTACATGGACTGATTTCTCAATATTGAAATAGGCTTGCATTCCTGGAATAAGTTACACTTGGTCATGACATATATTCTTTTATATATTTCTGGACTCTCTTTGCTAATATTTGAAGGATTTTTGCAACAATGAGAGAAGGAAAGGAGAACTCAGAATGGGGCCTTCACCTGAGCTGTGGGCGAACCCTGGACTGAGGAAGTTTCTGGCTGTCTGGGCCTCATCCTGGACAGGATGAGGAATCCTGCTGTGACTCTGTGCCAACGTGGTGAATGAAAACACGGAATGAGGGACAGAGCTGAGTGTTCTCATCTGGGCAGTTCATTCTTGCAAAAACAAACAAACAAAAATGTCCAAGGCTTTGTGTGATTCTCAAGGGAAGATGTCAACCACAGCCCACTAAGGCTGCATTCCATGCTGGATTGCAAACAAGACCCCAGAAGATCCGAAGGAGCCAACCTTCCCACCCTTTCAGTAGCAAGAGAAACATTCTTAGCAACTTCCATTGAACAGAAATGGAACACTTTGCAGGAAAGCAATCCCCTCAGCTGTCAACACCTATTCCCATGCCCCTCAGTCCCCCACAGCCACCGTTGTGAGGGTCAAGTGTGTTCATTCCAGGAGGGCCCTCCTTCTGCCTCAGTCTAGGCACTTTTCCTGACCCCCTGGTGATGTCGGCCTTGCTGTGTACCTTTGACCTAATTCCCTGCGCTGACCCCTGAACTGGTGACCCCCTTAATACCTAGAGTGACCGTATGGCTTATCTTTCCAAGGGGCACTTTTGAAAGTGTTTAAATCGTAACAACAGGCCTATTCTGGAACAGCTTTGGGCAGACAAGCACATAAATTAGACCTCATACTTCAGGTACCGTGGAACCTGGGCTCTGGATTGTTCGTGCCAGACCCTGCTCCCCACCGTGGTGGCCCCCAAGTTGTACTTGTACCCTGAGCCCCCTTTTTCCTCTTCCAGAAGCCCAAACAGCGGTCCTGATCTGGAATCGCTAGCAATTCATTACCTGACCCTGGAATCGCACTGAGCAATCCTGAAGGCCCACAGGGACTTCTGTTCACACAGGACTGAGATGCGCTTGGACTTCGCTTTTCCGGTTTTTCTCTCATGTGGCCTCCTACGATCCTCTGGATTTCTCTTTAGCTGATTCACTATGTCCTCACCACTCTTCCTGTGCAGACCCGTTTGGTACCTACACACACACCGTGGCAGCCTGCTGGAAACGCACTTCTTGTTAGTGATACAGGGATGAACTGAATGAGCCTCCACTGGTTTGAAAACTGAGTGTTCTCAGTAGCAAACCAAAAAGCAACCTTACTCTTGTCTCTACGATTTATACCTGCTGTGACATGAGTTCCATTTTAGAGGCTAGATCATGACAGATGAAGGAAGAAAGTTCCCATTGTCTCTTGAGAGTAGCCTGGGTTGGGCAACCAGGTGTAGCCAGGGCAAAACTTGACTTCCTTTCACAAGAGCACGGTTAGGCGTGTCCTGGGCACTGAACACAGGAGCTCGAGTGGCTCTCTGTGCAGCTATGTTCACAGCAGCCCTGCTCGCAAGAGCCAAGAGGCTGGGACCACCGATAAAAAGATGCGATATGTCCACACAGTGAAGCATTATTCAGCCCTAAAAAAAGAATGAAGTCCTGACACGTGCTGCAATATGCAAGAAGCCTGGAAACACGCTGAGTGAGATAAGCTGAGCACAGAAGGACGAATACCGGGTGATTCCACCTATGTAAGGTGCCTTGGATAGTCAAGTGCGGAGACAGAAAGGAGAACCGCGGTGCTAGGGGCGAGGTGGATGGGGAGTGAGCGCTGGATGGCCGCAGGACTTCCGTCTGGGGAGATGGAGCTCTGGAGGCGGAAGGCGGTGATTGCTGCTGTTCTTCAGGCACTAAGTTGTGTCCGACTCTTTGTGACCCCGTGGACTGCAGCACATCAGGCTTCCTATCCTTCACTCCAGGAAACTGCAGTTTGCTTAAATTCATGTCCATTGAGTCCGTAATGCCATCCAACCATCTCATCCTCTGTTGCCCCCGTCTCCTCCTGCCTTCAGTCTTTCCCAGCATCAAGGGGTTTTCCAATGAGTCAGCTCCTCACATCAGGTAGCCAAAGTATTGGAGCTTTAGCTGATGAATATTCATCAGTCCTCCCAATAAATATTCAGGGTTTATTTCCTTTAAGTTTGATCTGGTTTGATCTCCTTGCAGTTCAAAGGACTCTCAAGAGTTTTTTTCCACAGCACAGTTCAAAAGAAACAATTCTTAGGCAGCTGGATGATGGTGATGGTTGCACAATAGTGCAAATGTAGTTAATGCCTCTGAAGTGTGCACTTAGAATGGTTAAGACGGTAAATCGTACATTATGTGGGTTTTACTACAATTTGAAAGCTGTTCTGGGTGTTCACCTAAGGAGCACCGTTTTGTTTGCTTGTTAAAGGCGTTTCTACCCCCACCCTCTTGCCCTACTCATCTTCTCCCCTTTTCTGGCAGCCCCTGCCAGCCGGCCTTAACCTGTATTATCAGCCACCTGTGCTGATGAAGCTCTGTTTGCTGCCTCTGGAGAACAGTTCATGGACATGTGACAGAGCCTGACTCTGCTACGGGAGAGGCTGCTCGCTCCTCATCTCTGAGGTGACTTTGAAGGCCCTCGCTGGCAGGCGTGGGGCTTTCTCTTACTCCTGTGTGGCATGGGGCTGCAGGGCAGAGGTACTGTATTTGGCGAGCCAAGCTCTGAGATGCCCGCATACACTGCCTTCCAGCCCGGGCATTGTCGCTAAGCACCTTTACTTTCCGCATCAGGCGGGCATCCCTCCTTGGCACAGCCGATGTGTTCAGGGCCCTCCTGGTGCTCTTAGGCTGAGTCTGGGAAGGCGGACACAGATGAAAGCAAGATGGGCCTTTGGTGCTCCTTGGCCTCCGAGTACAGAAGGGAGAGCTGAGGCTGGCCACCCTTAGATGTTTCCACAGGCAGAGAGAGATCTGGTCAGAGGGGCCCCAGGGCAGGCCCCCCAGCTCCCAGGACAGGGGCCCCACTTGCAGGTCGCAACCTTAACTGTGTGCGTTGGGGGTATCCTTGAGCAGCTGGCTCTTTGGAACACTCAGGTAGGTGAAAAGTATCTTTTTCTGCTGCACAACTGTCTCTTAGTTTTATTTCTACTTTTGATATGTTCAAAATTTCTTCAAATAGGACATAGCTAGAGCTCATAATTTAATACCCTTACCCATTGACTATTCCTCATAGCATCTCTCAGAAAAAAAACAAAGCTTTTCCACTGACATTAAAACAATAACAATTACAGGTTACAGGATGTTTCAAAGATGGTGCAGAGAGGTTCTCTGTGGCCCTGACTCAGGTCCCCCCCGTGGTTACATCTTACATGACACAGCGCAACATCAAAGCCGGCCGCCTGACGTTCGTCCAGAATGCGTGTGCAGTCCTGGTCATCTTATCACCTGTAGGTCACGACAGAGGATCGTTCCACAGCCGCAGAGTCTCTCAGTGGCCACATTCACGCCTCGTCCATCATATCTACCCCCAGCAACCGCTAATACGATCTCCACTTCTATAATTTTGTCAGTTTAAAGGTGCTCTGTGTGTGGGATCACAGAGTGCGTGACCTTTGGAGACAGACTTTTTTTACTCATAGACCCCGTAAGATTCATCCGAGTACATGTATCAATAATTCCTTTTTATTGCTGAATAATATTCTGTGACACCACAGCTTTGGGGGAGGGGCAGCTTTTAGCTATTACTGAGTTGCTCTGAATGCTGTGTGCAGACTTTCGTATGTTTTCATTCTCTGGGACAAATGATCAGGAGTGCATTCCTGGGTCATCTGACAAGTCAATGTTCAGTCTTTAAAGAAACTGTCAGCCTATATTCCAGAGTGACTGTGAGACTTAACATTTCCATCAGCAGTGGGGGAGTGATGTAGTTATCCACATCCTTGCCTGCATTTTGTATAGTCACTATTTTTCATTTTAGCTTTCTAACAGGTATGTTACTAAGTCGCTTCAGTCATGTCTGACTCTGTGCGACCCCATAGACGGCAGCCCACCAGGCTACCCCGTCCCTGGGCAAGGACGCTGGAGTGGGTTGCCATTTCCTTCTCCAATAGGTATGTGGTGATATCTAAAAAAACCAAGACCCTGTCATATTTCTTATCAAAGCTAATATAATTTTCAGTGTGCACTTTTAAAACCAGAGTAGAGATGGCTATAGCCATTAGTAAATGCTGACACCAAGATATAAATCTGGGGACGAGGCTACAAAGGGTTGGGGAGGAAGAGGGTTTCTAACAGAGTATCCAAGGAACCCTCATCTGGAGGAGGACTTTTGAATAAAGGACTGAAGCAAAGGAGGGAACCAGAATTTCGGGCCACAGGAACAGCAAGTGCAAAGGCCTGAGATGGGAGTGTGTCCAGAGGGGTCACGGGGCAGCAGAGCGACCGCTAAGAGGGGAGGTCAGACAGCGAGTGCAATGTGACCGTGCCCGAGCAAATCGGAAAGCCCCGCACCTGAGAGCGGGGGGGGGGGGGGGGGGGGGGTGTCATGCGGCATTTTTAGACGATCAGCCTGCTGCTGCCCTAGGAAGAGACTGGAGGGGTACTGGCAGGAGTGAGGGGAGCAAAGAGAAGACCTGCTCAGTAGCACCTGCTGGAGATGGCGCTTGGCCCTGTTGGGACAGTAGCGGCAATCACAAGTAGCCAAATTCTGGATGCAGCTCTTGAGATGGAGCCAGTGCCATTTTCTGAGACTGGATGTGAGATAACATCAAAAGCTGGCTGGTGGACGGCCACACGAGCAGCTGGGGCTGGCACACGCCAATTCACGATGCCTCTTCAGCTCCCCAAGGGGACGTGCCACCAACTGTTGACACGTGTGAATGGCGTTTGGAAGACAGGTCCAGGCTGGAGAGTCACTGTTGGTGGCCTTGGGAGCCTTGGCCCTAACGCGTGGAGCGACTGTAGGTGGAACGTGGCTTCACGAGGGGCATTTGAAGGGATGGGCCAGGATAGTCTAGTCTCGTATGATTCTGGAGCCTTCCCTGGTGGATGGGGGCCCTTAAACCCCCTGTGATCACGGCGGCCCCTCACGGGGTTTTGCTCAGGCATCAGCTTCTCCCAGAAGCAGGACTTCCGCCTTGTGCTCACGCCCTTGTCCCTCCCAGTGTTTCCTCTGCCAGCCCTCCGCCGGCGGGTCTGTGTGGCTGGGCTGCCTGACTGGTGCCTGTGTGGCCGTCACTGCCACCGTGCTGCGTTCCTCAGGTGCAAAATGATGCAGGGCACTCTAACAGGCCCTCGGGGGCTGCTCATGTGCTCACAGAGACCTCCTCTTGGTCTATTTCTGTCCTGACTCATTCACCCCCTTGCTGTCTTTCCCAAGTTCAAGAAAGAGAATTTTGTTTGACAACAGTTTTGCCTGATTCTGTTTGGGAATTTTCATGTTGTAAGAAATGAACCTTCATGTTAAAAAGATGGAGCACATATCAAGATGCTAAACGTGGGAACAAAATGCCCCTCATGGGAAAAAAAAGTAATCCACTATGAGTTTAGTGTTGGACTCAGTAGTGAAATCAGTAGAATTAGCTATCCTGCCAGCTGCATCAGACCTGGGTGAGGTCTTCCAGAATACATGGGCTGAGTTTTTGCGTGGTTACGATTTCACATATTGTGACTCAAATGAGATTTAGACCCACTGTCCTTGCTGGCCCCATGTCTAGCACTCACTCGGTGGACTTTTGACAAATCCCCAAACCTCCCAGCTTCAGGAGGCGGGGGTGGCGGGGGTGGTGCGAGGCACAGCACGTGCTCTCTGAGAGGTGGCCCGGCTTAGAGTGGAAGCCCTGACGCCTAGTCGGTGGGCTTGACCATCCCTTATGCGCAAGCTGAAGATGTAACTTCGCCTGGGCTGCTGGCTGCAAGTCAGCCCACCTAAGCCTCCCTTCTACCATTCTGCTGCTCTGCTGCCGCTAAGTTGCTTCAGTCGTGTCCGACTCGCGCGACCCGATAGACGGCAGCCCACCAGGCTCCCCCGTCCCTGGGATTCTCCAGGCAACTCCTCCCTCTGAGAAAGGCCCAGATGAGCAGGTCAGTCATGGTGTCCGGTGACTCTCATTCAGTGGGGCAGGATCGGTGCTCCTTTAGGGACACGGGGCAGACGGGCCCTCGGGTTCCGCCTTGCGTCTCCCCTTGGAGTCTCCCTTAGACATCATGCCCCAGTTATGCAGCAGGATGAACTGGGCTCTCGAATGGGCTCTTCCTCCAGAAGAAGGTGCCTGGCAACAGCCCAGCTGTGGAGTCTGGGAAGAGGCAGGCAGATGTGAGGCAAGGAGAGATAGAGGCAGCTGGTTGTCTTCCAGACTCTGAAGTTACCTATAGGAAATGTGCTAAAAAATAAATCTCGTTTAGACACAGAGTGCAGGTCACTTCCAGGAGCCTGTGCTAACTCTGAGTGTGCGTATGGGGTGGGGCGTTAGGGTGCGTTGTGTTTAAGGAGTGAGGAAGAAACTAACCCTGGCAACGGCAATCCCCTCCCACTTGGCAGCTGTCTTTTCCACAGTCTTCAGAACAGTTGGAAGAGGAAGCATTACCCCCAGTCCCATGATGGAGAAAACTGAAGGTCGGAGCAGTTAAAGGACAGGCTGGTGAACTGTTGGGTCCAGGGGTCAGTTCCAGGTCGTGCTGGGCTCTTACACTCGGCAGACCTGCCTATTTGGGGCTGTGACATGCGGACCTGGAAGAAGAGGTAGAAAGCAATCATTTTATTGGTTCTCAGAAAGTTTTCAGATACGTGCAGAGGATGACTACCCACAGCACACAAGGTTTAGGAGCCCAGGTGGAGAGAAAAGCAGAGTTCTCAGACAGCAGCTGCAAAGCAAGGAGCGGGGCTGTGTGGCGAGCAGGCTCACACAGTGTTCCCAGGGCTGGCACACCACTGCTCTCGTGCTGAGCAGCCGGGAAAATGAGCTGTGTAGTCTCATCTTCATCATCTGTAAAGTGGGCACAGTCACTGCTCACCTCCTCAGAACGCCGCAAAGAATTCTGAGTTGAAATGATCACAAAGCACTGACTGAAGTTTATAAAAGTGCTATGGAGAATAAATACAGAAATAAATACAGAAGTGCATGCCCTTTTCCTAGGAAGTTCATTTTTGTGGACTAAGACTTCCAGTCTCAATGAAAACTTTGGGACAACGGGCTGTCTGAGAAGCAAGATGTGGTGTCAAGTTCACGTATACACTTCTCCAAAGTCGTGGACTGAGGAGGCTAGATGAAACCTGTCTGGTGACTGCAAAATATTTTCAGTTAAATGTCCCAGTAGAATATACTGCATTTTTTTCATTGACGTGGAAATTTTGCCCAGATTTTAATTCCCTTTGACCTGTGGGCCTGTTAGCCCTTCTGGTTTCAATCCTGTCTGATTAACCCCTCGGTGTTCTTCACCTTCTCTGCTGTCGCTGGCAGAATATGCTACAAAGCGCAAATGCTTTTTGGTATGTTTACTAATTTAACTGATTCCAAATGTAGAGGAGAGATGCCTTCTGAAGTTTAGATCCGGAATTTTCACCTATCAGAATTCCATAAGTGTTTTTTCTGTGTCTTCGATGAAGACTTTGGGAAACTGCCTTGGCAGTTTTTTGAAATTAGCTGTTTCTATTTTCTTAGGTTTCTGTCGCCAAGTACTGTATCTTGTTCACAAATAATACAAGTCATGTGTTCAATCAATGGGCCCTGTGTTTCTGCCTTATCCATTCATGAGGATTTTAGAATTATCTATGCCTCAGAATCTGGCATTGCTAGAAGCAGCAAATACCAAACCTCTGACTTCTTTGTGAGCTGAGTCCAGTCTGTTCATACCTGTCCACCCTGCAACCCACTGCCCCAGGGGATCAGAAGGCGTAGAGGCTAAAGGCTGAGGCTGAAAAGGCCTGGTATGAGCTTGAGCTCTGATGCCAGTCTGCATTTGATCCTGGCAATACTTCAAGGCTTTTCATCTATAAAATTGAATGAAACAGTTGATGCAAAAACAGGAAAAGAAAAAGGAGAATGTATGCCTGTATTTGCACACATCCATGGTTTTCAGAACACAAACCATATATATGTGGCTTCGTGTGCATCGTTGTTTAGGAAAAAATCCAACTGTGAAACTGTTTCATCTGCCAGATCACTGTGTTTCACTGTGTGTTTCTCGCTGCTCCCTTCCTTTCCATCTCCTCCCTCCCCTCTTCCCTCTCTTCCTTCCTCATCTCTCTATCATTCACAGACACACACACACGCACACGCACACACACAGCCTTGGAGGACTGATATCAGAAGCTAAACTATCAATTGCGTTAGAGGTTAAATTTGTTTTTTTTTTTTTAGTACATATATTTTAAAACTTTTATTTTACGTTGGACTACGGGTGGTTTGCAGTGTTGTCTTAGTTTCAGGTGTACAGCCGAGTGGTTTAGTTATAAATATGTGCATGTGTGTGTTCAGTCATGTCTGGCTCTTTGTGACCTCATGGACTGTAGCCCGCCAGGGTCCTCTGTCCATGGGACTTCCCAGGTAAGAATACTGGAGTGGGATGCCATTTCCTACTCCAGGGAATCTTCCCTACCCAGGGATTGAAACTGGGTCTCCTGTATTGCAGGCAGGAGTTATATATATACATACATATATCTATTCTTTTTCAAATACTTTTCCCGCTTAGCTCGTTACAGAACATTGAGTAAAAGTCCTTGTGCTATACAGTCGGCCCTGTCTAGCAGCTCCTGCTCATTATCTATTTTATATTTGGCTGTGTATGTGTGTATGTTAATTCCAAACTCCTGATTTAGCCCTCCCCCCCACATCTTTCCTCTTTCGTAACTGTAAGTTTGTTTTCTAAGTCTATTTTGTAAGTAAGTTCATTTGCATCATTTTTTAGATTCCACGTGTGATATCATATGACATTTGTCTTTCTCTGTCTGACTTATCCCACTTAGTGTGCTAACTTCCAGGTCCACCCATGTTACTTCAAATGGCAATATTTCATTCTTTTTTATGGCCAAGTAATATTCCATTGTATATGTGAACAACTTTTTTATCCGATTCCCTGGTGGCTCAGACAGTAAAGAACCTGCCTGCAATGCGGGAAACCTGGGTTTGATCCCTGGGTTGGGAAGATCCCCTGGAGGAGGGAATGGCAAGAAATGAACAAATTCTTGGAAATGTACACTCTCCCCAGACTGAACTATCAAGAAATAGAAAATACTATCAGACAAATAACAGGTGCTTGCATTGAACCTGCAGTTAATAAACTCCCAACAAAAAAGTTTAGAGCCAAATATCTTCACAGGCAAATTCCATCAAATGTTTAGAAAAGGGTTAACACCAATCCATCTGAAACTATTCTAAAAATTGCAGCGGAAGGAACACTTTCAAACTATTCTGTGAGGCCACCATCACCCTGATACCAAAACCAGACAAAGCTACCACAAAAAAATTGAAGCCGCTCAGTCATGTCTGACTCTTGGCGACCCCATGGACTGTAGCCGGCCAGGCTCCTCTGCCCACGGGGTTTTCCAGGCAAGAGTACCAGATTATGTTGTAGATAATTTGAAGTAAGAGTCGTTCAATTTATGTAATATACTTAGTAGTATGATATATCACTGTTGCATCAATATTACATTTGTCTATCAATGACTAAGAATCACATTATTGATAGCCATTAATTTTCATAATACCTTATTCTCAAATAATTTTACTATTGTTCCTTAAAGATTATATCTGAAAGCAAAAGTTCAAGTCCCTTGAACTTGACGTAATATTACAAAATAGCAATCTATATATCATAGATGGCCCTTTCCTGACCTCTTATTCTGCTGTAGTGGTGGATGTCGATATACAATTTGAAATGGCTATCTCTCAAATTTTCAGTGCAATGGAGCTCAACAATTATTTTTATATATCCATACAACCACTACTTAAAATAAGAGCAAAAACTATCTCTATTGTCCTAAAAATTTCCCCTATGCCCCTTTCCGATTAGTTTATAGACAGTCACTTTCTGATTTCAAGCTCCATAGAACTGTCTTGCCCATTACATGGTTTCTAACCGTGGAATTGCGCAATACACGCTATTGTGCAGTCTGGCTTCCTCAGCGTCACGTGTGCATGACCCATCTGTCTTGGCGTTTCCTGCGTTGGTGGACTATTCACGTTTGTGGACGTGACAGGCACACACACAGCGCCGTCTCGCGTGAGCGTGAGCACGACGCTTCTCCATTCTCTAGATCTTCTATTGCCGTAGACAGTCTGTTTCAGCTTTCAGTGCAGAGATCACACACGTATTTTATTAGATTTATTACCTATATGATGTTTAAAAATAATGTTTGGATTTCATTTTTAAAATTGTTTGCTGATGGTAGATAGAACTCGAGATATTTTTCCGTATTGGCCCTGAATCTTGTGACTTCATGGAAGTCATGAATATTGTGACTTACAGATTCTAGAAATTTCCTTGTGTTGGGGGGTAAATTCAGTAGGGTTTTCTATGTACAAAATAATCAGATTTAAAGTAAAGGAAAGTAGTTCATTCTGGCCTATTGCCCAGATCCACTCACTTTTCTAATGTTAAGAGGTAATATGTATATTAGAATCTTATGATAGAGTCCATTTTATCATTTATCCGGTTTTACTTTTGAAATGTATTTGAAAACCAAAGTTAAATGAAAACCCTGTGATTTTAAATGTATAAAAAATAATGAGAACTTAGGACTTTTTTTTTTTTTTTTCTCTTCAAGGTACATTTTGTAGTTCTGCCCAGAGAAAATACTTAAAAGCAATGACAATTCTATCACAATTAGTACTCATAGGATCCAGTTCATGGTCTTTATACACAATTTTCCACTAAAGCAATTCAAGACTTCTTGAAGATTGCTGGTTCTAAGTCTGGAATGAGAAATGTAAAGCATGGCTTTTATGTGCATTCAACTCAAAGGATCCTACTGGTCTGAGATGATTTGAGCACAAATGTCATAGTGCTAAAATGGATTGAAATCCAATATTTAAGTTTAAAATTTTTGAGTTCTAATTTCATATTTTAAAAGAGTAAAACTATCATTAGTAAAGGTTCAATATTTCTAGATTACTAATTCCTTATTCTTAAAATTTATAAATAAAGGAAAAAATAAAACATCTATCCTCCATTTAGCTGCTGCTGCTGCTGCTGCTGCTGCTAAGTTGCTTCAGTCGTGTCTGACTCAGTGCTACATAAACTATAATTAAATAATTGCTTCTTTACAGACAATTCTGCTTAATGTAAATAGAAGAAATGATAAACACAAAAAATTATGACTTTGTAACCCCTAATGAATGATGGATTTGAGCCATGATTATCCATAGCTATAGAAACTTTTAAGTGACATTTTGATGAGGAATATTATAATAGACGGAAGAGTGGCAATGTCTGACCTACTGATCAGTCATAGCACCACAAAAAGAAATGAAGTCAGATATGTAATGTCTTCTGATGTGCTATAGTGAGGAACACACGAAATATTCTTTCCAAACAACTTGAACTGGTACATGATTAAGCCTCTTGTTCTAGCTACCGTTTGCAAGAGGTCAAAAGATAGAATGTATTCAGTGGCACACGAGGATGTCAAATTTGGAATGTAGCAAAACTTACAGAACAATTGACCTCCTTTCTTTAATAAATAAATAGTTAGAAAAAAGGGGGGTGAAATAAAAAATAAGGAGGAGGGAAGAAGTGAGATCTAATGGATATGGTGATCAACGCAGGGTGCGATATTCTTTGGATTCTAACTCACTCAAGTCATCTATAAAAAGACATTTTTATGGAGACAATCTGATAAATTTAAACATCGAGGAGACATTTGGTGATATTAAAGACATTGAAAATTTGGTTAAATAGGATAAAGCGATTGTAATAATTTATGTGTCCGTATCAAGTAGAGGTTAAAAACAAGCAGTTCTTGATAAAATATATCTTGAATTTGCTTTAGAATGTTCCAGTATGTAATGGAGGTAGTAGGCAAAATGGGTGTGAGGCATATAGGGTGGACATATCACTTATCATAAGAGCTGGAACACTTGGGAGTAAAGTGGCCATGATTAATAATTGTTCAAGCAGAAACAAGTGTGAGCAGGCTCTAGCCTGTGTGCACGCCTGCTCAGGGCCGGAATGCAGAGCTCTGCGCTGGACACTTGCCTTCAGATTCTCACGGGGAAGTTCAAGGGATAGTGCGCCCGCAGTGCAGCTCTGTGCTGCGCATCCGCAGGTGTGAGCTGCCTAGGTGTGGAGAGATGGTGTCTGACCAAGTAGAGGCTCTGAATGGTCTGCAGGCTGTTCTGGGCTCAGTCTCTCCTCCTACCTGCTTAACCGAAATAGAGACACTCCCTGTCTTAGTGAGGAGGCCTAATTAACGAGGCCAAACCAATAGCAATGACTTCATGCTCACCTCAGGCTAATGGGAACCTAATCTTGGCTATTGGCCCTTCGCTGCCGGTAGTATGTCTAAAGAAAGCGGCCCTTTAGTGCTGTTGAAGAGCAGGAAGGGCAGGGAAGCACTGAAATCTCTCCAGGGCTTGTCTACGATATGAGCTATCTCAAAGTAGCCGAGCACTATCTCATTCATTCACTTTGTATTTATTTCACAAATAGTTACTGAGTCATCACTACATGCCCAATTCTGGACCAGGCTATGAGAAGCAAGATAATAGACTCAGTTCTTGTTTTCAGAGCACTTGAGATGGGATCTAATTGGGCAGAGAGGCAAACATAGGCTAGTTCCTACCTTGAGCATTGGAGCATATATTTCACTAGTCCAGCCACAGAGCTATGAAAGGTGAGCATCATTTTAGACACAGGAGAGCTGATACTGGGCACAATGCTCAACTCCTTTCTCCTCGGGAGGATCAGCATCAGTCTTGAGTGGCCAGAAAGGGCTTCACACAAGTGAGGAAATGCTTGGCAGAGTCTCGGAGGAGATAAGCTGAGGGGAGGAATAAGGGCTAGGTGTTCTGAATGGAGGGACCAGCAGAGGCCAAAGGACAGAGGCGAGAAAGTCAGTGCAAATGTTAGAGGAGGAGAAGATTAATTCTCACCCTTGGGTGGAGTCCGTGCTTTCAGCTAACAGCCAAAAGTGCTGCTTGATTGCTTTATGAGCAGATTAGCCATGGACATCAGCTTCTGTCAGTAAGTTGAGTACAGGCTCAGTTTCCATTTCTGCTGAAGCTCACATCCAGTTCTTAGGGCTCCCACGGTCTGGGAAGGGAGTCAGGAAGAATAAAACATGCCTGGGCAGAGCTGGACCTTCCGCCATGTTGGCCCAAGCCCTTCAGCTGGCATTGTGTCCAGGAATTTGCTCCAGGATCTTGTTGGGTATCACAGAAATCTAAACATCTTTATTAGAAAGGGATTGCGACTAATGCAATAGGAGCTGCTGCCAATGGCACAACCGCAGACACCAAGACTCACCCAAGATTATCAGAGGACTTCCTATTTCGTTTCCAGCTTTGTTTTATTTTTTAGGGTTATATTCCATGTCCAGTTCTAACTATTGCTTCCTGACTTGCATACAGATTTCTCAAGAGGCAGGTCAGGTGGTCTGGTATTCCCATCTCTTTCAGAATTTTCCACAGTTTATTGTGATCCACACAGTCAAAGGCTTTGGCATAGTCAGTAAAGCAGAAATAGATGTTTTTCTGGAAATCTCTTGCTTTTTCCATGATCCAGCGGATGTTGGCAATTTGATCTCTGGTTCCTCTGCCTTTTCTAAAACCAGCTTGAACATCTGGAAGTTTACGGTTCACATATTACTGAAGCCTGGCTTGGAGAATTTTAGCATTACTTTATTAGCTTGTGAGATGAGTGCAATTGTGCGGTAGTTTGAGCATTCTATGGCATTGCCTAACAGTTAGAACTGGACATGGAACAACAGACTGGTTCCAAAGAGGAAAAGGAGTACGTCAAGGCTGTATATTGTCACCCTGCTTATTTAACTTCTAGGCAGAGTACATCATGAGAAACACCGGGCTGGAAGAAGCACAAGCTGGAATCAAGATTGCCGGGAGAAATATCAATAACCTCAGATATGCAGATGACACCACCCTTATGGCAGAAAGTGAAGAGGAGCTAAAAAGCCTCTTGGTGAAAGTGAAAGAGGAGAGCAAAAAAGTTGGCCTAAAGCTCAACATTGAGAAAACTAAGATCATGGCATGCGGTCCCATCACTTCATGGGAAATAGATGGGGAAACAGTGGAAACAGTGGCAAACTTGATTTTCTTGGGCTCCAAAATCACTGCAGATGGTGACTCCATGAAATTAAAAGACGCTTACTCCTTGGAAGAAAAGTTATGACCAACCTAGATAGCATGTCGAAGAGCAGAGACATTACTTTGCCAACAAAGGTCCATCTAGTCAAGGCTATGGTTTTTCCAGTGGTCCTGTATGGATGTGAGAGTTGGACTGTGAAGAAAGCTGAGCGCTGAAGAATTGATGCTTTTGAACTGTGGTGTTGGATAAGACTCTTGAGAGCCCCTTGGACTGCAAGGAGGTCCAACCAGTCCATTCTGAAGGAGATCAGCCCTGGGATTTCTTTGGAAGGAATGATGCTAAAGCTGAAACTCCAGTACTTTGGCCACCTCGTGAGAAGAGTTGACTCATTGGAAAAGAGTTGATGCTGGGAGGGATTGGGGGCAGGAGGAGAAGGGGACGACCAAGGATGAGATGGCTGGATGGCATCACCGACTCAATGGACGTGAGTCTGAATGAACTCCAGGAGTTGGTGATGGACAGGGAGGCCTGGTGTGCTGTGATTCATGGGGTCGCAAAGGATCGGACACGACTGAGTGACCGAACTGAACTGAAGGTTATATTGCATGTGTGGCTATTATAAAACACTGGCTCTGTTCCCCGTGTTGCGCGTACTTCTAGCTCACCTCACGCCCGAGAGTCTATACCTCTTGCTTCTGTGCCCCTGTATTTCCCGCCCCCTTCCCTCTCCTCCCTGATAAGCACGGGTTTGTTCTCTGTATGTGTGAGTCTGCTTCTTTTTGTTATATTCACTAGCTTCTTGTATTTTTTTAGATCCCTCATAAAGGAAATATCATACAGTATTTGTATTTTTCTATCTGACTTATTTCATTTAATGGACTATTGCTGCTAAGTAGCTTCAGTCGTGTCCGACTCTGTGCAACCCCAGAGACGGCAGCCCACCAGGCTCCCCCGTCCCTAAGATTCTCCAGGCAAGAACACTGGAGTGGGTTGCCATTTCCTTCTCCAATGGACTATTACTCAGCCATAAAAAAGAACGAAAATTTGCCATTTGCCATGACATGGATAAACTTGGAGGAATTAATGGCTTTCCAGTTTTAAAACCAATGTTTAAGGCACAGCTATTAGAGTTTGGAGTAAGGTAGAAGGAGTGGGGCTTTGGTTTTACGGTTACTCTGTAGGTCACTAGGGGTCGCAGGCACTGAGTAAGTGGTCCTACTAGAATCTGTCACTGAAGGTCACTAGCGGTCGCAGGCACTGAGTAAGTGGTCCTACTAGAGTCTATCTCTGCAGGTCACTAGGGGCCGCAGGCACTGAGTAAGTGGTCCTACTAGAGTCTGTCTCTGTAGGTCACTAGGGGCCGCAGGCACTGAGTAAGTGGTCCTACTAGAGTCTGTCTCTGTAGGTCACTAGGGGCCCCAGGCACTTAGTAAGTGGTCCTATTAGAGTCTGTCTCTGAAGGTCACTAGGGGCCGCAGGCTCTGAGTAAGTGGTCCTACTAGAGTCTGTCTCTGTAGGTCACTAGGGGCCGCAGGCACTGAGTAAGTGGTCCTACAAGAGTCTGTCTCTGTAGTTCACTAGGGGCCGCAGGCACTGAGTAAGTGGTCCTACAAGAGTCTGTCTCTGTAGTTCACTAGGGGCCGCAGGCACTGAGTAAGTGGTCCTACTAGAGTCTGTCTCTGTAGGTCACTAGGGGTCGCAGGCACTGAGTAAGTGGTCCTACAAGAGTCTGTCTCTGTAGGTCACTAGGGGTCGCAGGCACTGAGTAAGTGGTCCTATTAGAGTCTGTCTCTGCAGGTCACTAGGGGCCGCAGGCACTGAGTAAGTGATCCTACTAGAGTCTGTCTCTGTAGGTCACTAGGGGCCGCAGGCACTGAGTAATTGGTCCTACTAGAGTCTGTCTCTGCAGGTCACTAGCGGTCACAGGCACTGAGTAAGTGGTCCTACTAGAGTCTGTCTCTGTAGGTCACTAGGGGCCGCAGGCACTGAATTAGTGGTCCTACTAGAGTCTGTCTCTGAAGGTCACTAGGGGCCGCAGGCACTGAGTAAGTGGTCCTACTAGAGTCTGTCTCTGTAGGTCACTAGGGGCCGCAGGCACTGAGTAAGTGGTCCTACTAGGATCTGTCTCTGCAGGTCACTAGGGGCCGCAGGCACTGAGTAAGTGGTCCTACTAGGATCTGTCTCTGCAGGTCACTAGGGGCCGCAGGCACTGAGTAAGTGGTCCTACTAGAGTCTGTCTCTGCAGGTCACTAGGGGCCGCAGGCACTGAGTAAGTGGTCCTACTAGAGTCTGTCTCTCCAGGTCACTAGGGGCCGCAGGCACTGAGTAAGTGGTCCTACTAGAGTCTGTCTCTGCAGGTCACTAGGGGCCGCAGGCACTGAGTAAGTGGTCCTACTAGAGTCTGTCTCTGCAGGTCACTAGCGTTCGCAGGCACTGAGTAAGTGGTCCTACTAGGATCTGTCTCTGCAGGTCACTAGGGGCCGCAGGCACTGAGTAAGTGGTCCTACTAGAGTCTGTCTCTGCAGGTCACTAGGGGCCGCAGGCACTGAGTAAGTGGTCCTACTAGAGTCTGTCTCTCCAGGTCACTAGGGGCCGCAGGCACTGAGTAAGTGGTCCTACTAGAATCTGTCTCTGCAGGTCACTAGGGGCCGCAGGCACTGAGTAAGTGGTCCTACTAGAGTCTGTCTCTGCAGGTCACTAGCGGTCGCAGGCACTGAGTAAGTGGTCCTACTAGAGTCTATCTCTGCAGGTCACTAGGGGCCGCAGGCACTGAGTAAGTGGTCCTACTAGAGTCTGTCTCTGCAGGTCACTAGGGGCCGCAGGCACTGAGTAAGTGGTCCTACTAGAGTCTGTCTCTGCAGGTCACTAGGGGCCGCAGGCACTGAGTAAGTGGTCCTACTAGAGTCTGTCTCTGCAGGTCACTAGGGGCCGCAGGCACTGAGTAAGTGGTCCTACTAGAGTCTGTCTCTGCAGGTCACTAGGGGCCGCAGGCACTGAGTAAGTGGTCCTACTAGAGTCTGTCTCTGCAGGTCACTAGGGGCCGCAGGCACTGAGTAATTGGTCCTACTAGAGTCTGTCTCTGCAGGTCACTAGCGGTCGCAGGCACTGAGTAAGTGGTCCTACTAGAGTCTGTCTGTGTAGGTCACTAGGGGCCGCAGGCACTGAGTAAGTGGTCCTACTAGGATCTGTCTCTGCAGGTCACTAGGGGCCGCAGGCACTGAGTAAGTGGTCCTACTAGAGTCTGTCTCTGCAGGTCACTAGGGGCCGCAGGCACTGAGTAAGTGGTCCTACTAGAGTCTGTCTCTGTAGGTCACTAGGGGCCGCAGGCACTGAGTAAGTGGTCCTACTAGAGTCTGTCTCTGCAGGTCACTAGGGGCCGCAGGCACTGAGTAAGTGGTCCTACTAGAGTCTGTCTCTGCAGGTCACTAGGGGCCGCAGGCACTGAGTAAGTGGTCCTACTAGAGTCTGTCTCTGTAGGTCACTAGGGGCCGCAGGCACTGAGTAAGTGGTCCTACTAGGATCTGTCTCTGCAGGTCACTAGGGGCCGCAGGCACTGAGTCAGTGGTCCTACTAGGATCTGTCTCTGCAGGTCACTAGGGGCCGCAGGCACTGAGTAAGTGGTCCTACTAAAGTCTGTCTCTGCCCCCACATTACCTCCGCTATGACTGGTTTTTCTATCACTTGTTCTCCAAGCTCCCATCCATGGGCTATGTGCCAAGTTGGGAGCAGAAGAATACTTCAGCTTATGACAAGAACTAGAAAGACAATATATAACTATTTACATGCATTTATATACTCAGGTACAGATTTTTGTATCTTGAAAGTGTAGGAAAAACCACAGGCATGATCTTCGAGCAAAGTCTTAACTATTATCGCAGGGGAATCATAATGGGACAGGTTCCAGTTTCTGCTGGGACATGTACAAACCTCATCAATGCCATCTTCACAACAAGTGAAAAGCTGAAGAAAGAAAACCAACTTTTTTTTCCTTAGGTCCAGCAAATAACTGAAGTCACAGCAAAACGATACCTCCAAAATTGGAGAAAGAGTGGAACACAGAGAATAACTGGAAGTGGAGTCAGAAATGGGCATCCTGTGTAACAAAAGGAGGGTTACAGCTAAAATAATTTAAGAAAGAGTGCCCAGGGAAACCCAAAGATAATACAGGAGACAAAAACAAGGGCCCTGGAAGAAACTGAAGCCTCCGCCATCTACAGCTACAGCAAAGAACAAACGCCTCGTCGGGTGAAAAATCAAGGCTCTCAGTAAAAGCCTATTGCCCCCAGTTTCTACATCCAATGTACTTTGCCTGCCTTTAAACAAAAAATTGGGCTCACCAGTAGACTGGACACAGTTAAGAAAAGAATCAGTGAGCTTGAGACATGTTAACAGAAGTTTCCCAAACTGAAATACAAAAGGAAACAGAATAGTAATTAAAGAGGAGCAGGACATTCAAGGACAGGGAGACAATCGAAACGGGGCAGTGTGTGCGCAGTGGGAGCGCCGAGGAAAGTGAGGCGTGTTCAAAGAAATGATGACAGAGTTTTCCACAATTAGTGCCAGACTCCAAACCACAGATCCAGGAAAATCAGAGAATAGCAAACAGGATGAATACCCAAATTTTATACCTAGACACGTTGCGTTCAAACTGCAGAGAATCAAAGACAGAGCTAGAAGAAAACCAATGCCTTACCTTTAGAGGAGTAAGGATAAGAATTATGTTAGACTTCTTTTCAGAAATTGTCCTTGTTTTTATTCAGAATGAAGTATTTAATGTGTTAAATTCTACCTAGAATTCTGTAAGTAATAAAATTATTATTCAATAGTGAAGGAGAAATAAAGACTTTTTCAGACAAACAAACATTGAAGGAATTTGTCCCTAGTAAATTTGCCTTTCCTTAATGATAAAAGAAGTTTTTCAGAGATGAAATAGAATTTCAGATCTACGAAAATGACCTTCCTTGGTCATTATGGAAGAAATAAGTGAAGGTGAAATAAAAACTTATTTTTAAATGTACAATTGTTCTAATAAATAGCTGCTCAAAATAATCATAACAATGTGTTGGATGATTATAGCTTGTAAAATATAGTGAATAGAAAGCAGTAGCAAACACAGTAGACAGCAGTCCAAGTATATAATTTTAAATGTCAGTGATCTAAATATACCACTTAGAAGACAGCGACTGACACAATGGAATAAGAAAAAAACAAGCTCTGTGTTGTCTACAGGAAAGTCACTTTAAAAACAGACACAGATAGATTAACAGTAAAAGGGTAAAGATACACTATTCTAACAAAAATCAAAAGACACTTCCAGCAGCTATGTTAATTTCAGGCGAAGCTGACTTCAAAATAAGCAAAAGCATCAGGGATGAAGAGAAATGTTACACACACAGGGCCAATTCTCCAAGAAAACATGACACTTAATACGCATACACCTCACAACAGAGGGTCAAAATGTATGAGACGAAAGCTGGTATAACTGCAAAGAGAAACAGATGAATCCACTATTATAGTGGAGAATTCAACACCTCTTTATCAGTATCGACAGATCCAGCAGGCGGAAAATCAGTAAGAACATAGCTTAATTAAACCACACCATCTGGATCTAATTGACGTCTATGGATTACTTCATCCAACAAAAACAAAAACACACAGTTCTCTCAAGCTCATTAGAAGCATTCATCAAAATAGACTGTATTCTGGGCTATGAAACAAATTGAGCAAATTTAGAGGAATAGGAATCGTACAAAGTATGGTCTTAGACCACAATAAACTAGAAAACAATAACAGAAAGACAGCTGGAAAAATCCCCAAATATTTGGAAATTGAACAAAATACTTTAAAATAACATGTGAGTCAAGGAAGAAATCTCAAGAGAGATTTAAAATATTTTGATTAAATGAAAACAAAAACATAGCTTAAAGCATGTGAGATGCAGCAAAAGGAGCGCTGTGAGGGAAATTCATAGCCTTGACGGTGTGCACCAGGAAAGAAGGACAGAGAATCAGCAGTCTAAGTTTCTGCCATAGCAAACTGTAGAGAGAAGAGCAATATAAACCTAGAGAAAGCAGAAGAGAGGAAATAATGAAAATTAAAGCAAAGCCCAGTGAGACTGCAAACAGAAACAATTGACAAATTCAGCAAAGTAAAAATCTAGTTCTTAACTGATAAACTTCTAGCCAGGCTTACCGAGAAAAAAAGTGAGAAACATAAACTCCTAGTATGAGAAATGAGACAGGCGCAATAACTCCTAACCCCGTGGACATAAAAGGATAAAAAGGGAATACTATGAACAACTATATGCCCACAAATTTGAGAGCTTAGGTGAAATGGATCAATTCCATAGAAGAATGCAGAAGACAAGAAAGAGAGATATGGCCTGACAGTTAGACAGGAAAAATCAATACACTTTAAAAAACTATAAGATGCAAATATTGTCCTTGATACAATCCAAAAATTTCCAAAATACAGTTAAACAAATTGTCATTTATCACTTATGATAAGAATGAGATGATTATAAGAGATGAATATAGGTTCAGTGAAAGCAGAGAATACCAGAATATCTCCATCTCCGTTATCATAGCTGGTTTAGAAACTCTGCCCTAACGTCTTCTTTCACTGAGGTACAGTTGATTTACAATATTAACTCCATGTGTACAGCATAATAATTCACCATTTTCAGAGATTAAACTCCACTTAAAGTCATTGTAGACTTGGCTGTCCCCCGTGCTGTGCAATCTGTTCTTCTGCTTGCTTGCTCTGTGCGCAGCCCTTGTTATCTCTTAAGCCCCTGTCCAACCTTGCCCCTCCTACCTTCCCACTCCCCACTGATAGCCGCTGGTTTGCTTTCTATATCTGTGAATTTGCTTCTGATTTGCTCTATTTGCTCATTCGCTTCTCACATTGCACATCTAAGGGATGACACCCAGCGCTCGCTTTTCTCTGCATTGACACGAAGCTCTCCACGTCCACTCAGGTTGCTGGCAAATGGCAAAGTTTCCTTTCCTTTCTTTGACTGAGTATCACCGTTCATCTGTTGATGCCACTTAGGTTGCTTTCGCACCGTTGATTGTAAATAGTGCTGCTATGAACACTGGAATTAATGCACCTTTTCAAATTGATATTTCCCTTTTCTTCTGATACACGCCCAGCGGGGTCACACAGTAGTTCTATTTTTAATTTTTTGAGGGGCATCTGATTATTTTCCATAATGACTGCACCAATTTACATTCCCACCAACAGTGTTACAAAGGCTCTCTCTTCTCCATTTCCTCTCCAGCGTTCGTTATTTGTGATCTTGCTGATAGCCATTCTGAAGGGTGTGAGGTGGGATCTCACAGTGGTTTCGATTTGCATTTTTCTGGTGATGAGTGGTGTTGAACATCTTTTCATGTGCCTGTTGGCATTCTGAATGTCTTCTTTGGCAAAACGTCTATTTAGGTCTTCTGCCTATTTTAAATTTATTTTTAAATATTGAATTGTAGGTGCTGTTTATATATTTTGGATCTTAACCCCTTATCGGTCATATGCAATTTTTTTTCCATTCAGTAGGCTGTCTTTTTGTTTTGTTCGTTATTTCCTTTGCTGTGTAACAGCGTTCAAGTTTAATTAGGCCCCATTTGTTTACTTTTGCATTTGTTTCCTTGGCCTTAGCTCTGCCTTAGCATTTTGATTAATAGCTTAATCTGATCACAAAGGGAGGGTTCAGAAAACAATCACAATCCTATGTTTTGACTCTTTGATTTGAAATCTTTATCAAGGACTGGAATGAAAACCTAATATGTGGAATTAAACATTAACAACAACAACAACAAAAAGAGAGGCTTGGGAGTCAACATTACCGTATCAGGGTTACACATAATAGAAGCAGATACAAAGGCCCTATGTCAGGGGTCCCTCAGACCACCCGCAGGTCTAGTGCTTTTCTATGGGGACCCAGAGCATTCAGCATATGTCTTACTTATGTCCATGATTTATTACAGTGGAAAGATACCAAACAAAATCAGCAAAGAGAAAAGGCACATGGGGCAAAGTCCAGAGAATACCAGGTGCAAGATTCCAAGAGTCTTTTCCTCGGGGAGTCACACAGGATGAGCTTAATTTTCCCAGCAATGAGCTGTGACAGCATGTGCTAAACATCTACCAGCGAAGCTCACTAGAGAGCCAGTGCCCAGGTTTTTATTGTGGGTTAGCCATGGAGCACCCTCTAACGTGCACCAAACTCCCATGCTCCCAGGAGGAGAGCTTGGATCCAGTATAAGCTACATTGTCTGCACAAACAGTTTGGGAGTAGCAAGCCATTCTTATCAGGGAATGGCAGGAACTCTCCCAAAGTCCTCGTTCCCAGGTGCCTACAAACAGACCGTGTAAAAACAGCAGTCTTAGGCCTGCGTGTTAACTGTTTCATGCCCAGCTCTGCACTAAGATGAGTACCAAATCCATTTTCCACAAGTAGAAGTGAGATCAAGTGATGGACAGGACTCTTAATGAAGCATCTGATGGTCTCAGTCGGCCTCACATGCGAAGCTATGAGTGTGATGGAAACAACTTGGCTTTGCAGTCACAGGTATCTGAACTCAAACACTAATCAACCACCAACCAGCTTTGAGACCTTTTTCAAGTTACTTAGAGTGAGTTTCAGCTTTTCATCTGTAAGATGGGATAGCATAATAGTAATTAATTTTTAGAATTATTATGAGGATTATAAATAATATAAGAAATCTGACAATAAACGGTAGCTACTGTTATCAAGCTTAATATGAACCAAAATTGTGATGTGACTGGTAAAAAATATACCATTTTGAGGCTTCCTCTCAGAGTCAGAAGAAAATTTTAATCAGTATTTGGAAATTATTTTCAATGTTTGAACCGTTACGTTATTTGATGTATAAGGTATACTAGCGGGAAGCCTCTAGTAAACGATGAAGTTGAAAAGATCATTGGAGTCTGCTATGATCTGTAAACAATATTCTTGATTCGAAAAGGAGGTTATATCAAGAATCGTTCAAAGACACTGGGAAAATAGAATATAAAGTATTTTTAAAGTATTGAAATTTGACTCAAATGTTTAAAGTTTGAGAAAGATGAGAACGTTTAGAAACATTTAAAGATGAGATTCAAATTTTAAACTATGGAGCTCTAATGGGTGGCATTGAGACAATTCTTTAGAAATTACAGGGAAACTCAGAGTGACTAAATTAAAGAATATTTTTCTTACTTCTGAAGATTTGCCTGAAATTGACATAGAAGACAATGGGAAGTGGTGAGTTCTCCATCCTAGGATGTGTTCATAGGGAAACCAGACGGAATATCCCGAAAGAATGTTATAGAAGAGATTCCTGAATGAAGGGGAATGAGGATGCTCTTCTTGAGAAATCCTTTTAGGCATGTTGTAGAGAAAAATCAGTCATTTTTGCCTGTGTGGGACCCTTTTCTGCCCTTTTTGGAAACAGCATCCCAACTTTCCAAGCCCAATTTCAAGTCCGTGAAAGTCACCATCATGACTCAATCCCTGGCTGCTGGGGGACCATGTGACTCACACCCGGCCTCCCAGGGCACTGCCTCCTCCTGCCGCAGGGATTGGCTCAGGGTGGACACATGAGCCAAGAAGGGACAACGAGAAGCCTCCCAGGGTTAGGCTGAAATCCCTGAGGAGAGACGCTCTTGGCCCCGTGGGGCTCCTAGGAAGACGTTCTACAGGCAGACTTCCTGGGGCCAGTCTCCACTTGAAAGACGAGCCTGCTAAGAGGCAGCCAGGGCAGAGAGTCAAAAGCTGGCATCGGAGACAGGAAGTGAGAGCGGCCGTCCTGATAGCGTCTTTCGAGGCCCTAGATTCAGCATTCCTCTCAGTTTATGAGCCAATAAAACTCCATTTTTTGCTTCGCGTGGCTTGAGTCAGTTTTCTGTTAAATGCAACCAAATGAGCTTTAATAGTATATATGTTATCTCAGTTGTCAAACAGAGATATCTCATGAAATGAAGTATATGTATAAAGCTCTTCTCATTCCAAGTGTACAGATGCCATTTATAAATGTAATAGGGTGAGCTGAAGTTGTTATTCAAAAACGTAGGCTGGAAAGTCTTGCACAACTGTTAAAGCCAGGTTGTACATATACTTTGAAGTTTCTTGGGAGTCAATTGAAACAGACAAAGAGTGTTATTTAAAACATCAGCCAAAGAAGACTGGTTGCAGTGTTCATGTAACCTAAACTGTGCTTGGGAATGATATTTGTTTCTCCAGTGGGTCTTGGTGAAGCCCCTGGAACAAGCCCCCAGAACAAAAGCAGTTAATAAAGGCTGCCTGTAGCTCGCCATAGTATCCCTTGCCGTAAACTGGGGACTGCAGAAAGCGAAGGGAGATGTGAGCTTGTCTGTGCATCAGAGCAACACTGCACATTCAGCATCGAATCACTGAAGGAACAGTCAACGGTTCTGACAAGCTGGCTTCTCTAAAGAGAAGAATCGACCAAATTTTATGCTGTGCATTTTACTTCAACTGAATGGGAAAGCATAATGTGATATATGCATATCATGGATACTATTTAGTTCTAAAAGGGAGAAGATTCTGATACACATTACAGCATGGTTGAATCTTGAGAATAGTATGCATAGTGAAATGAGCCAGTCACAGAAAAATAAACACTGCATAATTTCACTTACATTACATAATTTCACTTACATAATTTCATTACATTACAACAGAGCAGTTAAATTCATAGAAACAGAAAGCGGAATGGTGGTTGCCAAGGGCTGGCAAAGGAAAAATGGGAAATTGTTTAGTACTGCAGAATTTTACAGCAGTTTTGCAAGAAAAAAAATTTGGAAATCGGTTACACAACAGGGTAAACATACTTAACGTCAGTGAACTGTACACTTGTTAAATTTTTCATTTCTTTTTACATATGTTTGCCGCTACCTGGTCTCCGCCTCTCCGTGGGTTTTCTCTAGCGGTGAGCAGGGGTTGCTGCTAGCTGCAGTGTGCAGGCTTCCAGCTGCACTGGCTTCTCTCGCTGCAGAGCATGGGCCCTGGAGAGCATGCCCGTCAGGGACTGAGGCACATGGACTTCGCGCCTCTGTGGCACGTGGAACCTTCCAGGACCAGGGATCTAACCTGTGGCCCCTGCATCGGCAGACGTCCCTCTTTTTTAATTTTATTTTAATTAGAGGACAATTCCTTTATAATATTGTGATTGTTTCTGCCGTACATCAACATGAGTCAGCCATAGCTATGGACGTGTTCCCTCCCTCTTGACTCTCTCTCCCACCCTTCCCCCCCATCCTACCCCTCTAGGCTGGCACAGAGCATTGGCTTTGGACACCCTGCATCACATAGCAAATCCCACTGGCGACTTTACATACGGCACTGTGTATGTTTCAGTGCTACTCACTCCAGTCATTCCACCCTCTCCTTCTCTTACTGTCTCCAAAAGTCTGTTCTTTTCATGCATCTCCTTTGCTGACCTGCAAATAGGTTGATTATACCATCTTTCTAGATTCCGTCAGTTCAGTTTAGTTCAGTCGCTCAGTCCTGTCCAACTCTGTGACCCTATGAACTGCAGCATGCCAGGCCTCCCTGTCCATCACCAACTTGCATTAGTATATGATATACGTCTTTCTCTTTCTGACTTACTTCACTCCGAATAATAGGCTCTAGGTTCATCCAACTCACTCAGTTCAGTTCAGTTCAGCTGCTCAGCCGTGTCTGACTCTTTGTGACCCCATGAACTGCAGCACACCAGGCCTCCCTGTCCATCACCAACTCCCAGAGTCCACCCAAACCCATGTCCAGCGAGTCAATCATGCATCCAACCATCTCATCCTCTGTCGCCCCCTTCTCCTCCTGCCCTCAATCTTTCCCAGCATCAGAGTCTTTTCAAATGAGTCAGCTCTTTGAATCAGGTGGCCAAAATACTGCAGTTTCAGCTTCAACATCAGTCCTTCCAATGAACACCCAGGACTGATCGCCTTAAGAATGGACTGGTTGGATCTCCTTGCAGTCCAAGGGACTCTCAAGAGTCTTCTCCAACACCACAGCTCAAAAGCATCAATTCTTTGGCACTCAGCTTTCTTCACAGTCCAACTCTCACATCCATACATGACCACTGGAAAAACCATAGCATTGACTAGACAGACCTTTGTTGGCAAAGTCATGTCTCTGCTTTTTAATATGCTATCTATGTTGGTCATAACTTTCCTTCCAAGGAGTAAGCATCTTTTAATTTCATGCCTGCAGTCACCATCTGCAGTGATCTTGGAGCCCAAAAAATAAAGTCTGACACTGTTTCCATTGTTTCCCCATCTATCTGCTATGAAGTGAAGGGACCGGATGCCATGATCTTAGTTTTCTCAATGTTGAGCTTTAAGCCAACTTTTTCACTCTCCTTTTTCACTTTCATCAAGAGGCTTTTTAGTTCCTCTTCCCTTTCTGCCGTAAGGGTAGTGTCATCTGCATATCTGAGGTTATTGATATTTCTCCCGGCAATCTTGATTCCATCTTGTGCTTCAGCTAGCCTAGCGTTTCTCATGATGTATTCTGCATATAAGTTAAATAGGCAGGGTGACAATATACAGCCTTGATGTACTCCTTTCCCTATTTGGAACCAGTCTGTTGTTCCATGTTCAGTTCTAACTGTTGCTTCTTGACCTGCATACAGGTTTCTCAAGAGGCAGGTCAGGTGGTCTGGTATTCCCATCTCTTTCATAATTTCACACAGTTTATTGTAAATCACATAGTCAAAGGCTTTGGCATAGTCAATAGAGCAGAAATAGATGTCTTTCTGGAATGCTCTTGCTTTTTCGATGATCCAGAGGTTGTTGGCAATTTGATCTCTGGTTCCTCTGCCTTTTCTAAAACCAGCTTGAACATCTGGAAGTTCATGGTTCACGTCGAAGCCTGGCTTGGACAATTTTGAGCGTTACTTTGCTAGTGTGTGAGATGAGTGCAATTGTGCTGTAGTTTGAGCATTCTTTGGCATTGCCTTTCTTTGGGATTGAAATGAAAACTGACCTTTTCCAGTCCTGTGGCCACTGCTGAGTTTTCCAAATTTGCTGGCATACGGAGTGCAGCACTTTCACAGTGTCATCTTTCAGGATTTGAAATAGCTCAACTGGAATTCCATCATCTCCACTAGCTTTATTTGTAGTGATGCTTTCTAAGGCCCACTTGACTTCACTTTCCAAGATGTCTGGCTCCAGGTGAGTGATCACACCATCGTGATTATCTTGGTCTTGAAGATCTTTTTTGTACAGTTCTTCTGTGCATTCTTGCCACCTCTTCTTAATATCTTCTGCTTCTGTTAGTTCCATACCATTCCTGTCTTTTATCAAGCCCATCTTTGCATGAAATGTTCCCTTGGTATCTCTAATTTTCTTGAAGAGATCTCTAGCCTTTCCCATTCTATTGTTTTCCCCTATTTCTTTGCATTGATCACTGTGGAAGGCTTCCTTATCTCTTCTTGCTATTCTTTGGAACTCTGCATTCAGATGCTTATATCTTTCCTTTTCTCCTTCACTTTCACTTCTCTTCTCTTCACAGCTATTTGTAAGGCCTCCCCAGACAGCCGTTTTGTTCTTTTGCTTTTCTTTTCCTGGGGATGGTCTTGATCCCTGTCTCCTGTACAATGTCATGAACCTCCTTCCATAGTTCATCAGGCACTCTGTGTATCAAATCTAGTCCCTTAAATCTATTTCTCACTTCCACTGTATAGTCATAAGGGATTTGATTTAGGTCATACCTGAATGGTCTAGTGGTTGTCTCCACTTTCTCCAATTTCAGTCTGAATTTGGCAATAAGGAGTTCATGCTCTGAGCCACAGTCAGCTCCCGGTCTTGTTTTTGCTGACTGTATAGAGCTTTTCCATTTTTGGCTGCAAAGAATATAATCAGTCTGATTTTGTTGTCAACCATCTGGTGATGTCCATGTGTAGAGTCTTCTCTTGTGGTGTTGGAAGGGGCTGTTTGCTATGACCAGTGCGTTCTCTTGGCACAACTCTATTAGCCTTTGCCCTACTTCATTCTGTACTCCAAGGCCAAGTTTGCCTGTTACTCCAGGTGTTTCTTGACTTCCTACTTTTGCATTCCAGTCCCCTATGATGAAAAGGACATCTTTTTTGGATGTTAGCTCTAGAAGGTCTTGAAGGTCTTCATAGAACTGTTCAACTTCAGCTTCTTCGGCATTACTGGTCGGGGCATAGACTTAAGTAAGTCTCTCTCTGACTTACTTCACTCTGAATAATAGTTGCTAGGTTCATCCACCTCACTAGAACTGTGTTAAATGTGTCCCTTTTTATAGCTGAGTAATATTCCACAGCACACATGTACCACAATTTCTTTACCCATTTGTCTGTCGATGGGCACGTAGGTTGCCTCCATGTCCTGGCTATTGTAAACAGTACTTCAGTGGGCATTGAGGTACACGAGTCTTTTTCAATTATGGATTTTCAAGGTGTCTGCCCAGTAGTGGGATTCCTGGGTCATATGACAGTTTTATTCCTAGTTTTTAAAGGAGTCTCCATACTGTTATCCATAGTGATGATATCAATTTGCATTCCCACCAACAGTGCAAGAGGGTTCTGTTTTCTCCACACCCTCTCCAGCATTTATTATCTGCAGACTTTTAATGAGGGCCTTTCTGACCAGTGTGAGATGCTACCTCACTGTGGTTTCGATTTGCATTTCTCTAATAATGAGTGACGCTGAGCATCTTTTCCTGTGTTTAGTAGCCAACAGTATGTCTTCTTTGGAGAAATATCTGTCTATGTCTTCTTCCCACTTTTTGATTGCGTTGTTTGTTTTTCCAGTTCTGAGCTGAATGAGCTGCTTGCATATTTTGAGGATTAACCCTTTGTCAGTTGTTTCATTTGCTATTATTTTCTCCCATTCTAAGGGTTGTTATTTCACCTTGCTTATGGTTCCCATCATTGTGCAAAAGCTTTTATTTTATTAGGTCCCATTTGCTTACTTCGTTTTTATTTCCACTACTCTAGGAGGCGGGTCATAGAGGATCTTGCTGTGATTCATGTCAAAGAGTGTTCTGGCACAAGGATTCTTAATCACTGGACCACCAGAAAGACCAACTGTACTCTTAGAATAGTTTCCGATGACAAATGTTACACTGTGCATTTTACTACGATAAAGGTAGTTTTCTCTCCAGCCACACTTTTATAGAGCCATGTCCATCCAGAGCGTCTTCTTTGTCTAATTTGCACAAAGATGTCATAGGAGGTGGCTGTAGCTCAGGAAACATGTTTCACAACAGTGTTCTGGATAAATGTTGAGGAACAAGTGGGGGTTATTGTAAAAAAAAGATGCAGAGAGAAACTGATGTGTCCCAAAGATGGTCAGATCCAAATGTTCAAAAACACAAATGGTAGGCTGAGTTATCTCGAGAAAAACTGTAATGTCTGAAAGACTTGTTTCTGAAAAGAAGGCCTTTCAGTCTTCACACACAGGTAGAAAAGAAACACATTTGCACAAGGCTGAGAAAACAGCCCTGACATGCTCGAAACGCAGGACACTCAGGAGCAGTGCCTCCAGTTCTGAGCCATAAAATGCAGCCTCGGTGATTCTGAAAATGGCCCAAGTATTTACAGTCACCCACCGTGACCATAAAACTTTCCAATCATTTACCCAGAAAATGATTAATTTTAAGCAGTGCCATTTCTAATGAAACTTCCAAGATAAATCAGTTGCAAAAGTATACAGTCAGGTAACTACAGAGCTGACCCACGGAGCACAAGTGTCAAATAGGATCCAATCAAATGTCAGCAGGTGGCGGATGTGGAGGTTAGAAACCAGATCTTAGTTCATTCTTTCAGACTGAAATTAGATACAGGTTTTAGTGAACTGTTGGGGGTCGCTACATTTATGATCGTTTTTGAAAGCATAGTTACAGTTTATCTAAAAACGGCTTAGGTAGAATTTAAAGCGAAGTCAGTAGGAGGCACATTCCTCTTTTACCACATCATACAATATTACCTCATTAATAATGTTCTTATGGAACATGTTTGTTTCAGAGATATTCAAGGGCAGTTTTATGTACATGCATTAGTGACTATGGGTTTGATATTAAATGCCTCAATGGGAAGATGTTGTGGAAAGATGTTGACTCCCCCTAACTTTTCCATATTTAGAACAATTGCAATTAAATACACCACATGACCCCACTTTTTAAAAACCTAGCAAAAAAAGAAAAACATGAATTTAACCAGATAAATTGTTATAGAAGACGATTCAAGGGGAAGAACTTTACTAACAGATGTAAAAGCATTGTTCAGAGATAAACACAAGCATAGCGATGGGGTTTTTAGCATGATGTTGAGAGAGAGGTGAAAGATGGCTTGGTTATTTAGAAATCAAGAATGATTGGATAATCTCGGAAGGAATAGAAACTGGTGTAGACCTCTATGTCCTGCCAGATGTGATTCAGGTTGGCTATAACTTTAAATATAAAACCTGAAAACATGACGCCCCCAAACAATATAGATGAGTCTTTATATAATCCTGACGAGGAGATAGAATTTCTAAATATGACCGCCAAAGCAGAATCCTCAGAGTGAGACCCTCGAAAGATTATACACATGAAATATGCAGCTCAGCACACATCGTTTTCCCAGATTCCCCGGGAACGCTCACACACAGACTGTGATTAGGACACTGAGGATGCCTCCGTCGGTTGGCAGGTCGGGCGGCAAATTCTCAAAGCAGAGCACAGCCCACACCCACCGATTCTGTACAATTATGCATCTTCAGAAAAAAATTAAATAACCACTCCCATTACCCTCATTCACCTCCGAAAACAAAACCCCAGAAAACAAACCAAATAAAAAACAAAGCAATTCAGCAACTTAAAACTGAAACAAGTTTATATCAAATTCTTGGCTTAAAGCAGAAATCAAAACTGAAGCAGGATTAAGAATTAGAGCATTACACAGCTGCGTCTGTGGGGCTGGAGCCTGCATATCACTGCCAGGGATATTTTATGACGTTCAAAGCTTTTAATAAATCATAGTGAAAAATCGAAGGCAGGAATATTTTTTTGCCTTTTCTTCTCCACATAACCAATGAAACCCAAAGAGAACAAATTCTTTAAAATGAAGGGGATGGATGGGTTTGGTTAGGGTGGGTCATCATCTAATGTGGGATTGCAGAAAAATTTGAGGCAACGGGAAGGCAATGGCAGCATCTAAGCCTGTGAAAGAAAAAGGGGGGCCAAAAGCCAGAATGTGGTCACAGAAGAGGCTGCAGCCAGGGTGGGGTGAAACCCCTCATCCCCACAGGAGAGCCCTGAGCTCTCAGCACCCTGACTGCCTTTGCGACCGCTTTCTCCAGCACACTCAGCTTAAATTCCTCCTCTGCCTTCCATCACAGAATGGAAAGCCGTCTAGCATTCCTCCACTAGCCAACAAACCAAAAACCAAATCATGAGAGTTCTTTTGAACAAAATGCAAAGAAGCCTGACATATGAGAATATGGGTGTTGGCAACATGGATCAAAGCCGTTTTCATTAAGGTTCCTCTCCTGCACATACGCTTCACCTCGTACCCCAAATGTCGTTTCAGGGAATGAAGAGGTGTGAGGGTATCCAAGAGACTCAGCCTTTCCCTCCACCCTATAGAGACCGTTTTGAGTAAAAGATCAGACTAAATTAGTTTGAACACATAGATAATTGCTTTCCTCACTCACCAGCAATTGAGGCTCAAGAAGAGCCAATGTAACTATATTAATAAAAACTAGGAGTGGCCGTGTGAGTCAAAACGTGTGAGCGTGCTGCAGCTCAACCCATCTAAATATTTTCTTCCCGGCATCTGCACACAGGCTTCTGAGCACCCATCTACAGAAACTGGTGCCCCTTGCTCATTTATTTATGGCTCCCAATCTCCACCAAACATTCTAAAACCTTTCAGCTGTATTGGAATGAGTCCCCCTTCTTTCAGTGGACCCATATTTTCTGCCCTGGAACAGATGGCCACCACCCTTCCCATCCTATGCTAACACCCCTCATCCTGCAGTGTCTTCATCTGGGGGTCTCACTGACCAATGTGACTCCAAGTAGGAGACAATGGGGACGCTGTCTGCAAGGAGAGTCACACAGGGGCGGGGCACACTCCAAGATTCTGGCACTTTATCCCAAGGGGTTTTTGGTGGGCTTGGCTCCTGAGGACATGCATATGCGCTGACAGTGTAGACCCACCTGGGAGGACATCCTCTGCTCCAGCCTTAGCTGCATGCTGGGACGACGCACAGGTCAGCCAGGCTTTGGGCAAGCACAGGGCAGGACAACACTAGAGTCCAACTGTTCTGGCCAGCTTTCTTTGACACTGAGAATGAATTTTAATTCCTGCCTTATTGGGGGTTGTGGGAGAGTTTTCCCAGCTGTGGCTCACACCCAAGATCATTACTTAACCAAATGGCTGTGGGACCTTTTAAGGGCACATGGGTGATGAAAGAACATGAATGAATTCATGGTGACAACTTTGCTACAAGCAACCCTCACAGAATCTGATCTGCACATGCAAACCTCTGACTGACCAAAGGGGAAACACCTGTCTTGCATTTACCTGAGGTGGAGCATTCAAGGGCATTTTATCTCGGTGTTATCAGACACTCCAGCTTCTCCGAGATTCTGCTCTGTTTTTCCCTGTGAAAGAAATGAAAGCGTCTGTAACCCAGGTGAAAATCCAATTCTGACTTTGTGGAGAAATCAGAAACCTGAGAATCTATTTGGACTTCCACATCTGACATGGTGAAAGAGAGAATGGTAAGCGTTTCTGTCCCTTATCACTTCATGCCCAGTTAAATTTGCATTTCAGAGAAACAACAAGTTTCTTTTTAGCTTAAGTATGTTTCAGGATCTAGAAATATGGCATGAGACAGATTCACACTGAAAGGTTATTTGCTGTTTCTCTAAATTACCATTTAACTAGACATGCTGTGTTTTACCTGGCAACCGCACGTGTGGGTGACATCTCATTATCATACCTGGAAGTGGAAGAAGCTTCTGGAAAATGTTTGACCAATGAACTGGCATATCTGGGGATGATGTGATTGATGGCAGGGTTTGCAGTCATGTGGTTCTGAAGTAAAACGCCAAGGAATGGCAGCATCCATAGAAAGAGCTGGATGCGAGGTCCAGCCAGCTTGGCTTTGAACTTCAGCACTTCATTGTGTGACCTTCTGCAAGTGCTTTGACTTTCTGAGACTCGGGCTTCTCGTCTACAATTAGGACTGATAATATTTGTTTGTCAAAATTGAAGTAAAAATTGAAGATAATTTATACTAAGGATGTGGCACCTTGTAAATACATGAATTTTTAAAAATCCAGTTCAGTTCAGTCGCTCAGTCATGTCTGTCTCTGTGACCCCATGGACTGCAACATTCCAGGCCTCCCTGTCCATTGCAAACTCCCAGAGTTTACACAAACTCATGCCCATTGAGTCGGTGATGCCATCCAACCATCTCATCCTCTGTCGTCCCCTTCTCCTCCCACCTTCAATCTTTCCCAGCCTCAGGGTCTTTTCAAATGAGTCAGTTCTTCACATCAGGTGGCCAAAGTATTGGAGCTTCAGCTTCAGCATAAGTCCTTCCAATGATTATTCAGGGCTGATCTCCTTCAGAATGGACTGGTTGGATCTCCTTGCCATCCAAGGGACTCTCAAGAGTCTTCTCCAGTATCACAGTTCAAAAGCATCAATTCTTCAGTGCTCAGCTTTCTTTATAGTCCAACTCTCTCATCCATACATGACCACTGGAAAAACCATAGCTTCGACTAGACGGACCTTTGTTGGCAAGGAATGTCTCTGCTTTTTAATATGCCATCTAGATTGCTCATAACTTTTCTTCCAAGGAGTGAGCGTCTTTTAATTTCATGGCTGCAGTCACCATGTGCAGTGATTTTGGAGCCAAAAAAAATCAAGTCTGCCACTGTTTCCACTGTTTCCCCATCTATTTCCCATGAAGTGATAGGACCAGATGCCATGATCTTTCTTTTTTGAATGTTGAGTTTTAAGCCAACTTTTTCACTCTCCTCTTTCACTTTCATCAAGAAGCTCTTTAGTTCTTCGCTTTCTGCGATAAGGGTGGTGTCATCTGCATATCTGAGGTTATTGATATTTCTCCCAGCAATCTTGATTTCAGCTTGTGCTTCTTCCAGCGCAGCGTTTCTCATGATGTACTCTGCATAGAAGTTAAATTATCAGGGTGACAATATACAGCCTTGACGTACTCCTTTTCCTATTTGGAACCAGTCAGTTGTTCCATGTCCAGTTCTAACTGTTGTCTCCTTATCTCCATACAGATTTCTCAAGAGGCAGGTCAGGTACTCTGGTATTCCCATCTCTTTTTCCACAGTATGCTGTGATCCACACAGTCAAAAGCTTTGTCATAGTAAGTGAAGCAGAAGTAGATATTTTTCGGGAACTCTCTTGCTTTCTTGATAATCCAATGGATGTTGGCAATTTGATCTATGATTCCTCTGCCTTTTCTAAAACCAGCTTGAACATCTGGAAGTTCATGGTTCACATACTGTTGAAGCCTGTCTTGGACAATTTTGAGCGTTACTTTGCTAGAGTGTGAGATGAGTGCAATTGTGCAGTAGTTTGAGCATTCTTTGGCATTGACTTTCTTTGGGATTGGAATGAAAACTCATCTTTTACAGTCCTGTGGCCACTGCTGAGTTTTCCAAGTTTGCTGGCATATTGAGTGCAGCACTTTCATAGCATCATCTTTTAAGATTTGAAATAGCTCAACTGGAATTCCATCGCCTCCACTAGCTTTTTTCGTAGCGATACTTCCTAAGGCCCACTTGGCTTCGCATTCCAGGATGTCTGGCTCTACGTGAGTGATCACACCATCGTGATTATCTTGGTTGTGAAAATCTTTTTTGTACAGTTCTTCTGTGTATTCTTGCCACCTCTTCTTAATATCTTCTGCTTCTGTTAGGTCCATACCATTCCTGTCCTTTATCAAGCCCATCTTTGCATGAAATGTTCCCTTGGTATCTCTAATTTTCTTGATGAGATCTCTAGTCTTTCCCATTCTATTGTTTTCCTCTATTTCTTTGCATAGATCGCTGA
The DNA here is from genome assembly GCF_032405125.1 of Capricornis sumatraensis. Classification (NCBI taxonomy): domain Eukaryota; kingdom Metazoa; phylum Chordata; class Mammalia; order Artiodactyla; family Bovidae; genus Capricornis; species Capricornis sumatraensis. The sequence goes on from NC_091078.1 coordinate 672,731, forward strand.
GGAAAGCTTTCTTATCTCTCCTTGCTATTCTTTGGAACTCTGCATTCAGATGCTTATATCTTTCCTTTTCTCCTTTGCCTTTCACTTCTCTTCTTTTCACAGCTATTTGTAAGGCCTCCTCAGACAGCCATTTTGCCTTTTTACTTTTCTTTCCCTTGGGGATGGTCTTGATCCCTGCCTCCTGTATAATGTCACGAACCTCTGTCCATAGTTCTTCAGGCGCTCTGTCTATCAGATCTAATCCCTTGAATCTATTTGTCACTTCCACTGTATAATCGCAAGGGATTTGATGTAGATCATCCTGAGTGGTCTAGCGGTTTTCCCTGTTTTCTTCAACTTAAGTCTGAATTTGGCAATAAGGAGTAATCCAGTAATACTGGTCAAAATCTTCTCAAGAGAAGATTAATAACATTGAAGAGAATAAGTCTCTTAACAAACCAAAGGCTGGGGGGAACCTGCGGGCAGCTGTGGAGAGAACTAGGCGTTTTCTGGGTGTAGCCTGACCTGTCCCGGTGTATTTGGAAGCTGCCTTTTGTCCGCTGCTGTGGATTTTTCCTGGCTCTACATCTCTCAGGACGTTACAGACGCTTCTTGACTAAAATAAAGAAATTTAAGAGATATGTATTGAAAGACATTGAAGCTTGCTTAGATTTGAAAGAGCCATTGTTTTGATGTAACATAAAATCAGACCAAAAGAGTTACTATGTGTAAATGGTGATGAAGATGACCTGGATTTGTACAATAGTAAAAGGTTTACAAAACCCATCTCAGTAAGTGAACATTATGGAGCGGCTGAGCCGACTACACCATCGTACTGAGGTGAGAGAGGTGAGAGAGAGGACCCTTTCTGCCTGTCCGGCACCAACTGGTCCTTCTGCATCTGAGTGGTGTTTCCACAAACACTTTGACGCTCTTCAAAGTGGACTCTATTTCTAGTCTCCTTCATTGAAAGCAGGCTTGATGACTCACCTTTGAGAAACAGGTTTGGGTAGAGCTGGTGGTGTGTAGGACTTCTAAGACTGGGTCACGAAAGGCATAGCGTCCTTTTCCTCTCTCTGGGATCACTTGCTCCAGGGAAAGCTGACAGTCATCGTGTTAGGACTGTCCAGCAGCCCTGCAGAGAAATCCACACGATGAGGAACTGAGGCCTCCTGGCAAGAACCCTCCAGCTCCAGGCAAGCTGTCAAATAACTGCAGCCTCATGCGCGACCCTCAGTCAGAGCCACCCAGCTAAACTGCTTCCAGATCCCTGATCAGAATCTCTGTGAGACGGTAAATGCTTGTGGATTGTATCTGCTAAACTTTGGGCTAATTTGTTACGTAGCAATGAGCAATTAACACAGACAGCAATAATGGCTAAAATGTGTTGAGTCCTTAACATCCACCAAGGGCTTTTTAAAGTATTTTACACGTTAACTGTTCCCTATCTACCAAATTACCGAGAGGCTAAGTAACTTTCTCAGAGTAGAGACGTAGTAAGCAGCTTAAATACAGCTGAAGCCTCCTTCCGCACGCACGCTGCCTCATGTTCTCTCGTTTACTGCTGTGCTTACTATATTATGTCCCCCGAGGTCGGAGGTGGCATTCTACCCATATCATTGGAACCCAGAAGAGTGCATAGAACACAGTATGCGTGGAATAAAAGTTTAGATAAATTGAATATAGAGGTGATAAAGAGGCAGATGGAGAAAGCGTCACACACTAGCTCTTTGCTGTGACTTGAGCTTCTGGGTCTAACAAAGAGCCATATACGGAAACTTCACCACTGAGAGATGTTAGTACGTCCTTTCATTCTCAACGTGAAAGTTTGGACTTCATTTTGTTGCCAGTTTTAGATGGTGCACAATGCTACACACCCAGTGCTTCACAAATTTGCACTTAAATCCAAGGGAAATTGGAAATAACCTAAATGCCCAACATTAGAGGTTAATAAATTATGGTACTTCAGTGCAATGAAGTTTTGTCTAACCTCCAAAATTATAAAACTATGTTGAATAACAAACAGTGTTTCAAATAATATTTAATTGAAAATAGCAGAAACAAGGTACATTTAGGCAAGTTTGTGTTATATACTTATATAGTTATCAGAAATAATAAAATATATTTGTTTACACTCCATGGGACGACCTCATTGACATATTTCAAATGCCCTTGTTTCCAGGTCCTCTGAGGGAATACAGGAAGGAAATATCTGTGTATATACTGACCCATACCTATGTATGCCTGTACATATGTGTGTATATATATATATATATGTTCCACGCATGCTTATGTATAATGATCTATATTTATATTAATCTAAACATGAATTTCTACTATTTCCCCAACTCTAATCCATTACAGCATGGAACATTGTGATCTCTTTCCCCAGACAGTCTGTTAACTGACACTCCACTAGTGAAAAAGCTGTCTCTTACCATCCATATCTTGAAAAATCATGCTCCAAAAGAGAAGGAGAAATAAAAACTTTCTCAGAAAAACAAAAATCTGAGAAACTCATCACCGGCAGATCTGTCCTATGAGTAACGTTCATGCTGCAGATAAAAGGAAATATGATACAGGGAGGAAAGTGGCCTACGTGAAGAAGAGTGTTGCGGAGGGAGTAAGCAGAGGTGGGATGGAGTCTCCAATCTTCCTTATTTTCAATTTATATAGAATACAACTGTGTAAGGTGATAACAGTAATAATTATTTGGCAATTGTAGCATACAAATAGGTGGCAGTGAATGACAGTGGTGGTCTCGAATCAAGGACCAGGACTGCCGTGAACATGGGCTTGAGCACCCTTGTTCCTGTACAGCTTACACCATTTGTTAACACCCGGGGATAGAAAAACCTCCCAGTCAATGCCTCATCCCAGCCATTTGCCCAGTAAGAGTGGAGCAGGACGCTAGTCCTCACATGGGGTGAAGAGCCAGGGAGTTAGTGGGAGAAATCAGAAAAGACCGAGGACACACGCCCCGTTTCCTGAGCTGAAGCCACAGGGAGTCGGGGTGGGGGCGGGAGGTCAGAGTCACACCGGAGAAGGCCGCAGGGAAGCCAGCTGAGCAGGACAGAGCTCTGCAGGGACGAGGCTTGCGAGATGGGCAGTGAGGCACAGGGTGTGCCCATCGCCACAGCTCTCCCCAGGCCCGCCGTGGTTTTCCTGCGGCTACTTGCTGAGCTCCCTTGAGATACAGGTGCTTTGTGCCCTCAGCCTACTGGCAGTGAGTAACCTTAGGGTGGAACCTTTCGAACTGTTGAGGATGGAAGTTGGCTGAAGCTGTGCAAGCCTGCAATTTGTCCATCTCAGTTAAAGGGCTGACTGCTCCCATGGATGTTTCACTGGAGAAGCTGGGAAAGGAGAGGCTGGCCTGGGACTCTGCATAGTCCGCAGAGGGCAATGTGCTCTTCCCAGTGAGTAGAAGGAGGACAGACCACAGGGAACGCCACACGCCCTTTAGAGGAAACAGCGCTTCAACACACTCCACACTCCTGTGGAATTTGCTGCACTGGGCTTTCACTTCTGATAGAACACTGAGGACGACAGGAAAACTGGAACTTGAAAACAAATGTCTCTTCTGAGACTCACATGTCATAAAGTGAAGAAATGTTTTCTCTTCTCAGGGCATATTACAAGAATTCGTTACTCAGTAGGGGCTTGGCCTTTTTGGGAAATTTGTTTTATAAGCCTATTGAGGGGATAAAACCAAGTTTCTAGGACCCAGGTCTTGGGCTGGTGCCTAGTTTCCATAAGGAAGGAAAAAAAAACACAAAACTCTGCTTAATAAACGAGAGAGAGAGGAATCTGATGTTCCTACAGAGACAAAACCAGAAGGGAAGATGAAGGAGCAAGAGAAAAACAGAAAGATCGCCTCCCCTGGGGGAGATGGTTAAGGGCACTGGAGACGAGAACAGACCCAAAAAAGGGCCAAGAGAAGCGCCCGCTTGTGCTTGCTTTGCTTATCTTGCTGGGGTGGACGATGCAGACCCTCTCTGCCAGCTCCTTCATCGTATCGCTCCTGCTTCGGTGTGTGTGGATTGGGGTGGGGAATTGTGCAGAGGCTAGGGAGATCCAGACAGCAGGCTGCACCTGGTAACTGATGAGAAGCTCTTTGGCAGAAGTCATTCGGAATGATAAGTTGTGTGTTTGTGCATGTGTGTGTGTGTGTGTGTGTTTGTGTGTTTTCCTTGATCAAAGCAGGATAAATGAAGCCTTAGAATCCTTTAAATCTTGGCTGAATATGAAAGTTCATGTCTAACTGTGTGAACTAAACTATGGAAATTCCATAGCACCGGTATACTTCTCAATGTTTAAGGGAGCTTGTTAATTTTCACTGACTTCACAGAAAGGCTGATGGGCTAATTTCATCCATTCTGGCAGTCTGTGTTCATGATCCTTTAAATAAAATAGACTAACAGAAAAAGAAAAAAAAGTGGTAGGGGGGTGGTTTTTGAGAGATGAAAGCCAGGCAAAGCCAGTATTTCAAAATGGGATGGTCTCCTTTGAAAAGCTTTCCATAGCAAATGAAGGTTAAATATGTTTCCCCCTCACCTTTCCTTTAGAGGGTTGGTTTTTGAAGTGTGGATCGTTAACCAGCAGCACCAGGATCACCTAGAACTTGTTGGAAATACAGATCACTGTGTTCCATCCCAGGCATACTGAATTAGAAATTCTCGGTATGGGGCCCAGACATCTGCATTATAAGAAGCCCTTGAAACCCTCTTACACTGCTGGTGGGAATGCAAACTAGTACAGCCACTATGGAGAACAGTGTGGAGATTCCTTAAAAAATTGCAAATAGAACTGTCTTATGATCCAGCAATCCCACTGCTGGGCATACACACTGAGGAAACCAGAATTGAAAGAGACACGTGTACCCCAATGTTCATCGCAGCACTGTTTATAATAGCCAGGACGTGGAAGCAACCGAGATGTCCATCAGCAGATGAATGGATAAGAAAGCTGTGGTACATATACACAATGGAGTATTACTCAGCCATTAAAAAGAATACATTTGAGTCAGCTCTAATGAGGTTGATGAAACTATAATACACAGAGTGAAGTAAGCCAGAAAGAAAAACACCAATACAGTATACTAACACGTATATATGGAATTTAGAAAGATGGTAACGATAACCCTGTAGGTGAGACAGCAAAAGAGACACAGATGTGTAGAGCAGACTTTTGGACTCTGTGGGAGAGGGAGGGGGTGGGATGATTTGGGAGAATGGCATTGAAACATGTATGCTATCACGTAAGAAACGAATCGCTAGTCTAGGTTCGATACAGGATACAGGATGCTTGGGGCTGGTGCATGCGGATGACCCAGAGAGATGATATGGGGAGGGTGGTGAGAGGGGGGTTCAGGGTTGGGAACTCATGTACACCTGTGGTGGATTCATGTCAATGTATGACAAAACCAATACAGTATTGCAAAGTACAAAAATAACATTTAAATTAAAAAAGAAAATAAGAAGCCCTTGGTGTACGCTAGAGTTTGAGAACAGTTGCTCTGAAGCAGTGAATCTTGAACTGAATTCAGTGAATCTGATGGGAAAAAATAGATGTGCGCCATCCTTTTTGCTAAATGAAAGCTAGCATGTCCTTTAATTGTAAATATAGTCCCCAAAGCACAGTTGTGTTAAGGGCACTTTTTTTTTAATCAATTGAAAAAATATATACATATCAGTTTTATTCAGCTATAGCTTGCACATCAGAAAATTCACCCATTTAGAGCGTACAGTTCAATGGGTTTTAGTGTATTCACAGAATTATGCACTTAGCACCACAATCAAATTTAGAACGTTTCCTTTTCCACAGTAAGAGAAACCACACCTATTAACAGTCACCTCCAATTGCCTTCCTTCTTCCCTCCGCTCAATTACTTGTGTGTGTGTGTGTGTGTCTGAGCTCTGGAAATCTCATTTAAGTGGAATTATACAATATGCGGTATTTTGTGGCTGTCATGTTTTAAAAACCGTGCATATCATAGCAGGTATCAATACTTCATCACTTTTTATTGTCAAGTCGTGTTGCATTAAGGATATAGCATATGCCGTATGTTCATTTATCAGCTGGTGGGTGTTTGGCTGACTCTGCTTTCTGGCTTCTATGAATAATGCTGCTGTGGACAGTCGAGTCTTTGTGTGGACATATGCTTTCATTTCTTTTGGGTATAATCTTCGGAATGAAATTTCTGAGTCAGATAGTAATTGTGTTTAACCATTTGAGGAACTGCCAGACTGTTTTGCAAAGTGGTTGTAACATTTTACATTCATTCCTACCAGCAACGTATAAAAGTTTCAAACTCTTCACATCCTTGTCTGACTTTTATTATTCTCTGACTTTTTGGCTACAGCTATCCTAATAAAGATAAAGTGGTATCTCACTGTGATTCTGACTTGCATTTTCCTGATAGTCGATACGTTTCACATGCTTTCGAAAGACTATTGCCCATTTCTAGCTCTCCCTTAGAGAAACGTTGATTCAGATCCTTTGCTCTCTTTACAATTGGCTTGCCTTTTCATTGTTCACTTTTAAGAGTTCTCTACATATTCTAGATAAAAATCACCCATCAGATGTGTGGTTTGCAAACATTTCCTTCTGTTCCGTGGATTGCCTTTTCCCTTTCTAGCGGCACTCGGAAACCAACTGTTAGTTTCATGAGTCCAGTTTACCTGTTTTTCTTGTGTTACACATGCTTCAGGAACGTCATCTAATGAGCCATTGCCTGATAAAGGTCACAAACATTGTACTTATGCTTTCTTCTAAGATTTTATAGGATTGGGTCTTATATTTGGCTGTTTATTCCATTATAAGTTAATTTTTGCATACAGTGTGAGGTAGGGGTCCAAAGTTATTCTTTTGCATTGAGTATACTGTTGTCAAGCACAATTTTTTTAACGAACTCCTCTACAGCGACCCTCCCACCCCCACTGCCCCAGCCCTTCTAGGCTGTCACAGAGCCCCAGTCGAGTTCTCTGAGCATGTAGCGGGCTCCCACTGGCTGTCCATGCTACTCTCTCCATTTGTCCCAGCCTCTCCTTCCCCACCACCCCCCGTGTCCATACGTGTTTCTTGGGAAGATTACTGTCTCCCGATTGAATCGTATTAGCACCCTTGCTAAAACTGGTTGGCCATCGAAGTGAAAGTTTAATTCTTGGCTTTCAGTTCTTTCTCTCTGACCTCTGTGTATATACTTATGCTAGTACCATACTGTCTTGATTACTATCACTTTGTAGTAAGTTTTGAAATTGGGAATTGTGAGTCCTTCAACTCTGTTCTCCTTTTTCAAGGATGTTTTGGCTGTTCTGGGTTTCTTGCATTGTGATATTTTAGAATAAGCTTGTCAATTTCTGAGAAACAGTCAACTGGAATTTTGAGAGGGATTGAACTGAATCTCACTTAGGTCTTCTTTAATCTCTTTCGGCGATGTTTGTAGTTTTCAGATTATAAGTTTGCAACTTTAAATAATGAAATAAAATACAACAATGTAGGTAATTTTAAATATAAGTTTCTGGTTGTTCATTGCAAGTGTATAGATACACAATTTCTGTGTTGTGTTGTAGAATGCAAACGTGCTGCAATGTCTTATTAGCTCTGATTGTTTTTAGTGCATTCTTTAGGATTTTCTGTGTACAGATGTCATCTGCAAATAGAGACAGTTTTACTATCTTTTATTATTATATATATTATTTAGAAAAGATGGCTTCATCCCTACCAGTATGAATGCTGTTTGTCTCTTTTGCTTGTCTGACTGCCTTGCCTAGAGCCTCCAGGACAATGTCACACAGAAGTGATGGGGCACGCGTAATGGGCTTCTCTGGTGGCCCAGCTGGTAAAGCATCTGCCTGCAATGCAGGAGACCCAGGTTCCGTCCCTGGGCCAGGAGGTCCCCGGAGAAGGGAATGGCTCCCCACTCTAGTGTTCTTGCACATAAGACACAAGGTCAGATAGGACTGGAATCTTGAATATATGTGAGGATGGGGAAGCGTTAAGAAAGATTTTGAATGTGGACTGGCACCAAAAAGGAATAATATTGCTCATGTTTGAGAAGGAAGCAGGAAGAAAGAAATTTGCTCACTTCGTTGAGCATGAGGAGTGCCAAGACAGTTTCCTACCATGAAACAGAGTCAGCATGAAATATAAAACTATAAAAAAGAAAGATACAGTGACCATCCCTGCGCCACTCCTAACTTCCCAGGGCTCTCCTACTGATCAGTAATGTAGCCAGAATATTGGGTTCTATTTACCCTGCTCTGACACTTAATTCTTGCAACTGCTCCCCATGCAGGGTCAAGACGCAAGACAACAGAGGAGGGAAAAAAGCAGCATGGGATTTCTGTGATCAGAATTCCTCCAGATGAAAGTTTCAGGTCCGTGGTGTGTTTTAGGTGCCTTTGAGCTGCTGTGGTCTGGGATGTGAATGAACAGGGAGAAGCTTTAAGAAATAAAGGCTAAATATTTCCCAAATCCCATAAAAATTTAATAAAAGGTCAGCAAATCAATCACAATCAGGGTAAACCCAAAGAAACCCAAGCTAAACCCAACATAACAAAATTAATGAACATTAAAGACAAAAAACTTGAGAATAGCAGGAGAAAAAGACATAATGATCTGAATGAGGGTAGATTTCTAATCACAAACCACGGAAGCTATAAGGAAGCCACACAACATTTTTAAAGGGTTAAAAGCAAAGAACTGTCAGTCTGTAACACTATGTTCAGTGAGAACATCTCTCATGAATAAAGGTGCAATAAAGATGTTCACAGATGAAGGCAAATTAAGAGAATTTGTTGCTAGCAGACTTGCTCTAAAAGAGCTGCTATAGTAAGTTCTTTCAGTAGAAGTGAAATGATATAAGAAGGGAACCTGGAACATCAAGGATGAAGGAAGAGCAACAGAAATAGTGTATATCTGGGTAGATATGATAATATGATAGACTACTTTTTTCCATTTCGGTTCTTTAAAGTACGTTAAATGACTGTAAGCAATATTTTACATTAGCAGTGAGTTTCACTGCGCGTGGAAGTAATGCTTCACACAACTACCACACAGAAGGGAGAGGTGAAGGGACCTGTGTGCTGATGAGGCCTATGTCTTCCTCTTGAAGATGTAGAGCATCCCCTCTATATTTCTAAGTTTAATATGTTTATTATAATCCTCAGAGCAGCCACTAAAGCAGACAAATCAAACAAAACTATACAGAGAGATATAGTCAAGACACAAAAGATAAAAGGAAACAGAATACTAAAAAAATGTTCAGATATAACAAAAGGAGGCAGAAAGAGGAAACAACAAAATAGAAAACAGATAATAACAGAAATAAAATAGAAAATGTGAAACTAGATAGAACATACCAGTAATTACATTAAGCACAAATTGTCTAAACACACCCATTTAGAAGCAGACATTGCTAGAATGCATAAACCAGTGCGTAATCCAGCTACGAGTCGTCTATAGTGGTGATGCTGAAGTGGAAGCCTGAGTCGGCTAGCTCAGCCGTGCCCGACTCTCTGCGACCCCGTGGACTGTAACTGTCCAGGCTCCTCCGTCCATGGGATTCTCCAGGCAAGAACACTGGAGTGGGCTGCCATTCCCTTCTCCAGGGGATCGTCCCAAATGGTAAGGATACAGGTAGGTTAAAAAGTAAAGGATGGGAGAATATATTCCATGCAAGCACTAATGCGGGAATGGTTATATTAAAAAAAAAAATTTAACTTCAGACCAAAGAAATATTCCAGGCACAAGGAGGAACAGTATGTAATGATAAAAGAGAAAATTACTGCCCCAAAGATATAGAAATCATAAATGTGTAGAACCTAAAATAAGAGCTTCAAAATGCATAACCAGAAAGCTGGCAGACCTGAAAGGATTAATAAACAAACCCATAATCTTAGCTGGAGACTTCACTCTGTCACTTAGCAATAACGCTTAGTACACTTAGTAATGGATAGAACTAACAGAAAGAAAATCAGTAAGAATACAGAAGAATGGATGACACTATCAGCTAAATGGATCCAATTTCTATTTACAGAATTGTTCACATAAGCAGCAGAACACAGATTTCAGAAGAAAGTAGAAAATATTTGAACTGAACAAAAATAGAAACATATTTGTAGCAGGTAAAGGAGTAAAGGAGTGCCATCAGGGAAATTTATAGAATTAAGTGTTTATGTCACAAAGCAAGAAAATTTCAAATAAATACTCTAAGCGTCCATGCTAATGCTCTAGGGAAAAGCATTATGGGGCAAAACCATTCCAAAGCAAAAGCAAACGGAAGGAAATAAGAGAGGTGTGGGCAGAGTCAGTGAGCTGCAAAGCAGAGAGACAGTGGAGGGAATCAATAGAACCAAAAGCTTGTTCTTTAAAAAAAGGAAAATAAACCTCTAGAAAGACTGACGAAGATGAAAGGAGAGAGATATCAACACAGGTTGCTAAGATCAGGAATAAAAGAAGGCGGTCTCGCTATAGATACTGCAGAAATGAAAATTAACGAGAGTGATATGGATTTCTTTGTCCTCATGATTTTGACAATGTAAAAAAATGAATTATTAACAGTGGGGAGAGGGAAGTGAGAAGGGGCAGAATATAGTGAGGGGATCAGGAGGTAAAACCTACTGCACATGAAATAAATAAACTGCAAGGATGTGTTGTGCAGCACAGGGAACATGTCCACCACTTTATAAATATAAATGGAGCATAATTTTTAAAAATTGTGGCTCCCTGTGTTGTGCACCTGAAACATATGATACTGTAAATCAACTGTACCTCAATTAAAAGCAACCAAAAAAATCGCAAATTACTGAAATCCATTCTAAATGGAATAGATAACCTCTACAAGACAAATTGACTTTGACTTTGTAGCTCAAATTCTTCTGAAAAAGAAATGTCCAGGTATAAACAGGAAAATTCTGAAATATATTTAAAGAAGAGATAATATTGATTCTACAAAATTTCATCCAGAAAACAGAAGAAAGGGGAATAACTCCAAACTGGATTTGTTTAAGCCCAAATTTGTCCTTGGGGAGTAGGACAGAGGCAAAAATATACATGTATTTTCATTGCAAGTCATTTGCAGGGGTGGGAGCCTTGATTCTTGATCATGTCCGTGTGTTACTTTAATATAATTGTAATTAAACATAAGCACACTGATTGCAAGTGTCAGTCACCCAGCACAGAGCTCCCAGTTCTCCTGGTCTTTGTATCTCCCTGTAGACTCTGAAAGTCAGGAGACTTGGCTATCATTGCTCCCTCTAAAACATGCTCTTTAGCAACTACAAAGCTGTGCTAGAAGCTTTCAGTTGCAGGGCATCTGAGGTTGTCCTCAGATGTCAACCTCATCTCAGCTTGTTTACTGCTAATTTCTTCTTAATGAAGTCCGTGGGCTACCCAAAAGGGATGAGTTCAGAATTTTTTTCCACAATGGCCTCAGGAGAACAATCAGTGAGGTTCTCAGAAAAGAATGCACATTGAGGAAATCCCCTTTGAGCTGATTGTGTCCATGAACTTCAGTTCTGTTTGTGGTTTTGTATTTGCCAAAGACCCGGAGTTTTTCACGGAACTCTAGGCAGAGAGCATGGTGGGGGCACTCGTGGGAGGTCATGACACCTTGAACTGCAAAACCACAAGGTGTGGGCATCTGGCTGACCTTGGGCAAACATCCATGGGGGGTGGGTGAGAGGGGCTGGGCCACACTGTGAAACCCACTTGGGAGAATCATGATGACATGGGTGCAGAATGAGTCAAAGGTTCACGAACATAAAATAATCTCATGGCCCTTGTATAACCTCAGATAGAGCCAAGGAAAAAGGAACCAGAACCACATAGAATGGACCTAGGGATTTTAAAGGGGAAGAATGTGTTGGCAAAATCCTGGTCTTTATCAAGAACAAGATGTTTTAAAAAACACTCTGAGCTATTTGAGTTCAAGCCAGTTGTCTCTGGAGGGATCTCAGCCTTAATTCTCCTTAGCCTGTTGCAGAGGCTTATCAGGCCTTTGGGGATGCTTGAAATTGTTGAATGTTTTCTGATTATCTGAAATGTATAGTGATAGTAGCAGTGAGGTCCGGCTGGTTTCACATTTGGAAACTGCTTTCCTCAAGGTCTGATCCAAATGGGCTGGGTGGGTTCTGAGGCACCTCAGGCATCACTCTGTGAGGACTCAACATTTGCTACCCTATGGACAGCTCAGCGGAGACGCTGTGAGATAGCTGGATAGAACCTAGTTTTCACTGAGCATTCAGAAGAGGCTGCACAGCACGCCGCGAAGGAGAACAAAGCTTCCCTCCCTCCCAAAGACCTTTCTTGCCCAAATCGTGCAGGGGATACAATTACAGCCACATCTGAGAAAACAGTGGGTGAGCTCTGACAGAGCAACAAAGATTCACAGAACCCGGCACCCACTGCTTGCTGAAGCCTAAACAGGTGGGAGAATAGAAAACAGGCAATTCGAATCGCAGAGGCGCATGCCACGCTTACTTTGCACCAGTGCTATTCTGAGGGTGCTATGTACGTTAACCTAAGGCCTTTGTAACTCTTACAAAATACTCTGGGTTGTTGTTATCACTATCTGCTAGACAAAGAGACTAAGGAACCCAAGGGCAAACAACTTGCTGGTGTGACCACACAGCTGTAAGCGGCAGAGCCAGGAGTCAGACTCGGACGAGGAGCCCCAGACCTCGCGCTTGCGAATCCCGGTCTAAACGTCCTCCCTCCTTCCACGGAGTATCCGTGCAGTACCCACTGGGATGCGCTAAGACCCCTCTCGGCTCACCCCATGGCCCCTCTGCGGTGCAGACTGTCACCTGCCTCAAGGTAACTGGTGTGGCGGTCTTCGGAGAACAATGTTCTTTTTCAGTTGGATCTTTCTGACAGAGGACAGGCCGAAAAGCCAGATACACACACACGAAGCCAGAGGTTCCCAATGTTAGGGTTGCCCCAGTATGGGCTCAGAGTGGGCTCGAGAACAGCCTTCTTAGCGTTTTAGGGTAGGGTGGACTTGGCCACACCAGACAGGGAGGAAATTAGAATGCCTCCTTCGTTCACATAATGTAGCCTTTGTCTGGGGACTCCCCAGGTGGAGCTGGTGTTGAAGAGCCTGCGGGTCACGGCGAGAGACTTCCGAGATGCAGGCTCAGTCCTCGGGGGGAAGATGCCCCGGAGAAGGGCGCGGCAGCCCACTCCAGGATTCCTGCCCAGAGAGTCCCAGGGACAGAGCAACCTGGTGGGCTACAGGCCATAGGGGTGCACAGAGTCAGACGCAGCTGACGCGACTTAGCACAGCACAGCACATCCTTTGTCTCCCGGTCAGTGTCCCCAGCATCTGAGTCTCTCTCTCTCTCCTCTCTCTCCCCCCTTCTCTCTCTCCCCTTCTCTCTCTCTCCCCTTCTCTCTCTCTCTCACCTCAAGTGCACATATAGTTTTTGGTTCATGAGACTATTATTATTGATCAATGCATGGCCTACTTTTGTTCATAGACTTACATAGTTAATGTATTTTTGATAATAAAATAAGGGCATCCATGAACTACTATCCAACATGAAAACTAGAACTTTGCTGACCACCTACACTATAGGCATCTCCACCCCATTTCCCACCTCATTCTGACTGTGGTTGACCCTAAGCACTTTCTCTTTGTGAATCCCTCCAATTAAATATATATATATATATAATATTTTCTAACTGCCTTGGTAGAAAGATGAGTAAAATCTAGGCTAGGTTCATTATTATATATTTATTATTAGACTCATTGTCTTCTGTTTTTAAAAGAAAATAAAATCACTTTTGTGGGGCATTAACATTATGGGCCTTACACACTGTCATACCTACTATACTTAACGAATGGATAATTGACCTGGCTGAACACGCAAGAATTGATGCTTTTGAACTGTGGTGTTGGAGAAGACTCTTGAGAGTCCCTTGGACAGCAAAGAGATGAAATCAGTCAATCCTAAAGGAAATCAACTCTGAATATTCATTGGAAGGACTGATGCTGAAGATGAAACTCCAATACTTTGGCCACCTGATGTGAAGAGCTGACTCATTTGAAAAGACCCTGATTCTGGGAAAGATTGAGGGCAGGAGGAGAAGGGGACGACAGAGGATGAGATGGCTGGATGGCATCACCGACTCGCTGGACATGGGTTTGGGTGGACTCTGGGAGTTGGTGATGCACAGGGAGGCTTGGCGTGCTGCGGTTCATGGGGTCACAAAGAGTCGGACATGACTGAGAGACTGAACTGAACTGAACTGAATGGAAAAGGTCAACCACAAGCAGGAACAGATGGGAAATGTAAACAGAGAGATGGAAATTCTAAGGATAGTAAAAGAAAGGGCTAGATATCTAAAATATTATAATGAAAATGAAGAATATTTTTCATGGGCTCATCAGTGACTGAATACGGCTGAGGAAAGATGAATTTCTCTATTGAAGACAGATCAATCAGAACTTCTTAAATGAAATACAAAGATGAAACACATTGAAAAAATAAAATAGGCCATCCAAGACTTGCAGGGAAATTTCAAAAAGTGTAATACATAAACACTAGAATACTAAAAGGGAAAGAAACCACGGAGCAGAGGAAATTCTGAAATAATAATGGCTGAGGGTCTTGCAAAATTTGACAGGTACCAAACCACAGTCATGATTTCACTAATTGAAGAATGAAAACATTCTTGGCTGATCTTCTCTTTCTTGGATCTCCTTTTTAAAAAAATGATTTCCCACAGGCAAAATCATGATGCCTCGTAGTACCTGATCTAGGTATGATCTCCTCAAATGCAGAAACGTGATGGGCGGAAATCAAGCACCATTGATACCACTCACTCAATTCAGGGAGAAACAAAACCATGGCAGAGAACAGCATGTCCTGCATCTGACGTAGCTGGCCCACAGACTTTTCCAAAGGCTTCCTTATCTGATCACACCTGCTTGCCTGCATGCTTATGTATGTTGATATTTCACCCAGTGAAACATATCATGGTGGTGATTCCAGGTTTGGTGAATCAGTATTTTTTTATGTGTTAACCAAAATACACTCTTTAATATTCTGTTATCTGAGCTAGTTTGAAGGCAACTTATGATAGGTGTATATGTTCTTTGTTCTTATTAGATTCTTGAGCACCTTTTTCCTTTAGGAAAAAGCATATATCCCAATACTTGGGTGAATTTGTATAATGGTAGAATTCAGATATTATTCCCTTGTAAACTCCACTTTCTTCACAGCTCCTTTGAAGAAATCTGTGTCTATAAATTCCTATACTCAGGCTTGTGATTGGCAAGTCTGCTTGGACCACGATATCCAGCGTCTGATCCAGGGGCTTCCCGTGAGGATTTTCTTCCAGCCCATTGTTGAACGCAAATGGAAATTTTTCCCAGAAGGAAACATCTCTGCTTTGCCCATTATCCTCTGCATCATTCTATCTCTCAGGATCTCTGCTTCATTTTGACCACCTTGGGAAGTATCCTGGGAAGATAAAAGCTGTATACAGAAAATTTGAATTTATCATCGCAAAAACCATGTTATATTCTGCATTCCTGATTAACAGAAACTGGTGCAAATGTTGCTGTGCTCTTGGCAAATCCCATTCAGTTAAACTGGGAACGGAATTTTCACCATATATAGATGGCAAGTGTCATCAAAACAGTGAGTGACTTTTATTACCAGAGATTATAAATAAACTATTTTATGAGGTTACCCATTCTCTTATATAATTTATGTTTCAAATCCTCCCTTTCTCAGGTGAAGAAACTAAATCTTTTGCTTAAGGGCATGCAACCTGCTAAGTCACTTCAGTCGTGTCCGACTCTGTGCGACCCCTTAGACGGCAGCCCACCAGGCTCCCCATCCTAGGGATTCTCCAGGCAAGAACACTGGAGTGGGTTGCCATTTCCTTCTCCAATGCATGAAAGTGAAAAGTGAAAGTGAAGTCACTCAGCTGTGTCCGACCCTCAGCGACCCCATGGACTGCAGCCCACCAGGCTCTTCCGTCCATGGGATTTTCCAGGCAAGAGGGCTGGAGTGGGGTGCCATCGCCTTCTCCAGTGCATGAAAGTGAAAAGTGAAAGTGAAGTCGCTCAGTCGTGTCCGACCCCACGGACTGCAGCCCACCAGGCTCCTCCACCCATGGGATTCTCCAGGCAAGAGGACTGGAGTGGGGTGCCATGCAAAGTGCTCATCAATTAACCACATTCATAGCAAATATCAAGCATCCAGGGTGTGTAAAGGAAGTCTAAAGAAATTCCATCCCAGACTTTATGAAGGTCACAATCTGGGGGATAAATGGGTCGTATTCAAGCAGAAAGCCCAAGGGAAATATGGACCTGACTTCTTTCAAATAAGCATTTCATGGTTAGAGAGACCCACTGGGCAGTATTAATATGGCCTGGATTAATTTAGGGCAGGCCCTGTGACACGGGCCGCCAAGGCTTGAAGGAACCACACCCTGCAAGACAGAATGGGGTGAAGTGAGTTTGGAGGCAAGAATTAGGGACCTCCCTGGTGGTCCAGTGGTTAAGAATCTGCCTGCCAATGCAGGGACCCCAGGTTCAATCCCTGGTTCGGGGGGATTCTGCATGCACAGGGCAGCTAAGCTCCTGGTCCCATGCGCCCTAGAGCCCACGCTCTGCAACGAGAGAAGCTGCCACAGTGAGGAGCCTGCACTCTGCAGCCACACAGCAGCCCTGCGCTCGGCAGCTAGAGGAAGCCTGCGGGCAGCAACGGAGACCCAGGCAGCCGTGAATAAACACATTAATTAAAATGGAGTCATTGGAAAGCAATTGAAATTTACCTCTTGGTTGCATACAAAAGAGAGCCCTTACAGTTCCCCCTAATATTTTAGGCCTTTCTCATTTAGAGCCTGGGACACAACCCGTGCATGGGACACAGTGAAGCACTTGCTGAATCTATTAATTCAGGCATTCACTTTAGACCACAGAGAGCTACGTGCCTTATGTATCCTGCTCTCACTCTGTCAACTGCAAAGCAACTTAGATGTCTAGTTTCTTAGGCCTCAGGTTGTGAGCAACCAGAAAGTAGAGCCTGGCTCTTGCTCATCCATACTGGCCTTCAAGGAGTGCTAGTTTAATCATAATAACTTGACCCCTCCTCTTATGGAATTCCGGTTAGTGGTGCTAAGGAACGAATGTTTGTGAACTGCAAATTCATGTTTGAAAGCCAATCATGAATGTGTTGGTATTTGGAAGTGGGGCCTTCTGGAAAGTAATCAGTCCATGAGGGTGGAGCCCACATGAACAGGATTAGTGCCTTTCTGAGAAGAGACGTGAGAAAGATGATCTCTCTCACTCCATCAACCATGTGAAGACACAGTGAGAAGATGGATAACTTCAAAGCAGGAAGTGGCCTGACCAGACACGGGATCTGAAGGCTCCTTAACCGTGAACTTCCAAGTTTTCAGAACCGTGAGAAATTGATATTTAAGCCACACAGTCTGTGGTTTCTGTCATAGCAGGCCAAATGCGTTGAGTCAAATGGAAAGCCATTGTTCTTAATAGCACCAAGTGAAGAGCCTGGACTAATACGCACATATTCTCTATTAGACTGCCTTTGAATTTCTTATTATGCACATAAGCGTTATATATGCATGTATGTATATGTATATATATTGTTTCTATATGCTCAGTGTGCTTAAAGTCACTGACTGAACTGACTTACAAAAGTGAAACAACTGTGACTCTGAGTGGTCAGAACATCTTCCTTCTGATTTGGCCCCTGGACACTGGCAGCCTTGGTTAGTATAACAGCAAGGGAAGGAAGCAGACCAGAGCAGAACTGTAGCCTGAACCAAGTCCAGCAGTTTGCATACATTTTTAGTAGTGACTAATCTTTTAAAATAAAACTTTAGGGGAAATCCCAGCAAAATCATAAGAGCTGATATTTTTTGCACACAAACTATATGCCAAGTGTACCATAATAAACTTTTGGTTCATTAACTAATGTCTTTTTTACAGAAACCCTACAAAATAGAGTACTATCGTCATTCCTAACTTCCAGTTGAGAAAACTGAAGTGAAGGGAAGTGACCTGACTTGTCCCGAGACATACAGAGTCCGTCTGTAACAGCCATGATCTGAGAGTAAGCAGTCTGGCTCCGGAGCCGGCATTAATCATTACGTGATACTCTCCCTTTTGCACACCATGGCTCTCCAGAGCATGTGTGTGTGTGTGTGTATAAACAGATTTTATTATAAGGAATTTGCTTATGTGATTACGGAGTCTGGTTAGTTTAAAATTTGCAGAGTGGCCAGGCTAAAAACCCAGGAGAGATCTTTTCAAAGAGTGAGCTTCTGACTTCATTGATTTTCTTTAATGATTTTCTATTCTCTATTTCGTTTATTTCCATTCTAGTCATTATTTCTCTCCCTCCTTCTTTCTTTGGGTTTAGTTTACTTTTTTCTTTAATTTCGTAAGGTAGAAGTTTCGGTTACAGATTTGAAATTCCTTCTTTTGTAATACAGGCATTTCCCTCTAAGGCTTGCCCTGACTCCATCCCACAGACTTGGCATGTGGTGTTTTATATTCATTCATCTCAAGGCGTTTTCTAATTTCCCTTCTAATTCCTTCTTTGCCTGTTCGTTATTTAGGAGGGTGCTGTTTAACTTCTACATTATTGTGAGTTCCCCGTTTCTTTCTGCTTTGATTTCTAATTCTATTCCACGGTGACTACGGAACATACTTTGCACGATTTCATCCTTTAACATTTAACGAGGCTATCTTATGGCCTAGCATAGCGTCCATCCTGGAGAACGCTGAGAGTCTGTATCTCCCGCTGTTGGGCAGAGTCTGTGGCCAGCTACCAGGTCCAGCCGGCGTGCAGTGCTGCTCAGGTCTCCTATTTCCTCTTTGACCTGCTGTCTTTTGCTCTGTTCATTGTTGCAAGTCTGCTGTTGGAATCTCAGTTGTTACTGACTTGTCTGTTTCGTCAGTCGCATTTCTAAGCTTTGTTTCGAGTAGCTGGGGCTCTGTTTTAGGCACACCTATGCTTATATCTTCTTAATGGGATGGCATTTTACCCCCGTGAAATGTCCTTCTTTGTCTCTGTAGCGATCTCTGTCTTCGGGAAGGTCTGCTTTCTCTGTTGTTATGCCGCCACTCCAGCTCTCTTCTGGCTACTGTTCACATGCCGTCTCTCTCCATATCTTCTCGTGTTCGACCTCTTTTTGTCTTTGAACATAAAGCGTGTCTCCTGTAGACATGCACTGAAAACTCATTCAAATTAAACCGCTTTCCGTACATGTTTACCAGCACTAATTTGAGGTGAGATATTGCGCTTGGTACTGTGAAACTGCACAGTAAGTAAACAACCACTTAGAGGCGCTTCACAGACACCTTCTAGCTGCGGATAGTCGAATGCAAAGCCCACCAGAATGTGCTAAGGGCTGTGAGGGGGCGGAAGCAGCCTGGCCCGCTGATGTGAAAGAACGCTTGCTCAGCTGACGGTGGGGCTCCGGCTGCGATGCAGCTCAGGCGCTCAGCCTCGGGGCCAGACGAGGCTTCAGGAGGGGAGCTGAGTTTGCGGCAGGAAGGAACAGCACCCAAAGGCATGGGTGCTGGAACCACAGCGTGTGTCCAGCATCTAGTGTGCAGACTGGTCTAACAGATGACTACAGCGTGCGTGGGAGAGGAACGGGAGACGAGGCTGGCAAGATGGACCCGGTGCTAGGAGCAGAGATCTCCCGACGTGGTGAGAAGTGTTTGATTAGATCTAGAACGAGAGAAGCTGGAAACAGACTCACAGCAAATGCTTCAAGTGAGTGAGCTTCCTCTTCTACCCACTTAATTTGAACATTTAAGCCCCAAAGGGAAAGGAAAATATAACGCCTTTCATGTTCATCGTTACATAGTTGCCATTCAATAAGTGTTTGCCAACTAAACCACTAGATAAATGGAAATAGTGAGAGTCATACAGGGACCTAAGCTCAGTGGCATGCGCGCCACGGAGGCCAAAACCGTTGGCAGTCACGTTTCTCCCAACACTGGGCAAAGACAGGACACATGACAGAACCAAGGTTCAAGAGAGAACTTCAACCTTAATATTTAAATACAAGACTACGGAAAAGGGCTCGTATTTGAGGCAAAATGTGTGAGTATCCAAAGTATCTGTCCTACTTTGCTTCTGTCACTTTAAGAGCTGATGCCAACTAACAGATGCCAGAGGGGCTCAGGCCTCCCTAGTTCTCCCTGCACTGGCTGGAAAGAAATGAATGGATGGTCGCTCACTAGAGTATTAATTTCCCTTAGCGTCTTTCACTTAGCTAGGGCTGATGGCTTTCTAGAGTTTGTTCATAGTAGTATTGCATTGCCTTTCTTTCTGTGAGGCAACAAGGGAGAAATGATTTTCACGTGGCTTGACAATGAAGAACATGAAGCCTAGAGGGATTTCATGGCTTCTCTAAGGTCTGATTTCTAGGTGGAGAAGGTGAGATTCGTCTCAGGTCTTATTTGTTCAGTAGCCAAAAAGTCTAAGTGTCTTCTATGTTGCAGGCATTTGCTGAATGCTCAATAAAACACATGCCCTAATTCAAGGTCAGCAGAGTCCAGAGGGAAGATTCTAGTTCATAAAACGGGAGGACAGAGTTAATGTGCGCTACCTTTCCAGTTATAAAAGCAAAAAAAAAATGCTGGATACGTGTAACCAGAATAAAGTATTTTAAAACACATAGCTGAGCTTAATAGAAACAAAAGGAAAATTCCCACATGTCAGAAATGAAAAAGAAACTGGAGGCTAGAATAAGTAGCTTGCGGTCAGATGCTTAAGGCCAGCAAAGGAGTGGAATCTGGGTGTGGGTCCACTGGCTGGGGACGGGGACTGGACACCCAACCAGGATGAGGGGGGGAGTGGGGGGTCTGCGGAAAGCTGGACGTTGCATCCAAGCTGGCACAGAGCTAGGAATCTGGAAAGGCTGTGTTTCCATAAAGGGACATTCAAAACGTGGAAGCGATAGGGAACCTACTGTGTGTGCACCTGGGGCTCTGAGCAGATATCAGTAGGGAGAAAGGGAACCTCTGCGGCACCAAAACCTCCAGCCCACGCCACGCATGGGCTGGCGTGGCGTTCAAGGGCATTATTTCCACATGCTGTGAGAAGCCCTAAGAAAAGGGTGTGAAACTGGACCTGATCAGGTCCCCTGCAGAAGCAAAGGCACGGCCTCTCTGTAAGGGGCTTTCCACAGACCAGAGAGCCCAGTGCTCACCTATCAGTAAATTCCATAGTAGACAAACTTTAAAACAGGAATTGCGAACTACATGAGAGAGCTATCAACTATGAGAAAGAATCAGAGGACAGGGCAAACATAGACATAGTGTGTACCCACCTGAGATTGTCAAGCTCTCTGCAAGAGGCTAACACTAAGCCTGCCTAACTGGTTCAGACAGTAAAGAATCTGCCTGCAGGTGAGACACCTGGGTTCCATCCCTGGGTCAGGAAAATCCCGTGGAGAAGGGGGTGGCTACCCATTTCAGTATTCTTTCCTAGAGAATTCCATGGACAGAGGAGCCTGCCAGGCTATAGTCATGGGGTTTCAATACTGCAGCCCACTAGGCATGTGGGGAGGACATTTACAGACTAGTTGCTAAGGAGGGGCCTCAGGCACAGGAGAAGAGGCTGCTGCAAGTGTGTCAGAGACGGGCTGAGCAACGAGGCTGCTCTAGAAACCTGAGGGGAGAGGTGTGAACGCACACTCGGTCACTTCAGTCGTGCCCAGTGCTTCGGGATCCTGTGGGCTGTAGCCCACAGACTCCTCTGTCCGTGGGATTCTCCAGGCAAGAATACTGGAGTGGGTTGCCATGTCCTCCTCCAGCGGATCTTCCCAACCCAGGAATTGAACCCAGGTCTCTTTTACATTCACAGGCAGGTTCTTTAGCAATACCGCCTCCTGAGAAGCCCAATGGGGAAATGTGGGAGCCAAATAGAACCAGGTGATAGGACGCTGAAGCAGGGACCAACTCGGCCGGCTCAGGGGAAAAGGAGGCAGTTAGTGTTGGATCGAAGAATGGAAGGTGGTCGTGGCAAGAGGGAGAGCTGCAGAGAGAGGCGGAGCTTGCTGTGAGAGAACTGTGCATTCTTCCCGAGACGCCCAGGAGGGTCACTAAGGATTTTAAGCACAGCCAAGACAGGGCAAAACTTGAACCCCTGCTCTGTGTAAGGGGTGGACGGGAAGTGGATATAAACAGAATCAGGGCATGAACGAGCACGGCCACCACAGTTCAGGCATGAGGTGGATGATGAGGGTGGGAACCAGGGGAGTGAAGAAAGGAGAGAGCCCTGCGAAGGGCTGGAGGGCAGGTGGCGCGCAGACCGTGGTTTCCGTAGGGAAAGGGAAGAGGGTAAGGGACGACTTCCATGTGTCTGGCCAGGGAGCAGGGATGCCTGTTTGGAGCACATAAGCCTTCCAGCCTTATAGCCACACAAGTTTTATAATACATTTCACGGTCTATTCGCTATCTCCTGCTATTTCAATTTCTCCCTTTTCAGTAGGCAACACCAAGCATCACTGACTCATAATTATTAACTCACCATTATGGATAATCTTGCAAGGGAATTCATGTTTGGTTTGGTTCCCGTGTTTACCCCTGCAAGGTAATGTTACATAAACAAGTAGCGGTAGAATGTTTACACCATTTATCTGCTACATAAACGGTGGGAGGCCTCTTTAAAAAGGAAGTAAAGACTTCTCATTAGTGTGGGGAGGGCTAAAGCATACTTGTAAGTGACAAGCATTTGTGGCGAGAGGTTGGAGAAGATGACGTCTATAATCTTAGTGATTTCTCAGTGTTGTAAAAGGAGTGTGAATGCCATAGATAATAGCAGCTGATATCCCAAAGGCCCTTCACTACAGGACGGTAGGCAGCCTAGGCTGGCCTTCTCCACCCTTCCCAGTCCTCATGATGAACGGCATGGTGGACACAGGGCGTTTAGTCCAGAAATGGGAGAAAATAGCAGGTTTCTACCTGTGAGCAAGTTGCAGGGTCAAAGGCAGACATTACTGAATGTCCATAATGTTCTAGAGATTCTTTGTACGTGAATTCTGAGTGACCTCACTGCAGACATAATTGTGAGTATTGCTGTGACTATTTTAAAAGCGAGGGAATCACTCAGAGAAGCGCTTTCCACTCAGAGCAGCACCTTGGCCAAGGTCGTAGCCCATGAATTGGGAGAGGCATTTTAAAGGCGGCCCTGTGGGGCTCCTCCTGTGATACCGCCTGAGTCGTGGGTGCTCCTGTCGGGCCTTCTTGCAAGCCCTGCACTTCCTCATGAGTGGTCTCCTGGAGACCACCAGGGGAGCTCAGGGCAGTGGCCAGGCCCCACTCTTCCACCCTCTTATTGTGTGGTCTCCAAAATTCACTTAACCTCTTGCTGCCTTGACCTCCCCATCTGTGAAATGGGGATCAAATTTCATTGCTGCACATCTGTCTGCCCAGTGAAGCCTCGATGCTTAATGATTAATGAGATCATGAGCGGGCAGGGGTTGTGCCCAAGGGCAAACTCATTTATTATGAAGCAGAGTCCATTATTTCTTCATTCTTTCACATACTGACAAAGTTTTTTTTTTTTTAAGCATAATAAATTAAGGTAAATTTTTAGCCAGAATTTAACTGCATAACATTTAATAATTACAAACTAACTTTGGCTAAAAACCTATAAATTAGTTAATTTTGTGAGATTACTATCTGAAAAAACTGACTCATTTTTGGTGCTGGTGTAATTTTCGAGTTTAACCAGATTTAGTTATTTTATTCCCTAAATAAAATGGATTATGGGCAAAGGGACATTTAGAATCACCAGTTTCCAAACTCCTTCATTATTTTGAGGTTTAGTTCTTTCTCAGGGGAGGTCTTGGAATAGCTTAAATAATTCCAAATCAACTCTCAGCTTGTTATGACTTTCCCAAATATTAGGATTGAATGAATTTCTATGTGTTTCTTTTAAAAGTTAAAGCTAAGAGCTAAGGAATATCAGTGTTACAAATCTTATAAAGATATCATTGACAAACACACGGTTGTTAGACTGGATACTTAGTCATCGTTCTGTGTGGGATTTGGTAAACAGTGCCTACCTGGGGTGGTTCAGAATCTTGAGGGACAGATATTTATATGAGTGTGTCTACTCAGTTGCTCAGTCATGTCCAGCTCTTTGTGATCTCATGAACTGTAGACTGCCAAGCTTCTCTGGTCCATGGGATTTTCCCAGCAAGAATACTGGAGTGAGTTGCTCTACGGGATCTTCCTGTCCCAGGGATGCACCTCATGTATCTCCTGCTCTCTACCACTGAGCCACCTGGGAATCCCATTTATGTGAGCCGATCCTTTAAATACAAAGCACATTTCAGTTCAGTCACTTAGTCGTGTGAGACTCTTTGCAAACCCATGAAACGCAGCACACCAGGCCTCCCTGTCCATCACCAACTCCCGGAGTTTACCCAAACTCATATCCATTGAGTCGGTGATGCCATCCAGCCATCTCATCCTCTGTCGTCCCCTTCTCCTGCCCTCAATCCCTCCCAGCATCAGGGTCTTTTCAACTGAGTCAGCTCTTCACATCAGGTGGCCAAAGTATTGGAGTTTCATCTTAAACATCAGTCCTACCAATGAACACCCAGGACTGATCTCCTTTAGGATGGACTGGTTGGATCTCCTTGCAGTCCAAGGGATTCTCAAGAGTCTTCTCCAATACCACAGTTCAAAAGCATCAATTCTTCACGCAGCTTTCTTTATAGTCCAACTCTCACATCCATACATGATTACTGAAAAAACCATAGCCTTGACTAGATGGACCTTTGTTGGCAAAGTGATATCTCTGCTTTTTAATATGCTGTCTAGGTTGGTCATAACTTTCCTTCCAAGGAGTAAGCATCTTTTAATTTCATGGCTGAAATCACCATCTGCAGTGATTTTGGAGCCCCCCAAAATAAAGTCTGACACTGTTTCCACTGTTTCCCCATCTATTTCCCATGAAGTGATGGGACCAGATGCCATGATCTTCATTTTCTGAATGTTGAGCTTTAGGCCAGCTTTTGCACTCTCCTCTTTCACTTTCATCAAGAGGCTCTCTGGTTCTTCACTTTCTGCCATAAGGGTGGTATCATCTGCATATCTGAGATTATTGATATTTCTCCTGGTAATCTTGATTCCAGGTTGTGCTTCTTCCAGCCCAGCGTTTCTCATGATGTACTCTGCATAGAAGTTAAATAAGCAGGATGACAATATACAGCCTTGACATACTCCTTTTCCTATTTGGGACCAGTCTGCTGTTCCATGTCCAGTTTTAACTATTGCTTCCTGACCTGCATACAGGTTTCTCAAGAGGCAGGTCAGGTGGTCTGGTATTCCCATCTCTTTCAGAATTTTCCACAGTTTATTGTGATCCACACAGTCAAAGGCTTTGACATAGTCAATGAAGAAGAAATAAATGTTTTTCTGGAACTCTCGCTTTTTCGATGACCCAGCAGATGTTAGTAATTTGCTCTCTGGTTCCTCTGCAAAGTTCATGGTTCACATATTGCTGAAGCCTGGCTTGTAGAATTTTGAGCATTACTTTGCTAGTGTGTGAGATGAGTGCAACTGTGCAGTAGTTTGAGCATTATTTGGCATTGACTTTCTTTGGGATTGGAATGAAAACTGATCTTTTCCAGTCCTGTGGCCACTGCTGAGTTTTCCAAATTTGCTGGCATATTGAGTGCAGCACTTTCACAGCATCATCTTTCAGGTTTTGAAATAATAGCTCAACTGGAATTCCATCACCTCCACTAGCTTTGTTCGTAGCAATGCTTTCTAAGGCCCACTTGACTACACATTCCAGGATGTCTGGCTCTAGGTGAGTGATCACACTATCATGATTATCTGGGTCATGAAGAAATTTTTGGACAATTCTTCTGTGTATTGTTGCCACCTCTTCTTAATATCTTCTGCTTCTGTTAGGTCCATACCATTTCTGTCCTTTATTGAGCCCATCTTTGCATGAAATGTTCCCTTGGTATCTCTAATTTTCTGGAAGAGATTTCTAGTCTTTCCCATTCTATTCTTTTCCTCTATTTCTTTGCATTGATCACTGTGGAAGGCTTTCTTATCTCTCCTTGCTATTTTCTGGAACTCTGCATTCAAATGGGTATATCTTTCCTTTTCTCCTTTGCCTTTCACTTCTCTTCTTTTCACAGCTGTTTGTAAGCCCTCCTCAGACAGCCATTTTGCTTTTTTGCATTTCTTTTTCTTGATGATCATCTTGATCCCTGTCTCCTGTACAATGTCATGAACCTCCATCCGTAGTTCATCAGGCACTCTGTCTATCAGATCTTGTGCCTTAAATCTATTTCTCACTTCCACTGTATAATCATAAGGGATTTGATTTAGGTCATACCTGAATGGTCTAGTGGTTGTCTCCACTTTCTCCGATTTCATTCTGAATTTGGTAATAAGGAGTTCATGCTCTGAGCCACAGTCAGCTCCTGGTCTTGTTTTTGTTGACTGTATAGAGCTTCTCCATCTTTTGCTGCAAAGAATTTAGTCAATCTGATTTCAGTGTTGACCATCTGGTGATGTCCATGTGTAGAGTCTTCTCTTGTGTTGTTGGAAGAGGGTGTTCGCTATGACCAGTGCGTTCTCTTGGCAAAACTCTGTTAGCCTTTGCCCTGCTTCATTCTGTGCTCCAAGGCCAAATTTGCCTGTTACTCCAGGTGTTTCTTGACTTCCTACTTTTGCATTCCAGTCCCCTATAATGAAAAGGACATCATTTAGGGGGTGTTAGTTCTAAATAATCTTGTAGGTCTTCATAGAACCATTCAACTTCAGCTTCTTCAGCGTTACTGGTTGGGGCATAGGCTTGGATTACCATGATATTGAATGGTTTGCCTTGGAAATGAACATGGGATTAGAATTCAAAGGCAAGTCTCATACTCATGGGAGGTTTTAGACTGAGAGCATATCTTTTCAAGTTTCTGATACTCTCCTGGAGCATTCACTCATTCATTGCACGTGTTCAACAGGAGCATAACTCTACTGGATTGAATAAGAGGGATAGGTTATAAAGATCCATAGGAATGAGTTTAAGTCTCCAGTACCTACATATAGAAAGATGGTGGATTCAGGCTAGTTAAGCGGGATGGTCCGTCTCTGACTGGTGTCACACCAGAGTGAAAGCAACGGATTCTTCCAAGAGATGGCAGACATTTGGATTGGATTTGTATTGAAACTTCTTGTTCAAGTATTAGCAATTAATTGGAAAACCACCTTTCTCTAAACACCAGGCTCTTGTTGTTCAGTTGCTAAGTTGTGCCTGACTCTTTGCGACCCTAAGAACTGCAGAATGCCAGGCTTCCCTGTCCTTCACTATCTCCCAGGGTTTTCTCAGACTCATGTCCATTGAGTCGGTGATGCCATTCAACCATCTTATCCTGTCACCCACTTCTCCTCTTTCCCTCAGTCTTTCCCAGCATCAGGATCTATTCTAATGAGTCTCTTTGCATCAAGTGGCCAAAGTATTGGAGCTTCAGCTTTAGCATCAGCCCTTCCAGTGAATACGTGTTGGGCCAAATAAAACTAGTTCATAACCTCTGCTCTAAATGCTTTTTTCTACCCCCGAACTCTGTACTTCCATCGCCTACTCCCGGAATTACTCACAGGCGACCATCTGGCCTCTGTGTCTGAAGCAGGAATGTTACACAAGACGTCGGAAAGTGCGACTGCTCAACTGTGGTTATTTAGTGACATAACTACCTCACTTTTCAAAGAGAGTCATTCTGTTATTAATTAAGAGAAGGGAATCTAACCTGAATGTGTTGCCTGAAGGAACCCAATTCAAAATGTATGTATTAACAGGTAGCCAGCCAGGCATTCTCCTTTGTAAAATCTTTTACTTACTCATTCTTCCTTGCACAGAAGCCCAATATACATTATTTAAACTCTCTGTTGGTTCTAAAGTATTTTAATTTTAAAAAGGTGGGAGGTGGGATTTTGAACACTTTAGAAGCTGGTTTCCTAAAGATTTCTATGTTATCATTTCCCTTTGTGAGCAAAAGCCCATTGAGAAGGATGGAAAGATTTGGGACTCAGTCCAGAATTAGATGGATGTACCGTAAATGTCAGTCTAACCCACTACAGCAATTCTCAACTACTGGTGGCCTTGGCTCATCATCTTTCAGTGATTGTGGAGAGTGACCAAAGTGAACAAATATGCCTAAGGGCATTGGACACGCCTGCTCAGCTCCCGTTTAAGTCAACAATTGGTCTGAAGCTGTACTTAGTGAAGTAGAGAAGAAAAAGATTTAGTAGTGCAACAACAAAAAACATCTCCCTCACTCTATTGCATCTATTTGGACACACTGGACAGGATGACCTGGGATAGCAATCTTTCCTACAGCCTCACACGAATATAAACAGTCCATGCGTGTGAAGGACTCTTTCACATACACATATTCCCAAAGGTAAATTTAAGTTAGGCATAGACAAACAGAAGGCAGTGGCTATGCCTCCTTTGAGATTGAAAGACCACCCTGGTCTCGTTGGAAACAGTAGGTCAAAATCTATCACTTGTCCACTGATTAGTGTCTGCGTTTGGGGTAAGTAATGGTAATTTGCAAGATAACAGCAGCTTGATGTTTGCAATTCTGGTGAAGAAAAATATTAGCTGAACTCACTGTGTGTTTCTTTTGAGCAACACCACTCTCTGCTCTGAAGAGAAATTATGAGTTTGAGAAAGAGTTCAGAAATATCTCAGAGCCATGATGTAAGTTAAACAAAATGTGCTTGCATTAGTGAATCACGGCCCTGATTTGTTAGCCTTCTTTGAATTTCTCTGATCCAGGGCACTTACTATACCTGGTTGCAGCTGAATACAGATATTGACAGAGACCTCTGGGAGGAGAAACCAAGATCATTTATGTGAGTATACAATATGGCTTAATAAGGGTAAATGGGGATTTGCACCAGCAGAAATTACTCATGGTCTAACAAGACAGTTTCTTTAAGAAACTGACATTTATTGAGATGGGCTTTGGATAATTACTTGTTTTTTCTGTGTTGCTCAGATATTTTACTCCTTTGCATTTTAGTAGCTGTTATTATTCTGCAGAAAATGCAATTATATTAATATTGCATTCACCAAGTATCTCTGGCTCTATTATGAGGAATAAACAGCAGATTTAATCACAAACCAGCATATTAATTGTAAGCCACATCTTTAATTAAATAATGGACCTTCCATAAGAATAAGTTACTCATGTTTATTTTTACTTGGGTGAAAAAGAAAAAGAAAAATTGGGTCTGAAGGTCTCTAGAGGATGAATTCAAGGACAAAATACAGAAATATAAGAGTATGTTAGTGTATTCCTGAACATGATTTCAAGAGCAAATGCCTAGTCTTTTGGAAAAGCTCCTACTTGGGAGGATTTTAACATCTTATGGTTTCAATCTCTCACATTTTACAGGACTCTGTCCTCATTAGGATCTCAAATTTCACGGGCACCCCAAGGCTACCCCAGCTCAGATTTAATCAGCAGCAGACACCCATCAGAAGGAAGGAGGGGCCATCCTTGCCCCCTTGTAAGCCCTCCCATTAATGAAATATTCACCAAGAAAACAGTGCCAGAATGCAAACAAACTCTATTGGCCATATCCTCGCCCCACTTCTAACCTCCTGTGATCTTTGGCTTCTGTTCAGTAATTGTATTTATTTTGATTTCATTAAAAAATGTGAGAGATGGAATTCCACTTAGGCCTGAAGTTCAAAGATTTATAGCTCTGATACAACAAAGAGAGTTGTCTCAGTCTCCATATTAGTTTGGGGTTAGGAGCAGTTGTATAGTTGGGATGTTTTCCTGCAAATGAGGGAACAAATGTTCCTCATATGTTCTCGGCAGTTTGCAAACAATTCATGGTGTACCATCATAATCATTTTCCTCATTCTGATCCTGATAGTGCATTAGGTGAGGTCCATCTCATTTCACAGATTGTCACCTCATTTTCCCAGATTTGTGAGATTAAAGACAAAAATGCTTCAGAGATATCACAGACTGAAATAAGTTTATTCCATTTGTAGATGTCTATTTGCTCCAAGAGCCAGGCCTGCAGAGATGAAGATGAGTCATCGTTCCAGCACGGACGCCACGCGTGTCAGAGAACATATTCACATTTTTACTAGTGCACTTGGAATCTTGAATCCAGCTGGGAAATAGCTCCCAAACCTATGTCGCTGGACATTGTTACACACACTCCCATGATCAGATTCTTCATCAACAGGAGTCTCTATTCTGAAATATCATGTGATATCCCTCATACATGGAATCTAAAAAGAAGTGAGACAGATGAGCAAGACAGAAACAGACTCGGACGTGGAGAACCAACTTACGGTCGCCAGGGAGAAGGGCTGGGGGAAGAGACAGGGAGTCTGGGATAGGCGTGTGCGCACTGCTGCATTTAATGTGGGTGCCCAACAAGGACCTATTGTCCAGAGTGCAGGGAACTCTGTTCAATGTTATGTGGCGGCCTGGATGGGAGGGCTGTTTGGGGGAGAACTGATAGATGTATGTGTATGGCTGAGTCCCTTTGGTGTTCATTTGAAACAGCCACAGCATTGCTCATCATCTATACCCCAGTGTAAAATAAAATTTTTTTTTAAAAAGGACTTGAAAAAAATAGAAATCTATATTCTCTACGCCCCTGAGTCCATAAACCACACTGTCTGCATGAAATAGAGTGAGTTCTCATCAAAGCTCCAGTTTGGGTGGGCTTTTCATCCTGAGCCTTATCTGGCAGGACTTTACCAGCTAAAGGGAGCCATTCATTTTGTCATGGTATATGCCAATTGAAACATTACTGCACCACAAAACCACGTGCAATGTACTCCAGACGTCCAGAGAGGGATGAGAAAACTGAAGTTCGGAGAGAGTGTCATGCGCTAGCAGTCGGCAGGAAGGGAGGAGAATCAAGGCTGGGTGGGCAAGAGTCCCCTTGTAGCTTGGTGATGAGCAGACTTGACTGATGAGTCAAGAGCACAGGACAGAAAAGCTGGATGGGACACTGGGCATGTCCCCAGGAGGAGCAGGCAGGTGCTGACACAGACGCGGACTGGAGACACTGAGTCCAGCCGACGTATGCTGGAGAGGGGGACACGGTGAGGAAGCGACATGCTCCTCAGCCGACGTATGCTGGAGAGGGGGGCACGGTGAGAAAGCGACATGCTCCCCAGCCGATGTATGCTGGAGAGGGGGACACGGTGAGACAGCGACATGCTCCCCAGCCGACGTATGCTGGAGAGGGGGACACGGTGAGACAGTGACATGCTCCCCAGCTGACGTATGCTGGAGAGGGGGACACGGTGAGACACCGACATGCTCCCCAGCCGACAAATGCTGGAGAGGGGGACACGGTGAGACAGTGACATGCTCCCCAGGCGACGAATGCTGGAGAGGGGGGCACGGTGAGAAAGCGACATGCTCCCCAGCCGACGAATGCTGGAGAGGGGGGCACGGTGAGAAAGCGACATGCTCCCCAGCCGACGAATGCTGGAGAGGGGGACACGGTGAGACACCGACATGCTCCCCAAAGCTGGTGCAGCGCCGTGCACAGGAGTCAGGGTCTGGAGCTTGGGTCTGTGCATCTCCACACCATCAGCTTCCGGCAGCATGCGTGGCACTGGGGGGCACTGGGTAGCATTTGCTGGGAGATGATGCGCTGCAGATGAGCCCCGGGCAACTGAACTGCCAGGACATCTACTTCAGAGTGTTTTCCCAAAGAAAAGCTGGCTCTTTCCATTTTCAAGTCTTTCCCCATCATGGAAGTCTGGCTGACACACTGGACGACAGTCACTCAATACAGCAGCTAGGATTATAGTGCTCTTCTTCAGTGTTTATTATTTTGCTTTTCTTTTCACCAAAAATTGAAAGCAAACTCCCCAGAGGTTGACCTCAGTGATTTTTTCCCTCTTTCTTTCCTTTGATTCACGCAGAACATTCCGTGTGTGTGTTGGGGGAGGGGCTTGTTTTCCATTTCCCCTTCTTAATTTCATCAGATGAGGACAATTAAAAAGTCATTAATTGTCTACAATGGGCATGGTTTTAGCACTAATTTATGACTTTATCTTAATGTGTCCCGTATTTAGAGTAACAGATTCTTTGAGATTTAGGGTTGTGTGAGACATAAACAACGGGTGACAGGGTTATTTATGGAGATGGTCGATGTCATCACCCCAGGAAGCCTCCAAAATTGAACTCACAGCCTTAAGCCATGAAGAAATGGCCCCATTGTTTCTTTCTCTCCAGACTCATGTTGACAATTCTTTCACCATCACTCCTATGTCAGAACTTTATAAGTACTTAGATAGATGCAAGAGCAGACACTTTAGAGGTGAAAAAAATCAACCACAATTATATGGACATACTTGTCAAGTAAAAATGAAAGATAAAAAAAAACAGGGAGAGTATAAATATGAAAAACTAAGTATCTACCCCCAGGTGTGGACTTCAAATTTTATAAGACAGCATGAAGAGTAAAATCACATTCTGTTTAAAAATATCTATGAAAGTCACTATTTTCCAGGGAAAAGAAATGACCAAGATGAACCTAAGGAGCATAAAGCTTGAACAAAGTCATAGTCACAGAGACAAACGTGGAAGGAACATGGCTGGATGTTTCTGTGGGGATAACACTGATATTTTTTTAAAGCTTACAACATTCAGACAATCTTTACATTAGGTGAACTGTTCCAGAGAATATCGAAATGTGAAAAATTTCCCAAATTACTTTTCATGTTAGTATAATGGGCACGCATGCTCAGATCTGTCCAACTCTTTGCAGCCCCATGGATAGCCCGCCAGGCTCCTCTGTCCATGGAATTTTTGAGGCAAGCGTCCTGGAGTGCGTTGCCATCTCCTTCTTCAGGAGATTGTCCCGACCCAGGGACTGAAACCGCATCTCCTGGTCTCTTGCATTGACAGGCAGACTCTCTCCCACTGCACGCCTGGGAAGCCCTGTTAGCATAGCAGTGGTATTCAAATTTGAAGACACTAAACCAAAAATGAAAACTCTAGGTTGAGCTCATTTACGGATAGGAAGATAAAGATTCTAAATCGAAGACTAGCAAATAAAATTCAACAGTATATTGAAAGACCCTGTTTAAGTTTTCCTTAGGAATGTATTTCTGATAGGTGGAAAATACGTCTATTAGGAGGTTACTTAAATTGGCCAAAGGGAAAATGATACAGGTTCATTTTAAAAAATGAAAAATTTATCATTGGATAAATTTCAACATACATTCTTATGAAAACTGTAGGCAAAACAGTAAGGAGAATGACAAAAAATATCTAATGAAATTCAATAGACATCATTCATCATGATGAGAAAATTCTTGCAGCATTGCTTTGAAAATCAGATACCAGGAAAGGGTATCTATTATTATATACCATTTTTCTGGAAGTCCCAGCCACTTCACTGAGATATGAAGACAAAAATAAAGTTATAGTTATTACTCCTTAAGTGAAAGTTAAAGATGTTTTAATTGGTGGCCTTGTTAATCTCAGTGGCTTCCTAGTATTATATTTAAATATGATACCTAACATTGGAAGCAGAGAAGCCAATGGCACCCCATTCCAGTACTCTTGGCTGGAAAATCCCATGAGCAGAGGAGCCTGGTAGGCTGCAGTCCATGGGGGTCTCGAAGTCAGACACGACTGAGCGACTTCACTTTCACTTTTGACTTTCATGCATTGGAGAAGGAAATGGCAACCCACTGCAGTGTTCTTGCCTGGAGAATCCCAGGGACGGGGGAGCCTGGTGGGCTGCTGTCTATGGGGTTGCACAGAGTCGGACACGACTGAAGTGACTTAGCAGTAACATTGGAAGATGAAGTTGGGAATCCTAGCCCTTTCTTCATCAAGAAAGACTAAGTGGTGCCGAATTCCTTTTTACTCGTTGTTATATGTTGAGCCATCCCTCCTCCAAATTCATATGTTGAAGTCATAAGTGCTAGGACCCCAGAATATGACTGTCTTTGAGGCCTTTAAAGGGATAATTAAGTTAAAATAATTAGTAGGGTGGGCTCTACTACATGACTGGTATGCCTATAACAAGAGGAGATTAGGATACAGAGAGAGACCAGAAATATCCACACCCAGACAGACGACCATATGAACACACGGTGAGAAGACAGCCCTTGCAAGCCAAGGAGAGAGGCCTCAGAAGAAACCAGTCCTGCCGGCACTGTGATCTTCCACTTCAAGCTTCTAGAAATGTAAGAAATACATTTCTGTTGTTTAAGCCACTGAGACGGTGGTATTTTGTTATGGCGCCTGACACGCTAACAAGTCTTTTTTCTCACTATTTTCTTGTGTTCTCGTTGAGGTCCAGGGACCTGGGCCTCGCTTGCATAGCTCCAAGTGGCAAGATCCAATCTTTATGGCCCAGTTTTGTGCACAGATAACCGGTGGTACAGACCTAAGGAGACTTGAACGAACCTCGGTAATTGCAAGTCTGCCTGACGGATCCGACCCAATCCCGTTTCAGAGCTGTTGCTACAACCCTGCTAAATAGCATCGCTGCTACTTGACTGAGGCCACAGTAGTGCTTCTGGTGAGAGTTTCCTTTCCATGTTCACACTAATCTCTGTGCTTCAAAATTATTTCTCAGAGCCATTTGTCTCTGATGGTTCACGTGCTGTGGCAAACTACTGATGCTTAGAGTGCAGCTGGTCCTGTTTCCAAAAGCCCATCTGACTCAGTCCTTGTCGAACTCCACATGCTCCATCCCCTCCCGCCCCCCTGCCCCCGACCCCATAAAGTGGATTTTATCAGTTTTACAGAGATCTTGACCCTTTTTGCCTTTCTTGAACAGCTCTGGCAAAGTACCCTGATGGTGCAAGAGAAAAAACTGATTTTCTTAGTCCTGTCTAAGGCACTGAGAACTCCAAGCTAAATGAGACACAGCGTTCTAATGAGGAGCAGATGCAGGCGTAACGCCTTCGCCAAAAGGCTAGGAGAGTCGAGAAAGAGGAAAATGCCAGTATTGCCAAAGCCATCGGAGCTAAAAGTTCAGACACGTGTTTCATTCAACTATGGTTTGCACTTTGGTAATTCAATAATTAAGGCATTGCCCCACTGAAGAGTTCAGAGTCTTGTAGAATTAAACAGTAAATGAGTTTAACTGAGAAGATGCCACTCTTGCACACATTCAATGGAAGAAATGTCTTCATTTGTCTTTAGAGCTTAAATCTGCAATAATCCAAATCAAAATCAGTGACTAATTACCACATTTCTGCTGAGTGGAAAAAATCTGCTGTAGCAAGAAACACATTGAGAATGTGATATTTCTGTTTTGTTTATACATCATGCGTAGCAGCTTTGCCATGAAGACACGCCCATGTGTTATGTACCAAATATACACGACAGCCGATTCTTCCACCTACGTCTTCATTTGGTGAAATTTGTGAGACTCAAATCTTGTTACTGTACTCCCCTATGAATGGTTCTTATGGGAGGAAGTACTAGTTGCCTGCTTTTTCTGGAAAGACTTGATGATAATAACAAAATGCTACAAAAGTCGTGAAGTTTCCTTCCTTCATCTTTTTGCTGTGCAGGCACCCAGAGAGGAAGAAGGCAACCCCTCTGGGAGCACTCAGGTTTGAACGGTGGAAAGGCACGTGTATAAATCCTATAACGCGAATCCAAATCTTTGGATATTCACCAATGGCAATGATTTTCACCAAATGACTGAGGAGAAAGGAGAGGAGGGAGAAATGAGCATATCAGAGGCCTTGGTGTCTTTTTCAAACTCCATTCACTGGCCATTTTTTCTTTGCTATTTTTTCTTTTTATTTGCTCTGAATTCTGGGATTTCCTCCTAGGAGCCATATAACATTAACTTCAAATGAAGTGAAAATATTCTTTAAAGAAAATGTTCTTTAAATATCTCTGAGTATTCCAGATCTTTTTCTCAAATGTTTAGTCTTTTTTTTAATTATAAAAGGAAACTAAAAAGTTCACTTCTTGATGAACTTGAACTTCTAATGTTCAAGTTCACTAAAAACACTAGAAAAAACAGAAAAGCAAAAGAATGCCACTAACAGCAAGCTCCCAGCACATGGGGCACCACTCCGCCCACCGCAGAGCGTATTTCTACAAGCCTTTTCCATGAAAACCAAATTGTGTAGCTGACTCTTGTATCTCTGAGAAACCTTCCCAGATAATCTCCTGTTGGGCATCACTTGCTCTGTCTTCTCACTGCTTCAAGTTCTACAGGAGAGCAACACGCTTATATTGAGTCACATTTAAAGACACTCGAAAAAGTTTCTGAAAATCATGACTTACGAAATTATTTAGTGAAATGTGTTCAAAATGACCTAGTAGTTAGATTTTTTGTTTTTGACCCAGATGTTTAACCAAAGAGTCCTGTTTTCCAACCAGAATGTGGGCCAATTTACTTTAGGCCAATTTACCTGAAGCCAGTATAATGTTGCCACAGTCACGTGTAGCAGATCTCAGAGACTCTCTCAGTATCTGCCTCAATATTCTCCACCTGACGCTCTTTATCCTTATGCTTGCATCGTGTCTTTTCCTTCGGCCCATCTTAAACGCTTCTCCCATCCTCCACCTGGCTTTCTGCCTAAATTTCTGTTTCTTCAAGGTTTCTGCTCTTGAAGAGTCCAGAATCTCGTGGGCATATATAAAGTGCATAGCACATGGGAACATCCAGCCACCCCCAGATCAGTGTCCACTCATTTTTCTTCAGCCCTTTATCTTAACACAAGGATAGCATGTACTTTTCAATGTCTTTTAGGATTTATAAAAATGTTTATATGAGTTTCGTTTCCCCAACTTGAGTTGACAACATCAAGACACAGAGAGTACGTGTGATTCTCCCAAGCTCGGAGCTACATTTTAAAGATCTAACGATTGGAAAGTTATTTACTGCCCTGAGCTATTTGCAATATTTGGATATGAGAATTAGCTTTGTATGATGCTGAAGGAAATTTTTAAACTTAAAAGACTGGGCCCAAAGCTAAAAACTTGCTGAATTTTCAAATTCTATTAAGGCAGATTGTTTCACAAACCTTAAATTTTCCACTGTGAATAACATTCCCCTGGACAATGCAGAACTATTATTTTGAAGTTAAGAAAACAGGCTCCCCTAGCAACTGTTTCTGTGAACTTGGCTGGCACCACACAATGTTTTGCAGCAAGTCAAAGCAAAAGTATTTCCAGGGGCCCTATTGCTCCATGTGACTTTGCTTACGTTTGGTCGAGTTTCACAGAACAAGAGGAAAGGGCTCTGACCAGGCTTTGAAGGGGTCAGCATGGCTCTGCTGGACGCCAATGGCTTTGGATCTGATCTAATACAGAGAGGTGACCGATATTTGGAGCATGTCTCCTCTTCAGCAGTAATTACCCTGAGCATCTACGTAATCACTGAATCCCCACTACAAACCGAGTAAGGCTCAGCAAGGGTGAAGACCTTGCCCATATCATCAGCTAATCCTGGGAGGGCTTGAAGCCCTGGCCATACAGCCTGGCTCAGAGCTGCCCTGCGATTCCGCGTCCCTATGGTCTCTACAGTCACATCTGTTCATTCATATGAGTTCTGGCATTCATATGAGTTCTGCAAAAGCAATCCATACAGTTCTTAGAGGCAGAATAGTTTCGGCTGCTATGACACACAGCACATTCATTCCTGTGTAAATTCACTGCTCAGTCTCAATCAGCCCCTTCCAAATTCATGGTAGGTGGGAGGGTGAGTGGTGAGTGATGCAGCGCTTAGGGCTGTGAATATCACCTTTCTCTGATCCCACACCACCTGGCTCCGTGGTTTCACACGTCTCTGCCCCACACTCCCTGTTTCATCCCCCTCCTGCACGAGAGCCCTCTCCCGCACCGCACAGCGTGAGTCATCACTGTGCTCACTTGAACTGGAACAGAAGAGATTGAGGAATGTGACTGTGGTTCAGAGGAAGAAATCTGAACCGCATCTTGAATGCTGATGGGGTCTCCATCAGGAGTGAGTGAAGGAAATTTTACTCTAGGAAGAGGAGAGAAAATCTCACGGGCAGGAATGCAGACAGATCAAGACTTGAAGTGCTGGGGACAGTCAGGAATAAGGGGAGTTCGGATGGCCAGAGCCCAGGAAGGGTAGGGAAGGGGCAGCGGGACTGGGAGCCCTTGCGTTGGTGTGGTTTGCCACCTAGCTCTCTTTGGCATCTTTCTTCGACAGGCCTACAACACCCCCCCACCACCACCACCACCACACACACACACTTTATACGTGATTTCCTCATATGCTTTGATGTGAAAACACCCTGAATCTCCCAACCCCACTCACCTCTGAAAGATGATGAGTTGAAATGTAGCGGAAGGACTCATATGCCCAGCTGAAAACTTTCAATGTCAGGTAATAGGGTGAGGGCAAAAGGAGACTCTGTTAGGGGGTCATGCAAGAGACCAGGTTACAGAGCTAGGTGCCACAATGGCACACCTGCAGGGCAGCAAGCGACCAGGAAAGGAGAAGGGGAGGAAGGAGTGAAGGCGGGAGGGAGGAAAGAAGAGGAGAGGTTGGCAAAGAGGCAGGAACCGGGGAGGAGGCAGAGTGCAGCTCCAGGACGACTCTCGAGATGGGATGAAAGGGGCCAGAGCACTCTCCTTTGGAGCCTTCTCTCCAAAGCACTCACGCTGGATGAATCTAGCACGGCCACATTCTTGTGCTCTTTCCACGTTTCACAGGGAGAGGGGGCCTTTCCATTCAACAGAAGAAGAAACGATTGCATACAAAGATGACCCAAATAAACGTGGCGCCAGAGGGATAGTTCTGGTGCTCAAACAAACGCTTGTGGTGGGGCAGTAAGAGGGCTCCTTTAGCCTGTTTAGAACTCATCATGAATCCAGCTCACCTGACACTATGTTCTGGGTCTTGGTTGTCTCAAAAGGTAAAAGAGAAAAAAACAATCAGTGTGTTTATTAATTGAGGTCAGGCTGCGCTTACCTGTGCTCAGCCCCGCCTGTGTGTCAGGCACGATGCTGAACGTGAGAGGAAATGCGCTGATGAGTAAGACCCTTGATTCGTGCAGACATGAGGGGGAAGGGCATTTGAGGCAGGAGAAAGAGGCCCCTCAGAGCCCATCCATTTTAAAGCCCCACTGAATTCAGCCCTTCACTTGCGATGCCATTTATTTACGGATAGGAAGGAGGCACAAGGAAAGAAAACATTTTCAAATATTTACATAAGAGACTGTGGCTTTGAAACCCTCACTCATGTATGTTTTTCAGTGTTGGTTTGATCCTTATGTTAAACTAATTGCACGTCAAGCTCTGACGGGACGTTTGGGATTCAGTTCCACTGTTGGTGACACAGATGGAGGGAAACCTTAGCACACACATTGTGTTCTTTTTCTGTCCATGGGAAGAGATACTTTCAAAGAATATGGGGGACAATAATTCTGGCCAAACTAGGATTGTATGTTGCAAGACGGGAAAGCGTCTGCAAGCCCGGCTGATGATCCCATAGTTTCTTCCAAGGATTACGCGAGTTGAGTTTCCCATTTCAAACCCTGGCTCCAGGTCTGTGGCTTTGTCTTTTAAAGAGAATGCCAGAGCCCAGAAATCCATTTATTCCATGCAGTAGGCAGGGCAGAGCTGCACAGAAATAGACACGTCCTCGTTGGCGTCCCTTCCTTCAGCTCTTATCCAGGTATGCAGGGGTACAGAATGGACCTTATTTTGAGGCAATGTTTCAGTGGGGAGTTGTTTTTTAAGTGTTCCCTTCTCCATTCACGTTATAAAGGGAAACTGGTGGCTTTGGTTTCTTTAATAATAAAAAGCTGGTTGTAACCATTTCAGAAATCCATTACCAAGTAGTTTCTTTAAACAATGACAGTTTTGGCCATTGTGCATCTCAGCGTTAACAGACTTGATCCAGTATTCAGACAGATTCTTGGCCAGGAAGCCTCCCTCCTTAATAAGAACCTTGGACCCAAGAATTTCACATCCAGACCCAGGCTGAGCGGTTGGTTATCTGCTAGCTCCTTGGATTGGAAGAGGAACCCCCTCCCCCACCATCATGACACACCTACCAGCAGATGCACACACAGACACACGCACACACACAAGCGCACACACGCACACACAGACACTCCGCACCCATACTGTCCTCTCCACTCCATCTTGATGCCAGAAAAGCAGGGTACCTTTAAGATCAGAGACAAATAC
Source organism: Capricornis sumatraensis (assembly GCF_032405125.1). Taxonomy (NCBI): domain Eukaryota; kingdom Metazoa; phylum Chordata; class Mammalia; order Artiodactyla; family Bovidae; genus Capricornis; species Capricornis sumatraensis. The sequence goes on from NC_091078.1 coordinate 712,904, forward strand.
AGCATTGGTTGTCTTATTTGGGCAGCTCTCTATCTGTATTACCCATCACCAGAGGCTTAATTGTGGAAGGAAAATTTAGCAGGCAGATGGCAAAGTTGGGGAGGCTAATTTACTCCCTAGAGAGACAGTTTCTGCACAAGATAGAGAATCCTGACACTCTCTAAGAGACTCCACAACCTATAGGGTGATGGGGTCACTGTGCCCATGAGACCTTTGGTTATCATGGCCTGAGCACCAGATGAATATTCCAAATAGCTTAAGGGGCATCCTGTCTGAGGCTGGGTGCAGGGTTCCTAAGGAATGGGACAGGGTCCAGTGGTGAAGGACCTCCAAACACTTCCAACTCTGATCCCCTGATTTCTCCAGGAGGGACCAGCTTTTAGTTCAGGGAACAGCAGCAGCCAGATTTCTTTTTCCGCATTAGAAAGATTCAGCTTGCTAAGTTGCATCAGTTGTGTCTGACTCTTTGCGACCCTTTGCTCTGTAGCCCACAGGGCTCCTCTGTCCATGGGATTTTCCAGGCAAAATATTGGAGTGCGTTGCCATTTCCTACTCCAGAGGATCTTCCCACCCGAGGAACAAACCCACATCTCTTAACGTCTCCTGCACTGGCTGATGGGTTCTTCACTACTAGCGCCACCTGGCAAGTCCAGAATGATTCCGCACTTTTGTCCAGATAAGTGCGTAATCAGTCTCTCCACAAAGTCAATTGCTTGTCCCTTCATTTTTTCATTCACCCATTCTTCCCTGATCCAAGTTGTCACAGAGTCTCATAGTGTACCAACTTCCAAGCCTCCCTCCAGAAGAAATGGATAATCTGAAGACTCCTGTATCTATTTAAAAAGTTGAATTTGTCATGAAAAACCTTCCCATAAAACTCCGCCATTTCAGAGAGCTCCCTTAGTGAAATCTACCAAAGAAAAAATGATACAAACACTTCCAGAAAATTAAAGAGGAGGGAACACTTCCTAACTTATTCTTAGAGGCCAGTGTTACCCTGATACCAATTCAGAGACATGACAAAATAAAAAATAAAAAACTACTTTCCAATATCTTTTATGAAACAATGCAAGGGTTCTTAACAAAATTTTTAGAAAAATCAAAACCAACAGTATACAAAAGGATGACATGTCATGGTCAAAAGAGGTTTCCCTCAGGAATTTAGGATTGATTTAGCATTTGAAAATCTATCAGTATAACTTACTGTACTAATAAACTAGAAAGAAAAAAGCATAATATCATTTTGACAAAATCTAACATCCTTTGCTGATAAACTTTTAGCAAACTAGGGACAGAATGGAACTTCTTCACCCTAATAAAGAACATCTACAAGAGCCCTAAGACTATATCACACCAATCGGTAAAAAACTGAATGCTTTTCTGCTGAGATCAAGAAAAAGATAAAGATGTCCAGTCTCATAACTTCTATTCAGTGTTGTAATGAAACTCCTAGGCAGTGCATCCAGATTGGAAAGGAAGAAGCAAAATGACTTTCCTTTGCAGATGACATCACTACCTTTGTAGAAAATTTGATGGAATCAGCAGAAAAAGCTACTAGCATTAATATTTGAGTTAAACACATTTATAGAATAAGGTAATATAAAAAATCAAAATCAATTGTACTTCTGTATACTAGTAATGAACAATAAAATGTTTTAAAATAGCAAGATTTATAATAGCATCAAAAATATTAACTACTCAGTGACAAATCTGACAAGAGTGTGAAAAACCTGTACCATGAAAAATTTCTAAAACATGTTGCTGAGGGAAATTTAAGTCGACCTAAGTACGTGGAGAGCTGAACCTTGTTTGTGGATCAGAAGATGCAGTATTATTATGATGTCAATTCTCCCAAAATGTATCTGTGAATTCAATGTAATCCTGATCAAAATCCCAGCAGACTGTCTTAATTGAAATTTACAGGCCGGGTATAATAATTCACGTGGAAACACAGCGGGGCCGGAATCGCCAAAACGCCTTTGAAACGGAAGAGCAAAGCAGAAGGCTAGAAAGCTAATGCCAGGCTTGTAAAGTCATGCTAATCAGAACAGTGTGCAATTGGCATAACGGTGGAGAAGTATGTCAGTGTAGAGTCTAGAGACGGACTGGCACCCATGCGGGACAGCTAAGTTTTTCACAAGAGTGCAGCGGCAGTTCAGTGGAGAGAGAGGGTCATTCAACAACTGTTGCAGGGACAACTGGATTGCTATATGTAAAAATAATGAGTTTAGATGCATGTACAGAAACTCATTTAAAACAGATCTAAGTGTAAAGTCTAAATGATAAGATGTCTGTATAAGAAGAAAATCTTTGTGATCTTGTGTTAGGCAAATATTTCTTAGCTCTGACACCAAAAGGGTACTTTTTAAAAAAACGAATGGATTGGATTTCATAAATATTACAAACACTTATTTGAAAAATGCTGTGAGAAGAAAAAAAGACAAACCACTACTGGGTGAAAATAATTGCGGAGCCGATAACTGATGAAGGACTTGCACCTGGTATGTAACGGACTCTCAGAAGCTAATCATGAGAAAGCAAACAACTCAGTCAAAGAACAGGTGAAATATTTGAAGAGGTGCTTCACCCAGGAGCAGAAAAGGCAAGAAAAGATGCTCAACACCATTTGCTATTTAAAAACTGCAAGTTAAAGCCACAGTGAGATGACCTTCAGGTCTATTAGAATGGCTCATTGAAGAAGAGTGCCCATACCAAATGTTGGTGAGGATGCGAGAAAATGGAGCTTTCAGACACTGCAGGTAGCGGGGAGGACATGGAATGATTCAACCACTTTGGAAAACAGTTTGTCAGTTTCTTAAAAAAAAAATTAAACATATACCTACCAACTGATCCAGCCATTTCATTCCTAGATATTCACCCAGAAGAAATGAAAACCTGTGTCCATGAAAAGACCTGGCACATGAATGCTCATACAGCTTTATCTGTAATGGGAAACACCTGACGACAACCCTAGTGTCCATCAACACGTCAACGGACACACATGTGGCAGCGTATCCATACAGAAATCCACTCAGCAATACGAGTATAAGCTACTGCTCCTGGCTACATGGGCGAATCTCAGAAGATTACACTGAATGACAGAAGCCAGGTCAGAAATAGTGCACAGCGTAGCATCCCATTCTTATAGAATCCAGGAATGGCAAACTAATCATCAAAGAGAAAGAGAATTGCTGGGGCCTGAGGCAGAGCAAGGGGATGGGCTACAAACGGGCGGAGGAAACTTTGGTGCGGGCGACGCGCGTGCCCATCAATCTCGCTGCAGTGACGGCTCCAAGAACGTAGGTATACATCAGCATGTGCAGTTTATGTTTTGTGAATAATATCCCAATATAGGCGTTAAAAGAGAAGGAGAAATTGAGAAAGCGGGGCAAGAGGAAGAGAAACTGAGGGAGGAAAGAAAAGAAGGAGGGAAAATATGGGAGGGTTAGAGTGGGTTTGGGCTGCACTGGTGAGTAGGTGACTGGAGGTCTTCCACCCACATCGCTGCTGGGAGCGAAGCTGAGACCTAAAGAGGAGAGAGCTTCCGTTTCTAATGGCCCCGTCTTTAAGCCTGCTAGGGCTTTCCCAACATTCCGTGGCCTCTGAAGAGACAGTCCATCTCTACCACTGTCTGTGATGTGCCCACACCACGGCAGAGAACCCTGAATGGGGAGGCTCTAGACCGATTCTCGGCTGCAGTCTCTGCCTCGGGGCTCTCACTCACTAAGCTTTAGCCGCCACAGGCTTCTCTCTTCTGGAACCAGCCGAACTCCTTTCTGCTTCAGGACCTTTGCATGTGCAGTTCTTGTGCCTGGCAAACGCTCCCCCAAACTTCTATGTCCGTCTAGATCCGTAGGTCTTAACTAAATGTTACAGCCTCAGGAGGCTTTCCTTCCCTCAGTCCCAGACTAGATCTGATCCTTTATGTCGGCCACAAACTTCGGTTCCCTTACTAATTTGGAATCACAGCGTTGCCTTAATGAAATAAAAGATGAGGTTTGCTCTTTCCACTTCATCTCATTTGCAGAGTGACTCCCTAGTTCCATTTCTGTCTGTGAATGAAAGCAAACACCAGCTGCAGGGCCTGCCAGCTTCTGTTTCCTACAGTCCTATACACCAGGTCCCGCCACCCTCCCATGACAATGTCACTTCAGCGAACACAAAACTCACAGAGCATCACCTGCGTCTGCCCACTTCTGGACTTGGGGATGTGGAAATTCTCTAGATTCCTTCCTGATTCACAGGGTTTGTGACCGGCTTGGTGCCTACTACATCACAGTTTTGAAATCTGAGAACAGTAACCTCAACCATGAAACACAAACTCAATTCCCGGCTGGAGCTTGTGGGTTCTTCTGGAAAACCCACAGGCTCAGCTTCCCAGCTTTGCCAGGAGTCTGGCTATGAATTACATTTATAGGAATGTTATCACATTATTGAAGAGTAGGAAAGCCCTCCGGTTTTTGTAATCTTGCTGCGAATGCACTTTTGCCTGCTGCCTCTCCCATCTACTCCCAAGCTTCTCAAGCTCTTAAATAGTCACCTCTTAGCTTGAGAATTTGGAACATGGTTCAGATGAAATCATGTCACTAACAGTTATTTCTCCATCTTGATAGCTCTTGGGAGCTAAAAGTTCCCTGGGCCAAACAAATGTAAATAACGTGGATTTGACTTGTTGGACTCTTGTCAACAGGGAAGCTGCTGTTTCCTTATCGTTTCTGTAGCATCTCTGTGTGTTTAGTACAGGATGGCTTTCAAATGCTCAACTGCTCTTCAAACTTCTGTCTTTTTATTGAGATTGACTGATATATTATATTGTAGGTTTAAGTTCCACAGTGTGTTGATTTGATACATTTATACATTGTAATATGATTATCACCATAGTGTTAGATAATGCCTCAATCATGCCACACAATTATAATTCGTATTTTGTGGTGGGAACAATGATGAACTGGCTTCATATTTAAAGTGTATAGGACAGTATTGTCTGTAATCCCTATGCTGTGTATTCCATCCTCCAGGATGTAATTATCTTTAGTTGCATATTTGTATCTGTCAACAACATCTCAATACCCATCCTCAAGCTCTTGGTAAGCACCATTCTAAGACTCTCCGTTTCTGTAAGTCTAGCTTTTTTTAGATTACACATATAAGTGATTATTATACAGTGTTCGTCCTTCTCTGTACGATCATGTCACTTAGCAAGATGCCTTCAGGAGATTACACATAGACACGTTCTCGCATCTTCTTTGTCTGTTCATCCATCGGTGGATGGGTTTGTATCCTGGCTATTGCAGATATCAGTGAGAGAGACACAGTGGTGCAGTATTCTTTCAATACCCTGTTTCCATTTTCTCTGAGTAAATACCCATAAGTAGGGTTGTTGGGAAGAAACACAAGCTGGAATCAAGATTGCTGGGAGAAATATCAATAACCTCAGATATGCAGATGACACCACCCTTATGGCAGAAAGTGAAGAGGGACTAAAAAGCCTCTTGATGAAAGTGAAAGAGGAGAGTGAAAAAGTTGGCTTAAAGCTAAACATTCAGAAAACTAAGATCATGGCATCTGGCCCTATCACTCCATGGGAAATAGATGGAAAAACAGTGGAAACAGTGTCAGACTTTATTTTTTTGGGCTCCAAAGTCACTGCAGATGGTGATTGCACCCATGAAATTAAAAGACGCTTACTCCTTGGAAGAAAAGTTATGACCAACCTAGATAGCATATTCAAAAGCAGACATTACTTTGCTGACTAAGGTCCGTCTAGTCAAGGCTATGGTTTTTCCTGTGGTCATGTATGGATGTGAGAGTTGGACTGTGAAGAAAGCTGAGCACCAAGGAACTGACGCCTTTGAACTGTGGTGTTGGAGAAGGCTCTTGAGAGTCCCTTGGACTGCAAGAAGATCCAACCAGTCCATTCTGAAGGAGATCAACCTTGGGATTTCTTTGGAAGGACTGATGCTAAAGCTGAAACTCCAGTACTTTGGCTACCTCATGTGAAGAGTGGACTCATTGGAAAAGACTCTGATGTTGGGAGGGATTGGGGGCAGGAGGAGAAGGGGACGACAGAGGATGAGATGGCTGGATGGCATCACGGACTTGATGGATGTGAGTCTGGGTGAACTCCGGGAGTTGGTGATGGACAGGGAGGCCTGGCGTGCTGTGATTCATGGGGTCGCAAAGAGTCGGACACGACTGAGTGACTGAACTGAACTGAGGGTTGTTGGGTCATATGTTCTTAAAACTTTGCAAACAGCTTAGTGTTTTAGATTTGAGCGTTATTAAATAGCCCCAAGGTTGGGCTCCCCCTCCTGCCCTGAGTAGCTGCAAAACACACTGGCCCTGCCTCGGACCTCTCCCCTCGGAGTTCTGGGGGCATCAGGGAAGCGGAAGGGCCACAGGCAGTCACTAAAGCTTGCTCTCCTTCCTGCGGCATATGTCCAGGCCTGCAGAGCACCGGCGTTCTCCGCAGCAGCCACTGTGCGGGCTCCCTGTGGTTTCCTGAGTTGATCCCCGTCGGACAATCCAGGTGCGCTCTCTTGCCAGAGCAAACCGTCCGAGACTAAATCCGACCATGTCACTGGCTGTCTAAAGTCTTTCAGGGCATCCTTTTTTCATACAATAAAGTGGGAGATCCTTACCTGGGAGACCAGATGCTCTAGCCTGGTGCCTAACCCTGATCTCCAGACACTTCCTGAATTTTTTGTAGGGTCTCTTCCAGCTGGTTCTAATGACCTTTTCTTTCCCTGAGTAACTACACACTCAGCTTTCAGCATCGAAACATCTATCTATATCTGTATCTATATCTACCTAAATGCCAGGTGCTCCCCCTGGAAGAGGAGAGAAACTCATCAGAGTGAGAAGGGACTGAGTAGGCAGAAGCCTCTGAGTGGGCAGAGCAGAGAGCTGGGACATCCCCACCTGCCCCCCCGTGCTGAGTAATATGGGGGGGGGGGTGCCTTAGTGAGCTGGGGCTGCCCCAACAGCGTGGCACGGACTGGGAGACGGCAGAGCTTCACCTTCTCACTTTCCTGGAAGTCTGAGATCACGGTGGTGGCAGTTCAGTCTCTTCTGAGGCCGCTCCCCTTGGTTTTAGGAGGGCATTTTCTCCCCGCATCTTCACACGGTCTGCCCCCGTGCCGTCAGGGTCCGAATTTCACCTCCTTGTGAGGGCGCCGGGGGTACTGGGTGAGGGTCCCTCCTCATGAACTCTTTCTAACTTAACTGCCTCTGTAAAGACTGTCTTTACAATCTGAAGTACTGGGGGTTAGGGTTTCAGCATGAGTTTTGGAGACCGTACTGGAGCAGTGTGGGGATGGGGTCCTTTCTCTGGTCTCAGTTTTATCTCTTCACTGTAAACATGGCGCTGGGGAGGAGTCTAGCAGGTAATCTTGTGTGTCTTTTATAGCTCTAGATTTTTTTCTGAGTTGAAAATCAGGCAATATGAAATAAGAGCTTGAACAATTAGGTTCTTGTGTTTCCCCACAGTCATCTGTGTTGGTGTCAGAATCCTCCCAGCGCTTCCCCGCGCGCGCTCGTCACTGCAGAGAGTCACCGTGAAGAGAGGGGTGAGTGTGCTGACCCACCTCCCCCTCATGTGAGAGATGGAGGAGAGAGTCAGCGGTGATGGGAGGCGAAAAACGTCAGAGCTCTGTAAGGCATGGGAGCCGAGGGCCTTCCTGGTGACTCAGATGATGCAGAGTCCCCCTGCAACGCATGAGACCCGGGTTCAGTCCCTGGGGTTGGGAAGATCCCCTGGAGAGGGGCATGGCAACCCACAGCAACCTGCTCCAGTATTCTTGCCTGGAGAATCCCATGGACACACGAAGCCTGGCGGGCTACAGCCCATAGGGTCGCAAAGAGTCGGACGCGCCCGAGTGGCTGACACACAGGCGTCGGAACTAGCATGAAGTGAGCGTAGAGAGAAGGGGTGTGAGCAGAGGGGAGAGGGGAGCCGCGCTAGACTGTGTGCCCAGGTCCTAAAAGGGCCAGTCAGAGTCCTGGGCCAAAGAGGAAGGTGGCCACCCAGGAGGGGCTGTGCCTTCCCCCCTCTCCCCTGCAATCCTGCATGTGCCCCCAGCACAAGCCCCTGTCAGCATGAGAGAGGTTTTCCTCTGACTGCTGGGGGATGCTCCTCGGGTACCCAGGGTGGTAGGTTCCCAGGGTACAGCTCTTTGGGGGGTTCTCTAGGTCATTCTAGCCAGGTGTTTAGGAATGGTAAGCGTGTGGTGAAGGATGGTGGTGGTTAGCACTTTGGGACAGGAAATCGCTAACATCGCTTTAAAAGCTTGAAAGAGTCTAGTGTGTTGACTTTTGAAACCAGCACATCCTGAAAGACTGGAAGGCAGAGTAACCTGATGATTTTGGAGACAGATAGAGCTCTCCTTCCAGTTTCAGGCCCAAGTCTAGAAACATTCTCCTTTAGTGGCCCAGGGATTGAAACCTGGGCCCTGAGCCCTCTGGACTCTGTCATGAAGAGTCTTCACCTGGCCATATTCACATAAAAAGGCTGCTCATTGACCGTCGTCTCTTCAAGCCCTTGTGTGCAGAGAGTGAAGAGCGCTCAGTCGTGGTTAAGATGAGGGAATAGTTAAGTTGCCCCGGGCAGAGCCCTGACCCTCTCCTCACCTGCTCTTCCCTCTGCTGGGGCCTCTCTCCCCACAAACGTCCTTGATCACTCCCACTCCACCTTCGGATCTCAGCCTCCAGGAAAAAGTCTTGCAGGCCCTTCTGGGTGTAGATGAGCCCCTCTGACTCCACGTCTTTTCCTGGTATCACCACGTCTGGGTGGAGGTTGTGCACAGAACAGCGTTCATGTTCAGTCATCGTAGATGCCTATTGTAATACAGCTCTTTTCCCCTGGATGCCAGTTTCCATGGATGCCCGTGTCTGGAGCAAGGGGCAGCTCTTTCCCTTGGACAGCAGTTTCCACGGATGCCCGTGTCTGGAGCAAGGGGCATCTTGGTGGTGGTGGTGACTTCTCACCCCTCCTCTCAGTTTTATTGAGATATGATTGACACACAGTCTTATATGAGTCTAAGGTGTATAACATAATGACATATATATTGCAAAATGATTGTCACAAAAATTTAGTTAATATCCATCACCTCATAGATTTACAAAAAGTATATATATTTTTTCCCTTGTAATGAGACCTGTTGGAATCTATTCTCTCAGCAACTTTCAAATACACCATTGCTGCTGTTTAGTCGCTAAGTCGTGTCTGACTCTTTCGTGACCCCATGGACTATAGACACATGCCTCTGTCCGTGGCATTTCCCAGGCGAGAGTATTAGAGTGGGCTGCTATTTCCTTCTCCAGGGGATCTTCCCAGCCCAAGACTCATACCTGCATATCTCGCATTGCAGGCAGATTTCTCACCACCGAGCCACCAGGGAAGGCCCGGATACACCATGCAACAGTGTTAGCTACAGCCATCAAGTTTCAAGTTATGTCTCCAGTATTTACGTGTCTTGTAACTGAACGCTTGTGCCTTTTGACCGTCTTCATCTGATTCTCCCACACCGCATCCCCCACCTCTGGTAACCACCAATCAGATCTCTCTTCTATGAGTTTAATTTTTTTTTTAATTCCACATACAAGTGAGATCATGTGGTATATTTGCCTGTGTCTGACTTATTTCACTTCACACAATGTCCTCAAGGCCCATCTGCGTTGTTGCAAGTGGCAGGATCTCCTTTTTTATGGCTTTATCCGTCCATCTGACCGTGGATATTCACATCGTTTCCATGCCTTGGCTATTGCAAATAATGCTGCCGTGAAGGTATGGTTGCAGATATCTCTTTGACACAGTGATTTTATTTCCATCAGATATATACCCAGAATGGAATTGTTGGATCATATGGTGGTCCAACCAGTCCATTCTGAAGGAGATCAGTCCTGGGATTTCTTTGGAAGGAATGATGCTAAAGCTGAAGCTCCAGTACTTTGGCCACCTCATGCGAAGAATTGACTCATTGGAAAAGACTCTGATGCTGGGAGGGATTGGGGGCAGGAGGAGAAGGGGACGACAGAGGATGAGATGGCTGGATGGCATCACGGACTCGATGGACGTGAGTCTGAGTGAACTCCGGGAGTTGGTGATGGACAGGGAGGCCTGGCGTGCTGCGAGTCATGGGGTCGCAAAGAGTCGGACACGACTGAGCGACTGGACTGGACTGGACTGAACTGAAGGTGGTTCTGTTTTTAATCTTTCGAGGAGCCTCCACACTGCTTCCCTAAGGGCTGCACCGATTTACATCCACCAACAGCGCACGGGATTCCCTTTTCTCCCTCTCCTCACCACTATTTATTTCTTATCTTTTTGAGAAAAACCCTTCTAACAGGTGTGAGGTGATATCTTATTATGGTTTAGACTTGTTTTTCCTTGATAATCAATAATGTCAAGCACCTTTTCATGTACCTGTTGGCCATTTGAATATCTTCTTTGGAAAATATGTTCTCATAAAGATTAACTCGAAATGAATTAAAAACTTAAATGTCAGGCCTGAAACCATAAAACTCCCAGAAGAAAACATAAGGGAAAAACTCCCTGATGTGGGTTTAGGCAATGGTTTCTTTGATATGACACCTACAGCGCAAGAACAGTGAATAATAAACAAGTGGGGCCGCATGGGGCGAGAAGGCTTCTGCACAGCAAAGGGGGCCATCGATGAAACGAAAATGCACCTTACAGAAAGGGAGAACCATCTGCAAATCATTTATCTGAGAAGGGGTGAATATCCAAAATATATAAAGAACTGATACAACTCAATAGCAAAAAAAAAGAAAATCACAGCAATGGCAAAGGACACCTTGATCTCATTCTGATGGAGGTGCCGTGGGCTCCCTACAGGGCTGAATGTACCTCAGGGGATGGTGACAGCTGTCTTTTCTCTGGACAGTGAGCTCACCAGCCATCACTGTCAGAACAGCTCAAAGTGGGGTCCCCAGTTTGAACACAGGGCCTGTCATCCACACAATAAATCAAAGGAATTAGTGGCACTCTGGGCAGAGAAAGGAGTTTGTGGAGGGAATACAGAGAGCAGGGATGAGCGAGGGCTCACTGAGCGGGGCTGGGGGCAGAGAGGGAGGGGCTGGCAGGGCCCTTGAGAGCACGGGCCGTGGGAGCCAGTTGTGTGCCGGGTACTCAGTCCAGCAGGGCCTGCAACCTGTGGGTGCTACAGTTTCCTCAGACCTAAAGGACAGACAAGGACAGCGCCTATGTCAAGTGGGTACGGGGAAATTTACTGAGTTAACTTTTCCAAACCGCTTAGAATGGCACCAGGCACATATATGGCAGGATACAATGTTAAGTGTAAATACATAAACTAATAAGGAAATGAACATTAACGTTGACAAAATGAAGTTAAGTGTGAGCGAGAAAGCGCGGCTGCAGCTTGCCCAGAAGAGCCACTGAGGAGACCCCAGCAGTGCGCTGAGTCCTCTGGGGCAATCGCAGCCTCCGCAGCAGGACGGCAAGTCTCCATTCAAGGGTATCACCACCGTTCGCTTAGCTTATGGTGCAGATTAACTGGACTCGCCACGAAGTGAGGAAAACTTAGAGCTTGGACTGACTGGGGGGTGTTGCTGTGCCAGCCTTGCGGTTCTGGCTCAGCTCTGGCAATGGATGCCCACAGGGCGAGCTGTGATGAAAAGGGCTGGGGCGAGTGCAGGGCCTGGGGCTGGGCGCGCCAGCGGAATAAGCACGGCTGCCGCCTTCTCTCTCCCTTTCTGTGGTTTTCTTCCCGATGCCTCGTGTTGATCATGTGACTTCTGAGTCTTTTGATACTTGAAGGTGAAGTCGCTCAGTCGTGTCCGGCTCTTTGCGGCCCCGTGGACTGTGGCCTACCAGGCTCCTCCGTCCATGGGATTCTCCAGGCAAGAATACTGGAGTGGGTTGCCATTTCCTTCTCCAGGGGATCTTCCCGACCCAGGGATCAAACCCAGTTCTCCCGCATTGGAGGCAGACGCTTTAACCTCTGAGCCACCAGGGAAGCTGTTCCCGACTTCTGGGTCTCCCACATGAAAACTCCTGTAGCTGGCTCACCCCTGAACCAAGAAAAGATAAGTGCCACATTCATGCAGGCTCCGGTGCTTGCATCTGAGTTGGGCGTGGAGTAGAAAGAGTCAGATAAACGGCAGAGACGGGCCAGGGAAACTGTGAGACTCCAGAATCAACAGCTGCGGTCGAGGACTCCTCCTCCCACACGCTAAGGATCTGCGACCCCTCCAGGACCTGCTGGGGGACAGCACAGATGCTGGGAAAGCCCCCAGGCTCTCTCTTGGGCATGTGTCTCAGTGGCTACCAGAGAGCCCCCTCCGCCCTCTCCTGTGCAGGAAATTTCAATCCAAGAAATGCGTCCATCCAGTCTCAGAAACTCCATTAGGCCTCATACTAATACCTTCTGCGGAGAATGAGCTCTGCTTCTCATGACCAAGAAGATTTGGTCTTTGCAAGAGCATCTGTTGCTTCCAAAAGGAACATGAAGGAGAGAGGCGTCCTCTGTCTGCACCATGTTGAGGTCCAGGCTCAGAGCATGCCAGGGGCTCAGGCTCCGAGAAGGAAGAGGGCAGCTTCCAGCTGGACTCAGTGTATGATTAGGCTTTCAGAGGGTTCTCTGGCTGCTGGATGGAGGTGAGATGCGCTTAATAAGCACCCCCACCACGCAAGGCCCCTTCATCTCCACCTTCTAAGGTAACCTAGTTGTGAAATGGCTAAGATCTTCACTAACTTCCGTTGAGGGGAAATGACAGGAAAACTGCTACACAAATGTTCAACAGCGTGTCCAGGTGAGAAATAAACCCTAGGGCCTGGCTCAGTCTGTCTGTACCCTGTTCCCTCATGTTTTGAACTTTATATAGCTGTATGTGAGCCTGGGAGCTGAGAGGTTGTGTTAAACAGACCTAACAGGACCAGAAATTTCCCACTTTTTCTACAGGGAAGGCAAGAGGCAAGAACCTTCATATGGCAAAAAGGTGCAACATGAAGGTTTGGCAGTAGCTAGGTCCTGAGCACACCAGTGGGGAGCAGTCCCTGGCCCTGGATCTTAGTAGGGGAACAGCAGCCAGCCACCCCTGTGACCCCATTCTCTTGCTGAGGAAGGCTGGGGACATAGCCCTGTTCTTCCCTCTGAGCTCAGTATTAATGGTGATGGAGAGCAGTCCGCCCCCTGTATATCCTCAAGAGGAGTCAGTGGGGACGTGTGTTTGGCTGTGGGGGCCTGGTTTACACCTTCTCCAAAGAAAGTGGTCTTCAGTATCACTAACCCACCTTCCATCTACCTCACCCCAGTGATGTGCCAACAGCCTTTGGTGAGTATCATGGGTCTCCTCGTGAATGTGTGCAGTGACCTCGGTTAGCTCCTGTGGACATCAAAGGGCCAGGTGAACTGAGAGATGCATGGCGTCCTTTTCTCTCTCCTCTCGCTCCTCCCACGAGTAGGACACCAGAGGACAAGAAGGGCAGAGGGAGGGGAAGGCGGACATTCTGTGTTCATGCTTGGGCAAGAAATCCTTCCATGTCTCCAAGAAGCATTGAGGATGCTCTCTAGCCACTGAATGGGAATGGGATTCAAACCCGGGGCAACCCAGAGGCATTTTACCTGCCTCTGTCCGGTGAATCTACTGGGCATCCCAGTGAACAAGGTCCCAAACTGTACAAAGATCGTTTTATTGAGGCTGTAACCATGTCTCTCATGCAGATATAAAAGGAACACTTGTCAAGACTGTATTTTTATTTAGTACTTGGCACGTGTTCTTACTCTCTGTGATCTCATGGACTGTAGCCCTCTGCCCACAGGGATTCTCCAGGCAAGAATACTGGGGTGGGTTGCCATGCCCTCCTCCAGGTGATCTTCCTGACCCAGGAATTGAACCGGGGTCTCCTGCATTGCAGGCAGATTCTTTACCATCTGAGCCAGCAGGGAAGCCTCTATAATTACAGTACTGTTTGAATAATGATAATGCAATGAGTGTGTGTGAGATGTTTCTTCCAGTTGGTTCAAAGGTGAACTTCAAGTACTGCTCATTCATGAGCAGGAAAGAGATGTTAAAATTAACTTATATACAAAATGGGCATATTGATTGGGCGATAATTGCATTCCACTGAACACAGTTAATCTGTATTTCTATACACAAGAATCATTTGCCTTATTAGCAGTTTTTCACAATTCTAAAATAGCTCAAAGGTAGCGGTAAACCAGAAGGTCACTGGACAGGGCAATGAATAATCCTTTCTAGTTTCCATTTCATCTTTTCTCTGATATTTCAGCGTGCCCCAACAACTTCTCATTTGGCAAGAGAACTTCTGACCATTACTCATGATCACTATTACACTGGACTCCAAGGAGGGTTTCTCCTCAATCTCTATTTCTCACATGGTTTTTAGTGGAAGAGCTCTCCTTTCTTTTTGAACCCTTGTCTCTTTAATTCTTAATTAAATTTAATAATTTAATTCTTAATTAAATTCGTAACCCTTGTCTCTTAAATTCTCTTCACTTCTTACAATGAAAAGAAAACAGACAAAATATTTTTAGTAGTTACAATATGGAGACTATGGAACTCAGCATCCATGTGTGAGGGAAAAAACAAAGTGTGAAGATGAGACAGTGTGATTCTTCACATTCCTGTGATCACTTGTTTATTTCTTTGAATGAAAAAATAGCAGCTGCCATTTATCAGTTCCCATCCACGTGCCAGCCTCTCTGCTAGGAATTCCTGCATACAGTTAACCTTTATATGGTGCCAAAAGGAAAACATTATCGGTCACATCTTGCAAATGGAAAAGAAATGTGGCTTAAAGAAGTTGAACGTTTTGGCCAAAGTCATGATTCCTAAGTGGTGGAGCCTGAGTTAGTGCGACTCCAAAGCACATCCTCTTCTCTCCACACCCTTCAGTGCGGGCTTGCAGGATGAGCCCTCCTGCGCCCCATCTGGCAGGGTGGGAAGGAATTGCCCTTCCCACTGCGGTCTAGGAGCTGTTGCACATGGTTATTAGCCCCAGGAATCTGCATTCCGGGCAGAAGCAGATCTCTTAGCTGATTACTCACAGGCGAGAGGATTTGGCAATATAGTCAGTCAGACAGGGACTGCGGAGAACACACCGAGCCCTGGGTATTCACAGTGACAGGGTGGCCCCTGAGCCCAAACAGAGTCCTGTGAGATTCCACCTTTTTTTTTTTTTTTAGAAACCCTGACTGGATGGACTACCTATAGAATACAGAGCTGGGGGGACCAGAAAGAACCCAGCCATCATCGGTCGCCTTCGTCTCGCTGGAGGCTGATGTTTTAGAGAGACGTTCCAGTGGGCCTAAGCCAGCTGGCGAGCCGCCTGCTCAGTCTTCACTAGATTCTCCCCTAATCTCACGGGAGCCCGCAGCAGAGGAACAGATGCCCCGGGCAGCGCCAACTTCATGGACATACAAGCAGTCGCATCACCTGAGCCTCCTTCTTAGCAGGGCCCCACATCTGGTTGATGTTCTTCTGAGGCCATCTCAAAATTCCCAAGAATTCCACCTTTGGACCGCCCTTTGTAGTGAAGTCTGATGTGCCCTGGGCGCATGCGGGAGCAGGGTAAATGCGCCCAGCAGTGCCACGTGCACACACACCTGCCCAGCCTAGGCTTGGCTGCCCAGCACGTGCGTGTGCCTGGGGCATGTGGGACACTCGGGGCCCTAAAGGGGCTGCTATTTCTGGGGACCTGGACCCGGATTGGCGGTGATGGCTGCATGAAAAGCAGCAATGCTGGTGACAGCGAAGACTTCAGGAGAGCATGGAGGCCTTGCCTGCAGGCGTCGCTGTTCTTTTTAGGTTATGTCATACTACGTCATACTGTGATTAAATAATGTCGCTGCTGCCTTGTTGCATTGTATAAGTAACGAACTATTTTACAGTTTTTCATTTTTAACTGTACTCCTTTTCCTGTTTTCTGAATAAGGGGCCCCTATTTTTTATTTTTTCCCAGCCCCGCAAGTTATGTAGCCAGCCCTGAGGACAGGACTTGAGAGAAGGCAGAATATTCTAATTCTGAAAAATGAAGACCAAGCAGCAAGGGATTCAGACAATAGTATGAAAATACAGAGTGACTTGGCAGAGTCTGGATGGAAATTAGGGGGGAGAAGTAGGAATTAGGTGAGTGTGGGGAAGGAAAGCTGGTTCTACTAAATGTTTCCTGACATAATTTTAGCAGTATTGATAAAGGAACAGTTTTCAGAACTACGGCTAGATAAATAGCCTGTGAAATGAAAGGAGAGAATGAGTGTCAAAAATAGTCTAGTCTGTGACCCAAGATGTTGCAAAGTAAAGTTTTCAAATCGATTTCACTAAAATGAATGGTACCTAGGAGATGGGAAAGACGATAGCAAGGAATAACGTCAACAACAAGAGAAACTGGGAAAAGGAAGAAGATGGACACACCTTCTTAAAAGTTGTGTTGCTGGTCATTTAAAAGAATGGAGAGCTGAGGAAGAACGAAAACAGGGACTACTGCTTTTTGTATGGCAAGTGTCTGAGTATCTCATCAAGGCATCCCACGAGGTCTCTAAGGAGAAATTACAAACGGTAGATATACACATAGGTGTGCACATGTATACATATATAGGTACATAAATAAAGAGTGAATGATTATGGATACCTTTAAATTATGTATTTTACATATATAGAGAGATAGTTTACTTATAATCTCTCTATATGGATAAATCTGTATATATCTCTATATAAAATCTATAAAATTAAGACTAATCAATTGCTGAAGCTGACATACAGCAGTTGGACATGAACTCAGGGTTTTCTGGCTCAGAATCCTGCGAATTTTCTACTCTACCCTATACTTGGCTGCAATCTAACTTTTAAACCTGCTATAGGAACTCTGCAATTTAATAGTTAGTTTTAGGACAAATGACTGTGCTATTTTGAAAAGCTTAAATAAATACAAGGTACTAACTACCAACTAATTTATCTAATGTAACCATAATCTGAAACAGTAATTAAAATTATGAAGGAGAACTCACCCTTAGTTAGAAACGAAAGGCTAACTATTGGTTGTACCATGAAGCAAAGGAAAGGAGAAAGAAAAGCCTTGTGAATGGGCAAAAAAAACAAGGGCTTGTTGAGAAAGATGAGGGAGAGACAAACCAGTACCGAGGCTGAGTTCTACATGAGATGAAAAGGGGTGGATCTTAAAAAGCCCTCTACCGAGATTTTATAAGCGTAACTCCACGACCTGCCTTCTCTTCAAACTAAACTTCTTGACAAAGTTGTCTAAACAGGCTGTCCATCTTGTTTAAACCTCTGCTTTATTTTCCAGCTCATCTCTCTCTGGTTTTGTCTACAAAAATCTATTGAAATAGCTCTTGTTAAAGTTTCCGACAATTTTCACATATCAAATACAGTGATCGGCATTTTGCCCTCACCCTACTTTATCCCACAGTAGTGTTCAGTAGTGCTGTCTGCCTCATAAAGAGCATAAAGCTCACAACATTCCTCGCCCATCTTTTGTGATGAGACACACCCACGATTCTTCACCTACTATTTATTCTCAAATTTCTTTCTCTACCCAATTTTAAAATGTTGATATAATTACTCAGAACTTTATTTTGGAATATCTTTGCTTCTTTATCCTGTTTCCGTAAAAGATGCTATTCAGTCCCATATCATTAAATAATATTTATAGGGCCAGGAGAAATATCAATAACCTCAGATATGCAGATGACACCACCCTTATGGCAGAAAGTGAAGAGGAACTAAAAAGCCTCTTGATGAAAGTAAAAGAGGAGAGTGAAAAAGTTGGCTTAAAGCTCAACATTCAGAAAACGAAGATCATGGTATGCGGTCCCATCACTTCATGGGAAATAGATGGGGAAACAGTGGAAACAGTGGCAGACTTTATTTTTTGGGGCTCCAAAATCACTGCAGATGGTGATTCCAGCCATGAAATTAAAAGACGCTTACTCCTTGGAAGAAAGTTATGAGCAACCTAGATAGCATATTCAAAAGCAGAGGCATTACTTTGCCAACTAAGGTCCATCTAGTCAAGGCTATGGTTTTTCCTGTGGTCATGTATGGATGTGAGAGTTGGACTGTGAAGAAAGCTGAGGGCCGAAGAATTGATGCTTTTGAACTGTGGTGTTGGGGAAGACTCTTGAGAGTCCCTGGGACAGCAAGGAGATCCAACCAGTCCATTCTGAAGGAGATCAGCCCTGGGATTTCTTTGGAAGGAATGACGCTAAAGCTGAAGCTCCAGTACTTTGGCCACCTCATGCGGAGAGCTGACTCATTGGAAAAGACTCTGATGCTGGGAGGGATTAGGGGCAGGAGGAGAAGGGGACGACAGAGGATGAGATGGCTGGATGGCATCACGGACTCGATGGACGCGAGTCTGAGTGAGCTCCAGGAGT
This sequence comes from Capricornis sumatraensis, assembly GCF_032405125.1. NCBI lineage: Eukaryota > Metazoa > Chordata > Mammalia > Artiodactyla > Bovidae > Capricornis > Capricornis sumatraensis. The sequence continues at coordinate 731,299 of NC_091078.1, forward strand.
TGGTGATGGACAGGGAGGCCTGGCGAGCTGCGATTCATGGGGTCGCAGAGTCGGACACGACTGAGCGACTGAACTGAACTGAATGATATATAATTATACCTTTTTACACCATTAATTATATTTTATTCTTATTAATTATTTTTCTTCATTAAAAAGTAAGCTCCATTAAAGAAAATCATGACTTTGTAAATTCGGTCACCAAGAGGTTAAGAAACCGGTTCCAGTTCTCAAAACTAGTGAATAACAGAGCCAACAATGGGTCGCAGCCCTCCCTATTTCCAGAGCTGTGGCTACGTGTCAGCCTGTCTCTCGTAAAGTAAAAATGTGAAGGGGTTTCGAGGTCTGACCAAAATAGAGTAGCTTGAAGTAGACCAACACTTCTGCCAAGAAAAATTTTAAAATCCAGATATAATGCAAAATAAACAGTCATGGAGAACATTGAATAGATACCAGCATGGCTATGAATTAAGTGGCAAAAATGCCTGAGAGAGGTAAACCACATCGAATAAGCTCAACACTCGGTGGGTTTCCCTCGAAGTATTTGCCAAAGCAATAATGGAAAGGGAGGGGAAGCTAAATAGACTGAAAAATCAACAACTCTTCTTGATCCATAAAAGAGGGAAGGACACGGGGAAATCACTGCTCCTAGGGCTGGAGAGACAAGCAGCCTGATACAGAGGCACAGCCGCCCAAAGCCGAGACTCGCAAGAGGCAGCCGCCTTGGGAACTAGTGCTGGGCTAGGAAAGTCTAACTGCAGTTGATGAATTGCTGCAGGCTCAGTGCAGACAAGCCTGCGAGCTAAAAAAACTCCTGGAAGACCCAGACATAGGAGGACTCCCATAACATTGTGAGATTTACCTCCAGGAGCTTGCCCAAGTTCCCACCGTAAATCAGAGAAAAATCTCATGCTTCTGGCAGAGGAAAGGGGAAAATGAGCCATTTCTGGAATATACCAGCACTTTGTTCTTTTAATAAAGCCTCACCTCCAGGGAGGAAGCTTCCCTGATAGCTCAGTTGGTGAAGAATGCACCTGCAATGCAGGAGACCCTGATTCGATTCCTGGGTCAGAAAGACCCACTGGAGAAGAGAGAGGCTACCCACCCCAGTATTCTTGGGCTTCTCTTGTGCCTCAGCTGGTAAAGAATCTGCCTGCAGTGCAGGAGACCTGGGTCTGACCCCTGGGTTGGGAAGATCCCCTGGAGAAGGGAAAGACTACCCACTCCAGAATTCTGGCCTGGAGAATTCCATGGACTGTAATTCTGGACTGGAGAATTCCATGGGGTTGCAAAGAGTCGGACAGGACTGAGCGACTTTCACGTTCACCTCCAGGGAGATTAGTTAACCAGAGCTTAACCTGCTGGGGTATTATCAAGAATTAACTGGCCTGGAGAAGGTGAATACCCAACTCCAGCCCATTCCAGTCATCCTATCTCAACCAAGACATAAAACTGAGAAGCCTTGTGAAGTTCACGGAGGCACAGGCTCACTAAACACAAAGACCTCAGTGCCAAGACTATAGAAGGCCTCCCCTTCCCCAGCACGATCAGATCAGAAATTTAAAGCGACCAAGATTAATATGCTGAGGACTCTAATGGCTCAGTAGACAGCAAGCGTGACTAGATGCAAGCAGCAAGGTGGAAATCCCAAGAAAGAACCAAAATGAAATGCTAGAGATCAAAATCACTGTAACCCAAATGAAGACCGCCTTTGGCAGGATTATTAGTAGACGAGCCATGACTGAAGAAAGAATCTCTGTGCTAGAGGGCATATCAATAGAACGTTTCGAAACCAGAGGCAAAGAGGATAAAAGCTAAAGCAAAACAGATAGCATCTCCAAGAACGGCGCAGCAACTGCAAAAGGCATACTATATGTGTAAGGGGAATATCAGAGGAGAAGGAAGAGATAAAGGAGTAGAGAGCATGCTGGAAACAATAACGAATGAGATTTCCCCCAAATTAATGTCAGACACCAAGCCACAGCTTCAGGAACCTCATAAAACACCAAGCAGGATAATTGATGAAGGAAACAAGCAAACAAATGAGCAAACAAAAATTCCACCAAGGGATACCATTTTCAAACTACAAAAAATCAAGGATAAAGAAAAAATCTTGGAAGGAGTCAGAGGGAAAAAATCACCAGGCATGGCCACTCTTAGAGGACCCACATACCAACTCATCAACCTGAAAACCAGTGCAAAAAACACTGGAATAAAAAGGACCGGACCATGGGTGAAGGGGACCCCCTTACTAATCTTGACACAGCTGCAGTCGAGGCAGGAACAATTGGGGATTCCCTCTGGGGACTGAGACACTGGTGAGAGTCATCACTTTGCTAATGCCCTGCTGGCAGGTGCCATTTTTTAAACTCCTTTCTAACTTGTTAGTGTCAGAAGGTATGCACTGCTGAGAGCGCAGCTTGTCCTAGCAACTTGGCTGGGCGTGGCTCACCACTGGCAGAGAGATAACCCCAGCCACTAGCATGCTACAGCCGAAAGCCACAGCCTCGTCACAACAGGAGAGTCCATACAGCCCGCTCAGCCCACACAGGAGCGCCTGACTTCGTGCCCAGGTGGGACAGTGCCTCTGAGCTGCACAGAACATCTCCTAAATATGATAATACTTTCAAGATTGGGAGAGATAGCTGATTTACTTGATATATAAGAAAAAAAATACAGAGAATTAGGCAAAATGAGGAACAGAAAATTATGTTCCAATAGATATGACAAGACAAAACTTCAAAAAAAAAATGAAACAGAGATTCGAATCTGCGTGTGGGAGAATGGCATTGAAACATGCATATTATCATACGTGAAACAGATCGCCAGTCCAGGTCCGATGCGTGAGACAGGGTGCTCGGGGCTGGAGCACTGGGAGGACCCAGAGGGGTGGGATGGGGAGGAAGAGGGAGGGGGGTTCAGGATGGGGAACAGGTGTACACCTGTGGCGGATTCACGTCAATGTATGGCAAAACCAATACAATATTGTAAAGTAATTAGCCTCCAGTTAGAATAAATAAATTTATATTAAAAAAATTTTAAAAAAAGAATCTGCCTGATAAAGAGTTCAAAGTCATGGTTGCAGATACTGAACACAAGAGAATAATGGAAAATATTTTTTAGAGTGCCCAAAAGAAGTTATAACTGAAATGCAAAATACACTAGAGAGGTTCAACAGCAGGCTGGATGAGGCAGCAGGATTAATCAGAGCTGGAAGACTGAACAGGAGCACTCACCCCGACAGGAGCAAATGAGAGAAGACTCTCTAAGAGTGGAGATGCCGTGAGGAACTTCTGGAACAACATCAAGCATAATAACATTTCCATTATGGGGCTCCCAGTAAGAGAAAAAGGGCCAGAAAAAATATTTGAAGAAAGAGTGGCTAAAAATTTCCCTCATCTGCAATGGTGTAAGTATTCAGGAACTTGACTCTGGCCCTGGGGCTTGTGACAGTCATTTAGAATTTGCAGACTTGGACAAGTTACTTAACTTCATTGTCTGTTTTATCGTCTGTAAAATTGGAAAGATAAAAGTACCTACTTCAATGTTATGAGAATTCGTAGAGTTTAATACCTAAAAGTGTTTCTTACAATGCCGAGCACCGAAATGTTATGTATTCTTTTCCTGGAACATATTCCTTCCCTGGAGGTCTGGAAACAAAGTGAAGAAGTGAAGACCGTGGCACATGGGACCTGCGTGGCCGCTCTCGGCCTTACTAAGTGATCCAAGAACAGTCTCACCGTTTTGCTGTAAAGCAACTAAGTAAGTTAGCAAGTGAAGTTGCTCAGTCGTGTCCGACTCTTCGCGACCCCACGAACTGTAGCCCGCCAGGCTCCTCCGTCCATGGGAATTTCCAGGCAAGAATACTGCAGTGGGTTGCCATTTCCTTCTCCAGGGGACCTTCCCAACCCAGGGATCAAACCCGGGTCTCCCGCATTGCAGGCAGACTCCTTACCCTCTGAGCCACCAGGGAGGTCAAAGGTGTGAATAAAGAAAACAAAACTCCCGCTGTTTATGTGTGTAATTTATTTACAAGAATGATACTAAGGGGCACGTGGAAGGAGGGGGAGTAAGTCAAAACGATTAGGACATTTTCAGCAAAAACACATCAATTAACAAAATCTCAAGTGTCTAAAATACTACGCAGTCGTGCCTGGCTGGGGCTCACCTAAGAGTGACCAGTGATTAAAAAGAGGGAAGAAATGATGCTAAATACGATGACATGCCAATCACAGCATTTTCATCACAAAAGACACAAATGCCCAGACTTCGTTTGTGTTGTGGCAAGTTCTGCTTGAAATTAGAAAATATTAAAGTCCAAAAAATTTGTGAGCACATTACAAACTGAACCAAATTTATTTTGACAGCCTAACAGCCTCAGTCTCATTTTTCTGAACGGTGGCGTAAAGCTACATAAAAACACAGAAATAAATGCAAAGGATTTAATGAGCAATATTAGCCAGCGATGGCTTATTCGACTTCCATGATGGTTACCCCTACACAGATTTAAATGGATTTTTAAAAAAAGAAAAGAAAACTAATTCCAAACTGTAACTGCAGCTGCTGGAAGCTTATCACTTATCACTCGTCACTCCAGCAGCTGCTGGAGGAGAGTTCTCACTCCTGTGGGGGCCTTACTCTTCTTTGTTGCGGGTGGAGAGGCTTGAGACCCACAAGGGGCCCTTATGTGTGCATGCGGCAGAGGGCCAGACTGGGAGCAGCTCTTCTTCCAGGCTCTGGGTTTGGTGCTGGTCTAAGTTCGGTCTGGTTTCACTTGGCTTTGACTGCTTTGTCATGTACAACACCTGCTGTCAAGGAAGGGCCGGACTCTGTCACCCCAGCTCGAGACCCATCACCACCCGCAGGCCTATCGCTAGAGGGCGCTCCGTCCAGACGCCTGTTCCCTCGGGGCTATTCTTGCCCGGAAGTGTAACTCACTGTTCTCATCTTCGCTGGTAGTCCCGGGTTCTGCTGGGCTGGTAAGCTCCCTTCGAATCCTTTCTATCTCATCTATGTTACTATCTCCAAATTACAAGCAAGGAAACTGAACTTCACGTTGGTCAAGGTCAAGTTGCTACTTGCTTCCCTTCCCTCCTTCTCTTCATATTCCCCACATTCCTTAAAAGGTGCTCTGTGACGAGCTAAACTGTCATGAGATCTCACCTCCACCAGACAAAATTGTGGTACTTTTCAGATTTACAGTAGTTCTACAGGCTATGGGCATCCTCTCCTACAGCACAGAGGTAACGCTCAGACCTAGAATTAAAACACACAGCAAATGTGGTCAATGCTACATTCTCATCCCAGCCAGAAATATTGCAAAATATTGCTGGGAACAAATATAGCAATATAGCATTTTCAGAACAAAATACGGATGCTGACTATAAAACTGTGCCCACTTACCAGCAAAATAGTTCTAGGCCTTGCTGTCCTACAGCTGGTCAATGACTTGAGCTTCACATGGAGATGGCAGCCACAGTGGGCAATGGCGGGCTGTGCACTGGGGACTGGGCAGAGAAGGCAAACTGTCTCAAAAGCAGTTTGCCTGCTTCCCTCCCAGACCCTGGCTCTGGGGAATCTACTCAGACACTCTAACTAATGTGTCTCAGACCAGTTTCCTAACATCTGCCAAGCTGTGTGGTCGCCCGCCCAGGCCTCCAGCCGCTTGTCAAGTGGGAACTTGAAAGGCTCCGTGATCTCCAGATAAACAAAGCAAGGTCTGAGGTAAGAGCACAAACCAGGCAAATATTTGCCATAGGAACTGCTTTTGACCTTCCCCTTGTCATGGAGGTGGTTTGCTAGCACAACATGACCTCTGCAGCCTTGATCTCTATTCTGTATTTTAGGATAATTCATATTATTACGTAGGTTTTCAAGAGGCTCAGTATGAGTCAACCAGTGATCTTGAGACACGCCCCCACGCGTGCTATTTGGGGTTGCTCTACAGGAAAACTGGTGTAGGTCCTGGGCGAGTGGGTGGCGCTGTGTCTTTCCTGTTCTGGATACTGACCCTTGGATCAGAAAGATCCCTGGAGGAGGGCACGGCCACCCACTCCAGGATTCTTGCCTGGAGAATCTCATGGACAGAGGAGTCTGATGGACTATAGTCCATGGGGTTGCAAAGAGCTGGACACAACTGAAGCAACTCAGCACACAGCAGATGCTTTAGTCCTGGTACCCACATTTTAGGAAGGAAGCCTGGTGGCTCAAATGGATGAGCTAATATAAAAACTATCTCATCTCCTATGCACACCACTTCTTGGCTCATACACTGCGGCTTTCCTATATTGTAGGAGGATGTGTATTAATTATTCAGACTATCCTCAAGAAGGGGGAGGAACAGGAGGATGGATGAGAAAGGAGGGGGGAGAAAAAGCAGAGAGAAAGGGGAAGAAGGAGAAGAAAGAGGGAGAGCTGGTCCTTACTGAGCGCTCACTGCATGTTCGGTGTTTTGCACGGCTTGCCTTATTCAGCCATTTAAACGATCTTATGAAGTAGGCTAATACTCCTCAGAGTTTCAGACGAGAGATTCATTCCTAGAGAGCTTAGATAATGTCCCCCAGGTCACAAGAGTGACGGGGCTGAAGTCGGGCCAGCTGGCGTCACCGGTTCTGGTGGCCCACGGCTCCGCAGGATGCCAGCATTGTATGTGGGTTTGCCTACCTCTTTCAGAGTGACGAGGTACCAAGGTGCAGCTGGTAACAAATAGATATCTGTAACGTCTAAACTACACCAGAACAGGGAAGGCTTTGTACCTAGAACCCTCAGCTGAGATGAGTTTTATTCACTCAGTATTGTTTTGAAGAGGGAAATTTTCTCCCAGTGCTCAGAAGCCATCTTAAAATCCATATGAGGCTGACTCTAGAATGAGCTCACCTCTCCACTTCACAGCACTATGTTTCAAAAATATGCAGGCGCCCCTCGAGAGCGACACCCTGGGTCCAAAGTGACAAATGAAGACACTGAGGGTAAAGGTGGGTCTATTCATTTCAATAAAGGTGCCTCGAGTCCCCTCTGCCCCAGGCACACTATTATATTATTGCTCTGGTGATTCACCTCGGGTAGCCCACCTTGTAATTGAGAGAGACTGCAAACTCGTGGGCAAATAAAACAATTTCAGTTCGTGATAATTTCTCTGAAGAAAGTAGGTGACATGACCTAAAGTGGTCGAGGTGAAGGGCCTGCTTAAGATTGCTTGTCAGAGAAGATCTCCATGAGCCCAAGCTCCACGGTTCAACACAGACGTGCCTGCTGGTTCAACACAGACGTGCCTGCTGGCTCACAGCTTTCTCCAGGCTGCACAGGCTGCCTTGTTCAGACCCACCCAAACCACATTTTGATCATAAAAGCCAATGGGCGCAATATGTGCTGGCTAAGGACCTGCAATCCTCTTACCCATAGTACTTGCCAACAGGACTAAGCAGATTTAATTTCTAAGGCAAAGTAAATATTACAATAGTCAAACGGAACTCAGTAATAATGAGGAGCAGCCTATATGATATGAACAGTGGAACATCTCAGCTTAGACATCTGATGAGTCTCTAGCACCCCAAATCAGGAAGGCCTTCAAAGGCACCTTAAATCCCAGGCACTTACCAGAAGAAGACATGACAATTCTACCTGAAAGATAGTCTTGGAGGCTAAGTGATCCAAGACGGCACAGCGCTCCCTAAGCAGAGACGGGGCCCTGGAGAGGCTTCCTGAGATGAACGTCCACAAGCCTGGCCCCGGCTGGGCCGGATCTGCTGCTGAACAGAGGGAGGGACAGGGTCCTTGAAGGTGCATGGGGTCAGCTTCATGTATGAGGCAGGAGCTGAGTCAACTGTTTCGGATGTTAGCTCCCTCTGCGGTGTTCAGTGCAAATGGAATATGTCCTTTGGGAGTAGATGAATGAATGAGTGAATTCCTGGCAAAATGCCTGCGTCGGCTTGAGAGAAACTCTGATTTTGGTGGAGATGAGCTCTGGGGAATGGAGCGAATCCTGGAGGAGGCGGCGATGTGTGGGAAAACCTCAGAGCTTGTGGACAGGAAATTAGAGGTCAGATGTGGTGTTTGTGGGAGGGTCAGGCAGGTGCCTTTTCTGTGGATGAGTTTTCTGAGCATTTACATCCTGGAAACAGCTATATCATTTCCTTGGGACTAGAAATCTTCTGGAAGTTCTCAAGCTTGGAAGTGGAAGCTCTTTGCCTACCCTGCATGAGTGTTGGAGGTTGGCTGTGCAAGGGTGGGGCTGCGGGATGGGCTGCACCTAAGGACTCACTAGGAAAGGGCTCTTTTTTCTCAGGACGTCGAAGCCTGGCCAACCCCCCCATCAGCACAAGAGGGCACTGTGCTCTCCGCAGGTAACATGCACCTGCCCACGTCGAGCCCCTGCCAGGACTCAGCGTTTTAAATGTGCTGCCATTAAAGGTCTATTCTGAGGCTGCAGGGTGGTAGTGCCCTGAAACCCAAGGAAAGGTACTGCCCTGTGCGTCCCCTCCTGTGCCTGGCATGTGAGAAGTTTTTCTTGGAAAGGGGGAGGCTGAGCATAGTGATGTGACCCTTGAACTTTCCTCCTGGGATCTGCTTTCATGGGGACCATACCCACCTGCTTAGGGTAGTGCCAGGATCAGAAGCACCTGGGAGGAGGAAGGCCAAGCCCACCAGCCACACAGGCCCCAATTATACCTGTCTGCTACTGCCGAAAGACCCCAGAAGGAGGTGGCAGCTGCCAGAACAAGCACTGGCTGCCGGGAGGCAACAGTGCAGCCCGGTTTGAGCCCACAGCTCCGGCAAAGCCTCATCTCCGTCTCATCTAAAGTGGGGCTCGTGGCTTTGTTGACAACGTGTGCTTTGATACATGGGCCTCTCTGTGTCTGACTTGGAGGAGCTTCACAAATGACGCCTGCTCACCCCAGCTCCCCCCGCACGCGGGAGCTCAGGTGGAAAGTTCTTCCATCGTGCCATTGCCAGCCATTCCTCCCTCGTGCAGCCCCCTGCTTCTACTGTCTCTCCATCAGGAGCATCTAAGTCCTCTTAGATGACCACAGTGTTGCTGCTGAGACAGTCCCAGGTTGTCTTGCTGCACAGACCATGCTCCAGGGAGTCAATATGCCCTGGGTCCTAGGCACCATGCTCCTGGCTGCTTTCTCTGGCCTTTTACCTCACAGCCTCTGTGCCGTGGGAGTGCCCTTTCCCTGAATCATGAAACTGTCCCTGGTGGGCTTCCTCTGAGCTACTCCATGTCCACCCTGTCCTTCAGGGTCTGAGCTTAGTCCCCTCACTCCTCCTCACACCTGTCACCGATAAGCATTACTCTGAAACCTCATGGTTGGTTCTACGGTGATATTAACTTGTCACTTAACATGTACTTTCTTATCTCCTTCCTTAAATAGAACCCTCTTGAGGCCAGGGGTTAATTATCTCATCTTTAAGTCATCAGCCAATTATACACAAGACACGACCATGTATTGTGTCAAAAATAAATAAATAAAGACACTAATGAATATGGCAGTCACCAAGAAAGGGAAAAAATGCGTCCCAGAAAGTTGTGGTTCAAGGAGCTAAGTCTCGTAGTAAGTTGGGAACATTTGTAGAAGGAAGGAAAAAATAAGAGAAGAACAGAAAGTAATAAGACAGAAAAAAATTACGCTAAAGAGGATAATGAAATCAAAGTTGTTTGGAAAAGACTAATAAAAAATGATGCACACCGGGAAAGACTGATCAGGGATAAGTGGGAAGCTCTTGGTGGTTCTTAAGCCAAATGCCATCCAGATGTTGGGCTGATTTTATGAAAACAAGTCTTAAATCCCTAAAAGCCATTGCAGCCTGAACCTGCTGATTCATTACCATTTACTCAGCACTCTTGTCCAGAGCTCTCCTCCCACTGCCCTGGGTCATAGGCTCTCAAATCCAGTGTCCTGAGGAGGAGGAGGAGGAAACTATAGGAGTGAAGCAGGTGAAACCGTCTTCTTTCTTGGAATCGGGGATCTTCAGCAGCTTGGTGATAGAGGCACTAATCCTGAGTCCCTAAATGGCCACGGATCATTAGAGATCAGAGAAGAGCCAAAAAAACTCAAACAAGGAGTGTAACTCAACCCCACGCTCGGAGACGGACGCGTGGCATTCGAGGAGGTGATGTGGCTGGCTGAGACGCACCTTGAGGATGGTGCTGCCTTTGAAAGAAGAAACCAAGAGCCGCTTTACGAAGCTCACTGCTGAGCTGAGAGAGTTAGCCCGACTCGCTGAGCCACGGCAGAATTTCAAAGCTTGGCTTTAGAAATAAATGGCTTACGGTGGAGGGACAAGAGCAAGCGTTATGGAGCACGCACCGGATTTCCGTGAGCATCTATCTCAGGACAAGTGGAGATGCTTCTTAGTTTTTGTTTTGTTTTGTTTTTTTAAGAAAGAGAGAAAGCAAGCCAGCACGATCCGGAAGCACAAGCACCCTATCAAGGCACTTGGAAGTGGGAAGCGTGTGAGAAAGAAACTTCTGCTGCGGCTCTTGTCTTCTCCTTGTCTACCTAGCCAAGGAGACCCTTCAGGACCACCCCAACAAGCGCAGAACAAAGGCTCGTTTGGAGGTTCAGCACTAATGAAGGCCAACGCTCCTCACGGCTGTCTTTCAGCTGGGACCAGGACATCTTGCAATTCGGCAAGCATCAGCTAGGAACCCAATGTGTGCCCGGCACTGGGCTGGGATAAGAGACACTGGGTGAATTAGGTATATGTCCTGTCCTCGAGGAGCCTACAGCCTATCTGGGAAGGTAGTTACCTGAACACAAATGTAGGGTCCAGTGTGATAACAGGTGGAAGGTGCAGAGGTCTTTCTGATGTAAGTGAGTGATGGAGTAAATGAATAAAGGCCGGTGCTGGCTTTGTAGTTTTCAGTTCTTTGGGCGTCCTCTGCTACCAAAGGCATGCTGCCTAAGAGAAGCGCAATGATTTCCACCCACAACACTTTCAAGGGTGAAAGGGAGACCTATGAATAATTAACTGCACAAGGACACGACTGAACCAGGACTGTCCTCAGAAAACTGGGATGAATGGTAATCCCAATTATGGGAAAGTGGAAATACAGAGAAGCATAACATGCAAGGAATATTTATTTCTCTTTCAGTTATTCTCTTTGTGTTAATTAAAACTTTTTTCTTCACGGTGGTAAACCATACATAACATAAAATTTACTATCTCGCACACTGGAAAGCATACAGCTCAGTACTGTTAAGCATACGGTCTCCAAAACGTGTTTCATCTTGCAAACCTGAAGCTGCACACCCATGAAACAGCAAGAACCGACCCCTCCCTCAGCCCCCAGAAGCCACCACTCCGCCTTCTAACTCTGTGAGTCTGGAAGCGCTAGATAACTGACATCACATAGTGTTGTTAATTTTTTGTGACCGGGCTTATTTAACTTAGCACAATGTCCCCAAGGTTCTTCTACTTGTTTTTGATGAGGAGTATCACAATGTCCAATTCACACTTGCAATAGAATCACTGAGAACTAAAATTATGTAGGTTATGAATCATTGCTATTCTCCACTGATTAGATTTTTGAGCTTTCTTCTTTTTTTTTCTTTTTTGTTTGTTTGTTTGTTAGCAGTGGGTCGGCTACATTTCAGGCACACTTAGACTCTTGCACTGAAGATTCTACTATGAGAAAACACAGGTTGTGCAAAGCTTCCAGTGTGTCGTAGTCTGGCAACTACTTGGAGAATGGCCAGGACAACACTTGCTGGGGCTTGCACGCTGGGCCCATAGCCATGCTGTTGTTTCTATGGTACTTAGTCCGTGGGAGGTTTTGTTGGTTCAGAGATTCTTAAATGTAGGGCTCACGGCTGTAAGTCTGTGTAATCTTCAACTTCCTTATAGATTGCATAACTATGTTTTATATGAAAGTATATCATTTCAGAGCAAATTACAGAGGAGCATATATATTCTATAGATATGAAGATAGATGGAGGATATAGATAGACATTAATAGATGACAGACACAGCTAATGACTGAATAGGCATTAAAAGTCTGTAAAGCTACAATAGTACAATCCAAACTACAACAGTGTCTAACCAAAGGCAATGCATTGTTTTAAACTCAGTATGATGTTCAGTTCAGTCAGTTCAGTCCCTCAGTCGTGTCCAACTCTTTGCGACCCCATGAATTGCAGCACACCAGGCCTCCCTGCCCATCACCAACTCCCGGAGTTCACACAAACTCATGTGCATTGAGTCGGTGATGCCATCCAGCCATCTCATCCTCTGTTGTCCCCTTCTCCTCCTGCCCCCAGTCCCTCCCGGCATCAGTCTTTTCCAGTGAGTCAACTCTTCGCATGAGGTGGCAAAAGTATTGGAGTTTCAGCCTCAGCATCAGTCCTTCCTATCAACACCCAGGGCTGGTGTCTTTTAGGATGGACTGGTTGGATCTCCTTGCAGTCCAAGGGACTCTCAAGAGTCTTCTCCAACACCACACTTCAAAAGCATCAATTCTTTGGTGCTCAGCTTTCTTCACAGTCCAACTCTCACATCCATACATGACCACTGGAAAAACCATAGCCTTGACTAGACGGACTTTTGTTGGCAAAGTAATATCTCTGCTTTTTAATATGCTATGTAGGTTGGTCATAACTTTTCTTCCAAGGAGCAAGCGTCTTTTAATTTCATGGCTGCAATCACCATCTGCAGTGATTTAGTCAAGAAATACCTGGAGTAACAGGCAAATTGGGCCTTGGAATACGGAATGAAGCAGGGCAAAGGCTAACAGAGTTTTACCAAGAGAACACACTGGTCATAGCAAACACCCTCTTCCAACAACACAAGAAAAGACTCTACACGTGGACATCACCAGATGGTCAACACCAGAATCAGACAGATTATATTCTTTGTGGCCAAAGATGGAGAAGCTCTATACAGTCAGCAAAAACAAGACCAGGAGCTGAATGTGGCTCAGATCTTGAACTCCTTATTGGCAAATTCAGACTTAAATTTTAAAAAGTAGGGAAAATCACTAGACCATTCAGGTATGACCTAAATCAAAGCCTTTATGATTATACAGTGGAAGTGAGAAATAGATTTAAGGGACTAGATCTGATAGACAGAGTGCCTGATGAACTATGGATGGAGGTTCATGACATTGTATAGGAGACAGGGATCAAGACCATCCCCATGGAAAAGAAAAGCAAAAAAGCAAAATGGCTGTCAGGGGAGGCCTTACAAATAGCTGTGAAAAGAAGAGAAAGTGAAAGAAAGTGAAGTCACTGAGTCGTGTCCGACTCTTTGCAACCCCATGGACTGTAGCCTATCAGGCTCCTCCGTCCATGGGATTTTCCAGGCAAGGGTGCTGGAGTGGATTGCCATTTCCTTCTCCAGGGCATCGTCCCAACCTAGGAATCGAACCCCGGTCTCCCGCATTGCAGGCAGACGCTTTACCATCTGAGCCACCAGGGAAGCCTTTGTGAAAAGAAGAGAAGTGAAAAGCAAAGGAGAAAAGGAAAGATATAAGCATCTGAATGCAGAGTTCCAAAGAATAGCAAAGAGAGATAAGAAAGCCTTCCTCAGCGATCAATGCACCATGACATTATAATGTGTTTATTAATAATTCTATATTTTAAATGAAAAGTCTTGATAAGGCAGTCATTTGGAGCCCAGGATACACTTCCCTTGATGCCATTCATTCATCTGTCTACTTATTTATCCAACCAGTCAGCAAATGCTTCATGCCAAGGCCTAGTCTAGATACCAGAATGCAGCAGAAACAACATGGACAAAACTCCTTCCTCTGGAAGAAGTTACATTTAAAAGGGAGCAACAGGGAAGACGGTAAATAAGAAAATAGCATCATACGTTTGAAGGAGATCACTTATCTAAAACAATAAAATAGTTTAATGTTGTATAGAGTGGCTGGAGGTGGGATGTGGGGAAAGGATCCTTTGGAGAGTGTTAAGAGGGACCCTTCTGAGGAGAAAATTGCAGAAGTTATTGAAGAGTTGGAAACATTCTGGAAACAGAAAACACTCTGAGTAGGCAGAAGGGCAAGTGTAATGTTTAGGTTGCTGGGATAATGTAAGCCAAGATAGAAAGTTTGGCATGGACCAGAACAAGAAGAGAAGACTGTGTATAACAAATAGATCCCTGATGGGGATTCAGATTGCCTGGGGACTTATGAGAAAGGCCAGAACTGGCGATAATAGAGCACTGACTGCTCAAACATCCAAATTAGGGCCTTTTAGCGGATGGCGCCCGAGGCCTTTTGGTGGCTCAAGGACATGTCAACTTCATGGTCCTCCAACAGCCAAAACTGAAAACCCTAGGAGTTCAGGACATTTTACAAAAGATTTTCATGTTTTTAGAGCAGTTCAGAGCAAAACTGAGAGAAATGTACACAGATTTCCCGTCTGTACACCCCCGACTCATGCGTAGCCTCCCCCATTGTCAGCATCCTCACCAGAGTGGTACATGTGTTATGACTGATGAACCTACATTGATACGTAGTGATCAGCTCAAGTCCACAGTTTAAATAAGCTTCCCTCTTGGTGTTACATATTTTGGGGGTTCAGAAAAACACATAATGGCACTTATGCATCATCACAGCATCACACGGCGGTTTCAGGCCCCAAATCCTCTCTGTTCTGCCTGTGTATTCTCCCCGCCCGCAACCCCTGGCAGCCATCAGACCTTTTTCCTGGTCGTCTGTTCAGGGTCCTCACTGTGGAGTCTCAGGGCCCGCTTTTAGGTCCCCACCACGATAAGTGGGCACCCCAAGTAATGCTCACAGGGCATTGATGGACCAGGCAGCTGTAAGAAAACATGACCCAAATTATGCAGAAACACTTGCTTGGAGCTAATATCAAGGCTTAAGAAACCACACAACTTTATCAAACCAGGTGTTTAAATTTGGTGAACATGAACTGCAACCTAATAGCCCTCAAGTTCCCCTCAGGCAAGTTTCCTTCTAATCGCCCATCGGCCTGTGTGTGCTCCAGGCCGCTCCATAACCCTCCTGTGGTACCTGTTTCCAGTATGTGTTACTTCGTATTTCTTAGACCAGTTGCTTTTGCTTAGGATGCTGACCTTGGGGCGATTTTAAACTGCTGTCTTGTAATATGATCACATAAGAACATCTGGGAAATATTTTAAGTTTTTAATCGATAGTGGTTATGCAAATAAGTTAATGCATTCGAACCAAGATTCCTGTTCTTGTTTGCATTCCATTTATATCTTCCATCAACCAAGGAACATTTGATCTGAGGCGTTTCCTCCAAGCGAGGAAGAAGGACATGGCCTAAGGGAAGGAATCAAACCTAGCTAACACTTTAAGAAGAGAAATAGTATCTGATCTTGCTGATTTTCTTTTCTTGCAGGGTAAACAGAGGAAATGTCATAATGTCAAACAAAACAAAATGTGTGAACACACACACACACCAGTACCCATAGCTTCCACAAGGGAATGCAATGCTTCAAAAAGGAGGATTTCTGAACCTTAAACCAGACACCACCGTTTTTAAATCATCGTCTCTCTCCCCCTCCCAAGACTGAGCTGGGAAAACTAAGGTTTGCTTCCATTCACGAGCCAGCTCAGCAATATTGCAAGTCATGCCCTGCTACCCAAGAGCACGTGCAGAGAGCTCTGACACCTGGGGATGGGCAAGTAGCCTCAGGAAAACTTGGAGGATTCTTGTATTGTTTTAGTTTTATGGAGACATAATTGACAAGCACAGAGCCTCTTCGGAAGGTGCCACTGGCTAACTGTCAGTATCTCCCAAAAGTATTCAGTAGTGAGATGCTCCTAAAATTATAATGCACACTAGTAAAAATTAACAAGATCATTCTTATCTTAAAATAGGAGGAACAAATTTGTGTTTCTATAATAGAGCCAAAAAATCACATCAATTAGAGATACTCTTTCATGATCTACTTTTGGGGGGAGTTGTTTTACTAAGTACGTGGTTGCTGTTCAGCCACTAAGTCATGTCTGATTCTTTGCAACGGCACGGACTGTAGCACGCCAGGCTTCCCTGTCCTTCACTATCTCCCTGAATTTTCTCAAACTCATGTCCACTGAGTGGGTGGTGCCATCTAACCATCTCATCCTCTGCCGCCCTCTTCTCCTTTTGCCGTCAGCCTTTGCCAGCGAGTCAGCTCTTTGCATCAAGTGGCCAAAGTATTGGAGCTTCAGCTTCAGCTTCGGCATCGGTCCTTCCAATGAATATTCAGGATTGATTTCCTTTAGGATTGACTGGTTTGATCTCCTTGCTGTCCAAAGAACTCTCAAGAATCTTTCCCACCACAATTCAAAAGCATCAATTCTTCAGTGTTCAGCCTTCTTTACAGTCCAGCTCTCACATCTGTACATGACTACTGGCAACACCATAGCTTTGACTACACAGATCTTTGTCGGCAAAGTGATATCTCTGCTTTTTAATACACTGTCTAGGTGTGTCAAAGCTTTCCTTTCAAGCATCTTTTAATTTTCATAAGTATAATATTCCCTTGTCCCTGCTTTAGGTCTTCCTCTCCCCCATCCTGAGGGGCAGTCGGCCCTGGTGACGTTCTGGGGACAGATGGGAGGACACAGAAGCCAGGCCGCCTGCCCTGCTGTGAGCGGCACCAGCTGCACATCCCTAGGCATCCTGCGAGCTCCCCCTCCAGATTCGCCCCCCACCCAACCCCTCCTGCTGGTCCCAGAGCCCACCTGGAGGCCACAGGTGCTCACTGTCCACAGTGGCCTCTCTCATTCCTGTGCTGAAAGGAAGGACAGGAAGATGAGTGAGAATCCTGAGACCTACAAGGGACAGAAACAATGAAAGAGGATTCCATCTGGGACTTCAGCTGCCTGTTTCTCAAAGTTGCTTAAACACATTTCACACCGTGAGATTTTTTTTTTGAGGTATATTGTTAATCTTTATTTCAAGATAACTGTTAGGTTCACGTGCGGTTGAAATAATACAGAGATGCCCCAGTTTTCCCTGCTGGTGGCGTCATGCATAATTATAGTAAATATCACAACCAGAGCATGGACAGCGACCCAGTCATGGCCTCACTAGGTGTCACCAGCTCCAAACACACTCACTTGCGTGTGCGCCTCTCTGTGTTTGTTGCTCTGATTCTTCACATTTGGAATCACGTGGCTGCACCACAGCCAAAGCACAGAGCTCTTTTGTCACCACAAGCTTCCCTTGCGGTACCTTCTAGAACCAGTCTCATCTTAAGAAGCTGTGTGTATTGCAGATGTGAGGTGTGGGAGGTACCAGGTGTGACTGCAGTGATACAAACATGCCAGCAAAGGACATTTCCTCTCCTGCCCCAGAGAGGGAGTGTCTGGGTAGGAGAAGCCTGCCCAGCCCTCAGCACTGACCAGCAAAGAGGGCACAGAGGAGAGGCAGATTCCCTTGTTAGAATCTTTGCTGTGCCACATTCTGTTCTTTGCTTGTGGAAAAGTCGTATAACTCCTAGACTGTGCCCAAGCCTCTGGAGCGGAGAGAAGCCTGCCTCTCTGCACAGAGCCCAGGGCTCCGTGGGTACTCACTCTGCTGGCCACATAGCTCAGGGGGGCCAGCCTGTCTCAGCAGACAGCCTTTGAGCCTTGGACCCTCTCTGGGTATCATGAGGACTCTTGGAGTACTCACTGCCAAAGTCGCAGATCACTGTGGATCAGCCCCTCATAGGTGACAAGGACCAGCAGCACTTATTTGTTCCTGGTGGCAGATGGCTTCAAATATGAGCATCTTCCATCGACCCAAGGCTTCCCCACCAAAGTGAGGCCAGAGACCTCAGAGGAGGAGGTGCAGAGCAGTAGGCCCAGGTGATAGAACGCCCCCGACCTCTTCAGTGTGAGTTTGGGAAAACTGTTCCCAGAGCCCCGTCTTTGTGATGTTCAGCTCCCAATGCTCAGCTGGCCTCTTGTGACTCACAGACCACTGTTTCATCCAGATATGACCTCATTAGCATATCCCAGGCTTGGCACTGCTCCTGTAAGGAAACATGCCAGAAACCTCCACCTCTGGCTTCTCAGGTGCTAAGGTGTCAGACACTCGGTTTTCATGAATGCCTTAACTGCCTTAAAAGGTTTCATCTCTAAACCCCAGGGATAATGCCAAGATGCATCACTGCTGCCACAGCCCACGACTCAGATGTAAATTACCTTTCATATTTACCTTGTGGCTCAGATGGTAAAGAATCCACCCAAAAGGAGACATGGGTTCAACCGCCAGGTCAGGAAAGCCCCCTGGAGAGGGAAATGGCTACCCACTCCACTATTCTTGCCTGGAGAATTCCATGGACAGAGGAGCCTGGCAGGTCACACAGTCCATGGGGTTGCAAAGAGTCAGACACGAATGAAGCAACTAACACATACACAGATTTTAACACACAACTCATGGTAGACTTAAAAGAATCATTCTTCACCTGGATAAGGCCCTTATTGGGTCCCCAAATACTCACTCACATGGTATTTAATCCAGTCCAAGATACTTAATTTAAAGATGCTCATTCCTGCCTCAAATTGTCACAATATCAGCTTCCTGGTGGTGCCTTTACAACTCCTTGAAAACTCACTTTTTGGAACAAGAATCACAGTCATCTGGGGCCCAAAGTGGCTGTGGGTGAAGAAGATTCCATCTGCTAGGTCGCTGAGCTGTGACAACTCTCTCTCATTCCCTCCCTGAGTGCCCTGACAATTCCCTGGGGTCAGTTTCATTTTAGCCACACCCTCAAGCTAGCTCATGGCCTCTCAGAATCTCCTAGTATTGTATTCCAGTCACCAGGCATATCTATGACCTTCTAACACTTGACCTGCAGCTCACTTTGCTACTGAGCTGACTCTGGGATGAGGGCAGAGCGGAGCTGTCCTGCTGTAGTTCAGTGACATAGAGGAACACCAGGAGGCCGGAGGGAGACACAGGTCTCTTCTTGTTATTTTTTGAGAAATAGCTGTCACCGTGCCAGGCACAGTATTCCACACAGATGCCCTGGATGGTGCTCTCCTTTCCACTGATCCAGTTTCCCAGCAGAGAGTTTTCACTTGTCAGCTCTTTGTATGTGATTCACTTGGTGAGATGTGCATGTACTTGCGTGTTTGCAGGTAGATGTGGAGCCGGGTTAGTCAGTGCTGCCCCCACATCCAGTCTCTCTGCACTGCATGTCCGTCCAGAATTCCACCATCTAACACAGCAGCCACCAGCCACGTGTGACTACAGATATTTAAATTCGAGGGAGTCAAAAACATAAAAGTAACAAGTTCATCACACTAGTCAAGTTCCAAATGTTCCATAGCCACGTGGGTGGCTCAGTGGTAGAGTCCCGCCTGCCAATGCAGGAGCTGCAGGAAGCGCAGCTTCAATCCCTGGGTCAGGAAGATCCCCTGGAGGAGGGCATGGCGACCCACTCCAGTATTCTTGCCTGGAGAATCCCATGGACAGAGGGACCTGGCAGGCTACAGTCCATGGGGTCACAAAGAGTCGGACAGGACTTCACAGCTGAGCACGAATAGCCACATATGCCTAGTGGCTTCCGTATTGGGAACTGCAGGTTTAGCACATTCCATCACTGCAGTTCCTTTGAACAGCAAGCACTGTTCTAGAAAGTTCTAAATAAAGAGAAGGCATGGTCTCCTTGCCTTGAACAGTTTTATTTGAGGCCTAAGAGAGAAGAGTTTTGTGCATCTTGGCCTTTGAGTCCCGCTCTTTCTGCTCATGCCTTTATTACCAGCTTTCACTGCTATCTGAGGGCCTAGTCTGTGATGCTCATGGAGGCCGATGAACCACACATTGTTCACTCGGGGGCTTGCTACAGTCACAGATGCTTCACTCCCTCCTCCAGAGCTGCTGGCTGGGGGAGCTGGCGGGGGGCCCATGAATCAGCCTGTTTTAAAGGAGCCATGGGGTTTAAAGAGGTCGGCTGTGAGCCCAGCTCCTGAGTCAACATTAGGCAACTCTATCCCAGGAAGAGAAAATTCAGAACAGAGATACCACCTACGCATCTAGGCAGGGAAACTCAAGTCCAAATGCAAAGCTATCATCTCCCCTAGAAAAAAACATTCTTAAATTTTGCTGTTTCTACAGAGAATGTTTTACACGTCCCACTCCTGGCCTACACCATCAGGCCCCTACAATGTTTGTAACTTGGCCTTGGGGCTCAAGAACCCTCGGCTTCCCTGCCAGTGGGTCCTCTCCCCAAGTCCTGGGCTCCCTTCTGTGGCTCAGGCCTGTGCGCTGTTCCCCCCCTGACCTCATCATGATGACAGAGTGGTCTGAGCAGCTGCCGGCCTTCAGGCTGGACCCAGGAAGCGCCTTTGGCTCCATGCTCGGTAGGCCCTGGCCTTCCTCCCGGTCCTCTCTGGAGCACTGGCTTCAGGCCAGGGTTTCCTCCTTCCTTTTCCCAAAGGCACATCCTGAATGTGGGCACCATCTCCCTGTCCACTATCTCAAAACTTGCCCTTGGTCTTTGACTCCTCACCCCTCCTCAGTTCCCATTTAGCATCCCTCCTCGTTTATTTACACACACTGAGACTGCAGTGGGAGGCAGGCTCCATTCTAAGCTATTTCCATATATTCGTTCAATCAGGCCAGTGCTGACTCACCAGGCCAGTGCTGACACCATCCCCATTTTGCAGATGAGGAAACTGAGGCAGAGAGAAGTCAAGCAATTACCCCCAAATTACACAGACAATTGATACTTGAAACAGGTTTCAAACCCAGGGAATTGAGCTCTGGCTCAAATTATGTTAACCAGAGGTGTTATGGCCTTTTCATGGTTACCAATTGCCTTGACTTTTATATAAAATTATGTTAAGATATACACTTTTTCTTTATCCCACTGACAACATCATTGCCTGTGAGTCAGAATTACCAGAGAAAGATAAATGAGACCGAGAATTTTATTGCCCTCCAATTGCATGTCCTTTTAATTCTTTCCAATTCAGGGCAGAGGTCCCCAGGGCAGTCCTGGGCAGGAGAGGCATAACACTGGAGGGGATTCAGCGCAGGATTCCAAGTTAGCACCCTGATTGCTCCCTGGGTGCGCCTACTTGGTCCAGAAACAAACAGAAGCAGGTTCTAGTTGGAAGGTTCTCACCTCCCGCTTGAGAACCCTCCCCTGGACTCTCCCACTTGCCCCAGGCCAGCGGGGACCAGGCTGAGATGCAGGTGAGGCCCATGGCTGCAGTACAGTGGACACGCGTGCTTCTCTGCGATGGCGTAGGAGGACCTGCCCACCCTGCTGCCCCATCGCTTGCTTACCCTGCATATCCTGTGGGACGCAGAGCGGAGATCAAGAGGAAGAGACTGCCAGCTCGGAAGCACCCAACAGCACCTGAACGTGCTCAGGAAGAGGCTCCCATAGCCGGAGCTGCCCAGTTCAGAGGCAGGCTGGAGGGAGCAGAGACGCCTCCAAGGCTGGGGCTAGAAGTGGGCCCATTGCCGTGCAGACCCTGGAGGGGAGGAAAGAGGCCAGTGGGGCTGGGATTTGGGCCTCTTGTGTCCTACCCAGGTATCTGTGTGGGGGGAAGAGAGTTCTAAGACGATGCTGTGACTCCAGCTGAAAGAGGCAGACTGGCCTCAGAAAATCCAATGCAGAAAGTGGGGTGCAGTGGGGTGACTCAGAGCAAGGGCTCAGGTCTCTCCCAGTGGGCCCCTGCTGGCTAGGAGTCCCCTCTCTGGGTGCTGAGAGCTGAGCCCTGCTCCATTGCAGTGATGTAGGAAGGGACACCCGGGGTCTCTCTCTCCTCTCAGCTACCACTGCTGAGCCCCTTGGGCTTGTGACTTAGACTCAGAGCCTCCACCTTCTCACCTGAGCGACGGGGATGCAGCATCCCTATTCTGTCCTCTCAGCACCCGATTCTGTCCTTCAGTCAGATGGGGCAGTGGTCAGGGCCGTGCCCAGGGACCTGGCGGCAGGGCTCAGAATATGTGCATCCCTCTGCCTACCTACAAAGACGAAGAAAAAGACTGGGGCTGCAGGGACCAGATTTCAGAGCCCTCTCTTCACTGAAACACTGGAGCCTGGGCGAGTTTCCATCAGACAAGTCAAGTAATTGAGTTCAGGTTAGATTAAATCCAGACACATCCCGTGTTTAGTGCCAATTACTCACTGCCAGCAGGGGCGGGTGAGGGGCCTGCACTGTATCACGCCGAGCCTTCTGGCGACTGGCTGCTCCTTGAGCTCAAGGTGAACTGACCTGAAATAATGAAAGTTGTGGCCCTGCCTTTGTTTCACCTGGAGCTGGCACTTTGCTCCCATCTGCCATGGCCCAGGCAGACAGCCTCTTCTCTCCCTGTTTACCATGGAGGATGGGGCATTCAGGACTGACCTTCTGCCCGACCTCTGTCCAGACTGAGATTCCCATGATGGAAAAGAGGAGAGGACTGAAGCCCACGCTGCCCTTTTCATTCATCAGAGCATGAAATGCAGGCTGGAAGTCTGCCCCTGTGGACCCTTGGGGCTCTCCATCATGACCAGGAGTGCTGCAGTTCGTGAGGGCAGCCGGGCAGTCAGGAGAAAGGATGCTGTGATTTGTCATCTAAGTTCACAGCCTGGGAGGAAAACAACCCAGAATTAAGAGCCTGGCTTTCCACCGTGAAATGGCTTAAATCAAGCGTGGCTTTAAGCCAGGGGCTGGGTAGCCCCAGATGCGCCCTCTTCAGAGGAGCTTTGCTTTCACACAGCCCCAGCTCCTCCTAGGCTGGAAGGCACAAGGACGGAACAGACCAGCGAGAGGAAAGCAGGAGGCCAGAGGAAGGGCCCTTAGGGCAGCGAGCCTGATGCTCAGAGGGAAGCAAAGTACTAATTCAAGCCACGGAGGATGCTGGGGAGAAACCTGGACACAGCAGGACCCTGGGAAGTGGGACCTGTGGTTTGGCCATGTGGCTTTTCACCCCTCTGCAGAAAGAGGGGAGGCCGCTGGTGGGGAGCACAGTGTGATTGCCAGCCTCTGGCTGGAGTGACAAAGGCCAGATGAGAGCTCTGTCTTTCAGAATAGAAAGCAGTTTTGCTAGGATTTTTTCTTTTTCTTGTTTTTCAACACAACATTTCCCCACTGTTTTCAATTGCTCTCTTGGTGAATAAAGGCTGTTTATTAGTTATTTATAGCTCTATAACAAGTTGCCTCAAAATAGAGCATCTTCAAAGAGAAAAATTGTATAACACAGGTTCTGAGGGTCAAGAATCTGGAGGCAGCTCATTTGGGTGGTTTGGGCTTGGGGTCTGCTGAGACGTTGGAGTTAGGATGTTGGTCAGGACTGCGGTCATCTGAAGGCTGGACTGGGGCTGGTGGATCTATTTCCAAGATGACCCCGCCCCACCCCTCATGGCTATAGAACGCAGGCCTTGGTTCCTTGCTGACTGCTAAGAGGAGGCACATTTCTACCTGGTGACTTCTCCAGAAGGTTGCCTGAGTGTCCTTACTGTATGGCAGCTGGCTTTCTCCAAAGTGGGAGGTCCCAGAGAGAGGAAAAGAGACAAGCAGGAATTCAGAAGGCTTTTTACGACTCAGAGTGTCAGGCAGAGTTCTGTGATGGCCCCCTAGATTCTGCCCCTGGTGCACGTGTGTAACACCCACCTTTTGGGTGGAAGCAGGACTTAAAATATGATGAGGTCTCACTCCTATGATGTTATATTATATGGTAGCAGGGCTATTGTGATTAAGATTGCTAACTTGACTCCAAGTTAAGACAGATTGTCCTGGGTTGGCTTGCCCTAATGATGTAGTCCCTTGAAACGGAGTGGATGTGCAGCCAGGCCTTTGAAGGGGTGAACTACTGCATTGTGGAGGGATCCCATGTGTCAAGCCCCCAAGGGCAGCCTCCAGGAACTGAGAGTGACCCCAGCCAACAGTCAGCAAGATTACAGGGGCCTCCGTCGCTCCAACTGCAAAGAACTGAATTCTGCCAGCTGTATGAGCTCGGAAGGAGACCCCGAGCCTCAGATGGGATCTCAGTCCCAGCCACATCTGATTTCAGACTTGTGAGACCCTGAGCAGAAGACTCCCTCACCTTGTGCCTGGACTTCTGATCTCTAGAACCGTGAGATAATAAATGTTCATTAAATTCATGGTCATTTGTTATGTGACAATAAAAAACAAATACACTCATTCTCGGAAATTGCATCCCATTACTTCTGCCTTCTTTCTGCTTGCCAGGAGCCAGTTACTGAATCCACAGACTCAAGGGAGGGGTCCGCAGTTTGAAGGGAGTGCCCAAGAATTTGTGGACATATTTCAAACCACTGCAGACTCACAGAGAGGGCAAGTGGGGCCATGTTGATACACCCAATGCAGAGACGAACACCGGCCAATGCTTTTAACATCCTGAGTGAGCTCACGCAGGATGACTTTCCTGGCTTAGGTAAGGCAAGTGAGAGTGTTCTTTTAAGAAGTGACAATCCTGGCTGTGATGTGGGGGGTGATGCTTGCTTTTTCCCCTTTTGATATTCCCTGGCGAGCAATCTATGGAGTAATTGTATAGAACTGGGATGAGGATGGCAAATTCCTGTCTTTAATTTGAAAGTTACAATGTGTTAATCAGCCCCAGTCTGAACCGTGCTGATTTGGGGGAGTGTTAACCCAGCAGCTTTTCCAGATGGGGCAGGGTTAGGACCAAGGTGGAGTTCAGATGGCAGCCCACAGGAAAGACCTTTAGGGACTCTCAGCAAGACAAAGCCAACTGCCCCCAATGCTTCGTTCCATTTCCCTGCTGTAAAATGACTCCTGGCTTTGGATGACATGGTCTTCAACGCTTGCCACCATGTCAGCTCTTAAAGCTATTGGAAGTTTCCTGAAATTGCTTGGACCATTAGAGATCACCCAGTAGAAGCATACATATGCAGTCTGGGATTTTTTTTTTATTATAAATTTTAATTTTTGATAAAAAAATTTCTTATTGTATGGTTGTATAGATTAAACGCACACACACACACTTTGCCTTGTAGCTGCTCCCTCTTAATCACTTGTTTTCTGTGTTCTAAGGGTTCCTAAGGGTCAAATAGAGCTTCCCTCATAGCTGTCAGTAAAGAATCTACTTGCAATGCAGGAGGCCCGGGTTCGATCCCTGGGTCCGGAAGGTCCCCTGGAGAAGGAAATGGCAACCGCCTCCAGCGTACTTCCCTGGAGAATCCCATGGACAGAGGGGCCTGGCAGGCTACAGTCCATAGGGTTGCATGAGTCAGACACGACGTAGCAACTAAACCACCTCCACCAAGGGTTAAATGCTTCTGAAGTTTCTGAGGTCTGGGTTAAAATGGTAACTGAAGTGAATGGTGGTCTGGGGCGAAAGGAGGGGGCCAGCCGCCCAGAAACCATCACTGTTATGAACAGACGAGGGCCACATGCCTGAGGCTTTATCTTCCCAAGAAGCAGAGAAGAAGGAAAAACAAAAACTGGATAATTTAAAAACATGTCAGCAATCTGGCAAAAGTCAGAGAAGTCAAAAAGCCATATGAGTTCATAAATAAGCCACAGATCCTGGCTGGATTTAGCAAACATCTCTGAAGGCTTTGCCTATTGACAGCAGCTCACAGTTTGGATTCCCTTCATTTTAGCTGCGGCCGGCAGCCTGCGGGGGCCTGGGTGGATGGGCCTGTGAGCTTTTGCAGACAGCCTTGGGGTGGGGAGGGTAGGCAGGATGGAGGCCCCCAAGGGTCGCAGTCACAGGGAGGCAGGGGTCTGTTAACAAGGCTGTTATCATCAGGTGATGACGGTGATGGTAGCAAATACAACAGTCAGGCCTCCCAGGAGGAGAGGGCTGGAGCACCAGCAACGCGCTGGAGGGACTGGACACCTCTAAGCTCTCAGTCTTGGCCCAGAGGGAACCATTCCTGCCGGGCGCATGCCCCCTCCAGACCTTGGTGCAGAGAGGGAACAGTAGTCCCCAACAGCGCCGGCTTCCTGTTGTGCCTCTAGGTATCTTTGTGTATTAGAGGCCCAGGAAACAGAAGAGAGAAATCATCTGGCGTCATGAGGCAACTGTCTTCTGTCAGAAGAGAGTTTCTCTCTCTGCGTATATGCATAGGCCTATGATCACTGCCACTCCAGGATTCTTGCCTGGGAAATCCCGTGGACAGAGGAGCCTGGGGGCTACAGTCCATGGGGTCGCAAAGAGTCGGACGCAACTTAGGGACTCAACAACAACAATAATCACTGCCACATTCTCAGGCTGGAAGGAGAAGTGTAGGAGGTGCCCCCTGAGTCTCCAGGGAAGACTCCACTGAATCTGCACCCACTGGGAGACAGACTGGACAGCGAGGACTCGACTCAGATTGCTCCACTGACCACAGATGCCAGGGTGGCCGGCTGGCCCACCACCCTCCTCTCCTAGGGCTGGGCTGCTCAGTCCCCCGCACCTGATAAGAATTTAGCTTTAATACATGCACACTTCGTCATTTAATTCTTGCAGAATCAAAACATAGGGATTATTTTTGTTCTTCTTTTTAAAAGCTAGATGTCTTGTCCAAGGACAGACAGCTGCTAACTGGAGGGACCAGAACTTGAGCCCAGGTCTTCCCTATCACATGGCAGAGCCCTCACATCCACACACACTCCCAAATACAGCTTATTCCTTTGGCACAAGGAATTCCTGCACAAGGAAGCCCGCAGATTTTGAAATAGCCAAGCAGGTATACACACAATTGTCCGAGAGGCGTGGGAGAGTTGAATCCAAACAGCTCAGCACTTGGCAAAGAGAATCATCCTTCGCCTGAGTATGACTCACTGCTGGACTTGTTTATTGGGGGAGCCATTTGTATGGGTTGTGCTTTTGACATCCCTTTGATATCTAACATCTGACATTCATCCCAGCCCCATGGATATATGGGTGGATGTAGTGGGGTCCTAGTCCCCAGGACCTGTGAATGTTACCTTATATGGAAAAAGATGTGATTAAGCTAGTGACCTTGTGAAGAGGAGCTTATCTTGGGTTTTCTGAGTGGACCCTAAATGCAATCACATGGACCCTTATAAGAGAGGGAATTTGACATGGACCTAATTAAGGAGAAGGTCCCACAGATGGTAGCAGATTGCAGTGATGTAGTCATAAGCCAGTAACGCTAGGGCGGCCACCAGAAGCTGGAGGAAGCAAAAGAGAATCCTCCCCGGTGGCTTTGGAGGGAAGACGGCCCTGCTGATACCTTGATTTCAGAATTGCGAGGCCTCTAGAACTGCGAGAGAATGAGTTTTGATTGTTTGAACCCACTGAGTGGTAGTTTGTCGCAGCAACCAGAGGAAACATAGGAAAGCCCTCTTTCCCAAATCCCTCTCTACCTGTACTTAACCCACCCCAGGGGAAGGGAATGTCCTGAGTTGCCCACTGCTTGATCATGTCTGGACAAAGAGCCACTTTCCAGGCCATCTCTGAGATCATCCTTAGCCTTACATTACAGCAAGTCACCCAGCCAGACAGCAAAGAGTCAGCATGAAGGGGATACCCAGGACTGTGCACCCAGACGACAGGCTTTCAGGGGGACTGAGAAAATGGGATCCTTCTTAAAATACTGTTCTCCAACTCTGTTTTTAAATTAACAGTATATATTTGGGACTTCAGACTTCCCCGGTGGCTCAAACAGTAAAGAATCTGCCTGCAATGTGGGAGACCCGGGTTCGATCGCTGAGACAGGAAGATCCCCTGAAGAAGGGAATGGCAACCCACCCCAGTATTCTTGCCTGGAGAATTCTACAGACAGATGAGCCTAGCAGTCTTCAGCCCATAGGGCCACAAAGAGTCAGACACGACTGAGCAACTAACACTTTCCCTGGGATTTCTATCATTCTTAGCACCAGAAAAGCCGTCTTTGCAGAACAAAGTGGTATCTCATTGCAGGAAGCCCCAAGAAAGAAGGAGGAGCAAGGTTTGCTTGCATGAAAGTTAGTGTTAACAGTTAGGGTTTAGAACTAGTGTGTGTGCATTGCTGAGTCGCTTCAGGCAGTCAAACTCTTTGTGAACCTATGGATTCTTACCTGCCAGGCTCCTCCTTCCACGGGATTCTCCAGGCAAGAACACTGGAGTGGGTTGCCAGTTCCTCCTCCAGGGGATCCTCCCGACCCAGGGATTGAACCCACATCTCTACGTCTCCTGCATTGCAGGTGGTTTCCTTACCACTAGTACCACCTGGGAAGCTCCAAAGCTAGTGTAGAAATACAAAAATTGGCCTAAACTTTTTGTATTTTAAGCCTTCTCTTCAACGAAACTGGAAAACTGAAGAGAACATATCTTGCCCAGAGAAGTGCTGATGTAATCAATATGATTGATGAACTGAAAACCGAGGCGTTTAAGGAACCAAAACCTCAGACCACACTGGAAAAGCAAGAATCAAGGAGGGTATCAGGTGATAGGCCTGCAGAAGGCTGTCAGGAAAGGTGGGTTCTGGAATTCACAGAGAAAAGAAGGGATTGGGAAGAGAATTTGAAGTAATCCTCACCCCTCCGGTGTCTCTGTGCCCACACACAGAGCCCACAGGGGAAAGGGAGCCCTGAGGTTTTAGCACCAGGAGAGGACATGAGCTCAGGCGCCCGCGGTCAGGCGGGTGGTGTCTACAGGGAACGCTTGCAGGAGGTGGAGCCGAGGGAACTGGAGCTCCTGTCCCTGCAGGAAGGTGGCATGTGCATTCGTGAAGGTCTTGGATGGGGAGCTGCCTGGAGGAGCCCCCTGAACACACCTTCTCTCCTGGCCGTGCTCACGCAGCACTCTGACTACTGAGCGCCCTCCCCACCCCTGCAGGGCCACCCCCCCACCCCTCACCCCGCCCCTACCTCCTGCGAGTGGGCTCAGTGTTAGCAGCTGGGGGAACTGTGAGGACCTCAGGAGCCCCTGCCACTGTGGGACTTCCCGGCTCTCCCTGCGGAAAAGCTTGCATTCAGTTCTCCTGCCTTTGCCTCACTGCTCCACGAGCCGGATGTGACTCTTTATGTCTATGGCCCTTTGAAAGCACCTTCTTGATGCATCTGGGTCCACATCAAGCGAAGCAGCTTTGTGGAATCTTAGGCTGCTCTCCCCTCAAAAGGCCTCAAAGAACCAAGACTCAGGGTGGCTGTGCCCTGGGAATCTGCTCATATGATGAGTGAAGCAGGTGTGCTGTGCTGTGCTCAGACCCTTCGGTTGTGTCCGACCCTTTGCGACCCCAGGGACTGTAGCAGGCTCCTCTGTCCACAGGATTCTCCAGGCAAGAATACTGGAGCGGGTTGCCATTCCCTTCCTTGGGGGACCTTCCGAACCCAGGGATCTAACCCAGCTCTCCTGTGTCTTCTGCACCGCAGGCAAATTCCTTACCCGCTGAGCCACCCGGGAAGCCCAGAGCAGACAGCTAGTATCATCTTTGTACTGGTTAATCTTGATGGCAATACGTCTTCTAAAAACAATCAAAACATTTCATAGATAAAATATGTTAAAATATAAATTTTTACAGGGAAAACATTTTACAGGTAAACATAAATTACCCATCCAAATTGCTTACCTTCTCCCTTAGTCTTACCTTCTCCCCATTCGAGCATGTGTGTGTCCATCAGAAAAGCGATGTGATGAGGCAGGTGAAAGAGACAGCAGGGCTTGCTGGCCTTGGTTACAAGGGCCAGTGGAGGCAGCTGGGTGGAACCTAATGGAAGCTTCGTGATGAACCATCTGGGTAGCAGAAAGAGTTAAAAATATTTCATTATCACACATGGGGAGTGTAGAAAGCTACCGCGCCCTTCCCCAACTCCCAGCACCATCACCATTTGGGTATATATAGTCTTTCAGGTCATGGTACTATGCATAGCCTGTGTTTTATAAAGATAACCTTTACTATCCATATTTTATTGCAATTTAGCTTTTCACTTAAGATCCTGTTGAATCTTTCCATGTCAACCCATGTAGAACCATCTTAGTCTTTCCAATTAATGTAATTATTAATCCAGTTCTCTGTTGTAGCATACTTTTTTGATTGAGCCATCTCTCAAAGGAAAGTTGGGTTTTTGCAAATAAGTTTGCAATGCACCTCATGTACATGCATCTTTATATACCCGTGTGCACGCGTCTGTACAATAAATTTGTAAAATGGGAATTTGGGGTCAAAGGCTAGATTACACTTTATTTGAACATATTTGACATTTCCATCTATAAAGTTTGCACCAGTTTATAGCCCCAGTGCTGTGCTGTGCCCGGTCGCATCTAACTCTTTGCGACCCTACGGACTGTGGCCCACCAGGCTCCTCTGTCCATGGGATTTTCCTGGCAAGAATACCGGAGTGGGTTGCCATTTCCTCCTCCAGGGGATCTTCCACTCCAGGGATTAAAGCTGCATCTCTGGTGTCTCCTGCGTTGGTTGGCAGATTCCTGTACCACTGTGCCACCTGGGAAGCCCCGCTGATACTATGTGAGAAAGTTTCAGGCTGGTCTTTTCAGAGGCGCAGAGACCCGACCAAGACAGAACGTAGCCCAGAGCAGACAAGGTCGTTGAGATATGCTGTTGCTGCTGCTGCTGCTAACTCACTTCAGTCGTGTCCAACTCTGTGTGACCCCATAGATGGCAGCCCACCAGGCTCCTCTCTCCCTGGGATTCTCCAGGCAAGAACACTGGAGTGGGTTGCCATTTCCTTCTCCAATGCATGAAAGTGAAAAGTGAAAGTGAAGTCAGTCGTGCCCGACTCTTCGCGACCCCATGGACTGCAGCCCACCAGGCTCCTCCATCCATGGGATTTTCCAGGCAAGAGTACAGAAGTGGGCTGCCCAGATACTAGGACAACTCATTTAAGGGCTTTTGGTTTTGTTTTTTCCCTAAGAGCACCGTAGGAGGTCGGGACTGAGTGGAGAAGAGCAAAGGGTGGAGGGATCGAGTGACTCAAGCCAGAAACCTTTAGTTAGCTGCCGTGACAGAAGGAAAACATGCGTTCAACCAA
The DNA here is from genome assembly GCF_032405125.1 of Capricornis sumatraensis. Lineage (NCBI taxonomy): Eukaryota > Metazoa > Chordata > Mammalia > Artiodactyla > Bovidae > Capricornis > Capricornis sumatraensis. The sequence goes on from NC_091078.1 coordinate 762,119, forward strand.
GGTAATTAAACCAAGCTGTATTATTTTTCCTGGCATGCTTTGCTTCCCCCTTATAACTAATCTTTCTGGAAGGCAGCCTTCACTCCTGCCCTGGTAGGAAAGTGATGCCTCACCAGGAATAGGGCACAGATCCCCTTTTTCTCCTTGATGGTGGATTCACCCAACAGATTCTTTGGTATTTTTGTAACTGTTTCTTAATCTCATTTCACACATGCTAAAGAGGTTTTTGACTTTTTCATGTGTCTTTTATTAAAGTGATTTATAGAAAACATGCTGAGCTTTGGCTTTTAGGAACGACAGGGGTGGAACACCGCCTACCTCATAAGACCATACCCAAGAGCCTGTGGATGAGCAAAATGGCATGGCGTCCAAGGGCTGGCAAAATGCGTCTTCAGAGAGGGTCCTTGTGAGCAGTGCTGCGATCCGTCTCATTGGACAATGCAGCATTGGTGAAGCAACGGCAGAATCTGTTTATTGTCACACCCCACTGAGGCTCGAGTACCTGCCACCCCATCAAGAACCTAGAGAAAGAAAGCCTTGCAGCATGTGCTTTGCACACACCTCCCGGACTTGGCCAGGGCTTGTTTCCCTACTTTCTTTCACAGACACCTGTCAGTGACCAATAGAAATGGCTCAGAACTACCAAGTGGCCAGGCCAGGAAGCCACGAAAGCTCAGCCTTCTCCTGCAGAGCTGGCACGTGCAGCTCCTGCCTGGCTGGGCCATCAGGTGCCGTAGAAAGTCCTCTGGGGTTTATGTTAAGTGGTCTAAGACATGAACCCTCAGCTCCAGGCGAAGAGGATGGAGCAGGGGTGGGGAGGGGGAGGAGAGGCAGTGAGGTGAAGGGAATGGTTACCAGTGCCCTGAGCTGCCAGCTGGAGAAATGGGAAGAGAAGACAACTGAGTTTAGTAATCAGGAGATTACTTAGATTTGGCCAAGCGTGGCCTCGGGGAGTGGTTGAAGTGGAGACAGATGTCTCTGGGGCAGCAGGCTCCCCTAGGTCTGCATGGCCCTGTCTCCTCCTTCCCCGACCCTAACCCACACAGACCTCCTGGAAACACTTGGCTCCAGAGCAGCCCACGGATCCTGGGCACGTGCCATGAGGCGCTCCTGAGGACAGAGACGCAGGAGCCCATGCCTACACTTGGCGGGTGACCGGGTGGTTGGGAATGATACAGGAGCTCTTCGGTACCTGGCCCCTGGGCCTTCTGTCCTGGCAGGACTCTGCTGGGATGTGGCTCAGTTGAGAGCTGACACTGGGATTTCAGTGCCAAAGCAGGGACAAGCTACATGCTTTGTTCCGTCACGACACCATGCCATTCAGCTCCCTCCTTCCTGGGGTGTGGGGACCACTCTTCCTACTGTCTCACTTCTTTCCTCCACTGCCCTCCAGTTTTCGTGTCATGGAGCTGCATTTGAGGAACCCACCTTCCACATCAATTTTTAAATTCCACCCTGAGACCTAGGTAGAGGGCAGCAGGCTGCCCTTCATGGGAGCCACTCCAGACACAGCCCAACCACCAGGATGTGAGTTAAGGCCTGCCCGACAGCATGCAGAGCACACTCCGAGGCTACACAACTGGCAGGCTGAGGACATGCATTTGAGTTCATTGTCTGAGGGTGTTGGAGAAGAAACCACTGAAAATCACTAAGTTGAAACAGTGCTCAGTGCATACATGGTAAAAGTTAAAGTCACAGTGGATGGAGAACCATCTACACCCCCACTTTATAGACCAGGGCACGGACACACAAGAATGAAGGTGACATGACTGATATCTCACAGCACATCAGTGGCCAGATCTGTATTCTTAAGGACTTCACTCTTTAAAGATAATGGTGATGGGACAGCTTTTGGAGTCAAACAGAAAAGAATGGACTCCACAGCACCTGGACGCCACGACTTATTATATGCGTTATGACATACACAGGCATACCTCATTTTATTGCATTTCATTTATTGTATTTTTCACAAATTGAAGATTTGTAGCAACTTTCCATGGACCAAGTGTATCATTTTTCCAGCATCATTTTCCCACTTGGTGTCTCTGTGTCATATTATAGTAATTCTTGCAATATTTCAGACTTTTTCATTATTACTGATATGTTTGTTACAGTCATCAGTGATCATTAATGTCACAACTATGATTGCTGAAGGTTTGTAGATTATCACAATTTGCAGCTTATGGTTAAATTTGTTAGCAAAAATATTTTAAAATTAAGGTATGTACTTTTGTAGACATAATGTTATTGCATAGTTAACAGACTACAGTATAGTGTAATTTTTATGTGCAGTGGGAAATAAAAAAATTTGTATGACTCACTTTATTTCAATATTCATTATCTTGGTGTCTGGAATCTTACCTACAGTATCTCCAAGGTATGTCTGTGTATATTGTCTATGCATTTATTATCTGTGCGTATGCATACATGTATGAGGTAATATGCACATGCATGTACACGCATATATACATGTATAATATATAGTAAATATATTCCAGGTAAATGTAAAGACGTATATTCCAAGATGCACATAAATGTTTCTATATTTTCAGCCACACATTTTCAGTCTTCCCTCGCCTGCTTTTCGCTGTACTCGTAGCGAGCCCTTGCAGGGTGAGCCTGTGTGTTGAGGTCTAGGAGGAGCGTAGGCGGAAGAGCAGAAAGCAAAGCCTGCTTCCCAACCGCCGTGGTCCTGCTCCCATGAGGTGGGGGTCCTCTCTGACACCCAAAGGGGCCCGCCAGGGACGCACCCACTGCCCTCACTGACGCTCAGAGACAGTGACATAGCTTCGCCCTCGCCGGGCTCCCAGAGGGAGGAAGAGGAGAAGCAGAGATGCTGAGATGTGCTGATGCAATCGAGCTGTTCCTCAAGCCAGCCCAGGGCGGCCGTGTGTCTTGGAGGAGCTGACTCCCGCACAGCAAACTGGAGCAAGCGGGCCGAGTCTCTGGCCCGGCCGCGGGCAGCCCGGAACTCCCGGAGGCCGCCCGGGCGGCCTTCCTTCCGGAGCCGCGTCCCCGCCGCGCGGCCGCCCGCCCCGCGCCGCTGCGCCCAGGGCCTCCGGGGCGGGTCCGCCTTCCTGGCGCCCGCGATTCTGCTGGCGCTCTCTGTCCCGCAGCTCCGACGGTGAGGATCACACAGCATCGCTGAAAACCAAGGAAGCGAGCTCGTCTCCCGGAGCAGCCGGCGTCCAAAGGGACGCTGCAGCCGCCGGGGCGCCTGCGTCTGGCCGGTGGGCCTGGGTGACTCGGGTCTGCGGCGGCCCCGCCCAGCTGGGGAGCAGGCAGGCCCCGCAGGAGACGCCTGGCTCCCGGCCCTGCCGCCCGCCGGCCTCTGGCCGGGAGCAAACCGCCTGTGCCATCAGGGCGCTGGTCGGCAGCACGCGCCCCTCTCCCCGCTGGCCTTTCAGGGCGGTCCGCGCTTGTCAAAGGTGGGCCTGTGTGGGTCAGCTGAGCCCAACCTCAGCGCTTCTAATCCAGCTCATCTGAGTTCCCACGTCCTGCTGATGGTGTCAGGAACATACTCTGAGAACCAGCGCCAGGGCAATATTACACACTTAGAGAAAACTAGATTTTTTTTCCATGGGTTCTAAATTCAGGCGTGGTATCCTTAACTGATGTTTGGCAGTTTCCTGTAGACTTTACATGTTAAAATGTAAACTATCAAGAGAGGGCATACTAAGTTCTGTTAATATACATCTTTTCTTCACCTCTATAAGTAGCCTCAAACTGAGTATCATATCCACTAGACCCGTGATTAATAGGCTTTTCCATAAGTAGGCCGGAAGCTATGTACTAATGGGAAGGTAAGCGATAGTTATCCAGTCCTGAACTCCCTATCACAAGTTTCTGACATGTAATTTTAAAACGTAGGTAAGGATAAACTATTTTTTTTTTTGAGCTTTTTTTTTTTTTTTTTTAAATTTTAAAATCTTTAATTCTTACATGTGTTCCCAAACATGAAACCCCCTCCCACCTCCCTCCCCATAACATCTCTGTGGGTGATCCCCATGCACCAGCCCCAAGCATGCTGTATCCTGCGTCAGACATAGACTGGCGATTCAATTCTTACATGATAGTATACATGATAGAATGCCATTCTCCCAAATCATCCCGCCCTCTCCCTCTCTCTCTGAGTCCAAAAGTCCGTTATACACAGCTGTGTCTTTTTTCCTGTCTTGCATACAGGGTCGTCATTGCCATCTTTCTAAATTCCATATATATGTGTTAGTATACTGTATTGGTGTTTTTCTTTCTGGCTTACTTCACTCTGTATAATCGGCTCCAGTTTCATCCATCTCATCAGAACTGATTCAAATGAATTCTTTTTAACGGCTGAGTAATACTCCATTGTGTACATGTACCAAAGCTTTCTTATCCATTCATCTGCTGATGGACATCTAGGTTGTTTCCATGTCCTGGCTATTATAAACAGTGCTGCGATGAACATTGGGGTACATGTGTCTATTTTTAAAATTCTGTTGTTTTCCTTAACTTTGTCAAAGTAAATCATGATTATATCTAGACTTAGTGTCTGTTGTAACATGCTTGCTTATTCAGTGTAAACCTAATCTTATTCCATCTTTATGCCAATCCAGGGAGGGAAATTCTATTATTCTAGTCTTTAAGATCCCCAGTAAAGTACACTGAGACCCCAGAGGATCAATCACTTGTTTTAGCTCCAACAGTTAAGAAGGGGTAATGAAAGATATTAATCTTAAATTTATCAGATTCTGGATCAGTTTCCTGGTCCGTGAGTGCCTGACCAATGCCATCAGTATCACCTGAAAATTTGTTAGACAAGCAAATATTCAAGCCTCGTGCTAGACCTATGGGATCAGAGCTCCGAGGGGAGCCAGCGCTCTGCTTTAACAACACTCCCTCAAGGTGATGGTGGTGCTGAAACTCGAGACCTGTTGCTCAGGAGGCCAAGCCTTTAGCCACGATATAACCCACTTTCTCAAACACACGTTCTGCAGGAAATCAATTAGTCTGGTGCTTAATGAGCCATTTAATTTTTGTATCCATGAGCAGATTGAGTTTAAATGCTGAACCCCTTATCCTGGGTAAAGGCTTCTGGTGTCCAGCCAAACAGGTCAACAAAATGTTCTTTCCTTTGTGCCCCTTGCCAAGCACACACTGATTCTCCTCATAGATACTGGCCCAGTTCCTTGGATGGGTATCTGAATTCTCCATGCTTTTGCCAGTGGAGATAAGATCCACATCCCTTTAGCCTATTTTAATTTATAAATTTTTAAGAACCAGTCTATAACTTGGCTGTCCTACAGAGCAAGAAATCTGAAAGGGAGAGAAGAAAGAATAGAGACGAATCTTCTTTGTTAAATTCTTCAGTGAAGGCAACTTGATCAATTAATAAAGCAACTGGTAGCAAAGTGGATACTGCAAAAATACATTCAGTAGGCTGACTCAGAAATTAACGTGGAACTCAATTTCAAGAGACAAATATGAGGGCAAGTTAGATAAAGAAGGTGAACTACTTCCATGCTCACTCCAATCTCCCATTCCAAATTCAGAAAAGTTTCAGAAACCCTGTTTAATATAATCGATATTAGGGCCAGAAAACAAAAAGTATCTTTCTATGGTGGATCAGAAACTATGAGGACTCCTGAAAAGACAGAAAGCAGATGGGATCATTTTGAAGAAGGCAACAGAAGCCAAAGTCACACAGAAAAGGACTTTTGCGAAGGTGGATGCAGCTCCCAGGTGTTTGAAGCCCCAAAGGTGGCAAATCGGGAGGGGGAATAGAGTCTGGGGGGACAGACAGGGCAATTGGTTGGGTACAAAAGGGGCAACTGGGGCACAGACCCTCCCCTCCCCTCTCTGCCGCTTCTGTCGGCCGGTAGGTGGTGGCGAGTCGAGTACCTGAGCCCAAGAATCAGGGTAGTAACCTGAGTGTCTGAAAACACTTAGGATGAGCTGGGAAGCTCCTTACCCCCAAAATAATGAGAAGTGATGAGTGGACACTTGGCCTATTGGCTCATCCCAAGCCTCTGCTGCTGGGCCAAGCAAATAGTCCCAGGACAGAATTCAAAGATGAGCAATACTCAGAGTCACCAAGCACCTGAGGAAGGTCAGGACCAGAGAAGGAGCTAACGTTAGCAAGCAGGATGTGTGGGAATTTGTATCGGAATAATTCAAGTCCCCAGAGGAAGCCAAGATGCTACTGATCCCCATGAAACAAGAATAGCCTGTTTTTACAATAAGAAATGTTCATGACTCTTGGAAATATGTGTGTATGTATACATATACATACACAAGCTATTACTGTAAAAAAAAACAAAAACACCTTTTTACATCCTCAATACACTGAATGATAAAATAGACATAATTAAAGAAAAATCAAGGTAAGACATTCTACCTGAACAGGGGAAAAAAGGCAGATTTGGCATAATAATTTAAAAGTTAGGAAATGTAAATAAATGTCTAAGTTCTAAAATTTATTAGCAAATTTCCTTTTTTTTTTTTGATGGGTTTCAGCGTCCTCCTGTTGGTGGTTATTCAGCAGCTAGTCGCAATTTTGGTGGTCTCGTGGGGGAGGTGAGCACACGTCCTTCTACTCCACCATCTTGAAGCAGAAGCCCCTAAAGTTTATTAGCAAGGTTCTAGAAGGTAAGAATGTGGATGGGAGAGGGAATATTGAAATGAGTAGAACATTTTCCAAAGCTTAAGGAAAAAACATAAACACCTAAAAGAGTCCACTGAGTGCCAAGCTATAAAGAAAAAATAATTTTTTGACAACTGGGGGTAAATTTGGTGACACTAACATTGTAAGTTCTTACGATGAGACACCATGATCATAGTTAAAAGACACACCATAGACTAGAAGAAAATGTTAGCAATTATATAAAGAATCAGTCTCTGGAATATGTAAAGCACTTTTCTGTCATCAACAAAAAACAAATAGTAAAGTGAAAGTTGCTCAGTCATGTCCAACTCTGCAGCCCCATTGACAGTCCATGGAAATCTCCAAGGAAGATACTGGAGCCTTTCCCTTCTCCAGGGGATCATCCCAACCCAGGAATCGAACCCAAGCCTCCCACATTGCAAGCGGATTGTTTACCAGCTGAGCCACAAGGAAAGCCCAAGAATACTGGAGTCGGTAGCCTATCCTTTTTCCAGTGGGCCTTCCCGACCCAGGAATTGAGCCGGGGTCTGCTGCGCTGTAGGCAGATTCTTTACCAACTGAGCCACAGGGAAGCAAGAGATGAAGGAAGACAGGAAAGGGAATCCAGATTGACAACAAACATGAGAAGATACTCAGCCTCCCCGTTACCAAGGATATGCAAATTAAACCAGCGAGCAGACCATTGGCTTGCTTCTCATGTTTATAAAAATCAAAAAGAAATGTGGGTGTTACTGATAACAGTATCAACTGGCAAGGTCTTTTGAGGAACATCTTGGCATTACCTGTTCAGTTCTAATTGCACCTTTGTTATCGTGCCGTGTCTACGTGTAGGTGCCACGTTAGAGAAGCACAGCACACACATCAAGATGCTCGTTGCAGCTGAAGATGCTCGTTGCAGCATCGTTTAAGGCAGGGTGCGAGGAAGGACTTCAAAGATCCACCAGAAACAGTCGCATGACATTGGTGGGTGTTTGCGCCACGCACTAAAATGCAGCAGTTTAAGGTTAGGCGCTTCTCCATGTTCTGATCTGCAAACACCTCTATGGCATAAGTGAAAAGAGAATTTGAAGAAAGTATGTGATATAATACTACATATGTTAGCTCAGTTCAGTTCAGTCTCTCAGTCACGTCCGACTCTTTGCCACCCCGTGGACTGCAGCACGCCAGGCCTCCCTGTCCATCAGCAGCTCCTGGAGTTTACTCTAAACTCATGTCCATTGAGTCAGTGATGCCATCCAGCCATCTCATCCTTTGTTGTCCCCTTCTCCTGCTGCCTTTTCCAATGAGTCAGCTCTTCGCATCAGGTGGCCAAAGTATTGGAGTTTCAGCTTCGGCATCAGTCCTTCCAATGAATATTCAGGACTGATTTCCTGAATCAAAGGACAGACTGGCTGGATCTCCCTGCAGACTCTCCAGAGTCTTCTCCAGCACCACAGTTCCAAAGCCTCAATTCTTTGGCGCTTAGCTTTCTTTATGGCTTCCCTGCTGGCTCAGACGGTAAAGCATCTGCCTACAATGCAGGAGACCCAGGTTCAGTCCCTGGGTCGGGAAGCTCTCCTGGAGAAGGAACTGGCACCCCACTCCAGTCCTCTTGCCTGGAAAATCCCATGGACGGAGGAGCCTGGTGAGCTGCAGTCCGTGGGGTCGCGAAGAGTCGGACACGACTGAGCGACTTCCCTTTCCCTTTAGCCTTCTTCAGAGTCCAACTCTCACATCCGTGCATGACCACTGGAAAAACCAGAGCCTTGACTAGACAGAGCTATGTTGGCAAGGTAATGTCTCTGCTTTTTAATATGCTGTCTAGGTTGGTCATATCTTTTCTTCCAAGAAGCAAGCATCTTTTAATTTCATGGCTGCAGTCACTATCTGCAGTGATTTTGGAGCCCCCAAAAATAAAGTCTCTCACTGTTTCCATTGTTTCCCCATCTATTTGCCATGAAGTGATGGGACCAGATGCCACGATCTTCGTTTTCTGAATGTAGAGCTTTAAGCCAACTTTTTCACTCTCCTCTTTCATCAAGAGGCTTTTTAGTTCCTCTTCACTTTCTGCCATAAGGGTGGTGTCATCTGCATATCTGAGCTATTGATATTTCTCCCAGCAATCTTGACTCCAGCTTGTGCTTCCTCCAGCCCAGCATCTCTCATGATGTACTCTGCATATAAGTTAAATAAGCAGGGTGACAATACACAGCCTTGGCATACTCCTTTCCCTATTCCATGTCCAGTTCTAACTGTTGCTTCTTGACCTGCATACAGATTTCTCAGGAGGCATGTCAGGTGGTCTGGTATTCCCATCTCTTGAATTTATCACAGTTTGTTGTGATTCATATAGTCAAAGGCTTTGGCATCATCAATAAAGCAGAAGTAGATGTTTTTCTGGAACTCTCTTGCTTTTTCAATGATCCAACAGATGTTGGTCATTTGATCTCTGGTTCCTCTGCCTTTTCTAAATCCTGCTTGAACATCTGGAAGTTTACGGTTCACATACTATTGAAGCCTGGCTTGGAGAATTTTGAGCATTATTTTGCTAGTGTGTGAGATGCGTGCATTTGTGCGGTAGTTTGAGCATTCTTTGGCATTGCCTTTCTTTGGGATTGGAATGAAAATGGACCTTTTCCAGTCCTGTGGCCACTGCTGAGTTTTCCAAATTTGCTGGCATATTGAGTGCAGCACTTTACTATATATTTTGTCTGTGAAAATATGTATAAAACAACTCATTAAAGTAATAACCCTTGAGGAGGAGGGCCAGAATTAGAAGTAAAATCCAGAAATTTGTATGTAGTTTGCATTATTTCAAAATGGAATGTTAAAAACAGCATATTCATGTATTCGTAGAATTACTAAGAGGCTAGAAGTGGGAAATTACAAGGGAAATGTCAGAGACAGCAGGATAGGTCCTAGAGCTCTGATCTATTCGCTCATAGGAGCAAGGCTGAGCCACCGCCCTGGACAGTCCTCAGAGAGGAGGGGCGGTACTGGAGGCTCCGGGCCCCACGTGGGCCATGCCCAGGGCGCTCTCTCAGCCGTTCCCCTGCTCCACCAGGAGCAAGGATGCAGGTTCCCCGGATAGACCAGCATCTGCGCTCCCTTGAAGAGTGCTGTCCCTCTGCCGGAGTTGGCTTTGGAGAGGATGTGGGGATACCCAAAGGCCACTCTCCTTTTTACTGGACCCCAAATCGGACATCCAGCTTGTTTCAAGTGACCCTCAGCTCAGCAAAGGCAAGACTCCTGAAGGCTTGAGGTTCGTGGGCCAGAAGCAGTTGTAGGGACGCACAGCTGCCGAAGCCGCGCTGAGGACCGAGTGAGGGGGCAACCCTTTCCCTGAGTGCCCATGGGCACACCTGGGCCTTCTCCTGGGCACTCATTGCCCAGGGAAAGGTGAGATGTACAGAGAGAGTAACGTGGAAATTTACAATACCATATGTAAAATAGATAGCCAATGGGAATTTGCTGTACGACTCAGGGATCTCAAACAGGTGCTCTGTGACAGGCTGAAGGGTGGGATGGGGAGGGAGATGGGAGGGAAGTTAAGAAGAAGGGGACATCGGTGTACCTATGGCTGATTCTTGTTGATGCATGATGGAAAACCACAAAATTCTGTAAAGCAATTATCCTTCAATTAAAAACCTTAAAAAAAAAAAAAGAATCCTTCCGCTCCTCCCTCCTGCACTGAGTCTCCACTCACATACTGTTCTCTGGACAGTCCCTGAGGCCACCCTCTGTGGCCCTGCACCCACCATCTGTGTAATAATTGGCACGAGGACATCTCACAGCCATCTATTTAAAGGAGCCCCCCACCCCCAGCCCGCAGGAACTTGATGTAGGGACAATTCTTTGGAAAAGTACTCACTGCCACGAGTCTCCCCTAGACTGCGGGCTTCTGTTCACCACATCTGAGAGGATGCCTTCTGTGGGCCAGGGAGGACAGATGAGCTGGGGAGTTCGAGTTCTCTCAGCCTGGTCTCTACCAGGACCTGAATGGAACAGAGAGAAAAATGCTTCTTCCAGCATAAGACTGGGATGCACAGGGCTCACATACCACACCCGAGTGCACACACACACCACCTCCTACACAGACACACCTGCATAAGCCACACACCACAGGTGCTTCAGTTCAGTTCAGTTCAGTTCAGTCGCTCAGTCGTGTCCGACTCTTTGCGTCCCCATGAAAGAGGCCTCACAGCACACCAGGCCTCCCTGTCCATCACCAACTCCCGGAGTTCACTCAGACTCACATCCATGGAGTCGGTGATGCCATCCAGCCATCTCATCCTCTGTCATCCCCTTCTCTTCCTGCCCCCAATCCCTCCCAGCATCAGAGTCTTTTCCAATGAGTCAACTCTTCACATGAGGTGGCCAGAGTACTAGAGTTTCAGCTTTAGCATCATTCCTTCCAAAGAAATCCCAGGGCTGATCTCCTTCAGAATGGACTGGTTGGATCTCCTTGCAGTCCAAGGGCCTCTCAAGAGTCTTCTCCAACACCACAGTTCAAAAGCATGAATTCTTCGGCGCTCAGCCTTCTTCACAGTCCAACTCTCACATCCATACATGACCACTGGAAAAAGCATAGCCTTGACTAGACGGACCTTTCTTGGCAAAGTAATATCTCTGCTTTTGAATATACTATCTAGGTTGGTCATAACTTTCCTTCCAAGAAGTAAGTGTCTTTTAATTTCATGGCTGCAGTCACCAATTAACAAGACATATACATTACACATTAACACACAGAGAACACACATGCCACACACCTATCCCACACACACCACACCAGACACGCTGCATACACCTGTCATGCTACACACACACCGGAACGTCAGAGTTGTTCACACACAGACGCACACACACCAGAACGTCAGAGTTCACACACAGACACCCATAACACACACACGCCACACACACACACATTGCATGCATGTATCACACAGTGCACAAGCCACATAGACACCGAAAGGCGTGCACACCGAGCACACAGCATGGACCACAGGCACCACAAACACGCCCATCCACATGCGCGTGCCACACACGCCTCTAAGAGCAAGCAGCTTCCACAGCGAGCCCAGGCTACAGGCACATCAGTTAGGAGGACAGAGCAGCTCTCCCAGAAACACACAGTTGGAGCACCGTCGCCCTCTTATGCTGTTATGTGTTCAGCCCATCACTCTTCGTTACTGGGTGGAATTTCTGCGGCACAGGCAGAGTCACGCTGAAGTGATTTTCCCCAAACAAGGACCAATTCAAGCTCCACCTCGGCTCCGCACCAACTGTGCGATATCCAGATCTGACGCGGGAAGGCGGGAGGGAGGCGAAGGCAAGGTGTTGGTCTCTTTCCAAGCCTGTTTCAGGGAAACCACCTCCTTGTTTACAATTATAATGAAATATAAGATCAAGGCTGTTTTGTGTAATGTTTTGTTTTTACAAACTGAAAGGCAATCACTGGAAAATATAAATTGGACCTATAACTTGCCAAATTCTGAACAAACGGAAAAAATATTACTGGGTCAACCCACTGAAAGTAAAGATAAGACAGAAATACTAAAAGCACAATAAATATAAAAGGTATAGGAATATAGCCCAACTTATCAGTTATCAGAATACATTAAAAAGAAAATAAGTAAGCTACACTTTCTTACTCAAAGCCCAAATAGCTCAGAGTGCTTCAAAAGGCAAAACCTAAAGAGAAATGAAACAGAGAAGATTGATCCTCTGATGCTTAGGAGACGGATAAGGATCTAGCAGATACATTTTATACAAAAAAATTCTAGAAGTAGTTAATGAGGAAAGTTATGTTTATCCATAGAATATACAATAAAAAGACATTATCACCATGAAATTTGCATTCCAAAAACTGGTTTCAAAAGAAATTATACCAAAATATAAAACATATAGGCAAATGAAATTGTTTGGTATCAAAAAGTTTCAACACATTGTACAGAATTTCACAGATCAAAGAGATAAAAAATAAAGACACAGAAAGCTTGATAATATAATTAACACACTTATGATACTAACTACAAAGAAAATTTTGTAAGCCACAAAGATGTAAAGCACATTCCTTAAAAATATTAATGCATTAATGAAATATTTATAAATAGTGATCATGAACTAGGCCCAAAAGCTTTCATAAGTTCCATCTAAAATAAAGCAGAAATTCCCAAGCCTTATTCTTTCACCACGGTGTAATAAAATTAAAAAATGGGCCAAAGAACTAAACAGACGTTTCTCCAAAGAAGACATACGGATGGCTAACAAACACATGAAAAGATGCTCAACATCACTCATTATCAGAGAAATGCAAATCAAAACCACAATGAGGTACCACTTCACACCAGTCAGAATGGCTGCGATCCAAAAATCTGCAAGCAATAAATGCTGGAGAGGGTGTGGAGAAAAGGGAACCCTCCTACACTGTTGGTGGGAATGCAAACTAGTACAGCCACTATGGAGAACAGTGTGGAGATTCCTTAAAAAATTGCATATAGAACTACCTTATGATCCAGCAATCCCACTGCTGGGTATACACACCGAGGAAACCAGAATTGAAAGAGACACATGTACCCCAATGTTCATCGCAGCACTGTTTATAATAGCCAGGACATGGAAACAACCTAGATGTCCATCAGCAGATGAATGGATAAGAAAGCCGTGGTACATATACACAATGGAGTATTACTCAGCCATTAAAAAGAATACATTTGAATCAGTTCTAATGAGGTGGATGAAACTGGAGCCGATTATACAGAGTGAAGTAAGCCAGAAAGAAAAACACCAATACAGTATACTAACACATATATATGGAATTTAGAAAGATGGCAATGACGACCCTGTATGCAAGACAGGAAAAAAGACACAGCTGTGTATAACGGACTTTTGGACTCAGAGGGAGAGGGAGAGGGCGGGATGATTTTGGAGAATGGCATTCTATCATGTATACTATCATGTAAGAATTGAATCGCCAGTCATTGTCTGACGCAGGATAGAGCATGCTTGGGGTTGGTGCATGGGGATGACCCACAGAGATGTTATGGGGAGGGAGGTGGGAGGGGGGTTCATGTTTGGGAACACATGTAAGAATTAAAGATTTTAAAATTAAAAAAAAAAAGTTACTTAGAAAAATAAAATAAAATAAAATAATTTAAACAATCATAAAAAAAAAGAAATAGTAATGTGAAGAGAGAGAAACGTTAATTATAGAAACTAACAGATGTAATCATTTTAAATAGGTACCTAAAATTAGAGAATCAGACCAGGTTTTGAGTCAGCTATGTAACTCAAGTTTATTTCTTGTGTAAAGGGACTAAAAAAATAAACATATCTATACAAAAAAAAAAAAAGTTGTGGTATAGCCACACATTGGATTATAGCAAAGAGAATCTGTGCTCTATAACACACGTGAAAATGGTTTATGCACTTATAATTTGTGTCCAGCTGTTTTGGTTCAAAATAAAAAGCAAATGTTAATTAAATATCTAGAAAAAAAAAAAGAAAGTAATGGCAAAAATAAATCACAATATTTAATCACATGGAAATTGTAAAACTAGTCTTTCTATCAAAGAACCCCAATCACCAGAAGAGAGACCTTTTAAAAATGCTCATTACCGTCCACCTGCCTCCAGAGTCCATATAACTAACTCGAGTCACAGATGATTTTATCAGACCTTGATGGGATAGTTAAATATGATAACTATTTTGAAGGTTTCAAAGCATAGAATTTTATCAATAAAATTGTCTTAATTGGTTATATAAGGTTAGCATTACTCTGAAGCCCAAATTTACTAAAAATAAAAAGCATCTATAGGAAAATTGCACTTATGAATATATGTGCTAAGTCACTTCAGTGGTGTCTGACTCTTTGCGACCTTATGGGCTATAGCCTGCCAGACTCCTCTGTCCATGGGATTCTCTAGGCAAGAATACAGAACTGGGTTGCCATACCCTCCCCCGGGTATCTTCCTGACCCAGGGTCGAACCTGGGTCTCCTGAAATTCCTGCATCACAGGCAGGTTCTCTACCACCAGTGCCACCTGGGAAGCCCACTTATGAATATAGACATAGTGTTTATTAATGAAATATTTTCACATTTAAACCCTGGGACACATTCAGAGAACAAAGCCAGAACTAGCCAGATTTATTAACATGAACTAGCCAGATTTATTCCAAGAAATATGGAAACAGTTTATCAGGGTGTGATATGTTAGTATAATTTATATTTTAAAAACTGTATTTGTTAAAGGAGAAAATTTCCCCCCACCCACAAAAATCTCATTTATCTCCTAAGTGGCAGATAGCAAAATTCAGCAACTGCTCCTGTGTTCTCCCCACATTATGGAAAATATTTGTCAGAAATACCCTGCCTGTAACATGCTTAGCTGTGAAACACAGAGAGATCCATGAGTAAAGTTAGAATTAAAATTAAAATGTCCC
Source organism: Capricornis sumatraensis (assembly GCF_032405125.1). Classification (NCBI taxonomy): domain Eukaryota; kingdom Metazoa; phylum Chordata; class Mammalia; order Artiodactyla; family Bovidae; genus Capricornis; species Capricornis sumatraensis. Next base: position 777,183 of record NC_091078.1, read on the forward strand.
CACTCAGTATCATGTCTTAGCATTGCAACAGGGTCACGTTTCAGTTATTCCAGAAGGAAGGAAACATAAATAAATTACATCAATATTGGAAAGGAAGAAACAAAATGTTTATTATATTTAGATAAGACTATCATAACTCTTTGCAAATATAACAAAATGCCAATCAACATTCCAACTGTGTGTGTGTATTCCAGAGTTTTCATCTTATGAAGAATAACATTCTGAGCTAGCAACAAAATTGTTAAGCCCAGAGAGCTTCCCCTAACAGGTGTCACCATCTCTCCTCATGACGTGATGCCCACAAGAAGTGCCACAGAAGCACATGGGAAGATGTGCACGGGTAAGGATGTCTCTTTAAATCTATGAGAAAAGGAAGGATTAGCCTGAGAACATGTTGTGACAGGCTACTAATCATTTCAGGGAAAAATAGTGTTAAATTCATACTTCATGCTGAAATGAATTCCAGATGGGCTAAATATTTTAAGGTTAAAAAAAACAGAAGAAACTCTGAAGCCGATACAAGAAAATGCAGAGCTGAATGAGGATCTAGGTTGTGAAAGAAGTTTCTAAGCACATAACCGAAATCTGCAATATTACAGGAAAAAGAGTAACAGATGTTAATACGTAAAAAATTGAAATGTGCTTTGAAATAAAACAAAAGAGATAAAGTTAAGAGATAAGGAAAATTTGGAAAAGGGTGTGGACAGGAAGGGGCTTGTCAAATTCATATCATAGGATTAATATGGTTATCAATACTTTATGAAAAGGTCTTATAAAACATCAAGAAAAAGGTAAACAGTGGTTTATAAAAGCAGGTGCTGTCCTGCGCTTGGTTGCTCAGTCGTGTCCGACTCTTTGCAACCCCGTGGACTGCAGCTGGCCAGGCTCCTCTGTTCATGGGGATTCTCCGGGAAAGAATATTGGAACAGTTTGCCATGCCCTCCTCCAGGAGATGGTCCCAACCCAGGGATTGAACCCAGGTCTCCCGCATTGCAGGCGAATTCTTTAAAAGCAGGGAGAGAATACAAACAGGCAATTCAAACAGAATATAATGAAATGCAAATAACCAATAAATATGAAAAGGTCTTAGTGAGATATCATTTATAGCCCCAAATCAGCATAGATTAAAAAGGATCTTAAATTTTAACAAGGACCATAACTCTTCTTTCTCATAAAACTGCTGCTGGAAATAGTGTTACAATCTACCTGCAGGGCAAGGGCAGGAATTGAAAGCACACTCCTGCTGACTCTAGGAATTCCAGCTTCAGGCCCCTGTTCTAAAGCAACAATCCAGGGACCAATCATGGTGCTTTTCTTTTAACTAGAAAAGAAAGGGACAAATTTTAAAAGCCTATCGATACAGAATGAGAACATTGTGTAATCTCTGTTCTATAAACCATTATACAGAGATTTATGTGTGTGGTACAGATTTATATTTACTAACAAAAGCCTACCAATTATGGCTACTAAGTGAAAAACACGGCTAAAGAGTAGTATGTGTTACATGATAGAATGAAAAAGGAAGATGCGTGTGAGTTTCTCTAAAAAAGCAAGACACAGAATATCACCAATGTTTAAACGATGACGTATGTGTGTTCGTCGCTTAGTCATGTCCGATTCGTTTTCAACCCCGTGGACTATATATAGCCTGCCAAGCTCCTCTGTCCATGGACTCCTCCAGGCAATAATACTGGAATGGGCTACTGTTCCCTTCTCCAGGGGTTCTTCCCAGTCCAGGGATCAAACCCATGTCTCCCACATTGCAGAAAGGCAGGGAAGCTCCTTTAATGATGGTACATGCCTATTAATACGAGAAAACACTTAATTGTAATATAAAATGAGAAAACAAATTGGGTACAGAATAGAATCTCTAGCCTCCCTTCTCCCCCCCCAAATTCTCTATATATACAGCATGGCTTTAAAAATGCAAGAAAAATCACTAACGTATTAACTGGAATTTTCCTGGGTGGTGAGGATTAGAAAGAGTGCTTGTTTCCTTCTTTTACATTTGTCCATATTTCCTCAGTTTTCCAAGATGGGCATGTGCCAATTCCATGATCCAAGGAAAATGCTAAAGAGGGTCAGGGCGGGCCCTTCCTTACCCCAGTACGCGTGCGCACCCCTCATGGCAATACCTGGACCTGGAGCCCTGAGCAGAGAGAGCAGGTGCTCTGAGCCTGCAGCAGGCTGGCACGAATCTGATGGCCCGAGTCAGGAAACCATATGCCCCGAGGACTGACCCACACTTTGGATCTTTTCCCAGAGACGCGCTGGCACCCCGCGGAGGATTCCTGAAGCACTGTTGACAATCTGGTTCTAAGAGGCCCAGTTCTTTAGAGACATGAGCATTCACGGTAAACATTTTTCAGCTGATGGCAACCGACGTGTCTCTAATCCATTCCCAAAGATGATTTTCTGTATCACATTACACAGCTGAGGATTAAATTACTTGCTGAAATGTTGTAGACATAGGCCCTGCTCATGCGGTGGGCTTTGCTAAAGTCATTTTTCTCCTTGGCCCACCCTTAGAGGTCTACCCTCCTGCTAAGGGTTGGGAGGCTGCAGGCAAGAGTTCTTCCTGAGTGAGAGGCTATGGGCAGGCCTGTCTGCCCCCTGGCTGCAGGCCCACTTTTCCCCTGAACACGTGCCTGACCTGACCAGCCTGAGTCTTTCTGGAGTTCCTGGAAGATTCTTGGTGTTGGGTAAACTAAAGCCATTCAGCCTTCCCACAGGTAAAGAGAGTAAGTGATGGAGAGATAAGGTTGGACGTGAAGGAACTCATCAAAAAGCAGAGTTCTTGAGCCCCCCACACTGTTCCCATGGCAAATGACGTAATTCCAGCCTTGGCATCTTACCTGCAGACTGTGAATACTTGTGTTGCTAGTGCAACCCAGACATTCTGAGCTCCCTGGGGGCAATGGCCGTCTCTGGAGCACTTTCTCCATGCTTCTCTGCGGCACAGCCCCCAGACGGAGCTTCACTCCTCTGTTGAGCCTAAACTTGTTCACTGAATGAATGAATATATGAATACAGAAACAACCAGAGGAGCGCCTTTAGATCCAGAGGTGATACTATGGTGCAAATCATTAGTGCTGCTCCTGTTGTCACTACTGACTCACACCTCAGCAGATACTTCTCCGCCTGATTTTTCTTGAGAAGAAGATGCCTAATCACTAGGAACTATATGATTCCACATCGAGCCAGACTTGTTGACAGACATGCTCTCGGCCTGGAGCCTGTGTTCCCTGGAATTACATGTGGTCGGTGGTTCTGGTTCTCCGGAGCTGGTTTACTGACGTTTACTTCTCGACTTGAGATGCAGCTAAACTGCCCGTTATTATTGGAGTTAAGATTCTTGTGGCCGTGGTTTTATGGGTGTGACGGTCATGGTGACATTAGGAGTGTGTGTGTGTGTGTGTGTGTGTGTTTGTGTTGCATCCTATCACGGAGGAAGAGCAGCCAGTGAATGGGCAAGTCACACACAGCCACATGCTTCTGGCTGCCCTGGAACTAATTAATCCCCTGGTGTCAGAAATCTGTCGCCCTGAGCTATCTGCAGGGGGAGGCTGGGCAAGCTGAGTGGACCAGACAGAATCGGGAGCCAGAAGCCAACATGCAGAGTCAAAGTTTGAATAATGCAAGAGACACATTGAGAATCTGCAACACTCCTAGACCCTCAAGCAGAGTGGCAAGTGACAAGTGGGTGCTGATATTTGAGAGAAGACTCAATCCCAAGACTTTTAGCTCCCCGATAAGAAAATAGTAAGGTCCGTGTCAAAGGAGGCCAAGACAGCGTCAAACTTTAAGGCAGGATCTCGGAATCTGCGGGAGGCCGAGAACGTCAGCTTTGGACATGCTCGATGCTTCCGTCTGAGGGCGCTAAATCCTTCCGGGTCAAAGCACTCAGCGTGTCTTCAGTGCAGTCTTTTAAAAATTCCATTTACATTAAGAGGAATTAGACATCAGAAAGTGCACCAGGACAAAATTACTCATATTGTCTTACACACACTTGGCATTACTCCAGCTCTCTAAGTTTATTATCATCAGCAAATAAATTGAAAAATTAAGATATGGAAGTATTTTAAAATAGCAAGACATCCTCTTCCCTGACCCCCACCATCTCTCCACTGCTATGAAAGCTGTAACCTCTCACACTAGGAGGCTTTAAGAGTCTCTGAGGAGGTGACAGAAGAAATTCATTAGGTCCTCCGCCAGCGTCCTCACTGGCGAGGAGCAGCTGCTATTCCGAGTGTCTCCGCTGCCACCGCATCTAGCACGGTCGTTTGCTCTACATGGAGACGCAGTCTCAATACAGCAGATGACACCCGGTATTGCCAAGTTATGCTGGTCCAGGGTCCCTGAACCACCCGTCTGGTATTCAGCAGAGAAGATGTAAAGATGCCTGCCTCCAGATTACGATGTAGCCTTGGGCACAGTTTTAACCTCAGGCTGTTGAATCACTTGGGTCTTGGTTCCTGATCTGTAAAATGAGAATAACAAGGCCATTTTTAGGGTCCCAGGAGCTAACAGGTGCACATCCTTAGCTTAGCATCTTACCCCACATTGGGAGTGCTCCCTCAGGCTGGCCGCAGTTGTAGCCACTAATGTTACTCTTCCTAGATGATTCTCACTCTTTGAATAGGGTAGTAATATAAAGCATCATGCGTCTAAGTTAACTTTGTTGACAATAAATAATTGGAAGAAAATAAAAGAATAGTATAAAATTTCCCTGGTTAGGAGAGTTAGGGTCTTTCCTGGTGGCTCAGCAGTAAAGAATCAGCCTGCCAATGCAGGATACGCGGGTTCGATCCCTAGGTTGGAAAGATTCCCTGGAGAAGGAAATGGCAACCTACTTTAGTATTCTTGCCTGGGAAATCCCATGGGCAAAGGTGCCTGGCAGACTACAGTCCATGAAGGTCGCAAAGAGTCAGACACGACTTAATGGCTAAACAAACAAGCAAAAAAATAGAGGGTTAGAGTCTAAAAATAAGAGAGCAACTCTCAGAGAGAGGAGAAAGAAAAGAAAGGTGGGGGGGCAATGCGTTGCTGTGTATGAAACAGACCAAGACATAGAGCAATCCTTTCTAGGACTTATTACGTGCCTCCAGGCCCCATGTAAGTAACATTTCTGGGGTAGTCGCGGTTTTACGGCAAGACCAGTAAAGGGACCAAATGGGACAGCTAAGGAAATTAAGGAAAAGAATGGATTGAATTTTATTATCAGTAAATTAGAACATTCTACTCCGGAGAGGTAAATAATGATGAAATCACTCCCTTTGCCCCTTTAAACGCGAAATATAACTTGTGTTCAAATATGCACGAGTGAAACACAGGAGTGGAAACATGTATGAGTGCTGCGTGATGGGATGTAACACAGAAAGAACCCATATAAAGTGTTCCTGTCCCGCCACAGTGCCCAGAGGACGGCAGTCTGTCCACAGCCACGAGAGACGTACGTGACGCGAGGACAGGAAGGCCACGCCCGCCCAGTCACCACACTTCTTGGAGGACCGGGCCGAAGAGTCCTCCACTTGCCTTGCGGACAGCATCGTTTCACCGGTGTGGCCTCCTTTGAGCACACTTCATCTCACTTTAAACCTCTGAAGGGAAAGGAGTGAGGCACTGAGATGACAAGGAATTGGCTGGCTTCCCCTAGGGAGCAGAGAAAAATCTCGAGTCGAAATCAGCCTTGAAAAAACAAAAGAAAACAGCCTTGGTTCCTTTCTTAAGAGCTCCTCATCTGGCCGCTGCAACACTCCGATGCTGGACTCGGAAAGTGCCAGCTACATCACGTTAATGGAAGCTAGTAAATGGACAGCCCACGGAAGGCAGGGCGGCTGAAAAGGCCTGAAGAGCGCAGAGAGGGAGCGGAAAAGCAGAAGAAAGAGCCCAGAAATGAGCAGCCTCACTTTACAAAGGGGAGGGTCCAGAAAGCGTCCACACTCACCCCCCACCGGTACTTAAAGTTACAGTATCACAGTAAAAGTGCTAGAAATAGTAGTGCAATTTTCTAGCCTTTCCGAGCAGACCAGGAAAGGAGCTGGTTGAAGGGAACCAAGCCCTCTACATCTCCAGCAGAATGAGGGTTGGTGACATGGTTAACGCAGGTTACTCAGAGCTGTGGGGAAATACCAAGGGAAAGAGGGTGCACTCTGTGGGCTGGCTCTCGGCTCTGAGGCATCTGGTGAGAAGCTGTCACTTTCTATCATAAGCCTTCCTTACTACTTGACTTATTACTATGAATGTATATTACTGTAATTTTAAAAATGACACAGAACCAATTTACAGCATTTGACAGGCATGCTCTAAGGCAAGTTGTTGGCGATCCCAGGAATTTTTCTAACCTTGGGCGGGGCAGCCCCTCCAAGGTCAGCAAGGTCCTAAGATGTCAAAGCACCAGGATAAAGAGAAGTCATGGTTCACACATCCTCTGAAATAGTTTCTCCTATCAACATCCAGCGTCCTGCACCAGTAAGACAACCGTACAGAAAAAGTGCTGACTGCCAGACATCGCCACCCTGGGTGGTGGCTCACAAAAGCCAGAAGTCTGTTAACCTCGTTGAAGGGTAACGATAAAATCTTCTGTGGATCCTTCTGCCATTCACCCAGCCTTTCCCATCATCATCCCATCTGCCTCTGAGCCAGAGCCACGCCAGGGCTCATCCAGCAGGCAATGGACAGAAAGCAGCCTTCTGGCCTGAGTTTGGTCAGCTCAGGGAAAAAGAAGATGCCAACCATGTCTGGGGGCTGGGGGCAGGCTGTGAGGTATGTCATATTAACAACGGATACTCTGGTTATCCATCAGCTCCCGTGCTTTTGATTAGCACGAGCCAAGCCCACTCCCAATCCCGTCTCAAGCCCTGTACAAACGGGATATGTTTTTGGACCTCTCTAAATTGTCCCCATTAAGCCTCAGTGTCCTATCCAGGGCTTCCCTGATATCTCAGTTGGTAAAGAATCTGCCTTCAATGCAGGAGACCCCAGTTCAACTCCTGGGTCAGGAAGATCTGCTGGAAAAGGGATAGGCTACCCACTCCAGTATTCTTGGACTTCCCTTGTGGCTCAGCTGGTAAAGAACCCGCCTGCAATGCAGGAGACCTGGGTCCAGTCCCTGGGTTGGGATGATCCCCTGGAGAAGGGAAAGACTTATCTAATGTTTTACTGGCGCTCTCTCATGCAAATAATTAATTCAATCCCTCGTGTGGTTCTCTGGTAAGCTGGGAGCTCAATAATGCCTAGAAATCAGAAATAGAGAGTAAAGGCCTCAGCATAGGAAAAGGAAAGAAAGCCACATGGGTTTGCTGAGTTAAATCTTCATAACACAACCAACAGAAGAATCCTCTGCTATCAAAAAATAAAAAAATCTGGAACCTACAGGCCCTCTTCATTTTCAAAGATTGGCAGAGATCTTCCATATTGTTTACTTAATAATTTGTTTAAAACTACAGTGTTACAGCTGGGTGATGTGTTTACTATTTTTTCCCCCAAATCAAGAGTTATAGTTGGGCATGGCTGGTTATGATGGAAACCGTGTGGACAATTCAGATTTGATAGGTGTCCCCATCACTCTGCAGGTGACTCGCTTCGGAGGCCTAGCTGGCTGCCCTTGCATCGGCCACCTCGCCCCTCCACTGTCTAGGCTGCAGGGCTCTGCCCTCAGGAAGTTTAAGGTGGAATATACATAGTCTCGCAGCTCTGTAGGTGCAAATGGGTGCTGTGGTGCGGCTCATTTGGGGGCTGCGGTCGGCCTAGAAAAAGTGAAATAAAGTGAGGTTGCAAGAGGCAAAGCCTAAAGAACTGCGGTCCCTTTGAATTGTAAACAGTTTATCCCCTGAAAACATCATGTGGGTCAAGGACATCAGAGAACTTTTCAGGGAATCATTTGTGTGGTTTGATGTTTGGGGGAGCGGGGGGTAGCCCTTGGCTGAGTGAACTTTGTCTGATGTGCATGGAGGGATTTTACCTCTCCACCTCGCCATTTAGCCTCCTGGCCCCAGATAAAGCCGCCCGGCCTCTCTCTTCCTGGTGTGGACTCTTCCAAGCTTGGTGTTGGGGATTCTCGGTGACGTGAAGAAACCCCACCTGCTTGCTCTGTCCACAGATGAAAGCCTGGAGTCAGGCTGCCCGCTTTTGTCGTCTGGACCCTCCCACAGGGTGGGGCATCAGCAGGGCTACCACGACTGCTGCCCACTGGACACTCCGTGGGGGACAGCGATGGGGGCCAGAGGGAGACGGGCACTTTTCACACAGCTGGAGCGCGCCCAGCCAGAGCCAGACGTCTCCGGAAAAAGCTGGCTGCCTGCTGTGACTGACGCAGGCCAGAGATCTGGCCCTGGAGACTGAGCTGAGTCTCACTGCCCTTCATCCCCTTTTCCCCTGCGGGGAAGCCACTCAAGATGCTGGGGTTTGCTAAAGCCACGGAAAGCAAGAGGCCTGCATCTAACCATGCAGTCCAGGTGTGACTGTACTGGGCTCGCCCCCCGGGAAACCCGCGGAGGAATTTTCACCTTAAGGTGTGCAAAGGTGTCCACTGAGGAAACCGGAGAGGTCAGTGCCGGAAGCCTTTTTTTTTTGGCATGTAGTGTTGATGAGCTTCTTCTCAGCAGGTAGTACTGGATGGGCCTAGAGCTGCGCCTGCTAAGTTGCTTCGGTCGTGTCCGACTCTTTGCCACCCCATAGACTGTAGCTCACTCTTTGCTACCGCATGGACTGTCCATGGAATTTCCCAGGCAAGAATACTGGAGTGAGCCCTCCTCCGGGAACTCTTCCTGACTCAGGGATGGAACCCTCGTCTCTTGCGGCTCCTGCATCGGCAGGCAGGTTCTTTTCCACGAGTGCCACCAGAGCCGGAAGGGTCACTTCTGAGCAATGGATTCCCAGAGGGGCAGAAACCCTCCTGCACCCCCACAGCCTCTAAGTGCCCATCATGAGGCCAGCAGTGTGTAGACCCCAAGGGGGCCCAATCAGGCGTGGGGGCAGGGGGAGGCAGGCCTGATGAGAAAGGTGTGAGGGGAAAATCCCCCAAACGAACTGGAAATGTGAGAAGTGCAAGGACTGTGGTTTGGCAAGCATTCTGAGCGTGCTGGACAGAGGAAAGGGGAAGAGGGCGCGGTCTGGAGTCCGGTGCGGCTGTCGCCCCCGCGGCCCGAGGCCCTCCCGTGCTCCCTGCAGGTCCGCTTCCGCGACCGACTGCCGCTGCGTGGGGCCTGCTGGCCTTCGCACTGATGCCGGCAGGAGAACCCTGTGGCCCCGGGCTCGTATGAACACGCTCTCCTCCTTGGACCCTGCCTGCTTCACCAGCTTCGCTCCGCACCTGGTGGCCAGGCCCCTGCAAGCTGTCTTCGCTCGGAATCCCGTCACTTACACCACCAGCCAGTGGCCCAGGCAGCCCGCCCGCCAGTAAGCGCGCCCTCTGCCGGCAATGGCCTCTGCCTGGGCCCGCAAGGTGGCTGCCCGTCTCTAGAGCCAACCTTGAGTTCAGTTCAGTTCAGTCGCTCAGTCATGTCCAACTCTTTGCGACCCCATGAACCGCAGCACGCCAGGCCTCACTGTCCATCACCAACTCCCGGAGATCACTCAGATTCACGTCCACCGACTCAATGATGCCATCCAGCCATCTCATCCTCGGTCGTCCCCTTCTCCTCCTGCCCCCAATCCCTCCCAGCATCAGAGTCTTTTCCAATGAGTCAACTCTTCGCCTGAGGTGGCCAAAGTACTGGAGTTTCAGCTTCAGCATCATTCCCTCCAAAGAACACCCAGGGCTGATCTCCTTCAGAATGGACTGGTTGGATCTGCTTGCAGTCCAAGGGACTCTCAAGAGTCTTCTCCAACACCACAGCTCAAAAGCATCAATTCTTCGGCACTCAGCCTTCTTCACAGTCCAACTCTCACATCCATACATGACCACTGGAAAAACCATAGCCTTGACTAGACGGACCTTAGTCGGCAAAGTAATGTCTCTGCTTTTGAATATGCTATCTAGGTTGGTCATAACTTTTCTTCCAAGGACTAAGCATCTTTTAATTTCATGGCTGGAATCACCTTCTGCAGTGATTTTGGAGCCCAAAAAAATAAAGTCTGCCACTGTTTCCCCATCTATTTCCCATGGAGTGATGGGACCAGATGCCATGATCTTCATTTTCTGAATGTTGAGCTTTAGGCCAACTTTTTCGCTCTCCACTTTCACATTCATCAAGAGGCTTTTTAGCTCCTCTTCACTTTCTGCCATAAGGGTGGTGTCATCTGCATATCTGAGGTGATTGATATTTCTCCTGGCAATCTTGATTCCAGCTTGTGCTTCTTCCAGCCCAGGTTTCTCATGATGTACTCTGCATATAAGTTAAATAAGCAGGGTGACAATATACAGCCTTGACATACTCCTTTTCCTACTTGGAACCAGTCGGTTGTTCCATGTCCAGTTCTAACTGCTGCTTCCTGACCTGCATACAGATTTCTCAGGAGGCATGTCAGGTGGTCTGGTATTCCCATCTCTCTCACAATTTTCCACAGTTTATTGTGATCCACACAGTCAAAGGCTTTGGCATAGTCCATAAAGCAGAAATAGATGTTTTTCTGGAACTCTCTTGCTTTTTCCATGATCCAGTGGATGTTGGCAATTTGATCTCTGGTTCCTCTGCCTTATCTAAATCCAGCTTGAACATCAGGGAGTTCATGGTTCATGTATTGCTGAAGCCTGACTTGGAGAATTTTGAGCATTACTTTACTAGCATGTGAGATGAGTGCAATTGTGCGATAGTTTGAGCATTCTTTGGCGTTGCCTTTCTTTGGGATTGGAATGACAACTGACCTTTTCCAGTCCTGTGGCCACTGCTGAGTTTTCCAAACTTGCTGGCATATTGAGTGCAGCACTTTCACAGCATCATCTTTGAGGATTTGAAACAGTTCAACTGGAATTCCATCACCTCCACTAGCTTTGTTTGCAGCGATGCTTTCCAAGGCCCACTTGACTTCACATTCCAGGATGTCTGGTTCTAGATGAGTGATCACACCATCATGATTATCTTGGTCATGAAGATCTTTTTTGTACAGTTCTTCTGTGTATTCTTGCCACCTCTTCTTAATATCTTCTGCTTCTGCTAGGTCCAGACCATTTCTGTCCTTTATCGAGCCCATCTTTGCATGAAATGTTCCCTTGGTATCTCTAATTTTCTTGAAGAGATCTCTAGTCTTTCCCATTCTGTTCTTTTCCTCTGTTTCTTTGCATTGATCACTGAAGAAGGCTTTCTTATCTCTTCTTGCTATTCTCTGGAACTCTGCATTCAGATGCTTATATCTTTCCTTTTATCCTTTGCTTTTCACTTCTCTTCTTTTCACAGCTATTTGTAAGGCCTCCCCTGACAGCCATTTTGCTTTTTTGCATTTCTTTTCCATGGGGGTGGTCTTGAGACCTGTCTCCTGTACAGTGTCATGAACCTCATTCCATAGTTCATCAGGCACTCTATCTATCAGATCTAGGCCCTTAAATCTATTTCTCACTTCCACTGTATAATCATCAGGGATTTGATTTAGGTCATACCTGAATGGTCTAGCAGTTTTCCCTACTTTCTTCAATTTAAGTCTGAATTTGGCAATAAGGAGTTCATGATCTGAGCCACAGTCAGCTCCTGGTCTTGTTTTTGTTGACTGTGTAGAGCTTCTCCATCTTTGGCTGCAAAGAATATAATCAATCTGATTTCGGTGTTGACCATCTGGTGATGTCCATGTGTAGAGTCTTCTCTTGTGTTGTTGGAAGAGGGTGTTTGCTATGACCAGTGCATTTTCTTGGCAAAACCCTATTAGTCTTTGCCCTGCTTAATTGCACATTCCAAGGCCAAATTTGCCTGTTACTCCTGGTGTTTCTTGACTTCCTACTTTTGAATTCCAGTCCCCTATAATGAAAAGGACATCTTTTTTGGGTGTTAGTTCTAAAAGGTCTTGTAGGTCTTCATAAAACCGTTCAATGTCAGCTTCTTCAGCATTACTAGTTGGGGCATAGACTTGGATAACTGTGATATTGAATGGTTTGCCTTGGAGACGAACAGAGATGATTCTGTCATTTTTGAGATTGCATCCAAGTACTGCATTTCGGACTCTTTTGTTGACCATGATGGCTACTCCATTTCTTCTGAGGGATTCCTGCCCGCAGTAGTAGATATAATGGTCATCTGAGTTAAATTCACCCGTTCCAGTCCATTTTAGTTCACTGATTCCTAGAATATCGACGTTCACCCTTGCCATCTCTTGTTTGACCACTTCCAATTTGCCTTGATTCATGGACCTGACATTCCAGGTTCCTAGGCAATATTGCTCTTTATAGCATCAGCCCTTGCTTCTATCACCAGTCACATCCACAGCTGGGTAATGTTTTTGCTTTGGCTCCATCCCTTCATTCTTTCTGGAGTTATTTCTCCTCTGATCTCCAGTAGCATATTGGGCACCTGCCGACCTGGGGTCCTCTTTCAGTACCCTATCATTTTGCCTTTTCATACTGTTCATGGGGTTCTCAAGGCAAGAATACTGAAGTGGCTTGCCGTTCCCTTCTCCAGTGGACCACACTCTGTCAGACCTCTCCACCATGACCCGCCCGCCCTGGGTTGCCCCACAGGCATGGCTTGGTTTCATTGAGTTAGACAAGGCTGTGGTCCTAGTGTGATTAGATTGACTAATTTTCTGTGATTATGGTTTCAGTGTGTCTGCCCTCTGATGTCCTCTTGCAACACCTACCATCTTACTTGGGTTTCTCTTACCTTGGGCATGGGGTATCTCTTCACGGCTGCTCCAGCAAAGCACAGCCCCTGCTCCTTACCTTGGACGAGGTGTATCGAGCCAACCCTGGAAAGACACAAACCTGTCTGATCATCCACCTTGTGCGTGAATCAGATTTGCTTGTGCCAAACATGATAAGCAAATTAGCATTTGCTCATTAGCATTCCATTCCACTATTGTCAACTCCAACCACTGGAAATATCTTCCTTATGTTGAGCCAATGTCTGCCCTTTGCTGTTTGTTCAACTTGCCCTGGCTCTGTCCTTCCAAGTCACCCTGAGCAAAGACAGTTGTGTTTCTCATGACAGTCCTTTGGAAATTTGAACCCAACCATCACCTAGTCACATCTCGTCTCTTTCTTTACCTTCCTATGCTTTCTGGCTGTGGAGCTGCAATGTAATGTCACCATTTGGATCCCTAGCTTCTGAACACAGTTCATCTCTCCAGCTGCCTCTTGCTCAGTGGTGCCCAGAAGGCCACCCTGTAGGCAAGGCGTGACCAGTGGACAGAATGAGATGTTGCCTCTAGGCTCTGGCAGCTGGGCTTGGGCACACAGAGGGGTCACAGCAGTCTACGTGACACAGACTTTTGCGCTCTGATACTTTGAGCTTATGTTCAACTTTTCATTTTTATACATGCTTTTCAGTAATCCCTCCCGTTAATCGAGCCAGTAGACGTTTCACTCCTACTATATGCCAGGCGATTGCTGTTACTGTTGTTCAATCTTGGCATATCTTCCATTTTTGTATCACTATTTATTGGGGATGTGATTTTTTTGATATCCAATATATCTATAATGCTTTCTAAATCAATTTAGTGAGTTTGGCAGGCAACCTTTCTATCCCAGTGCCTCTGAGTACCACAATCCATCTTAATATTTATTTAAGGAGGTTGAACAGCTCCTGGAGAGCTCCCTCGAGTTCCCATTCATCACTCTCCTTGTGAGAGATTGTTCAATCAACTACCAAGGCTTTTATAAGGAGCCCATGAGGCTCTTGCCCTGTCATCTTTAGATTGATCAGAAAGCTTCCACATGTCACCTTGTCACGTGCCTCGCAGATATCCAGAGACACAGAGGCCACCACACATCTCTGCATGCAGCTAGTAACTGCCTTCGTGCTCACCTGCCCTGCTGTGGGCTTCTGTCCTAACAGCTTTTAATTGCCTCTAGCAGTTTCTAAGCCTGCAGCTCAGTTCACTCAGCCTGACATTGAGAAGAGGCTGCTGCCCACAGAGGCATGCTCTGATTTGGATCAAAATTCTACTCTACACCCTAAGCTCAGATAGGGGTCTAGGACTCAAGCTTTGTCCCTGGGAGCATTCCCTGGGAGGAGGGCACTGTGCTTGTCTCTGCGCTTAACAGTGCCTTGTTCTGGCTGAAATGTCTCACCTCATGCTACAGCCTCCATGTCCCCGGGGGAGCTATTTTAGTCTAATAATAGATGGCACACTTAACAAAGGCTTCCTGGTGTTACTCATAAATTGTCTCGCGGTGATTTCACAGTATTATGTCTTCTTACACCTTTTGTTTTTAATGTAAATAACATCCATCTTTTCAGGGTATGCCAAAATATGTGTGCTGGGTGTGTGGTATGTATGACAAAGATCTTACACAAGATAGTTGCTGTTTCACATTTATTTTATAACTTACGGCACATGCTGTATACTAGGCTGCCCTGTATCTCATGCTATATACTAGACTAAGCGTGCATGCTAAGTCGCTTCAGTCGTGTTTGACTCTTTGCAGCCCTATGGACTGTAGCCCACCAGGCTTCTCTGTCCGTGGGATTTCCCAGGCAAGAACACTGGAGTGGGGTACCATTTCCTTCTCCAGGGGATCTTCCTGACCCAGAGATTGAACTCGCATCTCTTATGGGTCCTTAATTAGCAGACGGGTTCTTTACCACTAGCGTCGCCTGGAAAGCCCCATACTAGACTATACCTATATTATGATAAACTATGATACTGGGCACGTGTGCTCATTTGTGTCCAACTCTTTGTGACACCATGGACTGTAACCGACCAGGCTCCTCTCTCTGCCCATGGGATTTCTCAGGCAAAAATACTGGAGTTGTTTGCCATTACCTTCTCCAGGGGATCTTCCCTACCTAGAGAACCTGGTCTCCTGCATTGGCGAGCTGATTCTTTACCACTGAGACCTCACCTCACCTTACCTTACCTTACACTTGGAAAGTGACATAGGATTGGTCCTAGAAGGGTTCTTGGCCAATCACTTGGCAGCTGACTACCGCCCCCCCCCCACCCCGCAACTAGCTTAGCCCCTCCCACCATCCTCAGCTTCTCCAGGCATCCCTCATCTTTGCTTCTGGTGACTGCAGGTCTCTTCAGGAGAGCTGAAGACCTCTCCTTCAGACATTGATTCCTGGAATGACGGCCCCTAAAGAAAGGTGGAAATATCTCTTCCTTTGCTGCTAATATCCACGTTCCCCAGACCACCACCTCGAAAGGGAGTAGGCGTTCAGCTAATCCTTAAAGGTGTGAGAGGCTCTGGGGATGTGAAATATCAGTGGCGTGTAATAAAATAAATAAATAAATTAAAGTAGCCTGTGCCAGCCCTGTGCCTCCGAGGATTTGTCACGGAATGCATCTCTCCTAAGTGGGCCCTGTGGCTCTCCCCTCCTCTGCGCTCCCCTCCTCTAAGATGCGCCCACTCTCCTCTGTGGTCTCCCCATCCCCCAACCCGCCTCCTGCATTTCCTCTGATTTCATAGACAGTGTCTTTTAACTATCTCTCCCGTTGCCTTTTTGCAAATAACATCTGGGAGCCTCCTCATTCACATTACAAGGTATTTGCTAAACAAAAACCGCCTACTCTCTATAGAAATTGCTGCACTGATTCAGGTCCGAGGCCCACAGAAAGAATTTGGAGTTTGCTTGGTTTTTTGTGTGTGCTACACACTCACAGACACAAAGCAATGCTTTCCTTTGGACTGGATCGGATAAGGCCCAGGGCGAGAGTGCCATTCGTGGGTCCCATCATACATCCTCGTGGTGCCTTCGTCTCCAGCGCTGACACACGGGACATTACTAGCCGAGTCCTGATGCCCCAAGAACAGCCAGTAAGAAAGAGTAAGCCTCTTCATTCTCTGAAGCTGTGTTACTGCGCCAAGACCCTCAGACATTTTGCTTTGGGTCATTGTTTTAAGAAGTCTCCTGGCTCTATTTTTCAAATGAGGCAGCTGTGAAGGTTGTGGCTATGGTGACATGCCCCTGACAACTTCCAGACTGCCTCTTAAAATTATTTTTTTCACTTATAATTTGTTTATGATTTCATCATCAAATCACTTAGTAGCAAATCCTACATTTGGGTCTCATCATGGGTAATCACCCCAAAGAAAGGGTTTTATTTCCAGGAAAGACTGAGGTCAAGAAAGCTTTCGGCAGACCCAAGGCTCAGTGAAATCAACCCCTTAGGCAGGCTGAGAAGCACTTAGTCCCCTAAGACAGCCTGGCTGGGAGGAACGAGGCACTTCTCTTCCTCTGCACCCTGAGTCAGGTGCCCTGCATGGTCCAGTGGCCAAGTGTTTGCACCTCCCATTCCTTCTAACCGTGGCCTCACCGCACACCGCAGAGGCAGCTGCGAGGTGAAGAGGCCACAGGCCCTCAGGGGCTGCGGTGAATACTCCCTTCCTTCCTGCAGGTGTGCCGGGAAGCAGACCTCCACCCTGTACTGCTGCATCGTGGTCTTGCTATGCTCTCCTGCGCCCCAGAGAGCATCGTTTGTTCTGGGCAGCCTTCTTCCTTGACGTCCTATTTCAGCTGTGGAGGTGTTGGTCACTTGCATTTTACGCCCAGAATGTGATCAGACGTGGAGATACAGTTCTAGTTCGTTTGGCCTTGAGACAGAGGGCAGACTGGAGCTCTCTGTGTTCACCTGACCGGTCTTCATCGCCATCGTCACCCTCTGGTGTGCGCTCTGAAGGTCACCACATATTTTCATGTCTGCTCTATCATGGGACAGCTACATATCTGCTTAGAGAATAAAAGCAGAGGCAGCTTGCCCCATGTAAGGGCTTCATAAGTAAATCCTTACTTTCACGGTCAATAGATGGGCATCAAGACCATCCAGTGGGAGAAAGCATAATTTTCTCAACAAATAGTGCGGAGACCACTGAATGGCCTCACACAAAAGAGCAAAGTTGGACCCTTCTCTCATACTTTAGTGAAAAATTAACTGAAAATATATCAAAAATACAAATCTAAGCACTGAAGCTATAAAATTCTTAGAAGAAAACCTAGGGTAAGTCTGAATAACTGAATTTGTCAATGGATTTTGGTTTATATAAGAGTCTTTTTCATGAACATACTACATCTCCCCATTTATTTGAATCTTTTGTTTCTTTCATCTGTATTTAAAATTTTCCACATACCAATCTTTTGCGTGATTTTTCTAGATTCATACCTAGGTGTGGATATTTTTTGGTAGTGATTTTACTTATCTTTAGTCTGCTGTGAAGGTTTAGTTTTCTTTCTCTTTTCAAAAGAATTGCATTTGGCGTCTAGTTGACTTACAATGCTGTGTTAGTTTCAGGGGTGTGGCAGCGTGAATCAGTTATGTCTATGCATATATGCACCTTTTAAAGGTTCTCTCTTCACACTGGCCGTGTCAAAGTGTTGAGCAGAGTTCCCTGTGCTATGCTATAGGTCTTTATTAGTCATCTGCTTTATATACAGTAGTGTGTATAATTCCAGATATGATATCAAAAGTACATGCAAGACTTTTTTTTTTAAGTTAAATAATGCTTTTTCAAAATTAAAACCTTGTGCATCAAGGGACACTTTAAAGAACTTGAAAAGACAGCCGATACAGGAGAAGATATCTGTAAATCTTAGATAAGGGTCTAAAATCCAGACAAATAACCCAGCTCAAAAGTGGTCAAAGTATTTAAATAGACATTTCTCCAAAGAAGATAAGCAAATTACCAATGAGTACAGGAAAGGATGCTCAATATCTTTAGGGAAATGCAAATCAAAATCCCTTTATACCCGCTAGGATGACCATCATAAAAAAGACAAGAGCAAGAGCTGATGAGGATGTGGGGAAACTGAAACCTTTATACACTGTGGGTAGGAGTATAAAATGGTGCAGTCACTTGGAAAACAGTCTGGCGATCCCTGAAAAAGTCAAAAGTAGAATATCATGCGATCCAGCAATCCTACTGCTGAGCAGATGCCTGAGAAAATTTAACACGCGCGTGTGCACATAAAAACTCACACGCAAATGCTCATGGCGTTTTGTTGCTAGGTCGTGTCCCACTCTGGTGGCCCCATGGACTGTACCCTGCCAGGCCCCTCTATCAGTGGGATTCTCCAGGCCAGAATACTGGAGTGGGCTGCCACTTCCTTCTCCAGAGGGTCTTCCCGACCCAGGGATCAAAGCCAGGTCTCACGTTGCAGGCAGATTCTTTACCAACTGAGCTATAGCCAGAAAGTGGAGCCAACCCAAGGGCCCATCAGCTGATGAATGGATAAACAAAATACTGTGTTTCACAAACGGAGGTAAAAAATGAAGCACTGAGACATGGTACACAAAACGAGCTTTGAAAACGCGCTACATGAGAGGCCAGACACAGAAGAGCACGTGTGTACGAGCCCTTTCAGATGGAATGTCCGGAACAGGCAAGGCCACGCTGCTGCTGCTGCTGCTGCGTCGCTTCCGTCGTGTCCGCCCCTGCGCGACCCCACAGACAGCAGCCCACCAGGCTCCCCTGTCCCTGGGATTCTCCAGGCAGGAACACTGGAGTGGGTTGACATTTACGAAATGTCCAGAACAGGCAAATCCGTAGGGCCAGAAAATAGATCACCCTTGCCGAGGGTGGTAGTGGCTGGGAATGGGGGTGAGGAGTGACTACCAATAGGTATGGGCTTTCTTTCGAGGGCGATAAGATGTTCTGGAACTAGATAGTGGTGATGTTTGCAGAACCCTGTGAATACACTAAAAATCATTCAACTGCATACTTTAGAGGGGTGAATCTTTATTTTCCTTTTAATCATTTGTTGCTCCTTTTGGGCCTAGTTCTAATTTCTCCTTAAATTTGGGGAAAAATGAAGTAAATAGTAAATGTCGATTGTGGATTGATCCAAAGTCAGGTGCATCTTGGTGGGGTCATCATTCTTCTCAAAGCAGCCGCCCCTTTAAGGATGGCAGTCTGGGGATATCTGGCTGGCTGTGTGTGGTGACTTTGCATGGCTGTGGGCACAATTTAAGGTGTGCACCCAGGTAACGGTTAGCCATCACCATCCTAGCTCCCGGCTGCTCCTGGGATTTCTACAAAAGTCCTGGCATTTACATCAGCCCAAGTATATAAGCTCTACATACTGCCCTGGCCTCCTCCTTCTAAACAGTTGATGATCTCCCCTCTGTAGTAACCTGGAAGGTGACATCACAGGAACCTCTGATGCTGGATGTGGATAGAGGGTAGGAGGGTGGAACAATAGGAATGAGAGAGAGACTAGGCTTCTGGGTCCAGCCTGAGCTTTCCATCAGTGTGCTATGATGCTGGGTAAGCCAATGAGTTCATCTGCCTGTAAATTCGGACTATTATTACTATTAACAATACCTACCTTGGAAGAATGATGTGAGCTTTACAAAAAAATGCAGAAAGGGCCCTGAACTGTTCCCAGAACAAAATCCTCATTAATGTTAATGAGATAAGATTTTAAAAATGCTTTCTTCTCCAGATGCTCAAAATTCTTGTGAAAAAAGTATCCATGGAAGGATTCTGAACAGCTGTTTGCTTTGAGGAAATGTATTGAGGGAAAAATAAGACATCAGTCCCATTTTTATGAACAACTTTTGTAAATAACATGGGCAATCCCATCAAACCAATCCCTTTCACATCCTCTGAAACTACCTAGATTTTATTATTAAATATTTACAGTCTTTACTAAAATGCTCATTTTGCAGATCAAATACGTGAGATCTAATTATGTGTTTATAAAGCAATTCCCACATAATTTTAAAAGAATTTGAGATAGTTTACAATATAAGCCCCTTTTACAATTCCAATTAATGGTACAACAAGGCTGGATTTTAACATGGCATTAATGTTTTTAAACGCGCATGCAGTCCTCTTATACAATTAGTACATATACAAAGCGTTCATAATTAACATTTTAGTGAGCTGCTGTAAAAAAGGATTTTCCTGCAAGACAGTAAACTAGGTCTAGTCTTCTCTGTGCTTTTAAGTAACTGTGTGATTTAAGGCAAGCCTTAATGTTCTGATCTTAACCATCATTGTAAATCTAGGTATAGGAAAGAGTTCTGTGATGCCAATTAGGCTCCAAAATACTATGAAAATAAAAATCACCAGTACACAGTATTTCAAGGATTTCAAGTTGCTGTATTCCCTATTTTCTTGTCTGGAGACTTGTTATCTTTCATCTCTGTGACATATACATACACATAAGTGTGCATGCATAATTTCATGAAATAATCTGATCAGGAGTACAAGCCCAGGGTACCCCGGTGCACATGCCTCTGGATTTCCTTTATCAGAAATTCTTATTCTCCATTACTGGTTACATGACATTAAGCAAACGATTTGGCCTTCCAGAGGCCATAGTGCAGTGATCCGTCTCCACCCTTCTGCATACCCCTGCTCCATTCCTGACTTTCTGCTTCTCCAAGACCAGGGAACCAAAGATGGTTCATTTTGATCTTTTCCATAGCTGAACAAGGCCAGCGCACGCCGCACGCATTTTTCGGTGAGGCAGCACTTCCCTTTCCTTTGTGGGGGGAGGGGCAGTATTTTTCCCGCCAATTGGTGCGCTCCTGCGGCTTTTCTTGCTCATCCCACTGACAGGGCAGATCACACTGATGACATTTACTGTTAAGCCAGCCTTGCATAATAGATCCCACTTAGTGGTGGTTTGTAACTTATTTTATGCATTGCTGGGTTTGCTTTGCAAATGTTTTGTTGGGGGGTTCTGTATCAAAATTCATGAGAGATGTGAATTTGTAGTTTCCTAATTGCTTTGTACTCTCCTCGGTTCTGTTTTGAGGTAAGAAAATGAGTTCTATTTTCTGGAAGATGTTGTGTAAAACTGATGTTAGTTACTCTTTAAATGTTTCATAGAATTCTCCAGGGAATCTTTCTGAGTCTGGAGATTTCTTTTTGGGGAGCTTTTATGAATTCAGTTTCTTCCACAAGTTATAGGACTGTCTGGGTTGTATATTTTTTCCTCATTAAGTTTTGCTAGCTTGTGGTTTTTGAGGACTGGACCCATTTCTTCTAAGTTATTGAATTTATGATAGTAAAATTGTTCAAAGTATTTCTCTCTTACCCTTTCAATGGTTTCAAAGTCTGTAGTGACATCCTCTGTTTCATAACTGATATTGATGATTTGTGTTTTTTTCTCTGTTAGCCTTGCGAGAGGTTTAGCAATTTTTTAATTTTTTTTGAAGAACCAGTTGTCTGTTTCATTGATTATCTTTAATATATTTTCCTATTTTAAACTCTGTAAATTTCTGTTCTTCTTTATGTTCTTTTTTTCTGTTTGAGGTTTATTTTTGCTTTTTTCCACCCAGTTACTTGAGGTAGGAGTTTAAATTATTGATTTGAGAACTTTTCTATTTTACAAGCAAAAATGTAGGGCTATAAGCTTCTCCCTAAGCGCTGCAATAACTCCACCTCACATAGTTAAACGTGCTCATTTTTGTTTTGATGAGCTCTATGGAGAAGGCCATGGCACCCACTCCAGCACTCTTGCCTGGAAAATCCCATGGACGGAGGAGCCTGGTGGGCTGCAGTCCATGGGGTCGCTGAGGGTCGGACATGACTGAGCGACTTCACTTTCACTTTTCACTTTCACGCATTGGAGAAGGAAATGGCGACCCACTCCAGTGTTCTTGCCTGGAGAATCCCAGGGACGGGGGAGCCTGGTGGGCTGCTGTCTATGGGGTCGCAGAGAGTCAGACACGACTGAAGCAACTTAGCAGCAGCAGCATGTACTTTTTATATCTTTTGATATATTTCTTTGCCCCATGAGTTATTTACAACTGTGCTAATTTCTAATCTGGAGATTGTCTGTTGTCTTTTTTTTTTTTTTTTTTTTTCCGGTTGGATTTCCATGACAGTCAGAAAACATACTTTGTATGATTCCAATTCTTTTACATTTATTGAAATTTGTTCATGACTCGGGATTCAGACTTGTCTTAGTGGATGTTCCATAGGTGCTTGAAAAGAATGTGTATTCTGCTGCTATTGAGTAGAACACTTGTCAGTCAAGTCTTGCTCGCTGATGGCTGTTTTTCAGTAGTTCTAAGTCTTTGCTGATTTTCTGTCTTATAGTTCTATCAGTTGCTGAGAATGGGGTGTTAAGGCCTCCAGCTGGAACTGTGGACTCGCCTAGTCACCTTTCAGCTCCATCAGTGTCTGCGTCACGTGTCTGATGCTCTGGCATTTGGTGTGAGCATATTTAAGGTCCTTACTGTCTTAGTGGCATATTTTTTTTATCAGACATGACTGAGCGACTGAACTGAACTGAACTGAATGTCCCTTTTGGTTTATATTTTTTCCTCTGCAGTTTGCTTTATCTGATATTATTAGCAGCCACTCCGGATTTCTTTCTTAAATTACTGTTTTCGTGGTATGTCTTTAGCCATCTTTTTGCTTCAGCCTGCCTAGGTCATTGTGTTTGATGTTTGTATCTCGTTGTATTTGTGTGTCTTGTAGACAGTGTATCTTTGATTATATTGTTGAATCCACTCTGTCCATTTCTGACTTCTGACTGGCCTTTAGCTCACTTTCCCTTAAGGCAATCAATGTTCTCATGGGCCTTCAGGCTGCCGCTTCATGGTTTCCTAGTGTTTTCATCTATTTCTCATCCCTTAGTTTCCCTCTTCTTGTCTTCCTTCAAGTTACTTGAACACTATTTTAGGACCCCATCTTTATTTACTTGTAGTGACTCTTTCTGACTTGCGAGTAGCTGCCATCTAGCCGTCATGAGCTTTCTCTGTGGGCAAAGCTTATTTCGGGCGCTGCATGTGGCTAAGGCAGAAGCCGCAGCACCCATGGCCCCGGTCTCTTTGGGATGGGGCACCCGTAACTGAGTGCAGGGCTTTTCTTCCCCTTCAGCATGAGGAATCTTTGACAGAACCTGGTATCTGCAGCTACGGAGCCTCTGGATGACAAAAATCACCAAGGCTGATCTTCCAGAGCTGAAATAGATTTCTCAGGTTTATGATGGGAGGGAGATGCCAGAGTGGGGAGAGAGACTTTCCCACAGCTTGCAGGATGGGAGCTCCAAATTTAATCCTATAAAGCTGTATTGGCCTCGGTTTGTACCCTGAGCCAATGAAAACTATTCCAGAAATGCCAATGCTATCTCTTCCTTCTCCAGAAATAGCATCTAACTGCAACCTTCATGTAGTAACATTTGAAATCCAGATTGTCTGCCTCAGATGGTAGAGAAGAGAGGAAACCACCTCTGTCTCCCTACACACCCCGCAGGAGGTGAGAGTGCATGGCCCCCGCCCGGTGGCAAGCATTTTCCCTCAAGATGCTCAGAGCACTCACATAGCCCCCTTAGTCCTCGAGTTAAAGATCAAAGTCTCTGTCTTTCCTGTATTAGTGAGAAGATTAGAGAAGAACTGATACTTGCTTGAAGTCACATGCTAAGCCAGTAGTCAACTAAGAGTTAAACGCCCTCGTTGGATATATGAGATAATTGGCTACACCAGCTGATGTCTCCAATGCTAATTATTTCTGATGCTTAATTTATAAACTCTGCCTTCTCAGTAAGCAGCAGGTAGTCGGATTCAGGGAGAACTGACTGGGTCATGGTTTATTTAGCACGCTACATAATAATGTGTAGGATGGACAATGATTAGAGTTCACCTCATCCCAAAGGTTTGGAGACTTTTGCTTAGAGTTTCCTTGGATTTGTACATTCATCATGCCCTTCATTCATCAAACAACCCCTGTCCAACGCCTCTAGAGCCTCGGAATTCTCGAGTAAAGGAGCTATGGAGGTGACAGGTGAGGCAGGCAGCCAGGCAGCAGACAGTCAGAGACTCAAGGACATAAGCTGTCAAAAGGGAGCTGTGAACAGCGGAGACGAAGGGAACTTTGCAGATGTGCCTTCCCTTCATTCAGAAATGTGGCAGGCAGCCAAGGGGGCTGAAGCTGTTCTAAGTAGAGTGTGTTCCAGATCGAAGGGACAGCAAGTGCAAAGACGTCGACTTGGGACGTGCATCCATGAAAGGCGAGGAATTCAGCGTGACTGGAGACCAGGAAGGCGAGCGTAGATTTATCGAAGACCAGACCAAGGGGAGAAGCTGAGCCCAGGTGGTGGGCGGCCTTAAGTCTCTGCTGCTTCCCAGGCAGTGCGCGGGTGGAAAGGTCACAGGCAGGGGAGTCACAGCTAGTTTAATACCAATGTTGCCTTGTTTATGGGATTCCTTGCTTCCCCTCCTCCCAGCCACCCAAAGAGTTGTCCAAGGTCTAAGGCATTAGACAAAGAACGGATTTACAAAGTCATAAAAATACCAATGCAATGTCATCTAATAGTTTGTGTGTGTGTGTGTGTGTCTGGATTTAAAATCAGCCAAGTGGGGCTTGAAGCCACTTTGCTCTGGTTATAGGATCTGGTGAAGCTTAAGAGATTGGCTGGGGACCAGGTCGTGCAGAGTAATTGTTTGCCAGCATCTGCTTCAAAGGTACCTGGAGGCCCTGTCTTCAGTGATCAGATTTCCCCGCTCCCTCACCTCCCTCTTATCCTGGGGGTGTGTTCCCCGCTGCACAGCGCCGTGTGGGCAGTGCTGACACTCAGATCCAGGACAGGCTAATTCTGCCCAGTGATGGCACTTGCATTCTCACACTCTTCCTAAACTCCTCCCTGGGAGACAAGCTCTGGGGATCATTATCAGTCAAGACTGATGCCTTTTCTCTTTTCTTTCTTCTGTTTTATTCCTTTGTAATTCCTCCAGAGAAGATGATTTATTGAGAACAGTAGCCAAAAGTGGAAAACATCTACTACTGTGTCTATTAAAGCAAAACCAATGGACTTACCATTCCGTTTAGAAAGCTGTCTACACCTACGCTGCGTAACAGCTGTGTTGACAGTCCTGGGATAAATGAGGAAAACGTTAACAGAGATTTAAAATGTGTGACTAAGTGACTCAATTCTTCGATGCTCCACTCTCAGAGGAGGGCTTCTTGGAAAACTTGGATTTTTCTAGAGCTGAATTCAGCAACAGTTTGGGTGGTCACAGTTTTCCAGGTTTATTTAAGGATAGCCATTCAATGGACACACACTACTTTGTACACATCTCACACCTAAGAGTACATACAACACACAGACACCATATAATGTGTACATGCATCTTCCAAATTCAAAGGGCCAATGCAAGTATTACCAGTAGGCACCTCCCACTTGAGAGGAGCAGGTGGATCAACACTATAGCTGTTGTGACCACATATACAAGAGGCTTTAGCGTGCATGCTCAGACATGTCCGACTCTCTGTGGCCCATCAGGTTCCTCCGTTCATGGAGTTTTCCAGGCAAGAGTTCTGGAGCGGTTGCCATTTCTTACTCCAGGGCATCTTTCCAGCCCAGGGATCAAACCCGTGTCCCTTTCGTCTCTGACATCGGCAAGTGGCCTCTTTACCGCCAGCGCCACCAGGGAAGCCCTGTGATGGGCCAGGCGCTCATCTGACTAATCCTCTCAGCAGCATTAGTCTGAGAGGCAGACGGATTGTCATCTGTAGGCAGGCGCTGTCATCTTTACTCACAGAAAAGGGAAGAAAGGCTCAGTGAGGCTAAGTTATTGGCTCAAAGTCACACAGAAAGTGACTCTAAGTTTGATTTCGAGCCCATTCTCTACCTCTTCAGCAAACCAGGCCAGCCTCTACAGATGACTGAGGCAGAGAAACATATGCAGAAGCTTGACTCCCACAAAAAGTGGGGTGGTCTCTCCTGCCTCCCGTAGCCATCAGTCATCGATTAATCCATCCATTCGCAAGCATTAGTGCACAGAGTCTGCTGCATGCCAGACACTTGAGAGCCCTACGCCAGCCAGAGCCAAACGTGCTGAGAAGCAACTTCAGGCCTAGGATTTGCTTCATTTGCATTTCACATGCCAAGAAGCAGAGATAATTTCTCACATCTGGTCATCAAACGAGTAAGAAATTAGAGGTCTCTGGAAATGTCACCGCAGCTGTTTCAACAGGGATGTCCCTTCTCACTCCTGAGTAGGTGTATTAGTGTCCTGGGGCTATCAGCACAAATCACCGCAAATCAGGCAGCTTAACACACCAGAAATTTCTTTTCTCACAGTTCAGAAAGACATAGTCAGAGATCAAGGTGTCAGCAGAGCCACACTCCCTCCAAAGGGAAGAGCCTTTCTTGTCCGTCAGCTTCTGTTGGTCGCAGTTGACCCTTGTGTCCCTCGGCTCGTGGCAGGATTGTGTCTGCCTCTGGCTTCACGTGGCCTTCTTATCTGCATGTATTTCTGCATGCCTACGCCTATTCTTACAAGGACACCAGGCGTATATAGGGCTCACCCTAATCCAGGATGGCATCATCTTAACTATTACATCTGCAAATATCTCATCTCTAAATAAGGTCATAGTCTGAGGTTCGGGGTGGACATGAATTTGGGACCGGGAGGAACACTGATAACCCCACTGCAGTAGGAAAAAAAAGCAGGGGAAACCTAGCTTGGTTTCTTTTCTACTCTCTTGCTACCAACATGGCCATCAATTGCTTCCCCAAATTTGCATCTTGATGCCCCTTCTTCTTACCCTGTATCTCTTGACCTAAGAAAAATCTTTGTTAGGGAGTCCTTGGAATCACCTTGTTGCCGCTTGAATCTAAGCGCTCTGGCAAGTAATCTTCCTTCAGACCTGGACACCCAGGAAAGGGGACCCAGTGCTCCAAGACTCTAACTTAGCTGGGGAGAGTATAACCCAGCAGACAAGGTGAGATCCGGACTAGACTGGCGTCAGCTGTCAACTCTATCACCAACTGATGAGGTTTTAGGGAAGTCATTTGGATTCCATAAATCTCAGTGTCCTCATCTGTGAAAGGGGAAATGTATAACCCACAGGGTTACTGCAAGGAATAAATTAGGTAATGGCATGTCACTGCTGCTGCTGCTGCTAAGTCGCTTCAGTCGTGTCCGACTCTGTGCGACCCCATAGACAGCAGCCCACCAGGCTGTCCCATCCTTGGGATTCTCCAGGCAAGAACACTGGAGTGGGCTGCCATTTCCTTCTGCAATGCATCACTAGTAGCTTTTAGTGGCAGCAGTAAGAGAAAGAAGCACAAGACCCATGGGAAGGCTACAGAGAGCCCGCTACTCCTTTCACTGGGAGGGGTTCATCTGGCATGAAAGGAAATCAGAGCTCCCTCCAAGTTCAGATGTCTCCAGAAGTAGCAGGGCCTTCTACCTCCTGAACCAGAGAGACTTCTTTAACCTGAAGCAGGAGCTTGATTGGGAAAGAAGTGGAACTG
Source organism: Capricornis sumatraensis (assembly GCF_032405125.1). Classification (NCBI taxonomy): domain Eukaryota; kingdom Metazoa; phylum Chordata; class Mammalia; order Artiodactyla; family Bovidae; genus Capricornis; species Capricornis sumatraensis. Next base: position 804,428 of record NC_091078.1, read on the forward strand.
GGGAGAGAGATCTGAAGAGCTCGAAAGGTTCGCCTCTATACTCGGGGCTTCTCTGGCGGCTCAGTGGTAAAGAATCCCCCTGCAAAGCAGGAGCTGCAGGACACCTGGGTTCAAAGGGCCCCTGGAGGAGGAAATGGCAGCCCTTTCAGTGTTCTTGCCTGGAGAGTCTCGTGAGTGGCAAAGAATAGGACACACCTGAAGTTCCTTAGCATGTGCACGCTTGGCAGAGAACCATGCTTACTGCTTTCCTGGCACCTCATGGGGACTTTGCTTCCAACTCTAGGCCCACTCTTGTTGCTGCAGATGGCATATGTATATATATATGATGAACACAGGGTACATTATCATGTTACATTATGCACTTATAAATTATGAGTTTATAAATGTGGTGTTTATAAACCTGTGTATATGCCTAGGGGTTGGATTACTGTGATCTGTCGATTCTTGACACATCAGGGGCCTCAAGTGAGACTCTTAAAACAGATTCTTGAATAAATCCCAGGTTTTGAGAAATCAGCATTTCTATAAGAGGTGAACGGACCCATGCGGGGAAAAGCCTGTCTAGGGGCAGAGATCTGTCGCGGCGAGTCAGGCAGGAGAGATTTGATGGGGTGGTGGGTGGCGTGGTTGGATCACAGAGAGATTTCTCTCTTAGTTGGAGTCTGAAATTTGGGCAAGTGGATAAGTAGAAGACAAGATCTGAAAGATAAGCCAGGGTCCTTTTTTGGAGGTCTGGGAAACTGGCACGTCCTCCTGTTGAGAACACAGACCGTAGTCCTTTTCCAGGCCAAGCAGAAGACTCACTGGGACTTGCTCTCCTGGCGATGCTAACTGAGCTTCCCAGGCTACAAGGAAAGAAGCACCTTCTACTAGCTCACAGAGCCCCGTGAGCATAGCACAGTGGCCGCACGCCTCGTGGGAGGATCTGCTTGTCCACACCTTGGGAAGACCTAGGTGCCGACGAGGAGCTCCCTGTCCTTGAGCCAGACTTCTGGTGTGTGCACGTCGCCTCTCTCCTCTCTCATATCCCATGTCTGTACTTCACCTCCCTTTATTTATTTGTATTTGTAATGACTCACAGACACAGACTGGCAAGGACCCAGGGAGCCTGACACTCCTGGCGTGTGTTCAAGCTCCAGAGAAGTGAGCAGGTCACAGAGACCCACCCACACGGTCCTCAGGGCAGCCTGGAGCGTGTGTGCGCAGGGCCCTAAAGCCACTCACTGCCTTCCTAGGAACGGCGCTAAAGAAACCCCCTGAGCATGCACAATGGTTTGTGCGAGGTGTTGGTCACAGAAGCAGTATTTACAGAAGAGATGGGTTCGATAAATTACGGCCCGTCTTATGGTGAAATGATGAGCATGCTCTAAGACGCCCTTTTTTTATTTTTAAGGAACTTGAATGATTTAGGGGGAAAAGGGACTTCCCTGGTTGTTCATGGCTAGGATTCCATGCTTCCAGTACAGGAGTCATGGGCTGCGTCCCTGGTTAGGGAACTAGGATCTCACATGCTGTGGTGTGGAAAAAAAAAACACAAAAACTGTGGGAAATTTGTTTCTGTTGAAATAATAAGTGAAAATCAAATATATATATATGCATATATATATAACTATATAGAAATAATATGGGGACTAAAATATTATATTTATTTAAATATATAAAACTTTATATAAATGATGACCCCCAGATTTGTTAACCATGTATGTAAATATGTGCATCCATAAAAGACCAGAAGAAGATATATTTAGATGCTAACATGTACTTATCCAAATTGTAGGAATTTAGAGTTTTTATTTTCCCCTCTACACTTTTCTATACTTTCAAGGGCTCCTACAGCTAAACTCGTATTAATTCCATAACCAGTCACAAAAGGTGTTATTTAAAAAGAAGACTGAAGTACTCTACTTAACAGCTGCTTCTTGAATACTTACTCCATGCCTGGCTTGATCTCTCCTCAGTGAAGAAATAGAGAAAGAGAAAGGGGGAGAAAAGGAAAACAAACAAAGCCTGACGCTCTTCAGAAACGGGAAAAAAGACGTTCTCTCGGGCCCTCCACCGTGCAGGAGGGTCACAGAATGGGCCGGAGAGAAAGACACGCCTCCTGTGGCAGAAGCTGAGCTCAGATGCTCGAAGCCGGGAAGCATTTCAAAGTGAGGGGCCCTTCTGGTCTGCAGGGTCCCGGCGGCACTCACCAGCTGGGAGGCCGGCCTCTGGTCCCAGGCTCAGCCCTGCTCCTGCGTCTGGGTGTCAGGGAGCCTTTTCCTAACCCTCCAAGACCCCTGTCTCCCTTCCAGTCCCCACTAAAGGAGACACCGAGAGGCTCCCTCGCTGTGTCCAGCTGTGAGGTTCTCCTGGATGACAGAGGCTTGCCTCCTTCCTTGGCACAGGCAAGCCTTTCTCCCTGATCCAGCTGTCAAGTCCAGATGCCCCCACAGCCCGGTTTACAGTCCAGGTCCGGACGTCGTGGAAGCAAGGAGGCCAAAGTTCAGGAAAGGTGGATTTGCTTTCTTCTTCTTGCTCAGCTATAAACGATGCTGTTCCGAATAACAAACCAGGAATAATTACTTTCAAACTCCCTTAGATACCCAGCATCACCACCTGCTTGATTTCCCAGGGGTGTAAGCTGATCCCCCAGCAGCTCCAATCACTTCCACGTGCCCGCTGAGCAAGGCCGCCTCCTTTCTGCACTTTCTTCCTTTTTTTCTCCTTCGTCTCAGTCTCTTCACGGATTCTTTTGCATAGACCATGTTCTGCGCCTTGTGCAGTGATGCATATTGGGAGCCAAGTGTCTGTCCCATCTGTGTGGTCTCTAAAAGTGCGCAGTCAGCCGCAATCTCAGATTCCACAGGCTCCACCCGCCCTGAAGCAGGCGTCAGGTTTCAAGCACAGGGCCAAGAAGCCACCCCCTCTGTCCCTTCCCTGGGCCCCTGGATGACCTAGAAGAGGCGAGTCAGCACTGCCACCTGCTTCCCTGATGAAGCCTCGAGAAGGAGCCCCTGGACTTGCCCCGGGGCGAAAGAGCTCTGAGACTCGTCAGGCCTTGTGCGGGGGGAGCCAAAGTTAGTATTAGCCGGCAAATGATTGTGACTCACAGGACACAAATAAGGACGGACTGCCCACGAAATCCGTGGCCCTGACCGCTGCTGTGGTTAAAAAATAAAAGACAACAGGCTACGTGAGGCCACTGTGACCTCGGAGTAGAGGGACAATGCGGGGAGGAGAGGAGGGTGGCCGGGGGGCGAAGGCCAAGGGGAAGGATGAGGGTGGCCCGTGCCTGTGCAGCAGCGCCCAGCGGCACACGCAGCGCCTGCCGATGCTGCACAGGCCAAGGCGCTCCGTCCTGTAGGGGGGTGTGTGTGTAAACTCCCAGTTTGGGTGTTTGTTTAAATTTCAGCTGAGAGTGGACCACAAAGTTTAAGAGTGAGACTGTGGTTGTGAGAGGGCTGGAGGGTGTGAATTTCAGTGGGTCATGCCTGCTCTGTGACCTCGAGGAGGTCACCTGCCTCCCAGTACCTTGGTCTGCTCATCTGCAGTAGACCAGCATCAGTGGGTTCCAGTTCAGAAGCTGTCCGCAAGAACAAGGGGGCGCTGGAAGGTGAGGTGGGGCCTGAGACATCCGGTCAGTTTGGCGTTTTCTCTGCCAGGTAGAAGGGGAGGTGAGCAGGCTCAGAGCCCCAGCAGAGAGACCCAGTGCAGCTGACGGAGCTGCTCAGAATCCTGCTGTTCAGTCTCACCTTCATCTCTTACTGACACGTGTCTTCACCGTGTTCCTCCTGGCCTACAGCCCTCAGTTTCCCCAAAAGTAAGCAATAGTGGAAACCACAGGGTGTCGCCCCCACCGCCCACCACCCTGGTAGGATCCTCCCATGGGGTTCACTGTACAGGATTTGAAGACAGGACCTCAGGGGTCATTCTTTCTATCAGACACTCCTTCTCCTCCGCCTCCCCCTCCTGAAGAGATGCTGGGGAGGTGAGGGGTTCCAGGCCCGTCTCCACTCTGGGAGCCCCCCCTTATTCCATGAGAGACGCCACAGGCAGCACACACACACACACTGGGAGGAGCCGCAGCTGATGGATCACGTAGTCAGACACAGGCCCCTGGCAGGGCAGACACAGTCACAGACACAGACAGACAGGGAGGTGAGGCCAGCTCTCCAGCCGCTCTGGGCCCCGCCTGGAAGCCGAGTGTGCTCAGAGGACACTTGCTCGTGGAGAGAGTGCCCTGGCCTTCACTCTTGACTTGAAATAGAAAGCTTGTTGAGACAGGTGGGGAAAATGGTAGCTTTAGGGAGGTTCAGACAGAGGAAGAGCAGAGAGGTTGCCTAAGATATTTCCAGGCCAGAATTTTCCAGGTGGTGCTAACTCCCACCCTGGTGTTGGGGGCCAGAGACCAGTTCCCCTGCCTCTGCTTCTGTGGCCTCTGCTGAGACACTGGTCAGTGCTCAGGGCTGTGGGCTCAAGTCAGAGCCCGGTGACTGTCGGAGAGAAGGCTGACACAGTGTGCTGAAGCCCAGGCTCGGCTCCATGTGCTCCTGAGTGGCTGAACGTCCACTCGGCAGGATCTTTCTGGGTGGGCCTCAACAAGTCCTCTAACACCAGTCGACCACTCACCGATTGGTGACTGGACCATTCAGCCCTGAAGGGCTAATTCAGGGTATTAAACTTAAAACATTTAATGTTTCAAATCTGCAAACTTGGAAGATTTACCAAAATATTTATTAATGTCTCCAATAACATATTTGATGCATTGTCAGGCCTAAGAGAGCTGTTAGAGGACTTGGGGCTCCGGGGCCTCCATAGTCCATATTCTCCGAGTACCCCCATCTCCTTTCTCTCTGAGTCAGGCAGTTGAGGCAGGGGTCGGGGGTGGTAGTCTGTGTGCTGACCACCTTTGCCCGTCCTCCATCAAAGAATCCCTCTTGGTGCTGGTGCCCTCCAGGACTCTGAGAGCAGCCCAAACGAAGCGTTCCTTAAAACATTAATAAGCTGATAGAATCATCACACCCAGTAAGAGTGCCAAATTCTCAATAAAGAATCAAAAGGAGCAAGTTGTTGGCAAATCTATTTGATATAGTCACTGAATCAGTCACCTGACCAAATAATTTGTGACTTAATTGACTTTCACTGAATGGGAAGGGTGGCTGGGGACAGCTCAGAGAAAGAGACATGAAGTCTGTAGCACTCCAGTGGGGAACACAGGAGCGAGGGAGGCGCCGAGCACACAGGCTGTCAGGCAGTGGAGGGGCGGTGGGGCTGCGGAAGGAAGGAGTGAGAAGCATGGGTTCTGCAGCACCTCGCTGAGGGTCCATGGCCTTGACCACGGTCAAACAGTAAAGAGCCATCTTCCCAACTTTCTCCTCATGTTATCCTCACACAGACTTGTGAGACAAGACCAGTCTTTTAATTTCATCTGCGGATGAATAAAGAGGCCTAGAGCTGTGGTCTTCCAAGATTAAAGTTAAGACTTTATAAAACTTACAGCCCAAATCCAATCTTTAGCATTTAAGATCCACACTCTTGTCCCTCCTACCAATGAGCTCTCAGCAAAGGAGAGACAGACCCAGAGAATGGGCCACTACATTCTCGGTGCTTTGCACACTATGGCTGCACAGCAAGTACCTCTTTGATAAATGAATAATGACGATGACAACAAGGAAAGTGATCATTAAAACATCTAATATACATTGAGTTTGCTGGAGTTACTTAATTTTCAACCGTGTGTGGTAGGTCGTATTGTTAAGCCCATTCTGCAACGGCTTGGTGGAGCCAACAGACACTATAATGAAGCGTGAAGAAGAAAACGCTGGACCAGGCAATGCTTTCCCCCAGGCAACCCGCAGAGAGTAGCTTGACTGTGTCACAGGAATCTGCGTCTGTAACCCAACCCCTGGGTCCTCAGTTTATATCCAAATTCCTGGGCCATGTGACTCAAATTTGTAGAGAAACTCTTCATAGCCCAGCGAGGCTATCTGTCCTTAGAGGGGATGCTGTGAAGGAGGAAGGGCTCAGAGCCCCACCGATTCCCAATAGTCTTGCCTCCGCCGCCACCCCTGCCCCACCCTCCCCTGCTCCTGCGCGCGTCCAGTTGCATATGGTGTCCTTCACAGACACGCGTGTCTCACGGAGACAAGCGTCTGCTCTCTCGCTTCAGTCTGCCCAACACACCACGACCAGCGTCCTCTGCTTCAAGACGACCTCAGCTCACAGCACTCTCTGAGGGATTCCCCAACACCTGGGAGCAGAGGGTCTCCAGTCAGAACCTGCTTTGGAGGCTGTTGGTCCCCCTCCCCAGGGTTCCTCATTTATTAGGTCTGGGGTGGGGCTGAGAACTTGCATTTCTGGTTCCCAGCTGATGCTGGTGCCGCCCATGCTTCTGATTCAGGGGTCACGCTTTGAGAAGCTTTCAGCCCAGTGTTTAAGCTGTTTTCATCATCAGGTGGCATTTCTCATGCCCTGCATCTTCTCCCAAGAAGTGCCTTATGCGCAAACAGCTGTTAATAGTTAGGGCAGCCATATGTGTTCCTGCCCGTGCATATCTGCTCAGACTGTGTCTCAGCCAGGAAAGCAGGTGCCCCTCCACCTGCCCCACTCTCCCCCAGCTTCTCTGCACATTGGCATCTCACACAGATCCTTCCCCTCTGCTCCAAGCCGCCTGCTTCAGGAAGCCTTTCCTTACCTCTCTGAGCAGACTACCTCACGCCTTCTTTGTTCTCAGGATAATTCATCAGTTCCTTTCCCCTCATGCGTGTCAGCTCCTGGTCCTGTGCACCTGTTTCGGTGCCCTGCTGGAACATGGGCCGCACAGAGGTCGGGCACGGCACAGGCCTTGGCGTCTGGCTGAGCTGGCTTTAGGTCTCCTCTCTGCTACTTACTAGCTGTGTGAGCCTCCTAGCTCAGCTTAGCCTCTTCGTCCTCATCTGTAAAAGAAGGGGAAGAAGGCTGCCTGCGATGGTTTTTAGCCATGTCTGAATGTGCTCTGATGCTCCTCATCTTGAATATGCTCCGACCTCAGTAATGCTCAGATAGAATGCAGTAGACGTATGCTACGTGAGTCTATGGTCTTGTCAAGTTAACACCTGAAAGTAACCATCACAGGCCCTTCCACCTGGAATCTGGCAGCCAAGAAAGGCAGCACAGAAAGGCAAGGGCTTTGTGCTGTGGTCAGCAGTCACAGTGGAGACCAGCAGACCATCCAGCCCGGCTGCCTGATATTCAGAGAAGGTACCTCCAGATGACCCCAGTTCAGCCCTCAGCTACAGGCATCACTCCTGGCCATTCAGATGTTTTTCTAGCTGAGGCCCCCAAGTGCATGAAGCAGAGATCAATCACCCCTTTCTTTCCTGTTCAAGCTCATGATCCAGAGACTCTGTGGGCACAGTCAAATGGCGGTGAAGTGGCTTTATGTCACTGTGTTTGGCTTGGTTGATAGACAGTGATATTAGGTTGGCCAAAACATTCATTCATGTTTTTCCATAACATTTTACAGAAAAACCCAATCTAACTTTTTTGCCAACTGAATGCGTAACTGAACTACTGACATCTTGAGGAGAAGTATTCCTGCATAGCCCTCTCATGTTGCTGAGGGGGATTTTTGCTGGTTTGGCTGAAAACCTATAACTCCCCAAACAGTGCTCATTGTACAAAATCCTAAGATTTCTCACCTCTTCCTGTCTCATCTTTCTTTATTTTCCTTCCCCAGAAGTACAGCCTTCTCTGAACCAACCCAAGAAGTCTCAATTTTAAAGCGTTAACTCCCCAGTCTCCCTCATTTCATCTTCTCATGTTCCACTGAACCCTCAACAAACCAGGTCTTATAGGATGGATCCATTTAAAGCTTAAAAAGGAATCCAATTATGTATAGGCTCTGGAATTTATATTTGATAAATTACTTAGCTGAGGATACATTGGAGGGTTAATCTATTAATAAAAAGAAAAAACATAATCACTAGAGTTAGTGAGTGATTCTTTCCATCTACAAGGGCTCTCTTGTGAATTTCACAGTTTGCCTTGAGCTGGCTGCCAGCCACCTGTAATGAAGGACACTGGGAACATACACAAATTATAAGATTGCTTTGGAGGGAAATGCATTTTTTAGGAAGGGAAGAGAAAGGAACAGGCTATTTATTTCCTGGTCTCCGCTGCCCAGACTGGTGTGAAGAGCCATGACCACTTTTGTGGAGGGGAGGGAGCAAGGGGACGGGAAACCTGACTCTCCACATCTTGACTTCAGCAGGACTCCAGGCCCATCCCTTCTCTTTAAATCTTTTCCGAGAAAGAATGTTTGGAAAAGTGTCATTATAACCTTTGGTCGTTGTCTAGTAGCTCAGTCATGTCTGACTCTTTGCAACCCATGAACTGCAGCACACCAGGCTTCCCTGTCCTTCAAATCTCCCGAAGTTTGCTTAAACTCATGTCCATTGAATTGATGATGCCATCCAGCCATCTCATCCTCTGTTCTCCTCTTCTCCTCTTGCCCTCAGTCTTTCCCAGCATCAGGGTCTTTTCCAATGTGTTGGCTCTTTGCACTAGGTGGCCAAAGTATTGGAGCTTCAGCTTCAGCAGCAGTCCTTCCAATGAATATTCAGGACTGATTCCTTTAGGATTCACTGGTTGGATCTCCTTGCCGTCCAAGGGACTCTCAAGAGGCTTCTCCAGCACCACAGTTCAAAAGCATCAATTCTTTGACACTCAGCCTTCATGATGGTCCAACTCTCACATCCGTACATGCCCACTGGAAAAGCCATAGCTTTGACTAGACGGACCTTTGTCGGCAAAGTGACATCTCTGCTTTTTAACAAGCTGTCTAGATTTGGCATAGCTTTTCTTCCAAGGAGCAAGCTTCTTTTAATTTCATGGCTGCAGTCACTGTCCTCAGTGAGTTTGGAGCCCAAGAAAATAAAGTCTGTCACTTGGTGTATCTCTAACATATGAAAATGGGGTTGCAGTGGGCAACATGGGGCATCCTTTCCACAATGAGTGTAAATGAGCCAGAAGCCAGCTGAAAGAGTCAAGGATGACTGTCAAATGGATGAGAAAGGAGAACCTCTGATTGTACCTTTTCCCCTGGGAGAGGGAAGCATCATAGTCCTGCTTTCCAGTCCAAACTCAATTCTGGTGCCATTTTTTAAAGGTGCCTAAAAACGTGTACAGCATGGAAGAAATCCATGGTAATAGAGAAAGAATTAAAAGACATGTCCTAAAGTCAGTGATGCCCTCCAACCATGACATGCTATTCATGACTCAAAGACATGAGTTTGATTTGGACACAACTTAGTGGCTGAACTACAAGAATAAAAGAAAAGAAAGGTTCAAAATGCAGGTAGTCCTCAACCTGCTTCCCAGCTCTCTCTCATCACCTGCAGACTAAGGGAAGAAGGGCAAGCTGCCAGAAGGGCATTTAAGATGTTGGTCCACTGTAGAAACTCTGATCAAGACTTCGTATATAGCTTGGAGGAATTTCAGATGCCTTGGATGAGAGAACCAAGATCCAAAGTTAACTTACCAACCCAGAGATATGTATACAACCCAGCAGAATGAAAGTTCAAAAGGAGAATCTTTGGTTTTGAGCGTGCCTCCCAACCCTGCTGCAGAGAAGAAGACCGGTGAGAACTTGAAAGCTGAGGACATCCAGCAGCGATGCCTCTTAGGGCTGCCTTGAAGGTTACTGAGACCTTGGGGCGTGTAGTTCAGCTGCAGCCCTCAGAATGCATGCATGCTTCTCCTCTACACGGTTCAGGGACCAGCCCTTTCACCCCATATTTTGCTGAAAGGGCAGAGATCCAGGAGCAGAGAACAGGGCAGCTCTGGGTGCATGGGCAGTTAAGAGTGTCTCCATGCAGGGTGCCAACGACACGTGCAGCTGGGAGTTGAAGCCTCCCAGACCTAGCTTCCCAACCCAATCTCCCACCTCATGTTTCTTAAACTAGCGTAGCTTCAGGTCCTAAATTTTCTTGCATTTAACTTTCTGTACTTTCCTCCAAGGTGGGGCTTAGGAGCATCAGACTAACACAGATTCCTCTGAATTTCCTGCACATTATTAAGTTGTCCCTAGGGCTCTTTTTCCTGAGGGGGTGGGGGTACTCTCAAAGGTTAAAAATGTACATGTCCAGTACTTTTAAGTTGTTATCAATTTGTTCTTATAAATTCATACCAACCACTTATCTCATCTAAAAAGAAGTTTTTTTTAACATTGTCACCTGGAACTTGACTAAATGTAGGATGTATGTTTGAATTTCAATAACCTGGCAAAAGAAAGAACTTGGATTTTGGGAGTTAAAGGAATCGGTAGGAATCAGCCGGTGAACTCTTAATTAGCATGTTGCATGTTGAAACTCAGTTATTTTTCATGACCTGGAGTAATGAATCCAAAGTTTAAAAATCCGCAAATTACTTAACTGGCAATAAAGTGAGAGTGGGTATTTGAAGAGCAACTATGTCTTTCTGCTCTTGAATTTATGAAGGCTTTGGACGTACTGACCTCCCTGGGTGCAGGCTGGTGAGATAAGGTTCCCCAGAGACAATATCTCTTTAAGGAATGCTCATAGTGAGCTCTGAGCAGTAACTTCCCTCTTAATCTGGATGCTGGGGAGAAGACAGCAGGGATGGTTGGGAGATATCCTGCATTTTGACCACTAGAGGGTGGGCATTCCTGGGAGAGGCACTGTGGTGCTGCCAGGACAACTTCTTCGGTAGGTAGGGGTGGTGAAAGAGGGCTAGATACTGGGTACACAGGAAAATCACATGGAAATACCTGCAGAAGGAGATGTCTTGTATTTATGCGATCTAGGCCCTCAACAAGGGATAGGGTTTGAATATGTTGAGAAATGACCCTTCAGGTTAGGGAAAGAGCAGAGGTAAGCATTGGGGGAGGGGCTCACAGGAGCCAAACTGGAAGGTCTCCAGGGACTGGCAGCCCGGGAAGAGGCAAGGCACAGGCTGGAACCTCCCGGGGATGCCGAGGGAAGGACTGGCTGCTACGTTCTCCAGTTCTGAGGAGCAGTGTTTAAGTGAGAGCCCAAGAGAGCAGTGCAGTGATCAGCGGTGACGTCTCCACATGCTTCCTGCCTCACCCTGGTGAGCTGTGCCGCCTCTGAGCTTGATTTTCCTCTGCCTTCAGTTCAGTTCAGTTCAGTTTAGTCACTCGGTCATGTCCAACTCTTTGCGACCCCATGAATCACAGCACGCCAGGCCTCCCTGTCCATCACCAACTCCCAGAGTTCACTCAGACTCACGTCCATCGAGTCAGTGATGCCATCCAGCCATCTCATACTCGGTCGTCCCCTTCTCCTCCTGCCCTCAATCCTTCCCAGCATCAGAGTCTTTTCCAATGAGTCAGCTCTTCGCATGAGGTGGCCAAAGTACTGGAGCTTCAGCTTTAGCATCATTCCCTCCAAAGAAATCCCAGGGCTGATCTCCTTCAGAATGGACTGGTTGGATCTCCTTGCAGTCCAAGGGACTCTCAAGAATCCTCTCCAACACCACAGTTCAAAAGCATCAATTCTTTGGCGCTCAGCTTTCTTCATAGTCCAACTCTCATATCCATACATGACCACTGGAAAAACCAGAGCCTTGACTAGACAGACCTTAGTCGGCAAAGTAATGTCTCTGTTTTTGAATATGCTATCTAGGTTGGTCATAACTTTTCTTCCAAGGAGTAAGCGTCTTTTAATTTCATGGCTGCAGTCACCATCTGCAGTGATTTTGGAGCCCCCCCAAAAATAAAGTCTGCCACTGTTTCCACTGTTTCCCCATCTATTTCCCATGAAGTGATGGGACCTGGTGCCATGGTCTTTGTTTTCTGAATGTTGAGCTTTAAGCCAACTTTTTCACTCTCCTCTTTCACTTTCATTAAGAGGCTTCTTAGTTCCTCTTCACTTTCTGCCATGAGGGTGGTGTCATCTGCATATCTGAGGTTATTGATATTTCTCCCGGCAATCTTGATTCCAGCTTGTGTTTCTTCCAGTCCAGCGTTTCTCATTATGTACTCTGCATAGAAGTTAAATAAGCAGGGTCACAATATACAGCCTTGACATACTTCTTTTCCTATTTGGAACCAGTCTGTTGTTCCATGTCCAGTTCTAACTGTTGCTTCCTGACCTGCATACAGGTTTCTCAAGAGGTAGGTCAGGTGGTCTGGTATTCCCATCTCTCTAAGAATTTTCCACAGTTTATTGTGATCCACACAGTCAAAGGCTTTGGCATAGTCAATAAAACAGAAATAGATGTTTTTCTTACTTGCTATTAAATTTTTTAAATTGAGATAAAGTAGATATACAACATTTTATTAGTTTCAGATGTACTATACAATAATTTGACATTTGCATGCGTTATGAAATGATCCCCAACATAAGTTTAGTTACCATCTGTCCCCTTAAGAAGTTACAATATCATTGACCTTATTTCTTATGCTGTGTATTACATCCCAGTGATGTGTTATGCAATTGAAGGTTTGCGCCTCTTAATCCCCTTCACCTATTTTATCACTGCCCTCTCCGCCCCCGACAAGCATGCCTTGGCCCTCTGTAGCTATGAACCTGTTCTTGTGTTTTCCCATTAGTTAGTTTTGTTTTCCAGGATTCCACATATAAGTGAAATCCTGCGGATTTCTTTGTCTTTCTCTGTTTGATATATTTCACTTAGCTTAATATCGCCTAGGTCCATCCCTGTTGCCACAAATGGCAATATTTCATTTCTCGTGAATGAATAATAATCCGAGGTGTGTACGTATACACTACATGCTCTCTATCCATGTGTCTACTGATGGACAGTTAGGTTGCTTCCATATCTTGGCTCTGTGGATACCTCAGACTCACCAAAATCTGGCCTCTGAGCATTAAGTAATGTACAGAGACAGAATACATCCAAAATAAGAAATAAGAAAATTGCTTGGAGAAGCAATTTTGTAATTCTGAAGTATTGTAAGTAATGCTACAAAGAACCCTGGAGCTCATATATCTTTTCAAATTGCACAGAGGGTCCCCTTGCCTGGTCCCTATATCTTCCCACACTGTCCAGCTTCACCCTCAATGTAAAGAAATCTCTCCATCTCTGGGCCTCTTCTGACCCCCTCTCCTCCTCAGTGGCGCCTCTGCATCCCAGAGTCTTTGTTTCCTTTGGGTGAGTACATAGAAGCAACGTTGTTGGATCATATGGCAGTTCTATTTTTAGCATTTTGAGGAATCTCTGTGCTGTTTTCCACAGCTGTACCAAGGACAATCCCACTGATATTGCACGAGGGTTTCAGTTTTCCTCTTGGCCGTAGGGATGGGGGAGAGAGAGTGGCGCCGGCCTAACAGGCTGACTTTGATGAGAATGTTCGCCACGCATGTGAGATGTTTAGCACAGAGCCAGGCACACATATGCGTACATGTCAAATAGGAAAGCTTCGCTTGAGAAAGATTAGCCAGCAAAATGTATTGGAGTGGAGAAGCTGAAGAGGGGGACAAATGAAGATGCTACGTGGCACAGTTCAAAGCAGAACACTTGAATGAGGGTAGGAGAGGAGGAACAGGGAGGATGGCGGGGCGGGGCTCGCGGGGCTTCACCATGGAGTGACTTCCGTTTGGGTGAGTTGTGAGGTCTTTTATCAGTTCATTCACTCAGTGCACAGCCATTGATCGACTGCACTGAAGAACCTAGCAACGTGTGGGGAGCTGGAGGAATACTTCAGAATTACAAAATTGCTCCTCCAAGCAATCCTCTTCTTTCTTATTTTGGAGGTATTCTGTCTCTGTACGTTACCTGATGCTCAGAGGCCAGATTTTGGTGAGTCTGAGGTATCCACAGAGCACCAGGCTGGAGACGACAATAGATAACGTGAGACTGACTTTTGGAAGTGAAATGAAGACAGAATGGAGATTTGGGAGCGATTCACCTGGAACAGTCGGGCCAGACGAGCTCTGTGATGGAGACAGCGTAGGAAGCAGGAAGAGGGCTGGAGAGACCCATCAAGGATGGCACTAAACTGCTTGACCTCTTCCCCACAGAGGGCACACACTAAAAGCCGAATTTCTGAAGAGAACAGTTTCTCGCAGAAGAGTGCTTCTGACTCGGTGTCTGCAAGCAAGGCACCCACAGAAGTGCTAACCTATGAAGCTTCACACACCGATCCCCTCACAACACCTCTAGCTTTCGCAAGGGTCCACTTTGCTGAGCTGGCGTCACTTTAGAGAAATCATGTGAGCACTCGGCTCCTCCTCGGCTCCTTCCTCCGTGTCTCACCCTCCCCTTCACTTCCCTCCTCTCTTTTCTGCCGCCTTCCACCCTCTTCTCACGCACCCCCGTCCCTCCCGCCCCTCTCCTCTTCCAGGCGTCCTCTCTCCGAGCCCCCTCCCGTAGTGCTGAGTCTGGAAGGAGGAAAGAACCTACACTTTCCAGCCTGTTTTCCTGCACCGGGGCTGTGGCGTCAAACCGACAGAGAGACTGTTTGGGAGAAAGAGACCTCCGAGGACTTGAGGACTCACACTTATCAAAGCACATCAGCGTCTGGGCAGCGGCAGCGGCTTCCTGTTTATACAGCTCTCCTCCTCCAGGGAGGCTCAGCTGAGCCTGGCCAGCTGTGGCCTGGGCAAGCCGCCTAGCGCAGAAGCCCAGCGTCCCAGCAGCCGGCGCCGGGCCCAGGAGCCCTGGGAAGCCACGGTGTCCTCGCCTGCGGCCCAGTGCTCCGCACACCTGAACAGGCTCGGTCTCTCAACACCCCGTCTCCTCAGCCTCTCTCCATCAGGTGCACGCTCTTCGCGAACCAGGCTGGGGCATCTCCTGCCCCCATTTCCCTGCTGGCAAGCCTGCCTGGGCTCCTCCTGGGCCCCTGGCCTGGAGCCAGGACCAGGCTCTAAACTGCAAGGCACCTGGGAAATCATTACCTGTCTTCACATATTTATTGAGTCCCTACTATGTTTTCTGAAATGTTCTAGGGCCCTGGTGATGGATGGAAATAGACAAGGCTCTCAGCTTTTATGGGGCTTCCCAGGTCGCTCAGTGGTACAGAATCCCCCTGCTAATGCAGGGGACGGGGTCTGATCCCTGGGTCAGGAAGATCCCCTGGAAGAGAAAATGGCGACCTGCTTCTGTATTCTTGCCTGGGAGATCCCGTGGACAGAGGAGCCTGGCAGGCTATAGTCCATGGAGTCAGAAGAATCAGACATGACGTAGTGATTGAGCACAACGAGCTCTGCCTTTACTCACTTAATTCACAGAAAGACGGTGAGGGAGAAAATGTCAAATGATACATGGGGTGGTGCAGAGGCACGGCTCAGGAGGAGAGGGTGGTCTGCTTGGGGGTCAGAAGAGGCCCAGAGATGGGGAAATTTCTTTAAGTTGAGGGTGAAGCTGGACAGTGTGGGAAGATACAAGGACCAGGCAAGGGGACCCTCTGTGCAGACATCCTGGTCCTGAAAATGGAGCAAAGAGGGCTTGGTCAAGGGACAGGAAGCCGTGGGGAGGATGGGTCACAGGAACAGGCGACAGGGTGTTTTTCCATGAGCACTGGGAGGGAACCAGAGGCTGAGCTTCTTGGGCCTGTGGGTTCTAGAGAGATGCTTGAATTTTATTATGACAGCACAGAAGAAAAAAATTGAAGTGTTTTACTCTTGGAAAAGGATGTGAATAATTTACATTTTAAAGATCAGTCTGGCAGCTGGGAGCCTTTGAGTACCCCGTGGAGGGTCTGGTGCCCCAGAGAACCCACTGGCAGACACACCTCCTATGACTGGAGCTGGTAACTGCACACTGGACGCCACGCGGATGCTACACCTGCGATCTCCACGATGCTCTGGCAGACCCGGGCTGTAGATGGGCCAAGGGAGAGCGGCCAGGGAGGGACTGAGGCAAGACTGCGGCACAGCCCATGGGAACCAACGGTCCTCCCCACGCCGCCCTGCAAGCCTCCGTTGCCACCCTTTGCTCCCAGTCCATGAAGCTGGACAAGGAACTGGCTTTGCTCTTTCACACCTGGAGACGTATAGCTTCAGAGTGACTCTCCCACCTTCACATAAGATGGCCCCCTGATGAACAGCATCAAACACTTTGCGCTTTTTATGCAAAGCTGTGGATGGGCCCTCTGACTGTGGCAGAGTGGTTGGATGGGCAGGAAGGACATGGTGCCCTTATAGGGGGATTGTCCCGTGTCCTCTTGCAGGCACTGAGTGTGAATCCCATTTAGGAAAAGATTCTTCCTGAAAAGCTAACATTTAAGATGGCGGCCCCAACGCTGCAGTGAGTCCATTGCAAAGCCCTCAGTGACTGACAGCAAGATGCTTGTCCCAACCGACCACGCAGGCCGGCGGCCGGAGTCCTAGGAAACTGGTTGGAGGGGGGTTTCTTCCTCAGACACCAGGTGGTAACGCATCTGTGCATGAAGTGGCCTTCTGATGATTGCAGACCTTCTTCCAGCTAGGAGGAGGGCTTGCTACCCCAGAGCAGAGCCAGCTGGGCCTCAGTAATTTGGGACCCACAACTTACAAAGGACAGACTAGCGGTTGAAGACCTTGAGGGAGCTCAGGCCAGACTGGGACCAAAATTACCTTGTTTCCATACACATCTTACAGAAAACTAGAGGCGAGTAGATCACTGCCCACCTGACACTCATCATTGCTAAGTTATAAATACATTTATAATAATTATATGAGAATTAGCTCTGCGTTTAGAGGACTTGCTGGGTGCTTATTGTGCTAAATGTTGAAAATATATTATCTCAGTCATTCCCACAGAGAACTGAAAAGGTTCTGCCAATGACAAGGTTGTTTCCAGAGAGGTTAAGTGACTTCTCTGAGATCACACAGAGCTGGACTGGAGCCCAGGTCTGCCTAACCCCAAAGAGATCTGCAGCCTCTGAACTTGCTGCAGACCGCGAAGTTATAACATTCTGTTTCCAGAGGGGGAATTGAGTTGTTACTGGCAAATCCTTTTGTACCATCATAATTTGCTGAATTAAAATCTTCCACTGGGTCACTTGTGCACAGATGCAGGGACCTGGGTCAGCTCTGTGTCCCCCTGGGGATGGAACCTGGGCCCAGGGTGAGCCAGGTCGGGGAGCAGTTCCCTGCCCCTGCCGCAGGCTGAACACTGCCTTTCCTGATTCTTCTCTTTGCTGCTCAGTTTTACTGTAGAAGTGACATGGGCTTGTTATAAGAAATGCAAACCGCATGGGAAAATATAATCTGAAAATATGAAAGTGAGTGTAGCAGCTAGGGTCCCAGCAGAGAAGAGACGCACACTCCAGTTAGCGTCAGCTCAGAAGAGTTTATTAAAGGAGCTAGTTACAAAAGTGCAGGCAGGACACGGAGAAGGGGGAGGAGGGGGCAGTCAGTCACCAGAGACAAAGGCAGGGAGGAACAGAGGGTCAGAGTTCCAAACTTCATCAGCAGAGCAGGAGCTGGGCAGGGGCAGGGGGGCTGTGGAATGACTTGGCTCAAGGCTCCAGGGAATAAGCCTCCCGCCGTCCTCAGCTCCCGCTGGTGACGCCGACGGTAGTCCTGGCCGGGTCGGTTCCCAGGGCAGAGGTCAGGCCCGAGAGAGTGGGACTGGGTCTGCAAGGCGACAGAAGATATTCCAAACAGCCCCCAGCATCCCATCCCATCCCATAAAGTAACCTCTGTTGGCAGCGGAGTCTCTGAAGACCATTTTAGAAACTGGGTCCTCAAGACATGCACTGAACCTGGATTGTTCCTCCCGCGTCTCGCTTAGCCCTTCAGCTCTGCAGGGCACTGGGTGCGTGAGCAGCGGTCTGCCGCATATGCCAGGAATCCCACTAACAGTGAGAGACACAGAAATTACTGAGGAGAAGCAGCCACACGGAGGCTGGGTCCATGGCGACAGGCTGCCGTGTGGAGGAGGAGGATGTCCAGGGCTTAAGGCAGCACATGGGCAGGGCACCTGCTTCAGTGAGGCTTCTGGACTGGCCCTGCCTCGGCCTCCTGACACCCCTCCCAACTCCACGTGCAGTGAAGGCTTCCTGTGCAGCCTCGGAGCAGGTGTAATGAGCCTGGGGATCCCAGGGGCTGCGGGAAGCTGTTAGAGAATCTGATTTAGCTTCCAAACAGTCCCTGCAGCTTTGTCATTTCTCCAAGGCTAAGCATCCCAAGTGCAGAGTCCAGGTCCACCATGGTCCTGTGTCCTGGGCCTGCAGCATCACAGCTTCTGGAAACCATTAGGGATGCACCTGTTTAGGTGTCACCCGGGCCTGCTGAGTCAGAAGCTCTGCGCTGCAGCCACGAAACGTGTCCTAAGAAGCCCTCTGTTCACCTCTCAAACTTGAGCACCTCTGGTCTAGAGCAGCGATCTCCCCACTGTGAGGGTCCCCACAGAGCAAAGCGTACTGCCACAGGGGCCCCAGCCCGCCTCTGACTTCGCTGGTCACAGTCTGGGAACCCGGACTGGGCCGCTCGCCGGGGCCTTCCCCCGCGAGGCCTCTGTTCTCTCTGGACTTCCTAGCTCTTTGCGTTTCTATATTACTTTCACCAACCCTTCCTCTTGGATTTGCCTTCTCTATGTCTCTCTCTTTTTTTTTTTTTTTTCATCTAATCACTGAAAATGAGTTAGGGTGATAATCTTCTTTCCCAATGTTTACTGAGACAAAAAAAAATAATAATAAGTGCCTCAACAAGATAGATTATTGTGAGTAAAGCCTCTGTCTGGGGATTTTGCACAAGTATGTTAAAAATGGTGTGTTCCATTTCTCCTAATGCTTCAGCCTATAGCCTTGGGGACTTACTGTGTTCCATATGAAACCTGCCAAATGATTTTTTTTTAATAAAATGAATACTATGGCTTATGTTCATATAGTAACATGCATTGCAAATGTAACCACATGAAAGTGTTTAGAGAAATATTAACTTGCCGCATTATTCAAATTATGTCAAATTGACCAAAGCAAAGCCCTCAGGGCACGTGAGCAACAGCGAAAACAGAACGGCTTTGTGAATAGTTAGCAGGTGACAGGCTTCCTGCTTGCTGCCTTCCTTCTCGGGATAGTAGATCAGAGTAGACAAACAAACTTGGACTTGGCTTCATGATGGGAGGAAACTTCCAGAGAGACAAGAATGAAGCATAGCAGCTGCCCTCACAGGGCGTCGCAGCAGGGGCAGCTGGGGCTGGTGCGGAGGAGTCTGGTGGAGCTGGCAAGCAGAGGGAGGACAGAACCCAGACAGAGACACAGATCGGTGAGCCTGGGGTGAAGATGGTGCGGGGATCTGGGGTTGTGCGGGAAACTGGTGGAGCAGAAACGGCGCTCAGGGAGGGCTCTTGGTGGAGCGGTCAGTGCAGTTCAGTTCCGACGCTCAGTTGCGCCCGACTATTTTTGACCCATGAACCGCAGCATGCCAGACCTCCCTATAAATCTCCCACTCCCAGAGCTTGCTCAGACTCACGTCCATCGAATTGAAGATGCCATCCAACCATCTCATCCTGTGTTGTCCCCTTCTCCTCCTGCCATCTGTCTTTCCAAGCATCGGGGCTTTTCCAATGAGTCACTTCTTTGCATCAGGTGGCTGAGTATTGGAGCTTCAGCTTCGGCATCAGTCCTTCCAATGACTATTCAGGACTGATTTCCATTAGGATGGACTGGTTGGATCTCCTTGCAGTCCAAGGGACTCTCAAGAGTCTTCTCCAGCACCACAGTTCAAAAGCATCAATTCTTCGGCGCTCAGCCTTCTTCACAGTCCAACTCTCACACCCATACAAGGACTTCCCTGGGGGCTCAGAGGGTAAAGCGTCTGTCTACAGTGCGGGAGACCCAGGTTCAATCCCTGGGTCAGGAAGATCCCCTGGAGAAGGAAATGGCAATCCACTCCAGTACTATTGCCTGGAAAATCCCATAGATAGAGGAGCCTGGTAGGCTACAGTCCATGGGGTCGCAAAGAGTGGGACACGACGGAGCGACTTCACTTTCCTTTCCTTTTCACATCCATACATACCACTGGGAAAACCATAGCTTTGGCTAGACGGACCTTTGTTGGCAAAGCACTGTCTCTGCTTTTTAACATGCCGTCTGGGTTGGTCACAGCTTTGCTTCCAAGGAGCAAGCGCCTTTTAGTGTCATGCCTGCAGTCACCATCTGCAGCGATTTTGGAGCCAAGAAAATAAAGTCTCTCACTGTTTCCAGTGCTTCCCCATCTATTTGCCATGAAGTGATGGGACCAGACGCCATGATCTTAGTGTGGAGTTGGTTTTTCTTTAATGGATTAATTTATTTTGATTGGGGGCCGATCACTTTACAATACTGTGCGGGTGTTTGCCACCCACTGACACGAATCAGCCACTGATGTACGTGTGCCTCCCTCCCCCCTCCCCATCTCGTCCCTCTAGGTTGTCCCAGTGTACCGGCTTTGCATGCCCTGTTTCATGGTTTGAACCTGAACTGGTCATCCATTTCACGTATGGTAATATACAAGCTTCAGTGCTGTTCTCTCAAATCATCCCACCCTCACCTTCTCCCACAGACTCCAAAAGTCTGGTTTTTACATCTGTGTCTGTTTTGTTGTCTTGCATATAGGGCCGTCGTTACCATCTTTCTAAATTCCATATATATGCATTGCTGCTGCTGCTGCTGCGAAGTCACTTCAGTCGTGCGACCCCATAGATGGCAGCCCACCAGGCTCCCCCATCCCTGGGATTCTCCAGGCAAGAACTCTGGAGTGGGGTGCCATCATTAGCGTACTGTATTGGTGTTTTTCTTTCTGGCTTACTTCACTCTGTATAATAGACTCCAGTTTCATCCACCTCATTAGAACTGATTCAAATGCATTCTTTTTAATGGCTGAGTAATACTCCATTGTGTATATGTACCACAGCTTTCTTATCTTATTTGTCTGTTGATGGACATCTAGGTTGCTTCCATGTCCTGGCTATTATAAACAGTGCTGCGATGAACATTGGGGTACATGTGTCTCCTTCAATTCTGGTTTCCTCGGTGTGTATGCCCAGCAGTGGGATTGCTGGGTCATAAGGCAGTTCTAGTTCCAGTTTTTTAAGGAGTCTCCACACTGTTCTCCATAGTGGCTGTACTAGTTTGCATTCCCACCAACAGTGTAAGAGGGTTCCCTTTTCTCCACACCCTCTCCAGCATTTATTGCTTGTAGGCTTTTGGATTACAGCCATTCTGACTGGCGTGAAATGGTACCTCATTGTGGTTTTGATTTGCATTTCTCTGATAATGAGTGATGTTGGGCATCTTTTCATGTGTTTGTGAGCCATCTGTGTGTTTCTTTGGAGAAATGTCCGTTTAGTTCTTTGGCCCATCTTTTGATTGGGTCCTTTATGTTTCTGGGATTGAGCTGCAGGAGCTGCTTGTATATTTTGATGATCAACTCTTTGTCAGCTGTTTTGTTTGCTATTATTTTCTCCCATTCTGAAGGCTGTCTTTTCACCTTGCTTATAGTTTCCTTTGCTTTGCAAAAGCTTTTAAGTTTAATTAGGTCTCATTTGTTTATTTTTGCTTTTTTCCCCATTACTCTGGGAGGTGGGCCATTAGAGGATCCGGCTGTGATTTATGTCAGAGAGTGTTCTGCCTATGTTCTCCTCTAGGAGTTTTATAGTTCATGGTCTTACATTTAGATCTTTAATCCATTTTGAGTTTATTTTTGTGTGCGGTGTTAGAAAGTGTTCTAGTTTCATTCTTTTACAGGTAGTTGACCAGTTTTCCCAGCATGAATGTGGAGTTTTAGGTCAGCTTTTTCTCTCACTTTTATCAAGAGGCTGTTTAGTTCCCCTTCACTTTCTGCCATAAGGGTGGTGTCATCTGCATATCTGAGGTGATTGATATTTCCCCCGGCAATCTTGATTCCAGCTTGTGCTTCACCCGGCCTTGCATTTGCATGATGTACTCTGCATATAAGTTAACAAAGCAGGGTGACAATACACAGCCTTGACGTACTCCTTTTCCTATTTGGAAACAGTCTATTGTTCCATGTCCAGTTCTAACTGTTGCTTCCTGACCGGCAAACAGATTTCTCAGGAAGCAAGTCAGGTGGTCTGGTATTCCCATCTCTTTCAGAATTTTCCACACTTTATTGTGATCCACACAGTCAAAGGCTTTAGTGTAGTCAAGGACGCAAAAGTAGATGTTTTTCTAGAATTCTCTTGCTTTTTTTATGAGCCAACGGAGGCTGGCAATTTTACTGAGCACATAGGGAACCCCAAAGCAAGGTGAAGCTGGTCTTCCTGCTCCAGCATGTGACATATTCCTACCTTTGAGCTACTTCTCATTCTTCCGTGAGGGAAGACAGTTGAATCCAAGACCCAAAAATGTTCAAGACCATTGCAAAGGTTATCCTCACACTGTTTAAAACTAAATGTTTAATAATGTTACTTTATAAATCGTGTCTTTCTTCCATCCATTTCAATTCTGTTTGCTTTCTCTCTTCAGGCTCATCTTAAATCGCTGCATATCTTTTCTTACTGTGGATGACCTCCTTGACCCACGTCCAGGGAATTAGCGAGGCTCTTTGTTTCTCTTTCTGGATGGGAAACACAAAGTTCTGAGAACCTGCCTTCCCTTGCCCTAAGCATTAAAGACATACCCAAAGAGCCACAGATAGGGCCAGAGCTGCTCCTAAAGTCTGGTCCTGACTCATCCAGGTTGGGTTTGACTGGGTCCCTGAGATGTGATTTCTCATAAATACCTTTAGTTCCTGCCACAACTCCAAGCCCAAACCTGCCAAAGATGCCTTTTTCTGTCTTGTTTTGTTTCAGTTTGATGCTGAATTGTGTGAGCATGTGAGAAACAGCAATGGGATGGGCGCACGTCACCGCTGAAAACTTTACACTGCTCCACTTTGATCCGATTCTTATAGAATCGCACTGTGTATGTGGAGAGGAGGAGATTCAAGTCATTTTCAAGCTGCCTTGGACTTCCTGCTAAGCAACCCCTGAGTGGGGACCAGGTTGAGCGGTGGGGGGTTTAGGTTGAGGGAACCAGACAGAGGGCTCTATCTGTCTTATTTCACTTGGGAAACTTATTTTAAAATTTTCAAAAAATCTTTTGCTCAGGAGGCCATCTGTCTGCACTGAAAGGGATCTATCTGTCTTTATTAACACTGGCATGAGGTGGTGAAAATTGGAAGGATGAAAATTGGAAATTTGAACCCCCAAGAACATGTATTTCAAGCTGTGGAGATCTGTGGTTTGTGATCTCTCAGCAAAATTAAGAAATGGTGAAATCCAGATGAAAAAATTTTCAGTTCACAGATAAAGGAGCAAAAATGATTTTCAAACCACACCCTCATCAGCAGCCTTGTAATCAGATGTGCCCCATGTGTGCTGAGATGTCACAGGGAGCTTTTAGGTCCAGCCCAGACCACGATTGTCCCAACCCTTCCGGAGGTACAAGTCAGGGAGCTGAAGCCAGTGGCAATTACATAAGCTCAGGTGTTTTTGTTTAAATATTCTGTTCAACAAATAGTTAAAATTTCGCACAATGAGTGAGTGGTGGCCCCAAGATGGACATTGAGGAGTTGGAAATTTCCATGAAACTGGCAGTTGCTGGTGACTCTTGGTGATGAACCCAGGGGAACAGGGGCCAAAGCCCCTCTACATAGGAAATCTTGGAGGGGAACTGAGCTAGGAGCTGAGGTCCCTGAGTATGGGTCTGAGATTGCAGACAGGGAGCAGCGTGGAGATGAGGAAGGGAGAAAGGAAGCGACGGGCTGAGCCCAGGGTTGGGGGACTGTGGGGCTGTGTACCCTAAGGCCAAGCACAGAGCCTGAACACATAAATCTGGAACAATTCCTGAACCAGGGCTGCATGAGAGCATCCCGCCCTGGGTACTTCAAACAGCCCAGCAGGAGCACACTGGAGACAGGCCTGAGGGAAAACCTGAAGTAGGGGGGCTTCAACCCTTTATCCCAGCCTGGTCTTCTGCAAAGGAACAACCTCAACACAGACAGCTGAGGGACAAATATCACCAAGAGCACCTGGTACTTCACTAAAACACAGGTTTGATTACAAATGGAGGGCATAGGAGACATCTCTGGAAAACGAAAGGGCCTCATGATGGCGGTTTTGAGCAGCAAAGCTAGGCAAGTGAACCCGTACTCAGCACTACACTCTCTGAAGCCCGACATATCGAGCCGCAAAACCCCAACACGAGCCTGCACACCCCACCATGCAGAGATGGGACGGATCTGGTCCTGCTCTGCTACTGATCCTGAGTGTCCCTTCCTCCTGGGTATGTCAGGGCAAATGAGGCCCCTGACCTGGGGCAGCCAGCCCTGAGCCTGGCACCTAATCAGCACGTGGACAACATTAGCTAGCATCCATTCTATCCTCATTATTGATATTCCTGTTATTTTTTATCAGCCTCTGTCCTGGCTCTTGGAGGAGGAAATGGCAACACACTCCAGTATTCTTGTCTGGAGAATCACATGGACGGGGAGCCCGGCGGGTTATAGTCCACGAGGTCACCAAGAGCCGGACGCAGCTGAGCGACTAAGCAATAGCTAGCCCTGGCTCCCTCCACGCCAACTGCTCAGGGCAAGGTCTAACTCTTCGTTTTTCCAACACAAGAGTGCAGGCTCACGTGCAGGAGACACTTGTGCACACCTCACGTGTGCAGGCCCCGTGAGAGTCGCAGCACCCAGCCCAGTGGGTGGCGAAGGAGTGTCCAGTGCCTTTTAGGCTCAAAGTGGCTCCCTCCTGTCACCACAGCCCCTCCCCATCCCAACACCTCGCTTCCATCCCTCCATGGCTAATGGTTGCTTCTGAGACACACAGGGAGAAAGACCACCTGGTGACGCGGATGTGGAGACTCAGGCTCTGCTACTGTCACACACACGCTCAGGAAAGCGCTGAACTTGACTTTTCTCATATGCAAAAGAGGAACACCATCTCCCTTCCAGGGGTGGTCTGTTAGCATGTACTGTGTGTTGGGCACGAGGAAGGATGCAGTGAATGGTAGTCTGTACCTTTCCTCTCACGAAGGCGTCAGCGCTGCCCACCTCCGGGGCAGTCCCTTGACCCTACTCTGTGAGCTGCAGATGAGGAGCCGCAGACAAGGAGATCAGGGCTCGGCGAGGTACACAGGCTTCCCTGGGTCCCCAGTGTGGTCTGTGGCAGGCGGGCATTCGCTACGGGTCCAGTGATTCTTCAAAATTCTGTGGACTCTCATCTCTCCTCTTCCTAGGCCAGCTGCCCTGGCTTGAACCTGGCCTCTGGGGAGAAAGAGGAGCCCAGCACTGGGCCAGGGAGTCACCTGCCCTGGAAAGCAGCTCTGCTTTGGGTGAACAGAGATGAAGGCCAGGGGACGGCATGGGACAGGCACCTGAGTCATGTTCGGCTTTTCTGAAGGGCGAGGAGGAGGCAGAGGAGAAAGGGGCTGGGAGAAGCAGGGGAGAGCTTAGCAGAGCTCACAGACTCATTCATTCTCTGATAATGTGTCATTCAAGCTGAGACATTTTGAGAGAGAAAGGACACTGTTGGTGATTTTGTTGGGACAACAGGCAGACACCGGCACTGTTTGGGCATATCCAGGTGGACTGTGACTCCATTTTTAAGAGCTCTCAAAGGGCATCTTCATAGCATCACTGATGTCTTTGATGGTCCAGAGGATATCCTCTTTGATTTCCCTCTTTGGGAATCTTTGGATTCAGACCCTCTCCTTTCTGGGACCCAGACTCCAGGTTCTTGCTCCTTGTGTCTTCCCGAGTGCAGACCAGGCTTTCAGAGGTCAGCTGGGGGCTCCATGAGCCTCACTCTTTTGGAACTGGACTCCCTAGAAAGGTTTAATGACAGGATCTAGATCCTGTCCTCCCGCCACTTGAGACATGGGCCAAGAAAGTACCTTGTGGATTAGGACTGATTTGGCTATAAAAGCTCTTTAAGGAAGGGAAACGAGAGTAGCCATTCGATGTATGCTGTTATTGTCAGTGTACCCTGATTTTAGAAACATAAGTGTTTGTTGTTTTTTTAACTCGTATTAAATCAAGGGACTCTCCTGCTATCCTCTAACTTCTTTCCTTGTACTCAGGGAGGGTAAGACCCACTAACCACTGGGTTTTATGTACACAGGACCTGTAAGTATACTTGTGATCACCATCTACAAGAAAAATTGCATTTGACATTGTGAAACACTCACAAACACACATACGTGCAAACTGTTCTTCCCTTTAGTGAGTGTGATGTATGCCTGCCTGCGTTTTCCAATTTATCTTTTTTTTTTTTCTATTTGATGCTATTTCATTTTTAAAGATTGCTATTTCTGACAGGCTGTACTGACATCACAGCCAGAGTTTGCCCAGCATTTCTTCCAAATTGTCTCGTTTGAGATCTGAAAACACCCCGGAATCATACAGGGCAGAACTCGATCTGAAGCCCAGGAGCCTCTGCCCACCGCCTCTTGCCTGGGGCTCCTCTCTGCAGATGGCAAGGACGACTTGTCTGAAGCCAAACAGCCCAGAATCAGATCAGCCCTCCCCGAGTCCCAGCTCTGAGACACAAAGGCCCGTGCTGGAGCCTGGTGCCTTGTCCCTCAAGCATGAGAGGGCTGGTCTCCCGCAGGACTGTTGAGAGGATAAGAAGATTGTATCTAGAAAGTACTGTCAGGGCCCTTGTAGGTGCAGGCTGCCCTGGAAATATCAGCGGGATGGACAGCGCCTGAACAAGGTGCTTGTTTGTTCCCACTGGGAACTCTGTCCTGCCCACATGAGAACATATGCCGTGAATGCATTAACCTCCAGTCCCCCTCGGCCTCCTGAGCAAGCGATCTATCCGCGGGAGAACTGGAAAGAGCTGGTCTCTCGCAGGCCTGGTTCCCAGGTGCCAAGGCCCCGGCATGGCTCTGGGGGTTCCCACAGCAGCCGGTCACCTCCCCCAAAGCTCAGGAATGCCCAGAATGGTTGTTTCCTCACGGCCCTACAAGCCCCCATGACCCAGGCTGATGTTCCCACGTTCAGGAAAATGCCTAAGAAGAGGCCAGGACAAGGTGAGAACCCCATGGCTGCATCTGGGGCCTTCTAGACTGACCAAGACCGGTCCCTCCTTCCGGGGACTTCCACAGCTGCAGTGCAGGGCTTGGCTGGGCTCAGGGGAGCTGAACACTGGGTGCCAACCTTCCCAAGCCTTCGGCCACTGGCCTCACCTCCTCCACAGAGGGTCAGCCATCCTGCCTAGTTCTGGCTGCCGGCATCTACCTTGAGGCCAAGCCAGCAGCATCCAGCTGCTGCCAGCAGAGGCATTGGGGCCCCTGTAGGTGAGTCAGGGAATCCCAGGGGTCATGGAGCTCAGACCTCCTCCAAGCTGTTACTCACTTGTGTCCATCTGCGGAAGGACACAGCCTCATTTCCCTGAAGCTGATCCCTGATGATGGTCCTTTTCTGCTCGGTATTCCTGGAATCACACTCTTCTAAGGGCCTGGCTGTGTCCTAAGGTGTGGCCAGCCAGCCACTGCCTGTGCTGAAGCACCAGCAGCAGAGATCTCAGCCCCGGGGACCCCACTGACCGTGACTCAGGGAGTGCGTGCGGGTCCCTCCAGTGGGGAGGAGGGGGCGCCTCTGAGGAGAGGGGTGACTCCTTAGTCTGGACTCACAGGGAGTGAACCACTCTAGCTGGTCATGTGGTGGAGATTCCGGGGGAAGGAGGACTCTAGAGAAGAGACAGTGTGTGTGAGCACTCATCTGCAGACATTAGCGTGAGATACACTGGGGTCCGAATCGTGACTTAGCAGCGTGGCCTCAGGTGCACAGAGGAACACAGTCTTGTGAGCATTGCTGTCTTTATTTTAGAGCTGAACAAAGAGAGGGTCCCATGCGTTAGCGTCTTGTTGATTTATCAGGCAGTCATTCTAAAAGTTTTCCTTGAGTGCCTTCTATGGACCAGCCACAGGGAATAAGTAGTGAGTGAAAGAGGCCAGGCCGCTCTCTTCCTGTGTGGTGGTACTGAGCCTCTCCTTCAGAGGTGCGGTCAGCAGGCAAGTGAACGGGGAGGGTGGCGCAGCGGACGGGAAAGCAGGGTGAGGCGCCGGGGCGCATGCAGGGGAGGGGCTGCTGTGCGGGGTCAGGGCCCACAAAGCCGCTTCTGACAAGGTGATGGCGACCAGAGATGGAAGGAAGGAGGGGCGAACCGTGTGAATCCTAGGCAGAGACCACCGACAGCTAAGTCCTCTAGAGGGGCAGCCCTGGCCTGTTCAAAGTCAAAAAGGCCAGTGTGGCAGGAGTACAGACGGGCGAGTTCTGAGCGGGGCAGGGGCCGCAGGTATAAGGGTCTGCTGGCCACTGAGGATCTGGGTAGGGTGACATGGCAGGGCCTGATGGCCAGCCACTTGCTGCCGAGAGAGGAATCCGCGGGACATGACGGTGAGCCAGCTAGCGGCCTGGTGTAGGGGCTTCAGATAGGAGGTGGCTGTGGCTCGGACCAAACAGGAGCATGAGGGGTGTCTGGGCTTTGGATGCATTTCGAAGGTAACTAACTGGGTTTGTTAATGGTTTAGCTGAGGGCTGTGAAGTAATAGGATAAATCAAAGATAACTGAAAGGTTTTGGCCTGAGCCATGGGAAGACAAGGAGTTGTTATTTGCATAAATGAGGAAGGCAGGTAGGGGGAGTGGGAACTGGGCGTTCTGTCCTGCAGAGGAGGAGGTGGGAGTCTGGGAGAGGGGTCCCTGGATTCCTTAGCTCTGGGCACAATAAGCTCCCATTTCTAACTCACAGCAGGACACCGCACGGGCTCACAACGGCAGTCCTCAGGGGTCAGTGGGTCGCCCCTCCCTGAGGGCGGTAGAGAAATAATCTCCCTCTCTCAAGGCTGGCTTCACCAGCACTGCTTTTAGGGAACCCTTGGTGGTGCTCTAAGTTTCCCTGATCCCTGGATCAGTCCTGACCTACAGTCACCATGCTTTATGAAAATGCTCACGTCATTGCAAGTCACTCCCCCAACCCCTGACTGTAGGTTCCGTGAAGTCAGCGGACAAGCCGGCTTGCTCCCCACAGTATTCATACCGCCTAGTGATGAGCTTGACGTGGCAGCTGTTGGCTGGCTAAATGAGGGCCACCAGTTGTGTACACATGGTAGGCCGTGGACTTTTTTTTTTTTTTTTTTAATGCAGCATCATTCTGAAGAGTCAATATCATTCTGTGGAATGAACCCAGGGGCTCGGCTGTGGGCCCCTCCCTGGTGGTGGAGCATTCCGGACCGGCACTGCACAGGCCCCAAGGCACCAACAACACTGGCCCAAAAGGTTCCCCATCAGTTGGCGAAGCAGGAGAAACTCAACTTTTAAGATCGCTTTCAGCTCCAGCTGGTGTCCAAGCTTTGCTCAGAGTCTAAGCAGAGGCAGGCAGGATCTAATCCCAACTCTGTAGACTCCAGGGAGCATCAGAGCAAGAGAGGGAGCAGGACAGCTTCCATGCACGCCAGCCGTCAGATCCATGCAAGTGTGGGTGATGCTAAGCTCCAGAGTTATGTGGGGAGGCTGAGACTCAGGCAAGGGTCTCAAATCACAGAGTGAGCAGAGAGAAGACCAGGACTCAAGAACTGGCCTGTCCCAGGACCCCACAGTGCCGCATGACATGGCCTCAAATCCCTCCTTCCTCCAGCCCGTCTGCAACTAGGTAACCGTATCGCAGTCACTCTATAAATGACCGGGATGTACCCAGCACAGGGTGACAGTCACACGTGGGCCTACGGGCAGGAGAGTCTGGAGCACAGAACACTCTGGACTCAGGATTTCGGGGCCCTTTGTGCTGACCTCTCCCTTCCAGCATGGTTGAGAGAAGGTGGTAGAAAAGTGTGGAAGGCTGACCGACCTCTGTGTGGACAGAACCCAGTATCTGTCGGGCTCTCTCCCTGTTCTCAGTGTCCAGGCCAGTGCTGGCTGAATCAGCATCTGGCATCCATCAGGGGCCCTAGAGCAGGACAGCAGAAAGTGCTGGGTGTTTGGCCCTGCCATCTGGGACAGAGGCTCTGCTGCCTTCTACTAAGCCTGAGAAGCAGAGTAGAGGTTTCCCTCCCCATCGCTGATGCACACTCAAGCCCTTACACAAAACTATCCCTTTGGAAGTAGAGGGCTGACTGGCCTTAAAGAAGGGCTTCTAGCAAAACCAGGTGCATTCGGGGAAGAGGGAGTGCCTTCCCCCCGCTAAGGATGCAGACTAAAGGATGAGGGTCTGCGCCAGGTCTTGCCTATGATGGATGAACGTCTGCCCCCAGGTCTTGCCTACGATGGATGAACGTCTGCGCCAGGTCTTGCCTACGATGGATGAACGTCTGCCCCAGGTCTTGCCTACGATGGATGAACGTCTGCCCCAGGTCTTGCCTACGATGGATGAACGTCTGCGCCAGGTCTTGCCTACGATGGATGAACGTCTGCCCCAGGTCTTGCCTACGATGGATGAACGTCTGCCCCAGGTCTTGCCTACGATGGATGAACGTCTGCCCCCAGGTCTTGCCTACGATGGATGAGGGTCTGCCCCAGGTCTTGCCTACGATGGATGAACGTCTGCCCCAGGTCTTGCCTACGATGGATGAACGTCTGCCCCAGGTCTTGCCTACGATGGATGAACGTCTGCCCCAGGTCTTGCCTACGATGGATGAACGTCTGCCCCCAGGTCTTGCCTACGATGAGCATCATCACTACGGCTTGTTCTCCACCAACTGTTGCAGAGAGGATAATATAACCCCTCCGTGTGTTCGGTTTGAGGAAGAAAAACCAAGTCTGGAGAGTTCCACATGGTTACACTAATTTCAAACCGTTGGCTGCTACATTTGAGTACATGTCTTTATTAGGAAAATTATAAGTGCACATACATCTTTTCATTGATATGATTTCAAAGTAGAAATTGTTGTTTCTTAAAAGGAGTTGTTACTTGTTCTTTTTTTAAAAAAAAAAAAAAGCACACTGCATACAGGAAGCTGCCTTCTCCGGGACCATTTTCACATTTTGTGGGAGATGCCATTTAAACAATACAAAATACAGTATTTATCACATTTAACACTGAACCCATCACTGCTCAGAGACTGAGAGTCCAGCGAGGTTGCAGGATTACAATCTATGGGATTTTTCAACTTGGCAATGCCGGTGGTCTCCTTAGGGGACATGAAGGTTTTTCTAAGGGATATTTCCAAGGGATGGGAAATTTCCCAGCGAAGATGCATAGAGGGATCAGGACCCCACCATTCTCATTCAGCTACAAAAGGGGGTACCACCTGGGAAAGGTGATAAGCGCCCACTGAGAGATCGCACGGTGATTACACCAGGCAGCACTCAGAAAAGGCAGGTCAGACTGGATCCTGTGACAAGGCGTAAGGTCTCTGGACTTCACGCGGGGGAACTACAGCCTTCTGTTACGCAGGCCCTCTCCTCAAAGCTGGCCCTCCTTTTTCTGGAGGGCCCCTCCTGAGCCTCGCTGGGGTCTTAGCACCTGGCCGGAGTGGGGCAAAGAACAGTGCAAACAACACAAGGCACAGATTCAGATTCCAACACGCAGCACGTCTGTGAGCTCCGTCCCCCCAGTCTTCCCTGCCCGGGTCCTGACGCAAAGGCTGGTGGCGGAGGACCACCCTGGGGTCACACAGAGCACAAGGGAAGGTCAGAGGGGGCAGCGCTGGGCCTGGAGGAACAGCTGGGTACTCCCTAATCAAAGTGATGCACAAGATTTGTATTTTGAAAGCAAAAGGGGATCACGAGAGTCTTTTCCTGTGCAAATGGACTATTTAAATGCATATTTGCTTTAGCTGGGCAGTCTCCACTTAGGAGCGACTGCAAGGAGAGGAATTGTCATACAAATAATTTTCCAGGCAGTTTCTCCTCTTATCTATTTTCCTCCCAATAGGGGAGAAACGAAAATTATTCTTTATTTAACTGCAGTCAAGATTTATTTAGGGCCATGTTAATTTTCTAAGAGAAAGAAATTTAACGGTTCTGGTTCATGGATTCCAGCGGAAGATGCTTCTAAATTTTCCATGAGATTTTAAAATATCTTGAATTACTTAGAAAACGACTCTCCCACTAACAGTTCGATCATTTTATGTATAATTCAGGAGCCCTGTAGTGACAGGTTAATTTCAGAAGAGGGTTTTGAAACCAGTTCTGTATCCCTTATAACTAATACAGGCCCCTCCAGACTCTATTTAATCAGTATAACAAAGCTGGTTTGACGATGTGAATTTTTGTTTGGTTGATGGATTTGCCATATACTGTGAAGATCTAATGTATAGGAATATTTATGGAAATGCCTAACACATGTTACTGATAACTCAGAGATTATTAAATCTGAGGACACCTACAATTCAAGATTATTTTACAACTATATACTTTCTGCATGTTATTTACAGTTCCTGTCAATTGATACATTTCCTGGTTTTGCCCTTTTTTTTTTTTTTTTCCTACTTTCTTAACTTAAAAAACCTTACTGGGAAGTTTAACCAGAGAGGAAAAGTATTAGTGAGACCAAATGAAAAGCAAAACAAGCAAAAACCTTTCAAGTGCCTAAACCTTTCCAGAAAGTGAGATTTTTAACTGTTTAATGCAATCCTACAAACTGCTCTCAGTAAAGGGAAACACGCTAAATGTCAGAATTTGTAAGCTACTTTCCTAACCAGCCCATCATTTTCTAAGAGGAACGCCCTGCTGCACATCCTGTAAGCACGAAATGGCAGTGGCAGCAGAGAAGGCCCAGGCCCACTGTGCAAGGCAAAAGTGATAGAATCATCAAATGGGGGAAAAGGTGAGCTTAGACTTTAATTGGGAAGGAATCCTCATGTTCAGCTTTGATTGTTTTACGGGTCGGGCTTTCAAAACCAAAAAAAGTTGAAAAAAATTTTTTGTTATTCCCCAAACAATGCTGACACCACCGTAAGAAAACCTTCTGTATTTCTGAGATATCAACAACTATAGAAGCCTTGAGGGTCTACATCCTCGGAGGTCCATACTGCTGCAAACTGAGTTCCCTTGGGCTCTGTTGATACAACCAGGGGTTTGTGATCACGGGGAAATCAAGGTCCAAACGGATCACAGCCCTAATCAGAAACCTGGTCAAAGGCCCCAAGGGGCACCTCCTCACTCTCAGCCTTTGCATTCAAGGAAGTGACAGCGCATGCACCAAGGACGTTGGCTTTGAACAAAAACACAGGATTGGACGCAGGACAGTATTCCAAACAAGACACAGACGTGCACAGGGATCTCAGGACCAGGTGACATGAGACATTTTGGGTTGCTTCTTAGTGCCCAGTTTAAAGTAAAGCTTTGGTCTTGAGAGAGTCCTTTTCCGGGGTCACGGAGACAGCCTTGGATACACATGACGATGGATGAGAGAGAGAATGATGAGAAGGACGTGATGGGATGTAGAGGAGAGCTCGGGATGAAGGGTGCATCTCACCCTACCCTGGCCTCACACTCCTGCCTGCTCAGCTCAGGGAAGCCCTGCAGTGCTCACCAAAAAGGCCCACCCCTGCTCTCACCCCCGAGAAGGGTGAGCCTCCCGCCTGGCCCCCTAGAACCTATCTCCTCCAGCACTCGCAAAGGCGAGCCTTCACTAGAATCTGCCCAGGCTGGTTGGTGCGAACCCCTCCCGGTGGCTCTCCACATGGTGATGTTGTGGGCCAGCCTCCCTCCCTCTGGGGTTCTGGGGTTCCGGCCTGCACAGCTCAGGAACCTCTGGCCAGATAAGGGGTTCCGTGGGAAAGATACAACAAAGCAAGGTAATAGAATGGTCTTAATCTAAGTTCCTATTTGTTACCAGTGACATTGGATAATCAAACTAAATGAGAAATAAACACCATATACTCTGCTACATAATCAAATGGTGAAGTAAGGCAAACTGTGCGCGACAAGGCCCTTGGAAATGCACTCAGCCCTGCCTGGGTGCAGGGGGGTGGCTACAAGCCCTTCCTAACTCTGGTTTCAGACCTGGGCTCCTACTGGGAGGCTTCCTCAGGCGTCTGACCCAACCTGCGCCTCTCACATCTTGAACCTCCTGTTGACAAGAACAGAGGGAGACACGTTAAGGCGGGTTCCCGCAGCGGCGGGGCAGCACGCTTGAGACGCCGAGACCCGCTCCAGCCGGGGACCCCCCTCCTGGTTTCCAAACGGCTGCGGGGCTTCTCCCTTCCGGGACCCTGAGCGAGGAGGCGGGAGTGAGAGAGACAGACGGCAGAGGCGAGGCACGGACGGAAGGCGGGACGCGGGGAGGGCAGGTGGGCACAGCGAGCTCGGGGCGGAAGGACGCACGAGGGCACGGCACGGCGGCCACGCGGCGGGACGAGGCGCGAAGCCCCGGCCCCGCACGGGCGCCAGCGCGGCCGCCGCGCGCCCAGCCCAGGGCCTCGGGGCGGCGCGGGGCCCGCAGCCGGGCGCCGGGACCGCGCATGCGCACGCGTGGCGGACGCAGGAGCGCCGCCTAGCGGAGGGTCCACCGCGGAAGGGAGGCCCGGCTGCTCGGCTCTCCAGGCGGCCCTGCTTCAGGGGGCTGGGGCTGCGCCGGCCGTCAGACACTGAGCGGCCCCAGGGCCAGCGGGGCAGTCTAAGGGCAGACGGAGGCTTGCCTGTGCTTCTTCATGGGGCGGGGGGCAGCTCCCGCAGCTTGGGCTGCCCCGGGATGGGTGGCAGGTGCCGTCTTCCCGAGCACCGCAGAAAGCAGTTTGCAGCCTCAGGGAAGCAACAGCTTGGCCCACAGTCGCTACAGGACAGACAGCTCTCCCAGAGCAGACCTGTCAGCCTCTTTGGCACAAAGATATCCTGTTCCTGAGGTGGGAAGAAGGGAGCATGGAGACACGTGTCTGGCCCACTTTTCCAGACACTTGTAACAGCAGTGCTACCCTGGCCGAGGTCTCGCAGACCACTGCTGCTGGATCCCACAGAAAGGCCTGCACCCCTAGGCAGTCCAGCCACCACCCAGAGGCCCTCAGAGGCGCCGAGGGCAGGACGAGGCAGATGGGCACCCCACACACCCGGGAGCAGGCCCCGTCTCCCCCGCCCCCGCCAGAGGGTACAGGCCGGGGGATTCGCCAGATACAAGGGCTGCGGGGGAAGTAAAAGGTCCGTGGCCGCAGCGCCCTAAGGGGTACAGTCCTCCAGTGGGGAAAAGTAACGACTAATTCTTAATTATGCCGTCAAGCAAGAGGAGCTCACAGTGCTCTGTGACCCGGGTGACAGGCAGGGGCCCTGAGCTGCTTCGCCTGAAATCCATGTACTCCGCCCTTCACCCGTGCCATCTTCTGGATCTGTGTACTGAAATCACGGTCAGGGCTGGGAGGCAGGGTGCATGTGCGTCCATGTGTGATGGGGGTAGGGAAAATAGCATATATCTTCAAGGGTTCCGTTTGCAAAGTATCACTGAAATCAGTCCTTCTCTCCCCTGGGATCCCTCCTCCTCCCAGTCCAAATTAGCGACTTGGGAAGAAATCTCAGCTATAAATCTGTGTGTGTATATGTGTCGGATTGGGGGCTGGTGAATGAGGACTGAGACAGCTGTGTCCCGGAACCTAATCACTCAAGGCCGGCAGCAGCGGGGGAGGGGACACACTAGGAGTCCCTGGAGCTACAGGCCCTTCACACAACTCCTCTGCTTTGGGGCCTCGGGGACCGTGGACAGAATCTACAAAGCGGATTAATTGCCCTGCAAAGAGGCTCCCTGAGAAGCATTTCCACAGCTGCTCTCTGGAAATTCAGAGCTGCCAGCCAGTTTCCCCACGTAGTCTGAGGAAACCCACCTGAGCTTGGAGGTAAGGCCACTCGCACAGTCCCAGGCCTGGGGGGAAAGGCCCGCCTCACATGGCAGAGCGGTGGAGGACCAGGCAAGGCACTTGTGGCAAGGTTTCAGTTATCACCTGCAAATGTCATGCCCACAGCCAGCTCTCCTCCACGAAGGCAGGGACGCCCCAGGCAGGGGGCAAGCAAGAGGGCATAACGCACATGCCTCTCGCTGGCTGTCGTGAGATGCCCCTGCTGGGCTATCAGACCGCTCTGTGCAGAGTTCAGGTGGCCACATGCTGCCCTCAGACAGGAATGCAGATTATAAGAGTGTGGAGCTGTGTCAGCTCTGAGGGATCCTGACCATGGGCCTTCCGAGAGAGGGAGTAGAGGGCTAGGTGGGAGGCTCATCAGCCCAGGGAGATGCTGGCGAGAGATGCCGGGTCACTCTAGATGGAGCCCTGAGCCACTCTAGAGTCCAGGCTGTTCTAGAGAGAGTCCTGAGCCCACAGGCCCCAACCCCCGTCTCTGCACAGCTACTTTCTTCTTAACGCAGCAAACCAGGAAGGGCCCTGAAAAGCACATAAACACAGGAGCCAGTGTGGCCACAGAGGCGGCAAAGCGCGGCCCCCCCTGGGCATCTGAAAGCCTGCCCAGGAGGCAGGGGGGTCTGCCCTGGAGGAGGCTGAGAGCAAATTTACAAAGCGCCGGAGCAGAGTGCACTGCGGTCCATCTCGAGGTGGCAGATAACTAGTGTTTCCTTTTCTGAGCAGCCTTTCTCTTCTTCTGTCGCTTCTTTTTTCCTATCTTTTCTTTTTTCCCCACTTTTTCTTCTCTGCTCCCCCTTAGATAGAATTAGTAGAACCATTAATAATGTTGAAATAAACAAGAGTACATGTCAGTCTGTGCAATATTTAAAACTGGCCCGTGTATTTGTTTAACCCTGTCTTTAGTCTCAGGCCTGGAGGCCCCTGGGCAAAGTACTGTCTGTCAGTATTTCATTAAAATAAATCAGACATTTTCCCCCATTCCAAAAAATATTACGCGGGCTTCCAGAACACTGATACTTGTGAACTGGTTGTCGCCATGGTCCACTGGCCGGCTTGACCCTGGTTCCCGCTATTGCCTGAGGCTTTAACAGGGACCAGGGCTTGATATCTGTAAGGGTGCGAAGGCAGGCCCAGGGCCAGACTGCGTCACCCCAGCCTGCTCTCCCAGGGCCTCTTTACATCTCAATGCAGAGCTGAACTCCCTGCTTTATCTTAAACATCTCTGCATTTCAAATCGAATAAAGGAGGCTGGAGGACCAAGGTTTAAATGACCGTCCAGGAGAAAAAAGAAGGCAGCCCGATCCCACCTTCTTTCTGGATGCCCGTGGACACCCCTGGAAATGACTGGGATTGTTCTGGAGAGCAAGGGAGAGAGCTGGTTAGCAGGATTTTATTAGAGCAACTTTATTAGAGCAATTGGCTCTTGACTGTCACATTAACATGATTCAAGCTGAATGGTATTTAATGATTTATGGGGTAAGGCCACCTGTTCCTGAGAAAGCTTGATATTAACCATGGGCTGGAATTATGGGATTTTTACATGGGAAAATGTGAAAGCTGGGTATTATGAGGGTTGTGTCTCTGGAGATTACATGGGGATGTTAGGAGAACCAGGTTGGAGGAGGAAGGGGAAAAGGAATTAGTGAGTCAAATATTATTCTTCAGAAAACTAGTGCCACTGATTCCACTGTTTAAAAAAAAAAAAAAAAACACAAACACTCGCGTTGCAGATCTAACCTGCTCCTGAGCAAGGCCCACGTTACCGTCACTTGCGATGTGAACGCAGCAGAAGGGAGGCAAGGCACCTGACCAGCAGGCCAGCTTATGTTTATAAATACCAGAAATGTGTGTGAGCCCCACGTCTGACAATCAGTGGCCTTTAGCTCAGGTAAATAAATTCCCACGTACAGTAGGAGGTTTATACCATGAAGCAATGTCATTTTATTGCTAGTACATATAATGTCACATTTGATACAGTTTTAGTACAAGTGAAAAAATACACTGTGGGTAACATTAAAAGGCTGCAATCACACTTATATATCATATATATTTCTTCACAAATTGCCAGTAGTTTACGATAATAGAGGAATGTAACCTACTGACATTCATATGGCTCCACTTCAAATATAGGTATTGTTAGACTATAAATATATTTTGAAATACATCTGTCTACTAAAGAAACGTTTAAAAAAATTGTGCACGAAAATATATATAAAAAATGCCTTGCAAAAAGTTACAAACACCACCAGGCCCATCTGTGGGTCCCATTTATGCGTGGGGATTTCATCTTGCCAACATTTCTGACTGGAACCTGAAACTGTGCTGTGGCTTCAGGAGGAGGGGTTAGTGGTCAGAGGCTTGTTTATTCATCTATTTTTTCACTTCTGATTTCAGAAACCTCAGAATTTGTAGAGCCTCCATGGCCTAAATAGGCTTCAGAGGCAATCACAGAAACCAAATTCCTCAAAGGAAACCCTCAGATTGAAAATTGCATTTGATTCTGCAAAGACCGTCTTCCATGGGAAGGCGGAGACATGATCTCATACCCCCAGCAGAGGGCCAGCCCCATTCTGGAGAAGGCCAGAGAAGGATCTCACAGAGGGCCTGTGGACGAGGGGTGGGCAAAGGGAGGAGGGGGGCCGCAGAGCTGGAGCCCGTGTGGCCACCCTCCTCCAGCTGGCTGCGTACAGAAATGAGAAGCAGGAGCAAGATGAAAGCATGCTCTGGGAAGCAGGGAGAGGCTGGGAATGACCCAGAGAGGGTCTCTGAGCACAGTCCCCAGTGATGGCAGTTCTACATGGAGCTCTGCTCCGATCACTGAGCCTGAACGGGGAGGAGTAAGGCAGTGGCCGCTGCCGAGCGGCAGCCAGCATCCGGGCCGTCAGCCTAGCGGTGGTCCCCCCTGCCCGAGCTGCCCCAGTCTTCCTCCCAGCCTCAGCGTCTGGAGGAAGAATGCTTTTCTCAGCTCCCTGCTTCGCCATCACCTGACTGTGCTCAGACTCCCCAGAGGAGAAAAGGAGAATCTCCAAAACAAACCAAATAGAGCTTGAAGTAATTATCAATTTAAAAAAGGATAATGAGTGATGATGACTGTGATGATCATGAGGTAACTGACTGGTGGGAAATGCTGATGGGATGATATAACTTCTTAGAAAAACCCCAGTTATAAAACAGCCAATGTGAAGAGCATGGGTGAGTACACGCTGCCGTATTGTACCACGTGCTATAAACGCAGTTGTCTGCGTGCTGGGCAAAGCTCACGTCCATCCCAGGTCAGTGCACTGCCCCCAGGCATGCCTTCCTCCCCCACACCTTTGCCCTCTCGTCTCGTTCAGGTCTAGCTTTCCTCGGCTGGGTCTAGTGGAAAGTCCGTTTTGGTAGCTGTGCTTACTTGTTTAAAGCTTTGTCCAGGTACTCCTGAATCCACTTCAATTTCGGGTCAATGCACACTTGCCTATTGTTGTTCTTCAGCCTTGCCCTGTCAAGACAGAAGAAGCGACAGTGTACAGCTGGACAGACAGGGGCACGGCTGTGACCTGGGCCACTGCTCACCCGATACCCGGGTTTGGACCCGACTGGAGCCTCCCAGCTGGCTCAGGCTCGGAAGCCCGAGATGTCCTCGGGAGACAATGCTGGCCACGCTGCAGCTCTCACCCCAGAGATACTGGGAAGACAAGGGAGTCTTGAAGGAGTCCAGAGAGAGTTCACACACAGAACATTTGCGCTGGCTTTCGAAGGATAAGTAGGAGTGGGCAAGTAAAGAGGGAAAGAGAAGTAGGAGCCAACACCCCAGGGGGGTGGCACTGCAGAGAGGGTGTGGAGGGACTGGAGAGACAGGACCCTGAGCAAGCCTGCGGCCAGGTATATGGAGCAAAGAAGTGGGGCTTTATCTGCAAGTTTGTTTGTGATGGGAACTCGTGGGGACTTTGAACTGGAGGGTGGCAGAAGCAGATTTTTATTTTGATGGATCATCTTCACAGTACATGGAAGACAGACTTAAGAGTAAGCCTGGGGGCCTGGAGATCTACAGAGAAGTCAGAGCAACAGTCTGGGGGATGGGAGAGGTGAGAGTGCAGTGCGGGCAGGGACAGTGTGCGGGGTGGGAGGGGTGGGGACGGGGCTGAGGGAGAGGATGTGTTGGCGGTTTGCCAGAAAATGGTTTCCAGAGAGATTTTACAAGTTCACGGAGTGTGCATGGTCTCATTTGTTCTCTGCAAGTTTGGTCTGCACCCTGTCACCTCCATTCATAGCCTCCCTTCCTGAAGGCTCTCGGAGGAGAGCCTGGACTTATCTCTGGATCCCTCTCCATAAAACCCTGGTACCAGGTAATGGCAAGCAGCCTGAGGACACTACCAGCCCCAGCCACTCGGCATCCATGAGGACCCCTGGGGCCAGCACAGTGGCTTGGCAACACTAACAGGAGTCTTCACACAGCCTGCCTGTTGAGCCAACACGCTGCGCAGGGGCCCGTCTCAGAGCAAGTGGACTGTGGTCCAGTGCTGGGGTCTGCTGTTTTTTAATGTTGTGTTTGTGCAAACAGATCTGAGGACTCTATTTGGCTTCTTCCAACTCGAGATGCAGTCCCAGGCAGGAAAACCTGCAGAGTCTCCACTGCAAAGTGGCCCATCCCCACTCAATTCAGTATCTGATTAAATACTTCTCAAATGACAGAGTGTTTTATTACAAGCAAAGAAAAAAATTCATCTTCTAGTGCCCTGAAACATAGTGTAAATGACAAACACATTCAAGGCAGCAAAGGCTAGGAAAAAAAGACAAAGACAAATCAAACCTAAAACCAGTTGCTGTCGGGTGGAAAATCGTCAGGTAGCTTTTGTTCCACCTTTTGCGTCCCCCACCAAGCTCACTGCAAGTGAGCACGCGGACACGTGGGCACTGGAGGTCTGAGCAATGGACAACCACGTGCGGCTTTCTTTCTGCACCCGGCCCAGCCTCCCGCACTCCAGGAGAGATCTTTGTCATCTGCATATGTGATTTTGGTGCGTCTCATTCCCGACATGAATGAAATCAAATGTTAGCAGCTGCCATCAACACCAGCAAAGCAAAAACCTTGTGTGTTGGGTTTCAGAAAATGCAGTTAAGTGAGCTGGTGATTTTGAGTTTCACCAAACTATTTAATGATGGCTTCAGCTGCATTTGGGTCTTGTGATTTTGCACTGTGTGATAATGGATTAAATGAGGGCACTAAAACCCTGAAACTGGTAAAACTATTACTAGCAAGGGGCTGGTTAATTTACTGTACTTCAGCAGAAAGAAACTTTGGTGAAGTTCATGTTCCTCCCATCTAAGGGGCGCATCGGAATGTGCTCCCATCTCTTACACTGAAGGGAGGAAGCTTGGAAAGAGGAGGCAAAGGCCTGTGGGAGCACGGCACCCAGGCTTAGGGCACCAGGGTTAAGAGCAGCTTCTGAAACCCCTTCCCGGAGGTAATATCAGCTGCCGCTAATCACGCCAGGTTCGAGGCGGGGCACTCGGCGTGCGTCATTTCTTAGCTCTAACACGTCTGCGGGTTAGGTGTCACTGTGCCCGTTTCTGGAGGATGACGTTGAGACTTACACGATCTGGAGGGCACAGTTTGGAGTGTTGAGGATCTTGAGGTGCTTGACGTTGGCTTTGGCGACATGGCTCTCAAAGAATCGGCAAGGGCATCTGTAGCTCAGGCTGACCGGTTTGGCTGGAAAGGGCAATGAGAACAAGGCAGCTTGTTATTTCCCTGCTGGGCCTTGGGGATACGAGGGTGACTGAGTCTGCAGCCGAGGGATCAGGTGGTGGTTTGCTGGGGAGTGATAGGAGGAGTCACGGGTGCCCGTGGCAGAGACCTTCACCTTGGGCCACGCAGGGAGCTCTGAGTGGGCTTGGGTTCAGCTTCGACAAGGCAAGAAGCCAGAAGGACCTGAGGAAGCCGGACCCTAGGAGGGTAGGGAAGCGAACATGAGAAGCCTCCTGCTCCTGCGTCTCAAGATAAAGGGCATGCATTACAGGAGAGGACTGCTTCAGTCCAAGGCACTGAGGTTCCCAGTGATTCTTTGCAAAATCAGCTCCTCCAGGGCCTACTGAGAAAGACTTCCCCATCCAAGGAAAAGCAGGAGGAAAGAAGGAGCTCTAGGCTTGCTCTCTCCCCCTCCTCCCCGCTCCTCCCCTAGAAGCCACTGCAGCCTCCCTGGGAATGCTGCCCTCCCCCACCTGCAGTCCCCTCTCCTCACATTTACCTTAAGCTCAGGCAAACCACAAAAGGATTCCCGACTGGCTTCCTCCCTGGGAACCCCCAGAGGGCAGGCAAGGGCCCACCTTCTCCCCCG
Organism: Capricornis sumatraensis; assembly: GCF_032405125.1. Classification (NCBI taxonomy): domain Eukaryota; kingdom Metazoa; phylum Chordata; class Mammalia; order Artiodactyla; family Bovidae; genus Capricornis; species Capricornis sumatraensis. Next base: position 846,405 of record NC_091078.1, read on the forward strand.
CACTCCCAGGGCTTCAGCACAAGGGCGCTCCAGCCTCCTGGGTGGATTCCATCTTTGTTTGCCAATCCGCCAATTTGCAAAATGCCATAATTGCCACTCATTAGTGTGAATTAGCAAAGGGCTCCTGCAGAACCCACAGCTCACCCTGTGACTCTAGAATTGCCAGCCCGGGGGCAGGGGTGGGGGGTGGCGTGGGTGCGGGTGGCAGGTACGGCTGGGGGGAGTGGATCCTAGGACTTGTGTGTGGGGGTCTGCGTGCACATTTTCTGCAGATTTTACCCAAGCCCTACTTAATACCCCAGATTATGTGAAGTTGTGGGTCCTTTCATCAGGGATTAAATGTATGTCTGAGAATATTTAGTCCAGAGATTTTTTTTTTTAAAGTTTGCCTGTTTACAGAGCTCCCAGAAGCCTTCTGGTGGTTCTGAAGTTCCATGCTTTGGGGCAAGAGAGCTGGGGAAGCTTATGAGCAAGGGACTTTTTGTTTTTTTTTTTCTTCTAAAGGCTGAGTTTAGTTGAGAGAGGCCATGACCACCAAGTCAAGGGGTAAGCAGACCACCTGGCCCCTCCCAAGATCAAACTCGACTCCCTGAAAACCAGGAAGAAGAAAGCCTGGTTTCCAGGCGCTCAGTGACTGTGGCCCTAGGGAGCCCGGAGCAGCCTTCAGGTTCACACCTGGGCTGACTCCAGAAAGGCACTGCTGGGGCCGGGCTTTTAGCAACTGCACCAGGTCCCTGCACAAGTCTTCTGTAACCAGAGCACCTGGGAAAGTGGCCCGGAGCTGGGGGCTGGGCTGCCTGAATAAAGGATGAGCAGAACCAGGCCGTGGGTCCCAGTGGTGAGGCAGGACTGGTCCCAGTCCCAGAGCATCAAGCTGGAAGGTGCACCGCGTGACGGCTGCCGGGGCGATGCTGTGGACAGTGCGGGCTGCTCCTCGCCCCTGTCCCCCAGACGCGGCTTGGACTCCATTAACCAAGCAGTGAGATCAGGCCAGAAATCAGAGCCCATTCTGAGCTCAAAACACAAGCTTTCTCTTTTCTCCTCTCCCCTCTCCACCCCCCTGGGATTATCCATTTCCTTCAAAGGCAATTTTTCATTCTTGCTCCCAGGACCTAGTTGCCTGCCTATCAAGCAGAGACTTTCAACAGGTTTTTTAAAGTGACAGAGCCCCAAGTCTTCTCACCAAGAGAGCTAGGTGCTGTGTCCACCTGGCAACCTTCCTGCCAGCTTCTTACCAACATTACTAACTTTTCCAACTGTTTTGCATATGTACAGGCAAGAGGCCTGACTGCCTCAGATGTTACCCAGGCAGGAGTGGGGTGAACTTGGCTTCTGGTGAAGCTGGCATCTGGTGAACTGGGTTCTGCTCCGCAGCAATCCTTCCACACTAATGCAGAGACAGGAGCCCCCGAGTCAGCCCCTCCAACCAGGCCTGGGAATGGGGCCCAGCCTGGCTTTAACCCCTAGAAGCCCAGGGCATCCAGGGACCCAGCTTTGTGGTTGAGGTCAGCCAGTGGGATGAGGGTAGAAGCCAGAGGCAGAGCCTAAACATGGGGACTCAGCGTGAGCACCCGGCCTCTCGGCGGTCACCAAGTGCCTCCTGATCTAGGCATGCAAGGAGGGCATGACCATCCTGACCTGGCCACTCAGCTGCCAAGAGGGCAACTCAGATGGACAAGCAACTAACACTTCCCAGAGTTAGAAGGAGCCTATGAACGAGGCCTCCACTCCTTCCGTGTTCCCCAGGGTCAGCTGAGCCCAGAACTCCAAGACCTGGGTCCCTGCATTCCAGTCATTTCTGCAGTTCCCTAGGGGAGGTGGCAGCCAGAGGAAGCACCATTTCCTCCTCCAACAGCTGGATGGTAACACCTCCACTTTCGCCAAACCACTCAATTGTTAACAGCCTCAAACCAGAGCGTTCCCCATGACCTGGGGCCAGGACTGTGTAAAGAAAAGGCTAGGTTACTTTTTCACCTTACAGAAAACAAAACAAAACAAAACAATCTAACTTCCCTTTGGGAGCAGTCCCACTGTAGCTTTAACCAGCAACTTGCTACACTTTTAAGAAACACTTCCCAGGTGGTCAGTCACCAGCAATGGAGAAGGCAGCCTGTGGTCTTCTGTGGGAACCCAACTGACTGCTCCAGGGTCTGAGCCCCCAGACTGACCTCAGCTGCAGGGAGATCTCAGTGTTCTTCAACCCTCTCTGCAGGACTGGTTAGAAACTTCACAGCCAAGAACTCCCAGCAGGGCCTGACCAGGCTGACTCGGTTTTGTTTTGTGTGTTCAGAGGCAATGGTTTATTTTGGTTTGCAGCACTGGTGTCCTGTAACAGGACAGTGAGTTTTCTCTTAAGCCTCAAAAGGGAAAAAACGCTCTCTCCCTCTCAGAGTGAAATGGGACACCACCTTTCCCCGTGGCCTAAGGCGTTGGCGATTGAATTTTGCAGCAGCGCTCAGCTCGCTTCGAGGTAGAGAGCTCAGCCGGCTGGTGACAAAGCCGCCTGTCTGCAGGTGTGCTTAGGGGACTGGGTAGGAGCATGCATGACCCGAATGGCGCCTCGGTCTCTCTTGGGTGACCCCAGGAAGAGGCAGGGAAGGCACTGGCTGGGTGCGCGTCCAGCTTCGCCGCGTGACTGCGGACCGCACTACGGGTATGGAAGCGCAGCCAGACGTTTGGCTCAAACTCGACAGCTGCTCGGAACGAGACGCCCGCGGAGCCCCACGTAGGTGGGTGCAGAAAGAGGGTAGGCCTCGCGTGAATGGCACACCTCGCAGCTTACAGGATCGCATCGCCACCACAAACAAGTCGCGGTGCCAGACTGGCTTGGCAAAGCGCTCTCTCCAACACGACCCGCAGATCGCATGTCCAGTGCGATGCGATGCGGGGCCTCGGAGCCCATTCGCCTCCGGAAACTCAGCTGCGCTCGGGAAGGCGCTAATCTGGGAGGTGGGTGGTCAAGGGCCAGGGACCCGCGGCTCCCGGTTCAGCTCCACACCTCTGCGCCCTTGCTCGCCGACTCCGAAAGCGCCCAGGGCGCGCTCGCACCCAACTATCCTGCGCGAACTCGCTCTGCAGCCCGCCCGAGGTCGGGCGGCTGCTCCCGGGTCCCGGAACCAAGCCCTGTCGCGGAGTGCGAAGCCTCGGAGCGGGGGGCGCTTGGGGAACGGGGGGACTTCGAACGCCGTACGCCGAGGGAGTGCGCCCTGCGAAGCGGGCTGCCTCAACCTCCGGGCTGCAAAGCGGCGCGGGCTGGGCTCGCTCGGGACAGCTCGGGCTGGGGCGTCAGAGCCGGGGCCCCTCCCCGAGCCCGGAGCCCGGAGCCCGGCGCCCGGCGCCGGCCCACGCCTCGGTCGCGGGGCGCACTCACCGTCGCTGAGGCACAGCGCAGTCAGCACGAGGGCCAGCACGACGCAGACCTTGGCATCCATGGCACTGGCCGGCGGCGCGCGGACGGAGGCCGGGCGCGGCGGGGAGGCGGCGGCGGAGAGGCGGCGGCGGAGAGTGCGAGTGCGGCGGCAGGAGGCGCGCGCCCGGCGCTTTAGAGGCGAGAGCGGGGCGGGGCGGGCGCGCGGCGAGGGGCGGGCCTGGAGCTGAGTCCCGGCGGCGGCAGGGGGCTTGGACCGGAGTCCCCTCCCAGCCGGCCGCTCCCCCTGTCCCCTCCCTTCCCACCCCTGCCCCGGCGCTGGATGCTCCCGGGACTGCGGAGAGCTCCAGTTTGTGACCTCTCGGTTGCGCTGGGTCCTGCTTTGGAAATCTGACCTGCACGGAGGAAGCCAGTGCCCAGGGAGGGTTGGAGACAGGGCTGGTAACTGTTCCCCGTATGCAGATGGAGAGATCGAGTCCCAGAGGCTAGAACTGAATGAGAACCGAGCGAAAACAGGTCGGTCCTAGAGGTAAGGGCCAGCCAGGCCAGTGGCGGCCTGAGTAGGCTAAGAGCGTCCTATTTGGGGAGTGTAGGACCTGGAAGTGACCACCGGCCTCGGCTTGCTGCACTGCGGCCAGGTAAACTGGAACCAAGGGAACCAAACTGGTCTTTGCATCAGAGCTTCTCTTATTCCAAGCCGAAGCTATCGCTTATGCCTTAGCCGAGTCTCAGTTTCCTAAAGTATGGAGTTGAAGCTTTAAAATAGAACACTGTGCCAAAAGGAAGCAATGCCAGTTCGCCCCAGAGGCTTTTAGTGACCATGCATTTATTCAGCCCTTTGCACCTGCTCTTCAACTGAGAAATGGGTTAGTTTCCACCCTGCGAAGGGGAACTGTGGGAATTGACTTGAGACCACCGCGAAGTGCTCAGCATTCAGTCTGACACATAGTCAGTACGCAAGAAATGTAATCTAGAAATAACTGTTTACACTTCAGTATTTTCTCCCTCTTCCCATCGGATGTTCTTACCACCTGAAACAATGAGAAAACTCTCCTCTCCTCCCCACATCCAGGACGGTGCTCCTGGGGTTGGTCTTTCTGGTTTAGAGACTATACCAATAGGGTCGTCCCTCGGCGGTGTCCAGCCCCCGCAGCAGGCTGCTGCGCCCCAGCGTGGACACATGAGAAGGTCCCGAAGTGGACAGGGGTCCAAGCAGGCGGTCTGCAAGGCGCGGGGGTCTCCAGTGATCACACGCCTCCCCCGCCAGCTCCGTCTGCTCTTTCCCTTGTAACCTGACAGCGGAGTGGACTCTGTCCCGGCGTCCATGCAAGGGGCGCTTGCTCGCTGGGGACAAGTCTCTGGAGCCCCGAATCTCTGGCCTTGGGGGAGTGGGCGGGGCCTGCCGGCCCTGGGCTCAATTGCTCCAACTGGGGGCCAAGGGAAGGAGAAATCAGCAAGGACCAGCGAGAGCTCCAGGAGTCCCGTCGTGGGGATGGGTGCCTTTTGTTTTGTTTTTTCCAAACTACTGTCGCGCCCAATTTGATGCCCTGTGAATCCGTGTTCATTCATTCATTCACTCACTCCCGGACGAGCTCACTTCTGGGTACTGGGCGTTGAGCCAGGACTCTCACTGATTTTGGTCTCTGCCCTTAAAGAATTACCAGTCCAATGGATAATACAGTCCTCGGGCAACCCCCGGCCGGCCATCGCCTGCTCTCGGGAAAGCTGGAGCGGATAATCTCCAAGTTCCCGAGCCCAGCCGACTGCGGACAAGCCAGAGCGCAGCGGCCGAGCTCGGGCGCCCTCTGGTGACGATGACTCTCGTTTCCCCTCTACCCCTGCCCCATGCCCCTGGTGCCCGAGTGGACCCGGCCCCAGATCCCTGGGCAGACTGCCCCAGATCCCTGGGCAGACTGCTGAAGCGACAAGGCTCAGTCTTAATCGGGCGGTGGGGGCCTAGGGGCACATCACGGAACCTAGAGCCCGGCGAGAGATGTGCGGGTAGAGTTTTACCTGCAACGCCGGCCAAAGCCAGTGTAAACACTTCTTGCTTGCTTCCTTTTTGTCACAGAATCGATAGCTGCTCCCAGAGTTTTAGGGAGTCGCTGGGAGGGATCCGCGTGGCCTGGTGGGAAACTAGGGCCTTCTGCGTGGCCGCTTCCCGCTATCCCAGAACAGGCGTCCGTGTGGACAGACATCACTGACCCTTCCCTCCCTCTGTTAATTCAGGACAGTTCTTCCTGAGCGCCTGTTATGTTCCAGACGCGAATAAGTGTTTGAGATATGTTAGTAAAGGAAGTACAAACAAACGAAACACCCCAAACCCCTGCCCTCCTGGAGTTTACGTCCTGGGAGGCGGGGGGAAGAAAACGGGCGCTTCAGGTAAGTATGCGCATCATCTACAGAAAATCGTCAAGTGAAAGAGTGAACCAGAAGGAAGGGGAGTGAGTTAGACTTTTAAGTAGGGAAGCCAAGGGTCTGTAAAACGTCCAGTTTATAAGTTGGCAAGCTATTTAAATTTAAACCTCTGTGCAAGTCGACACTCGGGGGACCAGGGACATCAGACTGTCTGCCCTTTTAACCTGGGCTCTGTGCTCTGTCCCAGGGAAGCCTCCCAAAGTCAAGGCAGCAGGGCACACCACCCTTTCTCTGTCCTTTGCTTGTGACACTATCTCTGCATAAAAGGCTCCACCTTCTTTCTCTGCCGGGAAACTCGGTTTCCTATCAAGGCCCAAAGCAATGCCGCCTTCCCTGTGAGACCTCACGCACACTCAGCACTCAGAGCTCAGCTCCTCAAGGACACCCCAGTCAAGAGGAGTTGAAGGTTAGAAGGAGCCAAGGGTCTGGCTGCTGAGTTAACAGACAGATATATCTCCAAGGCTATGGGCTCTGGACCCCTGGTGGGTCTAGAGCCTCCCTGTGGCTCTCTGCCCAGCCTGGGCTGTTCATACCTTCAGAATTCAGTGGCAGGGTTTTCGGGGGACGACCTTAGCACAGGGTTGAAGGTTGGCACCCAATCATTGTTTCCCAGTGTGAAACCATCAAGGTGACTTTAGGTAGTACTCTGAAACATTATTTTAAAAACCATGGATTTATATATTTATTTTTAAAGTGATAAGAAAAATGTATAACTAGCACCTTAAAGCAGGCATTTCAAATATTGCTCAAGACATTTCATTTTAAAATATATGATTTAAGTTAAAAAAATAGATTTAAACTAGCAAAGCAGTCAGTGGTATAGGTGATTAGGGAAAGAGCAAAACATCAGTGATACAAAAAGATCTGAAGTTTGAAAATAAATAAAGAACATTTTAAAATTACTTGATACTGCCACCCTTTTTAAAAACAAACTGTTTGGTCTTAAAGTGGTAAAACCGAATCATGCAAGGGAGATATGGCATCTTCACTCTTGCCATCCAGACGAGGCCAGAATGTGCCCACCCAGGAGTGCTCACTCAGGTTGGCAATCTATGAGATTCCAAACTCTGGCCCTGGAGACTCATAGCCCTCCCGCTTCAGCCATGAGTCTCCCTCCACACATCTCTGAGTGTGGGCCTGAGGGGCTCAACCAGGGGACGTCTGCGTGTGCTGCATAACCCCCCTTCCATCATTGACATCTAGGGGTTCACCAGGATGTGTCCCACTCTGCGAACCAGCAGGCCAAGGAAGAAAGACAAAGCTTCAGAGCCTGCTGTCATCTGTGGAATGGGTATGTGAGCCCTCCCGTTGGCTTTGGGATTTGCTAGGTGTGAAAGAGAGCACTCGGCACAGAGAAGGCCTCGGGAGGTATTTACACAGGACTTCAGTTTGCTTTCTCTGAATCTGTTACGTTTGGTTCTTACAAAGACGACGCCTGCAGAAGAAACCCTAATACCTCGGTTCTGTAGACAGGAGGCTGAAGTTCAGAGCAGTTCAAGGCCTTGGCCAACCTGGCAGAGCTGGACAAAGACAAAGGCATGACTCTCTGGACCCATAATCTCTGGGTTCTGAAACATCAGCGTGTGTGGGGATGGAGGTCACTGTCATGACAGGTGTCTAGGGAAGCCTCTTGTAGCCCTATACCCAAAGCCCACACTCAGAACCTGTCAGGCTGACTCTGTCTTCCTTGATTGGACCCTAAATTGGCCTCAGGAGCCAGTTGCAGGAGCCCCAGTCCATCCCAGAGGGAAGGAGCCAGGGAGGCTGAGGCAGGGCGCCTGCATGGGGTCTCGCTCAGTGCTGGGTCCTGGCAGGCTTTGGGATCCACATGCAAGGGGGCTCACCCTAGGTGAAGGTGCGCCTCCTGCAAGTCAGATCTCCTGTGGGAGGCCCTGGACCCGAAGACTCTCCCTCGATGAACACTCCTAAGGCAGGGGTGGTATTTTCTGGGACATCTTCATGCCCCCAGCCCACACACGCCAACACAACTCTGCCTGCACCCATTGCCCAGATCAGTAGGGTCAAGCCCAGACTTGCTCTGCTGGTCCTAATGTTTCCGCTCCTCTTCCTGTGTCCAGGGGTAGCCTCTGGGCAGACAGGGCTCAGCATCCGGAGCTCCATGAAGTTTCTGGGACTGGAGTATCCCCCAACCTCTACCATAAACCCCTGGATGCTAGGAAGTGTGAGCCCTGGGGGATAAACAATGCTTACATAGGAGTTCCTCAGCCTCACATCTCCCTATAAGGCAGGTTCAATGCTAACCTCTATTCCCAAGATTTGGGAACTAAGATCACATAGCTACTCTTTGGCAAAGCCAGGATTCAAATCAACTCAGCCTGGCTCTAGAGGGGCTGTTCTTGGTGAAGGATTGAAAGGTGGGTTTGTCACATAAAATATAGGACACCCCATTAAATTTGCATTTCAGATAAATGTCTCTTTTTTTTAATATAAATATGTTCCAAATATTGCATGGGACATGCTTACACTAAAAAGAATTATTCCTTGTTCATCTGAAATTCAAGTTTAACTAGGTGTGCAAGAGTTTTATTTGTTGAGTCTGGTAACCTGGCTCCAGAGTCTACACTCTTCTCAGCACCATGAAGCCCCTCTTGGTGGGCTCCCTGCCTGGGAATTGAGGACATGTGGGCAGAGGGTGGGACGAGTATTGGGAAGGTAAATTCTGAAATCATCCACTTTCTCAGTGAAGGGATTTCTTGAATTTTATTACAACAGAGTTTTATTATGCTGGAAGCAATATGGGAATGATCTTTTCTGTTTTCCTCTCTGCTGTGAATAGTTTAATGACATGCTAACCCCAGCCCTGACCTTCCAGAAGTTGTCCTGGTCGTGCCTCAGGCCTCTTCTCTCCAGCGCCCCCAGCCCTCCTCTTCCTCTGGTCTGGGAAGAAGTTCGCAAAGCACAGTCACTGACACCCTTTCTGTCTCAGACGCCCTGAGCTGTGTATGGGGAGGAGGAGGAGCCACCATCCCAGGAATGAGCCTCACACGGGCGGCATCCTAGCTAGCGGCATTTGCAGATGAAGAAAGAGGTCAAGAGCTGCTGCGGTTCATGGAGGAGGAGCTGGGCCTACTGCCCACACAGCTGGGCCCCTAGTCAGAGAGGCCAGGATCCCAGACCCACCGGCCCTCCCTGTTCAGAGGAGGGGCTTGAACATCTTTCTCCACCTTACATCCCCGTGGCCAGAGTCTGAAGTCCTTCTTCACAGATGTGCTGGACAAGACCGCACATGGAGGCTGCCCAGAGAGCCTTTCAAGGCTGAGTGCGAAGGCAGGCTGCACTGCAAGCCAGGGCTGGGGGATATAAGCGGGAGATGGGCTTGGGTGGGGAGACTTGCCAGCACCTCTAAGGTATGCAACACCCACCCCACTGCTCAGAAACAGACTGAGATTAAACAAATGGATCATTAAGAGATTTTTGCTGTTGTTTGGGAATAATTTATCAATTAAACTTTGTAAATTAGGGATGGTGGTGTTGTCTTTAGACAAGCCAGACCCAAGATCTTGACTGGGAATTGGGTCTCATCCATGACGCTCACTGGCTTCCAGCTTCCAGCAGCCTTTCTCTCCTTAGGTTCCAGGGATGAAGTTCCTACATTTGCAGCCAAGTTGACTGATCCCTGGTGTGCCCTTTGTCTTTGTGGAGTACCCAAGTTTTGCCTCATAGCCCTAGGCTTGCCACCAAGAGGTGCCAGTCTTCCTTCATAAATCTGCAATCCAGCCTTCCATCCATCCATCCATCCATCCATCCCTCCATACCCCCACTCATCCACTCATCTGTTCAGCATCCACCCGCCAGTGCATCCACCCATTTTGCCCCTCATCCATCTATCCATCCATCCATTCATCTGCTCAAGCAGCCATCCACCCATCCACCCATCCTTCTGGCTCTTCCCTTCAACCACTCCCCACCAGTTCTCTCCAGGTACTACTCTAGCCCTGAGATGCCTATTGCACCAAGAAAAGAAAGATGCACCTCCTGCTTTCTGGGCCATGAGGGAAGAAGAATCAAGCATCAAAGGCCGGAAACCCAGAGGTCACCCAGTAAGCCCTCACCTCGATACAGATCAAAACCTTTGCTCTCTCCTCATCAAAAGGGTAACCTCTGAAAGGCAGGGAGGGCTTCCTGGCTTCCCACCCAGGCAGGAGCTAAGGACGGACAACATCTGAGTATTCTTCACCCTCACTGCCCATCTCATGATTTTCTTCCATAAATCACAAAAAAAAACAAAAAGCAAAGAAACAAACCTTTATTTCTCTGTTTACTCCTTTGCATTTAATGAGCAGTTGTTAACATGACTGAAACCATCTGACGATTTTTGCCAAATGGAAAAATCTCCCTTCAGGGGCAATAAACCAAATATTCAGGATAGAGAGAGGCAGTCATAAAAGGCATTACCCGGTCGTAAACAGAGGCGGGTGGTGGTGATGTATTACCCTTGCTTCGGCAGCTTTCAACAAAGTTTTGAGATTCCAGGAGGGGCTCTGACCCGAGGCAATATTTACTTCTGCGGCTTCTTCCGCAGGTCGGTGTGGGTATAATTCTGTCTACCAGTTGACTGCAGTTGAGGTTTTGAGCAGGAAGCTCCAACCCTGAGCATTCATAACTCAGTAGGATTCAGTCACACCCTCGCAGAACATGCCAAGAAAAGCCCATTGTACTGTCCTGGCCAGGTGGGGTGGGGGTCTCTGCACACCCTGGATGGAAGTGCAGAGCCGGATGGCTTTAGTGTGTGCCTGGCCCCATAGCACCACTTGTCTGTCACACCGAAAGCTGGGCTTTGTCCCAGCGTGCTCAGAAGGCCCGTGCTTTTCTGATGTTCCATCGTGCAGAGATGGCAGTCTTCGCTGTATAACAACTTCATGGTTTGGTATAAAAAGCCCACTAGACTTCGCACAGATCTTAAAGTCTGAAGTCAAAGCAAAACTTAAACTTACGAGAACAGGAGTCCGGCTGTAGGGTCCGAGCACCAAGCTGCCTCGTGAGGCTGCACCTAGCCTGCAGGTCTTGTGGCGGCAGCTGGGGTGTAACTGAGAGTCAGACAGATGCTGACACCTCCAGAGATGGTTTTTCCAATTCCACTGCCATCTGACAGCGTCATGGCAGGGTAAGCACGCGTGTCCCCGACTTCAGGTACAACCACTAATGCCCAGAGAGCAAAGCGACTTCCCGGCACCTGCCGAGCTCACAGTGCAGACCAGACTCTGCCCAGAGCTCCTGTGATGGCCCCCGTGTTCCCATCACGCTCTAGCCTGGGTGTGGAGGTGCTCGACCTTTGGTCGCTTTGGACTTAGAAGATCTGCTTCACCCTGACCTAAAGCCCCTTTCAGGGGGCACTGACTCGTGTGCAGTAGGGTCTGAAGCCTCACAGTTAGGCTCTGCCCTACAGCCAAAAGGATGTAGCTTAATAAGTCTAACAATAGCTGACCTCGAAGACCGGAATGAAGTCTTTGGTCTGTGTCTGGCGCCTGCCGTGGGGTTTCCAGAGCCTCAGAGGCCCAGGCTGGCTGGGAGCCCCAGTGTGGGCCGTGGGCTCCCCTGTTTCATACCCCGCTGACTCCTTCCCGGGGGACTCAAGGGGTCCTGAAGGGGCGCCCCCTCAGCCCTGCCCTAGCAATCTGAAATCCTCATGGCTAAGGTCATGCCCAGGAACCAGCTTCCTAGGACAGGGCAGTCGGTACTGGGGCTGGAAGAGGGGGTGGGATCTGCTCTGCCCTTCTGGTGGGGCTGGGAGCTGGGGGAGTGGTGCTCCTCCGTTCTGTGTGTGCAGGGAGCGCCAGCACGCAATTTTATCTGCATCTTCCCAGTTTCCATCTCTTGTTTTATGAGGCAGTTCTCTCATGCATTTATCTCTCCCATCAAGCTAGGGGTTCTGATCCCCCTTTTGCTAACAAAGAATGAATCCAGGCTTTAAAGACTTGAGGGAGGCTGTGCAGGTGATGAGTGGAGACGCAGGGTCCCGGCGGGCGCCCTGCCCTCGGCTACAGCACCTTTAAGGATGATTGGGAAGTGCTGTCAGACAGAAGCAACTCATGCAGGGCTGAAGGTGCTCCTGCTTCAGCAGATCTGACCTCAGCAAGATGCCGGGAAAACAATTCACTGTCCATAGTCACTACCGGCCCCGCAGTTCTACCAGGAGGCTTCTCAGGCAGGTATCTGCACAGGACTGCTCCCTGGGTCAGACCTGATAGCAAGAAAAACAGGTTTTAAGCTCCCACCCCTCATCCCTGCCCCCTTGCTGCTTTCATCCTGGTCCCTAAACATGCTCTTAGGTGGGAGCTTATTTTCTGCCAGCTCCAGCCCCTGGAATTTGGGCAATCATGGTTTCTGGGAGAACCAGCCAGCTGCAGCCTAGGAGCTGATAGGAGATGGGAGTGAAGATAAATTGATCTCTTTACCCAGGGCCAGCTCCCCATCAGAACTGGGGAAGGGGAGGGGGAGGGGAAGGAGACAGAAGGAAGGTGGTCCCGGGAGAGAGGGCACTTCCCAGGAGTGCATCTTAGTGGGAGGAAGAGGGTGCCCATGTGGGCCTGTCAGTCATCCTCTCTGGAGCAAGCCTCCAGTTCCAGGAGTCCAGGAAGTGCAGTGAGTGCAGGGCCAGGCCAGGGTGGGCTGCCACCCACCTGTCCACCCTCCACCCTGAACAAGAGCAGCCATTTTCCACCCAGGCCACAGAGTTAAGACCCGCGTTTTCCCTCCTCTCATTCAGGTGTGTCCAGCCCAGATGTGTCTTTACCCCAGAGTACTTCTGGGGCCAGGAGGTGGTCCTGGCCGAGAACAGCTGGATCGATTCTGAAAATGAGCCTGGATTATGGAGGGGAAACCTTTTTCATTTAGGCAGAAATGCTTTGTGTATGCAAAATTTGACCTCCATCTCCCCTCCCCAGGCTGCCAGATGGTAGATGTGTTTAGTTTGCAGATAAGATAAAGGCAGAAATTGGGCTGGATGGAGAATTACCTGTCAGGCTTCTCTGTGGCCCGTTGCCCACTTCAGGCTCCCCTTCGTCTGTGGCCAGTGAGGAGGGGCACCAGTAGGTGGCATGACCCAGGGCATCCCAGGAAAGATCCTTAACCTCCCTAACCTGGCCCCGTCCGCCTTCCCAGCCCCACCTGCAATGTCCACTGTAGGACCCTGTGAACCGCTCAGCCAAGGCTAAGGTTCAACTCAGATCACAGCGGAGGAGGGGAGAGAGGCACTCAGTGCTGCAGGCAGCCACAGTTTCCACCCAACACCCAGGCACCTTGGACAGAACCCATTTGGCTCAGGTAGCTGCAGATTGGGATGCTTTGCAGCTTAGCATGGGTGTGAGCCCCACACTTTCCGCCTCTGGCAGGTCAGCTCAGGGAGGGTGAGTTAATGGTGAGAATGCTAGCCAGCAGCCACGAAGGCTCTGTGTTCCTGCCCAATAAGCCCCCTGCCTCCTGGGATCCATTTGGGGAAAGAATCTGGAAAAGCACCTCTCTCTACTCCTGTCCCTGGGCACTCAACAGCCTCCTGGCCCATCTCCCCACTCTCTGCATGACCCTGAGTTGCTTTCCCCAAGAGACCAACAGACCGAGTAGTCCCAGCAATTCCGCACCTCCGAGCCCCAGACACAGCTGGGGCGAGACTCACCTCCTGGGCACCAGCACTGCCCGCGGATACTCCTGGCTTCCAGCCTGCCCTGCAGTGGTGGAGGCTGATTCCCAAGGGTGTGGCTTTCAGGCAGAAGCTGAGTGAGCAACCCAAACCAGCCGTAAGCCCTCTGCTGCCTGGAAGAGGAGTCCTTGGGGCTCACCAGGCACCTACAGGTCGTGGCTCTTCCCTCACTGCAGATGAGGAAACTGAGGCTCAGGGAGCTGGTCTCAAGTCAATGGGAAGGAAGGGATCTGAACTCACACTCAACCACGACCCCCAGATTCTCCCTTCCTGTTTGCTGCACACACCCTCTCGGGGTAGGAGGAAGGGGGTAGCTCATCAGGATGGGCCTGGGGTCTTGAGCTACAACAAGGAGGGGAGAGAGCAGAGGAGAAGCACATTGTGGGGGAAAGTTGAAAAGGTGGATGAAGAAGGGGGTTTTTGAGCTAAGTGCTGAAGACTGAAAAGATCTAAAAACTAAAGAGGCAGGTGGAAGGAGAGGGTTAGGGAAGCGAAAGGAGGGTGAGGATGCTGGGGGGCATGCAGTGGGCACCGGGGGGGAGATGAGGGGGAGCAGTATCAGGTGTGTGAGAGGACATCACAGGCTAAACAGGGAGGGCAGGTTGTGACCAGGTCACAAAGACCTCGAGTGCCTAAAGTTTTCCCACCTTTTCCAGCCCGTGGGCACAAATGGGCTTCATCTGCAGGAAAAGTCACTCTCCCCTTTCACTGGAGCCCCTGGCCTCACAAAGCCCCTGCTCCCAGAGCATGTGACTGCAGCCAGTCATCCCGTGTCCAGCCCACACAGCTATTTGAGAGCGCGCTGACATTGGCCTTACTGCTGGGACTGACCCACAGCCACGGGGGGCCCCCTGGGTGAGCCTGAGTGAGCCAGCCAGCTCCAGCTCTCGAGGCAAAGGCAGTGCTCCTTCTGTGCCAGCTGCAGCAGCCCCTGCCTGCCCCCTGCCCCACACTCCACCCCACAGAGCTCCCCGCTGCCCACAGCCCCTCCTCAACCGTCTCAGACCTCCTCAGGGGGCTTGACCAGCAGCCAGAATGCGCTCCTGTCCAGCCACCTACAGTTTCACAGAGCTTTTTTTCTCTCCAGACACCTTCTCAGGCGTCTGAGTCCAGCCCATCCATCCCTGGCATGACCTGAACCTCATGAGTGGCCTCATCGAACCATGGCCAGGATTACTGCAGAGCTCTGGAGGATAAAGGGAGTCCCCAAAAACATTTAAGCCCAGAACTATTGGGATCAGAGTCAATGTCTTCTTCTGTGTACTATGTTAATACCCAGTGAATTTATTCTGGAGTGCCCCCAGAGGTGATACCTGTGGGAGGGGAGGGAAGGGAGCAGGACTGAGCAGAGGAAGACACGAAGCTGTGGTGTGGCTTTAAAAGGATTCCCGGGTGGCTTGATGGTAAAGAATCCACCTGCCAGTGCAGAAGACGCAGGAGACGTGGGTTCAGTCCCTGGGTCAGGAAGATCCCCTGGAGGGGGAAATGACCGCCCACTCCAGCATTCTTGCCTGGAGAATCCCACGGACAGAGGAGCCTGGTGGGCTACAGTCTGCGGTGTCACAAAGAGTCAGACACATCTGAGCATGCATCCAACAACATAGCCTTAAACAGGTTCCAGTAAAGAGCCCTGACTCTGGAAAAAAGTGTCCCTTGCACTCCCACTCTGGAAGGTATGCCTGTGGGTGAAGCTACTCCCCTCAGTAGAGGACAGTTTCTGATGGGGTGGCTGCAGGGTGGCCTTCAGCCAATGGCACTCCCAGCATTTGAAGAAACAAGTGCTTCCGGTCAGAAAGGGGATGTGGTGGCCCATCACACATCACAGCATCTACGACAGTCCACCCCTTGCCTTGCCAAGGCCTGTCTTTCAGGGAGAATTTTCTGTTAGAAGGGGATGGGGCCAGTTAAGGTGCTGGACGTAGACAATGATGAGAACCCACACATGCAGGCTCTTGGGTGTGGGTGGTCTGTTTGGACAAGCCAGGTGGACAAGTCCTCTGAAATCTCAGGGTGCCTGATTGGAGTTTCATGGGTCACCTTTCAGAGTAGCGGTTTGGCTTGGTTTCAGATGAAGTGTAATTTTAAGAAACTTTTATAATGGAAACAGCAGGAACGTAAAAATTCCACCAGCTTGTAAGAACAGAATGTCTACAAACCTTCTGCAAGGGTTCTTGTATCAGCCAATTTTTACAGTCACAAGTGACTAAAACCCAACTGAGTAAATTCGGTCTGGGGAGGGGAAATTTACTATTTCCCATAAATAGGCAGAGGAAAGGAAGGGTGGACCTGCCTCTGGGAAGGTTAGATCTCAGGTTCTCTCCCCCTTTGCACATTTAGAGTGGAGAATGAGCCTTAGCTCCAGAGAAGTGGGTGCAGGCCCTCTCCAGTCTTTCATGCCTGGGCCTGGTCCTGAGGCTTGCAGCGGGGGTGGGGATGGGGGGCGCTGAGGGCCCCTGAGCACGGAGAGGCAGGAGCAGGGCGGAGGAGGCCTGGGAGTGCTCCCCAGAGAGCCCGGGCGGCCCAGCCCCAGCGGTTCAGCCAGGGGTGCCGTGGATCTGGGGCTCGTGTGGCTGCTGTCCAATCCTGGTGGAGGGTCTTTGCATCTTAACCCCCCTCCACTCGGTTTCCTTCCCAGCTGCTGGGGCACAGACGAGGCCAGGCCCAGAATGGGGAGCTAGCGGGAGCTAGAAGCAGGGCTTTGGCAGGGCTCGGAATTCCACTAGACTCCTACAGCTGGCTTTTTCCTTCCATATTTCTTACTGCTGGATTTTTTTTTTTTTTTCCAAAGTCTATTAGGATACTCAGGACATGGGGTCTGAGGCAATAATAACCCTTCCTCTGAGTCCTATGGCCTGGCAAGACCTCGAGTGGGTGAGGAGCAACATTGCAGGGGCTCACAGGGGCGCTTTGAGGGGATTGGTCCGCACAGGACCCTTAATCTTGAGCTCACAGTAGATAGCGCCAGACAAGGAGAGCGCGAAGGACACCAGCCACCAGGTGGCCCGGGAGCTGGGCATGGGCCTCACCAGCCTTCAAACAGATGCGCCAGCGAGTGCACGGATTGATCGCTCTCTTCTGGTTGCTCTTAATATCTGTGCAGTACCTCCAGTTCAGGAAGCCCGGTAGTGAGAGAAGCGAGGAGGTGAACTTCGGTCTAGTGAGCATCTACCAAACGCTGTCCTGCTCCTGGGAGATAGACCTATGTCGGATTTGCAGTTGACACAGGAACTCTACAAACAGGCCATCTCATTGCCATTTGTCAACCTACGAAAAATACAGGCATAGCAGACATAAATAACTTGCCCAACCCTAGAACTGGACAGGGGCCAGGACTACACTCTGGGCTGTCTGACTGGAGCCTGGGAGGGCCACACTGCCTGTCTGTCTCAGGCAGCACTCTCCTGCGCTCTCGGGAAAGTCCCTTTCACACTGCCGAGCACTTTCAGCAGGCTCACAGCGCTGAGTCCCTACGCTAGCGCCCACGCCTGCAAATAGGGCTGACCAAAGCCTTCAGCTGCAAAGAGTAAGTTTAAGTGAAAGTGCTTTGTCAATTGTGACATGGTGTGCACATTGCACCTCAAGATGTCACAGTTCTTACCCTCTCATCTCATCACAACACCACTCCCTCGAGTGTACAAGGGCATGTCTGTTTATTTGCTTTCTGTTGATTCACAAAAGCCTCAGAGGGTAACAGGAACATCAACTCCTCATTCCATTAACGCATCCTTGGCCTGTTTTCTGCAGTCAGGGGCTGAATGTGAAGCTCAGAAGGTGCACTGGACCTCAGAATCACTGGGGTCATCAGTCTCTGCTTTCCCAGTCTTGGGACCCTGATACCCAGTGGATGGCAAAGCACCGAGGACCCTTCTGTGAGGCTGTTCCAGGAAGCGCTTGGTAAATGAACTGAGAGATTGGTGAGAATAGAGATTAGGTGACCTGTCCTAAATCAGTAAGCCTGGGGATCTGACCCCAAGTCTCCTGATGGCCTGTATGGGCAGATTTGACCAGGAGAGCTGTCAAAATAGAGGGAACTGAGCCCCCAAACAATTATCTTTTCTTTTTTTTTTTAATTAATCCTGGTGGGCCCAGCAATGGAAGGACCTGAGTTCCCTGTTACAAAGATCTCAGCAAGCCCACTCCTTCTTCCCACTGATTTGCAAACACCGAGAGCTCAGAGACGTCATAGGCGCCTGAAGTTCCTCCTCCTCAGTGCGGCCTGGGGAGCTCTTCTCCTTCAAGGAAGGCAGAGCCCAGGCGTGCTTCAAGGTAGACATTTCTATTTGTTTCTTCCCCCAAGAAAAGCACAATGAAAGGCGCCAATGCATTCCACACCCTCTTTTCAAGGCCTATTAATAAGGAGCCTGGGGCCAGATCATAAACATGGCAAACTCCGTAACCACCAAGGCCAGGAGAGCGAGGGCTGCATTAAAGGGGGAATTTCAGCGAAATGCCGCACAGGCCCTAAATTCGTACCAGATGAGTTCCAGAAGATTAAAGTTATTATAATAAGGCCCCAGGGAATCAATCATGCTCTGCCGGGTAACCTTCTCTCTTTTCCTCACCATTCACACACAGCACTTTCTCCAGGGCTTCGAGGAGGATGCGGAATTCGTGGAGTTAAATGTGGCAAAGGGCAGAGGGACAAGCTTCACAGGTTCAGAAGACCCTGGGGCGTTCCAAGCTGGGCTGGACTTCAGACTGGAAAGCCCCAACAGTGGGGAGGGCTTGGCCTGGATGGGTGGCTGGGGCTGACTTGTGGCTTATTTTGTGACTTATAGTTGGGGGGGAGGGCAGAGTAGGGGAGAGATATTCTTCCTGACTTCTCAGCCTGCCTGGGAATGATCATTGCCCAAACCTTGATAAGCAACAGGCTAAAACCTGCAAAGAGGCTTGGTACATTATGAAACATGGCTCAGTTCTCTTTGTCTTTTGATGCTACTTTGATATTTTCACTTTTTATAGTTTTATTTTTCTCCAAGTTCCTCCCTGCCGTCTGAGATTAGGAACTGAGTCCCCTGGCTCTGGGCTCCAGGTTCCTCTCTTGCAGAAGACCCTGTTTCCACTTGGAGGAGAGTTCTGTCTCCCAGAATCCACCGTGGACATGCCACACTCCTGCACCTCTGGAGTGGAAGCCCAGCACTCATTCCCCACCGAACCTCTGAGGCCAGGTGTCAGTCCAACAGAGTCCTGGAACAATTCACAGAGAAGTTGCAACCTCTCAGACTCAGACCCACCTAGAGTCTCCGCCTGGCACTTGCATCTTGCTCCAGCCTGGTCCTCTACAAACCTCCCTAGCTTGGCCACACACCGAAGGACCTGGTCCAAACGCTCTGTCCCGTGTTCATCCCTGCTTCGTGCCTCTGAGTAGGACCTTCCATTCCCTTTAGATAAGACGCAGCTTTCAGCCCCAGAAACATATTTGGATCCCAGTGACCAAGCAAAGTACTCCCAGATTGACTGTCCTTGACACGTTGCCCCACTCCTCGTTTATGCCTCCTTACTGACGCTAATATTTAACAGGGTTTGTGCATCAGTAGCTGGGAGAGTTTTCTGTACTTTTCTTTTTTTTTCTGTGCTATCTTTTTTAGTTTATGTGTCAGAACTGTGTTAGCTTTCCAAAGAATAATTGAGAGACTTCCCCGTCTGCCATTTCTGAACTCTGGATCAGCTTAAATTCGGTGTTTGAAAACTGCTCATCTAGAAAAAAGTTTGGATCAGATGTTTGACAGGGTGTAGTTCTTTGAAAACTGTGTTTTCTCTTTAGGCTTTCCTATCTCTTGAGTCTATTTTGATCATTTGTATTTTCCTAGAAAAAAGGACATTTTCGCCAGGCTTTCAGAGTCATTAATGTGTTTGCATAATTCTCTTTCTTCTTTTTAATACTCATTTGGATATTTGTACTTTCTCTTACTCTATTTTTTTCCCCATTTTCCTTTCTTCTTTTTTTTTCTCTTTTATTAGTTTATTTTTGTTTTTCTTGACTAGACTAATAAATACTCTATTCTAGTCTGTTCTATTCTCCTTCCTCCATCAAAGAAACACATTTTATATTGTGATTAACTAACTGTATGCTGCTTTTCTGTGTTAGCTTCTTAATTTGCTTATACTTTAATATCTTTTTTAGCCAATTTAATTTTTTTTAATTTATTGAATAGAATGCTCAATTCGCTTGTTTTTGTTTTGCCATATTTATTACTAAAATATTAACGGCTGTCCATTTTCTCAGGATTATAGTTATAAACAAAATCCCAAAAATTTTATAAGGAGTTTTGTTTTGAGAAAGTTCTGTGAGCTATCTTAAGTTTTCTTGACCAAAGTATTGTTTGGGAAAGGGTTTATGAAACTGAAGAATTGTCCCTTGTTATTATTGGCAATGACTAACCTTTGTTATGTATTTCTACTTTGATGTTATACAGAATAATTTCTGCTATTTTTTTCATTTTATTTTTTAAACTGAGATCTTTATGAAATAATATTAAAAAATGGACTATAGAAAAGAATGTAAACTTTCTTTCTGCAATGCATGGAGACCTACTCATATAAATAAACACAGTCGAGTCTGACTCTGTGACTCCATGGCCTGTAGCCTGCCAGGCCCACTCTGTCCATGGAATTTTCCAGGCAAGAACACTGGATTGGGTGGCCATGCCCTCCTCCAGGGAAATAAACATATGTTTACATAAATATATGTCTGTGTTATGTGTATTACCAATCTAATTAGTTATATTATTTAGATTCTTAGTATTCTACTCATCCTTAATTTCTTGACTTAGTGGTCTGAATGAGAGAACTATATTAAAATCTTCGGAAGGTTTTATGTTTTGCCAAATTTGCATTTCTGTTTACTCTGGCTTTTGCTGTCTTTATTCCTGCTATGCTATTTAATAAAAATCATTATAAATATTAACAAATATTAACCTTGACGGTGTGCAGGTTGAGCTGGCCAACAGAAGCTTCTAGTCTGCTGCAGACAGCTGACGGTCAGGTTGAGACCCACCACAGTTGCTACCAGCAGGCCATATGCCCTCCCTTCGTTATAAAAACCAGTGTGGATAATGTGACCCTTTGTCTCAGTCTTATCTTTATTGTAGCTGATTGTACTCTTTTGAGATAAGAACCCAAGTGCATTGTATTAAGTGAAATAAGCCAGACATAAGGACAAATACCATATGTGGAATTTTGTTTTTAAGTCAAATTCATGAAAGTAGAAGGGAGAATGGAAGTTGCCGTGTGCTGGGGAAGTGGGGAGAATGGGGAGATGTTGGTCTAAGAGTACGAAGTTCCAGTTGTGTAGGGTGCAGAGATTCTAGAGGTGTAGTTCATACCGTGGCGACTATGGTTAGTGATATAGTGATGGATGCTTGAAGCTGGTTAAGACAGTGGGTCTCAGGTGTTCCTACCACACACAGAAAAAATGATAACTAATGAGGAAGTTGGACATGTTAATTAGCTTGACTGTATCATTTCACTATGTATAGGTGTATCAAAATATCATGTATTAAATATATACATTTTTTAAATTTTAAAATAACTAGAAAATTCCAAATACCTCACCAGAAAAGAAGAAAGCTTTCTTTTTTGAAAAGGAAAGATCCACTGTTTAAACAAGTGTGTAAAAAATTTTAGGGTGCGTTTTCTTGTGATCTTGATTTGTCATAAAAAAAAAAAAGTCCAGAATTCCTCGGGAAAAATAATTAACGGCCAGAGTTCCAGATGGAAAGTTTAACTTCACTGAAGAGCCATTTTCAAGTTCATATAGGCAGTAGATTAGCCTCGGGAGCAGGACTGCTGTCCTCAGGAATCTCACCCGTCTGGAGAAGTGGTTTCCAGGTGAAAATTTGCACTTGCTTGATGGCATTTTAGCGCTTTTAGTGTGGGTTCTCTTGAGAAGTCTCCTTCCGGGGATGTCCCTTGAATTCTGATGTGGCTTGCGTGACAACCGCAGTTTAGGTTCTCATTCTAAGAGAGTCAATGCCTTGTCTCTATGTAGATGTCCCCTCCTTTTGATGGAATTTAACCTGAAAATGGACGTCTGTTTTTTCTAAAATAAATTGCTGTTCTAAAATAGTCAAATTAAACTGACTATTTCCAGATTCTACTTCAATAGCACACTGACAAATGCTGGTGTAGAGATCACTTTCCTTTCTCTTTCTCCTCTTCCCCTCGCCTTCCCTCTCTTCTCTCTGTTTTTGTGGTCAGGAGTGATCCAAGGATTAGTAATTTTAAGGATTTGATGTTGTATGAGTAAGAAGATAATTGGGTACATGCCTATGTCCCTATTTGGTAATTTTTCATTGGAATCCCATGGACTGAGGAGCCTGGTGGGCTGCAGTCCATGGGGTTGCTAAGAGTCAGACATGACTGAGCGACTTCACTTTCACTTTTCACTTTCATGCATTGGAGAAGGCAATGGCGACCCACTCCAGTGTTCTTGCCTGGAGAATCCCAGGGACGGGGGAGCCTGGTGGGCTGCCATCTATGGGGTCGCACAGAGTCAGACACAACTGAAGCGACTTAGCAGCAGCAGCAGCAGCATTGTTTAGGAGTGAAAGATAGACAAAAATATAAAAACTACCAATCTAACATAGAATATTAGAAACAGTGTATCTTCCTATTAATCAGTATGCCACATTATATAGGTTTTGTTTTCATCAATAAAGTTTTGTCAAACATGTCTCATTTTGTTGTAATCCCTTGGCCATTTTTAACATAAAGGACTAGACACAAAACTGAAAGATAAAGAAAATCATTCAGTAAAATCATTCTGTGAATGGAAAACTTGTCGAGTAACAAAGGGACGTACTCATTTGTGCGTAAACTAAGGGGGAAATGGCAGTCGTGGAGACTAGGTTTCAAGCAATATGCTCGTTTTTACCCAAGAGATCATCCCTCTACCCATGACTCCACCGCCTTGCAACTCTGCTTCCCTCCGTGCCTCACCCAGCTGAAAGAAACCCTCAGCTAATCTGTTTTGAGCTCACGTTTTGATCTAAGTACATCTATATCCACACCCTTTAAAACTCCACTAGTCCTTGCACTGCAGAGCTGTCACTCCAGGTGTGTCCGACTGTGTGTGACCCTTTGGACTATGGTCTATGGGCAGGCTCCTCTGTCCGTGGGATTCTCCAGTCCCGAATACTGGAGTGGGCTGCCAGTCCTTCTCCAGGGGGCTTCCCTGCCCAGAGATCAAGCCCTTGTCTCACATGTCTCCTGCATGGGCAGGCACGTCCTCTACCACTAGTGCCATGCGGGGTCCCACAGCTGCATGAGAGCTCATTTAAAATAATCGGAGTTCACTTTCCAACAATATTCCACCCACATGTCGTATAAGGATCTTCATCCCCAGTGCTCCTCCCGCCGTTAGTGCTATTCCGTTCAGTTCAGTTCAGGCGCTCAGTCGTGTCCGACTCTCTGCGACCCCATGAACCGAAGCACGCCAGGCCTCCCTGTCCATCACCAACTCCCGGAGTTCACTCAGACTCATGTCCATCCAGTCAGTGATGCCATCCAGCCATCTCACCCTCTGTCATCCCCTTCTCCTCCTGCCCCCAATCCCTCCCAGCATCAGAGGCTTTTCCAATGAGTCAACTCTTCGCATGAGGTGGCCAGAGTACTGGAGTTTCAGCTTTAGCATCATTCCTTCCAATGAACACCCAGGACTGATCTCCTTTAGAATGGACTGATTGGATCTCCTTGCAGTCCAGGGGACTCTCAAGAGTCTTCTCCAACACCACAGTTCAAAAGCATCAATTCTTCGGCGCTCAGCCTTCTTCACAGTCCAACTCTCACATCCATACATGACCACTGGAAAAACCATGGCCTTGACTAGACGGACTTTTGTTGGCAAAGTAATGTCTCTGCTTTTGAATATACTATCTAGGTTGGTCATAACTTTTCTTCCAAGGAGTAAGCATCTTTTAATTTCATGGCTGCAATCACCATCTGCAGTGATTTTGGAGCCCCCAAAAATAAAGTCTGACACTGTTTCCACTGTTTCCCCATCTATTTCCCATGAAGTGATGGGACCAGATGCCATGATCTTCGTTTTCTGAATGTTGAGCTTTAGGCCAACTTTTTCACTCTCCTCTTTCACTTTCTTCAAGAGGCTTTTTAGTTCCTCTTCACTTTCTGCCATAAGGGTCATGTCATCTGCATATCTGAGGTTATTGATATTTCTCCCGGCAATCTTAATTTCAGCCTGTGCTTCTTCCTGCCAAGCATTTCTCATGATGTACTCTGCATATAAGTTAAATGAGCAGGGTGACAATACACAGCCTTGACGTACTCCTTTTCCTATTTGGAACCAGTCTGTTGTTCCATGTCCAGTTCTACCTGTTGCTTCCTGACCTGCATACAGGTTTCTCAAGAGGCAGGTCAGGTGGTCTGGTATTCCCATCTCTTTCAGAATTTTCCACAGTTTATTGTGATCCACACAGTCAAAGGCTTTGGCATAGTCAATAAAGCAGAAGTAGATATTTTTCTGGAACTCTCTTGCTTTTTCGATGATCCAGTGGATGGTGGCAATTTGATCTCTGGTTCCTCTGCCTTTTCTAAAACCAGCTTGAACATCTGGAAGCTCATGGTTTATGTATTGCTGAAGCCTGGCTTGGAGAATTTTGAGCATTCCTTTCTAGCATGTGAGATGAGTGCAATTGTGCGGTAGTCTGAGCATTCTTTGGCATTGCCTTTCTTTGGGATTGGAATGAAAACTGACCTTTTCCAGTCCTGTGGCCACTGCTGAGTTTTCAAAATTTGCTGGCGTATTGAGTGCAGCACTTTCACAGCATCATCTTTGAGGATTTGAAACAGCTCAACTGGAATTCTATCACCTCCACTAGTTTTGTTCATAGTGATGCTTTCTAAGGCCCACTTGACTTCACATTCCAGGATGTCTGGCTTTAGGTGAGTGATCACACCATCGTGATTATCTGGGTCATGAAGATCTTTTTTGTACAGTTATTACTGTCATATAATTTACTTTTTCATCAGCTGTAAATACACTATACATATTACTTTAAAGATATTCCATTATCCTTTAGCACAATTAAAGCTAATGAATTTTATCTTTCATTTATTCTGTTTCTAATGCTCTTTATTTCTTGTGTAGACTCTATTTTCTAACCAATGTCATATTCCTCCTTAGTGAAGAGCTTTCATTTTCTATGAGGGTTTTACAAATATCACTCGTGGTAACAGTTTCTAATGAGAAGTTTGTTTTAATTTTCATTCTTGCTCTTCTGTAAGTAAAATGACTTTTATTCTGACCACCTTCAAGATTCACTCCCTGCATTTGGTTTTTAGTGATCTGCGCAGAAGTTCATGTGTTTTTTGCTTGTTTGTTTCTTGTGTGTTGTTTTGGTGTTTATCGTGTTTGGTGTTCTGTGAGCTTCTTGGATCTGTGGTTTGGTATCTGTCATTAATTTGGGAAAATTCTTGCTCTTGATACTATTTCCTCAAATATTTCGTCTACTCCATTGCCTCTCTTCTCCTGGCAATGCACCTATGTGTGTCTTAAAATGTTTTATATTGTCCCACAGCACTCTAATGTACTGTGTTTATTATTATTATTATTCTTTCTGTCTCTTTGTATTTAAGGTTAGCTGACTTTTATCAGCTTATCTTCACATTCCCTGATTAATTCCTCAGCTCTCTTATATCCATTGGTATCACACTCCCACTGAAGGCATTCTTCATCCTTCCCTGTATTTTGCATTGCTAGCATCTCTACTGAATTGTTTCCTAAAATGTCTATCTCCTTTCTGATATTGCCTGTCTGTTTTTGTATGTTGTTCCACTAGAACCTTTTACATATTAGTCATAGCTTTGATTTTTTATTTTTTCATCTTTTTACTGAAGGATAATTGCCTTACAGAATTGTGCTGTTTCCTGTCAAACCTCAGCAAGAACCAGCCATGCGTATGCACATATCCCCTCCCTCCTGAGCCTCCCTCCCATCTCCCACCCCTTCCCAACCCTCCAGACTGACGCAGAGCCCCCGTTTGAGATTGCTGAGCCATGGAGCACATCCCGCTGGCCCTCTGCTTTACACACGGAGATGTGAGTCTCCATGCGACTCTGCCGTGCATCCCACCTTCTCCACTCTCCCCAGGCCTCTAAGTCTGTTCTCTATGTCTGTTTCTCCACTGCTGCCTGTGAATAAGTTCCTCAGTGCCACTTTTCTGTGTGTATATGTGTTAGAATACGGTATTATCTTTCAGTTTCGGACTCATGTCACTCCGTATAGTAGACTCTAGGTTCATCCACCTCATCAGAGCTGATTCAGATTCATCTCTTTTTATGGCTGAAAATGTTCCATTGTGTATGCATACCACATCTTCTTCATCCATTCACCTGTTGATGAGCATCCAGGTTCTTCCATGTTCTAGCTGTTGTACATGGTGCTGCAGTGAACAATGGGATACATGTGTCTTTTTCAATTTTGGTTTCCTCAGGGTATATGCCTAGGAGGGGGATTGCTGGGTGATATGGTAGTTTTATTCCTAGTTTTTTAAGGAATCTCCATACCGTCTTCCATAGTGGCTGTATCAGTTTGCATTCCCACCAAAAGTGCAAGAGCGTTCCCTTTCCTCCATACCCTCTCCAGCATTTATTGTTTGTGGACTTTTTGATGAGGGCTATCCTGACTGGTGTGAGGTGATATATCATCATAGTTTTGATTTGCATTTCTCTAATAATGAATGGTGTTGAGCATCTTTTCATATGTTTGTTAGCCATCTGTATGTCTTCTTTGGAGAAATGTCTGTTTAGGTCTTTTTCCTACTTTTTGACTGGGTCGCTTGTTTTTCTGGCATTGAGTTGTATAAGCTGTTTGTATATTTTGGAAATTAATCCTTTGTCAGTTGTTTCCTTTGCTATCATTTTCTCCCATTCTGAGGGCTGTCTTTTCACCTTGCTTATAGTTTCCTTTGCTGTGCAAAAGCTTTTCAATTTAATCAGGTCCCACTTGTTTACTTTGGTCTTTATTCTCCATTTGGAGAAGGCAATGGCACCCCACTCCAGTACTCTTGCCTGGAAAATCCCATGGATGGAGGAGCCTGGTGGGTTGCAGTCCATGGGGTCATGAAGAGTCAGACACGACTGAGCGACTTCACTTTCACTTTTCACTTTCATGCATTGGAGAAGGAAATGGCAACCTGCTCCAGTGTTCTTGCCTGGAGAA
Source organism: Capricornis sumatraensis (assembly GCF_032405125.1). Classification (NCBI taxonomy): domain Eukaryota; kingdom Metazoa; phylum Chordata; class Mammalia; order Artiodactyla; family Bovidae; genus Capricornis; species Capricornis sumatraensis. The sequence goes on from NC_091078.1 coordinate 873,027, forward strand.
TCCCAGGGACAGGGGAGCCTGGTGGGCTGCCGCCTATGGGGTCACACAGAGTCAGACACGACTGAAGCGACTTAGCAGCAGCAGCAGCAGCAGGATGTGGGTCATAGAGGATCTTGCTTTGATTTATGTCATCGAGTGTTCTGCCTGTTTTCTTTAAAGAGTTTTATGGTTTCAGGTCTTACATTTAGGTCTTTAATCCATTTTGAGTTTATCTTGGTGTATGGTGTTAGGAAGTGTTCTAATTCAATTCTTTTACATGTAGCTGTCCAGTTTTCCCAGTATCATTTATTGAAGAGGCTGTCTTTGCCCAATTGTATATTCTTGCCTCCTTTGTCAAAAATAAGGTACCCATAGGTGCATGGGTTTATTTATGGGCTTTCTATCTTGTTCCATTGGTCTATATTTCTGTTTTTGTGCCAACACCATACTGTCTTGATGACTGTAGCTTTGTAGTATAACCTGAAATCAGGAAGGTTGATTCCTCCAGCTCCATTCTTCATTCTTAAGACTACTTTGGCTATTCAGTCTTTTATGTTTCCATTCGAATTGTGACTTTTTTTTTGTCTAGTTCTGTGTAAAATGCCATTGGTAATTTGATAGGGATCACATTGAACCTGTAGATTGCATTTGGTATTATAGTCATTTTCACAATATTGATTCTTCCTATCTAGGAACATGGAATATCTCTCGATCTGTTTAGGTCATCTTTGATTTCTTTCATTAGTGTCTTATAATTTTCTGTATACAGTTCTTTTGTTTCTTTACATAAGTTTATTCTTAGATATTTAATTCTTTTTGTTGCAATGGTGAATGGGATTGACTCTTTAATTTCTTTTTCTGAATTTTCATTGTTAGTATATAGAAATGCAAGTGCTTTCTGTGTATTGATTTTGTATCCTGCGACTTTGCTAGATTTGCTGATTAGCTCTACTAATTTTCTGATACTGTCTTTAGGGTTTTCTATGTACAGTATCATGTCATCTGCAGACAATGAGAGCTTTACTTCTTTTCTGATCCAGATTCCTTTTATTTCTTTTTCTTCTCTGATTACTATAGCTAGGACTTCCAGAACTATGTTGAATTATAGTGGTGAAAGTGGACACCCTCGTTTTGTTCCGGATCTTAGGGGGAACGCTTTCAGTTTTTCACCGCAGAGAATAATGTTTGCTGTAGGCTTATCATATATGGCCTTTACTATGTTGAGGTAGGTTCCTTCTATGCCCATTTTTTGAAGAGTTGTAATCATAAATGGGTGCTGAATTTTGTCAAAGTCTTTTTCTGCATCTATTGAAATTATCATATGGTTTTTATCTTTCAATTTGTTAATATAGTTAAAATTTGTTAATGTAGTTAAAAATCCTTGCTTTCCTGAAATGAACCCAACTTGATCATGGTGTATGAGTTTTTTGATGTGTTCATCAGTGATGTTGGCCTGTAGTTTGTGTGTGTGTGTGTTGTCTTCATCTGGTTTTGGTATCAGAGTGATGGTGGCCTCATAGAGTGAGTTTGGGAGTGTTCCTTCCTCTGCAATTCTTTGAAAGATTTCAGAAGGATAGGCATTAGCTCTTCTCTAAATGTTTGATAGAATTCTCCTATGAAGTCATCTGGTCCCGGGCTTTTGTTTTTGGGGAGATTTTTGATCACAGCTTCAATTTCAGTGCTTGTAACTGGGTTGTTCATAATTTCTATTTCTTCCTGGTTCAGTCTTGGAAGATTGAACTTTTCTAAGAATCTGTCCATTTCTTCTAGGTTATGCATTTTATTGCCATAGAGTTGTTCATAACAGTCTCTTATTATCCTTTGTATTTCTGCACTGTCTGCTGTAACCTCTCCTTTTTCATTTCTAATTTTGTTGATTTGATTCTTCGTTTTTTTCTTGATGAGTCTGGCTAAAGGCTTGTCAATTTTGTTTATCTTCTCAAAGAACCAACTTTTACTTTTATTAATCTTTACTATTGTTTCTTTCATTTCTTCTTCATTTACTTCTGCTGAGATCTTCATGATTTCTTTCCTTCTAATAATTTTGGGATTTCCCTGTTCTTCTTTTTCCAGTTGTTTTAGGTGTAAAGTTAGGTTGTCTGTTCGATGTTTCTCTTGTTTCTGAGGCAGGATTGTGCTGCTATAAACGTCCCTCTTAGGCTGCTTTCGCTGCATCCCATAGGTCTTGAGTTGTTGTGTTTTCATTGTCATTTGTTTCTGGAAACTTCTTGACTTCCCTTCTGATTTCTTCAGTGACCTGTTGGTTATTTAGAAACATGTTGTTTCATCTCCATGTGTTTGTGTTTCTTACAGTTTTTTTCTTGTGATTGATATCTAGTCTCACAGCGTTGTGGTCAGAGAAGATGCTTGATACAATTTCAATTTTCTTAAATTTACTGAGGTTTGATTTGTGACCTAAGATGTGGTCTATCCTGAAGAATGTTACATGTGCACTTGAGAAGAAGGTGTATTCTTCTGCATTTGGATGGCACGTCCTGAACATATCAATGAGATCCATCTCATCTAATGTACCATTTTAAGACTCGTGTTTCCTTATTGATCTTCCGTTTTGATGATCTGTCCATTGGTGTGAGTGGGCATTAAAGTCTCCTACTGTTATTGTGTTACCGTCAGTTTCTCCTTTTATGTCTCTTAGTGTTTGTCTTATGTACTGAGGCGCTCCTATGTTGGGTGCATCAGTTCAGTTCAGTCGCTCAGTCGTGTCCGACTCTGCAACTCCATGAATCGCAGCACACAAGGCCTCCCTGTCCATCACCAACTCCCGGAGTTCTCCCAAACTCATCTGCATCAAGTCGGTGATGCCATCAGCCATCTCATCCTCGGTCATCCCCTTCTCCTCCTGCCCCCAATCCCTCCCAGCATCAGAGGCTTTTCCAATGAGTCAACTCTTCTCATGAGGTGGCCAGAGTACTGGAGTTTCAGCTTTAGCATCATTCCTTCCAAAGAAATCCCAGGGCTGATCTCCTTCAGAATGGACTGGTTGGATCTCCTTGCAGTCCAAGGGACTCTCAAGAGTCTTCTCCAACACCACAGTTCAAAAGCATCCATTCTTCATCACTCAGCTTTCTTCACATAGATATTTACAATTGTTATGTCTTCCTCTTGGATCGATCCCTTGATCATTATGTAGTGTCCTTCCTTATCTCTTGTAATCTTCTTTATTTTAAGGTTTACTTTGTCTGATATGAGAATTGCTACTCCAGCTCTCTTTTGCTTCCCATTTGCAAGGAATATATTTCTCCCTCCTCTCACTTTCAGTCTATGTTTGTCTTTAGGTCTATAGTGGGTTTCTTGTAGACAGAATATATATGTATATATATGTCTTATCCTTGTATCCATTGTATCCATTCACTCAGTTTGTGTTTTGGTTGGAGCATTTGATCCATTTACATTTAAAGTAATTATTGATATATATGTTCCTATTGCCATTTTCTTAATCCTTTGGGGTTCATTTTGTAGATCTTTTTTCTTCTGTTGTATTTCTTGACTACACAAGTCCTTTTAACATTTGTTATAAAGCTGGTTTGTTGATACTGAGTTCTCTTAACTTTTGCTTCTCCAAAAAACTTTTTATTTCTCCATCAGTTTTGAATGAGATCCTTGCTGGGCACTGTAATCTTGGCTGTAGATTTTTCCCTTTCAATGCTTTAGATGTATCTTGCCATTCCCTTCTGGCCGTCAGAGTTTCTGCTGAAAGAGCAGCTGTTAAGCGTATGGGGCTTCCCTTGTATGTTACTGCTGTTTCTCCCTTGCTGCTGTAATATTCTTTCCTTGTGTTTAGTCTTTGTTAGTCTGATTAGTATGTGTCTTGGTGTGTTTCTCCTTGGGTTTATCCTGTATAGGACTCTTTGCACCTCTTGGACTTGATTGACTATTTCCTTTTCCATGTTGGGGAAATTTTCAACTATAATCTCTTCAAAAACTTTCTCATACCCTTTCTTTTTCTCTTCTTCTTCTGGGACCCTTATAATTCACATGTTGGGGCATTTGATACTGTCCCAGAGGCCTCTGAGACTGTCCTCAGCTCTTTACATTCTTTTTACTTTACTCTGCTTTTAGAAGTCATTTCCACCATTTTATCTTCCAGCTCACTGGTTCGTTCTTCTGCCTCAGATATTCTGCTATTGATTCCTTCTCGAGTATTTTTAATTTCAGTAATTGTGTTGCTTGTCTCTGTATGTTTTTTCTTTAATTCTTCTAGGTCTTTGTTAACTGATTCTTGCATTTTATCCATTTTGTTTTCAAGGTTTGTGATCATCTTTTCTCTCGTTATTCTGAGTTCTTTTTCAGGTAGTTTGCCGATTCCCTCTTCATCTATTTGGATTTCTGTGTTTCTAGTTTTTTCCTTCATTTGTGTAGTATTTCTCTGCCTTTTCATTATTTCTTTTTAATTATTGTGTTTGAGGTCCCCTTTCCCCAGGCTTCAAGGTTGAATTCTTTCTTCGTTTCTGCCCTCCTAAAGTGGTCCAGTGGTTTGCGTGGCTTTGTATGGGGTGAGATTGGTGCTGAGTTTTTGTTTGTTTGCTTGCTTGCTTGTTTTTCCTCCGATGGGCAGGGCTGAGTGAGGGGGTGATCTTGTCTGCTGATGGTTGGGTTTGTATTTTCATTTTGTTTGTTGTTTAGATGAGGCATCCTGCACAGGGTGCTGCTGGTCCTTGGATGACGCCTGGTCTTGTATTCAAGTCATTTCTTCTGTGTGAGTTCCCACTACTTGTTACTCCCTAGGGTCAGTTATCTGGTCGTCTAGGGTCTTGGAGTCAGTGCTCCCACCCAAAGGCTCAGTGCTTGATCTCTGCTCAGATCAAAGATTCCACAAGTGGTTTATTATGGCGTTCAGTTCAGTTCAGTTCAGGTGCTCAGTCGTGTCCGACTCTTTGCAACCCCATGAACCGCAGCACGCCAGGCCTCGCTGTCCATCATCAACTCCCGGAGTTCACTCAGACTCACGTCCATCGAGTCGGTGATGCCATCCAGCCATCTCATCCTCAGTCGTCCCCTTCTCCTCCTGCCCCTAATCCCTCCCAGCATCAGAGGCTTTTCCAATGAGTCAACTCTTCGCATGAGGTGGCCAAAATACTGGAGCTTCAGCTTTAGCATCATTCCTTCCAAAGAAATCCCAGGGCTGATCTCCTTCAGAATGGACTGGTTGGATCTCCTTGCAGTCCAAGGGACTCTCAAGAGTCTTCTCCAACACCACAGTTCAAAAGCAGCGATTCTTCAGCGCTCAGCCTTCTTCACAGTCCAGCTCTCACATTCATACATGAAAAACCATAGCCTTGACTAGATGGACCTTAGTTGGCAAAGTAATGTCTCTGCTTTTGAATATGCTATCTAGGTTGTCCATAACTTTTCTTCCAAGGAGTAAGTGTCTTTTAATTTTATGGCTGCAGTCACCATCTGCAGTGATTTTGGAGCCCCCCAAAATAAGCATTAAGTCAGATTAAAACAAATATACAAAAATAAGAAACCAAAGATGAACCCCAGAAAAATGGAAGTCATAAAATAAGGCAAATAATAATTAAAATAATGGAATGTACATATATACATATACACCCATTAGCAAAGTCAAAACAGTCCAACAAAAATAAAGTACAATAGACTGACCTGGCGAACAAAGGAAATCAAAAAGTTGTATTTACCAGTTAAGAACAAAGCTAACTAAAGCACCAACTGGAGACCAAAACTAAAGCAAGGTGCCAAGTGGGAACAGAGCCCTGAAAACAAGACTAGCAACATATGGGAGGGAAGAAAAGAAAGAAAAGGTAGAGCAGATTTGCAGAGTTAAATAGAGGTAGATGAGGAGGATTTGCATCTATTGAAGATTAACTGCAAAGGGAAACGAGCACGTAGGAAAGGGAAATAAAGGAATAAGTGCAGAAAATATAATAGGCTTTTAAAAATTATAATTATAAAAGAGAGAAGAAAAAAATGGAAGAAGAAAGAAAACAGGAAAAAGAAAAGCGTAACTCCACAGAACTGCAAAAGCCCAACATAGAGGCAGATGCTTATAACAACAGTAAAAAATGTGACTGAAGAAAAAACAAAGACACTCAAAAGCTTAATTAGATTTCATAGTGCCAATAAAATTGACAACTACATCAGAGGGGGAAAAGGGGGTGCGGATCCAAAAAGCAGCCCACCAGGCTCCTCTCTCCAAGGGATTTGCCAGGCAAGAGTACTGGAGTTGGTTGCCATTGCTTTCTCCTAAAAGAATCTACAGAACAAGTCAAAACATAAGAATAATAAACGTTTTTCTTGAGTTACTGCTGTCAGAGTCCTTTCCCTCGCTGGGAGTCACAGTCCCCTCACCTCCCTAGGTTGCCCTCCAACACTACGCTGATCTCTGGACCTGCTGTGGGGCCAGTCAGACTCTAATCTGGTCCTACTCCTCTGTGTTCTTGCCTCCAGTGTCCACAGCCATCTGAACTAGTGTGTTTTCTTTTGTGGGAGCTCTGAATGACCTTTTACATATCCGTAGACACAGAGTCTGCCTAGTTGACCGTGTCGATTTAATCTGCAGCTTGTACAGACTGAACTGCAGAGCAGGACTCCACCCAAGATGCCCCTTTAAGTGCCTGACCTGCGATCTACCGAGTGGGACCCCAGCCAGGCGTGGCTAAGGTCTTCATCCTTAGCCACACTGCCCCTGGGTTTCAGTTGTGGTTTTATTTCCACCTCTGCATGTGGGTCATCCACTGGGGTTTGCTCCTGAAGCTGCCCTGGAGGACTTGGGTTTGCCCCTGTGGAGGTGGTGCAGCTGCTTGGGTCACAGGGGTTCTGGCAGCACCAGGTACTCAGGGGGATTGGTGACTAGGGCAGCAGGAAATATAGTGCTCCAGAAGGGTATGGCCACCAGTATTGGCCAATACGCTCCAGTATTCCTGCCTGGAGAACCCCCTCCCTGACAGAGAAGCCTGGCAGGCCACAGTCTACAGTGTCGCAAAGAGTTGGAGACCACCAAAGTGACCCAACGTGCATAGATGCAAGAATTTTTTGGCCTGTGGCCCCTCTGCCTTGGTGAGTGTTGGGCGCGAAGGTGGCGCAGCTGCTTGGCTTGCAGGGACCCTGGCCTCCGCTGCAGGAGCTGTGGCCCCATCAGAGTCTTTTCTCAAGCCCCCTTGAGGCTGGCTATAGGAAGGCCTCTTTGGCCAGTCTTTCTCTGTAGCTCTGCCAGTTCAGGCCCTTAGAAGGTTCCCTTGCCCAAGGTCCTTCTCTGTTGTTCTGCACGTCAGGTGCATAGAGGGGCCCACCCCCGCCCCCCACCCCCCGCCACCCCCGGCTGGGGTCCTACTCTGTAGATCGCAGGTCAGGCACTTAAAGGGGCTTCTTGGGTGGAGTCCTGCTCTGCAGTTCAGGGCATGAGGCATCTGATGGGCCAGCCTCTCTATTGTTCAGCTGCCAGTGCTGGCATGTGGGGAGAGGGAGGCTATGGTGATGGCTCCACCCCCACACGTGACTCAGCAGAATCGCCTTGCTTCCACAGCTGCCCGGCTTTCCTCCACAGGCATTTCCCTCCACGATCTCCTCCCTCCTCTCAATCTGTCTCTCCGCAGTCCACAGCAGCCCTCACCCTGGGATTGCTCCACAGTCCCCAAACTCCAGGTCCCAGGCGCTGCGCCTTCCGGGGCACCTGCGTCCCTGTCCGGGGTCTGTACGGCTGCGGCAAGGACTGTCTGATTCTCATTCCATTTAGGCTGCCACAGATCAGCTGTTTCACTCTCAGCCTTAAATGTTTCTCCTCTGACTCAGACAGTCGCCCCGATGTGGGGATCGGCCCCCTGCTTCAGTTCCCCCACCCGCCGAGGGCAGGGCCAGTCCTGCTAACACTCCCGTTTCCCCCCCAGCTCCTCTGTCTTACGGAGTTTTCCGTGGGTCTATATACCCTTGTCCTCTGGTCAGGGCCGCCCGTCCGCTCCCGGCTGGAGTTCTGCATGCACTTCTGTGTCTGAAGGTGGGCTCCTGATGCATCCGTGGGGAGAGAGGTGCTGCACGTCCACGCACTCCTCAGCCATCTTGTCCTCCCCCCCAGCTTTGAATTTCTTGTCCGACAGTGCCAGCTTGTGTGTCATCTATAACCTGGTTCTGACGCTCGCTTTGTCTCCTGCAGGATATTGTTCTGTCTTTGTCGCCTCCTATTTTTGTTGCTGTTGAAAGTTGGACACCTTCTGAATGACGGTACTTACTGAGGTGGCTCAGATAGTGAAGAATTTGCCTGCAGCGTGGGAGACCCGGGTTGGTCCCTGGGTTGGAAAGATTCCCTGGAGAAGGGAATGGCTACCCAAACCAGGTTTCTTGCCCGGAAAGTCCCATGGTCAGAGGGGCCTAGCGGGCTATAGTCCATGGGGTTGCTAAGAGTTGGACTCGACTGAGCAACTAACACTCACTTTTATGATTTTATTCTCCGTCTGCTAGGCTTTCTGTTTAGGAGTTTGTGTTAATATACTCAGGAGTTGGGTTGTATTTGAAGTTAGTTGTTGGGCTGGTTACCCTCAGAGTTCCAGAGACCAGAGCTGTCAGACTCCTCTGGTAATACCTTGTGTTCAGGGTGTAGGCTTATTTTCCAAAGGGCTGCTCACACTGCCTGCACCCTGCTTGGTTTGGGATCCAGCTGGTCGGAGTCCAGTCCTCGCTCTGCTGCTCCCTGGAAAGTCTGTTCGGTGTCACTCTCTGAGCTATGTCCACCGTTATATTTGCTGATGTTTACTATCATGGTGTCGGGGAAAGGGCAAACTCTGCTGCTCTGGCTAAGCCTGAGTCTCAGGCAGGCGCAGTGCTGGGTGTCGGGGCATGACCCTCCTTCCCCTCCTTCGGCTGCGACACGGGGCCTAGGACGTTTCCTTGGCCTTCCCCAAGCAGGAAGGCTCACTTTAGCCGCTCCCTCCTCCCGCGCACACTGGGCTTCTCCCGGCGCCCTAAGGTGGCCATGTTTGCTGCTCTTACTCTGAAGATTAACTCTGGTGCTACCTTTCCCCATTCATCACAGTTGAGTGAGACTATTTCAGGGTTTTCCAGATCTTCCCTTTGAGTGCCTGGTGGCTGCCAATGCCCCTATATCTTCACTTACCACCCCCTCTCTAGGAGCTTCATTCCCTCACGCTAGCCCACAGGTGGCACTTACCAACTTATCAGCATGTTTTGGGTGAAGCTCCTTGCCGCTTTACTTGACACCAGCTGGTGTCTGCACAGGGTGAGCAAACACTGAAGTCCTGTTTCTCCCCGAAGGCATCTGTCTCTCCCCAGATTTGGGGTTGGTTGGACCTGTGACCTAAGCTCTCTGATGGGCTCAAGAAATGCCATTGATTTGCAAATTGTCTAGTGTTGCCCTTGTTGTAAGGTCGTTGCTTTTCTCGGCTGTGCATCTCTCGAGCTGAACCTGGAAGCCCCTTCCCAGATCTAAACCCACAAAGAGCAACACTTTCTCAGATATGTGAGCCAGAACTACAGCTTGCTCCTTTTCCTGGAGAAAGGGCCCGTGTGAACTGGCTTGAGAGGCCCTGCTCTTGTTTTGAAAAACACGTCTGCACATTTTTGTATTTGCCAAAACCCTCAAGTCATTCAGTCAGTCTCCAGAGCACTATAGTTTTTCCATTTTGGATAAAGCTTTGGAAAATGGGAATGAAGATTAAGCTGTGCTTTAACCGGGACTTATTTATTCCAGCAGGAGGGGTGCCAACTTTGGGAATCTTTATGGATGGAATGGGGCCAAAGAAGAAAGCAAGCTGGACTATGGGGATTGTCAAGGTAAGCCCTGGAGGGCCTCCCCAGTGCCCTGGGGCTGGAAGGGCTCTCAGCTCCCTGGGGGAGTCTCTGTAATAGTGGTTTGAGAGAGGAAGTGAAAGCTTCCTCTCATAAGCCATGTCATAAACTCCTTCCACCAAGTTGTTTGTGCAAAGTGGTAGAACAATATTATTTAAGGAACAACGTGGAGAGATTAGGACGCTGTCCAGCCACAGAATTTACTCTCACCTGAGGGGGATGTGAATATGTACAGTTGCTAGAGAATGTTAAGTAAGCCAGCTTCTGAAGTGACCTGAGCAGTTTGCCACATACTCTTCCCAAGGGAGATAGAGGATGAGATGGTTGGATGGCAACACCGACTCGATTGATGTGAGTTTGAGCAAACTCTGGGAGATAGTCAGGGACAGGGAAGCCTGGCGTGCTGCAGTCCATGGGGCTGCAAAGAGTCAGACACAACTGAGCGACGGAACACCAACTCCGCAGGGGAGGGATGGAAAGTGCCCGTCCCATAGGGCCAGGGGAGAGCAGCAATCTGCAGACCATCACGTTCACCCTTTCGATGGCTCTGGAAAAGCCACAGTGAGAGAGAGTCACAGGTTTGGTGGCCAGAGCAACAGAGACTGACTTTCTCGCAGTTCTGGAGGCTAGAAGGTGAGACTGAAGTGCAGGCAGGGTTTTCCCTTCTGCGGCCTGTGAGGGAAGCCTCTACCCCAGGGCTTTCGCTCTGGCCTGAAGATGCCGCCTTCTTTCTCTCTGCATCTCCATGCCGTCTTCCCTCTATGTCTGTCTTTCTGCGTCCAAACTTCCCCTTTTTATCAGGACACCAGTCATATTGGATTAGGCTTCCCAGGTGGCTCAGTGGTAAAGAATCTGCCTGCCAATGCAGGAGACGAAAGAGGTATGGGTTCAGACCCTCGGTGGAGAAGATCCCCGGGAGAAGGCAATGGCAGCCCACTCCAGTATTCTTGCCGGAGAACCCCATGGACAGAGGATCCTGGTGGGCCACAGTCCATGGGGTCTCAAAGACTCAGACACGACTGAGCAACTGAGCGTGAGTGCCAGTCGCATTGGATTAGGGCCCATCCCGCTCCAGTGAGACCTCGTGTTGATTTAATGAATTCCATCTGCAAAGACCCAATTTCCAAATAAGGCCACATACTGGAGTACTGGGGATTAGGACTTCAACAGACGGATTTGGGGAAGGCACAGTTTAATCCATAACAGTCTTCATTTTAGAGACAGGCTGCTGAGACTAAGAATGGGGAGAGGCGTGGTAGAGAGGCATTCAACAGCAGATTGTCGGCTGTATGGCGCTGTCTGGGGCTGCACCACGGGAAGGTCTACCTCGATGCCTGTTCTGTGGACTTCACATTGTAGTGAGAAGACGGAGGCAATCTCCCCATCCACAAAACAAGCAAACTAACAAAACCCCGGACAAATGAACTTAAAAAACAAAACACACAAAGAACCCGAAGGCAACTCCCGGGAGGGAGGGTGTGTTAGAAATACTGAGGGTGCTGCCCTAGATCTAGAGATCACCTGATGGGTGTTTCGGGGAAGAGCCCTTTGAAGGAGGAGTGGCCGTGGAGACCCTGGTGAGGAGTGAGTTTTAGTGGAGATCTGAATCATGGTGAGGAGAGAGCCACAAAATGGTGCGGCAGAGAGGTGTTGCTGAGAGTGGAAACATCTCGCGCAGAGGTCCAAAGGTGGGAGCAGGCTTGATGTGCTTGAGAGAAAGAAAGAAGGGCAGCCTTGCCGTAGCAGATAAGATGGACAGAGGTGAGGTTGGAGAGGTCACCAGAATCCAGGTCACACAGAGCCACAGGGGCCAAGGGCAGGAACATGGGTGATATGCTAAGTGCCCAGGGAGCCAGAGGAGGGATTTGAACGTGGTGGTTACGTGATATCATTTGCTTCTAAAGAAGACCATTCTGATGATTAAGGGGCATGCACAGACACAGTGGTCCATAAGCTCCCTTCTAGCACTTAGATCCCGTTTCATCATATCTACCCTTGCAGGTCAAGGTATGGGCATTAGGCTCCTTCTGTTCCCACGTCTCTCAAGATATTACCCATCCTTTAGGTATCCTTCAGTCTCAGCCTCAATGGTCTCAAAAGTCTCAGCTGAGACTTTTGTTATTAGGCCAACTCTGGTTTCCAAGCTGAAGGTTGTGTCCTTTCTCTATGATTCCGCGAGACCTTGGTGGGTTCTCCTTCGGGGCACTTTTACATCCTGCCATGTGGTGGGGTTATGTGCATGGTTCATCCTCCCCAGAGGGAGGCATCTTTATGGCTTGGCTCTGCAGGGCACAGGATCTTGCTTGGATTCCTTCACATAGTAGGGGATGGATCCGTGTTTGAGGAACAGAGAAGAGAAAAAAGGGGGAAAGGACGAAATAAATAAGGAGAAAGGAGGGAAAGCACTGCTATTTAAATCCCGTGGTCTTGTCACAGATATTAACAAGTTACAGGCACAGCACCTCTCAGAGAGCAGCTATAGAGGGTGAAGGGTGGGTGAGGCGGGCAGGGTGCGGAGTGTGGTGTCTTCCTGCCTAGACAACAGCACACCTACCCTTTCAGAAGAAAGAGCTGGAAGAGTAGCAGTGGCAATCATATTACATCTTGCAATATTATTAAAAGAGTTATCACAGGGGGATTTAATACAAATTGCATTCATTGTTGTGTTCCACAGTGTCTTCCTGTATCTGAAAAATGGGTCCTGTCTAAGACACATAGTATTTCATTTCAGCGTGATCAGCTCCCATTTGCCCTTTAAGCCCTGAAAATTTTCTGGCAACCCATTTTCTTCAGAAAGTCCTCTAAGATTTATTAAGTCAGTTATTCTCTTTCAACATGTGTACCATGAGGCACTTTGAACAACAACAACAACAAAATACATATCACCACCATTTAATGAGAGCTGCCGTAGGAGAGGGCTTCTCCAGTGGCTCAGCGGTTAAGAATCCTCCTGCTGACGCAGGAGACATGGGTTCAGTCCCTGGGTAGGGAAGCTCCTTTGGAGAAGGAAATGGCAACCTACTCTGGTATTCTTGCCTGGAAAATCTCATGAACAGAGACCCTGGGGGGCCACAGTCCATGGAGTTACAAAAGAATAAGACACAATTTAGCAACTAAACAGCAATCATGGGGTGGATACTATGCTAAGGCATTTACGTGTATCCTCTGAATTCTCAGGTAACTTTGAGTATAGGTGCTATTATCATCCCCATTTTGTAGATGAGTAAACTGAGGCTCACAGATGCTAAGCAAGTTGTCTGAGATCACACAGCTACTGAGTAAATGGCAGAAACGAGGCTTGCATCCAGGCCTGACCTGCTCTGACACCTGCCTAGAAAAACCATGGCCAAACAGCTCAGAGCTGCTGACAAGGCTGGTGGGAGTGCCTGCTGACAAACACCCTGCCAGCTTAGCTTTAAAGGAAGTGGTTATTAATCATGGGCTCCAAGAGAGGCACCTGAGAGTGCAAAGCGTTACCATATTGCAAAACCAGATGGCAGTTGCCCTGGGCCTTCTGCAGAGCCGGGAGGAAGGGATTCCGCCAGAAACCTAATCACCTAAGTGTGCAATTAAGTGTCCAGTCTGTGCGTCTACACGCAGTGGGGACGCACTCTGAGAGGCCACAGGAGTCTCTGAAGCTCTGTGTTTTTGATGTTGCATTTCTCTTTCTCTCATTCTGGTCCGTGGAGGCTCTACAGCCGTGCAAATCTGCCTACCACTTACTTTCATTTACAGAAGCATCAGCACCTTCTTAGAATCACATGGTGGGTCACCCAGCCACCCCCCGGGCTCCAGTCCCCTCTACAGGCTTAAGTTACTAGGTGGAAAACACTAAGCAAGACATGATTATTGCTTTTATATATAAAAGTGAATTTGAGCCAATAACTGTGTAGTCAGAAAATTGAAAGTGATGTGGGGCAGTCAAGGCTACTGTCAAAGTTAGTTTTCCTGGGCTATCTGAGCTGGTGTGTGGACTGTTGAGGTTTCCTTACAGCTAATGAGAAGGTCGTTGGTCCTGGTGGCAGGAAGACTAGGGACCGCCAAATACCAGGGAACTGAGAAGGATTCTCAACCCTCCTCCTGCCCCTTGGTAAAAATGACCGCCCTTAGAGCACCTCTGTCTTTCAGGAGACACAGATGTGTTTTGTGAGCAACGGTGATTAGTCATCCCAAAGTGGGAGGTATATGAACGTCATATTAACTCTCACTGGATGGATTTATCAGACTGGTTACTCTGGTAAGACCACTGTTGTCTATGGAAAAGCCACCTAAAAAATTATTTCTGTTTTAGGTACACACATCTTGTCTCTGCTCTTAGATTTGGTTTGATAGAAAAGATAAATAGACGTGCTGTTATGGTCAAGAAGCTGTCCTTTGATTTTGGAGAGAAGCAGTGATGAGATTTTGGGACAGCTCATCATGAAGGTTTGTCAGGAAAAGGAAGGCTTCTGTCTCTGTCTTGGCCAATCTGGGTTTAGCTAGAAAAAAAGTCAGGCAGTTTTGGACATGTGAGCAGGACCTGAGTCTGAGTTGTCAGTGCCCCACCAGACCAAAACAAGGGCCAGCCTGGGGCTCAAGAGGGCAGGGGTAGACTGACCTCAGAGCCCACATTTCAGGACACCTTTCCAGAGCAGAGCCTGACTTTGACTCTTTGAACAAAGCTGTGTCTGTGCTTCTGGCCTGGCTTTCTCTCTTTGCATTTTTTTGTTTGTTTGTTTGCTTATTTGTCTGAGCCTTTCTGAACATTTTTCTTGTGTCCAAATTATATAGGTTTTCCCCTGAAACATTATTGCTCGGTTGCTTCATCATGTCTGATTCTTTGCAACCCCATGGACTACAGCACACCAGGCTTCCCTGTCCTTAAACATCTCTAGGAACTTATTCAAACCCATATCCATTGAGTAGGTGATGCCATCCAACCATCTCATCCTCTGTCGTCCCCTTCTCCTCCTGCCTTCAGTCTTTCCCAGCATCAGGGTCTTTTCCAGTGAGTCAGTTCTTTGCATCAGGTGGCCAAAACATTGGAGCTTCAGCTTCAGCATCAGTCCTTGCAATGAATATTCAGGGTTGATTTCCTTTAGGATTGACTAGTTTGATCTCCTTGTTGTCCAAGGGACTCTCGAGAACATTATCCAGCACCACAATTTGAAAGCATCAATTCTTCAGCGCTCAGCCTTCTTTATGGTCCAACTCTTACATCCATACATGACTACCGTCCCTGACAGTAATCTTGACAGCTCCCTCATATTTTTTGCTTTAAGAGGTGCCATCTAGATCAAGGCACTCATGTTTGAATGGGCCCTTCTGCTCTAGACACAAATCAGCCAAACCCCAGACACCTGAGTCCCTTAATCTTATTTACTGAGAATTCCCGGATGGAGTAGCAGCAAAATGGGCTTATCCGTCTCCCTTTGGCCTTCTTCCAGCCCTTTTGAGGTCGATTCTGCCCCATCATTACTCCTGGCTGGGACACACAACAGGCACATGCAGAAAGAGGTTTTTACAGCTGAGGGACAATGATAGGGTGCCACCCAACTTGCGAAGAGTAAATCACACTTAGCTTCCAGAGTCTGGCCTTTTCTGGCCTTGCTGCCCTCTTTGATTCTGAGAAGGACTCTGTGTGTGAGAGAGGGGAAGAGGGGCTCACAGAGGCAGGAGGCTGAGCTCAACGCTTCAGTCAATCCATCCCTCTCATTCACACCCACTGCAAACCCCATCCTTGGGTCTCCAAACACTCGTTGAAATTTCACATTCCCCAGTTAAGCCATTCTTGTTAGAGTTTTAAAATCTAAGTCGTTATCAATTTTGAATACAGAGGCACTTTCCTTCCTAATGAGTGATTCCCAACCGCTCTGGTGTCCTCAGTACTCTAGAGGGGCCGGAAGAGCTAATGTAGAAAGGTTTATTTTAGAAACAACCTGATGTGTGGGAGGGATGAAGAGAGGCCCGCCAGAGCCATGGCCAGTTTGTAAATGAAATCCAAGGGCACGCTCCTGCTGACTGTGCCATTTCCCCACTGGATTTCTTTACACTTTCTGTGGGAAACCCCCAGCCTAATTTCTCATTAGAGGCATTTGCTAAATGAGTTAAGGACAGCGTTTACACCAAGACCTGGAAGTCTTGGTTTTCTTTTTACCTGGAGGTTAACCGCTGGACTTTCTTTTTACTTGGAGGTTAACAGCTGGAGATGGAGTGGGGGCACCCAGAAGAGCTTACGTTACCGAAGACAAAACCCACAGTCTCTTTCCCTCCGAGCTGTGGGGCCAGCTCTCCAGCCATCACTCCTTACTCATCCAAGCATTCGTTCCACAAGCGTAACTCAGGGCTTACCGATGGACTAGGTGTACAAGAGCTGGTAGGAGCTGACGCCTGCCCGGAAGCCTCTCCCGCTGGAATGGACCGAAGCGCAGGAGGCAGACAGCAGCGACAAAGTGGGAAGAACACACCAAGGGGAGCTCGAGGCTCAGGGCGCACGGGGAGGGGCCAGAGAACTTCCTGGGAAGCTTCCAGAAGGCGAGGTGCTTCAGCTTTGCCTAACAAAGAGGGAGGGGACGGGGCATCCTGAGCTGGGGGGCAACTTGATCAGAGACACCAGAGAGAATCACAGCTGGTGTTTCCGTGGGGTGGGGGGAGATAGTGTCTCTCTCCTTGCTTGGGTTTACCAGTGGCATCAGCAGCCTGCCCCTGCTCCTCCAGCCCCCACCCCGACCTCCCTGGGAAGCCCATCTGCAGGGGTGGGGGTGCTCTGCAGCCTTAGCCCCCTGCAGCCCGTCCTTCACCATGACTGCCTTGCTGAGAGGACACCTTCTTGCTTCTCTGCACTTTGCTCCTTGGAAGAAAAGTTATTACCATCTGGGCTACTAGGGAAGCCCCAACGTGGAAGGTGGCCTGCTCCAAGCCTCTAACTGCCCTACTGTGCTCTCTGGCTGTTGACAAGCCCTGCACATGCCCTCTCACGACCAGGACAGAGGCAACCCCAACATGCGCGTTGCGAATAGGAGCAAGAGGAAGGGTTCCTGCTTCGGGAGCTCATTTAGTCCTCGAAGCTCTCTTCTCTTGAAAGCCATCAAAAACGAGATTAAATGACGTGCAGTCTCCAGGGGGGCTAATCAAGAGGTCTCTATACTGCTTGAGCCTCCCAGACAGTTTTCTTTTCGTATTTTGATGGTAAAGACCCTGAAGACATCTGACCCTAATGTTTACCCAGGACCCATTATCGCAGCCTCTCTGCTTATTAAGAAAACAGGGCTGGGCCTCCACTCTGCATGGCCCCTGGGTGTCCATGTCTGAAAGGAGGCTCCGCAGGCGTTGGTGCTGACGGATAGGCCTGGGAGGAATTCCTCAGCACGCCCACCACTGCCTTGGTGGCCCATGGCTGCTCCCCTCCATCAGGGTCAATTTTTTTTTTAAATGATTATTACTTTGGCCGAAAGCCCAGCGACAAATGTGGCTTTCGTCCAGCAACAGCCCACAGGCCGAAGCCTGTTATTTCTTCTTCACCCCAGATGCTGTGACTTGATAAAAGGACATTGTGGACCCAACATAATCTGACTTCACGTCCAGGCTCTCCCTTCACAGGGACACAGATGATGCCCGAGAGGCGCTGCCCAGGCTCTCCGGCTTCCATGGGCTCTCCCGAGGCCGTGGCCAAGGAGTGGCCTCCGTGGTCAGACTGGGTCTCCCAGGGAAGCCATCACAGGGACAGCTCTGCCCGCTGAGGCCTCCGCGGGGTCGCTGCAGGCTCCCGACAGGGAGTGCAGTGGGCAGGGGAAGAGGGCGGCTCTCTGGCCATGGTTCCCGGGAGTGACATGAGGTTCATCTTCTCATCAGACGCAGGCTCCTGGGAAAGGCGTTCAAGCTCTCATATGCACAGTGTTGGGATGATGCCCACCCTGCTGCTAACATGGGGGCTAGTGAGAGGACCCCTGTGGAAGATCCAGAGCTGTGTCTGGCACACAGGAAATGCAGGCAAACACAGCCCTCCGCTGACGTTTATTTCTCTCCAGCCACTTGTCTGTACCTCACATTATCCATCCTCTTAGGTGCTGCCTGACTTGTGGCTGTTATTCAGTTCAGTTCACATGCTCAGGCATGTCCGACTCTTTGAGACTCCATGGACTGCAGCACACCAGGCTTTGCTGTCCATCACCAACTCCCAGAGCTTACTCAAACTCATGTCCATTGAGTCGGTGATGCCAGCCAACCATCTCATCCTCTGTCGTCCCCTTCTCCTCCTGCCTTCAATCTTCCCCAGCATAAAGGTCTTTTCTAGTGAGGCAGTTCTTCACACCAGGTGGCCAAAGTATTGGAGTTTCAGATTCAGCATCAGTCCTTCCAATGAATATTCAGGACTGATCTCCTTTAGGACGGACTGGTTGGATCTCCTTGCAGTCCAAGGGACTCTCAGGAGTCTTCTCCAACACCACAGTTCAAAAGCATCAATTCTTCACTGCTCAGCTTTCTTTATAGTCCAACTCTCACATCCATACATGACTACTGAAAAAACCATAGTTTTGACTACACAGACCTTTGTCAGCAAAGTAATGTCTCTGCTTTTTAATATGCTGTCTAGGTTGGTAATAAGGTTTCTTCCAAGGAGTAAGGGTCTTTTAATTTCATGGCTGCAGTCACCATCTGCAGTGATTTTGGAGCCCCCAAAATAAAGTCTGTCACTGTTTCCATTGTTTCCCTATCTATTTCCATGAAGTGATGGGACCAGATGCCATGATCTTAGTTTTCTGAATGTTCAGCTTGAAGCCAACTTTTTCACTCTCCTCTTTCACTTTTATCAAGAGGCTTTTTCGTTCCTCTTCACTTTCTGCCATAAGGGTGGTGTCATCTACATATCTGAGGTTATTGATATTTCTCCTGGCAATCTTGATTCCAGCCTATGCTTTATCCAGCCCAGCATTTCTCATGATGTACACTGCATATAAGTTAAATAAGCAGGGTGACAATATACAGCCTTGATGTACTCCTTTCCTGAATTGGAACCAGTCTGTTGTTCCATGTCCAGTTCTAACTGTTGCTTCCTGACCTGCATACAGGTTTCTCAGGAGGCAGGTCATGTGGTCTGGTATTCCCATCTCTTTCAGAATTTTCCACAGTTTATTGTGATCCACACAGTCAAAGGCTTTGGCATAGTCAGTAAAGCAGAAATAGATATTTTTCTGGAACTCTCTCACTTTTTCAATGATCCAATGGATGTTGACAATTTGACCTCTGGTTCCTCTGCCTTTTCTAAAACCAGCTTGAACATCTGGAAGTTTACAGTTCATGTATTGCTGAAGCCTGGCTTGGAGAATTTGGAGCATTACTTTGCTAGTGTGTGAGATGAGTGCAATTGTGCAGTAGTTTGAGCATTCTTTGGCATTGCCTTTCTTTGGGATTGGAATGAACACTGACCTTTTCCAGTCCTGTGGCCACTGCTGAGTTTTCCAAATTTGCTGACATATTGAGTGTAGCACTTTCACAGCATCATCTTTCAGGATCTGAAATAGCTCAGCTGGAATTCCATCACCTCCACCAGCTTTGTTCGCAGTGATGCTTCTTAAGGCCCACTTGACTTCACAATCCAGGATGTCTGGCTCTAGGTGAGTGATCACACCATCGTGATTATCTGGGTCCTGAAGAGCTTTTTTGTACAGTTCTTCTGTGTATTCTTGCCACCTCTTCTTAATATCTTCTGCTTTTGTTGGGTCCACACCACTTCTGTCCTTTATTGTGCTCATCTTTGCATGAAATGTTCCCTTGGTATCTCTAATTTTCTTGAAGAGATCTCTGATCTTTCCCATTCCATCATCTTCCTCTATTTCTTTGCATTGATCTGAGGAAGGTTTTCTTATCTCTCCTTGCTATTCTTTGGAACTCTGCATTCAGATGGGCATCTCTTTCCTTTTATCCTTTTTCTTTTTTTTTTTTTTTATTTTGCTAAGTTTTATTGTTATAACTACAAATGTAAGTACACTTCAGCTAAAAAGAATACCACACTATTCATAAATTGAAGAATCTATTACCATTAGGAAGAAACTGAACAATTAAGGAATATATTCTTTCCATTTAATTCTAAGTGAGAATTGACACTGGGGGATAAAACTCTTAACTTGCTGCTTTTTTTTTTTTTTTCCCCATCACCACCATTTGTTATCTTTATTATTTTTTTTTAATTTTTATTTTTTAAATTAAATTTTAAAATCTTTAATTCTTACATGTGTTCCCAAACATGAAACCCCCTCCCACCCCCCTCCCCATAACATCTCTGTGGGTGATCCCCATGCACCAGCCCCAAGCATGCTGTATCCTGCGTCAGACATAGACTGGCGATTCAATTCTTACATGATAGTATACATGATAGAATGCCATTCTCCCAAATCATCCCGCCCTCTCCCTCTCTCTCTGAGTCCAAAAGTCCGTTATACACAGCTGTGTCTTTTTTCCTGTCTTGCATACAGGGTCGTCATTGCCATCTTTATCCTTTTTCTTTTACTTCTCTTCTTTTCACAGCTATTTATTTGTAAGGCCTCCTCAGACAACCATTTTGCCTTTTTGCATTTCTTTTGCTTGGGGATGGTCTTAATCACTGCCTCCTGTACAATCTCACGAACCTCCATCCATAGTTCTTCAGGCACTCTATCAGATCTAATCTGTTGAATTTATTTAGACCATGTCAAACTCCTCTGAGAGCCCATGTCCCCAGACTGGGCTTGTCTGGCATCACAGAGAGGCACAGGGGCTTTCCAGAGCAGTCAGAGGACCCTTGGAGGGCACCTTGACGTGGGGGTTGTCTCTTGGGTGTGGCTGGTCTGCTCAGGACAATGATGAGTTGGATACCATCCTGCCCTGATTTGCGTGGACAAAGCAGAACTGGGGGCTTTGATGCCCAGGATCAGGCCCTGCCCCTCATTTCCATGTCTCTAGAGTAAGGGCAGGAGGATCCCTGGGAGAGCTCAAAGCTGCCATGCTTCTGCTTATGCAGGTTTCTATATGCCTGCCTTTCTCCAGGGCCTTCCGGGATGCTCAGAGACGGGCAATTAGCTCCATCGTGCTGCCTGATTTAGGGTCTAAGGTAGGGAAGACAGTGGGGACTCTCCTTCCACTCTGGGAGAGTGGGTAGCGGAGAGGCGTGCCGTGGCTGCTTGGTTGGGTTGGAGATCCTCTCTACATCTCACAGGACTTCTGGTGAGCCTGGACCTCACTCCCAGAGCCTGGCTTTCCCACAGCAAAAGGAGGTGGACTCGAATGGTCTGCTCTCATTGTATGAAAGCCTCCAGGCCTTGGGCAGGACACTGGACTTACCAAAGGGATTGCGGTGGTGGGTGTCTTCCATGAGACCCGTGGAGCCCCATGTCCAGGACACTCAGGGGCGTGGATTCCAGGAGTCTGCTGGTTGACAGTCTGCCAGGATGCCTGGGGTCCTGCTTCTCATATCTCGCCTGCCCTGTGTGCACCCGCCCCATCCCTGCACACGCTCCTTCCCAGCCTCATGTGGAAAGCCATGCGTCCAGATCCGGGTGGGCAGCAGGGACCCCTGGAGATCAGGTATCCAGGTGTGCAAACTGGCTAGCTTTCCTATTGCCATTAGTGTGCAGATATATGGTCATGGACGTTAATGGAAATAGGCCAGTGCTGGGCGGGACAGAAGGCTCAAAGAGTGGGAGGGAGTCAAGAACGGGGGAGCGGGCTGCAGACTCCCATGTAGCCCTTGGCCGCCACACAGATCCCCGTGC
Organism: Capricornis sumatraensis; assembly: GCF_032405125.1. Classification (NCBI taxonomy): domain Eukaryota; kingdom Metazoa; phylum Chordata; class Mammalia; order Artiodactyla; family Bovidae; genus Capricornis; species Capricornis sumatraensis. Next base: position 894,509 of record NC_091078.1, read on the forward strand.
TGACGGTGGGGCACACAGGGTACACTGGGGTTTGTGAACAGCTGGGCAGTGACCAGCCCACCTGGCATCTGTGTCTGGCCTGTGGATTAGTGAACCCAGTTCCCTCCTCTGTCCCTCCCCAAGTCCCCAACACATCCCCCAGCATCAGAGAGCAGGCAGGTGAATACCACCCAATGCCTCTCAGGCGGTCCTAGAACCTGGGCCGGCCCGCGGTGCTGGGTGTGGCCCTGGGGAGGGCCTCCCATTCAGCGCTTCGACTCTCACCCCATCAGCTCAGTCAGTCCAGTCGCTCAGTCGTGTCCGACTCTTTGTGACCCCATGGACTGCAGCACGCCAGGCCTCCCTGTCCATCACCAACTCCCGGAGCTTACTCATACTCACATCCATCGAGTCAGTGATGCCATCCGACCATCTCATCCCCTGTCGTCCCCTTATCCTCCTGCCTTCAATCTTTCCCAGCATCAGGGTCTTTTCAAATGAGTCAGTTCTTCGCATCAGGTGGCCAAAGTACTAGAGTTTCAGCTTCAGCATAGGTCCTTCCAATGAATATTCAGGACTGATTTCCTTTAGGATGGACTGGTTGGATCTCCTTGCAGTCCAAGGGACTCTCAAGAGTCTTCTCCAACATCACAGTTCAAAAGCATCAGTTCTTCACCACTCAGCTTTCTTTATAGTCCAACTCACATCCATACATGACTATTGAAAAAATCATAGCTTTGACTAGACAGACCTTTGTCAGCAAAGTAATCTCTGCTTTTTAATATGCTGTCTAGGTTGATCACAGCTTTTCTTCCAAGGAGCAAGTGTCTTAATTTCATGGCTTCAGTCACCATCTGCAATGATTTTGGAGCCCCCAAAATAAATTCTCTCACTGTTTCCATTGTTTCCCCATCTATTTGCCATGAAGTGAAAGGACCAGATACCATGATCTTAGTTTTCTGAATATTGAGCTTTAAGCCAACATTTTCACTTTCCTCTTTCACTTTCACCAAGAGGTTCTTTAGTTCCTCTTCACTTTCTGCCATAAGGGTGGTGTCATCTGCATATCTGAGGTTATTGATATTTCTCCCGACAATCTTGATTCCAGCTTGTGATTCTTCCAGTCCAGCGCTTCTCATGATGTACTCTGCAGATAAGTTAAATAAGCAGGGTGACAGTATACAGCCTCGACATACTCCTTTCCCAAATTGGAACCAGTCTGTTGTTCCGTGTCCAGTTCTAACTGTAGCATCTTGACCTGCATACAGATTTTTCAGGAGGCAGATCAGGTGGTCTTGCCTCATGGGTGGTCTCATAAAATCTCCTCTGGCTGCTGTCTGAGTCAGTCACAGCCCCTTCCATCTGATGTTTCTGGCAGTGAATCCTTGAGGCCTCTGGACACCATTAGCCTTTAGCATGGGAGCCATTAGGCCTGAATATGGCCCATTACTTGGATTCATGAGCATGTTGCTGAGGGCTTGGGACCAGTATCCAGGTGGCCAGGATGCAGGGAGCCTGGAAAGCTCCAGGCCTGGCAAGAAGCTGCAGCTGAAGTTTTCTGCTCATCCTCTGAAAGGAGGGCTATGGTAGCAATTGTTTCAGGCCTGTTGCACAAGGGGAGCCCTGAGAACAGACCTTGGAGGCAGGTGGATTGGGTTCAGGGCGCAACTTTTCCACAGGTTTGTGACCTTGGCAAGGCCTCTACGTCTCTGAGCCTCAGTTTCCACCTGTGTCATGGGGATAGAACATAGAGTCATTGGGAGGGCCTGAGGGCCCACTCTTACAATGTCAGACCAAAATCTATCCTCTGGAAATTAGCTAACATGATGGTTATCAAAGGCACAGAAAATAGAACAGACTCATTTGTTAATTTGAATTTAACAATCCAAAAAATTAATAAATAAATCCTGTCCCTGTTCTGCTTACCAAGCCCCAGCCAACCCACACCCTTCCTCTGCAAGCCATCATGTCTCAGGTTCCTCACTGAGGCATTTACCACCCTGGAGGTGTAGACTCTTTTACTTACGGAATCTTTGCTATGACTTAAATTAATAACCTAAGCTTCTACCTTGGGAAACCAGATAAAAAGAGCAAGTTATACCTACAGCATGCAGAAGGAAAGCATTGAAAAATTAGAGTGGATGCCAATGAGATGGAAAAGAGGGAAACAGAAGTGAAATACCAAAAGCTGTTTTGTTTAAAATAGCAATAAAGTGATAAACATTAAGCCAAGTTAACTAAGAAATAAAGAAAAGATGCAAGCTACCAATATTAAAAGTTAAAAATGAGAGATTATCACCATGGATCCCATGGGTAGTAAGTGAATAATGAGAGAATATGACAAACACTCTGTCCACAAGGAAATGAATGATTTCCTGAGATACAACCTGCTACCAAAAGATAATCTAAACCAGTCTAATTTGTTAAATGGATTAATAATTAGAAACCTTCCAGAAAAAATTTTTAAAATGAAAGTATCAGACTTAGACATTTTCACTAGTGAATTCCATTAAACATTAAAGAAAGAAATATCGGTTCTCTAAGAGAAGGAAAAATTCCTAACCCATTTTTTTGAGACTACATTACCTTAATACTGAAACAAGATATAATATTACGAAGGAAACTAGACTAATATTTCCAAGGGATATAGCTGCAAGAGTTCTTAACAAAATATTAGAAAATTGATTAAGCAACATTAAAAAGAGATAGCAAGAATATACAGAAGAACTGTACAAAAAGGATCTTCACAACCTGGATAATCACGATGGTGTGATCACTCTTCTAGAACCAGACATCTTGGAATGTGAAGTCAAGTGGGCCTTAGAAAGCCTCACTACGAACAAAGCTAGTGGAGGTGATGGAATTCCAATAAAGCAATTTCAAATCCTGAAAGATGATGCTGTGAAAGTGCTACACTCAATACGCCAGCAAATTTGGAAAACTCAGCAGTGGCCACAGGACTGGAAAAGGTCAGTGTTCATTCCAATCCCAAAGAAAGGCAATGCCAAAGAATGCGCAAACTACTGCACAATTGCACTCATCTCACACACTAGCAAAGTAATGCTCCAAATTCTCCAAGCCAGGCTTCAGCAATACGTGAACTGTAAACTTCCAGATGTTCAAGCTGGTTTTAGAAAAGGCAGAGGAACCAGAGATCAAATTGCCAACATCCGCTGGATCATGGAAAAAAGCAAGAGAGTTCCAGAAAAACATCTATTTCTGCTTTATTGACTATACCAAAGCCTTTGACTGTGTGGATCACAATAAACTGTGGAAAATTCTGAAAGAGATGGGAATACCAGACCACATGACCTGCCTCCTGAGAAACCTGTATGCAGGTCAGGAGGCAACAGTTAGAACTGGACATGGAACAACAGACTGGTTCCAAATAGGAAAAAGAGTACGTCAAGGCTGTATATTGTCACCCTGCTTATTTAACTTATATGCAGAGTACATCATGAGAAACGCTGGGCTGGAAGAAACGCAAGCTGGAATCAAGATTGCCAGGAGAAATATCAATAACCTCAGATATGCAGATGACACCACCCTTATGGCAGAAAGTGAAGAGGAACTAAAAAGCCTCTTGAGGAAAGTAAAAGAGGAGAGTGAAAAATTTGGCTGAAAGCTCAACATTCAGAAAATGAAGATCATGGCATCTGGTCCCATCACTCCATGGGAAATAGATGGGGAAACAGTGGAAACAGTGTCAGACTTTATTTTTTTTGGGCTCCAAAATCACTGCAGATGGTGACTGCAGCCATGAAATTAAAAGACGCTCACTCCTTGGAAGAAAAGTTATGACCAACCTAAATAGTGTATTAAAAAGCAGAGACATTACTTTGCCAACAAAGGTCCATCTAGTCAAGGCTATGCTTTTTCCTGTGGTCATGTATGGATGTGAGAGTTGGACTGTGAAGAAGGCTGAGCACCGAAGAATTGATTCTTTTGAGCTGTGGTGTTGGAGAAGACTCTTGAGAGTCCCTTGGACTGCAAGGAGATCCAACCAGTCCATTCTGAAGGAGATCAACCCTGGGATTTCTTTGGAAGGAATGATGCTAAAGCTGAAGCTCCAGTACTTTGGCCACCTCATGGAAAGAGTTGACTCATTGGAAAAGACCCTGATGCTGGGAGGGATTGGGGACAGAAGGAGAAGGGGACGACCGAGGATGAGATGGCTGGATGGCATCACGGACTCGATGGACATGAGTTTGAGTGAACTCCAGGAGTTGGTGATAGACAGGGAGGCCTGGCGTGCTGCGATTCATGGGGTCGCAAAGAGTCGGACACGACTGAGCGACTGAACTGAACTGAACTGAAGAAGGGTAATGTATCACAACCAAGTGATATTCAATTCTATAATGTGAGGATAGCTCAATATTTATAAATCGATCAGTGGAATTAATCATATTAACAGATTGAATAAGGAAAATGCCTAATCATATCAACTGATACAGAAAAATATGTGTCAAAATTCAATTTTCATTCATGCTTGGAAACTCCCAGAAAAGTAGGAAAAGAAAGGAACTTCCTTAACTTAATAAAGAATATATTTGTAAAAACTACTCTCAATACTGTAATTAATAGTAAGGGGTTGATGTTTTCCCCTGAAGGCTGGAAACGAGGCACAGATACCCTCTCTCAACACTCCCGCTCAGTGTGACGCTAAAGGCTCCAGTTGGTGCAACAGAACGAGGAAACCACACAGATCATACAGAGGGTTAGCAAGTCGTGGTGAAACCGTGCTTATCCACATACGCATGCTCTTCTAGGCAGAAAGCAGCAAGGAATCTACGAAACACAAAGCCCAGGGTCCGGAATGAATAAGGAAGTGTAAGAAGGCGGCAAGAAACAAGGTCAACTTACAAAAGCCCCCCGCTTCTCTACTACCAGCAACGAACAGTTAGAATTTGAAATAAAACAAAAATACTCTTTACAATAGCACCAAAAAATGAAGTCTTTGACTATAAATCTAGCAAATATGTACAGCATCTGTATGTGAAAAACTTTAAAAATTTTAGGAAAGAGATAAAAGAAGATGTAAGTAAATGGGGAATAAGTAGTCCGTGTTTACGTATTAGGAGACTTAATGTTGCTGACATGTTCACTCATCACAACCTGATCTTTAGATTCAATGTAAACCCAATGAAAATTTCAACTGTCTGTTTTCAGATATCAACAAACTAATTCTAGAATTATTTAGAAAGACACAATATCAAAGAAGAACAAGTTGGAGGACTCACCCTACCATATTTCCAGGCGTACTAAAAAGCTACAGCCATCAGGACGATTGAGTGTTGGCAAAATGTCAGTAATAGACACACAGCTCCGTGGACTCTAACACAGAACCCACGAACAGACCCTACAACTAGAATCAACTGATTTCTGACAAAGGCAATTCAATGGAAAAGGAACAGTTTTTTTTTTTCAAAAATTGGCATCGGAACAATCAAGTGTCTGTGTTTAAATAACGAATAAGAACACACACTTCACACATTACACAAAAATTGACTCAGATGGATCATAGCTTTCATACACGTTTCCTGCTGCTGCGGTGGCAAGTTATTACAAATTTGGGGTTTAACGCACACACATTTATTATTTTACAGTTCTGGATGTTAGAAATCCAAGAGGAGTCTCACTAGGATAAAATCAAGGTGTGGGCTAGTATCCCTTCCTTTCTGTAGGCTCTAGGAGAGAACTTCTCTTTATTTTTTTTTTCCAGATGTGTAGGCTGCCCAGATTCCTTGGCTCGTGGCCCTCTTCTGTCTTCAAAGCCAGCAGTGGTTAGTTGGGTCTTTCTCATATCATTTCATTCTGATCTAGCCAACCTACCTCCTTCTTTCGCGTATCAGAACCATTGTGTTCACATTGGGCCCACACTGATATTCTGACAGTCCATGCCAGTCTCTCCATCTTGAAATCCTTAATCACATCCACGAAGTCCCTTATTCAACGTAAGATAGCATTTTTACAGAATCTAAGATCTTTAGGGGATATTATTTTGCTATTACAGTCCAGCCTCTGGCTCCAAAACATTTCTATCCCACAAGAAAAATATATTTGCCACACGCCAATGTCCAAGCAGCCTCAATCTATTACAGCTTCAACCCAAATCCAAAGTTTCATCTAAATTTTATCAGATTGAAACTCCCAAATCTCCTCATCTAAATTATCTACGGGTAAAACTCTAGGTTTAATCCATGAGCTTTGCTTGTTGTTCTTCAGTCGTATCCAACTCTTCGTGACCCCATGGACTGTAGCCCACCAGGCTCCTCTGTCCACAGGATTCTCCAGGCAAGAGTACTGGAGTGGGTCGCCATGCCCTTCTCCAGGGGATCGTCCCAACCCAGGGGTTGAACCTGTGTCTCTTGCATCAGCCAGAGAAGGCCATGGCACCCCACTCCAGTACTCTTTCCTGGAAAACCCCATGGACAGAGGAGCCTGGCAGGCTGCAGCGCGTGGGGCCGCTAAGAGTTGGACATGGCTGAAACGACTCAGCAGCAGTAGCAGCTCCTGCATTGCAAGGCAGATTCTTTAGCGCTGAGCCACCATCCATGCTCTGGCACAATTCTTCTCTCTGGTGGAAATGGAAATTCCTTATTCCATTTTTATGACATTTATCAATGAGCAAAATGATAGTTGGCAAACAGACCAGTGACTGCCAGGGTCGGAGGATGAAGGAGAACTGAACAGGTGAAGCACAGGGGCACCTTCCTGGCGGCAAAACCGCTCTTCACGATGCTGTAATGGTGAGTACAACAGCACTGAGCATTTGCCAAAGCTCATCAGACTCTACAGAGTGAACATCGGCATTTATTGTATGCAAATTAAAAGAGAAGTTTAGAAGGTTAGTGGATGCCAGGATGGACTATACATCATGACAAAAAGTGTAGCTGACGTAGCTGATTACAGATGTATGCAATAACTTCACTAAGCAGGGTGCGGGGAAAGCAGCTGATTACAGATGTATACAGCAACGTCACTAAGCAGGGGGCAGGGAAAGCAGCTGATTACAGATGTATGCAGGGAAAGAACCTGATTATAGAGATATGCAATAACTTCACTAAACAGCGTGCGGGGAAAGTACCTGATTACAGAGATATGGAATAACATCACTAAGCAGGATGCGGGGAAAGTCGATAACCTGAGGAACTTTGGAAAAGGACATGGGCTGTAAGATCAGAGAAAAAAGTGAAAGTGAAGTTGCTCAGTTGTGTCCGACTCTTTGCCACCCCGTGGACTGTAGCCCACCAGGCTCCTCCACCCATGGGATTCTCCAGGCAAAGAAAAAAAATCTGTACAAAAGCACTGTGCTTCAGCTGTAAAGCTGTTTCCCACCATGGTTTGGGTTAACAGTTTCAAAACCACTGCAAGTGTGTATTGGAATCAAAAACTAATGGATGGAAGTTAGCGGGAGTCAGGTTTCTAACGATGGGAGTGGGCGATTACAGAAAAGCAGGGGTAGAGCTCCACGTGGCACTGGATCAGAGTTGGAGGTGTGAGTATTGACGCATGCCACCCTAACATAAACGCAGGAAGATGCACACAGAAGTGGGTCTAGATAGATGCATCTGTACAGTTAACAGGTTTAAACTGCGTGGGTCCACGTATGCATGATTTTTTTTAGTAATATGTACTACAGAGCCACACAATCCATGGTTGGTTGAACCTGAAGACGTCATACCATGAATCTGGAGGGCCAGCTGTAAAGTTATACATAGAGTTTCAACTGTGGAGGGTTGGGCCCTCTATCCCTGCACTGTGCACAGGCCAACTGTATTTGGGTCAGTATCCTCATGTATATTTCTTTTCTCTGGCAGTTGAGAGGGCCTAGAAGCAATGACATCCCAGTAGAAATAAGCTCTCACAACACATAGTTCTTCATGTCTAATAGCATTCTCCATAAAAAGAATGAAGGTTCCTTGGAGATAGGGTTGATCCTAGGGCCGAGGCATTATATATATGAGAAAAGCACCTCATAGCACCAGAATGTAATTACACACACATGCATGCCTGCAGCGACACGCAATGATTGAAGCTGCGTCAGTGGGCCCAGGAGCCTCTGAAAGAATTCCTAACGGCCAATGCACTCTCTGCCTCTGCTGGGTCACAGGGGCCACCAGTCTCATCACAGGGGACCACTACGGTCTGGTCTGCTTCCTGGTCAGCAGGAACCTGTTCTCTGGGAACCAGCCAGTGCAGAGCTCTGTTCTTGGGCAGCCACATTCAAGGATCTAGTCTATGGAGGGCTGCTGGGTGTTACTCCAACCATAACTGCTGAGGGCACTCAGAAACCAGCCAGCTGGCTTCCCATGGAGGGCTACAGGGTGGACGTGACTGCACAAATTCTTTCCTGCTCCAGTAAAGCAACTCCACATTTACACCCAGTAGCCTAAACCAAAGGCCATGACCTGGACGAGCATGTCAGGTCAACAGAAAGCACATCCGAAGGTTGTTTTGACAAGCTGCGTCATCTCCTAACCCATGGCCCAGACACACAGTGGCTCACAGCCATTCTCAGGCTGGTGCAGGCTGGTGCTCATCACCGTGCTTCTCTCAGCTCGTGGCTTCACTCTGCTAGCACAGACCCTGGCTTTTATTACAACTTAAAGATATGCCTTTTAAGGATTGAATCATGTTCAACTTTCAGCAGCTGCTTTATGAAGTTATATTTTCAGACAGCATGGGCTAATTGTTGTATGATCATAAAAAGTCACCTATGGAGCTTGTTAAACTGACAGATGTTTTTGGGATCCATCCCAAAGGAGAATATTTTTAATAGGCTTCCTGGGCGATTTTATAATGTAGATCTTAGTGTCTAGGAAATTCTACAGAAAGTTAGTGCAATGAAAGTTTTGTTTTGTTTTTTTCTTAGTTTTGGTTCCCACACTCTAAAAAGAAATTAGAATGGGGAGGAAAGGGAGGCTGGGAATCTGAAACCAAGTATTACAAAATGTCCATTAGAGGGAACCTAAGAAATCTAGTTCAACAAACGTCTCTGCATAGAGAAGTGAGCGGGATTCACCACGGTGAAGGGTCTAATCACAGTCACTCAACCACAGAACGCCAGGGCAGGGCCCGGGTCAAGCCCCCCCCAGCTCCAGGTCATGATGTCAGAGCTCAAAGACCTCTGCGAGCAGGTAATAATTCTCACTTGAATTGAAATAAGCGCCTTTCAGTTCTCTAATAAGACACTGGGCATTTTATTGAACTTTGAAGGCGTCCTTAGACACTTCCAAAGACGCTCAAGTGAAGATTTCAGAGTCAGCACACAGTTGCTGGGGGTGACTTGCTCTCTCCTTCCCCAAACTCTCCTTTGGGGCTCATGTTATAACCACCCCCTTGGCTGGTCCCTTTCTGAGTGTGGTTACAGCCTCATTTGTCTCTTCATCATCCCTCTCCAAGACGACTCTTCCTGTGGAGTTTGCAGCCCCAGCCTGCATACTTCTGAGCCTGGGGCACCCACCCAGTGAATCAGGCAGGACTAAGGAGAGGGGCTCTGTTGGGGTCCAAGAGAGTCCCTTCTGATCTCTGTGGGTTCATTGCTTTCCAAATAAGGGCAGGTCCACACAATTTCTCTTAGACTATAGAGCTCCTCTCCAGCATCAGGGAGAGGGAGGCTAAGGATCTCAGGGGCCTGACTTACTACTGAGCATTCATCACTGAGGGTCTCTGTTACCTCTCTCCACCCACCATCATCTTAATAATGACAGGAAAACAGGCACGCTGTTTACTGCATAGCCACTATATGTTGCCCACTGGATTGGCCAACGTGTATCTTTTATTTCCAGCCCTCGCAACAGGCTCACTCATACCCCGTATGAGACGGAGCCAGGGCTGGACCGGAGGCGGCAGCCCAGGCCCATCCCACTGCGTCAAGCTCCCTTCCCATCTGCAAACTGCGAAACGCGCTGCTCAACTCCTACACCTGTTTTCTTGACGCATTTCTGGTTCTATACTCTTCCTGGAGCTTTCCCCTAAAAACAGCTGTTTCCAATGACATTCCGATGTCTCTTGATTGCTCAACACCCAAACCATATGTCAGAACTTTGTGGTTACCCTGGGGCAAGAGAATGGTAGAAGTGGCCTAGCATTGCACAGACTCAATGAATCCCCTTGTTCGCAGGCTGGAGAAAGGCGATCAGAAGGGCCGGGTGGCCTCAGCAGGCTTAACTGCGATAACCAGCCTGGTTCTGAGTCTAGGTGCCAAGCAGCCTGCTAGGCGCTTTCCACGTGTGAGCTCACTGAATTTTCACGGCAGCCCAACCCATTTTTAAATTAGAAAATGAAGCCTAGGGAGTTTTAAAATCCTGTAAGTGAGCATTACTGCTGAGCACCAGTTAGTCTAGTCGCTCAGTTGTGTCCAACTCTTTGTAACCTCATGGACTGGGGCTTGCCAGGCTCTTCTGGGATTCTCCAGGCAAGAATACTGGAGTGGGTTGCCATTTTCTTCTCCAGAGGATCTTCCCCACCCAGGGACTGAACCCAGGTCTCCCACATTTCAGGCAGACTCTTAACCATCTGAGCCACCAGGGAAGCCCTACCCTACCCTCCTTAGCACCAGAAAGTGAAAGTGAAGTCGCTCAGTGATGTCTGACTCTTTGCGACCCCATGGACTGCAGACTCCCAGGCTCCTCCGTCCATGCGATTCTCCAGGCAAGAGTACTGGAGTGGGTTGCCAGAGACAGAATTTAAATGTAGGTTTACCTGACCTCAAAGTCTATGCAATAGACCGCAGCAATTTTTCTTGAAGGGCTAACATGATTTGCTTTTTTTAAGCTACTATTTCTTGAGCATCTACTCTGAGAGAGGCCCTGTGAGGCCTTGGAGCTATAAAGACAATTAAAACATTCACCTTGCCACCTATGATTACTTGGTTGTTCCAGAAATGGAGCATACACACATAATGTCAATAAATGGGCACAACACCTATGTGTGCAAATTAGACTCAAAATGCACGTGGGATCTGAAGGGCAGGAGGAATTAACTTGCTTTTCCCTGAGGGCGGCATGTCTCCGGAGGAGTGGAGTTCAGCAGTCAGGAGTGCGCTCTGGAAGGTGGGTACCCTGTGATTCCCCTCACGGGGAAGCTCATGGTCTTCTCTGATCCAGGTAGACGCGACAGGCACAAGATTATCTCCCGTCCTCAAGGAGTGAAGTCCGTGTGCTCTAAGGAGGATGAACAAACGGAGAGAATCACTTCCTGGTGTGTGTGTGTATGTGTGTGTGCACGCGTGACTGTGTGTGTGTGCGTGCACATGTGTGTGCATGTGCGTGTGTGTGTGCGTGCGTGTGTGTGTGTGTGCACGCATGCACATGCACAAACAGTGGGGGAAAGGCAGGGGTGTGAGTGGCAAGGCTGGAGAGTGAGACGCAAGGCGGACGTGGGCAATTCTGAGCGCCCAAATCAAACGCCGGCATTTTACCTTGTAGACAATGGGGAAGTCTGCTGTTTTATAAGAGTGGAGACTCAGCACCATCACTGCCAACACGTTTTCTTCAAAAGTGGCCAAGATATCTTTTCTTTTTCCCACACGAGTCCTCTTCCTTCATCTCCCCACCGGCCCTAAGATAGGTAGCGGGAATGCTGCTGCCAGCTCTGTCCCACCCCAGCACCCAGCTCAGCAGTCTCACTTCCTGAGCAGCCCTTTCCTCCATGCTGGTGCTGCGGCCGTTTCCCACCCTCTCTCAGCTGAGCAATGGCAACTGTCCTCTAATTGGTCTCTGTTGTTGGGTTGAACTGGGTCACCCTCCTCCAAAAATTATGCTCACATCCCAACCTTTGATCACTGTGAAAGTGATTTTCTTCAGAAATAGAGTTTATGCAGATGTATTCAAGTTACCAGGAGGTCATATGGAGTAAGGTGGACCCTGATCGAATATGGCTGGTGTCCTCACAAGAAGAGGAAAGAAAGTAGAAGAGAGAGAGATACACAGAAGAAGGCCACAGGGCATGTGCGTGCAACTCAGCGAACCCCAAGGATTGCCAATCACACAAGGGACTAAAAGAAAGTCATGGAACAGGTTACCCCCTAGAGCCATCAGAGGGAGTTTGGCCCTGCCAGCACCTTGATGGTGCCCCTAGCCTCTGTAGCTGTGAGAGAATAAATGTTTATTTTCTAAACACTCTCCCCCAGTCCTGCCTTCACGCCTCCCCTGGTTTGCGGTGGTCTGTTACCGGCAGCCCTAGGAAACGAATGTGGCCTTCTTGCCTCTGTCTGCCCTCCGCCTCCTCTCCCCATCCCCTGTATAATCATCAAGGGGGCCTTTCTAAGTTGCATCTGCCTCTCGTCCTTTTCTCATTTAAGAATGGCAGTGGCTCCCTGTCCAGCATAAAATCCAGACCCCTGACCCCATACCCCATTTCACCATCTGCTCCAGGTATACTACCAGGAAATTTCGGCTCTTTTTCTGCACTATAATCCCTGTTTTTCATTTTTCTGTCTTTGCACTCCGTCTCCTCCTTACCTGTGCTGCACAGTGGCCTGGGCTACGCTGCCTCCCACCTGTGCACACCTCTGCAGCAGCACAGAATCGCAGGACACCTGCCTCTCCCTGTTACTGACACTGAGCTTCCCTAGAAGACTATTCCATGTCTCTCCCTTAGAGCCTAGCCTAAGGGTATTGGATTAATGGTATTATTTGTTGGCTGAGTGAGAAAATAACCGAATGAGTATCATAACAATTATTCAAGGAAATTCGAGGTTTCTATCACCTGTCAATATGCAGAGTTCGGGAAAGCATGAAAGGATTTGGTACCAGAGCCAAATCTCTTTCACTTACTATCTGTGTGACTCCAGGTAAATTATTCTACCTCTCTGAGATCCACTCATCAAGAAAGAAAAAAGGAACACATCGATCATAGCATTATGGAGAAAATTAAGTGAAATGGTATAGGTGGATGACAGCCTGATGAGATGCTGAAGCCAGCCCTAGGCCTGTGTCTTCCCTTCCCCAGTTAAACCTACGTGTTTATGATCTAACTGTGAATTAAAATATTCCAAGTCTGAAATCTCATTAAGCACAGAGCAGAAATTGCCGTTTGTTTCTTGTCCGTAAGGACGTGCACAAGTTTGACCCCTGCAGTGGAGACTGCACCAATTATTTGTGTGTGACAGAAGCGAAAGCCAGGAGGAGACCCACTTAAACGCAGGAGGGGCCATTAATCACAGCCCACTGGAATATTGCTTTTGGTCTTGAACTCAATTCGCCTTACATACAGGAAATGAAATGCAGTAATTATTGCAGTCACTTGAGACTCCGGAGTCCTGGCTTCAATTCCCAAATCCTTCATCATTCCATTCTGGCCGTGTCTATATGACGCCAAAACATCTGGCTAAAGAGCGAAAATGCCATCGATTTTTAAACTGATGACTCACTGGACGTCCCACCTTTCCATTTCTTATCGTGGCGAAATATACACGCGTGCCATTTACCGCTTAACCGTGTTGAGTGTCTGAGTTACTGCCATTAATGCAGCCACTCTGCTGTGCAGCCATCACCAGCGTCCATCTCAACACTTCTTTCCAACTTTATCCATCAGACAAGAACTCCCTGTTTCCACATCCCCCCAGCCTTAGGCAAACACCCTTCTAGCTCTGTCTCTCTCAGTTTGACGGCTCTAGACACCACAGGTAAACGGGCTCATAGAGCGCGTGCGCTTTTATCTACGCGTATCTCACTCAGCACCGTGCGCTCGCGGTTCGGCGGTGCTGTAGGGTCTGTGTAGAGTCGTCTTCCCTTGGGAGGCTGAATGGCGCTCCATTGTCTATCCGTCTTTCGGTAACCGCGTCACATTCTGTCTGTCCGTTCATCTGTCCCTGACCATCCGGGTTGCCGCCGCTTTTCGGCTATTGTGACGAGTGTGGCTACAAACACCGTTGTACAAACAACTGCTCAAGTCTTTGCTTTCACTTCATTTGGATCACGTGGTGATTTTATGTTTGTTTTGGGGGGAAACTGCTTTACCGTGTTCCGGAGCAACTGCGCCGGTTTATCACCCACGAGCGACGTGTGAGGGCTCCATTTTCCCCGTCGCCGCGTCTGCTCTTCTTTTTCATGCCCCTCTTTTCCACAGCCACCCTCGGGTGAGTGTGCTAAGTCACTTCAGATGTGTCCGACTCTTTTGTGGCCCCGTGGACTGCAGCCCGCAGGCTCCTCTGACCTGGGGTTTTCCAGGCGAGAATGCTGAGTCCGTTGCCGTTTCCCCCCGGGCACCTTCGCCACCCAGGGCTCACCCGCGTCCCTTTTGCTTCCGCACTGGCAGGCGGGGCCTTCACCCTCGCGCTGCCTGGGCCGCTGCGGGTCTCCCAGAAAGTTCATCTTCCTTTTGCTTCAGGTGTGTTCCAAGAACCCACACTTTATATCATCCATGCCTTCATTTCCTCACCTATTATAAAAGGAGTGAGTTGGTCTGAGCTTCTTGCCCAATCGGTGTTTAGTGCTCTGAGTCGGCAGTGCAATCCTGCGTGTTCGCATGTTTTACCCGTTTGCCTTAAAACCTTTCTATAGCCCAAGTGGGCAGGACAAAGCAGAATCAGAGGAAGAGGCAGTGAGTGATGAGGAACTAGGGTAAAGAGAATCGTCCCTGCACTGACGGATAAAGAGAGGTCGGTGCCCCCGTGTCTGTGTGTCAGGGGCCGACTCCATCCACCCCGCTGGCGCCTCTGAAGGCCTCCGTGGCTGCCCCTTCTGAGGGCTGCAGTGCTAAGGGGACCATGAGCTTCCTGAGGAAACACACAGCCACTTACTGGTCTGTGTATTCTCAGCACTTTAGTCAGGACCAGCTAATGGCAAAAGCTCAACTCTTTTCCTTCTCCTCATAAATTATAGACCCTTAATTACATTAAGAGAATTAGCAAATCATTAATACCCTTATGCAAGCCGGGAAAGCAGTAAGAAAAGCAAACAAATTCTTGTCAAAACACGCGCAGATTTTATAAAATCCTTCCCTGTGCAATTTTAATTCATGTGATTTTACTGATAGTAACTTACTTGGTCTCCCAAAACACTGCAAACTTCCCCAAGGCTATTATAAATGCTGATTTGAATCTAAACCCGTAATTGCTGGTCTCTGCCTGGAGATGTGGCTCCAGAGGCTGGACAGGCCGGCAGCTGCCAGAGCTGTGTGTCAGTGATGAATTGAGCCGCTTGCTGGCCCAGTCAGCCAGAGGCCAACAACTTCCGATAGAAAACGTGTCCGGTGAGGAGGAATGTTCAAGTTGCTGAACTCCTGGCTTGCCTGTGTTTTGTGTCTGGGCTCATTTTTGTTTGCTTCTGAGGTGATACCAGGGACTGAAAGGCTAACAGTATCTTCCAGGGATATGATCTTTGACTTTACGGTTTTCATCCTTTCCCACCAAGAACAGGAGCCCTGGGGTGGCAGCCAATTCCTGAACCTCTGCAGACGGGGCAGGGCACACCTTCGCCTGCCACGCTGGGAGACAGTTCTCAGCGTGCCTTGCACGCTCCTTATGAGCAGAAGCACCAGCTGCCTTTGTCCCAGATGCCCTAAAAGGACGTTTCTGGGAGAACAGCCTGGGAAGACAGTGTGCCTCTCCAGAGCAAAAAGCAGACTTGCTTACTGTCCATTGTGGTAAAGGTAGTGTCTCTTCTGGGGCAAAGCTCAGGCAGGTTGGCTTACTGTGTATTATACAGATTCAGGTTCCCTAAGCTTGGAGCGTCTCGGTTACCATGCACGCCCACTGTGCAACATGGAGGCCTCTCTGTCTCATCTCTCCAGAACTTGAGGGCCAAGGGGAACTGGTGTAAATATGCTGGGGCTCATGTTGCTTGCTGCGCTGTGAGTGATAAGACCTTTGTCTCTGATCCAGGCTTCTGGTGTCTTTTTGCGCGTGAAACTGTGGCTGACTAGCTTGTTACTATGTAACTGGAGTAAAATGTCAGACCCTTAATTGTCTTGCCACCCACGGTCCTTACTGGGTATCAGCTAATTAGGTCTCGATCCCTTCCTCAGGCTGCCTCCCTTTGCCTAAGCCTGGCTTCAGTTGGTCTCTACCTACGCTTTCTTCTCCATCTGCACCCTTTATTCCATTGAATACTAACCTCTGGGAACAGCCTGCAAAGGACCCGACTAGTCCTGGTGGTGAGGGGAGAGAGAAAGCTGTTCAATAGCAAAATGGATCCCATAGACTCTTTGAGAAGCATCAGTAATAGGAACAGGATTTTCATTGCCTCCTTGAATCTTGTTCTCTGATGTCTTCTATCTTTGAAATCACACCACAGAGCATATTATCTCAGAAAAGTTTAGCACTGGTATTTCTAGGACATAGGTCATTGATTAATGTTGCACCAAAAAGCTGACCTTCTGAAGTCTTAGGGATTAGTAGCTGTGATAGCCAGTTAGACCTTTACCCAGATTCAAGCTACAGGATTACTTATTCAGGGGTACGAGGAAGGGGCAGGGGTGCAGAATGCGGTCTGGTGTTGGGTTTGCAAGCTATATATGATGGAGCATGATTGCCTCCTCTGAGAGTGGGCGACATTCTCTAAATCTCACAAAGGCACCCCATGGATTAGCAGAGGTGAAGCCAGGAGATTTGGAAGAACGAAGAAGAAAGAGTGAGACTTTCCATGACTCTGATTAAAGAATTGTATTGTAAGTGATGCTGAAGAGAGAGGACCCAGAATATACAGTGAGGTAGGTCTCTAATGAGACTGAACATTACTTTGCCAACAAAGGTTTATATAGTCAAAGCTATGATTTTTCCAGTAGTCATGTATGGATGTGAGAGTTGGACTATAAAGAAGGCTGAGCACTGAAGAACTGATGCTTCTGAACTGTGGTGCTGGAGAAGACTCTTGAGAGTCCCTTGGACTGCAAGGAGATCAAACCAGTCAATCCTAAAGGAAATCAGTCTTGAATATTCATTGGAAGGACTGATGCTGAAGCTGAAACTCCAATACTTTGGCCACCTGATGTGAAGAGCTGACTCATTGGAAAAGATCCTGATGCTGGGAAAGATTGAAGTCAGGAGGAGAAGGGGTCGACGGAGGATGAGAAGGTTGGATGACACCACTGACTTGATGGACATGAGATTGAGCAAGCTCTGGGAGAGGGTGAAAGACGAGAAGCCTGGCATGCTGCAGTCTATGGGGTCGCAGAGAGTTGTACATGACTGAGCGACTGAACAATAACAAAGCTCTCTAATGAAACTCACAGAAGAATGAGAGACCCTGCCCTTCCTTGGCTAAGAATTGGTGAGGAAGGAACGGGACTTGCTGTGGAACAAGGGGAGCAGAACTCAGGCTCCACAGCCTGCCATGGCTGGGAGGCTGGTCCTCGAGACAGAGAGCAGCCAAGAGCAGAACAGGAAGATGGGTGAGAAGCAACTTCATGTTCTGAGAAGCCCCCGTATAGAGCCCTGGATGTTTTTGAAGCCCTGGATGTTTCTGAAGCCCTGGATGTTTCTGAAGCCCTCTCTAACTCCTCTCTAACCCAGGGCTTCACGTAGTTTTGCAGATCTGCCAGGAGTGCTCTTGCCTCAGGACCTTTGCACTTGCTATTCCCTTTGACTAAAAGATTCTTTCAGCAGATATTCTCCTGACTCACCCTTCACCAATTCTAAGTCTCCATTTAAATCTTTTCGAATATCACTTTAGAAAGAAAGCTTTCCTGACCACCCTATTTGAGACAGTGTCCTCTTTCCCTGATGGCCCCCACTCCCTTCCTGGATGTAATTATCTCAGTAGCATCTATCACCCTCTGACACCATAGATTCATTAGTTTGCTTGTTGTCTTTTCCTTCTCACTGGAAGGGGGATTTTGTTTGGCTTGATGCCCAATCTCCAGTGCCCACAACAGTGCACGGCATAGAAGTATAGAAGAGAATATTTGATAGACACTTGTTGAATGAATAAAAGAGTGAATGAGGCTCCAGGCTCTTGGGAGAAGCCCATCCTGGCTCAGTGTCAGTTTCCACACAGACTGGGAGTGAGTGACAGTTGTCTAGATGGTCAGGTGTGAGCAGTTCTCCTGACTCCCTATAAACTAGAGCAGGTGTGAAGGGGGTCCTGGAGCCCACCCCCACCACTCCTTGCCCAATAAGAGTGTGTAAAGTTCAGCGTGGAAGAGCAGTAATCTAGTTTCTGAAAGAGAGAGGCGCTGAGGGCAGCAAGGCCAGGGTCCCAGGGTGAGCAGCGGCAGAGCGCGCCCCGCTGCCGGGGGAGCAGACAGCTCCGCTGCGTCTCAGCTCACTGGCCTAAGAACAGCAAAGGTCTTGCGAGAGCAGAATCCCTGGTGGCCACCAGCAAAGTGGGCTGCTCGCCCACCATTCGCGAGCTCCTGCTCCTCTTATTCTGAGATTTTTGCTCTCACCCAAATCACCATCGGGAGGAGAAGGAGGGAGAGAACCCACGTGAGTGAAAAGCTGAACTCGGAACTGATGATTTACTGAAAGAGGACATTTAAACTGAAAACATTTAAACTGCAAGGAGACCCAACCAGTCCATCATCAGTCCTGAATATTTATTGGAAGGACTGATGCTGAAGCTTAAACTCCAATACTTTGGCCAACTGATGCCAAGAACTGACTCATTTGAAAAGACCCTGCTGCTGGGAAAGATCAAAGGCAAGAGGAGGAGGGGACAACAGAGGATGAGATGTTTGGATGGCATCGCCGACTCAATGGACATGAGTCTGAGTGAACTCCAGGAGCTGGTGATGGACAGGGAGGCCTGGCGTGCTGTGATTCACGGGGTCACAAAGAGTCAGACACGACTGAACTGAACTGAAACTGAAGCCACATTGAGATGTTGTTTATTGGAAAGCCATGTGCCAGTGGGTGAGGATTCATGTGAAAGGTTGTAGGAAAATCTGGACAAATGAGGAACACTTTCTTTGCACATTGGAGTGGAGTGTGTTAAATTTAGGACCCAGTTATCCCCAGTTACTACCCTTGGGCTTCCCAGGTGGCTCAGTAAAGAATCCACCTGCCAGCACCGGAGACACAGGAGCCGCGGGTTCCACCCCTGGGTTGGGAAGACCCCCTAGAGAAGGGAATGGCAACCCACTCCAGTATTCTTGTTAGGAGAGCTCCATGGACAGAGAAGCCTAGTGGGCTACAGTCCTCAGGGTTGCGAAGAGACAGACATGACTGAGCACGCATGCCGCTTATTATCCTTATGAAGAGCCCCGTTTGGCAGGCGCCCTGGAGCCAGGCAGCCTGCAGTGCGTTGCCTTCCCAAGGCTGCCGTTTATGTTTAGTCGTCTGTGTTCATTCAGCCCCTAGCCTGAGTGTGCAACGGCCTCCTCCAGATGCTGGAGCTTCCCCGCAAGGACATGGTTGTGATGGCTGGTAAGGGGTGAGAGTGTTTCCTGTCCTTCCCAACAGTGTACTAATAGATTCTTCTCTGAAGCTTTGCACAGACTCCCCAGTACCCTTGGGATCCCACTCGAGGCTCTGAAACTGAGATGTAAACGCCGAAGACGTTTCACTGTCCTCCAGAGGGAGGGAAGGACGTCTGTTGTGAGGGTTGGAGCTGAAGCCACGGGGGGCTGCCTGGGGCAGGAGAAGCAGCTAGCTCATTCTCACGTGAATGAGACTGCAGCACCCAAAGAGGTAGTCAGTCTACATTTTTAATTTAGGTGAAAACCAGACCCGTTAAAGAATTTAAACAGTGACTGCTATAGTTTCTACTACAACTAACGGAGCCTCGAGGAGCAGTGGTCCCCAATGGGGGCAGTTTTGCCCCTGTCCCGGGGACATTCGGCCATATTTGTAGCTGTAGAGGCTCGGGGCACAGGGGTTGGCAGGGGCGCTTCTGGCACCCAAGGCTCTGCGACCAGAGACTGCACAGAACCCTACAGAAGACGGAACAGCCCGGCACAGCCTGGGGGGGCCGGCCCCCAACAGCAGTGGCGCCCACTGCGAAAGCCCGGCGTCGAGCGTATTTGCTCTTTCAGTGGTTTCTCACAAACACCCCGTGAGGTAAGACACAGAGGCGGAGAAGGCCGTGGCGCCCCACTCCCGCACTCTTGCCTGGAAAGTCCCATGGACGGAGGAGCCTGGTGGGCTGCAGTCCACGGGGTCTAAGAATCGGACACGACTGAGCGACTTCACTTTCAGTTCTCACTTTCATGCATTGGAGAAGGAAATGGCAACCCACTCCAGTGTTCTTGCCTGGGGAATCCCAGGGACGGGGGAGCCTGGTAGGCTGCTGTCTATGGGGTTGCACAGAGTCAGACATGACTGAAGCGACTCAGCAGCAGCAGCAGCAGCAAGTGTTTGCTGGGCTTCTCAGGTGGTACTAGCAGTAAAGAACCCACCTGCTAATGCAGGAGATGGAAAGAGGCAAGTTTGATCTCTGGGTTAGGAAGATCCTCTGGAGGCGGGCATGGCAACCTGCTCCAATATTCTTACCTGGAGAATCCCCATGGACAGAGGAGCCTGGCGGGCTACAGCCCATAGGGTCGCACAGAGTCAGACACGACTGAAGCGACTTAGCAGCAGCAGCAGCAGCAAGATACAGAGGGGGTCAAGACTCAGAGATGCTCAGGACCCCAGTGGAGCCTAGAACCTGGGGAGCAGAGCCAGTGCCGTCACCTTGCCGGACACAAGCACTTTTCTTTTTTACCTTAGTGTCTGCTTTAGTAAAACGAATACAGATTTTTAACATTTATTGAGGACCTACCATGTGCTAACACAGAAATCAAAGTCCTTGCTCTCAGTAGTAACAAACAAGATAACATATAATATATACGCAAGGTCAGAGATGAGTGAGAGGCCGTAGGAAAACAAGAGGGAAAGGAAAGGAATCAGTGATGGAGTGGGGGGACGTTGAATTAACGTTTTAAATGCTGCAGCCAAAGGCTCTTTTTTCCTGACTTGGTTGAGAAGTAATTGATAAATATTCTTGTGTATGGGTTTCCCAGGTAGCTCAGCTAGTAAAGAATCCACCTGCAATACAGGAGACCCTGGTTTGGTTCCTGGGTCAGGAAGATCCCCTGGAGAAGGGATAGGCTACCCATTCCAGTATTCACAGGCTTCCCTGGTGGCTCAGATGATGAAGAATGTGCCTGCAATGTTGAGACCTGGGTTCAATCCCTGAGTTGGGAAGACCCCCTGGAGGAGGGCATGGCAACCCGCTCCAGTATTCTTGCCTGGAGAATCCCATGGACAGAGGAGGCTGACGGGCTACAGTGCAGGGGATTGCAAAGAGTCAGACATGACTGAGCGCCGAGCACTCACAGCATTCTTGTGTATTCCTGAAGTGAAGCGTGTGATGATTCGATGTACACATACATTGTGGAATGATTATCAAGGTCAAGATAATGAACACGTCCATCTTGTCACACAGTTAATACTGAGAACTCTTTTAATTGAGAACTCAAGATTTATTGCCAGCAAACTGCAAGTATACAACGCAGTATTACTAACTACAGTCCTTCAGAATGGACTGGTTGGCTCTCCTTGCAGTCCAAAGAACTCTCAAGAGTCTTCTCCAACACGACAATTCAAACGCATCAATTCTTTGGCACTCAGGTTTCTTTATAGTCCAACTCTCTTTATAGTCCACCTCTCACATCCATACATGACCACTGGAAAAACCATAGCTTTGACTAGACAGACCTTTGTTGGCAAAGTAATGTCTCTGCTTTTCAATATGCTGTCTAGGTTGGCCATAGCTTTTCTTCCAAGGAGCAAGGGTCTTTTAATCTCATGTCTGCAGTGACCATCTGCAGTGATTTTGAAGCCCAAAACAGTTTCTCAGTATCACTAGTTGTCAGGAAATGCAAATTAAAACTGGACTTCACAAGTGGTGCTAGTGGTAAAGGGCACACCTGCCAGTGCAGGAGATGTAAGAGACACAGGTTCAGTCCCCGGGCCGGGAAGATCCCCTGGAGGAGGGCACGGCCACCCGCTCCAGCATTCATGCCTGGAGAATCCCGTAAGCAGAGGAGCCTGGCAGGAGACAGTCCATGGGGTCACAAAGAGTTGGACACGACTGAAGCGACTTAGCATGCACTCACTCAAATGAAAACTCACATGAGGTGACGTTTTAATCCAGACCTGAATGATGTGAGGGCGTAAGGCATGTGGCTTTCTGGGGAAGAGCTTCCAGGTGGAAAGAGAAGCAAGGGCAAAGACCTAAGGTGGGGTGGAGCTGGTCTGTTGGGGGAGTCACCCCAACATACTGAACACATAAGACAGTGGGAGGTGATAAGGCCAGAAATTTGAAGGGGCAGGAGGGAGGCAGCTCAGAAAAACCTGAAGGTCATTTGAAGGACCTTTATTTTCATCAGAGAAATAGGGAGATGCCATAGGGTCCAGGCAAAGGCGTGCTAGAATCTTTGAATTTTAACGAGATCGCCCTGGCTGCTGGCTGGGGAATATATTGAAGGAAAGAGGCGGTGAATTTCTTCAACTCCATTTCTGCCAGTTTTTCCAATTTACAATGATGTGAATGCAAGGAGGGAAATACAGTCATGCAGAAGCAAACCAGGGGGGTTGAGAAGAGTGGAGTCGCTGGCCAGCAGAGAGAAGAAACCCTGGAGAAACACGGCTACGGGGAGCAGAATGGAGGGAGGGAGTCCAGCGTGGCGGCCAAGCTCTCAGGACCACGTGCTGGGGCCGCAAGCAGGACGTGTGCGCAGAAGTGCCGCCCCGGCACCTCCGCAAGCCTCCTGTAAGGACAGAGGCTACGTGCCTGGAGGGTGAGATCATATCCTCCAGGATTAGCAAGCTTTCTCGAAAAAATTTAGAAAATGATTCTCCTCTGATCAGTTTTCATTTCATCATGTTTGTTTGTCATAACTTTACCTGTTTTAGTCACAAGTTCACAGCCTGTTTACATTACCGTTTAAGGCCCTGAACTTGGGATTCTCAGGGGCTAAGTCTGAACTTTCTGTTAACTAGTATTGATGTTGGTTAAGAAAGCTATATCCTTAAATTAAATAAGGCAAGGCTTTGGTATAAAATCTATTAAGTCATTCTGGAGTCTTTTGGAATGAAGAATTTAGATTTCCTTCTTATCGTGAAACCAAAATTGTAGAGTACTGTGTTCAATTAATCCATTTTATCTCACAAGAATAGAACTGATCAGTATACATTTATGTGCGGACCTAAGAGCGGGTGAGGTGGGGGGAAGGGAGTTCCCTGCGCATGCTCAGGAAAGACGAGATTTGGGACTTGTCCATGCTCCCTCCCAGGTCTTTGGAGCTTGCTCGTAGAGGGCAAGTCAGCTTACTGCATGAGAACCAGTGTGATCTTCTGAGTGAGAGACATATACAGATAGCGTGGTGTAAAGGCTAAGGCATACCCAAACACGCGAGTCGAATTTGCCCACCAACGCATCACGCTGCCACCCTCACTGAGCCTCGGGGAAAACAAGATTTGTGCTACTTATGAACATGGGGAAGTGATATGTGGAAGCACACATTTCCAGATTCCCGTGAAAGTTCACACTGCCTCACAAAGCTGGGCAGCCTTCCAGGATGGAGACAGCACTGTGGAGGTGAGAAACGTAACCCTCCTCAGTTCCCCTGACACCCCCGGCTCCCTGCTGCGTCCCCCAGCTAAGGAGCGAAAAGTCTGTGTTCATATATCATCGTATTTGTGCTGCTTTCCCCCTTTACAACAGGGAAATATTTCTCTGTGCCCGTGTTTCTATCAAGAGTATAAAAGAGGCACAAATTTCCAAATAGCTGGGTCCAGTGGGAAGGGGAAGCGCCCCCACATGTCTTGGTGGGCATCCTGGCTACACGGGTTTTCCTCTGCCCAGCTGATCCCCTCGCTTGCTGCGCTACCAGCCCTGGAGCACTGAGCATTCGAGTTTCATCAGCTCCTGTGCCCATATGCCGAGACGCCAAGGCTTTGGACAATTATGTTCCAGCAAGAGGATCCCTCCAGACCACTGGGTGCCTGGCTCAGGAGGACACTCAGACCCTGTGCAAGGTTTTTGGAAACAAAGGCGGCTGGAAATCCAAGGGCTATGTGGGGAGTGGCTTCGGCATTGCAGCTGGGGGAGGCAGACCTCTCTGACAAGCCAGCACGGTGCCCTCTCTCTGACACCAGACTATGTGTGTGAGATGGAATGTGCTGCTGCTGCTGCTGCTGCTGCTAAGTCACTTCAGTCGTGTCTGACTGTGCAACCCCATGGACTGCAGCCCACCAGGCTCCCCGGTCCCTGGGATTCTCCAGGCAAGAACACTGGAGTGGGTTGCCATTTCCTTCTCCAGTGCATGAAAATGAGAACTGAAAGTGAAGTCGCTCAGTCGTGTCCAACTCTTAGCGACCCCATGGACTGCAGCCCACCAGGCTCCTCCGCCCAAGGGATTTTCCAGGCAAGAGTGCTGGAGTGGGGTGCCATTGCCTTCTCCGATGAAAGCATAGGATTCCTCCAAGTCTTAGTTTCTCCCTCTGTACCTGGAGATGCTTTTTTTGGCTCTGCCAACCTCCACATTTTGTCCAGTCACCAAGTGAGAGAGTAGGCATGCGTTAGGTAGTAAGTTCTACCAAACAAGAGCAGTTTTCAGGGAATGGACTTGGATGTGGGGGCTCGTGGGAAGTCAGGGCAGCAGAATGGGGCCCTGCATGGCTGGCCTGCTTCTCTCTGGAACACAGAGGGCTGGCAAGGGCTCCTGGCTGCCCTGCTACGTCCTCATTGGTCCATGAGGAGGAAATCCCCAAGAGTGAAGGCAAGACATCAGTGTTCGTCTAGAGCTTGGCACTTTCCAAACTGCTTCCCAGGACATTGTCCTTTTTGCCTCTTATCCCAACCTCATGAGCTTGAGAAGCAGAAATATTCCCCGCAATTCAAAAGACCAAGTAGTTCCAAGCTATTTCTGCTTGAATTGAGAAGCATTGCCACATTTTCTTTTTTTATGTTAACTGTTTTGTTTAAGCGAATGTATAAAGAGAGTGCATTGCTGATACTCTCTACCTGAAGTGGTTGCTATGTCGGGGCAGGCTCCCAAGCCTGCAGGCTTTATGACTTCCTGCTGCTCTGGGGAGGGGGCAGGGTGAGAACCACCCCCTTCCCCCACCCCAACCCCTCTGTGGACTCTTCCATCAGCTCAACACCGCAAACCTTCTCTCCATGCAGGAAGCGAAAGCCTCTTTCTTTGGATGTATCTGGAACCTCTAACTTCTAATGAAATATTTTACTTTCCTCTTCCGTTTTCATCAGGTGGTCATGCAAGCCACCAGAATAACAGGGTTTTGGGAAAGCAAGCTCCCAAATCTGACCCCCATTCTTGCACCCCTTCCAGTCCGTCGCTTCTGCCCCAGGGCCCCTGTAGGAGAGTGGCTCTGGCAAATTCCCCAGCGCTCTGTCCAGTCTTGCTTCCCTCCACTTCAGAGACGGGGTTTCTACCATTTCCTATTGCAGATCTGGTCCCAGTTTATCATCTCTGACATTTACAGCAGGAAGATTGAGGTCGTTGGGGATCCTGGGCTGGGAAATGGGGCCGGCCAACTTGCATGGAGAGTGGAAAAGATCCAAATGCCTGCATACCTAGGAGGCATTTGAGGAGCCATAAGCAGAAATGACGGGTAGTCTTGGAAGGGCACAGCATACCTGTGGCCACTGGGCACCTGTTTGCAGGGCGATTCCTCAGCTGCCCAGTGACTGACAGCAACCCTCCCTTTAGAAGAGGCAACAACGTCCAAGAGATGTGGCTGTAGGGACACTGAGAGCTCACCCTGGGGACACAGGGGCAGGGGACAAGCCCTGTCTCCCCCAGACTGACACTATCTATCTCCCCTCTTCCTTCTGTCTCTTCCTTCTTTCATTTAAAATAACAGTCTTATTAAGATGTAATTCACACACTATGTAACTCACATATTTAAAGTCTATAACTGAATAGTTTTTCTTATTCACAGATGCATGCAACAATCACCGTGGTCAATTTGGAGTATTTTTGTCACACCCCCCCAATCCCATACACATTAAAGTTGCATCCCCAAGAAAGTCATGAAAGAGAAAAACAAATATTGTATATTAAGGCATATATATGGAATTTAGAAAAGAAGTACTAATGAACCTATTTGCAGGGAAGACTTAGAGAACGGACTGTGGGCACAGCCAAGGAAGGAGACAGTGGGATGGATTGAGAGAACCGTGTGGACATGTATACACTGCTGCTGCTGCTGCTAAGTTGCTTCAGATGTGTCCGACTCTGTGCGACCCCATAGACAGCAGCCCACCAGGCTAACCTGTCCCTGGGATTCTCCAGGCAAGAACACTGGAGTGGGTTGCCATTTCCTTCTCCAAAGTATGAAAGTGAAAAGTGAAAGTGAAGTCACTCAGTCGTGTCCCATGTGTGAAATAGCTGGTGGGGAGCTCTGTACAGCGCATGGAGTTCAACGTGATGCTCTATTATCACCTAGAGAGTGAGAATGGGGTTTGGGGCAGGAGGGAAGCTCAGGAGGGAGGGGATGTATGCATGTACACTTATAGCTGACTCATGTTGTTACACAGCAGAAGCCAACACTGTAAAGCTCCAATTAAAAAAATTAAAAATAATTCATTTTAAATGAAAACAACAAAAAAAGGACCGCATCCCCTTCTCCCACCCTCGGCCCATCATCAAGCAACCCCTTTCTTCTTATCGCTGTGGACTTTCCTGTTGTGGACCTTTTATGTACGTGGAACCATATGATTTGTGGTCCTTTGTGTCTTTTACTTGGTATCATGTTTTCAAGGCTCATCCATGTTGTAGAATGTGTCAATACAGCACTCCGTATAAGCTAGCAATTCCCCCAGACATGTACCCAAGAAAAGTGAAAATACACGTCTACACAAAAACCTGTCCACAAATATTCCCAGCAGCATTGCTCATAAGAGCCCCCAAAGTGGAAACAAGGCCAGCATTTGAGTGATGAATGGATAAAATTAATTTATTTCATAAAATACTATTTGCAAATGAAAAGCATGAAGCATTGATACATGCAACAACATGGGCAAACCTTGAAGAACACATTGTTTAATTCCATTTATGTGAAAGGTTCAGAGCAAAATGTCTGTGGACAGGCTGTAGAGTAGTGGCTGCCCGGGGCTGGAGGGGACAAATGAGGGCCACGGACTGCAATGTATATACAGCCTCCTTCTGGTGTGACAAAGATGTTCTGGCATTATTAATAATAGTGGTGTTGGTTGCACAGCGTAGTGACTGTGTGAAAAATCACTGAACTGCACACCTTAAATGGATGCATCTCCTGAGTGAAATTCTCAGCAGAGAATTTAAAGGAGTAGATGGAGGAAAAAGAAGAAATGAAGACTGAGTCGAGCTTTGGTGTTTCAGAGAGATGGTGAAAGTCCATCTCTTCCTGCTTCTCTCTGCTCGGCACAACCAAGGCCCTGGGACTAACCCAGCAGGCAGCACAAAATAAATTGGAAAACTGGGGATAACACAGCAGGCAGCCAAACTGGAGAAGCTGAGACCCTTTCCTCCCACTAGAGACCCGAGGGCAGCTGGGGTCACTGTGAGGGGATCCCGTGACAGTGTCTGTCTGGCCGGAGAAGCCCCTTTCTGCGGGAGCCTGGCCTTTCCTACCGATGAGGGCTGCTGCTGCCGCTCAGGTGCTCCTGGCACGTCCGACCCTGCGTGACCCCACGGACAGCAGCGCGCCAGGCTCCTCCGTCCCTGGGATTCTCCAGGCAAGAATGCTGGAGTGGGTTGCCATTGCCTTCTCAATGCATGCATGCAAATTCGCTTCCGTCGTATCCGACTCTGTGCGACCCCATAGATGGCAGCCCACCAGGCTCCTCCATCCCTGGGATTCTCCAGGCAAGAATGCTGGAGTGGGTTGCCATTGCCTTCTCCAATGCATGCATGCAAAGTCGCTTCCGTCGTGTCCGACCCTGTGTGACCCCACGAACGGCAGCGCGCCAGGCTCCTCCATCCCTGGGATTCTCCAGGCAAGAATGCTGGAGTGGGTTGCCATTGCCTTCTCCAATGCATGCATGCATGCAAAGTCGCTTCCGTTGTGTCCGACCCTGTGTGACCCCAACGGCAGCCTGCCATTGGTGCTTCTCCTGGACACACGTGTCCTGCTTCCTTTCATACCACCAGCAGGATCACTGGGAGTCCCAGAGGCACCAGATAAATCAGCAGACTGAAATGAGATGGCAAGAGCCCTGATGACTAAATTGTCGTTGGAACTACAGCCCGTGAAACAGACCAGGATCTGTGTGTTAAAACTGAACAGGACGACAGCCTGCTAAAACAGAAGAGTGAAACAGGACTCAGAGTCTTCCAGCCTCAGTCATCAGCCCCCCTTTATGCAGGCAAGACTGAGTCCTTCGATCCCCACAGGAGTCTTGTGCTCTGGAAGCACAAAAGCTATGCTTTCCATTGTGTTTTATTTATGTATGTATTTATTTTTAGATTTTTTTGATGTGGACCATTTGAAAAGTTTTTATTGAATTTGTCCCATCACTTCATGGCAAATAGATGGGGAAACAGTGGAAACAGTGGCTGACTTTATTTTTCTGGGCTCCGAAGTCACTGCAGATGGTGATTGCAGCCATGAAATTAAAAGACGCTTGCTCCTTGAAAGGAAAGTTATGACCAACCTAGACAGCATATTAAAAAGCAGACATTACTTTGCCGACTAAGGTCCATCTAGTCAAGGCTATGGTTTTTCCTGTGGTCATGTATGGACGTGAGAGTTGGACTGTGAAGAAAGCTGA
This sequence comes from Capricornis sumatraensis, assembly GCF_032405125.1. Lineage (NCBI taxonomy): Eukaryota > Metazoa > Chordata > Mammalia > Artiodactyla > Bovidae > Capricornis > Capricornis sumatraensis. The sequence continues at coordinate 923,143 of NC_091078.1, forward strand.
GCACTGAAGAATTGATGCTTTTGAATTGTGGTGTTGGAGAAGACTCTTGAGAGTCCCTTGGACTGCAAGGAGATCCAACCAGTCTATTCTAAAGGAGATCGGTCCTGGGTGTTGATTGGAGGGACTCATGTTGAAGCTGAAACTCCAATACTTTGGCCACCTTAATGCAGAGAGCTAACCATTTGAAAAGACCCTGATGCTGGGAAAGATTGAGGGCAGGAGGAGAAGGGGACGACAGAGGATGAGATGGCTGGATGGCATCACCGACACAATGGACATGAGTTTCGGTGAACTCAGGGAGCTGGTGATGGACAAGGAGGCCTGGCGTGCTGGGGTTCATGGGGTCGCAAAGAGTGGGACAGGACTGAGCGACTGAACTGAACTGAACTATTGAATTTGTTGCAATTTGTTTCTGTTTTTTTTTCTTTTTTTTTTTTTTTGCCATAAGGCATATGTGATCTCAGCTCCCCGACCAGGGACTGACCCGCACCGGCTGCTGAATCAGAAGGCAAAGTCTTCACCCACCAGAGAGGCCCTTTGTTGTTTTTTAAATGTTTCTTTTCTCTTTTTTCCCAGATTGCAAAACGATATCTGTATATTGAAAAAAAGCCAGAAGATAGAAATAGAGAAGAGATTATAAATCACCTATAATCTCACAGCTCAGAATCTTTGTATGTATGTGTGTATAAGTATCAATATTATCCATATATCATTCCAGTCTCCATATTTTCAAATGCAGAAGGTTTTTTCTTTTATAGAAAATAAAACTACTCTATGTATAACATATTTGTAACGTATCCGTACCATACAGAATATTTCCATTTCCAACTCATTAAATGTTCTTCCTTCATCACTTTCAGTGGTTGCGTAGTATCTATCACAGTCCTGTCAAGAACGTGTGTCAGTTACCTTTGGGCCACCTACCCTTGGTACAGTACACGACAGTTGCTCAGTACAGTTTGGATGAATGCGTGGGTACAGCGCTGTGGCCATACTGAGAGCTGCTACACCTGATTAGCTTCTTTGCTGGCCCACAGAGAAAGCAGGGCCTGTGTCCAGGCTTGTGGGAAATCACCAGGAACCAGCTCTCATGCCTCCCATGCTCAGAGCTCTTTCCTGGGCAGAGGGTCCTTCTACTCCAGTGCTTCTGAGTGGAGACCCAGTCTCGCTGCTTCAGGTCCCACAGGCAGGGGAGGCTCGTTTACTGCCCCCGAGAAGGCTTGCTACAATTGCAAAGCAACCATTCATTGTGGCCTCCCCTCCCGGTTCTTCCCTGTACCTTCAGGCCGTTGCCGTTTGTTCCCGTTGTGTTTCCCTCTGAAATGCCAATTTCCCACTGGCAGAGTCAAATCCGACACCCAGATCCAGTCCCAGGGACCTTTTCATTGGACCTTCTATGACCTCCTCTGGCCCCTCCGCTCACTGCCCTTTACCCCTCACACCCAATGCAAGCGCCAGACAGAAGCCGCGGCTATCTGCGGCGCCGCGTGCTCCTGGGTCTGCTGCGCTCATCGGACTGCGAATCCCCAGCCTGGCCTCAGCCCTCACTGAACGCTTTTCTGGAAGGACTGATTGGCAGGATGGGCCTGGTCTGCCTCTGCAGAGGGGAAGAGAGGCAGAAAGGCAGAGGGCTTCAGGCCCGACAGCACCTGACCGCAGAGCTCTAGACGGAGTGAGGTGGCAGCTGCCCGGCGCGAGGCTGGTGCTGCCCAGGGGACACGTGTGCCTCCTTTCCCGTGCCTGGAAGCCAGAAGCGGGAGAAGATGAGGGCTCTTGGCATGCTTCCTGACCATGCTTTATGAAAGGGAAAGTCATTTTTATTGCATTTATTTAGAGAAGGGGTTATAGGCACTTCATCTGGTGTTCACTTCAGAGCAGCTGTTCAGTATTACCGAGGAGAAAAGATGAGGAACTCATGCTCCTTGTTCCAAGCCAGAGAATCCAGATCAATAGACACAATGGCGTCTCTCGTGACAGACACAGTTCCTGGAGCCGGGAAGTTTTCTCTCAAATCCCTGAGGTCTAAATTTCAAGATTTTTTTTTCTTTTTACCCTGAGGCTTCATTTGGTCAGCAGAAATTTCCTGGCGCCAATTCTGAGCTTGCTCCAGGCCTGGGTCCGGGGTCTGGAGCTCAGAGATACATCAGATGGGAGCTGCCATATTGCAGTGGGTTTTTCCACCACAGGAGAAAATGCAGGAGCAGAGGCTTAGACATAAGCAAAAGATACAGATTCTGGCTAGCTCCAGTGGTGAAAGAATTTATTGGTTGTGTATAGAGACATTCCCAGTTCCAGCGAACACTGGCGAACAAGACTTGGGGAACTAGCTGTAACCAAGCAACACTGGATAACAGGATACACAGCCAAGATCAGCCCCCGGAGCAGCGTTTCAGATGACTCTCCCAAGCCTTTGACTGTCTTAATATTTTCTCAAGCGTCCCTGAATGTTTTTGTGTCCTTTTCTCAAGCTTCAAGGTTCCAAATGGAAGCTACAGGTTGGCCAAATCTAGGCCACCTATCTGCACTCTGCACGATGGAGAGCAGGGAGGCATGGCTGGATCCCGAGTTCCTTAGGGAGTGGCAGGCCAGAGACACCCTGCTCACAACTAGCACACCCCCTGAGATTTCTTCCTTTAAAATTGGTCTTTTGATTATAGAGGACAGTCTAGAATTTCTAAGGGAAGGACTGTATTCTATTTCTTAAGCTGCGTGTGAATTAGTAGGACACTATCCAGCTCAGTGCTGTGGGATAAATCCATACATTACTCCCATGCCTCAAGAGAAAGCAAGACTTGGACCTCAACTATGGGAAAGTCAGTCTGAAGATTCCAGTTTCTGGACATAGGTGCCTTTTGAAAATGTTTATATTTTGAATCTTTTATTTTCTGAAGACATCATCTCAAATTCAAATTTAACGTTCCAGTGGTCAAGGTCATCTGTTTTCCTGGGTTCTGTTAAGGCAGAGTTTGCTCAAATCTTACAAAGAAATACTTTGACTTGCCAGTAACTGAAAGAAATACGCTTCTACCCTCAAGAGAACTGAAATCAAATCTCTGTGGTTTTTTAGCCAAGTGAAAAGATTTGGAGTTTGAAAAGAAGGTGGTCTTGAGCTGTCTAGTCACATCTTTCCTTAAATTACAGCTGAACCACAGAGTTACTCAATGGAGTCAAGAGTGGGTTGCCAAGGTTTTCACGGTGTTATCATATCTCCTTCCTTCACACGCGCTCAGTGTGACACCTCAAGAATACACATCTGATTAATGTCAGAAGCATTCTGGTATCACTCATACTTTTTATTAACAGTCATCCATTTTTCTCCTGGATAACCCAAACTTACAACTTTATCTAAGCATCACTAGAATTTCAATTGCTGCTGCAAATATTCACGTATTCAGCATTTGGTTTTTGAGTGCCTACCAAGTTCCATGGTCAAGGGGATGAGGACAAATGCAATATGGAAATTCCCTGGAAATTACGTTTTGAGGTGGAAGATAGATCAGCAAAGGGTTGAATTCAGAGTGCTAAGAGCTCTGGGTGGGTTAATTTCAGGGCACCACAGGAAAACGTTCCAGCAAGATTTCTATTCCAGCCTGGGAATCGAGGCAAGTGGCCAAGGTTGGGGAAATAAAAGTGGACAAAAAGAAAAGGAAGTATGAGAGAGAGTTGGGGGTGGAACTGCTTGGGTCCTCGGCTGTGTGGATCTGGAGTGGCAGCAACGTTGGAGGGAAAAGAACAGGAGGCCTCGCTTGGACTGCCTGGTGGAGGGTCCCTGTCGCTGATATGAGAAGCCAGAGGATGAGATGTTTAGGAAACCAGGGCAGGGAAGAGAGTGAGTTCATGTTCAGAAATACTGTTTGTTGTTGTTGTTGTTGCTGGAGGAATGTTCAAGAAAATCTTTCAAGTTGAGAACTTAAATCCTCAGAGTGCTGGGAAGAAGATTTACATTTCAAAGTCAGCAGAATATACTCGATTCACAAATGGATGAGTGAGTTCTCAGGAACTAGGTCTAGTGAGAGGAAAAGCCGTCCTAGAACAAAAGCAGAGCTGCTGCTAACATGTGGGCCACAAAGTAAAAGCCCTCGAAGGGGACAGAGAAGGAGCGAGCGCCAGAGAAGGGCCAATACCTTGTCCGGACTTGCAGCTCCCTGGGAAATGTCTACTCACAGAATTCAATGGCTGTTTGATTTGACTCGGAATTTATCTAAGCTCAGGTGGGGGTAAGAAATGGGGATCGATCAGGAGAAGAAAATCTACTTTCAAGGCATTACTGAATTAATACCACACTGCTGGCAACATCTCAGCTGCCTAAGGCTGTGATTTCATTTAAGGAAAACTAGAGCTTGACTAGGAATTTAAAAGGAAACCCTAGGGAACTAGACTATAACAGGAACATTTGAAAACCTCCGGTATTGCTGGAGATCTAAAAGGCTGCCCACATGCGCAAGGCTGAGCAAACGCACAGACAAGACCCAGGAGAGGAGAAGTCACCGGTCCAGTTTACAGCAAAAAGCTGCGAGACATTCAAAGAAGCAAGAAAGTACACGACATTCATAGGAGGGAACGAAGGCTGGCGAAGGACGGAAAATGGTTTTGAGGGGCATAGGTTTTTTTTCTTACCATGAAAATATTTTTTAGAAGCTATAAATATATTCAAAGAACTAAAGGGATGCAGGCCTAAGGAATTTCTTTAGAGTGACAATGACATCTTGCCACACAGAGAAGGTCAAAATAGAGAGGACTCACATGCACTTCAGAAAAATTGAAACAGAGACTTTGAAGATGAAGTGAAAAAGTCACTAAAGGAATTCAAGAAAAAATTTGAGCTGGAAAAAGAAAGAATCAAACAAAAAATATAAAATCTCTCTTACAGGATTGCTATAAGAATTAAAGAGGATATATGTATAGTAACCTGACATAAAATAATCACTCAATAAATAATAGCTGCTCTTATTTTAAAAAAGAATCAGTGAACTTAAACACAGTTCAACAGAGGCTACCTGGCCTGAGGAGCAGAAGAACGAGTCATGAAGAAAGATGGTAGACGGGCAGAGTTTGGTGAGCAAAAGGCATCGCATAAGAAACTAGGAGAAAGCTGCTTGGAGCAGCTTAAATAGCAGCTTAAATATTCCTCAGGGGATGAAAGATCAACAAAGGCCGTACATCTGCTCAAGTCCATGAGCTACAGGGTAGACCAGAAGGCACAGGAGAAGCCAAGCCTACAGTTCAAGTCTGAAGGCCGTTTGCCGAAGAATTCTCTACTGCTCAGGGGAGGCCAGTCCCCTGTTCCGTTAAAGTCTTCAGCTGCTTAGGTGAGTCCCATCCACATGATGGAGGGCAGTCTGCCTTACTCAAAGTCCACCAGTTTAAATGTAAATCTCATCCAAAAGCACCTCAGAGAGACACCAGAATAACACTTGATCACATTCTTGGGCTCTCGGGAGAGTCAAGTTACATTACCCACAACACCCAGAGCCTCAGGGACCTGCAGAACAGTAACAGATAATCCAACATTTGCATTATCAGAATTCCAGAATACAGGACAAACAGAGCGGGCCTGAGAGACTATCAAAGGAAATGAAGGGTAAAGCTCCCCAAATTCAGTGAAAGATACAGCCCTGGGGACTGAAGACGCTGAGCAAATTAGAAACGAGTAAACTGAAGAAGCCCGGGCCGATGCACGGTGTAATTAGACTTTAGAGAAGCGAAAACAGAAACAAGCCTTAAACGCAGTTGGAGAGAAGCGGCACCTCATCCGGAGAGGAAGTCCACTTGCAAAGACCGTGGATTTCCCATGTGAGACAATGGACGCCAGAAGGAAGTAGCATTCTATCTTAAATGCAAGTTCATTTTGAGATATAATTTACATACCGCAAAATTCACCCTTTTAAAGTGTGCAATTCAGTGGATTTTAACATGGTCACAGGGTTGTGCAACCATCATCCATTATTTAATTCTAGAAGATTTCAACCCCATTAAAAGAAACCCTGAACTCATTAGCAGTCACTCCCTTCTCCTCCCGCCTCTCACTCCCCGGCAGTCACCGATCTACTTTTCCTCTCTGTGAATTGGCTCGTTCTGGACAATTCCTGCAAGTAGAATAATATTATACGCAACCCTTGGTATCTGGATCTTCTCACTTATCTGAATTGTTCAAGATTTTCATGTAACTAAATACATACACAAATGCGTACAAGGGAAAACTAGCGAAATCTGGATAAGATTTCAAAGTCAGTATCATACTTGTGATATTGTACTATGGTTCTGCAAAATGTCACCGTTGGGGGAAATGGGGTGAACAGTACATGAGATCTCTCCGTTTTGTTTTCTATAACTGCATGTGAATCTATAGTTATCTCAGCAAAAGGTTTATCTAAAAGTAAAAGGCCACGAAAAGGTAGAAATTATAGGGAGAGAATCCAGTGAGTGGTAAGAAGATGAGAAAGTCAGGAGGTTTTTAATGAAAGGGACAATGCAAAATACATTTCAGATGCATTATTCCAAGAAAGAGAGAAAATTGTAGGTCATGCTTTTTACTTTCATTTACTCTGAGCTCAAACTCACCTACCTTTGAATGGGCTCCACATGGTCACCACTGCCCAGAGCTGTACCCTCCATGCCGACAGGCTGCCCTTTGATAATGGACCATCCCAGGGCCCAAGGGGACCCCCTGTAAAGTTGAAGGAGTGAAGCTTCCACTCCAAGGTCCATCTTCCTCTGGATATTAGAGGTCAGATCTCGAGCTGCAGTCAAGCAGAAATGATGCTCCTGAGTCCCCTACTCTCCAAACTACTTGGGAAGAAAGCACGATTACCCACTTGCCCTGTTTGGGATTCTGGAATCCAAACCCTGAGTCTTGGGCAGCCATAGCAGAGTGGTGAGTGTGAGGTTCTGTAATTAGCAGCCTCAGGTGGGGCCTGGGGCCCTCACTTACCCACTGTGACCTCAGGGGACTCACTGACCCTCCCTACACCTCTATCCTAATCTCTGAGACTGGGACACTGATGGGATTCAACTCAAAGGCCTTCCATGAAGTGTTCTTTCCTTAAGATATGTAGGGCTCATCCGTCTCCCCTTGCACACTCTGGTCCTCTTCCCCAGGGTCATCCATCAGGCCTGCCCACTGGCTCCTTCCTAGACGGCTCTCCTCTCTAGGAGGACCAGAGCCCTCCACGTGAACTTCCTGTGAGGTCAGTGCTGAGCCGAGAAACAGGCCTGGAGAGTTAACTGTCTGATCTGGATTAAGAAAGAGAGGAGCAGAAGGGGGTCACCTGGCAGAAGTAAGGGCAGGTCGGCATGGAGGCCACGTGGGCCTGGGGGCTCATCAGTTGCCTTCAGCAGAGTTCTCCATCGCAAGATGTCTGGTAACTGTCACCAGCTCTCGGCGCATTTAACCAAGTGCAGTGATAGTCTTGGCCCAGGTGTAAGGGAACCGTGGCTGAACAAGACGCTTACCACCCACTGCTGGTGCCTGGGGCCAAGGAAAACCTCAGGATCCCCAGGACCTTATTGAGCTGAGGGCATGGGGCCTCACATTAGCCAGGACTTGGGCAGGATTCTGGGATAAGCTACTTGATGAGAAGTGGCATGCTCTGGAAATGTGGTTCTTTCTAGTTTTCTTCTGTTTTTTCTTTGCTTTTCTTGCAAACAACCCCTGGGCTTTATAATAAATAGGCTGCAATTTCCCAGCAAGGCCATGTAACAGACAGTGGTGAGATAGCAGCCCAGGGCTAGGCCACCCAGCACGTGTGGCTTCCACGTGCCGGGACCAGCAGACAGCAGGCAGGTCTACTGGCCAAAGCCAGCCCGCAGCCCACGGATCGTGCCCCACAGCCCCTGGGCAGCCACGCCCCCAGGGAGGAGCAGGTCTAGCCACGCCCCCAGGGAGGAGCAGGTCTAGCCACGCCCCCAGGGAGGAGCAGGTCTCCTCCGGGCACTCTTGGTGCACTTGGCACTTGTCGGTGGTTCTATGCACACGTGTCCACTCCAACACCTGACTGAGCCTCCCAGGCCACAAGCGTGGCCAGGTGCGCCGTCTTGGGCCTGACCCCGGGCAGCGACACTCACTGTGGCTTTCTGCTGCGGTGGTTCCTTCCCAGTATTCCCATTCCCAAGGGAGGACTGACATTTCAACCTCCACCCATAGGGATGCCAACATACATAAACCTCAATCCCAAACTCATAACGTGTGGTGTGTGGTGGAGGAGATATAGACTCAAGATCCACACCACACAGCGTAGAAGGGACCTGTGAGCACAGAGTAAGCTGGAGGGGCTCCAGAGGGAGCAGACGCGCTGGCTGGGGACACAAGGAAGCCTTCCTGGAGGAGGTGGCACGTGGGCAGACCTGGGGAGGCGAGAGGATTCTGCGGGCAGGGACGTGAGGACACAAGGCAAGGGAGGAGGCGTGCTGCTGGGGGCTGGCTTAGCGGGGGCTGAGGCTCCACGCTGGGCTGGGCAGAGATACTACCTCCCAGCTGAGCCTGAGGCTCTCTGGTCTCTTCAGCTGTTGCTCTCAGGGAGGAACCCTTGAGAAATGGGGGTTGGAAGTCCAGAAACACAGTCAAAGTCTCTTATCACAGATGGAGAGAAGGCCGTGGGATCCGGAATCGGCAGTGAGAGAAAAATGTTGCCTCTGCGGGGGCAGGGGCTGGATTTGAAATCTTACGGGAAGCCAGGGTTAGGGGAGAGAGAGGAGGACAGAACCAGGGGCGGGTGCACAGTCACTGGGGCTGGGGCCTCCTGTCTCGGCCGCCATCGGGGGCGATGGAGCCACCTGGGCATCACCAGGCTGAGGCAGCACCCAGCCCAGGGTCACAGGACACTTCCTCAGGGACGGTGTTTCACAGTTGCCCGCTGGTGACTCTGCCCTGCTGCGACTCCCCTGAAATAAGAGCTCAAGACTTCCAGAGTTTCTTTCTTTCTCTTTTTGATTTCCAGCGTCTTAAAGACAATAGGATCAGGATTAATCAGGAGAAAACCAGGGATAAAAAGTGATGAATGTCTGTCATCCACTTTGGAAGCTCGAGGTCCTTCTGAGGTGGTTCCTGAAGGTGAGCCATTCCGGAGCCAGGTGGGCGTCTCTTGGTCAAGGTGGGAAGAGGTGCCCACGGAGGGAGCAGGAGGCATGGTCAGGACAGGGAGGGGTTCCCCATCTACCAGTGACGCAGAGACGGAGAGATGCGTCAAGTCAAAGCCGACAGCATCTTCTGCTCCCGTGGATGGCACACCCTCCTCTGAGTGACTGGTTCATCCCCTCCTCACAGACCCCACTTCCCCAAGTCTCAGTACGTCCCTGAACATACAAGTGTAAACTAGATGGCAAGTGAATACGTAATTATACCTCCATTAGTGAAAATAAAGGAGACTGCTTTCGCTGGAAAATTTAGAAATTATTTCTATCTCAACAGATAAATCACCTATAACCAAAATGGAGGGCTCCCCAGGTGGTGCTGGTGATAAAGAACCTGCCTGCCAATGCAGGGCATGTAAGAGGCGTGGGCTCGATTCCTCAGGAAGATCCCCTGGAGGAGGGCATGGCAACCCACTCCAGTGTTCTTGCCTGGAGAATCCCATAGACATAGGAGCCAGGGGGTACAGTCCATAGTGTTGCAAAGAATCTGACACCACCAAAGCCACTCAGTACAGATGCATGCACACTCAACCAAAATGGAAAGAAAAAAGAACTGAGGCAAGATCGAGCAGGTTCACAGTTTGCAGGAACATTTTCTGGGCAGTGAGGATGCTCCCTCCACAGAAGACAAACCGCATTGGAAAGCAGGTTTGTCCTGAGCACTATGTCAAAGAGTCAAAAGCCTGGCATCAAACCCAGAACCTGCCCTGAGCACGCCTTTCCCTTCACACTTCAGCAGCTGCTTCAGGGTGCCTGGTCTCCCCTAACGCCCCTGGGAAATCCTCATCACCCAGGCTAATCACTCAAATCAGAGGTCCACTTAATGAGGAACCCTTCCCAAGGTCATGCAGGGTTCTGAAAGCATACATAGCATCAGGCAAGCATCAGTCCAGCACTAATCAATTAGTTCTGCAAACACAGGTCCTGCAAATTAGGCTCCTACAGGCAAGGTAAGGGATGAATTTTTTTCCCAAGTGGAAAACAGATGCCCTAGAAAAAAGACAAAGCAAAGGGTGTCATCCTAGGGGCACTCAGTGTTCAGGCCTGACAGTGCTCATGAGGGGCCTGTGCCGACGGAGAGGGCAGGGCCTCAGAGAGGACAGATCCTAGGGGCACTCAGTGTTCAGGTCTAACATTGCTCGTGAGGGGCCTGTGCCGACGGAGAGGGCAGGGCCTCAGAGAGGACAGATCCTAGAGGCACTCAGTGTTCAGGCCTGACAGTGCTCGTGAGGGGCCTGTGCCAACGGAGAGGGCAGGGCCTCAGAGAGAACAGTGATCCAAACGGCTAACATTTATCAAGCATCTTCTAGGTGCTAAGCGTTGCTCAAGGTGCTTTATGTGGCTAGCTCATTAAATTTAACTATCCTGTATGGTAGGCTCCTAACTTGCTCAGGGTTATCCAGGTAGAGGTTCAGTCTGACTTCCAAGCCGTTGTCCTGTACTAATCCATAAAGGATGCCCATGTGATCATGACCATATTGAATTCTTTTAAAACTCTGATGAAAATCTCCCCACTTTACAGATGGGTAAACAAAAATTCAGAACGAAGAAAATAATGGTCAAGGGGGCACAGACAAGTAGGTGAGGGCTTAGTGGGGATGGTGGTAAGGCGCTGCACAAGCATGCAGTGGAGACTCGCCGCTGAGCAAGGGTAGGTCTGAGATGTTAGGTGGATGATATGGAAAGGGATGGCCTGGAGACTGTTCGCTGTAGAAGCCGCATCATAGAAACAGAAGTTGAAAGCAGCACTTCCTCCTGATAAGGCTGGTGTTTGATCCACTGGCCAGTTATGCCTTCCTGGAGTTTGCCCCCATATCTTTCTCTTTGTAGGACACAGCGTTAGCATTAAAGATCATCTCGGAACAAGGGTTTGCCACACAGAGTTCAAAACTAGTCACGCACATGCTGCTGAGATCTCACTGTGAGCCTGACCCCATGTCCCTGAGGCTGCTACAGTCCATCCCTCCAGACAGCTGTATCCAGTTGTCTGTGGGTTCATGACAACCGCTCCAGGAGGCCTAGGAAAGAGAGGAGCAGCTCCACATGCCTTGGGGTTGTTTGCTGGTCATTTTCAAGTTTAAGCTGTCGGTCTGAGGTTGAATGACCAGAGGTCCTGCACAGGTCTACAGGCTTCCAAACATGGGCTACTCTTTGAAAGACCAAGCAGTACAGATTCCAGATGCTTTTGCTAGACAAAGTCAGACATCTGGATATTTTAAAAGCAAGAGTTGTAATGGAGCTTTGCAGTTTTCTCATGGATATTTGGCTTCATGTAGCTACAAATGTGAATCAAAGTCTAGAAATAATCTGTGGATTTGCACTGCAAATTCTAAGGGCACTGAGCTGGAACTGTCAAGATGAGGGGTCCACACCAGCCCAAGTTAATGTCTTGATTTTCTGTCATTTTGAGATGATGACAGTACGTGTGTGTTATATTATAACAGTGCGCCAAGGCATTAATAGCCCTGGTGTGTCATAAATGCAGCGGATCCCAGAGGAGGTCCATACAGAGGTTAACTCCACTCAAACGAGTTATATATAGCTTCTCTCTCAGTACATTCTAGCAAGTCGCCTTCTATGTGCAAATAACACTATGTTGGAGCAATATTTTGGTATAAATTCTGTTCAAGTGATGAGTGTTTCCAGGGCAGGATTTCGTGTTGCCCTGGATTGTATGTCCTGTGATGCTGAGGGTAATTAGGAGTGAATGCATAGCAAGCCTGCCTCTGGGGGGGTCCCTTGGAGATTATTACATTGAAGCTGTGGAATGGATGAGCCCAATGGGGCTGGACTTGGGAGTCCATTACAGACCATTTCCAAGGCGGAAAGAATATAGTGGCCTGCAGAAGAGAACACACACTGTCTCTGTCAGTGCTCGTGGCCATGTGGCCGCTGGGCTCGGCTGAGAATAGCGAGACGCGCACGCTAGAGAGCTTGGGGGAGGCGTGGAGGCCCAGAGCATGTCGCGAAGCCCGGGAGGGCGAGCTCGGAGCCCGGGAGGGCGAGCTCGGAGCCCGGGAGGGGAGCTCGGAGCCCAGGAGGGCGAGCTCTGAGTCCAGGAGGGCGAGCTCGGAGCCGAGGAGGGCCAGCTCGGAGCCCGGGAGGGCCAGCTCGGAGCCTGGGAGGGCGAGCTCGGAGCCCAGGGGGGCCAGCTCGGAGCCCAGGAGGGCCAGCTCTGAGCGCAGGAGGGCGAGCTCGGAGCCCAGGAGGGCCAGCTCGGAGCCCAGGAGGGGAGCTCTGAGTGCAGGAGGGCCGGCTCGGAGCCCAGGGGGGCCAGCGCGGAGCCCGGGAGGGGAGCTCAGAGTCCTAAGGCTGCTCTGCCACCTGCTCTACTTCGCAAAGGGACACAGGAGGGTCTCAACACAGGCTCCATGCAAAACCCCGCAGGGACCGCTCCCTCTGGCACCTCCCTAGGCACCTCCCTTGTGACTACAGCTTCCACCTGCTCTATTTGAATGAGCCAAAGAGGAGATCTGGTAGACAAAACGACCTCTGGTTGGAGTCATTCTTTAACAATTTTGGACTGAAACATCCCTGAGTGAAAGGAGAGTCAGAAGATGAGGTAGTCTGTGCAGTGGAAAACAGTCTCTGGGAGATTTGGTGTGTGGTTGCGCTGAGTATATTGAGGACGCCTGTCACCACGCAGCACGCACTTCAGCCCTCTGCTGGCCATCTGCTTTTTTGTGACATTCACCCTCCCTTTCCCATCCTGAAATCTTGCTTCAATTTTTCACTTTTGAAGAGAGAAAAAGTCTTTATTAAAAGAAGGAAACAGAAATGTAGTTTAGATGAAAGGGTTATTAAACACCAAATTAGACGATTACTCTTATTAGGTAAGGGGTGTGGGCGGAGAAGGCGATGGCACTCCAGTACTCTTGCCTGGAAAATCCCACGGACAGAGGAGCCTGGTAGGCTGCAGTCCATGGGGTCACTAAGAGTCGGACACGACTGAGCGACTTCACTTTCACTTTTCACTTTCATGCATTGGAGAAGGAAATGGCAACCCACTCCAGTGTTCTTGCCTGGAGAATCCCAGGGACGGGGGAGCCTGGTGGGCTGGCATCTATGGGGTCGCACAGAGTCAGACACGACTGGAGCGACTCAGCAGCAGCAGCAGCAGCCGCAAGGGGTGTGGGATGCTCTCCGTGTTGGAGGGTCTCTGGCCTGCAGCCTTGGCTCTATCTTTTGCCTTTTATTTCTAACATTAAAAAAATGTTGGATGAAGATTGAGCAGGCAAGCTCATCAAATTTGTGTAGGAGAAAGAAGCAAAGTTTATAAAGGATATTAATGAGTTGCCTCCAACAAAAAAATATAGGAATGTTTTTGTCTAGTTGTCTTCTTGCCAAAGAAGAAATTTATGTTCACGGTAACATTTAAACAGTTTTAAACGTACACAATATCTCATTCCAGATACTATAATCATAGTTCTCTTGAAACAGCAATTAGTGGCTTCTTGTATACTCTTCCATAAAATGTTATTTCTATGCAAATACAAAGGTGTAACGGCATATGTATATGTGTGTATATTTAAATCTATATTTTTTTACACAGATAGGAGCAAATTTATATAATTATTTGTATTTATTTTTCTGTTTTGGTCAATAAGTGCCATTATACATCAGAGAAGAAAGTGGAATTTGACCCAAGAACATAGATTTACGATGTCCCCAAAGGCTTCCCTGGTGTTTCAGACGGTAAAGAGTCTGCCTACGGTGCAGGAGACCCAGGTTTGATCTCTGGGTTAGAAGATCCCCTGGAGAAGGAAATGGCAACCCACTCCAGTATTCTTGCCTAGAGAATCCCATGGACAGTGAGCTTGGTGGGCTACAGTCCATGTAGTCACAAAGAATTGGACATGACTGAGCGACTAACACTGACATCCACCAAAGGGAAGGATTGGAGAAGAGCCAGCCTAGCAGCTTTCTCCGTGACTTGGGGTTTTACATGGCTATAGAGGGCTCAACTTGGTATGTTACGTATTATAACAGCTGTGGCACTGGTGTTTTAAAAGAATCTGTGACCTTAAAATTGAATTAACAAACTGATGGCGTCTGAACAGAGAAAGTAATTATTCAAATCTCACACTTGAGGAAGAAATAGATAAATTGGAACATAGAGCAAGAGTAACCAGGATGGCAGAAGGGACTGAAATTCATGTCAAATGAGCTCTGAGTGACGAGCTGTCAAACTGCATCAACTAGGCAACAACACCCCACCGCCACCACCGCCACCAGAGACGCATGCAGACGCCGAGAGCCCGTCTATAATGTTTACTTTCCTTGGGTTAAGGTGAGAGGGGTCTTGATGGCTACAGGAAGGTGGACGGGAGCGGGAGCACCTTCCACAGGACCACCTGTGTGGATTTAAGACCGCTGAGTGGGGGCCCCACCAAGGCCACTCAGCGTGGAGGCGGGTACTGCCGCCGGCTTCACCCAGTGGTGGGCCCCCTGGCTCTGAAAGTCTTCATGTGGAAAGACAGCCATGTGAAAGAAAATCACGGCATGACATTTCTCAGTCTCTGATTTCAATGAAACTGTTCTACTGGACTGGTTGCTTCCCATAAAAAGTTCTATAGAAATTTTAGGTTTAGAAACACCAGCTCCAAACAAGTTCAGCTGTATCTTTACTGCAGACTTTCCCAGGAAGGAGCTAAGAATGCACTGCATCACAGGCTGATTAGACAACGTAGCATTTTTAAAGGCATGGGTGTCCACCCTCGCGCAGTATAACACAGACGGAACACTTTCGGGTCCGGGGTTTCTCGCTCAGTTTGGGAACACCGCTCCAGCACAAGGAGGCATCCATGAATGAGCATCTGGGTCTTCCTGAGCCTGCAACTGCGGCTCCAGACGAGCAGTGTCCACAAGGCGGTCTACCCCAGCGGCGGGCCTCGCTGATCAGGGACAGCAGACGTCAGGCGTGTGCCCCCCTGTGTCACAGGCATGCGGACGCGCTTCATGAACATTATCTCATCTCACACTCAGAACAAGCCTAGGAGGAGGGTGCCATGATCAGATTCATTCCACTTGTCCTCTTGAAGGAGCAGAGAGGTCTCACAGGATGCCCCAAGTCACACAGCTAGGGGCTTATCCAGGCTGAGTGCTTTGGACAGTGTGCGATTAACTGAGAGGCTACATCAGGCACTAAAATTCAAAAAAAAAAAAAAAAAAAAAGGAGCAGCTGTGAAGTATATATCTTCCTCGGAAAATGCATGCTGCTACTGCTGCTGCTGCTAAGTCACCTCAGTCGTGTCTGACTCTGTGCCACCCCATAGACGGCAGCCCACCAGGCTCCTCTGTCCACAGGATTCTCTAGACAGGAACACTGGAGTGGGTTGCCATTTCCTTCTCCAATGCATGCAAGCGAAAAGTGAAAGTGAAGTCGCTCAGTCATGTCCGACTCTTAGCAACCCCATAGACTGCATACCTACCAGGCTCCTCTGTCCATGGGATTTTCCAGACAAGAGTACAGGAATGGGTTGCCACTGGGAGAATGCATAATCCGGTCTAACTGGAGGACTTTGGCTTCCAAAAAAAAAAGACATAGAATGCGTGAGTCTGTGGGAGGAAGGGAGGGCAGGGCAGGTGAATTCTCAGAACAGAGAGCTGCCTGTTCAAACAATTTGCAGCTTTAACATCTCATCATAGACCTGCCGCAGCGTCTGCTGTTGCGCTGTTTGCAATAGATTTATTCAACAAAGCTAGACCAACTCTCTGAGTGTCATTTCATACTATTGAAGATTCCCTAGGAGGGAGCATCAGTCATTTCTATGCTGGCGGGAATGCCCCTTTGCATCGCTGTGTTTATGATTTCTAGCTGAGAGTGGAGGTTGGCAGGAAACATGAAGAGAAAGTCAGAATATGCTTTATTGAAAGCCCACCAGGGGGGCCATGTGGCCTGAACTGGTCATCAGGAGAGGCGGCCAGGAGATAAACGTCCTGTCAGTCGGGAGAACTTCCGGATGCTGCGGGGTCCTAGCGACGTGGGGTGTGTGCCCCCCCACACCTCCAGCCTGTCTGCCTCCATCCAGTTCTCTTTCACTGGGCGCATCTCCCAGACCCAGCGCGTTCGGGTGTAGGGAGCAGGGGAGGGTCTGGCACCTTCTGCCCATGTGCCCATGTGTCCTCCCTCAGAGATTTCAGAAGGATGACCAGCAAGATAAGATGAACTGGGGCGGGGCGGGGTGGGGGGTAAGTCCCCTAGGAGGGCAGCACATGGTGGAAGCCCCAGCCATGCCCCCCCACCGTGGCACACTCCCCGCACTGCATCCTGGGACTCACAGTGATGCCAGTTCCAAGGGCCAGTCTAGTGATGTCTCAAGTTAGGCATTTTGCCTTAGGCCTGCTTGCGTTAATACCAGGCTTTGCTTGAGCCAAGGAAACGCAGGTTAGCTTTCCCTTCCTCATGGCAACCAGTGTTATCTTAGAGATGGGAGGGAAACCCTGGAACATGCTTCTCTTCTCATGCTTTTGGAAGGCACCGGTGCCATTAAACATTCCCAGACTTTCGATCCTCCCAGGCCCTCACCCTGTGCAAATAGCTCAAAGCTTGGGGAAGGGGCACCATCCTGCCAGTCTTCGGAGACATATATCCCTCAGAGCTCAGGAGGGACCAGCTAGGCTGCGGCCAGCCTCAGCATAGAGCTTTTCACTTGAACAGAAACTGTCAGGACGTGTGAATGAAACGCAGAGCAGGACTCCGAAAGGCTTGCAGAGATTTATGGCATATTTCAGACCACAGAATCTTGTAAAGTAAGATCCGAAAGCCTGTCTGAGCAAAGCAGGATAACTGGCCATCAGGCGGCTCATTGGGAGCTGTGACTAATTTCGCCTTCCTCCACATCAGTCCTCAAGACTCCTGGGTGATCTCTGTTACTGGGGTTCCTCAAGCCCTTTGTCCTTCCCTCCCCGAGTCTGGTCCTTCCGGGAGCAGGGTGACTGAGTGAGAACACAGCTGACTTCTGGGCAGAGGGTTCTTGAAAGGCCACAGCACACTCAGCATGACCTGGTGAGGCCAGAGGGAGCAGACAAGGGGTTGCAGGCGTGCCCAAGCCCTGAGGACCGGTGGCTTCTTGTCCTACAGGTCACGATGGCTAAGGGTGGAGATGCCCTCAGGCTTACTTGGAGAGAAAACTTTCTGGACTCCAGCAGCAGGGAATTTTTGAAGTGGCCCAAGGATGGGCTGGTCACAGTCTCATTTAGAGGGCTCGCTTCTTTTCCCTTTTTCACTTTCATCCTTTCAGGAGTGTACAATAGAGTTTTTCAGAGTCTCCATAAGAGATGATGCTACAAGAGACCCAGTGCATATGAGAATCCAGCCATCTTCCTAACCCGTTTATAAATACAAAACCATATCTAAAACAGTCTTCTAATTATGTTTTCAAAACAACATGTTTTTCATAAATATCTATTATTTATTAATATTAACAAAGTAACGGGGTTCTTATTTAAAATGAATAAATATTTTTAAATTTCTCAGTTTCAGCTGCTACTATGATAAATGTTGATCAATATAACCCACATAAACGAAAATTCTTTGGCTCCTCAAGAATTTTTAAGCATATAAAGTAATCCTGAGAGTAAGGGTGAAGTGAAGTGAAAGTTGCTCAGTCGTGTCCAACTCTTTGAGACCAAATGGACTATAGAGTCCATGGAATTCTCCAGGCCAAAATACTGGAGTGGATAACCTTTCCCTTCTCCAGGGGATCTTCCCAACCCAGGGATCAGACCCAGGTCACCCACATTGCAGGCAGATTCTTTACCAGCTGAGGCACAAGGGAAGCCCAAGAATACTGGAGTGGACAGCCTATCCCTTCTCCAGCAGATCTTTGGACCCAGGAATTGAACTGGGGTTTCCTGCCTTGCAGGCTGATTCTTTACCAACTGAGCTATTAGGGAAGCCCATAAAGAGAGTTTCCCAAGTGGAGATGCCAGAGATTGAGCCCAGGGCCTCACACACGCTAAGCGTGTGCTCTGCCACTGAGCTACACGCCCTGACATAAGAAGGCTGAGAACCAAGTGTAAGAAGTCTGAGAACCATCAAAGGTGGGTGGGACTGAACTGGAGAAGACTAGATTAGAGAATGTTCCACACAGAATGATGGAAAGGCTCCCATAGGGTCACTTGATAGAAGCCAGAAGTTTTCAAATGTTTCTAAACCACCGGGGGTGGGGGACGGGAGGCAAAAGCCCTGAAGACAATCTTCTTCCCTGCTAAGAGGGCTCACTAAATGTGAAATAAGAATGGGCTAGCTGCTGCTGCAAAGTCACTTCAGTCGTGTCCGACTCTGTGCGACCCCATAGACGGCAGCCCACCAGGCTCCTCTGTCCCTGGGATTCTCTAGACAAGAACACTGGAGTGGGTTGCCATTTCCTTCCCCAATGCATGAAAGTGAAAAGTGAAAGTGAAGTCGCTCAGTCGTGTCTGACCCTTAGCGATCCCATGGACTGCAGCCCACCAGGCTCCTCTGTCCACAGAATTCTCTAGACAAGAATACTGAAGTGGGTTGCCATTTCCTTCTCCAAGAATGGGCTAGAAGGCTCCCTTTTTAAAATTTTTATCAGCAGTCCCTGAGCAGCCAAAAGATAAGATCGTCAAACTTTGCTGGCATCCCCTGGGGGAAGATGTGAGCATGCCACCATCTTTCACTGGGTTCCTTGCCCTGACTTGAGATTCCTCATGGTGGTGGGTCCTTAGGGGTACTGAAGAAGGAAGCCATAAGCCCAAGGGATCCGCTGCTGCTGCTGCTGCTAAGTCACTTCAGTCGTGTCCGACTCTGTGCGACCCCATGGACGGGTGCCCATCAGGCTCCCCCGTCCCTGGGACTCTCCAGGCAAGAACACTGGGGTGGGTTGCCATTTCCTTCTCCAATGCATAAAAGTGAAAAAGTGAAGTCGCTCAGTTGTGTCTGACTCTTTGCGACCCCATGGACTGTAGAGATCAATTGTTCTGTAACAAATGTCCCCAAAACTTGCACTCAAGATAGCAACCATTTTATTACATCTCATGACGCTGCGAGACAGGAATTTGGGCAGAGCTCAGCTGGTTAATTCTATTTCACGTGGTGTTGAGTGAGTTCCTTTGGCAGTCCTCAGTTGCTGGCTGGGCTGTCCAAAAAGTCCAAATGTCTTTACTCACATGCCTGAGAGCCAGGAGGGGACAGATGGAAGGGTGAGTCCAGCTGGGTCCCTCCCGCACCTCAGCAGTGGACGAATTTCTTCCATGGCCCGTGAGTCAGGGCTCTCAGAAAGGGCGCGTGTCTCCCATATGATACTTGCTTAGTCAGGACAGACACAGGCCAGCCACACTCTAGGGGAGAGTGCAAAGGGCCTGCTCTCGAGAGGCGCGTCAGAGAATGCACAGGCATCCTGATCGGCCACAGCCGCCTTCACATCCCTCATTTCCTTAGTCATGTAGGACTCACTGAGTCCTCACAATATATAAGGTTCTTTTTTTTTTTTTTTTTTTTTTAGATTTATTTATTTATTTAATTTTTTTTTAATTTAATTTTATTTTTTTTTAATTTTATTTTTTTTTTCACTTTTTTTTAAAATTTTAAAATCTTTAATTTTTACATGTGTTCCCAAACTTGAACCCCCCTCCCACCTCCCTCCCCATAACATCTCAGTGAGTCATCCCCATGCACTAACCCCAAGCATGCTGTATCCTGCGTCAGACATAGACTGGCAATTCAATTCTTACATGATAGTATACATGATAGAATGCCATTCTCCAAAATCATCCCACCCTCTCCCTCTCCCTCTGAGTCCAAAAGTCCGTTATACACAGCTGTGTCTTTTTTCCTGTCTTGCATACAGGGTCGTCATTGCCATCTTTCTAAATTCCATATATATGTGTTAGTATACTGTATTGGTGTTTTTCTTTCTGGCTTACTTCACTCTGTATAATCGGCTCCAGTTTCATCCATCTCAACAGAACTGATTCAAATGTATTATTTTTAATGGCTGAGTAATACTCCATTGTGTATATGTACCACAGCTTTCTTATCCATTCATCTGCTGATGGACATCTAGGTTGTTTCCATGTCCTGGCTATTATAAACAGTGCTGCGATGAACATTGGGGTACATGTGTCTCTTTCAATTCTGGTTTCCTCGGTGTGTATGCCCAGCAGTGGGATTGCTGGGTCATAAGGTTCTGAGCTGCATGATAGGGAAAAGGGTAGGATAACACTAGTATTTATAGTTTATTATGTGCCAGTCACTGAACTAAGGGCTTTACCTATGTTGACCCATTTCATTCTTGCATTAACCTATTTTATGATAAAGAAATTGAAGTTCAGAGAAGTTGCTCTTGATAAAAGGTAAAACTCAAAATTGACCCAATTTGTCTTGACTTCAAAGCCTGTGTTCTTACCCCTGTCCTAGAGGGTCTCGTGTATCTAATTTGATGCAAGTCCTGCTTCAAGAAGCTCATGTTTTGTGAGCAAGGTAAGGTATGTAAACAAAGAACCACAATAAGGCAGTAAGTGATAAACCAACAGTTACAACAGTGTCCAATGGCCTGTCACGGGAGAAAGATTACTGTCACTTGTAAAAGTCAGAAGTTTAATAGAGAATATTTCACGTATCTATTTCTGGGTAAAAAATCACCATAGTGGCTTGAAACCCCATTTGATTATCACTTACCATTCCGTTAGCTGACCTGGCAGTTTTCCTGTTCAGGTGGTTTTGACTGACAGGCAGGGGAGCGTGGCCGGGGGGTCACCCAGGGCTGTCAGCTCAGTTCCTGGGTTCCACAGAGTCATTCCTCAGTTCTCCCTGTGGCCGCTGAGCTGGCTTCATGGGACATTGGCTGGATTCTCAGTTCAGTCAGTTCAGTCCAGTCGCTCAGTCGTGTCCGACTCTTTGCCACCCCATGAATCACAGCACGCCAGGCCTCCCTGTCCATCACCAACTCCCGGAGTTCACTCAGACTCACGTCCATCGAGTCCGTGGTGCCATCCAGCCATCTCATCCTCTGTCATCCCCTTCTCCTCCTGCCCCCATTCCCTCCCAACATCAAGAAGGAGCAAACCAAAGCTACCAGGCCAGATAAGTGCCATCCCCAGAACTGGACAGAATCACTTGTTTCATTCTGTTGGTCAGAGCAGTTACAGGCCCAATCGTGTGACAGTGTGCACGGGACCTTCTCGAGGGTCTGAACCTCAGAAGGTGCGTTTCACTGGTGTCACTGAAGCAATAGTCTATTAAGAAGAATATAAACTGACATTTGAATAACAGTGGACCCTTTGCTCCTGGTTTTATTTTGCCCCCCGCTATGGCCGTCTCCATTATAACTATTTGTCGGATAGGTGTTAAAAATAAATAGTAATGCGCTCTAACGCTGGAAAGATGTGGCAATGTAGACAGCATGACCAAGACAAGCAGGGCTTTGACAGGAGGCAGTGAGGCAGTGAGTCTCTCTCTTCATCAAAAAGAGCAGAGCAGAGGGTGAGACATGAGCAAAGGAGGGGAGTGAGGTTGTTCTTCACGGAGAAACCGACGAGTTTGTCCCCTGAGAAGGAAGTGAAGAGAGATGAGAATAGGGAGATCCAGCCTTGAGATACGGATAGGTATGAACCTTTGTCTTTTCCTGATATCCCGGGCTGACTCCCTGATTTCAGGTAGCTCCTCTCTGTACGATGGCTCAGAAGCCAGAAACGGTCCACCTCACGATGTTGCCATCTTCAACTCAAGGCCTCCGGAGATGCTGCGGAAAGGGCAGAGCCGGGCCACTGGACATGCAGCAGGCTTCACCACTGGGCGTGCGTGCGGGCAGCATCCCTGGTGCTCTGGCGCGAGTCGAGTTGTCGTCCTGTCTCGTGAGGCTGCCCTTTTCATGGTCCTCTGGCCGAGGAGAGCTGGCTTTTGGTGGGGTGTGTGTTGTCTGTGCCCACTGGTACTTCTGGTAACTGGCTTCCTCAGCCCCACGTTCGGAAACCCTGAAGGACTAGCCACAGGGTGGTCCTTGGTTCCCAGGTTTCCTGGGCAGTCTTCCTACTCTCTGTTTTACAGTCCACCTAACATTTGTTTTCTGTTTAAGGCCTGACGATTCCAGTTGTACTTAGCAGGAATAATATGGTTAAAGTACTCTATCTTTCCACAAGAGGAAGTCTCTTACACCTTTTAAATATGGTTAATACTTACATATATAAATATTCCCTTAATTCATAAATAAGTAGCGGCATAGTATCCGCTCTCTCTTGCCCATCGAGCTTTGATCACTTCAGGGTAGATGCTGAACAACACACAGCGCAGCGGAGCTGCTCCTCACTTCTTCAGATCGCTCCACTGTGCGGGTGAGCCCACAGCTCACGGGCAGCCATGCGTGTCCATTTCAGTCTTTTCCTGCGGCAAATAGTTCCACAGAAATACCCTGTACCTACACTTCCATCCTTTCATACTTATATCTTGGGATAAACTACCAAAATACACAGAAGTTCACTATGTCTTCATAGTGTGATGTTTGAGGTGTGTAACTGCCATGTTGGGGAGGTTTTGGATTTTAGTCTCAACAGAAACACCAATTAGCACTGGCAATTTATTTTCATGTACTCTAGACCAAGTTAAATTATCCCTCTAGACTTCAGTTTTCTCAAATGTATTATAATAATAACTACCATTATGTGTGTCTTAAGTTCTGAGCACTAATTTAATTGCTTAATTTATTTCACAACAGTATAAGATTGAAACTCATTTGATAGTCAGTGATTAGGAAGATTTAGAAAGGCTAAGAAACTGAAGGACCAACTCTGGGTGCAAGTCCCAGCTTTTGCCTGATGAAGAGACTCAGGACTTCCCTCTGGTCTTGGCCTTCTGTGTCAAAAAATAGCACTGCTTGTGTCTCAGGGTGTTACAAGGATCAAATGAGATATCAGCTATGAAAAGATTTTTACACCACGACTCGTAAAGTGCACATTCATCATGGGAATCTCTTACTTTCCTTGAGAACACTTTGTGGACACCAGTGTCTATCCTCACTGTGACACTGAGCAATCTTCCCGTAGAGCAATCTCTCGTGCAGGTGGTTAAAATCACTTATTTCCGGGTGACTCCATGAATCACTTTCTTTTCAGGGATGGTCCTCTACACATTCTCTCTTCCCCCGAGGATGTTGCCCTGTTCCCTTCAAAGCTCTTGTGTTCTGAGTGATGCACTGTCTCCCTGGAGGCCTTGTCATGGCGGTGTGACACCCATGTGAGAACTTTCCCATGTCAGCTTACAAGAGCCAAAACAACTTGGGTGAAGTTCAAGGGTGCTCAAGGGAAGGAAAAGAACATGGGTACGGGTGGCCGTGCTGTCCTCCAGGCTGATAGGAATGAGGAGTGGGAGCGGGATTCTGGAGGATTTTCTGGTCTCTGTTCATTCTTTAGCAATGGTGCATCAAGTCCCTATCTTTACCCACCATCAGTTAACCAGGGGAAACAATTACTGTTACCGGAGATAAAATGAAGCTGGTCCAAGCATGACTCAAATTAATCCTAATTCTCCGTTAAGTGTTTATAACTTAATGATTGTTCTCCAGATGCTATTTTCAACTGTAAGAAAATAACAAGCACCACAATTCAAGCCCACAAAACACGACGTGCTGCGGATGAAAAATGGGCGAAAGGTCAGTCTCAATTAAAACAGTCTGTTATTGTTTTCTGGTGTTCAGCTAAGCCCTTTATTTTTCAAATGTTAAAATGAAAGGCACAGGAGTTTGGCACTCAGCAGCCTGCTCTCCTCATTCTAAACAGCCCTGCAGATGGCCTGGTGAACAGGGTTTTCCGAGTTCTCCCCTCCTCATTCACTCCTTTTCTGCCAAAAAGCTTGAACGCTATGTTGCTGTTGAAGAGGATGCCACACGAGCCAGCGGGTGCTTTTCCTTCTACCTGCGGCTGCTCCGTTGCCCTTCTCTGTGTTGCATGGGCCTTGCCACGTGCAGAAGGGACCGCTCAGTCTGGACCAAGTCCAGGTGTCTTAGCAAGATAAAAACATTTTTTTTTTTTTGCTAATTATTTAACATTTCCACCTTTTCCCCACGCCTGCCTCATTCCCATGACATTCTAATGATACAGAAGACACACAAAATGGCGCCCCTTGTGTAGTTCCAGAAGTTCCAGAAAAGTCCAGTAGTTCCAGAAAAATGTTATTTTCTATAAGGTCCTATCATCATTTTTAAAAATGGGCAATCAGCCCCTTGCCCAGTCAATTAAGGACTGATTGTATTTGCAAATATTGATTACTCCCTTATATATGAAGCAAGGGGCTTCCCTGGTGCTCAGACAGTAAAGAATCCACCTGCAATGCGAATCGATCCCTGGGTTGGGAAGGTCCCCTGGAGGAGGGCGTGGCAACCCACTCCAGCATTTTTGCCTGGATAGCCCCATGGACAGAGGCACCTGCAGGCTGCATCCCCGGGCTCACAGAGTCTGGCACGACCGAGCAGCCCAGCGCAGCGCCCCGTGCCCCCGTGTGTGTGAAGCGGGCGGGGCGCCCTGGCTGAGCTGCTCTGTTTACCTTGTTGTTGTTATTATTGTATATTTTGTTTTCTTTTAGTGGCTGTAGAACTGATAGGATTTGGGAGAAAATGCCAGTTTAAATCTGAAAGTCTTTTTCAGTTTTTTCCAGATAGCGATGTTCATTTTTTTAACACTTTTGCTTCAAGGACTGAGACTCAGGAGACTGTAGGAAGGGACAGTGGCCTGAAGTTCACGTCACGCTAAAGGAACCAATATGTTCAAGAATGGACTTAGGACTTGTGTGAACTTTGATGGTGGCTTTGCAGGCAGCACTGATCTAAGACTTGGGGATGCCTATGGTCCATGATACAGGGAGACAGGCGGATGGATGGTGGGTGGCCAGCAAATCCGTGGAGGGCCGTGGAGGCTGGTGGGTACTGACAGGAGGAACATACAGGGTCAGAATCACTCGCCGCAAAGGAGATCCCCTCTATTACAGAAATCTTGAGCATGATTTCATCAAGAGCTAGAAAAACATGTGTCGAATTGCTGCAGAGACTATTAGGAATGGAAGTAGAGAAGGCCAGGGTCTGCTGGAGGTGCTGCTGAGGGAGCTGAGGAATCGCACAACTTTACAGAGGCTGGAGGCGAGGTCTGCTGGGCAGAGATGGGCGCCCTCAGCCCTGGGTCCACTGGAGGGACGAGCAAGGAAGGAGCCTCAGGGAGCTGAAGTCCTACAGGAGCACGGGTCCCTCACATCTCTTAAGGTGAACGTGACCCAGTTTACACACAGGTGGTGAAGCCTGGAACGTTCTCGTCACCTATTGAATCCAATTCTCAGAAACCCCCACAGGGTGGATATTAACAACTCTATTTTAGAGATGAATAAACAGACAACAGGTCAGGAAGCAACAGTTAGAACTGGACATGGAACAACAGTCTGGTTCCAAATAGGAAAAGGAGCACGTCAAGGCTGTATATTGTCACCCTGCTTATTTAACTTCTATGCAGAGTACATCATGAGAAACGCTGGGCTGGAAGAAACGCAAGCTGGAATCAAGATTGCCGGGAGAAATATCAATAACCTTAAATACGCAGATGACACCACCCTTATGGCAGAAAGTGAAGAGGAACTAAAAAGCCTCTTGATGAAAGTGAAAGAGGAAAGTGAAAAAGTTGGCTTAAAGCTCAACATTCAGAAAACGAAGATCATGGCATCTGGTCCCATCACTTCATGGGAAATAGATGGGGAACCAGTGGAAACAGTGTCAGACTTTATTTTGGGGGCTCCAAAATCACTGCAGATGGTGACTGCAGCCATGAAATTAAAAGATGCTTGCTCCTTGGAAGAAAAGTTATGACCAGCCTAGACAGCATATTAAAAAGCAGAGACATTACTTTGCCAACAAAGGTCTGTCTAGTCAAGGCTATGGTTTTTCCAGTGGTCATGTATGGATGTGAGAGTTGGACTGTGAAGAAAGCTGAGTGCTGAAGAACTGATGCTTTTGAACTGTGGTGTTGGAGAAGACTCTTGAGAGTCCCTTGGACTGCAAGGAGATCCAACCAGTCCATTCTAAAACAGAGCAGTCCTGGGTGTTCATTGGAAGGTGAAACTCCAGTACTTTGGCCACCTCATGTGAAGAGCTGACTCATTGGAAAAGACCCTGATGCTGGGAGGGATTGGGGGCAGGAGGAGAAGGGGACGACAGAGGATGAGATGGCTGGATGGCATCACTGACTCGATGGACGTGAGTCTGAGTGAACTCCGGGAGTTGGTAATGGACAGGGAGGCCTGGCGTGCTGTGATTCATGGGGTCGCAAAGAGTCGGACACGACTGAGCGACTGAACTGAACTGAACTGAACTGAACTGAACTGAAACTGACAACCAGAGAATTTGATCAGTTTTCCCAAAGTCACAGACCTAGCAGGTGGTGAAGCTCAGGTTCAAGTCTATTTTAATGAACAGTGTGAGGTTTTCCTCTGATGCTCAGCCCTTCATGGGGAGAAAAGCAGGGAGAGAGACTCAGAAATAGCAATGAATGCCCTGAGGTAAGTTGGAAGAAGCTTTCCATATTGTCAAAAGCAAGGTCCCTTACTTTACAGAGTATTTACTCTAAAAGAGCTGGGAGTCCAAACTTCCCCCCACCAGTTTCCCCAAGGAAAACACTGGGAAAAAATAGATTATATGATCTCAGTGGGAGGCAGGTAAGCACAAATATTCTGGAGTTTGTGATGGAAGAAATGGGGGTGCAGGCTGTGGGTGTAGGCTCAGTCGTGTCTGACTCTTGAGACCCCATGAACTGTAGCCCGCCGGGCTCTTCTGTCCATGAAAGTTTCGAAGCAAGAAGACTGGAGTGAATTGCCATGCCCTTCTCCAGGGGATCTTCCGGACCCAGGGATCAAATTCACGTCTCTTGCATCTCCTGCAGTGGCAGACAGATTCTCTACCACTAGCGCCACCTGGACAGCACTAGGGGAGAAGAGTAGAGAGAAGATATATCTCCCGCCCACCATTGAATAGCTCTCTGTGATCAGATAAGGAAAACCCAGTTTAACATCCTCTAGGGGCTCTGTGGGAGAAGGCAATGGAACCCCACTCCAGCACTCTTGCCTGGAAAATCCCATGGACGGAGGAGCCTGGTAGGCTGCAGTCCATGGGGTCACGAAGAGTCAGACACGATTGAGTGACTTCACTTTCACTTTTCACTTTCATGCATTGGAGAAGGAAATGGCAACCCACTCCAGTGTTCTTGCCTGGAGAATCCCATGGACAGGGGAGCCTGGTGGGCTGCCATCTGTGGGGTCGCACAGAGTCGGACATGACTGAAGCGACTTAGCAGCAGCAGCAGCAGGGGCTCCGTGTATTTATGACAGTCCAATCATGATATTTTCTCCCAGCGGCCAATGCCCTTCCAGGAACCACATAGAGACAAGTTGGGAGCTGCCATTTGAGATGCTGAACTGCAGTTTCTCAGTACCCTCTAGAGCCCAATGGAACTGAGGAGCTTTCCATCACTGAATGGCACCAACAAGAATGATGAATTTGCAGACTGTCATGGGAGGAACTGTGAGCTTTAAACTAGGTCCACGCGGCACGAAGAGTGGGTTGAGGGTGAGAATGGCTTGTTTTCTCTCAGAGCGTGACTCGTGCTGAGCTTGTCCTCGCCTGCAGCTCCGTCAGAAGGAGCACCTGATGGCGCTGATCCGCAGGAGGAGAGGGGACTCTGAGCCGCTCCTCTCTTCCCGAGGTCAGGGGGCCGCGGGAAGTAACAGTCAGAAAGAAAGAAGTGAGCTCCTGTTGCCTGTCTGATGAGCTCTTCAGAAGGAGAGACAACTCATTAAGAAAAAGAGAACAGTTTCAGCTTTGTCTCCTGAACCTCGCGTGAATTTCTGGTCCTTCTTCCACAGACCCTTTTTCACTAGCATCCATCCCATAGGGATGTAAGCCTCTCTGATTCCCTCCCTCTGCTTCTGCATAGAATGGGGAAAGGAAACATGGGGCATCCTCCCTTCAGTGAAGGACGGAGGGACAACTCAGCCGCCGTGTTTACGCATAAATAGCAGGAGGTTTGGCAGGGGCTGGGCTAACACATATGCCCCCTTCAGGATCCTTGCCAAGCCCACGCCCTTCTGAGAAGGCTGGAGTGCGCCCGCTGTGCCTACTGCTGTGGCGGGTCCTGGGCACAGGCTGTACCTCCTGCCCTGCGTTCCCTCCCGCAACAGCTTGCCTCCCCTTTCTTCCCAAATCAGTGTGAAATCGAACAAATTTTAGACCTTGAAATCAGACTCAGGACAGCCATGATGTGCCTATTTAGAAAGGGGGATATTACGGGAAAATGTCGTTCTAAACACGGTTTTTTAGCCCAGACTGAAATTCCTTCCAGATGCCTGCACAGCTTGGCAGAGGCTTGTAGGAGCTCTTTTGATAGGCACCCGTGGACTGTAACTCTAGCTTGCTCTCACTGTGGACTGCCCCGAGAGGGGCATCACTCGTGTGTGTGTGCGTGTGTGTGCGTGTGTGTGTGTGTGTGCACGTGCGTGCATGCGCACAGGCGGGTCACTGGCACACAACTGCTCAGACTGGGATCTGACTTGGGTTCTAGCCTGCCTACACAACCCTCTGCTCAGTCTCGTCACTCGTGAAGTACGCCAGTGTGCCGAGCCCCGGCCTCTGGACCACTCTGGGGTTCTGATCTGCAGGTAACTTGCTCCCTGATGAATGCTGTCAGCAGGGTTTGTGGTGGACTATTCAGAAAGTCCCCAAAGGCGGCTTTTGTTCTAAGGGAACGCACCTCTCCAGCCCCATGTGCATCACCCGGTGTGGGCTTAGCACCGCTGGACTGGTGAGGCACCCCTGGATGGAGGCTCGGACACGTGTCACTCTGCAAAGTTCCTCCGAAGTGTCCTGTGCTCACCACGCCTGCTTTCCTGATGGTGTCTTTCTTGGCCCCACTGCCCCCCTATACTAATTGCACCAGTGTCCTCTAGGGCAAACCCTATGTCTGGTTAGCCACAAATATCTGGCCTTGGTGCTCCATGCAGGCCTAGGATCCCTTGGAACAGAGCATTCAGACTGGCCACCACGTGCCCTGTTAGACTTTCTGTGGGTATTGATGGGTGTGCCAAGCTTACTAAAGGCTGGCTGTAGAATGCTCAGAACCAAGAGTCTGGTCAAGCCTCCTTAGACAGTTGATGACACCCAGAATTATGACATTTCCTGGACCAGCCCTGGACTTATGTGAGACTGGGTCTGTCAAACTTCCTGGCAGGCTCAATCAAGTGGCCACAGACTCTGGGGAAAGCCGTATCCTGTCTGAGCCATCTCAGGATTCTATCCCAGCCTAGCAACCCTTCCTCTCCAAAGCTCATGCCCAGGACAGCAAAAGTGAAGTCGCTCAGTCGTGTCCGACTCTTTGCGACCCCATGGACTGTAGCCCACCAGGCTCCTCCATCCATGGAATTTTCTAGGCAAGAGTACTGGAGTGGGTTGCCATTTCCTTCTCCAGGGGATCTTCCCGACCCGGGGAATGAACCCCAGTCTCCCGCACTGCAGCCAGACGCTTTGCTGTCTGAGCCACCAGCGAATCGAGGGCATACCAGCTCCGAAGGGGCCCAGTTCACTGTTCCTCTCTAAGCGTTTATCCCTGTTGGAACTCGGCTGTCTTATCAAAGAAAACCAGAGATAGATACATCAACCATATTGAAATCTTTAATTGCTGTGTTTTAAGAGTTCAGCTCTTAGTTACAGCCTGGCTCTAAAAATTACACTGGAATAACCAAGTGACTATACCCCAGGTCCCCCTTTAAGACTCTAGGCTTCCTATTGATTCAAATGTCCAAAGCTCATTGCCATGGATGTTGGCGGTGGCCATCGGGAGGGACTCACCCTGAGCCAAGCCAGCCATCCCAGGCTGTGCTGCTCACCTTGGGGTCCCCGAGGCCGCCTGATAGCCAGTTTTGCCCAGGGCTGGGGACTTCCCACTATCTCGACCTTACTATTCCATTTTATTCTCCCTATTTCTCTGTTCCTTCTTAAGGGCAGAATTCTGCTTTGCACCTTTGAATCCCTGGTGACTTGTGTGATGTTCAGTTTATAGTAGATGTTTGATAAATGCTTTTGAATGCATGGGTAAGCAGATGGTGGTTATTACTTTGCTGAAATGGCTAAGAGCTTGAAACTACTTGTTTAAGGCTATTGCAATCATTATGGGCTTTCTTCTTGCTTGGGCCAGGAAAAAGGCATTTGATCCTGAACCTTGAACATTCAGCTCCTCTGTATTCACGCACCAGTACCCGTGGATGTAGAATGAGGTCACTGGGATAAAGAATGCTTCTGAGTCCCACAAACCTGCTATTCTGGGCTCCACGTCAAATGATCTCAACTGTGTCTGACCAGAAAATACATTTCACCTCATTTCTGTGATAGGAAATCACCTGACTTTCCTCTCTGCCTCTTTGGAAGACTTCGTGATTTGAGGCAGTTAAGAACATCTGCCTGGAGTGAGCCAGGCTTGAGCAAGGAGCCCCATGCATGTTCTCCCAGACATCTGTGACTCGACTGTCTTCAGCCACAGGCCTCGTTGCTTCTGCGGCCTCGTACACACACCAGGCAGCATCGCAGCCGCTGAGCTATAGACATACTCACCAGCATCTGTAGGACGGAGACTCCATTCGCGAATCACTAAATCTGGCGTCCTGGCTCCTTCCCTGAAAGGAAAAGTCTAACTCTGCCAAACACATTTTGGTGACTTGATCTGCAGAGCTTCAGGTCATGAGAGAAAGAGTCGCAAGCCAGCCTAGCACTCTGGACCCTCTGTGTGGCAATGCAGGCCGAAGGTCAGGGAGGAGGGGAGCATCTTGCAGCTTCCAGGGGGGCCTGCCTGCCTCCACAGGGGCCGTGAGCCACACCCATCTTCCGCAGGTGAGTCATCACATGCAGCTAGCAAGTTTCAAAGACCCTGCGACTTAAGGATTTCCAGGAAGATAGTGATCAACTTCAATTCTTGTTCTATTCTGTTGATAAATGGATACACAAATATTGGTTCTATTTCTCTGGAAAACCTTGCCTAATACACAAGGTTCAGTTCAGTTCAGTTCAGTCACTTAGTCATGTCCGACTCTTTGCGACCCCATGAATCACAGCACACCAGGCCTCCCGGTCCATCACCAATTCCCAGAGTTCACCCAAACTTATGTCCATTGAGTTGGTGATGCCATCCAGCCATCTCATCCTCGGTCGTCCCCTTCTCCTCCTGCCTCCAATCCCTCCCAGCATCAGGGTCTCTTCCAATGAGTCAACTCTTCCCATGAGGTGGCCAAAGTACTGGAGTTTCAGCCTCAGCATCAGTCCTTCCAATGAGCACCCAGGACTGATCTCCTTTAGGATGGACTGGTTGGATCTCCTTGAAGTCCAAGGGACTCTCAAGAGTCTTCTTCAACACCACAGTTCAAAAGCATCAATTCTTCAGCACTCAGCTTTCTTCACAGTCCAACTCTCACATCCATACATGACCACGGGAAGAACCATAGCCTTGACTAGACGGACCTTAGTCGGCAAAGTAATATCTCTGCTTTTGAATACGCTATCTAGGTTGGTCATAATACACAAGGTAGGGGTGTGCAAAGTGTGTTTAATCACTCACCCCTCGAAGGGCACCATCTTGGCTGTCTCCAGGCTTTGCCTATTATAAGTGCAAGTGCTCTGAACATTCAGGTACAGGTGTCCACAGGCACACACCTTCTCACTCTCAGGGATAAATGGCCACGAGTGTAATCTCTAGGTTGTGTGGTGGTCGCATGTTTAGTTTTGTAAGAGGTTTTCATGCTCTTTCCAGCGTGGCCGTGCATTCTCCCTTCCTGGCAACACTATATGAGTGAAGGAACTTCTCTACGCCCTTTCCAGGATTAGGTGACTTCGGGTGTTTTTTATTTTAGCCGTCTGCATAGTCATATCTTATCGTGTCTTTATTTGGTTTTGCCTGGTGGCTACTGCTGTTGTGCGTCTTTCCTGTGCTGGTTTGCCATCTGTGCACACTCTTCAGTGAATGCACACCTGTCTTTTGTCCGTCACATAACTAGATTTTTTTTTTTGCTCTTGCGTTTTGAAGGCTCTTTCTATATTCCAGGCATGAGTACTTGGTCAGACATCTGATCTGGAAATATTTTCTTCGTATTTTAGTTGTCGTTTCATGCCCAACAGTGTATTTTATAGAGAAAACATTTTAAAGTTTGATTTAGTTCAGTGTCTCAAATTTTCCTATCATGAACTGTGCTGTTAGTGTAGGAACTCTTCACCTAATGCAGCTCCAGAGCTGGTTCCAAACAGGAAAAGGAGGACGTCAAGGCTGGATATGGTCACCCTGCTTATTTAACTTCTATGCAGAGTACATCATGAGAAACGCTGGGCTGGAAGAAGCACAAGCTGGAATCAAGATTGCTGGGAGAAATATCAATAACCTCAGATATGCAGATGACACCACCCTTATGGCAGAAAGTGAAGAGGAACTAAAAAGCCTCTTGATGGAAGTGAAAGAGGAGAGTGAAAAAGTTGGCTTAAACCTCAACATTCAGAAAACGAAGATCATGGCATCTGGTTCCATCACTTCATGGCAAATAGATGGGGAAACAGTGGAAACAGTGGCAGACTATCTTTTGGGCTCCACAATCACTGCAGATGGTGATTGCAGCCAGGAAATTAAAAGATACTTGCTCCTCGGAAGAAAAGTTATGACCAACCTAGACAGCATATTAAAAAGCAGAGACATTACTTTGCCAACATAGGTCCGTCCAGTCAAAGCTATGGTTTTTCCAGTGGTCATGTATGGATGCGAGAGTTGGACTATAAAGAAATCTGAGTGCCAAAGAATTGATGCTTTTGAACTGTGGTGTTGGAGAAGACTGTTGAGAGTTCCTTGGACTGCAAGAAGATCCAACCAGTCCATCCTAAAGCAGATCAGCCCTGGGTGTTCATTGGAAGGACTGGTGTTGAAGCTGAAACTCCAGTACTTTGGCCACCTGATGCAAAGAGCTGACTGATTGGAAAAGACCCTGATGCTGGGAAAGATTGAAGGTGGGAGAGAAAGGGGATGACAGAGGATGAGATGGTTGGATGGGATCACCGACTCAATGAACACGAGTTTGAGTAAACTCTGGGAGTTGGTGATGGACAGGGAGGCCTGGCGTGCTACAGTCCATGGGGTCACAAAGAGTTGGACACAACTGAATGACTGAACTGAAATTAACTGAATTCCAGAATAATTTCTCCCATTCTTTTCCAAATGTTCTACACTCAAATTTAACATTAGTCTGTTATCCATTTCGAATTAATTGCTCTGTAAAGTGTGAGTACTGTGTTAAAGTTTATTTCTTTATTTTTGTGGATGGATTCCAATTCTTCCAGCATCACGTGTTGAAAAGGCTGTTCTTCCTTGTTTGACTTGCTCTGGCCACTTGGTAAACCAGTCAGGGACACGCGTGTGCGCCTCACTGATGTAGCGCCTCGTCTCGCCCCGGCCCATGCTGTCTAGGTCACTGCAGTTCTAGAGAAAGCCGTAGCATAGAGGGCCTATTTCCATTTTGCTCTTCTTAGCTTGATCTTTTTTTAGTACTGGACTTTCCGTATAAATTTTGGAATAATATTGTCTATCAGTACAAAAAGAAAAACTTCATGGGTTCTCAATACTAATTGCACTAAATCTGTAGATCAATTTGGGAAGAACTGACATTCTTCTGTTGGGTTGACAGTCATAAGATTCTCTGCTGCCCTGGGGTCCCCAACCACTACACCGTCCTATGGGAACCCATCTGTATGGTCTTCCTTGGATTGTCTCTTGTGTTTCTTCCCAGGGTTTATAGTTGTATTTAAGAGGGCATGCGCAGAGAGAGAGACCTGGATCTACCCCATCTTTTGGGCAGGATGATAAGGTTAGATTTGTTTGTGTAAACAAGCGCAGTAGTCTGGAGTCAGCTGAGACTGCCTTCAGTACCACCCTTCCTTCTGACTCAGCTGAGGGTCTTTGTGGAAGCCTCCCTCAGTGTGTTTCCGCTCTGTGAAGTCTGGAGACTGGGAGGATCTACTTTGTAGTGTCTTTGTGGAGAATGAATGGGGCCATGGGTCTAAAGCCGTCACTGCAGTGACTGACCTGCCGGTTATTGTCCACCCAATCGGTGACTCTGGAAAGACGTGGGAGGAAAAGATTGGAGCGGGATAAGATTCAGAACAGAGAGATGGTGAGGAAAATTTGTCATTGTCCAGGCAGAAATGATGAATGCCTGAATCAAGCCAATGATGGCAGGACATTTCTTCCTGTAAACGTCACGTGCTGGGAATACCAGCTCGGTCAAATCACATTTGCAGGATTCTTAGGTAATCAAAAACTCTGAGTACATATTCCTCCCTTGTATAAAAGCATAGCACTTGGGGAAAATGCTCAGGAAATGCCTGAACCCTTAACATTTTATGACAAGCCCCTCTGGGAGCTCTGTGGGGACAGCTGAGCTGGGATCCAGAACTGAGATCTAGGTTGGGCCTCCCTAGTACTACAACAGATAAGTGGCCATGCTAAGAGGCCACGGTTGTCCCAGACCCTACGGGAGAACTTGGTATTGAAAGCCAGCCTGCCACCAACGCTTAGGGGCTGTCAGGGCAGGAGCAGACCCTTCCCAGATGGAGGCTGAAGACTGGAGAGAACTGCAATGGCAGTTCTGTTTCCTTCAGGGAATAAACTTTTTGGAGAATTTTCATTGAGATCTGTGCTGAAACACTTCCTATCCCTAAAGTTAACCAGAGCAATCTGGTGCACTTGATTGGAGTCACGGCCTGGGTTCACAAACCACTCACTAGTTGCGTGACTCTGAGCAAATCACATCATCTTTCTGAACATCAGTTTTGCATCTTTAAATTGAGAGTGTTAGCATATAGACGGAACTGCATGACATCTGACCTCATGACACTGGCTTTTTTGCCATGGCAGTTATTCAGCTCTATACACGTGATAAACTCACATAGAACTGTCCGTGCACACATTCTGCTAACGTCAGCTTCCTGGTTTTAATATTGTCCTCTAGTTACATAAGATGCACCCATAGTGGGAAGCTGGATAAAGGGCACTGGGGACCTCTCTGTACTCTTTGAAACTTCCTGTGACTATGTAATTATGTCAAAATAAAAGTTTTTAAAAGTTAAGAAAATGCCAGTGATGGTGTTCCCTTAATAACTGGAGTGAAGATTGGCATGATAACAAGTGTAAAACTGTTGTGTTCTCAGCGCATGTTTCCTCTCCACCCTAGTCCTGGTGTGTGTGTGTGAATGCATTCAGAAGCTGGACAGTTGGGTATCTACTTTGGTCACTCTTTGCTGGAGAGACCTGATCTCCAGGTTAATAAAGGAAAGAGAATCAGAGAGGGTGGGGACAGACCCTGCACCGAAGCCTCACCAAAGCACAGTCCCACGAAGATTTAAGTGCAGGGACATTTTTTTTTTCAAGCATGCGGGTGCTGCGGTCTAAACACACGCCCTTGCGGCAGCAATGGATTTTGAAGTCAGCCCTGAGTTCGATTCCCCTCTCCCTCACTTCTCAGCTATCTGCCTTGGGACTAATCATTCAGTTTCCTCCTCAGTGTAGGGGCCACATGCAGTGATGAGAGCGGCGTGCCCAGCACAGCACCCAGCACAGCGTAATAACCATGTATATCCTTGGTGTCCTGCTGGCTCCTTCCATTAGCACAGGGGTGATAAGCTGGGTTACAAATTTACAGAGAAACTCTGCTTCCAGGGAAAAGCATTTGGCCCGAGCTCCAGGAGTGTCTTAATTCCCGGACACAACTGGCAAAGCTGTTCATGAGGACAGACGTCAATCTGGCACATTCTGTGACTGTGAGCGAGCTGTTCTGCAAACTGGAGTGGCTGAGTTTTGCCATGTGGTTAGAATGATCAGGACTGGTTCGAGCAAGGCAAAGCCACTGATTCCTTACTAGAGCAGGCCTTCTGGTGAGAAGGGCTCGTGTGTGGTTGGGGCACGCAGCCTGTATCCCTGACGCTGCTGCTTTCCAGTTCTGCGGCCGTGGGTGATTAGCAACATCTGATTTGGCACAGGGCCTAGACCTCTGGCATTGAATGTGTTGATCACAAAATTGTAGCATAAGGAGGCTGGATGGATGCTCAGCTCCTTCCCTGCAGAGGAGGGGAAATGAGGCTAGAGAGGGGAGTAATTAGTCCAAGGCTGTGGAGTGAAGGCCAGAGCCAGGGCTGCCTGGCTGACTCCAACACCAGGCTTCCTTCCATTGTAGAACAAGGGCTCTGCTCAAAACTGGGGGCTTACTGTGACACACCCAGGCCCCTGGACAGCCAGTGGGCCCAGCTGCAGCTGAGTCTGAGCTGGCCCTGAAGTGAACCACCAATCCCAGCTTTTTATTCGTCTAGGCTTGGAAAGCCAAGGGGAGAAGGAAGCTAACTCCCAGTATCCAGGGAGAGGAGAGAAGCGGGGAGATGGCGCTGCCTCCTGGCTCAATGAGGGCCCCGCCCTCTGGGCTTCAGCCCCTCTTCCAGGGCAGTGGCTGTAACTCCACAGGCTCCCACACAGGCGCCACGTAGATGCTTGTCTTCCCTCTTCAGAGGCCCTTCGCTGACTACACTCTCTCCTCCTCACCAAGGCTGGACTGATGGTGGTTTAGTTGCTAAGCTGGTCCAACCCTTTGCAGGCTCATGGACTGTAGCCCACCAGGCTCCTCTGTCCATGGAATTCCTCAGGCAAGAACACTGGCGTGGGTTGCCAGTGCCTTCTCCGGGGAATCTCCCTGATCCAGGGATCGAACCTGGGTCTCCGGCATTGCAGGCAGATTCTTTGCCATGCGAGCCACCAGGGAGCCAGGCCTGGGCTGAGCCCTCTTTTCTGCGCCTCCTCAGCTCTCTGGCCATGGCGGGTGCAACATCTCCCTCAGCAACTTAATCTGAGAAGAAAAGATTGCATTGCTGCTTTCTACACGTTCCGTACTTGGAAAGTGTCTGGCCCCTGGCAGTCATGTGACAGGTGTTTGTCAAATGTTAGTGGGCTGCAGACCTTCCCAGTTAGGCTCTAAGCCTTGAATGCTCCAACAAGTAGGATTTGGGGATCTTCTTCAAGAGCCTGTGCCTGACTCTCTGGCTGGAAGAAGCTAGCCTACACAGACCCAGCCCCTGGGGCTGCAGTGCAGAGGATAGCCTGATTATGCCTAGGACAAGAGAGGGGAGCCAGACCCCTGGGCGGCAGCACTTCCCACGCCAGCTGACTGGCAGCTGCCTTGCTCATGGCCCTTGAGGGGAAAGAAGCCTGGCCTGGGCTCATCCACAACGTGGCTGAGAGCTGTGAAGAGACCCCTGATGCGGGCATGCAGTGAGAGGCCCACAAGGAGTGACTCCAGGAAGTCCTGGGTGGAAGATGACCCTCCACGGAGCACTTACTGTGTGAGGCAGGCCTCCTCGGGGGGCGGGCCTCGCTGGTGCTCACGCAGGCTCTGGGCCCCTTGGGTCAGAGAATCAACAGTGTGTGGCGCCATCCAGAGGCGGCCCTTGGCCTCAGCGTGGATGCACACGTGCCCTCTTGCTCCGCAGACCCAGGATCCTTTCTCTTTTAACTTTTTATTTTGTATTGGATTATAGCTGATTAACAATATTGTGATGGTTTCAGGTGGATAACGAAAGGCTGCAGCCGTGCATAGGCGAGCATCCATTCCCCCTAAAGTCCTTCCCATCTCGGCTGCCACACGACACTGCGTTCCACGCTGTACGGCAGGCCTTTGTCGGTTTCCCACTTTAAATACAGCAGCATGTACACGGGTCCATCCCAAGCCCCCTAACTATCCCTCCCCCTGGCAACTGTAAACCAGGAGTCTTGAACCTCGTCTCCCAAGTGCTCTCTGGCCTCATGTTGCTTGCACGTTCAAGTCCAGACTCTGGGCTTTCCTCTACCTGGTCCCACTGACCTCCTGGGCCAACTTCGGTCACACTCTCTTTCCACACCCAGATCCGCTGCCAGGCTCAGCAGTTGCTGCGTTCTTTCAGGCCCCAGGTCTTTGCTCCGGGGTCCCACTGCCTGAAGCAGACGCCTCTTTTTACTCTGCTCAGTTAAACCCTCCTCTTCGTTCTTAATGACCCCAAACAGAGTCGCCTCCACACAAACTCTTCTGCAGCACCCCACCGGAGTGACATCCCCCTTTTCTGGCTGCACGCAGTACTTGCGTGTTCATTTTATGACACAGCGCTTCATGCCGTGTTCGTTAGGTGGTTATAACAGTCTATGAGCTCCCTGATACCAAGTGAGATCCATCCTCTCCTCCTTATTCCTGGTAACTTGGCTTGGTGTGTGGCTCAGAATCAGGACACAGCAGGTGAATAAACATGTGAGAGATTGTAAGAATAAATGAGAAAGATGAAAAGTCTCTTTGATTATCGGAGGCACCATGGGGAATCTTTGCAGGCCGGAAGAATTTTGTAGGGATTTCTGGGCATGGTATCCAAGATAACATGGTATCCAAATAGCTGGTAATGGTCTCTATAGAAACTTCCAGCAGGGTCACCAGTGACTGGCGTGAGTCCTGGAGGAAGGAAGCAAGAACTGGGGCTGGAGGTGGGCGTGGGGGTGGATCCGTTACTCCTTCCCAGAGTGGCAGCTCTGCGGAGTGCCCATCCATGTCTGGGCCAGAAAGATAGGTGGCCAGGGAGCCTTGGGCTTCTCTTTCGTGGCTTAAAGAAGTTCAGAAATTTTCATTTGTGTTTAATACCTTTTTTTTTCCTGAGAAAAAAATATGGATTCAAGCACGGTTGACTCCCCTGGAGCTGCAGTCAGCATCTGTGGTCCACACCCTGACCTGATGGCTGTTCAGGGAGGTGGTCCCCGCAGCTTCATGATCCCCACACTTTTCCCGGGCTGCAAAAATATGCGGGCTTGATTTAGTTTCAGAATCAGTTATAGCCCACTAGCAAGGACAAAAATGCATGATGATGTGGTTACAAGGACTTGGAGATCAAACAAGAGTTCCCAGGACAGTTTGAGGAAGGCAAAAGGAGCCAGACACAAAAGTAATGGAATGAAGCTTTGTGCTGGGTGACCCCAGGCCAGTCACTTAACCACTCTGAGATTTACATTTTTATTTTTCCTGTAAAAATGGATCCTATTTCACCTAATAATCATGTGAATCCCTGCCCTAGTTCCTCCCAGGATTGTGAAAGAGCAAAATCAATGTGAAACAGGATGCTCTCTTAAACAAGGGAGAGCTCTGCAAATGTGAGTCATCCTTAGTTAGACATGGCAAGGCTGCTATGAAACTGTGAAGTTTGGCCTAAACATTAAATTCTGGAACTCTCTTTCTAAAACTTAACTTTAAAGCAGATGGAAACACAATTTTTTTTTTTTTTTAGTGAAGGAATATAGCCCCCCAAATGGAGAAAGCATGCCTGCCTACTTATCTGGGAGTGCCTGTTGGAAATCTATAGGCATCCTGTTGATTTTGAATATAAAGCTGAGTTGTTCCTGCACTTATCCTTGTTTAGCTAATTCAATTTTGAAGTAGATTTTATTTAGGCAGTGATTATCCATTTGCTCATTTACTTTAGGCTCTCCTGCTTTTCTTTTGTGGGAAACTTGAGGAACCTTCCCCTGTGCAGACGTCCTGAGCACCTCTGGGTTCAGCCAGCTTATGGGAAGTTGGGAAGCGGTGGTCTCCACAAGCTTATGGGAAGTCAGGAAGCGGTGGTCTCCACGGGAGCCCCCAGTGCTGCAGTTAAGAGGGAGGCTGCAGTGAGTGCAGAGCTGCCAAGCAGATTCTGGAGTGACACTTTCAGGAAAGAAATTGTGGAAAAGTTGAGAAAATCTGGTCTCTGAGCACATTTGTTTATATAGACAGATCCTGCAAAAAAATCTTTACCAAGGTCTGGAGAGAAGCTTTTTGAATGTCTCTTGGACTGCAAGGAGATCAAACCAGTGAATCCAAAAGGAAATCAACCCTTAATATTCATTGGAAGGATTGACGCTGAAACTGAAGCTCTAATAGTTTGGCTACCTGATGTGAAGAGCCGACTCATTAGAAAAGACCCAAAAGCTGGGAAAGATTGAAGGCAGGAAGAGAAGGGGATGACAGAGGATGAGATGGTTGGATGGCGTCACCGACTCCATCGACATGAGTTTGCGCAAACTCTGGGAGATGGTGAAAAGAACAGGGAAGCCTGGCGTGCTGCAGTTCACGCCAGAGTTGGACTGGCATGGATTTGGACACAGCTGAGTGGGTGAACAGCAGAGGTCTGACGCAGCATCTGCCGGAGCTGGAGCACCACACTGACCCCTGCGTGGCTCAGCTGTGTGGGGCCAGCTCATAACCCCCTTCCTGTGTCTTGGAGGAAAAGGACCGCTGGCGAATACGCAGGCAGAGTTTCCTGTAATGAGCATTCAGATTCCCCACCAGACATTCAGGTTCCCAAGCCATGTCCATCAGAGCTACATTTCTTTGGCAGGGAAAGTTCTAATTTCATCTGTTCTTACCTTTGTCCTGTATCTCTCAAATAGTCTAGCATTCCGTAATTATATGTTTGGTCTTCAACTAACTATAAGTTATGTATAACTTGCTACTTTGCCCTGCGAACGTTTTCTGGCATTTTCAATATCTGTGTCTCTGAGCATCAGCTGACAAAAATGTGGTCACCGCCTAGGATTGGACACCATAGTTCTTCACTCATTCATTTGTTTCCTCTTTTCTCATTCTACAGAAATTGAGTATTTCTGTGTTCCAGGCCCTGCTTTAGGCACTGGATCTTCAACAATGAACCAAATGAGCAAACAGGTGAGCCAAGTGGAGCTCACATTCTGGAGAGGACAGACAGACCACGGATGAGTAACATATGCAGGATGTCAAACAGTGAGAAGTGATACGGAGGAAACACTGCAAAGAAAGGGAGAAGGGAGTGTCTGGAGTAGGGTTTGCTGTGCTGGGAAGGGTGGTTAGTAAAGGCTTTCCTGAGAAGTTGATATTTAAACAAAGGCCTAGATAAGAGAAAGCAGCCCAGGCAGGCATCCAGATGGGCTAATTCATTGTCACTCCAGGGACTCATTTAATAATGTTCCTTTGTACCGGACATTGCTAGATGCAAATGGGATCCAGAGAGGACCAGTCTGGAGCCTGGGTGCCTCTTCTGTCTCGTGCATAAAAGGCCACAGCTTGGGATCACGTGATGATCATGTGCTTCAGCAGGTGCTGAAAGCAGGACTGATCCACACTCAGAGATGATTCTCGGGCAGCATTTTTTACGTTTCCAGAGTTACAGAGGAGTTCCGGGGCAGGAAGAAGGCATCCGTGAAGCTCTGAGGACATTCCAGCAGGACTCAAAAGTCTCAGTTATGCCATGGGGAGCCAGCTCCATTATCAAGCAGTACACGTTGCCAAAGCCCCCTTCTCTTGCCTAATACCCTTCTATCCCTCAGGTGAGGGGAGGGCACATCACCAAGTCAGGCTGAGGGTCTGGGATGAGCAGCCCCAGGACGGGAACATGTCAGGTTGGCTGGCCCTGGATGGGTGCTATGGGGGCAAAAATAAGACACTGACTTAGCCCTCTTGGAAATGGGAGCTATTTAAGTGTACCTGTGGGTGCCTCGAGACAGCAGGATGTTAGGAATGAAGGCACTCCAGGAACCGGTCACAGTCTCCCCTAAATTTTTACTCATCAGCATCATTGACCCAAACAGCACCACCATATATGTGGATAGTTTGGAGGGAAACTAGCTGGGGAAAGCTTAATGACTACTTTCACTGGCGCAAAGATCTCTCATAAAATGGGGAATTAAACCTTGAAAAAGCCACCGTGGGAGTGCTGTCTGGAGCAGACGCTCTGATGCCGTCAGCGTCCCCTGTGCTCAGCGGGTCGGGTGGAGATGCCCCTCCTTAGACTGCTGTTCACCACCAGCATCTCTGGTACCCAGGGACTGGATGCTCACGTCTGCTGCAGGCAGAGCAGACAGACCGGAGGAGGCGGGATCTCATGCCCCCGAGCAGCCCTCAATTTTCCCGTTTGTCTGGTGTGTTCTCAGTCTTAGAGGTTCCCAGCCGGGTGAACCCCAGACTGTTCACATGAGTCACTTGCACCCTAATGGGCCTGCTTGGCTGGGCTCCTCCCCGACTCCCTCCCCCACTCCCGCTCGGGCCTCCTGGGGTCAGATCTCAGACGCCTTGTGTGCGCTCCTGTGTGTAGTCCCCTTAGCTGCGCTTGACTCTTTGCGACCCCAGGCAGCCCGTCAGGCTCCTCTGTCCATGGGGACTCTCCAGGCAAGAACATGGGTGCGGGCTGCCATGCCCACCTCCAGGGGCCCTTCCCCACCCAGGGGTCGAACCTGCGCCCCTTACAGCTCCTGCATTGGCAGGCTGGCCCTTTACCACTGGTGCCACACCTGGGAGTCCCAGGGAAGCCTCAGTTCAGCTCAGTTCAGTTCAGCCGCTCAGTCGTGTCCGACTCGTTGCGACCCCATGAATCACAGCACGCCAGGCCTCCCTGTCCATCACCAACTCCCGGAGTTCACTCAGACTCATGTCCATCGAGTCCGTGATGCCATCCAGCCATCTCATCCTCGGTCGTCTCCTTCTCCTCCTGCCCCCAATCCCTCCCAGCATCAGAGTCTTTTCCAGTGAGTCAACTCTTCCCATGAGGTGGCCAAAGTACTGGAGTTTCAGCTTCAGCATCATTCCCTCCAAAGAACACCCAGGGTTGATCTCCTTCAGAATGGACTGGTTGGATCTCCTTGCAGTCCAAGGGACTCTCAAGAGTCTTCTCCAACACCACAGTTCAAAAGCATCAATTCTTTGGCGCTCAGCCTTCTTCACAGTC
Organism: Capricornis sumatraensis; assembly: GCF_032405125.1. NCBI lineage: Eukaryota > Metazoa > Chordata > Mammalia > Artiodactyla > Bovidae > Capricornis > Capricornis sumatraensis. The sequence goes on from NC_091078.1 coordinate 966,057, forward strand.
CGACTGTCGCATCCATACATGACCACTGGAAACTTGCAGCCAAATCCTCAACTCGGGGTCTGCCTTCAGAAACCTCAAACAAGAACAGCAACCATTTCTGTATTATAAAGTTGTGCTCCTGAAAAACAAATGCCATAAGATTCATACATGATTCATAAAAAAGCCAAGAAGTCACACTAACATTCCTGAGAAGTAAAAGGTGATAAACCCACATCCATGCCTTTTTGCTGTATTTTGTGATAATCTCGGACATAGCTCATGATTTTCAAGTGCCTGCTATAGATGCAAAAAATCTTCGTGAAGAAACAAAAATGACACCTCAAATCCTATATGAAATTGATCACTCACTAGGATCAAGTACCATATGTCCCCAAAACAAAACGTTAATATTAAGGTGTAAAAAAATGCAGCCAAAAAGATGCTGAAGTAATTTGATGAAAACCAACATTCACTTTTTTATTCTAAAAACAAAAACTAGGGGAAAAAAAAGAAGAGATTTTTTTAGCCATGCACTCTAGTAAACATTATCTTTGTACAGATGAATTATATGTAATTATAGTTATTTTTAAAAAGTAAAAAGAGAACAAGAAAGATACCTATCATAATTTTGATTTGCTTTGTCTTGGAGTCTATTTAATAAGATATGAATTACAAATAAAAAGATACTTTTGGAAAACTGCACTCAAAGTTAATCATTTTTAGGACAGCGTGTAGATAAACTCAAGATGACCAAATCTCAGAGAATAAGAGTTTAATAAGGTGGCCCCAATTTTTTTTACAATGATAGCCTTTCCACAGACAAGCAGTGCTTAATTAGGAAATATAGTGCAAATGGAGATGTTATTTGCACACCTAAGAACTCAAAATCTCTAGTGTATAAGTATAGGATCTAGGTCATGAAAACATTTCTCCAGAGATGTAAAAGAGGGTTTAGGTAAATGCAGAATCTTCACAGGTGTCAGAAGCTTGGGACATCTCTTCCCAGCTGACTCCTCATTTCCATGTAATTCTCATTAAGGTGTCGATAGGAAATTCTTTGGAAGAAGCAATGCTTGTGAAACATCCATTTCTGTTATGAAGAGAGAGTCTCATTAAGGCAAAGTATTCAACTCAGATGGTCTATGCTGGTAGAGCCGAGCAGACCTCTAGAGACACAGAGACTTGACCGTGCTCAGCGGGGCAGCCGGGGGTGGGGGTGGGAGGAACAAGCCAGTGGCGGCACAGTGGAAGGAGGGAGGTGTGGAGGAGATGCTGGCGTCAGCGTCAGGGACCACTCGGCTCTCGGCATAAAACTGAATCTTGGAAAGAAGGGAGGTGGTTTGCCCAGTTTTTTTGTTTGTTTTTATTTTATACTGGAGTGAAGTCGATTTACAACAATGTAATAGTTTCAGGTGTGCAGCAAAGTGGTCCAGTTACACACACGTGTGTATCTGTTCTTTTTTCAGATTATTTTCCCATTTAGGTTATCGCAGAATATAGAGCCACGTTCCCTGAGCTGTACAGCAGGTCCTTGCTGGCTCTCTGTTTTAAACACAGCAGTGTGCGCATGTCCATCCCAAATCCCAGTCTATCTCTGCCCGACCCCATCCCTGTTCTCTGCGTCTGAGTCTGCTTCTCTTTCGTAACTAAGTTAATTTGTGTCATATTTTCAAGATTCCACATATAAGCAATATCATAGATTTATCTTTTTCTGTCTGACTTGGTGTGATAATCTCCAGGTCCATCTTCTTCTGAGATGGAAGGAAAGGAAATGAAGACAGATGCAGAGCTTAGGGGCGCAGGCGGCAGAGGCCCCGACATCACTCAGCTTCAATTGTCTGTGCTTTTGTTTTTCAATAATTCAAGTTACACATGAACGTGTCCTTGAAACCGCCAAGCAATATGGATGAAATACAAGTTCCCCTTGATCACGTCACCATCCTAGTTTCCTGCCCAGAGATGGTCAATTCTTTCAATCTTGCTTTTAATCTTGTGTCTCTTGTTTTTATCTATAAATAAACATCGACTATAAAAGCATGCAGTCTTTGCATTTCTTTAATCTCTTTTTTGAATGAGGTCGCGCTATGCATGTTGTTCTGCAGCTTGCATTTCTCTTCCTAATGTACCGGGGATAACTCGTCTTAGCCCCTTCAGAGCCATCTCCTTATTTGAGCGCTGCATAATATTCTCTGGTAGACACGTGTCAAAGCCATTCAAACATTTCTCATCCACAGAGAGATAGGTTGTTTCAGCCATTTGAACTTGCAGCCACTCTGTAAAGGATATTTTGGTGTATATCTCTGTGTGTAGTTTTTTTTTTTCCTGGAGAGTTAACTGGAGGCTACATTTTTCTCAAGCAAGAGGGAGGTTGGAGCCACAGGGTGTTGTCAGGGAGAGAAGCCGAGGTTGAGTGAAGAAGGTTTGGATTGGGCCGGTGGAAACCTGAGCGTGGGTGCACAGGGAAAGCAGGTGGGAGGGGTGCTGAACAGAGACACCCCTGGGCTCATCCTCGCCAGATGCAGGACGTCAGGGTAAGATGCTGCTGGGGGCAGAGGCTGGTTATGGCTCCCTATTAGAACCACCTCTTAGTCCTGAGACTTGATGGGGGTTCACACTCCCTGATGCAACTTGGACCTGTTGAATCAGGAACTCTGGGGGTAGGGACTGGCCATGCAGCCCTTAACCAGCCCTCTGCTGCTGCTGCTAAGTCACAGCAGTCAGGTCCAACTCTGTGCGACCCATTAGACGGCAGCCCACCAGGCTCCTCTGTCCCTAGGATTCTCCAGGCAAGAATATGGGAGTGGGTTGCCATTGCCTTCTCCAATGCATCAAAGTGAAAAGTGAAAGTGAAGTCACTCAGTCATGTCTGACTCTTAGCAACCCCATGGACTGCAGCCTCCCAGGCCCCTCTGTCCATGGGATTCTCCAGGCAAGAGTACTGGAGTGGGGTGCCATTGCCTTCTAGGGGATTTAACTGCACTCTAAAGTTTGTGAGCCACTGTCCATGGCTTTCAAATCTACTTTTGCTTTATTGACTATGCCAAAGCCTTTGTGTGAATCACAACAAACTGTGGAAAATTCTTCAAGAGATGGGAATCCCAGACCACCTGACCTGCCTCCTGAGAAATCTGTATGCAGGTCAAGAAGCAATAGTTAGAACTGGACATGGAACAACAGACTGGTTCCAAACAGGAAAGGAGTGTATCAAGGCTGTATATTGTCACCCTGCTTATTTAAGTTCTATGCAGAGTACATCATGAGAAACACTGGGCTGGATGAAGCACAAGCTGGAATCAAGATTGCCAATAACCAGTAATAATTCTCAATCAAGACTGAGAAATATCAATGACCTCAGATATGCAGATTACACCACCCTTATGGCAGAAAGCAAAGAAAAACTAAAGAGCCTCTTGATGAAAGCGAAAGAGAACGAAAAAGTTGACTTAAAGCTCAACATTCAGGAAATGAAGATCATGGCATCTGGACCCATCACTTGATGGCAAATAGATGGGGAAACAATGGAAACTGTGACAATCTTTTTGGGCTCCAAAATCACTGCAGATGGTGATTGCAGCCATGAAATTAAAAGACGCTTGATTCTTGGAAGAAAAGTTATGACCAACCTAGACAGCATATTAAAAAGCAGAGACATTACTTTGCCAACAAAGTAATAGTCATAGGTATGGTTTTTCTAGTAGTCATGCATGGATGTGAGAGCTGGACTATAAAGAAAGCTGAGCACAGAAGAACTGATGCTTTTGAACTGTGGTGTTGGAGAAGACTCTTCAGAGTCCCTTGGACTGCAGGGAGATCCAACCAGTCAATCTTAAAGGAAGTCAGTCCTGAATATTCATTGGCAGGACTGATGCTGAATACTTTGGCTACCTGACCCAAAGAGCTGACTCATTTGTAAAGACCCTGATGCTAGGAAAGACTGAAGATGGGAGAAGGGGACAGCAGAGGATTAGGTGGTTGGATGGCATCACGAACTCAATGGACATGAGTTTGAGTGAACTCCGGGAGTTGGTGATGGATGGGAAGGCCTGGCGTGCTGCTGTCCGTGGGGTTGCAAAGAGTCAGACACGACTGAGCAACTAAACTGAAATGGCTCTCACAGAACCCAGGCAGCCCCACAGCACAGCCTTGTGAACCCTGTGGTCACTCCCTTCTCCAGATACCCTTTCCCAACCTGCTCGTTTTCTTACATGTTCCGTTGTTTGGGATTCGCCAAAAACTGCTCACATACGTTTCCTCAGCTGTCATTGTGTCATTTCCAGGAGGGCATAGTTACCCCCAGCCGGAGTCCCAAGACATTAAGCAACTGCCCAGGATGGCACAGCTAGTCAGGAAGGGCAGGACTGGACCCACTTCTGGCTGACGGTCCCCCATTTCATACGGGTACTCGAGGCCCAGCCTCAGCCTAATTCACATGGCCCAGTCCTGCACCCTCCCCGCCCACATTCTCTGCCCACATCCAAGCTGGGCAAAGATGGCAAAGACCCTGATCTCTTTCCCCATCCCACTGCAGAACTCCAAAGAAACTTGTATTTCTCCAAGTGATTCTCAGCCTTACATATACTAAAGCTACAATAGTAACTGGCAGCGTTTTGATGGGAGACTTCTGGGTGAATCTAACTTAACCTCTTCTCCCTGTCTCCTGTGCTGTGCCCCAGCCTTGCACGTGGTCAGCTCTCTGGACCAGTGTCAGAACAACGCCTAGAGGGCTGAGTCCTTTCCAGTGATGAGGACCGTGCGGGCGCGTGGGGACCATCACCGTGTTGGTCACTATGGGCTGCTTCTTTCTCAGGATGGTCGGGGGGGCTGAGGCTGCCCAGAGGACGTGTCCCTCAACTCTGTAGATTCGCAGTCAAGCCTGTGGGTGTGGAGAGGCTGGGGAGAGGAGCGACAGTTTTATACAGAGCCCCCCCTCGCAGCATCCCACCATCACTCCTGCCCGGCTTTTCTAGAATCAGATCTACAGTGATGGCTCATCCTCTCAACTCTCTGCGAGGAGAAGGCATTGACTGGCACCGGGGACCACCGATGGGTGTCTCCCCTCCCCTCCCTCTTTGCCGTCTCTGTCCGTCCATTCTTGCCGTTGCAGGCCCAGCTCATGTGGTTTCCAAGCCCTGCACTCGAAGGCCTGGGTACCGAAACTGTTCCCCGCTCTGTGTTTCCTGGCAGACCAGGGCCACCGTGCCCAGGGCCTCCCCACAGCCCGGCTTTGGGGTGAGGAGCACCTTAAGATGCACAGACAGTGCACGGAGCAGATCACGTCACCCACAAAAGATGGGTCTCACAAGCCGCCATCAGGGCCAGAGGGGCAGACACTGTCCAGGCGTCTCCTGACGGCTGTTTCCTTAGGAAGCTGTAACTGCAGAGCGGCAGCCCTCTCCGTCTGCTCCGAGATGTCTGGTAATCCCTGGATGAACATTTTTCTGGCGCTCCTGTGGGGCATCGCTCTTCCCCTGCTCAGTACAGATGGTCGCAGCCTACGGCTAGGGACAAGCAGGTAAGAAATCACCTGCTGTAAACACGCACAAAAATAAGCATAAAGAAGGAACATTATAACGTTTATCATCTTCTTATAAAAACACACCCAGGGCCGTGGATGAGGTCCAGGTTTAAATAAAGGGACCCCAAAAAGCGTCCTAGGTTCTATACAGGGTGGGGGGCTGCCACGCAACCTGGGAGCTCGGTCCCCCACGGGAGGACCCCTAGGCTGGCTCTCTGGCTAAGCTGATCCTCTGGGATGGACAAGCATCCAGACTCTTAGACCACCAGCACAGGCAGGCCCACAGGTAGATGTCCTAATGAACTATACTCTTTCCGGACAGAAAGCAAGCAGACCTTTGGGAAAATGAAATTACTTGAGTAGCTGACCCATCCATCCAGATACAAGAAGAGACGTCTACAGAACATCTGTGCTTTCACAGCCAGAGCCCAGGACGGTGGCCTGTACCCCTGGCAAGACAAATAGAGGCTGGTAGCCATGGCCTCCTGACTACTGTCCTGGTTGTCAAAAGGAAGCCCTCTTAGATGCCTCTTTAAAAAGAGAATACGCTTTTAAAATCTCAAATAGTAAAAACAACACAAGAGGCAAGAGAAAAACACAGGCAGGAGAATCAGTTTCCAAGTTCTCACTAATTTGAACCGTCAGAAACAAGAATGAGTTATTTGAATTTAATTTAAAAGGAAGAAAGAGAATGATTGGCCATTGGGATGAAATTTTTTAATATTTATGTGATTTTGGGGGCAGTTTCTCTGGTTCGTCCTTAATATCCTGCCTGGTACATCTTCTGCTCGTGGACCATGAAACAAGAGCCTCTTCTCACTAACTCCAAAGAGGCTCCCAGAGCTTCTCCAGGCATTTCCAAAGGGCTGATGTTTTTCTAAAGAGATAAAACTGGGTGGTCTGGAGGGAAAGTTAAGCTCCAGTTTACATTACTCCCCAGGGTGCAAACAACAGCCTCTTCCACGTTCTCTTCCTCTCCTCCTTGGCGTTCAGCTAAAGGCAGGCCAGTCGCTTTCATATTTTCTCCAGACTGTGGGATGGTTCTCCTAATGGAATTGAGCTATTTTCTTGTAGGTGAAGCTAAACCTTAACTCAATTGCCCGGAGAATTCCAATGGCTTAATTCAGGCGACTGTTGGAGTAAAGAGAACCTGTGGACACAGAGTCCTGGGGACAGCCCATTTTCACTGATCAAGGAGCGAACGCAGAGGAGAGCCCGTGCTGGGCGAGGCACAGTGCAGGACGGACACCGCCCCCGGCACATGGTGTGTGGCGCTGGGCTTTAGTGCTGAATGTTAGGTGTATTAGGCCTTGTCACCAGAAGGGTTCTGAGATGCTGCTGTTTATTTTGGTTCCTACATTTCAATTAAAATACAATGCATCGTCCCTTTTTTTTTTCAGTCGCCTGTTTAATCGTGAGATTATGGGCCATCATAAAACCTTCATTGCTCTCATATTTCTTCTTGGCAGAGTAGAGAAAAGTTAATTTGGGATCAGGTCCAGAAGCATTTGACCAAGCCTTCCTGCCATTTATTACTCCAAAGGCTCTGACAGTGCTAATGAATGTCTGAAGCTGTATATCATTTTATAAACACACGGCGCCCCAGGGTGGTGCCAATAAAATCTCCAGCGAAGGACTGATGAGGGCCCATCCGAGTAAGAGGTAGTGATCCTTTTTAACAACTTACCAAAGGCTTGGCCTGAACTGAACGCAGCAATGTACGAGTCCAGGGGGAGGAATCCGCTCCTTTAGGGCCCCTGCTGAGCCCTGCAAGCGTTTCTGCTACTGAAGAGGACGTCCGTCTGAGCTGTAGTTAAGGAGATGCAGGCTACGTGGAGACGGGGCACATCCAGCCCCAGGCAGCCACAGAAAGAGAGTGGACACTGCCACATTCCCACGTGCTGGCTGGAGCTCCAGTTTGGGACTGTCTTCCTAGAAACTGGAAGGGACGGAGATTAGCGAAACATAAAAACTAGATGCTAAAGTAAGCTCTAAGATCAGCTGGGCACATCCATTCTGGAAGGAGAAGTGATCGATCTCCACCGAAACAATCAGTGAAGCTGATAGGGACAGCTTGCATTGCGTTTTAAAAATGGGACAGTGTGGTGTGTTCCAATTTGAAATGTCGGCTGTGGGCAGGCAGACGGTCTGTCACTCAGCTAACCCACCAAGAGGCAGCCCTGAAGAGTTATAGGTGCAGACTGCTTGTCTTTAAATTGGGTTCATTTCCTGCTTTTTAGCTCCTCTCTGTTAAAGTAATGGCCTCAGACTTCATCTTCCCATTCAGGCTCCAAAGGGCAGACAGCTGTGTCTTGGAAGGCTACCAGGGAAAGGAAGGTCTGGGGGTGGGGAGGCATTCTGCCCCAGAAGGCTGTGCAGGGACCATCTCCCCACCTCCTAAGGGTTAACAGTCAACACCTCTTACAGCCACGCTCCTCAACGCCATAACTCTCCCTGGCTTTAGGATGGAATGCAAGTTGACTAAAAGTCAAACTTGGGTTGAATAGTCTGATTCTCCCACAAATATTTGCACAAGTCCCACACAGAGATGGGGGCTGCAGGGGCAGGGGGTAGTGAAAGGTGAAGAAAGCCAGGTTCCACACAGCACAGCTGGGTCATTAACAAAGGAAGAAAGGGGGTCAACCTCGGGAGCCGCCGATGGAGAGTAAGGAATGTTCGAGGCTGCATTTCTCAGGATGTGGTTTGCGCTGACTCCCCATCCCTCAGTCCCTGGGAGTTTGGGGAGCTCCAGCAGTACACAGAGGACTAGGTAAAGACGAGGCATGTACTAGCAGGTGGCAGCAGCTCTCTGCTGCTGCTGCTGCTGCTGCTGCTGCTAAGTCGCTTCAGTCGTGTCTGCCTCTCTGCAACCCCAGAGATGGCAGCTCACCAGGCTCCCCTGTCCCTGGGATTCTCCAGGCAACAATCTCTAACTGACTCAAAATTCAATATCAGCTTTGCCGTTCTGTTTTCTTGTGGGTATAATTTTCTTGTTTCTGAGTAGAGAACAGACAGTGAGAGAAGATTCCAGAACACCTGTCTTTCCTCCTCTGGAAAAGACTGTGCTTTGTTTCTAGATGCAAAAAAAGAAAAAAAAAACAGGCTGAAAAATGTGCTGCCAGATCTCATCTCACCGGCTGGTTCGGAGGACAGGTTCCCCAGGTTCTGGCCGTCAGTTGACTTGAATCAGTGAGTTTCTTTCATTTTTATTTGCTTTAGTGGGCACTTTGTTGGGGAATTGAAAGAGACTGTTTCAAGCCCTTCTTACCAGATTCCAGTTGAAACTGGAACCTCATACACGCAACTGCCAAAGAAGGTGGCCAGCTTGAACTTCTAGGATCCACAGAAGCCTAAGTCTGTGGCCAGGTGCCCAGTGGTGCGCCACCAGGCGGCCCCTGCTCTGCCATCCCCCGCCTGGGGCTTCGCTGCTTCTCCCAGCATGACTGTCACGCCGCATCCAGACAGCTCATTATTGCTCCCCGTGCTTTCCACACTCCCTCAACTTTGGGCCCCTGTACCTGCCGGCGGTTCCTTCTGGAATGAGCTTTTCCACTCCATCTCCATCCCTCTATGCAGCACCCACAGGAATGTCTCACACCATGTGCCACACTCGATACTTTTCTCCAGTTTCCAGTCCCGGCTTCAGCCTGGCTGTCTATGTGTGGCTCATTCACATCTTATGGCTACTCACCCATGAACACGGTTCCTGGGTCCAGATCATGCTCTTAGAACCTACCAGGACCCACAGTGCAGAAGTTTCCATGTAGGACATTCAGCTTATCTTTACTAATTAAAGGAATGAAAGCGTTCCATAAAGCGAAATAACTCACCCTGTTAGATTTCTTTGAAACATGTGCTGGAACATTTTTAACCCATCCAGTTTTATTTCATTCATACTCTCCCATCCCTTACCTCAATATACAGCTTCTCATGTGTATAGATTGTGGGGTGGGGCGGGGTTTGGGAAAGAAATCAAGTCTGTATATTTGCCTTTTACAATGGGTGAGACATTCATACCCATCATCAGTACAAAGAAAGGACGATTCTGAGCCACTGAGCGTACAGAATGAGGCCCTGCTAGCATATGTATTTGGGGCTCCAAAATCACTGCAGACGGTGATTGCAGCCATGAAATTAAAAGACACTTACTCCTTGGAAGGAAAGTTATGACCAACATAGATGGCATATTGAAAACCAGAGACATTACTTTGCGAACAAAGGTCCATCTAGTCAAGGCTATGCTTTTTCCTGTGGTCATGTATGGATGTGAGAGTTGGACTGTGAAGAAGGCTGAGCGCCGAAGAATTGATGCTTTTGAACTGTGGTGTTGGAGAAGACTCTTGAGAGCCTCTTGGACTGCAAGGAGATCCAACCAGTCCATTCTGAAGGAGATCAGTCCTGGGTGTTCTTTGAAAGGAATGATGCTAGGGCTGAATCTCCAGTATTTTGGCCACCTCATGCGAAGAGTTGACTCATTGGAAAAGACTCTGATGCTGGGAGGGATTGGGGGGCAGGAGGAGAAGGGGATGACAGAGGATGAGATGACTGGATGGCATCACCGACTCGACAGACCTGAGTCTGAGTGAACTCCGGGAGCTGGTGATGGACAGGGAGGCCTGGCGTGCTGCGATTCATGGGGTTGCAAAGAGTCAGACATGACCGAGCGACTGAACTGAACTGAACTGAACTGATCTGAGCATTTATATTTGAGCTTCATATGTTTTACTGGGTTGAAGAGAGCAAAGAATATGAGAAAAGTAAAAAAAAACAACACACACAAAAGTATAAGTCACACAGTAGTGTCCGACTCTTTGCATCCCCTTAGAATGTATCCCACCAGGCTTCTCTATCCATGGGATTCTCCAGGCAAGAATACTGGAGTGGATTGCCATTCCCATCTTCAGGGGATCTTCCTGACCCAGGGTTTAAACCTGGGTCTCCTGCATTGCAGCCAGATTCTAGAAAGTGCTGTTAGTTGAGGAGGACAGTTTATAATTAACCAAAAGAGGTTATTTTATAGTGCATCAAATTTAAAAAGGAAAAAAAATGAGCACATACTTCTTAAGCGTGATTCAAAAGATCTTCTTAAGGGTAGTGTACTAGTCAGGATTCTCCAGAGATATAGAAGCAATGGTATGGATGTATATGAAGATAGAGACATGTAAGCACGTTATCTATCTATCCATGGGACTATGTAGAGAGAGGGACAGAGACAGAGAGACACAGAGACGAGAGACAGAGGCAGAGATAGCAACACAGAGCAACAGAGATTGACTGGTTTTAAGGAACTGGCTCATGTGATTGTGGAGGCGGGCAAATCCAAAATCTGCAGGGCAAGCTAGCAATCTGGAGATCCAGGGAAGAGCTGATGTTGAAACTTGAGTCCAAAGGCAATCTGGAGGCAGCGTTCCTTCTTTCTTGGGAAGTCAGTCTTTTTTCTTTAACTGATTGGATGAGCCCTCCCCTGCTCCCTGCCCATTATACAGGGTGAACTGCTCTACTCAACGTCTACTGGTCTAAGAATTAATCTTATCTAAAGAATACCTTCATAACAACATCCAGAGTGGTGTTTGACCAACTATCAGGGTACAGTGGCCTATAAAATTTAGCACATAATATTAACCATCATAGGTAGTATCTTCAGTTCAGTTCAGTTCAGTCGCTCATTCGTATCCGACTCTTTGTGACCCCATGAATCGCAGCACGCCAGGCCTCCCTGTCCATCACCAACTCCCGCAGTTCAACCAAACTCATGTCCATCGAGTCGGTGATGCCATCCAGCCATCTCATCCTCGGTCGTCCCCTTCTTCTCCTGCCCCCAATCCCTCCCAGCATCAGGGTCTTTTCCAATGAGTCAACTCTTCACATGAGGTGGACAAACTATTGGAGTTTCAACTTTAGCATCAGTCTTTCCAATGAACACCCAGGACTGATCTCCTTTAGAATGGACTGGTTGGATCTCCTTGCAGTCCAAGGAACTCTCAAGAGTCTTCTCCAACACCACAATTCAAAACCATCAGTTCTTCCGGTGCTCAGCTTTCTTCACAGTCCAACTCTCACATCCATACATGACCACTGGAAAAACCATAGCCTTGACTAGATGGATTTTGTTGGCAAAGTAATGTCTCTGCTTTTGAATATGCTATTTAGGTTGGTCATAACTTTCCTTCCAAGGTATAAGCGTCTTTTAATTTCATGGCTGCAATCACCATCTGCAGTGACTTTGGAGCCTAAAAAAAATAGTCTGACACTGTTTCCCCATCTATTTGCCATGAAGTGATGAGACCAGATGCCATGATCTTCGTTTTCTGAATGTTGAGCTTTAGGCCAACTTTTTCACTCTCCTCTTTCATTTTCATCAAGAGGCTTTTGATTTCCTCTTCACTTTCTGCCATAAGGGTGGTGTCATCTGCATATCTGAGGTTATTGATATTTCTCTCGGCAGTCTTGATTCCAGCTTGTGCTTCTTTCATCCCAGTGTTTCTCATGACGTACTCTGCATAGAAGTTAAATAAGCAGGGTGACAATATACAGCCTTGACGTACTCCTTTTCCTATTTGGAACCAGTCTGTTGTTCCATGTCCAGTTCTAACTGTACTTCCTGACCTGCATATAGGTTTCTCAAGAGGCAGGTCAGGTGGTCTGGTATTCCCATCTCTTTCAGAATTTTCCACAGCTTATTGTGATCCACACAGTCAAAGGCTTTGGCATAGTCAATAAAGCAGAAATAGATGTTTTTCTGGAACTCTCTTGCTTTTTCGATGATCCAGCGGATGTTGGCAGTTTGATCTCTGGTTCCTCTGCCTTTTTAAAACCAGGATCATATATTATATATGTACATATATATATTATATATATATGTATATAATATATATATATGTGTATATATATATTGGGGGGGTTACTTTACTTGAAAAAAGAAGCTCCAGCTATACTGTGGAATTCTCGGATAATTCTCTGTTAATACTGGCCTCCACAGAAGGATTTAAAACTACAAAAACAGGAAACCTGTCTGTCTGTATCAATCTGAATTGCTATGGAATGCCTCTGAGAGAGCAGGCATTTTTGCTGTCTGTGTACCCGCTTCCCAGAGGAGACCGCCTTTATCACTGCAGCCCTCAGGCCTTAGGGGAGGGAGCCTGGAATATTCAGGAAGGGGACTTCTTCCCGGGTTAATGACCCACAAGCCTCATTTGAACCAGGGCCTTCACCCTGAAGAGTGTGTGCAGAGGGGCTGTTCTGGGAAGGAAGGTGTAAACAATGCCAAATGCAGACGTGAAAGGTGCCAGAGACGGCAGGATGTGCTTTAAATTTCATCAGGCTGCTAGTGGAGGAGAGAGGTCCAGTTTGCGCTACGAGGCTCAGCAGGCAGAAGGTGTGGAACTATGGAGGTTGGTGGTGCAGCTCAGGCCAGCACAGAGCGCCTTGAGCTCTCAGCTGTGGAGCTCACCTTTCCTGCCTCTCGGGCTGCTGGTCCACCTGTGCAGTGAGACAGCAGAGGGCAAGGCCGAGTGGTCGTTGAGATCCCTTCCCCATTATGTGACCCTGGAGGTGGTGGTCTGGACAGAGAATCAGGGACAAATGTGGGAGGTGTTTCTAACGGAAGATAGAGCCAGTTTCATAGGTGTTGGAGAGTTGGAAGACGGTCAGTTCCAGTTTGGACATGTTAAGTGTGAGGGCTAAGATGTCATCCAAGGGCGGTTGTTCTATAACCCAGTGCAGGTGAGGCTTTGGAGGGGAAGTGAGAAGGTGGGGTCAGATTAGTCTCATGGTCATTTCTCAGAGCACAGTGGGCTAGAAGCTGGATCAGATATTGCAGAGGCTGTGTTAGAAGGCGGTGAGGGAGAGCAGAGAGCCAAGAACCCTACCATACCGCCTAGGCGTGAGGACTGTGGGTCCCCATCCAAATATCGCCTGACGTGCATCCCAGGAGCGGGAATCTCATGAGAGCTCACGGGAAGATGTGCTAAAGGAGAGGCCATCTTGGTGCAGCTTTGGAGACAAACAAAGAAGGAGGAAAGAGCAAGAAGAGAAGGCTTGAGAGAAGGAAAGACAGGGGAATGGAGAACCACTTGACTCTCTCTTATTATACACACACTTATATATAGCTAATTAAGAAATATAGTGACTATTTTCCAAAAATTCAAACACTAATTATAAACACATATTCTTACTACTTACCCTTCACCTCTATTTCCTTCTTTTTTGACTTTCCTGAGGCTTAAAGCCAGAGGCAGGGCTGGGTGGCCATCGCTATATGGCAGCTTGGCTTTGCTTGTAGGGTGAAGACAGAGCCTCGCGTGCTGATGGGGGGAGATGGCGGGTTCTGGGCCAGTCAGCGTGTGCCCTTCCTTAGAGCCCTGGGAACTCTGAGAATAATGAGTTACTTCTTCCCAGGACTATTATTTATTGCATCTTCAGTACAGATTTATGAATGTGTTACTTGCTTAAAAGTTGTCTTTTCTTTAACAGAAGAACAGACATATCCTGTGTCAGCACTATCAAACTATGGGAAAATGTTCAAAGGAAAAAGATGCTTCTGGTTATACCCTAGAACCTGGATTGATAGAAAGATACCTATTAAAAGAACACGCATGAACTTCCAGGCTCTAATATTCACACTTTTGCAGGTGTGGAAAATGAGGCCAACAAGCTGTAAGTGACGTGTCCACAGTTAGGTTACGTGGCCAGGTCATCACTCGGTCCTGTGTTTTCTGATGTTAAGAATAATATTTATTGCTGCTGCTGCTACTGCTGTTTAGTTACTAAGTCATGTCTCACTCTTCGGGACCCCCTGGACTATAGCCCACCAGGCTCCTCTGTCCATGGCATTTCCCAGGCAAGAATACTGGAGTGGGTGCCATTTCCTTCTACAGGGAATCTTCTCAACTCAGGGATTAAACCCATGTCTCCTGCTTGACAGGCAGATTCTTTATCACTGAGCCACCTGGGAAACCCATAATAGTTATCATTCCTATAATAACGGCATATTACGCTCATAATCCAGTAAGGGCCAAGATCCATAGATGTACACGAAGTTCAAAGGCAACGGCACAGAGTTCATGGGGAGTGTTGAAAGATGGGGTGGGAAGCGCAGGGTCAGTCTGGCAGAGCACGGCTTCTACTCAGCGCCGCGTTCTCCTAGTTCTTCCTTTCGCACTCAACGAAAGATGACTTCCCTCAAACAGCTGTGGTTCCTGTTAGGAATCAGGGGATATTTTGATGATTTTGATATTTGATATTTTCTTATAACGAAACTCAGGAATGCTCAAACACTCACCCAAAGCGTAACAACGCCTCTCGGTGAAATTCTAGAGGGCAACACACGCTCAAAGCTGCTCAATTAGTAGTCTGCACGCTGATAAAGCCCCACACAGGGCTGTCTGGAACTGAGCCACAGCCAGCGGTGCAGCATCTCCCCCCCTTTAAGCCCAAGGAGTGTCACCAGCTGACTCCTGAACGCAAAGCCCTGAGACTCCTGAGAAGGGCGAGCATGACTGAGAGGGAGGTGAGGAGGGGGCTGCTGCAAATGCCGAGCACCCTCTGGTCAGGGGGACCTAGGGTGAGAGGAGGGACAAAGGGCGAGGCGGGAAAGAAGACAGGGAGAAGGCAGGTGGGAGAGGGAGACTGCAAGAAGCACGTGGTGAGTGGGGGACGGGGCTTGGCCAAGAGCAAATCAGAACTGAAATAGTATTGCTATTGGATCCTTGAAAAGAGCATAAGAAAAAGGAAAAATTTGAGAATCTCAAGAGGAGGTCATTGAGTTCTAATTGAAGGCAGATTCACCTACTTGCACAAATTGGGGCCAGAAGTCCAGCCCCTACAACTCTTAGTGGGAGGTGGGGGTGGGGAGGCTCAAGAGGGAAGGGACATACGTGCACGTATGGCTGATTCATGTCGTTGTACGGCAGAAACCAGCGCACTAGTCTAAGGCAATTGTCCTCCAATTAAATATAAAGTTTTAGAAAATAAAATAAAAAGTAAACCTTTATCACTTGTGAAAGGCAAAGAAGAAAGGCATGAAACTTCCCCTTCCTCCAGCGACGGCCATAGAGCAGGCTCCTCTTAACTTGCACCTCTGGGTCCACGCTGCTAGCCAACATCTCTCCCCTGCGCTTGCCTGCGGGAAGCTCTCACCTGCTTAGCTTGCTCTTTGACACATACGCCCCTCCTCGGAAGGGAAATGAGGGAATCAGCACCAGATGTGCACACGCACGACGGATGGGTGTGCTGGAATGCTCACTTGTCTCTGCCACCTCATAACGCGGCCGCTCCTTTCCTTCGGGGCTAGCCATCTGTGACTCGGTGACGGTGGGCCGGTCCTGCGCTGTCAGCCCTGCGTCCATCTCCTAGAGCTGTGTGCTCCACGGCCTGGCTGGGTTTGCCGTCAGCTGACTGTGGAAAGGCATGAGCCCCCTCTAGAGCAGTGCGCTAAAGAGAGATGCCCTCAGATGCTGTCTGAGGAGGAAGGGCTGGTCATTAGAGATGTGGGGAGCATGAGGTGTGGTAATCAGGACATGGCTTATTCCCTTTATTTCAGAAATTGGCAACAACTTGTTAAGACCTCCTCATCCTTGTGTATTTAAATTTGGAAATCCAAAGCTTTCTTTGAAAATAATTTGCAGGGAATGGAGAGTATTGAAGTTTAGAGTTGGAAGGAAGTAGAACAATTAACTTATAAGAGAGAAAAGGAAAAAAGAGATTATCTGGTGTGATTAGCCTTTTCCAGCTCTCTCCCCTATTGTACAGATGAAGAAATAAAAGGTCAAAATTATAGTTTTTACATATAAATTCAGGAAAAATCCATTACAAACAAAATATCTAATCTTTCATTTTTGAAAGACTGTCACTTTTATCAATAATTTAAAAAGTAACTTGTATGAGTGCACACCGGTCTTTTCCAGTAATTCCCCAGTTATTCTCTTATGAAATGTGACACAATCTATTCCTAGTTGGGCCACTGGGTCATAACGTAATTCTGTGAGTTTTTTTCTCATTTATATCCATCCCTACGGTTACCGGAGGAGAAATATAAATGAGAAAAAAATTCTCAGAATTCATCCTCACGATTATTGTGCTTCCCTCATAGCTCAGTTGGTAAAGAATCCACCTGCAATGCAGGAGACCCCTGTTTGATTCCTGAGTCAGAAAGATCCGCTGGAGAAGGGACAGGCTACCCACTCAAGTATAAATGGGCTTTCCTTGTGGCTCCGCTGGTAAAGAATTCCCCTGCAATGCGGGAGGCCTGGGTCCAATCCAGGAGACCTGGGTCCAATCCAGGAGACCTGGGTTCAATCCTTGGGTTGGGAAGATCTCCTGGAGAAGGGAAAGGGACCCATTCCAGTATTCTGGCCTGGAGAATTCCTTGGACAGTACAGTCCATGGGGTCACAAAGAGTCGGACACGACTGAGCGATTTTCACTGTCACTTTTCACTTTCACAATTATTATTATTCTATGGATAATTATCTGTGAATCAAAAGAACAGAAAAGTATCTTATGTTCATGATTTGGGAAACTTGGAATTATTAATGTATCATCAATACCCAAAGTGATCTACAGATTCCGTGCAATCTCTATAAAAACCCCAATGATATCTTTTGCTTAAATAGAAAAAGCCATCCTATAATTCATATGAAGTCTTAAGGGACCCTGAATAGCTAACACAGTATTGAAAAGAACAAATTCGGAGGCCTCACGCTTCCTAATTTACCGACGTAGTGCAGAGCTGCTGCTGCTGCTGCGGAGTCGCTTCAGTCATGTCCGACTCTTCCCGACCGCATGGACTGCAGCCCACCAGGCTCCTGCGCCCATAGGACTTTCCAGGCAAGAGCACTGGAGTGGGAGTACAGAGCTAGGGTAATCAAGATAGTATGGTACTGACATAAAGGCAGATATATAAATAAATGGGATAGAATAGATGGCATAGAAATAAACCCTTACACATACGGTCAAATACTTTTCAACTAGGGTGCCAAGCCCATATAATGGAGAAAGGGCTGTCTTTTCAAGAAATGGTGCTAGGAAAATTGAATAAATACTTATAAAAAATAAAGCTGGATTCTTATACTATATAAACAGTTAATTCAAAATAAATCAAAGACCTAAACACAAAAGCTAAAACTATAGCGATCCTAGAAAACATAGAGAAAAATTGTGACTTTGGATTTAGCAATGATTTCTTGGATACAACAAGAAAAGCACAGGCCAAAAAAGAAAAAGCAGATAAGCTGAGCTTCCTCAAAACCGAACACTTGTATGCATCGAAGGACACTGTCAGCAGAGTGAGAAGGAAACCCTTGGAATAGGAAAAATATTTATAGTCATACATCTGATAAGGGGTTAACATCCAAAATATCTAAAGAACATCTGCAACTCAGCAACAAATAGAAGAAGAGCCCAATTTTAAAATGGGCTGATGTCTTTAATAGAGATTTCTCTAAAAAAGATAAACAAACAGCCAACAAGGGCATGAAAAGACACTCAACACCGTTAGTCTAGGGACGTGCAGATCGAAACGACAATGAGATGCCGCATCCCACCTACTAAAATGGCTCTTGAAAACCAGAAAATAACAGCAAGTGGATGTGAAGAGATTGTAACACCTACGCATTGTCGGTGGGACTGTAAAATGGTACAGCCACCACAGGGAAACAGTTAAGTAGTTCCTCAAAAATCTAAACAGAATTTCTCTATGACCAAGTAAATTCAATTCTAGAAATATACCCAAAAGAACTGAAATAGGATTCAAACAGATGCTTATATACAATGTTTATTATAGCATTATGCACAATATCCGAAAGGTGAACAACCATAGCAGCCATCAAGAGATGAATCAATAAACATGCACAGGCAGTGGAATGTTATTCAGTCATAAAAACCGAAATCCTGACATGTGATATATGCATGAGCTTTGAAACATAATGCTAATTGAAATAAGCCTTATAAAAGGACAAATATTATTATATGATTCCCTCCATATGAAATAAAAAAATTTATACAGACAGAAAGCAACTTAGAGGTTTTCAAGGGCTGAGGAGAGGAAGGGAGGGGAGAATTACCGCCTAATAGAGTTTCTGGTTTGGGGTGAGAAAACACTGGGGAGAATGTAGAGTGGTGCTAACTGTGAAACAGTGTGCAAAGCCTCTGAGTTATAGAACTCCAAGTGGCTACAATGGCAAATGTTAGGTTATATATGTTTTCAGCTCAGTTCAGTCGCTCAGTCATGTCTGACTCTTTGCGACCCCATGAATCGCAGCACACCAGGCCTCCCTGTCCAGCACCAACTCCCGGAGTTCACTCAGACTCACGTCCATCGAGTCCGTGATGCCATCCAGCCACCTCATCCGTGGTCACCCCCTTCTCCTCCTGCCCCCAATCCCTCCCAGCATCACAGTCTTTTCCAATGAGTCAGCTCTTCATATGAGGTGGCCAAAGTAGTGGAGCTTCAGCTTCAGCATCATTCCCTCCAAAGAAATCCCAGGACTGCTCTCCTTTAGAATGGATTGGTTGGATCTTCTTGCAGCCCAAGGGACTCTCAAGAGTCTTCTCCAACACCACAGTTCAAAAGCACCAATTCTTCGGCGCTCAGCTTTCTATATGGTCCAACTCTCACATCCATACGTGACCACTGGAAAAACCATAGCCTTGACTAGATGGACCCTTGTTGGCAAAGTAATGTCTCTGCTTTTTAATATGCTGTCTAGGTTGGTCATAACTTTCCTTCCAAGGAGTGAGCGGCTTTTAATTTCCTGAATGTAAACAAACCTAACATGCGTTCTCAATAATAAGCGGGCTCCTCTTCTGAAGGAGATTCTGCCACAAGGAGCAGTGTGCTTTCTTCCGCTCTCTTCTCTACTAAGGCTGTGAACTTGGGCAAGCCGTTCACCTTTTCTGGACATCAGACGCAATTTGGGTTTAATGATGGTTTATAGAGGATTAAATGTGCAAGTATTCAATAGGTTTTGTTAATATATATGATCTGTTGTCTGCAGAGAGTCCTCTTACTAACATAGAAAGTGGGAATAAAGTATGATGGCAACAAACTCCCAGTGTCTGCGTTTCTGGTTTAGACTCCTTCGTTCTTCTTCTTCTTAATTTGAAGGCGTTTTTCCCCTGGCCACACACACACAGAACCCAGCTTACACTGGAAAGGTTTTATTGCCAAGCTAATTTTCTCCGTATTGGCAATGCATTAATTTCCACCGCCACTCTGAGGGCCCATTCCATTTCTCCATGTCTCCAAAGTGGCCCCAGAGCATTAGCCTGTCCTTGTCCCTCTTAGGGGCAACGAAGGAATTCTCTCTTGCACTGTTACTGGTGAAGATTTATTTCAAGTTTCTGAAGGGAGGTCAGGTAAATTGACCTCCAATATACCCTTCAGCCATGAGATTCGACGATTCTTGGATTCTAAAATCTACTGAAGGAATGAGGTATGATCCACTTCTCTTTCCATCTGTCCCCCAATAAAACGAGCAGGACAGGGGCCCCAGGTGATTTCAAATCTCCTTTAGTGGATAATGGAATTCAGGTTTTTGTAGATACTGATCTTTATGACTCTTCTTGGTGCAGCTTAAGAAAGTCTGACCTATTATTTGGACCCAAATCTCCCCTGAACCACGTTCCTTCTGATTTACATCCAGTTCAGACACATGGTGCTCTTTCTTAACTATATTCTGCTGGGGAGAGAAAGGGGCTATGAACCGTGACAAACGGCAAATGCCTTCCATCAGGTTTGCCAGACCTGAGGGGGGCATGCAGGACTCTGCGTGGCCCTAGGTACTGTGTTCCTTCCACCCTCCTGGTTTCTGGGAGAGCCTGGATGTAACTGGCAGCAGGTGGGCAGTGTCCTCGTGCAAGCCCTTTCCCCACAGCCCCACAGTGCCCAGTGCAGAGTCACCATGGGACCCTGTCCCCACACAGACCTGACTCAGTACTTTCTGCTCTTTCGACTTCTCCCAAGCAGAGCCTCTCAGGTCCCTCAAATACGGCCTATCTGTCCGACCCTCGGAACTTGGCCTCCCACTTAGCAAGCTCTTCTCTGTCTTCCACTAGCTCCTCTGATTTCATTCTGGGCCCTTCGAAACTATTCTGCACACAGCTTCCATAGTGCTAATTGGAAAATTCAAATCATGTTATGTTTACTGCTGTTGTTCAAATAGAATTCTTACTTAAAATGATGCAAAATATTTGCCTGGTGCCATCAAAGCTAAATGTATAAAACCAGATATACTTTACTTGCATTATGTCTGAGACTTTCATTTTTATGTCCACAGGCGAAACTGGCCTGTGAAATCCTCCACCTTTTGTGGTTCTTACCCAGCCTTGTTGTCAAAGTACTATGAGAAATATTTCCTCTTTATCTACTTTTCTCGAGCATTCTGTGTAAGATTGGAATTAAAATTTGTTTTCCTCGTTTCTACTTCCTTGTTTTCTTCATAAGAATATTTTTTTAGTAAACGTTTAATTTAAACCTTTTTTATAACTGGCTTAGTAAACATATTTCTCTATGAACTTGATTATTTAAATTTAGATGTTTCTGTACTTATTAGGATACAACATGACTCTTTTAATTAGAAATGATTAAATTTAATATTCAGTTCCTCACTTACACTCAATAGCCACATGCAGTTAGTGGCTACCATACAGGGAAGTGCAGACGTAAACTATTTCCACCATCACAAAGTTCTGTTGGACGACACTGGCGGAGAATATCCTTCTGTCAGGTATTTTCACAGCTGGCCTGTTTTCTAACCCATTGCATCCTAGCACACATCTCCATCGGTCAGTCCGCAACCTCCGCAATGCCACCACTGTATTTCATTTTATTCACAGACCTGCCACTTTCCAGCAAAATCTTCTTCGTCTGTCTTCCCGTTATTGCTGTATATAGCCCATAAGAACAAGGACTTCTCTGGCTTTTTTTTACCACTGAATCCTCAGAGTATGGAAGAGTACCTTTGAGAGAGGAAGTGTTCAACAACCACATATTAAGTGAAGAGAATTGAATGGCAAGGGAACTCCACTGATGGCAAGTTAAGATTTTTGCATTTAAAAAGACGTAAATAAGTGCCTGATGGCATCTTACCCTTCTGGTCTGAAGGGCCCCTCATTTTACTCTAGACAGTTTCCTTCTGCGCCCTTTCCTTTTCTCTTGTCACATCTGTCAGGAGCACCAGAAGCTTGCTCATCTCATTGATATCTTTCAAGAAGAAACAAATTTGACCTGACTAATGATCTCTATTGTATATTTGCTTTTTCTGTCATTAATATCTTCTCTTACTTTAATATTTCCTTCTTTTTTCCGTCTTTGGGTTTATTCTGTTAATCTTGTGCTATCTTCTTTTTCTTTTAACTTAGTTCAATAATGTAAGCTTTTTCTACTTTCTAACATAAGTAAAAATATTTAGACCTCTTTTGATGTGATGTTTCAGCTAAATCCATGCCTTTAGAGAGGTTGTACTTTCACTGTCACTAAATTTGTAAGTGTTTTTAAGAATTTCCATGTCTCCTTCGGTGCATGAGGTAGGTACAGGAGTGGCTTTTTCTTTTGGGTTTGTTTCTTTTTTTTTAGTGGTTTCTTTATTATTATTATTCCAAAATACATGAGGCTGGTTTTAGTTACCTTACATCTTGGTGAGGAAAATCTTTTCTGCATGTTACAGATTCTTTGGAATTTGCTGAAACTTGCTTTAAAGCTTGATACTTGGTCAATTAAAGCACATATATACCATGTGTTCTTGAGCAGAATGTTTGTTTAATTATTGGGTACAGTGTTCCATATGTGTCCATTAAATTTTTAATTTGGAATATATTGTTTTTCTTCACCAGAGTGAGGCTGTGGTGACCCTCATAGGAAAGAAAAAAAAACAGGAAAAAGATAATCCCTTCCCTCCTAACCTTGGGCTCTCCCTGTAGCTCCATCTGGTGGCAGAGTTTAACAGGGAGTGGCTGGCCAAGAAGAAATGGAGTTTTAGGGTCCGGCCCCATCACCACAAAGCCTAGTACAGGAAGATGAGCTCAGAGCAGAGAAATGATGCCTTAATAACTGGCATGCATGCTATGGAATTAAGATTGTGATTTGCTTACTTGTGTATGTCTGGTGTTCCAAACATTGCTACAAATAGCATCCAACCATGAGAAGCTCATCGTGGTGGATAAAATCGCTAACCTGGATTTGTAGGAACAGCGCTAGAGGGAAGTGAAAGCAGTGATTCGATCATTCTTCTGCAGATCTAGTCTTTCTTGTGTCTTACCTTTTCAAATACCTCCGTCTGCCCATTTACCTTTGAAGTGTTTCTTATTCAGTAGTAAAAGACCTTTATGTAATGAAATAAAAAGAATTTTTATTAGATGGGAAAGTCTCCAACATTGTTTTAATTTATCCACATGGTCCATATCATTGTATCCACACAGTGTTTCTCCGGCCTCGTTGATGTCATTGATCATAGCTGCTCACAGCCTAACTAAAGAGGCCGCCACCATACTTTGTGACGTATAGCAAGGCATGGCCCATTCACACTCTGGTGTGGCATTCTAAGTGTGTGGAGGCTGCACAGACAAACTAGAACCTACCTCAGGGGACTCACAGCTCGACAAAAGAGGAAAGACATGCAAAGTTGACCATATTAGAAATATTCGATCATTTTTCAAGGCACTGTTACATTTCCACATTCCTTCAGTCCAAGATGCTAGTATAGTGAGTAGCGGGACTTCCCTGGCGGTTCAGATGGTAAAGCGTCCATCTGCAATGCAGGAGACCCAGGTTCAATCCCTGGGTCCGGAAGATCCCCTGGAGAAGGGACTCACTACCCACTCCAATATTCTTGCCTGAGAATTCCGTGCACAGAGTCCTAGAGTTATCCAACTCTCTCCCTGGCTCATAGCCAGTCAGTTATCAGATGCAGTTTATTTTCACGGCAGTGTCTCTAGGAATCCCCAGTTCTTTTCTTCCCAAACCCTCTTTTAGAGGACCTCGCCAACCCAAGCTCCCCTCACTGCCCAGTGTGCTTCCCTTTTCAGCCTCGTCTCTAGCTTCCCACATCTAGCCCCAGGCTGCTCGTCTGCACTCCCTGGACCCTGCATCTGCTGCCCTCTGCCCTTTACCACCGTGACCAGGGAAGGAAAGAATGGTTATTCTTTTAAACAGATTTTGGGCAAACAGCACTTTTAGGAAACTAGTCCCAGGGAATGCTCATATTTGAAAGGGAGTCATCCAGATTACCTTATCCGGTATTACAATTTGGATGTCTAAAATGATTAAAATTATTTGAAAGAGTTCATTTTTTCATTCTCTGGGGAAAAAAATGCTGAGTCATTATTACTCACGATTCACAAAATAAATATCCATGTATTTCACAAATGCTTCTTTGGAAATTTTATAACGCTTCCAAGGACACTTATGTGATTTGCAGGGTCTACTGGCTCAGAAGTAAAGAATGTGCCTGCAATGAGGGAGACCTGGGTTCGGTCTCTGGGTCAGGAAGATCCCCTGGAGGAGGGCATGGCAACCCACTCCAGTATTCTTGCTCGGGGAATCCCACGGACAGAGGAGCCTGGTGGGCTGCCGTCCACAGCGTGGCACAGAGTCGAACATGACTGAAGTGACTGAGCGGCAGCAGAGCAGAATAAAAATGTAAGACCCAGACGTGGGAAACATCTTTAAAATGTCCAGAAGGCAGTATTTGGGCATTCTAATTCCTGAGCTCAGAGCCTTCTACAACTGCGCAGGTCATATGCCCAGGAACCTGGCCCCGGCCCTTCATTTATAAGCTTGACTTTATTCCACGGGAATTATAAGAAATGTGAGCTAAGTGCAAGACTTAAATACACGAACTATGCTACTATGAAGCCCTTGATGTTCCCGATAGCGGCAGACAACCCTCTTGGTATGCATCTGACCCTAATGCTACCTCTTACTAGCAGGTTACTTAGCTTTTCTGCAGCTCAAGTTCCTCATTCGTAAAGTTGGGATAATAAGAGCCCCTCACCATAGAAATTAGCCCTGAATATTCATTGGAAGGACTAATGCTGAAGCTGAAACTCCAATAATTTGGCCACCTGATGCAAAGAACTGACTCATTAGAAAAGACCTTGATGCTGGGAAAGATTGGGGGCAGGAGGAGAAGGGGACGACAGAGGATGAGATGGTTGGATGGCATCACCGACTCGCTGGACATGAGTTTGAGCAAGCTCCAGGAGTTGGTGATGGACAGGGAAGCCAGGCGTGCTGCAGTCCGTGGAGTTGCAAAGAGTCGGACATGAGTGAGCCACAGAACTGAACTGAATTGATGGGATTCTCTTAAGGATTTAATGATTTAATACAAGTAGAGTGCTGAGGACAATTCCTGGGATGTAGAATGCTCTATAAAGTTTGGGCTATTAAAATCAGAAAACATGTCTGATTTTACTTTAGCTAAATACTTTCAGTATGTAGCAGCATTTTATTACAAAGCTTGAAGTGCCGATTAGAAAAATCAAGCAAATTACAAAGCAGCGCAAATTCCACTTAGGGGACTAGGATCGGGCATAAAAAAGAAACAAGTAAACTTTGAGGCCAAGTCTAAAATAAGTGATTAATCGGTGGACTGATTTCGTTATTCTTTCTTTTTAAAGCGTCACTTTTGCCTACTGATTACCGAAGAGTTGGAAAGGCATGAATGAACAGGGCAGAATCCCAGCCCTTAGAATGCAATGTGCAACCCCACAAGGAAAGAAAGCAACTACCACTCAGAATGCTCACAGGAAGGCACTTGGCTTAGTCCTAGATGAGAGTATCATGGATAGAAGCTGAGAAGTCCTTTTAAAGACGATTGTTAAACTATCTCTAGAAAGATGAACTGACCTCTCCCAGGTAGACTCATTCAAGGTAAGGAGTATACTCAAGAGAATAAAACAGAGACAGAAGTCCCAGGAAGCTGCGTGCAGTAGAGGGAAGGGGTGGGCAGTGAGACAAGTCGCCCTCGACAAAGCGCCTGCTTGGAAGGCAGTGAGTCCTTGTTTGAACACATCGTGGCGCACTGGGGCCTTGTCCAGTGACTGCGATCCACTCCTCTCCTCTACCCAGCTGACCCAAAGGCAGACGCCTGACTCAAGCTGTGTTGGGAAAAAGTGCTCTTTTTGTTGATTTGATGTTTGCAATAGAGGAGATACTTCTGCATTGGAATGCATGCTACAATGTTAAATCGTTTCAGTCGTGTCTCACTCTTTGTGCCCCTGTAGACTGTAGCCTGCCAGGCTCCTCTGTCCATGAGGATTCTCCAGGCAAGAATACCAGAGTGGGTTGCCATGCCCTCTTCCATGGGATCTTCCCGACGCAGGGATCCAACCCTTGCCTCCTGCATTGCAGGCAGATTCTTTACCGCTGAGCCACTGCTAGACCCAGTATCGAATAGAATTTAGAATTGAAAGGCTGTTTTAATCTCTGCTATTGTAATATGACAGCTAAATTCAGGAATCTATCCCTTGGTAGACTGCATATGATACTTTCTGTTTAATTACAGAACTTAAACAGAAATTCTGGCACTAATGGTAAGACAGGATTTTTGTTTGGTGGGTATTTGCATTAGAGAAAGGTATTTTTTTTCCGTCAGCCATCAGCTATTTGACTCCAAGTCTACACTGAGTATCCCACTTCAGAAAGAGTAAATCTATTTTTTAAAAAATAAGGGGAAAAAAAGGAAAAGAAAAGAATGCACGGAAGAGATCCAATCTTCCTGCAAAAGACAGATGACTTCTTGTGTTGATTTCTACCCTTGTTCTCAACTCCCTGAGAGCTTCCCCGCTGGAGTCAGCACACCACCACCCCGCCTCTACCCCGCCAATTCAGTTTTCTGTGGATGATTTGATAAAAGCCTGCATATTGAGTTTTGGCATGATTTCCAGTTCATTTTGTGGTGATCTCTGTTGGTGGAATTTTGTCCAACACTGCTTTCAGAATAAAGCAGAACGCCAGGCATCAGGGAAGAAGGGAAGAGGATGTGGGTCCATGCAACGCAGCCGCCTAGCCTATCAGTATCTGAGAGCACTCCACTTGGGTGAATTGTGGGTGTCGCGTTCTTGTCAGTGTGGTCACCAAAGACCTCTGGCGAAGCCGGCTGTGCCAAGCCCTTGCTGATGTCAGGTTTTGTACTCCCTGGAAACCCCAGATTAGCTGGCAACTGCTGTTTCCTATCAGCTCAATTTGGAGATTAGTTGGGAAAAGTCCATTTTGGGGTGACCTAACGCTGGTCATGCCAAATGCCTGTGAGATTAAATAGCTGCACAGATATCTGTCAATTACACACACTAGATAAGGGTCGTTTATGTATAAACACAAATCAGTTTCCAATTATCTTTGACAGAGTTGTGGCACAGTTAATAAAAATTACTTATGTTCACATTTGGACTGAATACAGGTAGGTAGACTCCTGTGTTCATGGAGAACAAACCTTGCTCTTGGTAGCCAACACTTACTTCCCAGCTTTACCATCTAAACTCTGTGCTTCAATTTCTTCATCTGTAAAAAAGAGGTAATCATATTTATCCTCTCTCTTTCATATGGTACTTTGATGGTTAAAATAATTGAAGGGAAACTTTGAATTTTAAGCCCAATTTATTTTCTCTTTTATAGTTTGTACTTTTGTGTTATATCCAAGGAATCTTTGCGTAAACCAAAATAACACATATTTTCTCTAGGTTTTATTTCTAGCATTTTGTGTTTTAGGTTTTATCTTTAGATCTATGGTCCATTTCAAAGTGATTTCCATGTGTGGTTCAAGGGAAGAATGGAAGGTTTTGTTTCATTTAATTTTTTTAAAAACCAGGTTGGTCATTTTTTTCTAGCATAAGTAAGTAAGTGAAGTCGCTCAGTCGTGTCCGACTTTTTGCGACCCCATGGACGGTAACCTACCAGGCTCCACGGTCCATGGGATTTTCCAGGCAAGAATACTGGAGTGGGCTGCCATTTCCTTCTCCAGGGGATCTTCCCAACCCAGGGATCAAACCCGGGCCTCCTGCATTGTAGACAGATGCTTTGCCGTCTGAGCCACTAGGGAAGCCCATAGTTTGGTAAAATATTATCATTTCTCAATTAATTTCTCTGAATATTTGGTTGGAAATCAATTGACTCTTCTGCTTTATCAGTCTATTTGTTCGTCTTATACCAATTCTATGTCGTGATGACTTGAGCCTTACACTAAGTCTTAAAACTGGGTAATGTATACTTCAACTTGGCTCATTAAAAAAAAACATTGCTAAGAAAATGAACAGGCAAGCTGCAGAGAGAAGAAAATATCTGCAGAGCTAGCGTGCTCAAGGACTTGTGTGTGTGTGCTAATCACGCAGTCATGTCCAACTCTCTGTGAGCTGGTGGACTGTAGCTTGTCAGGCTCCTCTGAGTTGGAATTTTCCAGGCAAGAATATCGGAGTGGGCTGTCTTTCCCTTCTGCAAGGGATCTTCCCAACTCAGGCATTGAACGAGTGTTTCTTGCATTGCAGGCAGATTCTTTACTGTCTGAGCTACCCAGGAAGCCCAAGAATACTGGAGTAGGTAGCCTTTCCCTTCTCCAGGGGATCTTCCCAACCCAGGAGTTGAACTGAGATCTCCTGCCTTACAGGCAGATTCTTTACCCACTGAGCTACAGGGAAGACGGTGGTAGTGATTGCACAGCTGCAAATATTTGCCAAAACTCACAGAACTATCCCTAAAAAGACTGGCGGTGCATGGAAATTAGACCTTGATAAACCTGATTTTTAAAAATCGTGAAGTGGTTGAACTGAATGTCCTACCACACAAAAGCACTTGTTCCAGCTTCAGAATTTTCCACCTCCCTTTGGAGAAGGAAGAGCCAGAATCTCCTGTGTGGCAAGGGTGACTGGTCCTGGGCAAGGCTACAACCCTGCTCTTGGTGTTTTAAAACACTAGACTGCACCTCATCAATAATGTGTACAGCACTTGTAAATATTATCTCTTATCTATCTGTCCACCTACCTATGGAATCATGATGGCTTGTAAACGGGCGAAACCATTTTAGAAAACAGTTCCTCTTTAACCCATAAAGTTGAATATTTACCTTATACCCACAATTTTACTTACTTATATGTCCTTAAACAAAACTTTCACACAAGAGGTTCACAGCAAGACTACACACAGAAATTCTGAAAACAACCCAAATGCTTATCAGGAGGAGAGTGCATGAATAAATGCTGGTGTATTTACACAATGAAATGTAAACAAATCAAAGAAACGTGCTGTGGTATGAAGAAACTTTAGCAATAGACAATTAAATGTGAAAATAAACCTGGGAGATTATATACGGCATCATGCCTTTTAATAAAGTGAAAATAAATTAAATACAAAATACAATTTTAAGGAATGCAGATGGATGAAAACCAGGAATAAAGCGAGGAAATCATGGACACCAAGCGCCAGCAGCGGCAGCCGCAGCGGCACCGGCGCGCGCGGGCGCTGCTTCCCGCTCACTCCGGCACCGGCAGCACAGGCATCGCGGGCGCTGCCCATCTGCAGTCGCCCCTCCAGTTTTTTCATTAGAAAGGCCTCGTGCAGCTTCTAGTGTCTGGGTTGGCTCACGCTTCTCCTTTGGCGGCCGTATTTCGTCCATCGTCTGTAGCCTTTCGATATGTGGGCTCTGTCGTGTCCAACTCTTTGTGACCCCACGGCTGTAACCCTCCAGGCTCCTCTGCTCAGGAATTTTCCGGGTAAGAATACTGCAGTGGGTTGCCATTTCCTACTCCAGAGGATCTTCCCAACCCAGGGATTGAACCCAGGTTTCTAGGGTCCCCAGAATTACCAGGCAGATTCTTTACCAGTTCAGTTCAGTTCAGTTCAGTCGCTCAGTCATGTCCGACTCTTTGCGACCCCATGAATTGCAGCACGCAAGGCCTCCCTGTCCATCACCAACTCCCAGAGTTCACTCAGACGTCCATTGAGTCCGTGATGCCATCCCGCCATCTCATCCTCTGTCGTCCCCTTCTCTTCTTGCCCCCGATCCCTCCCAGCATCAGTCTTTTCCAATGAGTCAACTCTTCGCATGAGGTGGCCAAAGTACTGGAGTTTCAGCTTTAGCATCATTCCTTCCAAAGAAATCCCAGGGTTGATCTCCTTCAGAATGGACTGGTTGGACCTCCTTGCAGTCCAAGGGACTCTCAAGAGTCTTCTCCAACACCACAGTTCAAACGCATCAATTCTTTGGGGCTCAGCCTTCTTCACAGTCCAACTCTCACATCCATACATGACCACAGGAAAAACCATAGCCTTGACTAGACAGACCTTAGTCGGCAAAGTAATGTCTCTGCTTTTGAATATGCTATCTAGGTTGGTCATAACTTTCCTTCCAAGGAGTAAGCGTCTTTTAATTTCATGGCTGCAGTCACCATCTGCAGTGATTTTGGAGCCCAAAAAAATAAAGTCTGACACTGATTCCACTGTTTCCCCATCTATTTCCCATGAAGTGATGGGACCAGATGACATAATCTTACTTTTCTGAATGTTGAGCTTGAAGCCAACTTTTTCACTCTCCTCTTTCACTTTCATCAAGAGGCTCTTTAGTTCCTCTTCACTTTCAGCTATAAGGGTGGTGTCATCTGCATATCTGAGGTTATTGATATTTCTCCCAGCACACTTGATTCCAGCTTGTCCTTCTTCCAGCCCAGCGTTTCTCATTATGTACTCTGCATAGAAGTTAAATAAGCAGGGTGACAATATACAGCCTTGACGTACTCCTTTTCCTATTTGGAACCAGTCTGTTGTTCCATGTCCAGTTCTAACTGTTGCTTTCTGACCTGCATATAGGTTTCTCAAGAGGCAGGTTAAGTGGTCTGGTATTCCCATCTCTTTCAGAATTTTCCACAGTTTATTGTGATCCACACAGTCAAAGGCTTTGGCATAGTCAATAAAGCAGAAATAGATGTTTTTCTGGAACTCTCTTGCTTTTTCCATGATCCAGTGGATTGTTGGTGATTTGATCTCTGATTCCTCTACCTTTTCTAAAACCAGCTTGAACATCTGGAACTTCACGGTTCATATATTGCTGAAGCCTGGCTTGGAGAATTTTGAGCATTACTTTACTAGCATGTGAGGTGAGTGCAATTGTGTGGTAGTTTGAGCATTCTTTGGCATTGCCTTTCTTTGGGATTGGAATGAAAACTGACCTTTTCCAGTCCTGTGGCCACTGCTGAGTTTTCCAAATTTGCTGGCATATTGAGTGCAGCACTTTCACAGCATCATCTTTCAGGATTTGAAATAGCTCAACTGGAATTCCATCACCTCCACTAGCTTTGTTCGTAGTGATGCTTTCTAAGGCCCACTTGACTTCACCTTCCAGGATGTCTGGCTCTAGGTGAGTGATCGCACCATCGTGATTATCTGGGTCATGAGGATCTTTTCTGTACAGTTCTTTGTGTATTCTTTACCAGTAGCACCACCCTAATCTCTGTACTAAATTCTATCCTCAGAAGCAACCTAAGTAAACTTTTACCTTCTGGATAAGACATCCACTTTCTGGACTCCACACAGTGGATGTAAAAGTACATCAGAAAATTCTAGCCAAAATAAGCCTGCTGCAGAAAAAGGGGTTTTCAGTAAAATATAATTGTTAAAGCATCCAGAGAGTCAGTACACAGTGATAAAATATTCAAGAGTCAAGTTGCTATAAGAATTTTCAGTGTATCTACACCTGGTATAATACTCTCAGAAAATGCAAAGTCAGTTTGGTGGAATTCGAGGAAGATTTGAAAATCATCAGTGTATCATGATTAGGAATTTCAAAATACTTCTCTTGATTATAGATAGGTCAGGAAGACAAAAACTAGCAACAACATTGAAAATGTAAACAATTCAATTAAATTTGTACCCAACACTTAAAGAAAACAGATTATTCTCAAGTATGCAAGGAACATTACAAAATCTGATCAGGTACTAGGTCATAAAGAGGTCTTGATAAATATCAGGGGCATGTATTATATAGCTCCTATTTGTCGATTGTAGTAGTTGAGCAAATGTCTAAACTTATCTAAACTTAAGGCCTTGCATATATAGAAAGCTTTCAAAAACATTACTAATAGTTTATGATTTAAGGAATAAATAATAATGAAAATTTTAAATTTCTAGAGTTAGACAACAATAGTATCATCAGCATTCAGAGTAGTGCTATGAAGAAAATCTGTACCTGTAAATACTTACAAAAGAGAAAGGCTAAAAATTAAACGCTTGAAATTATAAAATTAGAAAAATGGCAGCAGGATGATCTCCAGGAAAGGTGCTACAGAGAAGATGGGTGTGGCCAAGTGGTGCCATAGGTAAAAGAAAGCAAAATCAAAGGAATAAATAATAATGGAAATTTTAAATTTCTAGAGTTAGACAATCAACAGGTAAATCTTCTGGAAAAGGAAATCGGCACAAGCTTGAACTGTTCCACCCGCGTTTGCATATGCTTATCGCTCGGTCGGTCGTGTCCGACACATTTGTGACCCCATGGCTGCAGCCCGGCAGGCTTCTCCGTTCATGGGATTTTTCCCATTGCTGTTTCCTCCTCCAGGGGATGGGCCCGACCCAGGGATTGAACCTGTGCCTCCCGCATCTCTTGCAGTACAGGTATATTCTTTACCACTGGGCCATAGGGGAAGCCCAGTTTTACTAGTAAGTTCTATCAAGTTTGGGGGTACCAATCATCTCAATCTTTTATCACTATTCCAATAAATGGAAAGAAAAAAAATCTGTGTCAGTTCATTTTAAAACCAGACATGGACATTTTGAGGAAGTAAAGTTATAACATTGCTTTACCCATTAATATAGATCAACGAACTTTAAATAAAACATTAACAAATTGAATCACACGATATAAAAAGACGACCAACCAAAGTAAACGTTGCTTTATACCACTTGTGTGTAAAATGCCTAATTTACCGCATTAACTGATTTCAAAACATATAATCATTTCAATGGGTTGAGAAAAACCCTGAGATAACATTCAATATATATGCATAATTATAAATTTTTAGTAATCTACCAGTATAAAGTCACTTTTGTGATGTAACAGAGGGGATCTGCAAGAAACCACTGCAGGAAGTGCTATGCTAAATGAAGGAACTTTAGAAGCCGTCCCATTATTCGTACTTCTAGTCAGCGCTGTACTGAATTTCTGCACCAATGAAATAAGGGCAGGTGAATAATCACTTCAGTGCAGATGGATTAGCAAGCAGAAAATAAACCAGCTTAATACCAGCTAATGTGATCCTTATATGCAAAAACCTAAAGAACATGTAAATTATTAGAAAAGATATACAGAATCTATTTTTTCACTTTAAAATTGTATTTAAGTTTTAAATGCTACCTATTGACCACCAACAAATAATAGAGGACCTAATTTAAAAGACACTGACATTGAAAATGCTAGAGAGTATCAGAACTTAATAATTCTAACAAAAGCATGTAAGTTTCTGCAGGAAGATTTAAGCGGCAAAAGAGATGTTAGAGATAGATCGACTAAATGGAGAAGGATGCTGTGGCCATAGAAACAAAACAAATTATTAACTGTCAGTTCTCTAAAAGTCAATCTATTGATTCAGGATAATTTTAACTCATATCCCAACACGGTTGTTCTTAAAACCTGACAAGCTTGATCCTGAGATGTGTTTGGGAGAATAAAATTCCAAGAATAATCAGAATACTTCAAAAGAAGAGCAGAGAAAGGAAACCTTTAACCCAAATATTAACCCATAATAATTAAGACAGTGTAGTACTGAGCCCAAAGTATATCATCAAGGAGAAAAAATAAAGAGCTCAGAGACGGCTGTGGGCACATAAGGAACTTTAGTGAGATATACAGTGTACCAGATCAACGGGGGAAAGAAAGGAGTATGCAGAATGATTATCCAAGTAGTTTAAGCTGTTGTCAGCTGAGCCTTTCATTTAATGGGGGGAGTAGATTTTTCTAATGCATTATTCATTATTAATTATTTAAAACACATTTTATTTCTTAAGAAATTCAAGAGTCGGGTTTGCAATTTGGTTACAGATAGACTCAAAAAATATCATTAAGTGACGAGAGGAGCAGCTGCTGTTCAGGAGTATTTGTTGCTAAACTCCTGAATGCAGGGCAGGTCCCCAGTAATGGGGCCTAACACTTCCATTTACAGGACAATGTGCTCTTCCATGTAGCCCTTCCCAGCAAGCTGTGCCCTGGACAGAAGGTCTCTATCAGGTTTCCCCAGATGGGCCATGCCTGCAGTTTATCCCGCCCTGCCCCTATCAGCTGTATTCTGCTGTGGCATCAGCTGGAAGGAGAAGCGCCACCACGGCTGGACAGGAAGTTCGCATCTAGCTTCAAGCCAAGGACCCTGGGCCGAGCTCACCTTGCACAGACTCTGAAGTGACTGTACTCCTCCTTAGGGAATGGTGAGGTATGCAACCACAACCAACATCCCCTCACAGAAATCATAATGGAACACAGGTCCCCCTGCGTTAGCTTGTTCACACACTCAGCCACTCAGGATTCACTGTCAGGCATTCAAAACCTGTTCCTTGAGTCTTACCACTTACTGTGCTCCAAACGTGGCAACCGTGGAGGGCTTCTGCCATAACACAGAGCTTCACCTCTCCTAACTCATCAGACCGAGACGTGGAAAACCAATGGAATTTCCGTGGAAGCCACTGAAGGCACCAGGGATTCTGCCTGTGCTAAACTCTCCAGAATCATGTGATCTGAGTGGGACTGACTCAGAGGGCAAGGATACCACCGCTGGCACACGCGTTCCATAGCACTGAGTTACTACCTTCAGTGAACCAGGGAAAGTCTAATCACCTTCCCTCCTCCCTCAACCAGGATAATAGGGGGCAGGAGGTGCCAGGCCAAAATACCTTCCGATGCTCAGAAAAATTCTTTTCAGAGCTATTTATGTGCATGTGTGCCTGTGGGTCTGGGTTTAATAAAAGCCTGTACAACAGCCAAACTATCAAAATGTTTAAGAACCCACAAGTATGCGGCTTACCTCCTAGAGTTTTTCATGTCATCAACAATTGAGATGTTAGAATCACCCAGCTAATGTGAGAGACAGCCGTGGTACAACAGGGCGGGCCCTGACTTGGCGTCAGAATGCTGGCTAGTACTGAGCTTCTCAGTTGCCATGGTTCCCCAAAAGGTCCCCTAAACCCTGTGGTCCTCATGTTCTTCCAAAAAGGGCCATTTCCAGGGTGCTGAACAGGCCCACACGTCCTAGTACCGTGTTCTTTAAACTCTCGATGAATTTACTCCATCCACTGATTCGCGTAAACAGAAGACACAGAAGTGGGTGGTGGAGGGAGCTGCCTTTCCCACTCCCTGCCGTGCATCTTCCTAGACGATTTTATGTCCTCCGGGCCACAGCAGGCTCATCCATTCTGTGTGAGCCCATTTATCTCAGTTAGGCCTCCGGTAGCCCATGTGTCTTCTGGTGCCTCATCGCCTTTCTGAGATTCTACTTGCAGTTCCATTTCCGCCCTACCGCACTCACTCTCTCATGAAGCTCCTCTTTTATCTGCTCCCTTTTTAAGGGAGCAGTTGGCCTTACATGTAAAATGACAGAAAATTTTGTTCACTTCAGTTAGCGGCTGGAGAATCACAGTGTGGAACCCAGACTTCTGGGGAGCCCACCGCAGGACAGAAAGTGGAGATAAAACGGGGCTGTCACAGGACCCGAGGGAAGGAAGAAGGGCAGTTTTTCTGCACTTGCCTGGATTTAAACCTTCAGGGAAAAGAAAAGCTACCTAAAGAGGACTTCAGTGAAGGTTCTCTGTCTATTACGCTGTGTAAAACCCGTGCTGTGTCTTCCGGATAATTCAGGATAAAAAGCTGGATCCATTCTCTTGGTTTAAGGGCATACACAGATGTTTCTTTAGTGAAGACATAGAAGCCAAAGGCATCTTTTTATTTCCATCTCTTTTCTTTTTTTCTTTTTCCCTCCCTCTTCCCTCCCTTCCTTCCTTCCATTCCTTTGCAGTTCCATGTAGGATCACTAAATTTTTTGTATTCCTAAGAACGAAGTAGTCAAAGGTGAACTCAAACTGATACAACTCAGATGGCTTCTAATGCAAGTCCCAGTGTCCTGGAAGACCAGACACTGAAACAGTTGTTTCAGGTAGTAGCTCTGCACCCAGATTGCTCTGTTTTTGGATAGCTCATTCAACTTTTCTAAGCCTCTGTTCCTTCCCTTGTTAAGTGAGGCACTCTAACAATGGTCCGTTAGATTATCATTGTAAGGGCTGAATAATAAAATATACACTTTTTTTTTTAAACTACAGAGTGATTACATCTTACGTGACTCTTATAATTCATTTCAGTGCCTTTTCTTGAATCCTCTGATTTAAATTTGCAGAACACCTATTTGAAAATGGCCAGTGACGGCACTATTCTATTCCAGCTTGAATGAATCTGTGTGTGCATGCGGGCCCTGGGCCTCCCTGCTCAGCCCTGGCTCTCAGCACTGCTGGTATGTTGCTGTGTGACACAGGGATCAAGGCAAGGAGGAGAGTGCACTGATCCTGGTGTGGAAGCAGGGAGTTCTGCCAAAGCCATCTGCTCAGAGAAGTCAGAGGCCACAGGCAGAGAAATGTGGTTTTAATTTTTTGAGCTAAGAAGTTTTATAAAATAATTTCCCCCATTTTTTGATGTGAGGCCTGAAGGAAAATAATAATAAAACAAAACTGGAGGAGAGAAGGTTATTCGCCAAATGACATCTTCCCTGTTCTTTCTGCATCTATTCCTAGAAAAAAGAACGTGAAGAGTGCAGGAAAGGCGTTGGCAGGGTGCCAGACCTCTTGTTTTGCTCCTCATCATTGTGAAAGCAAATTTGTTTTTGGAGCATGAGAGGCTAAAGCCCCCACCTCACTGCTGTCTTCAAACAGTGAGTAAGGATAATGATGGTGACATTTATTAGGTGCTTACTGCATGCAGGCACGATGCAAAGCACCTTGCCAGAATGATGGTGTCCAATCCCTGCAACAATCCTAGGAGGCTGGTACAGAGAGGACACCCAGGCCCAGGGTGTAAGTAGTAGAGCCGAGGAGATTAAGAGGGCTCTCTTATTCCTGAGTGCACATTCTTAAGCACAATGCTGCCTTTCTGATTTGGGAATTACAAGCCAAGCTT
Source organism: Capricornis sumatraensis (assembly GCF_032405125.1). Classification (NCBI taxonomy): domain Eukaryota; kingdom Metazoa; phylum Chordata; class Mammalia; order Artiodactyla; family Bovidae; genus Capricornis; species Capricornis sumatraensis. The sequence continues at coordinate 1,002,671 of NC_091078.1, forward strand.
AAATCCTCAGATTGGAAGTATGAAATGCTCCTCTCAGAACCACAGATACACAGAATTGTAAGCCTACTCATACTTCCCCAGTTCTTTGAAAATCATGATGTTTTTTCTCCTTTTTATATAAACAATTTCATGTATTTATTTGTATTTACGTTCTGGCTTCGCTGGGTCCCGGTAGCTTTGCGTGGGCTTTCCGGTTGCACTGAGCGGCGGCTGCGGTCTGCTGCGGTGCATGGGCGTCTCGCCCTGCGGCTTCTCTTGCTTCAGAGCGCAGGCCCCAGGGCACGTGGTCTGCGGCAGTTGCAGCCCGCAGGCTCTAGGTCTCGGGCTCAGTAGTTGTGGCGCATGGACGTAGTCACTCCACGGCATGCGAATCTTCCTGGACCAGGAATCAAATCTATGTCACCTACATCGGCAGGTGGATTTCTATCCACCGTGCCACCACGGAAGTCCCCACGATGTTCAAGGATGGAAAGCCAAGGCAGTGGAAACCCCTCTGAAGTTCTTGTTTTAACGAAGAAAAAGAAATTTTCAGAGAAAATCCAGTAGTATCCCTTTCTTCGATGTTATTTTTTGCTCTTCTTGGTTTTTGGAGGAATGAACTAGGAAGTAAAAGTGCTTTGCTGGGGAGAGGATTTGTAACAGATCTGAGCTCACTGAAATCGTCCAGGGAGGACCAGAATTCCCTCTGCAAAAAGAGTTGCCTGCCACTCCGCCTGGCCTTCTAGTTCCGACCACTTATAAAGAGGGATATTTCGGATTTGTGTTGGTAAAAGCCCCAGTGAAAGGTGTTCACGGAAACGCTCTTCACCAGTCTCATTTCACCGACGGATGGTCATTCTCCCTTCGCGGCACAGGGCGTCCCGGCAGCATCCCCGCCTGGCAGCACCCCCGTCTCTCTCCTGCCGCCAATCCTGAACGTGCTTTCCAAGACTCTGCTGTCTTTTTCCCCACACTTATTTTTGCCAGTTGCATTTGTTATTTTAATTATAGACTCTAACATTTTGTAAATTGATGAAGTATGAGGGTGATAAAATTCATGTGTGAAAAGAGTCGTTTCGGTGAAAATTATCATATTTATCAAATCTAAGACACTTGTTGAGTTTAAGTCACTATTTTATGTATAATTTAGAATGAAAGAATACTGACAATTAAAGCATGCTATATTATTGATTGTACACTATTCCTGTTTCAGAGAGTTTTAAATGTGGAAAAAAATATTTAATTAAAAAATTTAATGTATATTTTATATTTGTATGTATATAGGCTTCCCTTGTGGCTCAGATGGTAAAGAATCTGCCTGCAATGTGGGAGACCCAGGTTCAATCCCTGGGTTAGGAATATCCCCTGGAGAATGGCATGGCAACCCACTCCAGTATTCCTGCCTAGAGAATTCCACAGACAGAGGAGCCTTGCCGGCTAGAGTCCATGGGGTCGCAAAGAGTCAGACATGACTGAGTGCCTACACTTTCACTTTCACAATATGTGATTGTGTAGTCACAATCACACAATTTTATCTCAATCACACAAATTAACTTAGCGTGTAGGAAATTTAAATGAAACAATATGGTAAAAATAGTAGAGAATCAAAAACACTGTAAAGGAAGTATACCTAAAGCATGAGAATTCAGTAGTCATTAGTGTTTATCTTCAGTTTTGACTGACGCTAGATGCTAGCAAATTTTGAAACAAGCTTATTAAGATTTGTACATTCAGTTAGTACAAATGATTTGTTAGTCATTTACATAACACATAGTAGAGATTTGTCACAAGTCAGGTCCAGTGTCCAAGCAAAGAAGTTCCTTCCTATAATTAGAAAGGATCCCCTAAACTGCACTCAGCTTAAGACATCCAAAGTGCAAGAAATTAAAACCGTCATAATAATGTGGCTTCAAGGAACATAATAGGTTTGATAAGGAAAATAACCTGAGCTTCTATTTCCCATTTAATGTGAATTAGAATTCATAAAATATGATGTTAAATAATTCGGAAAAACTCTACAATGAACTGGAGAAGAAAATGGCAACCCACTCCAATACCCTTTCCTGGAAAATCCCATGGACGGAGAAGCCTGGTAGGCTACAGTCCATGGGGTCGCAAAGAGTTGGACACGACTGAACAACTTCACTTTCTTTCAAGTTTCATCCCAGAAATGAGTCTTTTGGGGTTGTCTTGAGAATCGACAGGGCCCAGAGCCCTCCACAGACCAGCTGACACTATTATGGCCCTGTGCTCATCGTCAGGTTAGAGCCTGCAAAGACCCTGCCAGGGATGTCTGGTGGCTTCAGCATGACCTATTAGATGATCAGCCGTAGCTCTTGATCCTTTAGAGATTCTCTGCTTGTAAACGTGGCCTTCCCTGGTGGTCAGTGGTAAAGAATCCACCTGCCAGTGCAGGAGCTGTGGGCTTGACTGCTGGGTCGGGAAGATCCCCTGGAGAAGGAAATGGTACCCACTCCAGTATTTTGCCTGGGAAATCCCATGGACAGACGAGGCTGGAGGGTTACAGTCCATGGGGTCACAAAGAGTCAGACACGACTTAGGGACAAAAGAACAGCAACTTATCAGTGTAGCCAAATACCCCTTTGGCCTCCCTCAACTATCACCTATGACATTTTAAGACCATGAGAATCTTGTTACAACTGATATTTTGATATGTATCAGGATATCTTGTCACTGAGTATTGGACTTAAAGTTGTTTGAGACATTTGGGCTTTTGTATCCTGGGTGACCCCAGTGACTATTTGGAGGGGTGATTCAACTCATGGAACTCACAATGTCTTGACCTTAACCAATCGTCTTGCCGCTCAGCTGTATCCAACTTCAGACATCTATAGCAATGGCAAAACCTGACAGACACATGAAAAATGCCTCAGGGCTGAAGCCTTAAACTCAGCGCCACATCTGTACCCTTCTTACTCTCCTTCTCCCACACTCTATTACTATTGTGTAAATTCACAGAGAACCCAAGGTTCTTTTTCTCTCCATGTTCTCCCAGTTAGACTTTCTCTCTCTCTTCCTTTTTCTCTCGCCCTTTCTTTTTTCTCTCTCTCCCTCCCTGCAGCTTACACCAGGGCTACAGATCATGATTAGACTGGAAATTCCATGAGAGGCAGAGCCATTCATTTTCCCCAATAATGCACACAAAGCTGGACACGCCATCAACGCTCAGTAAATACCTACTGAATGACCAGCGAAGTCTCACAACTATAGACCGAAGTGACCGTAGCATGTTCTCCATTTTACTCAGTGCCTTGCATTTGATTATAACTTGTTTTGTTTGCTTTTGACATATTTCTTCTCTTGTTATTCTCAGTAGTTACTTCAAACTTTTAGTTTCAAATTAAGTCTCTTACCAACCACTCATTCTCAAGCAATGTTATTCATTATTTTATTCATTAATTCAACAAATCAGTTGCCAGAAACTCTTGTACTGGGAGCTCAATAGTGAACCAAAGAAGACACGGTTCAAGTTCTTGTGGAGCCTATAGCTTAACGGAGGACACAAACGTTACTCAAATAATTAGGTGAAAATTATAATTCGGATACATTCTCTGAAGAAGAGGGACTTGGTTCTGTAACACCAATAATAAAGCAAGCTGACCTAGGTAGGAGCATTCCAGAAGGCTTGCTACAGAATACCATTTGGATGGCACTCCGGTGGGTGTGTTGGAATTAACTAGAGAGAGGCAGGTGAGTAGTGGACAGAATCCTGCCTAAGTGAAATACCACTTGCAAAGCCCTGATGGCTTCCTTCTATGTCTCTGGACTACACAGATCATACAATCCGAGGATGCTACCGCTCTGGCCTCCGGCATCCCAGTTCCTCACTTTCCTAATATATCCATTATCACGACCATGTCAATAAAAATCTGCTCTAAGAGACAGAATTCCTCTCCGAGCCCCTTGTCCCTCCAGTGACTTCACCACACTTTGTTCCCCAGATGTCTAGATTAGATAAACGTATTTGACTTTGTACTTCTTCAGGCCTCAGTTTTCCTACTTATCCCGTGAGCGGTTTAGATTCCGGGAGCTCTAGGCCATTCTCAGTCCCAGCAGCTTCTGAAAGGAGTTCCCTTCAGCTGATAGAGGGCAGTGGCAATCACACAGCATTTTGCAGAGCAAGGAAGCCCACTGCCTTGCTGCAGGCCTGCCCCACCCCATGCCCTGCGTCTCTGGGTCCCCGCTGTGTCTACATTCCCACAGCCCCTGGTGACAGCTCTCTCTTCTATAAGTACAGGATGAATCAGGTGTCGACAGACATCTGCCGAGTATTTGCCCTTTTGGACAGTGGGAAACGAAAGCAGACGCCTGGATAAAGCTTCCTAAACTGAGGGACAGGCTGGAGCCAGGCTGAAGGAGTCAAGCAAGGGAAAGGGTCAAGAGACCGACCCCCCAGGGGCCTAGAAAAGCACGCCCAGGCCTGGTCCTGTCTCCCAGTTTCCGTGGCTTTCACCATCAATCCCCTGGTTAAAACGCCACAGAACATGTCAAAACAAACAGTGCTGTTACCAGGTATCATTAGCCTGAAACAAAAGCAAAGCAGCCGCTGCTATCTGTTAACTGATCCCAGAAGTTAAGCATTGTATGCTCTTATCCCAAGGATTTAGGGCAAGGTCATAGGCAGCTGGGAATACACTTTCTTTTCGGAACAGTGGGGCTTAACCTAGAGGAAACTCTTTCAATTTCAAATGTGCAAGCTCTTCTCTCCCAAGTTCCTTTTTAGATCATCCCTTCCCCATCCTGCGGACATCCCGCCCTAAGGGACGTGGCCCCCACCCCACTTTTCTCCTCCCAGCTGGTCCTTGCTGCCCACCTTGCTCTCATGTCCTCTCCCTCCCTCTTGGTGACCCTCCCTCTCGGTGACCCTCTCTCTCGGTGACCCTCCCTCTCGGTGACCCTCTCTCTCGGTGACCCTCCCTCTCGGTGACCCTCCCTCTCGGTGACCCTCCCTCTCGGTGACCCTCCCTCTCGGTGACCCTCTCTCTCGGTGACCCTCTCTCTCTCTCTCTCTCTCTCTCTCTCTCTCTCTCTCTCTCTCTCTCCCTAAGCCGATCCACGCCTGCAGCCGCTCCTCAGACCTCATCTCTGCTGGTCATCTCCCCTCCGCTTCCGCTCCCATCACATCCTGCTCACTATGCAGGGAGAAGGCCCCGCCTTCTGTGCACTGCCTCCCTGTTCACACTTCTGTCCCCCCACCAGACTTGGAGCTTGCCAAGGGTAGGAATCACACTGTGTGTTTTTCAACAGCATATAGGGCAGGACCCAAGATGTAGCGGTCATCGATAAATATTTGCAGAATTAAATCATTCTTACTCAACCCTTCAGCCTGGGAAATGGTTCAGGAGCAGCTGCTCCCTTATTACATAGATGATGTTTTGGAAAAGATCAGCCAACTGGCCTGTTCCTCTGCATCTGGCTGTAGGTTCCTTTTTGATGCCCTGCTCCAATTATGCATACAGAGCCTGAAGCTCTGGGCCCAGCTCTGTCTCAGGGTGTAACTCAACTCCGTGTACGGGGCCCCTCTGAAGCTACCAGGCTCCTTCCCACAGCTCCTCCTCTTAAAGAGCGTTTCAACACCGCTTCCAATGGAGTGACCCAAAGCGTGGCTCTGCAGATGGTGTAGCCTGAGCAGGAAGTGAAGAGAGTTTTGGCTCCAGAGGAAACAAAAGAGCTTGTTCTCCCAGGCTCCCCAGGGAGCCCTAGCTAAAGAATAATGAGCCCAGATTCTGTCTCTGCTCAGGCACTATGGGGCTGGGGCTGGGGGTTTGAGGGGTGAGTGGGTACAAATGTGGGACTGCCCAGAGGACCCTCGGGCAAGTTGTTGGGCTCCACTGGACTCCAGGGTCACCAGTTGCAAAAGAACATCCCTGCAGCCTGAAATCCTAAAGATTTTTAACCCAAACAGTTATAAATCCAGATGTGAAGCTGAGATCACTTTTACTCACCCTGACCCACTTATTCTAAGATGACATTTTTTTTCTTTTAATGGACTGGAAGGCAAATCCAAAACCAATTCCCTCACGCGCCAGCAGTCTGCGTTAGCTGAGGTGAGTGGGAGAGGGCGCTCCCAGGTGTGGAAACCACAGAGTCTCTTGGGCCTGTGTTTTCAGTTATGTTAAAATCCTTAGGCTTAAGCCCATTTATCTGTATTTGTATTTTAAAAGTGGACATTTCCTGTTCTTTTGAAGACTTAATTCCAAGTGTTCCGGATTTCTGGTGTGTTTCCACAAAATATGGTGGAAACGTTTGCTGAAAAGAGTTCAAAGCTCACAGTGAATTTTCCTACAGGCATGCACCTTGGCTTAAACTGCAAGGCGAGCATAGCTAGAACCCACCTAAGCGAGACTTTTATTTTGGAACCTATGTTTGGAACATTTGCTGAGTCCATAACCATAAACACATTGACCCCATGCATTCTTCACTTTGTCTTTCTCCAGAAACAAAAAGGGTAGGAAGCTTGTCCTCCATGGCAACCCCAACTGTTATGTAGCCTTAATCAGCGAACATCTACCAAGCAGTTTTCCTGGGTGAGGCCCACTCCAGACCCCATGTGAAGATGAGGACACAGAAACACAGAAGAAACTTGCAGGGTTGAGGGGAACAAAGTGGGAAGTTTTGAGAGGAAGGTCGAGAGTGGTGTCCTGGGTGTTTCTCTTCAGGGAAGTAGCCAGAATGCAAGTCATAAGTTTTCCAAGAAGAACTCACAAGAGCTCTTTAAGGACAAAGGCAAGGGGTAGGCCTTTACCAGGTGGAGGAAAGGGATGGCATTCGGGAGAGAGAGTAGACCAGTGCCTTTGGGAACGTGAAATTGCAAGTACCTTCAAAGGTGGAGGAGGTTGAGATGAACGGATGACAGGGTGGGTGAGAAGAAGACAAAACACAGCCCTGAAAGAGTCAAATTAGGAGGTAATGAAAATTCCAGACCAAGGCGTCTGGGCACTGGGGAGACATTGCTTTTAAGCAAATAACATGTTCAGATTTGATGGTAGAAAGAGTTCTATTACGCAAAGCTTTGAGCGCTTAATATCTGTGAATGGTGTAGGTGATGAGTAGGAGGGTAAGATGCTAGTCACAGAAAAGCAGAGAGGAAGTAGCTGTAGACAGAGGGTCCGAGATAGCAAAGCTGACAGCAATGGCCTAGGGAGGAAGAAACATTTAGAGCAACAATGCCCAGCCCCAGAAGGACGAGCTGAGGCGTGAGAAGGACGCAGTAACATCTTACGAGGTTTCAAACCGCTGATGACCTTTGTGACAGTGATCATGTCACGATGACAGTCAGTGTTCACAGCACTTATTGTGCACAGCTTCGAGCACTTTATATCTGTGAACTCATTCCAGCCTCCCTAGCCTTACAAGTAAGCACTGCACTTATCACTGTTTTACAGATGAGGAAACTGAGGCGTGGAGAGATTGAGTAAGTTGCCCAAGCTCACACTGTAAACGGTGGACCTAGGATCCAAACCCACATGGTCTGTTTCAGAAGCTGCAGCTTTGCCACTCACCAGATATTTGATTAAAGATGTAGATTACAGCCCGAGGAGAAGAAGATGACTTCAGCTTCAGACAAGTGAGATGCAGGCACCTGTCCACCCAGAAGACACGTGCAAGGGCTACTGGCAATGCATGCATTAGAGCATCTCTAGTTTACAGACCTGCCTTCACACAGAAGACCCACAGGCCTCAAGAAAAGCAATGCAGTGCAGCCAAAGCCCCAGCTCCCATTGGGCTCTGCCAGTTACTAACTGGGTCAAATCGCTTCTGTCTGGACCAGTCTCATCTATGAAACGGTCATAAAAACACTACTTAGAGATACAATGCAGATTAAATAAGACATGCATTTATAGCCCCAGGGGTAGGCTCAGGTGTATAGATGTGGCTGATGAATATCTAAATCCCCTCCCAGGAGTGTGGTCCTTCATAGGAAGTCAGTTAGCGTCAGTTAGTGTTAGTCGCTCAGTCGAGCCTGACTCTTTGTGACCCCATGGACTGCAGTCCACCAGGCTCCTCTTTCCATGAGTTTTTCCAGGCAAGGATACTGGAATGGGTTGCCATTCCCTTCTCCAGGGGATCTTCCCAACCCAGGGATTGAACCCAGGTCTCCTGCACTGCAGGCAGATTCTTTACTGACTGAGCTACAAGGGAAGCCTTCATAGGAAGTTATCTAATACTTAAAAGACTTCTCTGCAGTTAAGAGTTGCATCATCAAAACCATCTCCTTAAAGTCAGGAGAAAGCTCAAGGATGGTTTAGTGATATAAAAAATTAATAAACAGAAGCCTCAATTAAGCAGAGTCAGGAGACCAGGAGGAAGCGCTCTCATGCCCTACCAGGATAGCAGAGCCCAATGGGAAGACAAAAGACTCCCCTTCTTTGCTGGGAAGAGCTCAGCCAATGGAAACCCACAAACTCTTTGTTTACTCTAGCCCTCCTAGCTTTCTTCTCTCCTCTAAAAAAGTTCTCCTTCCCTTGCCATTTGAGGCCTTGCATGCGGCTCACCATGGCTGCAGACCCCAAACTGGAGTTCTCTGCGGATCCAAGATAAACCCATCTTTGCTGACTGCCTACTTACTTCAGGTCAACAGAAATAACCAACCCCATGCTTCTTGTTCCCCAATAGCAGCCTAATATACGGAGTGGGCTGCTCTGTGACTGGCCCATTTCCTGGCATTCACAGGTGGTGGCCTACTATCTGCCTGGCATCACTACCAGTCTCCAGGAACATAAGGACCACCCTTCCACCAAGGGACGAGGAAAGACAGAAAATATCCCAGGGAGAAGTGTCTTAGAAACAACAGTTTCTAAGTTGCATCCAGAAACTTAGAGTTAATATCCTTCCCTGCCGATATGGGCCGTGGAAGAAGGAAAGGCCAAGTCAACCTCTATTAGCACAAGGGCACGTTTTAAATGAAGCGCAGCCTGACAATGCAAATAAAGTGCTATCTCTTGAAACACAGCAAAAGTTTTCAGAAATAGTCTCAGATCTTATATGCAGGGAAAATACGTACAAGGATTTAGAGGATTTAAACTGAATGGAAACAGCATTCAAAAATCTAGACGGGATGTCGAGTTGAAAGGTCTGGCCACTTAAAGCAGCAATATTCAAGGTGGTCACAGTGGAAGTTAAGGGAAGTTGAATAGAGAAGTCCACCGTCTGGGCAAGAATCAGTTTGGGTAACAGCCACGTTCCTGGTCTTGACCCCGGATCTCTGACTCCTATGCTAAATGCTCTGGAATCTTTGCCTTGCTTGTGGTCCCTGGACACAGTGTGGGGGAGGCCTTTCTGAGTGTTTCAAGGCCACCCAGTTTATGCCTGATCTTGGCAAGAGCACAACTCTAGGAGCAAGTGTGATTGCCCTCCTTGGTTGGGAATTGTGATCCATGTGTCCCTTGGGAGGAAATAAGAAACACATCTTTCTGCTCTAATCCTCTAGAAGGTACCTGGAAAAACTTTAATTTTCATTCCTAGGAGGCGACACCATTCTCTCCTTCAAATATGTACAGGAGAGTTAAATCGCTCCTTTAATATGTTCATTATTAACAATTACATGATTCAAGCAATTACGGTGGACAATTATGGTTTTTTGCTAACATAATTTTAACTTTGTTATTATAGCACATATTTCTTTTCTTAAAATGATGCCATCTTTTCATAAGATTTTATTATTCATATCTTAGTGATATTCAATTTATCTGTCAAAACCCAGTACACCCTCGCCGTCACTAGGACATTCCCCTAAAGCAGTTCTCCAGGACTGGTAGACTTCTCCTCTGTGTTCCAACCACTGTTTAGGACTGATATCTGTGATGGCTATGGGTTCACATGACTTTTCCGAGGAACTAGGGCATGAACCCACTGAGCATGAGAAGACCATCTTTAATCATTACAGTCTCGGGGCTGCTACAGTAATCAGCTCTCACTATGTCTTCATTCCACTAGAACTGACTTTTTCATCAAGTTCTGCAACTGGCTGCGCTACTGGTATTATCACAATAACCACCAAGCTCAAATCTTGCCCTCTGTCCGAGGCTGGTTCCAAAAACCACAAATTCCTTATCTGATTTTTTACTTAAGATCTTCCATTTACAGGAAAATGAAAAATTTCGAGCTTACACAAATGAGTGTGAAGCCCAGTGTCCAAGAAATAGCTTACATTAACTGCCTGGATGCACTGGGCTGGCTGGTAGGACATACCAAGTGCAGCTTTTGGAATGTGTTCCTGCTTCCAAAAGAGAAACCCTACACGCGCATGGGTGGTCCCCTCCACATGTAGCAACTTAGACTTTAAGGTCTCCTGCAACACTTGGAGCCCTCTTTTAAAAGACTGTAAAATGAATGTTTGGCCCATACATTTCACGGGCCACTTGGGCAACAGCCAACTGTCTGCCATAAATGGGTCCTGTTATTCCAGTGAAAGTTGAAGGTCAACTGTCCCCTTAAGAAACACTCCAGTTCCTGGCTAATGACCCCGCACCGACCCAGTGGTAGAGAGGGCTTTCTTTGGGAACCTCCATCTTCCTAATTCTCAAGAAGGCTTGTGTTCAGGAAGTCGTTGCTTATCCTTGAATCATTTGCAGTGGAATGCCGTTATATTTAGCCTACTTGGCAGTATTAATAAATTTGATTTTGGCAAGAAAAGATGGGTGTCCATGGACTTTCACAGCTAATATTAGCCCTCTTACTGCCCTATAACATAGCAGTACTATGGATTACTGCAATAGGATTGCCTGCTGTATGCCAAGCCCATGTGCTTTACCATAAGAAGGAGGAACATGTTCTTATCATTTGCAGTTTATAGAGAGGGAAACTGAAGTTTAGAGAAGTTAAATACCTTACCAAGAGTCATACAGCTAGCAAGAGTGGTGGCTAGTGCTTCCAATCAGAGCTGTTTGCTGTAAATATTATACTCCTGTAAACATTGACTGTAAATACTATACTCTGACTCAGTGGACATGAGTTCAAGCAAGCTCCAGGAGATGCAGAGGGCAGGGAAGCCTGATATGCTACACACAGTCCACGGGGTCACAAAGAGCTGGACACGACAGAGCATTTAACAATTATACTCCTGACTGTTATGACACACTTCCAAATAAGTGGGGGGTGGGGGGTGGTTAGAAACAATCTGAGGCTCCCCAGGTTGCTCAGTGGTAAAGAACCCACCTGAAAATTCAGGAGATGTAAGAGACACGGCTTCGATCCCTGGGTCGGGAAGATCCCCTGGAGGAGGGCATGGCAATCCACTCCAGTGTTCTTGCCTGGAGAACCCCATGGACAGAGGAGCCTGACGGGCTACAGTCCATGGGGTCAGACAGAGGAGCCTGGCGGGCTACAGTCCACGGGGTCACAAAGAACTGGCACAACTGAAGTGGCTTAGCACGCATGAAGACGCAATCTGGGGGGCCTAGTGCTGCAAAGCCGTCAGCCTAAACACTGGGCGCTAAAACAGCACGTTCTGCCCCCGAGTCCTCACCCATCCCAGCTGCCACTCACTAGACACATGATACCGTTGGCCGCAAGAGAAGTCACACAAGGAATTACTCAACTACGCAAAAAATACACTATTGGAAAAGCAGGCTTTCTGACAGTGTGAGAGAATGTTATCTTTGTAGACAAAGGGTAAAATCATTTGAAAGATAAAATGGTCATTTATTGCATTTTTCCATGCTTTACAATTGATTATATACATTCAGATTTGGAGGTTATACGGTAATGTGAACCCTGATATCTCAATCCACAATTTCCAGATTTCCATAGAAAGGATCAGCAGAATGTAAACACAGACATCACCCCCACTGGCAAGAAAGCAGAGTCATATCCACGCAGAGAACATTTTACTACAAACAGAACAGATGTGTCTGGATTGGAAAAGGCAGAGGACTGACTCCAATTTCCCTTCTCTGAAAGAAGACATCAGGGAAGAACTAAGACTCCTGTCTCAGAGGAGTACGTGCTGGCTAGAAGGGTAACGGGTAAAATCTGCTTTGGGAGAATTCCAGAACAAACAGCGCATCCGCGCAGAAACCAGAAAGCAAAGCCGCCTCCTACTCAGGGAGCAGTTTTGGGGAGAGAAACCCCAATGTTTTCATGGCTATTTTGTGACTCTTTACCCACAGTCGGACCTGGTAGAATTATCAGTGATTAGATCATAAGCGCAGACTGGAGAGATCTCAGCGGATGATGGACGGCACTGGAAGAGATGTTGGAAAGCCCACCACGTCTTTCCCTGGAGGGTGTGGGAGGCAGGTGAGTTTAAGAGATGTGCCATAGGTGGGACTCCGCCCCTCCTCCGCCCAGATCTGTGGAAGGGACCGAACAAATTCAGATACGTCTGAGGAAAGCTGAGAATGCCAGGAGTATTGAGCCACCGCCTGAAAGCAGCACGAGGAGGAAGGGCACACCGCTAAGCAGAAACCCTCCCTCCGGCAGGCACGCGAGCGCCGGCCGCTTCAGTCGTGTCTGACCCTGGGTGACCCTGTGGACTGCAGCCCGCCAGGCTCCTCTGTCCATGGGGTTCTCCAGGCAAGAATACTGGAGCGGGTTGCCACGCCCTCCTCCAGAGGATCTTCCCGGCGCAGGGATCGAACTCCACTCTCTCATGTCTCCTGTATCGGGAGGCAGGTTCTTCACCACTAGCACCACCTGGGAACCCCTGCTAGGGCAGGACATACGGCCAAAGTGATGCGAAAGGGCCAGGGCAGCTCCAGCCGAGGGAGGCGCTTGGAGAAATGCCCAAGCGATGTGGGTGGCTGCCCGCAGCCGCAGTCCAGAACTCCTGCAGTCCTAGCGGGGGCAGCGTGGAGCAGATGGAACTCAGGAGTCCTGGGATTAGGAAAGGGGAGGAGCCCAAGGGTGGGGATTTCATTCAAAAGAGACAGCAACAAGGTCTGTCATCAGCGATCTTGACTATTACGACCTTGAAGGCCAGGTGGCACTGGTAGCAAAACCAGGGATTTGACAAGGATGGAGGCCGATGTAAAGACTTATTCAGACTCCATGTGCAGACACAGCCCTACTACCCCACCGCTAGGGCCGCAAGGACACAGAGCCACCCGCCCCCCAAGACCCAAACAACACATTATGGAGAGTAGTGCGGCGGGGAGGAAATAGGAAAAACCCAACATTTACCCCGAATAGACTATTTTGAAAAAGAAGCGATTTGGATGCTGCTAAACGGTATGTTTAAGTAACCCTCTCCAACATCTTCAGTACTCACCAGGGCAGGGAAGCATGAGAAAGATTAGATCAGTTATAGAAAATAATGAAATGTTTTTCTGAAAGTTCTTTAAGATTGTTTGGGGAAATTTCTGCCATAATCTCACCAAGATCTGACCTGTACCAGTACCTATTATATATAATCTGAGATAGAGATTTAATTTATATAGAAGTAAGCATAATCCACTCCCTTCACCCCATGATCACAGAGAAGTTAATGAATCTGAGAAAATTAAGAAATTTATTGAGAAATCAGAGAAGGATAAAATATGGAAATCAGGCTAAAGACGAGAGAAGCGATACGTTTCGAGGGAAGCGATACGCTTGTCCCTTGTGGGGTCGCCCAGTGGTGTGAGCAGCGCGTGCCCATCTTTACGCACACCTTTCCTTCCACAGTGACTGTTTCTGGGCCGAGCATGTGATTCATGGTTACTCGACCTGGGAGATCAGGACTTTTGTTCAGCGATTGTGGGAAGAGGTACGTCTGGATGGGAATGAGAACGACTATAACCCTGAATGCTGCTGGAAACTCCCTTGAAACCACACAAGAAACCAGGCTGGAGATGAAGGCAACACAAGGAGGGGTACGGAGCCATGGGTGGGAACTCGTCCTGTTCCTCGCCTGACGTGTGAACTCCCTCTGGATTCTTCAGAAACAGAACCAATACACTTGATTTATTATTTAAGCTAGTTTAAGTGGCACTTTCTGTTATATTCAGTTAGCACAGAAAGAGGGGAAAGATCCAGAAGGCTGAATATATATTTAACAGGAAACCCATAAAAAGAAAACAAACCAGGTCCAGTTAATGTGGTGATATGAGGAACAGTCAAAGACGACTTAGCTGAGCTAAAGTAAAGAAACCTCAGTTAGAAAAAGTTCGCTAAGTACTAGCAAAATTAAATAATCCTGTGCCTAAGCATTTATTTTCTTTTAATTTTGAGGATAAAAAACCCCAGAAGCATCCAAGAAAGACAAAAGGAAGAAGCCAAGGGGGAAAGGAAGAGGGAGAGAAAGGAAGTGGGAGCAGGAGGAGGCGAGTGGAGAAGGGGGAGGAAATTCTAGAGGAAGAAAGCCTCAGGCTGGCTTCGAACTGCTTGCAGCTCTAACAGAAGACGCGAGGGGAGAGTCTAGCTCTGAAGGGCACGTAATGATAACACAGTTAGAAGACTCTGTGCTTAGACATGGAGAAGGAAACGGCAACCCACTCCAGTGTTCTTGCCTGGAGAAGCCCATAGACAAAGGAGCCTGATGGGCCACAGGCCTAAGGGACTTCCCAGGTGGTGCTATTGGTAAATAATCTGCCTGCCAGTGCAAGAGACCCTGGGTCCCCTGGATGCGGGTGTGGCAGTCCACTCCAGTATTCCCTGGAGAATCCCAGGGACAGAGGAGCCTGACAGGCTGCAGTCCACAGGTCACACAGAGTCAGACACGACCGAAGGAACTTAGCCCACAGGCATGCTTGGATAAATTGTCTACTTGTGCAAGACACTTACATTTCTGTTTATGAAAAGACCCCGAACTTGAAAATAATGTAAGCAGGATGCACCTGCTGACTGGGAGATGAGCCCGTGTACTGGGGTTACAGAGGAACTTCACAAAAATGTTGGTGGAAAAGGATGAAACTCACATTTCTAACCAGAGCTCATGGTGAATAATTATATGTTGAAAGTTTATTAAATAACTGTTAGTTATTAAAAATGATGTTATACTAATATATTATGTTAAATAATGACATGCAATGATAACATTTGAATATTAATCTCAATCTGAATATAAAGTTCCGACACAGAAAACACTGAAAAGAAACAGAGCCTCTGAAATAAATAATTCAGATGCTCTGAACAGTGTTTCAGAGCTGCTGCGGCTGCTGAGTCGCTTCAGTCGTGTCCGACTCTGTGCGACCCCATGGACTGCAGCCCACCAGGCTCCCCTGTCCCTGGGATTCTCCAGGCAAGAGCACTGGAGTGGGCGCCATTGCTTCTCTGGTGTTTCAGAGCATAGGAAAGTCAACTGCAGGGGAAAGCGAGAGCATTGCACATCAAAGCTAGTGGCAAAATCTTGCAAAGACGTGACAGAGGAAAAAGACCAAGAACCCAGTTTTTTAATCAGTGTGGAATATTCCAACTGGAATAACTAGAAATAGAACCCAGAAGATAATTCAAAGAAGTACACGTTCTGTGAAGTTGTACCAGAGACTACACCGTGCACTTATCAAGCTCCATTTCTTTTTCCACCTGCGCACACAGCTGCAATACATTTCCCAGCCTGTTTTGTATCTTGGGTGGAATCGTGTATCTTAGACGGAATCGTGACCAGTTCTCACCAGTAGAACATGAATGTGTAGGGAGTGTCACCAGCTGCCGGGGTGGGTGTTCCGTCCTTCGAGCTCTCTTGTTTCCTGCCACAGGCTAGAGTTAAGGGATACAGAAAGGACTCTGTGCCCCCCAGAAGATGGTGGCACCTCCAACCAAAGAGCTTGGGCTCCTCAGTGACTATGAAGCAGAGTCCCTCATTAACCAGCATTTGATGAACAGTGGAAGCAGGAAACACTTTATTGCATTGTCAGAATATGAAATTTTTGTGACAGAAAGTAGTCTCCTCTAGTAAAAGCACTTATCCCAACATTTTAAGAATGGCTTAATATGAAAGTAAAATAATATATTACAATAGGAAACTAAAGAAGACAAAGCATATAATTATTTCATTAGCTCTGAAGAAAGCATTTAAGATTTAATACCCATTTCTGATTGAAAACTATTTTTTAATTTAGAGAAACTATGAATAAACAGATATGTATTTTCAGTTGGCCACAGATACATGAAAACCATATTCAAGCCAATTGGACAACAGAGTGGTACAGTTTTACAGATATCTCAATTAAAGACAAGATGCTAATACCTAAGAGAAAGTTCTAGCCACTGCGTATGGCAGGAAGCTCAACAGTTGTAATCACTGGAAAGGAGACAAATATATAACCCACATATGCTGAAAACCTAGAACCGTTAACTGAGAACTTTTAGTTAATAGTAAAATTCACCCTGGTGGCTACACACAACAAACATAACACAATTCCTGAGAGTTTTAATGCATCGGAAAGATTCAAAGAGGAAAACCCTACAGTGAAGATCCATGTTAAAACAGAAAGGAGAACAAAGAGGAAAGAAGGGACTTGGGAGGAATATGAGGAGGAGAGTGTAGGATGTGTATCTGAGAAGTTTCAGACATTATTGAGCAACACAAATGAAAGTAGAACATACTGAGAAACGTGACAGGCTGTATTCTAGTTAAAAAATGCAATACTACACAGTTTCCAAATCTCCTCAAAGAATATGCACAATACTGTATCTACCCTAAAGGACTTTTTCCCTATTAGGCTTTGAGCTGATTATATTTTTTTCTAGTGGATTTTATGTAATTTTGACTTTTTCTTTATTGAAGATGTACTTTTATCAGAAAAATTAAACTAAAGAATAGAGTTTAAAAGGACAGTTACGTTTAAGTAGGTAGAAATGTTTAAGGGTAAATACTATTCCTGGCCTGCCTGTGTTAAGGGTTTCAAGTCTGATTCCACCCCACATCCAAGCAACATTGCTCCAATGTCCTCAGAAATCTCTCCCAGGTATAAGGGCGCTCCCCTCCTGGATCTGGCCCCTTGACTCTGCTACTGTTCTGCAGCCTCCCTGGGATTCTTATTCCCTGTCCCTGATGGAAGGAGGTTGTGGTCTTCTGTGTAAGAATGCTTTGAATCCTGATATGTCTTTAATGCTCATGACCCTCTGCATTGGGCCAGGCTCTGCCTGCCATTCCAAGAGAATATCTTCATTTCATTAGAAGAGAAGGAAAAAGCAGGCAGAACAGGGACTCTCTGCTCCCGCCCGGATCGCAGGACAATTTCACTTCTAGTCGCAGCGAGATTTTTGACTATCCTTTGGCCAAAACTGGCTTTTACTCTGAACACCCCAAATTTCTTCCAGAGGAGTGTTCCAAGATGAATTATTCTGATTTCTGGGAAAAATCCTCCATGGCCCCTAAACACGCTTTCCTTGCCATCCACAGTGGTATGTATTGGCCCTGGGAAGCGTCCCCACAGTAAGCGGTGATTTCATTAAGGATTGACCGAAGCCATGGTTTTGATTCTCAGCTGCATCGCACTACGTGGATTGCCTGAATTACTTTAGTGCTCTGTGGAGACTAGATGAGCCAAGAAGCAACTGAATTAGGCATCAGAAGAAATTCCATTGTTACTTCGTATTATATTTTAATTAAGTTGTACTTGAATATATATCTTTGGCACGCTAATATACTTGAATGGTCTTTTCAAAGAATTAGTCATTTTAGGAATGCAGTTTTTGACCCATCCTTCTTACTTTCCAGTTGAGTTGACTGTGACTTGGAGAGGTTCAGTGACTTTCCTAGAGTCACACAATGAGTGGCAAGCCCAACCCTGTGACACCCAAGGTCTGTCCCACTAGTGAGGAAGGGGCTTTGTGAGTCACCAGCAATAGGGGCATCACAGCCAGCAAGGTCCCAGCCCCGAAACACTTGGCGTGACTTGGATGGCACTTACTTTAGCTTCTAATTTCGCTCAGCCACCCATTCAGCGTGTCAGGACCACTCTTCCCTTTAGCTTCAGGCTTGGGGCCTGGGCTCTAGACTGCTGCTAAATTTTTGTGGTGAGATTAAACTCCAGGCCTCCTAATTTTCAGAAAACAGTTATCTGTTTATACCACACTCTTATCTTCAATGATACTGGTTACAGAATTGAACCTGTGGCATGTAGCTTTCCAGAAGCCAGTGCTTCATGAGTTAGAAAGAATTCAAATAGTTTCCTCTGACTGTTAATCTAGGACTTCATTTCCTCTTGTGGCTAAAACTATCATTGAAATAAAATGTGGACTCTTCGGGGCTTCCCAGGTGGTGCAGTGGGTAAAGAATCTGCCTGCAATGCAGGAGATGCTGGTTGGATCCCTGGGTCGGGAAGATCCCCTGGGGCGGGCATGGCAGCCCACTCCAGTATTCCTGCCTGGAGAATCCCGTGGACAGAGAAGCCTGGTGGGCTACAGTCCAAGGGGTCGCAAAGGGTCAGACACGACTGAAGCAACTGAGCACGCAATAGTCTTGTCGACTATCAGGGCACGTTTATCTGGGTTCACAAAGAGGAAGACTGGCAATCCCTTGCCAAGCAGCTCCTCGGGGAAGGGTGGGAGTCCTGCAGCACCCGAGACTCCAAGCCCCTTGTGCTGGTAGATGGACCTGGAATCCTGTTCAGTTACTGTGCGATACAAAGCGGGAAGTGGGTGGCCCCATCACAGCAACATTGTCCTGCAGAATTACAGAGGCCGCTTAGGCCAGGTCCCCAGGAGTTAAGGGTGCGCTAAGATTCCCTGCCAACCCTGCCTGTGCACACACGGGGAACTGAGGACTGTCAGTAAAGACTTGGGAGGACCGTCTCAGCAGGAGACCATCCAGGCCGCCGTGATTCATCTTCAGACCCTGGAATGTCTGCCCACTGCTCTTAGACACATTTCAGCACCCTGTTGGGACTTAACACTTGGCACCCATCTTCCCCAGCTCTGTTCCTAAGCAGCCGTGCCCTCCGCCTGGGCCAGTCTTCCCCTAGCCGCAGTGCCGTTGGGTTCTTCTGCTGCTGCCTGAAATGACGACATGAGAGCACTCAGTGCCCTCTCATTCCGATACGCAGACACCCCAGGAGGGGTTATAATGGACCAAGACATTGACGGGAATCGTCAGATGATGGTAGCTCAGACGGTAAGAGTTTTGTGAAATGTGTGGTGTGAGGAGGAGGTGCTGTTGGAAAGCCCAGAAGATAAACCTAGCAACTTCTCAGTGTCTTGGGCAAGAATGCTGACACCAGGCTGCAGACACGTCAAAGCAGGGAGAGGGTGCGAGAGGACACCGCTGATGACGGAGCGGCTGCAAGACGGGGTCCGAGCACTGAGCTGGGAGTCTGGATACAAGACGGTGAGATTCCACGAGCCAGAGGGACTCTCCCAGCGCAGAAGCGAAGTGTTAGTCGCTCAGTTGTGTCTGACTTTGCGACCCCACCAGGGAAGCCCCAGAGTGTGTGTCAAATATTATGGATGAGGACTTCCCTGAGGAAAAGGAAAATAAAAGAACTGCTTTTCACCTGCACTAGCCAGACCTTGGCTGACATTGATATGATTGATATGTTAATCCACCCCCCCAAAAAAAAAACCCAATAAGCTGATAAAAGCACAAAAA
Organism: Capricornis sumatraensis; assembly: GCF_032405125.1. Classification (NCBI taxonomy): domain Eukaryota; kingdom Metazoa; phylum Chordata; class Mammalia; order Artiodactyla; family Bovidae; genus Capricornis; species Capricornis sumatraensis. The sequence goes on from NC_091078.1 coordinate 1,022,124, forward strand.
CAGGGCATGAAGAAAATTTAAATGTTTAACTTTGAAAATAAAGTACTTAGAAAACATGAGGCCAGATGGCCAAAGCATTGCTCCACGGCAGGGGAGTTAGACCATGATTAGCCAGTGAATCACTGGTCCGTGCCCTGCCCTCCCCTACCCTGCGGCCAGACGCCGTGCAGGGGCCCCATTTCTGTCTCCCTTGGAGCCACGAGGTAGCCTCCTTGCCTTCTTCGTCGCACTCCTGGCAATTATTGCCAAATCAGTAGAAACCAAGACAGAGCTCATTTGTCAGTCTGAGGTCAGCATTATCTTCGGAAGTAAGAGGGGAAAACTGGTATCAAAGGAGAAATTCCATGGAGGGACAGATTTTACTCAACACAAACGACTCTTTTTAAAAAGAGCAATTAGAATTGCTCAACCACGGCATGAGTTTACTTTGTGAAGTAAGCAATCTTCTTTCATGTTCATTTTTTAAGCAAAGGCTGTTTAATTTGTCAGAGAGAACTCTGTGTGGTGGGACATTGAATTGTGACATCAAGGCTCCTCTAAACTATGATGCTTGTGATTAAAAAGAAGAATACAATTTGCTGTAATTCCAACCCCACCTCCTATCCACCCCCTCGCGCAAACATCTAGGCCTCCAGGCTTTAAACTGGAAAGGTCTCCAGATCAGTGGAGCTTGCAGAAACCAGACGATGTTCTCATCCAAGAGGATGACACAGTTGAACGAGGACCCTGATGGATCCCTTAAAGAAGAGAAAGTCAGACTATAGAAAGGATGGTGATTTCGTGTGTCCGGGATCCTTCTGGGCTGTCAAGAGAACGGGACCATTTAGGGAGACCGCTGGACTAAAATTAGCTGATGTGTGAGCACGTTTCCCTTCATTCACCAGCGCTTGGCTGAGCACATTCATCCCCATGAGAAACCTCAGTGCTGATACTAATAGTCCCGTAGTTTACGAAAGAGGGAACTGAGGCAGCGGAGTCAGCTGTGGGACACAGGTCTGGCTGATGCTAGGACACCTTCTTGTGGCAGAGCAGGAGAAAGAAACAACTGCAAAGCCCTGGTTCTAGAAGAAGCCACATACCATAGACAGATGACTCAGCAGACCTCAAGTTTGGAAGAGAGGATTTGAGAGGTTGTCACAACCATCTCTTTCTGTCCTATAAGCTACATCATTTGTTCAATCACAGCAACCTGTTGTAACCTTGTGGGCTCATCTCTCTGTCTTCAGCAAGCACCACAGATCCCAGCCTGTAGCAGGCCCCATAGCAAGCGTGATAAACCAAAACAACAGCTGCAAATCAGGCCAGGTGATGGTCCACGCTGGGTACCCGCGAACTTCACAGGGGTGAACTTTCGAAGATACCCAAGCCAGTGCCTCACCTGCAGAGCGGTGTACTTTTTGTCGCTTGTCAGATACTGTGAAAGCACACAACTGCCACACATAAGTCCAGCCAGACCGTAGAGAGTTTATTCCTTTGCTCCAGTCCCGTTTTTCTCACCTAAGCCTGTAGAAGTTTCTAACTAAAGGGAAGCAGTATGATTTTAACTTTTTTTTTTTTTTGTCCACCCCATGAGTCATGCGGGATCTTAGTTCTCCGACCAGGTATTGAGCACATGCTCCCATCATTAAGAGTGCACAGTCTTAACCTCCAGACTGAATAGAGAGATCCCTTACTATGCATTTTTAACATCTTTTTTAAAAATTAATTTATTAATTGTAATTGGAGGCTGATTACTTTACAATATTGTGGTAGTTTTTGCTGTACATTGCCATGACTCCGCCGCAGCTGCACACGTGTCCCCCCGGCCTGAACCCCCTCACACCTCCCTCCCCACCTCATCCCTCCGGGTTGCCCCAGGGCTCTGGTTTTGAGTTCCCTGCTTCATGCATTGAACTTGGACTGGCCATGTGCTTTGGCATCATGGTTCACTGACATTCCTCTTATTAAGGGAGTCTGTCTGGTTTGGGACCCTGAACTGGTCAGCAAAATTTAATTTCCTGTTGGTAAGATTTAAAAAAAAGAATTCTTAACAAGAAATAAAATTTCATGTTCTCTAATAATCTCACTGGATCTTCAGGGCCTCTGCATGTCAAATGCCTGTTGCAAACTGATACTCTTATCACATTGGAGAAACAAAGTTCCCCTGAAGGGACAGACTTTTGGCAAGTTTGACCTTATTATATTTTTCCAGAAAACAAAAGTTAAAATGACTGTGAGTAGAGATGGCTTAAGACAAGTCAGAGACCTGAACTCTGGGCTCCTGGACCGGCAATCTGGCCATTCTTCTGTGAACTTGCCCAAACCACAGGATCCCTCGGGACTCTAGTCCTCTCTGTAAAATGAGGGGAAGCTGGAAGGAGATTCAGTTAGGACCTTCCAGCTCTGACATCATCAGATCATGAATCTTAATGAGGAAATCAGACAAGCAATCAGCACAATCTGCAAGGCATGTTGCAAAGTGAGGGGAAAAGTTCTTTGGATTTGGAGACAAATGTCTTGTTTCTGCCCAAAGCTTGATGACCTTGAGCAAATTTGGGTTATCAGTTCAATCATGTACATGAATTATGTGAAAGTGTGAAACTAACTACAAGCTTTTTTGCGAAGTGAACAAGCTGAGACCCAAAATCCCTTTAAGAATTCAGATTTGCCTCCTGCTTCCTAAATGCCCATGTGAGAGTTTGCTCTTTTGTCTGGGAAAGTCCTCAGTTTGGGGTGAACCTAGATTCACCATTCACTTGCATGCAGATCTTGAGACAAGCTCCCGTGCAGAGTCCTATTTGGCAGAGACCTGCTGCCGCCTTTCTGAAGACCTTTAATTTGGGGGTGGGGGGTGGTTTTTTTTCCCCTATTGTTCTCAAAACCGCAAGTTTATGGCTTGTCTTTTTCAGCGAGTCGGCAAGTGTACGTCTGTGTGCACACACTTGAGTGATCACGTGCTTATGCTCAAGCAGTCAGCCCCAGAAAACCTGGGGAAGTGGACCACAGGATTGGATATGCTGGCCTGGGCATCATATTTGATCCAGCCAGGGGGTCAGAATAGATGCACCCAATTTGCCAAACCACACTCAGACTGGACAAGCATCAATCTCCAGGTAAAGGTTCAGCTGAGTGATTCCAAATATGTTGCTTTGGGACTGTCAGGTTCTTAGTATACTGGAACAAGATCACATTCTTGTTGTCAAGGGAGAAAACTCCTGTTTCCAAAGTATAGATATTCTTAGCACCAATCATTTTAACCAGTCTGTGCTCCTTTCTCAAGTGCAAGGGAGTCGCTTATTTAATGGAAACTAGACTGTGATACCGAGAGCCCAGGAGGAAGGTGCAATACTGTCAAAATCAGTGTGAAAGTAACCTGACCTTGAGCTCAGGCTGTGGCTACTCCTTACACCAACACCAGACGACTTTCTCGGTAGCTAAGATGCTGCTGGGAAGGATTGATAAGGCGCTTTCTCTTAACTCCTGCACATCTGCATGGCACCAACAGTCCCAAGGGTGGCTGGTTCAATGGAGGCCCTCCATAGCTGGACCTAGAAACCCCAGGTCTTAGTACGCTTATGACTCGTGAAAACAGGAGCTAGAATTTGTTAAGAGGGTTTCATTTTTTTTTAATTGGAGGGAAATTGCTCTACAATGTTGTGTGGGGTTCTGCCATCCAACAGCGCAGATCAGTGGTAGCTGCACACACATCCCTTTCTTCTGGGCCTCCCTCCCCTCCTCCCTCCCTACCCCACCCCTGTAGGTCCTCACAGAGCACCAGGCCGGGCTCCCTGCGTTATACAGCAGCTTCCCACTAGCTATGCTGTATGCTTTCTCAGTTTGTTCCACCCTCCCCTTTCCCCGCCATGTCCACAAGTGTGTTCTCCTCATCTGCATCTCCATTCTTTCCCTGCAAAGTGGCTCATCGGTACTGTTTTTCTGGATTCCATACACATGTGTTAACATACTGACACTGTGCATCACCGAGTCCGCTCCTTCTCCCCGTGTGAAAGGACATGCCGCCGCTCAGGAACCGCTGGCACTGAGTGCGGGAGCCATACCTGCCCCCGTATCAGGAGATGCACTCTGCTACACTCAGCTGCTCTGAGACTGCACACTGGGAGCCCCAGGGTCTATGCCAGGGTCCACCTTCCGAAGCCAGCTCTCTTTCCAGAGAGCACTGCTTGGGAAACTGCCTAATTTGAAAAACGTGATCACTTTTAAACCTAGTTGGGTTATCTTAGCCTTACTATAAAGATGATTTGTAAAACATCTGTGCTTCATATGGACAAAGCCAGGGAAAATATTCAGCTAGGAGCTACATTCGTTTCACATCTGCAACTAAAATGCTCTGCGATTATGCTCTCTCTTGGGAAGAATCCATCCATATGGCCACACGGGAGAGCTGAATAAAATATGTTGCACCTTATTTTCCTATTATACACTTGATTTTCATTAAGGCTCCACATACCTCGTTCTCATGATTTATTTAATGTCCTCCATATTTCTCAAAAGCAGACGGCACTGTGGTATATTTTGTCTCTCCATGAGATAGATAAGGAAACCAAGACATACAGACTGACAGTTACGTCTCTCCACATGATTCACGTGATCTGAGATAAAACCCCTTCAGCCTCTCTTGCTCTCGGCACAGTTGCTCTGTCTACCTCAGTGTCAAATATGATCACATATGCACAGAATCAAAAGACAGAAAACACAGATTCATATTAGGCAATAAATATATGTTTCCTAGCAGGGCACTAGCTCGGCAGTTATGAGTGAACAAGCTTGTCTTCAAATTAATCCCTGCAAAATCTACTTTATTGCATGAATCAACCTCTGTCATACATCTATAGATATTAATGCAACTATTTTTTCAAATCAATCATGAAGTGCTGAATCAAATTGTGTAAAATTATTCTATCTGTTAAATGTCTAGATGATGAAGTTCTCAGATAGTCTTCAAATCTTCACACACAGACAAACTGCCTATAATCTAAAGAACTTATTGGGTAATAAATATCTCCACAGAATTTATTTACTTTTCTTTCATAGAAAGCTTTGAAGAAGAAACTTTATCAATATCCAAACTGATAATTAGGATCAGATGACAGTACTTATTGAGCCCTTCCTGTGTGCTAGACAGCCTGCTCAACACTTTGCATTAATCAACTCATTTCTTAATAGTAACTCAGCTTGACACTTTGCATCAATGACCTTATTTCTTCCTCATGCAAGTTGGGGTGGGTAGAGGAGGGTTGCACTTGAGGAATAATTTCCTCGAGCTCCTAGATCTAGACGAACCAGGGTTTATTCTAGACGCAACCAACTTACCTTAACCTCTAGACCTGAGCTTCCGATACCCTTGCTACGCCCTGTGTAGATGCTTAAATTTAAATTCACTTAAAATTCAGTTCCTCAGTCACACTAGCCACATTTCAAGCGCTCAAAAACTGCATGAAGCCAGTGGTGACTGTATGAACGGTGCAGGGATAAACCCTCTCCAGCATCACTGACAGCTTTCTCAGACAGTCCTGAACTAGAGCATGCTCCATTTCTTGGAGACTGCAAATTTCCTCACTTGTATTGGGGCTGGAGGCATGCGATGTGGGGGTCGGGGTACCTCACTTCTATCAGAAGGGTGTTTACAATGTAAATTTTGGAAATAAATACATTGGCAAACCCCAGTCTTCCTTGTCCTCTAAGACCGAATACCGCTTAACTATTATACCGTCTACGGTTTTTTCCCAAATTCCCTTCACTTCAACCAGAGAAGAGGAGAGGTGGGGAATGGGAACTCAAGTGTACTGAGTTCCAATAAGGGTGCATACGCTCTCCTTTAATCTCTTCAGGGGTGTACACAGGGTGTATTATCATCCCCAATTGCCCATGAGGAAAATAACTTCAATTACTTGTCCAAATTCCCAGATACAACCCAACCCTTGTGGCTTGTAGAGTAATAGTGTTGGGAAGCCAAGGGTCCTTAATCCTTCCCTCCTCCTTGCACACCTAGGCAATGCAGAGCCTATAGGACCTGCTCCCAGATTGTTAATCAGAATTATAGGGAATCATGGAAAGTATATTCAAACACTTAGAAACAGAAATAGCATTACCGTGGAGATAACTGTTCTATTAAAACAGAAAGGTGAACTCTTTATAAACTTTTGCATTTCCTGTAGAGTCTGGACTGCAAGTCACAAACTGGAATGCCGAGAGAGACTGTGCAGAAAAGGCGGATGGATGGAGCGAATAGCCGTGGGCCCTGGGCGAAAGCAGCAACGCAGCATCACCTGGGGCTTCTCAGAGATGCATCTCCTCCCTCCCTGGACTATTAAATCCAAACATCGGGGGTGGCGCTTGCAACCTGCGTCTCAGCGAGCCCTGTAGGTAGTTCTGATTCGAGTTAAGGCTTGAGGACCCCTGATTTAAGCAGCAAGAACTGGCATCGGGATGAATGGATGACGCACACTCCCTCTACCCAGATGGGCCCACCCATCACCTTCCTGGAATGAAGGTTCGTGTGGCCAGACCTTCTTAGGGTTCGAACGTCGCGGACGCGGAGGGGAGTCAATGTCTACCGGAAGGGGAGGGTGCTGTAAGAATCAAGAAGCTTATTGCAGTTTGGAAGCTAATGAGACTCTTCTACTCTATTTCTCTACAATATTTTTAGTGAACTAAGTGGTATACAGAGCAATGCTAAAATTTAATTTCTCATTATCTCTAATAGTTTGGAACATACCCTCTCCTTTAGACTCTTTTATTACGTCCAGAGTCTGTTCCAAAGTTACCCACTGTTAGTACATGGTTTTCAGGACTCCAGTAGGACCCATCAGTTAAAAAAGTCACAAAAGAGACGTTATAAGATACAAAAAGTAGGTCATACTCTAGCAACACTAAATATTTAAAAAGATCATCAAGATCACTGAAATTTCTCACAGGAGTTCTGCGGGGTCTGAAAGAGAGTGGTGGGAGTTTCTGTTTATCAGCTAAAGTGGTGCTGCTAAGAAACAGTAAAGTAAGGACAGTTTGCTGTGTGTTTGGCGCCCCCTAGAATAGAAATTATTTTAATTTTCGACTTTCATTAAAACTTTGGGTTCCTCAAAATACTTTCAATTTTGTACATAAACTGAAATTTTATTAGTAATTTTAAGTAAGCTTTGTTTCCAATTGGCCTAACGTGACTGGACTACATTAGAGAGTTTTTCTTTCATAAAGATTTTATAAATTACTTTCAGTGTACAAAAGATAAAAATAATAAAATAAACATTTGCATATTAACCATTCAGATTAATAAACAAAGCAAAGCAAATATTGTTGAAGCTTTTTGTGCACCACCCTCACTCCCAGGCTTTCCCTCCTCCTAGAGGGAACTTCTCTTCCAAACATGCTATTTTCCACTCCTTTGTCCCTTTTACATTGTATCACACACATGTGCATGTCTCCAGAATGTGTTATTCTGCCTTGCGTATTTTTAAACATTTTGCAAATGGAATTGCTCTGTACGAGCATTACCGAAACCCGCATTTTCACTCACTGTTATGTTTGTGAGCTCTGAGGTTGTTGATATTTGTAGGTCTAATTAATTTATTTTTGTTACTGGAAAATGTTACATGAGAAGGAATTCATCAACATTTAATCATCATTTCTCTTGCTGATATGATTTTTGGCTAGCTCTAATTTTGTGCTCTCAGAAATGCTGGTGCCAGTATTTTCTATTTCTACTGACCCTGCATATGGTGTTTTTTAAGTTACATAGCCCAGAGAGGAGGCGCTGGGTTACAGAACACTGTGAATGATTTTTTCATTAATTAGAATTAGATATTGCCTTATTGTTTTGCAAGTGCTTATAACTGTTTACATTCAAGTGAAGCCTGAGCGTTCTTTTTTGAAATGTTTATTTTCTAATATTTCAAGTTGTCAGACTTTAAAATGTTTTTGTTGACATGTGGATTTTTTTAAAAAGAAGAATAAACTTATGTTTATTATTTATATTCAAGTTGAACTTCTGGAAGCTAAGCACGAATTTAACCACAGGAAAACTTTGTAATAAAGTTAATTTGGTGCTTCTTTACGTAACATGGTGGAAAGAATCTTCTCCTTTATTTTTTAAAAATGACATTAAATTCCTGGTCATAATGCCATTTGCACACGAATTCAAAACTTTCCACACAAAATTAACATTGTGTATTTTATACTGAATAAAGTGAACTGAATATATTATTAAATAGTTTAATTCTATGGATATTTTCCTCTCTCCAGGTGATTTAAAAACTTAGGAAGGCAAACACTACATACAGTAAAACAGAAAAGCTACATTCCTATCAGGAAAGAAATAGGAAAAATAGTTTCCCCTCCCTTTATATAGCCTTTCCCCAACCACAGTCATTTCAAATTGCTCTGTGGATGACCTTTTGGTAAACAGCCTCTTTTGTCCACTCTCCTTTCTCAAGGCACCAGAAAAGCGACTAAACATATTCTTACATGATTGAACAGCTGCATTCCTCAGCATCTACACAAAAGAGCTGAGAACTCATGTCCCTTCAAAAACCTGTACGTGAATATTTATAGCAGCTTTGCTCAATGTTGTCAGAACCTGAAAGCAATGAAAATGTCCTTCAGTAGGTTAATGGATAAATAAACTTTAGTACATCCAGGAAGTGTAGTATTGAATATTATTGTTGTTGTTTAGTTGCTAAGTTGGGTCCAGTTCTTTTGCAACCCCATGGACGGTAGCCTGACAACCTCCTCTGTCCATGAGATTTCCCAGGGAAAAATGTAGAAACAGGTTGTCATTTTCTTCTCCAGGATATCTTTCCAAGTCAGGAATCGAACCCACGTCTCCTGCATTCTCTTTGTCATTGAGAAACCAGGAAAACGCAGCATTGAATATTATTCAGTGCTAAAAAGAAATGATCTATTGAGCTATGAAAAAATATGGAAGAAACTTAAATGCATATTTCTAAGTGAATGAAACCAATAGGCTGCACTTACTGTATGATTCCAACTACAGGACATTCTGGAAAAGGTAAGACTATGGAGACAATAAAAAAGATTAGTGGTTGCCAGGAGCTGTGGAGGGGAAAACTGGTGAAGCACAGGGGGATTTTAGGACAGCGAAGATACTCTTTTTATACTATAATTATTGATACATGCAATTATACATTTGTCCAAATCAATAGAATGCAAAACTTCAAGAGTAAACCATAATGTAAACCACGGACTTTGGGTGATTAGGCCATGTCAATGTAGGTTCATTAACTGAAAGAATACACACTTTCGTGGGGAATATTGATAATATTGATAGTGTGGGAGGTTATGCTTGTGTGAAAGCAGAAGGTGTATAGGAAACCTGGGTACCCTCGTCGCAGCTTTGCCATGAATCTAAAATTAAATTACTCTTTGAAAACAGAGGCAAAGTGAAGCAAAAGCAAAGTAAAGGTGGTTCGATGAGACCCAAGCAACATATAGTGAGACTTTCACACAATAATCACTAAAAAGGAATTCTAAATAACGCATCAATATAACAGCATATTTTTAAACTCTCTTTTAAAATAACCACAAAAAGACCAAGGGATTGCAGTAGAAGTCACCTGGAAGTCAGCGGCCATGTCTGATAAGTGGCCTCTGACATAGTCAGGAAGAGAACCACGTTTTCCTGAATGTTGAGAAGCGCCTAACAGGTGCCCAGATGGAGTTTTCATGTTTTCCCACACATTTCTGAGGCTCCATCCACTGGACGTGAGTCTGAGTGGACTCCTGGAGTTGGTGATGGACAGGGAGGTCTGGTGTGCTGCGACTCATGGGGTTGCAAAGAGTCAGACACGACTGAGCGACTGAACTGAACTGAACTGAACTGAGAGTAGAAGTGCCAGGAGAATCCCAGGGACGGGGGAGCCTGGTGGGCTGCGATTCATGGGGTCACAGAGAGCCTGACACGACTGAGCGACTGAACTGAACTGATCTGATCCATTTTCATTGATATTTTAAAATTTATTTTTTAACGTCAGATAATTTCAACTAATCAAATTCACTAATTATTCTATTTCATATACTATTTAAAATAATTTAATCATTTTTTCATGTCAGCTATTAAAATTTCCATCAGCTTATTTTTTATAATGAATATTTATTTATAGAGCTGTCTTATTTGTGTAGTTACTGTCATTATAGTTTCCTTTAATTGTTTAAACATCATTTTTTTAAAGAAATCTTTTAACATATGAGAGCTAGAAGTCTTTTTCGGCCCAAAGCAACATCGAGGGTCTTAAACTAAACATGGAATTCGTTTCTACTGACTGCTTTTCCCCCCTGAGTCTGGGTTATACTTTTCTATTTCTTTCCCTGTCATACTTTTTTAAAGGATAGAGTAATGAAATAATAGATTGTAAAAAGTCTGGGTTCTGAAACGTTTTGTCTTAAGAGGGTTTGGTTTGTTTTGCATGAACTTGCCTACATTTGTCTGTAGTTTCTGCCTCTCTGACAATATGGGGCCACTGATGATTTCCTACCGGCTGCCCCAGTGTCTGAGTAGCTTAGGAATCAGCCAACGATGGAGACGAGTGTGTGCTCGAGTGTAAGTCTATGCTCAAAATGCAAGGCTTCCCCTCTGCAACTAGAGCAGTGTGGAAAGGGGGGCACTTTCAAAGTTCAGGCAGTTCTCAGACCTGCCCTGGCTTCTGCTTTCCCCGGGACCTTCTTTCATCTTCCATGACCTGCACACACAGGTTTCCTGTCTTCCAAGGATGTGTGGAAAGTGTTTAACCCTTCTATGGCTCTCCAACTTTCAAAGGATTACCCTTAAATTTCTAGCTGACCTGCCGCTCAGTGCAACCGGGACTAACAGGGTAGCAGAGCTATGGAGCTTCCCTATTTTTTCCTACTTAGTTTTTTTTATACACTTTTACTGACACCATAAGCCATAAGTTTTTACCCTTTACTCCAAATCAAGCTAACCACCCATGGCAGCAAAGTTATTGGTCTCACAGCTAGTCCAGCCCTGGGAAAACTACAACTGAGCTGGCGGTAGGAAGTTTAGCAGAAGATTCAGGCAAATAGCCTCAGGCTCCCACAGTTTTGGTGTGGGGGGTGAGCGGGGCTTTCTTGTGGCTCAGCTTTAAGAAAGAAAGAAAGCTGAGGGCGGAAGAACTGATGCTTTTGAGCTGTGGTGTTGAAGAAGACTCTTGAAAGTCCCTTGGACTGCAAGGAGATCCAACCAGTCCATCCTAAAGGAAATCAGTCCTGAATATTCATTGGAAGGACTGATGCTGAAGCTGAAACTCCAATACTTTGGCCAGCTGATGTGAAGAGCTGACTCATTTGAAAAGACCCTGATGGTGGGAAAGATTGAAGGCAGGAGGAGAAGGGGACGACAGAGGATGAGATGGTCGGATGGCATCACCGACTCTATGGACATGAATTTGAGTAAGCTCTGGGAGTTAGTTATGGACAGGGAAGCCTGGCATACTGCAGTCCATGAGGTCGCAAAGGTTGGACAGGACTGAGGTACTGAACTGAACTGAACTGAACTGAACTTGTGGCTCAGCTGGTAAAGAATCCGCCTGCGGTTCGGGAGACCCTGATTCGATCCCTGGCTCAGGAGATCCACTGGAGAAAGGATAGGCTACCGCGCACTATATAGTCCATGGGGTCACAAAGAGTCAAACACGACGAAGGGACTTTCACCTTCACCAACAGTTTTTACCCAAGCTTTCAGCGGCTCTTCATGAGTCAATGCTTAATTCACTATATGCTTCTGGTCAATCTCCAGAAGCCTGAAGTACTTGCTTTTGATAATTTTGCTTCATTTTAAACTAGATTTTGTGGGATAGAATGTTTGCCATCCTCTTTTCCATAGTGAGAAGTCCCAAGCATTTTCATTTATAATATATGTACATTTACTACAATTTCCTTTTGATTTATAATTTTGTGGGGTGTTTTTTTTTTAAGAAATCCTTCCCTCTCTCCCTTGGGTGTTAAATATGATTTCTCATATTTCTTCTAAATGTACTTTCTTTATTAATTTAATTTTTCATTCACTTGGAATTAACTATTGCATAGAGTATGGCATAGATTCTAACTGTATTTTTTCTTTATGGAGGAATTATTTTATGTTGGCATACCTCTGGGACAATCAGCATGGTCTCTATTTTGCTAACATCTTTACAAGTCATGATGGATTTCATTCTCTATCTTATTTTCTTCTCTTTGGCTATTTTTGGCTGCATGCTTTTCAACATAAACTTTAAAGACAGTTTGTCAAATCCGTAATAAATCTTGTTGGACTTTCTAATGCAGTTGCATTATCTATAGATTAATCTTAGGAAAATTTATATTTTCAGAATAAATATGTTGATTTAAATTTTAATATCAATTTTATAGCATTCTCTCTAGCTAGTTGGAGCATGTATAGGAAGATATCAATAATGATGATCATCAACTCTTAATAACAATGTCCTTTATAGAATTTGGCTAACACATTTTAATTTTTTTTTTTTTGCATTTTAAGAGTTTTTTCATCTTATTTTTATAGTGAGTAGGTGTCCAATTTTAAAAGAAAAAATAGTTATTTTTTAAAAATGTGTTAAAGAGAAAGTGGCTTAGGAATTAGACTAATTCAGGATCAGTGACCTCTGTGATGGGGGTAGAATACACACATGGGATCAATTCTTCGGCGCTGTGGTGGCAACGTTCCCAGACCAGTAGAGGGCAGGCAGTTTTGTGGTTCTGATAAGGCACAATTTTTCTAATTAAAAAGAATTGGATTCAAATGCTGGTTCCCACATTGACTCTTTTTTTTGGCCATGCCCCAGTGTGGCCAAAATCCCAGTACGAGGGGATCTTAGTTCCCTCTTCTGCGTGTATTCGGTCAAGTCTCTCTTCACAGCCCCACTGACTGTGGCCCGCCAGGCTCCTCTGTCCGTGGTAAGTTCCCGTATCAGGGATCAGACCTGTAACTGCTGCTTTGGGAGCACAGAGTCTTAACCACTGGACCACCAAGGAATTCCTCTCCTTTATTCTTTTGATCTTCCATTTCCCAGTAGCATGGGATCAGTAATCTCTATCCCTAGGATTTTGGTCAGTTTTAATGAAACAAAATAATGTACATCAAAGTAGTCTGGCTCTACTTAAACCCCCGTTTCCACACCCTTGGATGTGAACCCATCCCCACGGTTTCTGCTGGGGCCTTGACTTTGAACTTGCGCGGCTCTCCCATGCTGCGTTCCTGTCGTGCTGTCTGCTCTGTCCTCACATAACCCCAAATGTGAACCTGCGATTATTCGTGAATTTCCACACAGTTGGGTCATGACTAATTTTATAAGAATGTAGGCGGGGCTCGAGAGCACCGTCTTCTGCCATTTTTGCTGATTCTCTAGTGTTTAAACTCTGCTCCGAGCTTCACACCACAAGGACCGGCCCAGAAACTCAGCAGCACATCGGTGCCAACAAAACCGGACAAAGCAGGCAAAATCAAAAAATAAAGTTGAAAGCACCTTGGAAGCTGATTGTCGTCATGAAATGTCATGTGTATATACCGTGCGTGTGTCAAGATCAGCACAGTGAATGTCCAGACCCGGTACAGTAAATGTTCACTTTTTCTTCCTTGTTTGGGTCGTCACCTTATAGCAATATGAGAATCAATTTTAAGAACCCATTCCCTTAGATAAGTTATCCCTCTTAGATAAGTTTCAAGGGCCATGTCCTGACTCCTTCTCTCTTTCCATACACCTCACTTTCATCCTGCTGGGGACAGCTAGTGGCAATATCTTAGTGCCCCAGAAGCATAAATGCCTTCTCTGGCCACATTTTTTAGCCTCAGCTATCACAGGGACTGAAAAGTGGAGACAGGATGTGAGGGTTACAGAACAGAACTCCGTTTCTGGAGATAGAATTGTGTGGTCCTTGCCTTGCCAGCCCATCTGTTCAACATTAGCCCCCACTAAAATGAAGTTGTCATGTTCTGTTCATAATGAGCCTCTGTGGTTGGAGCAGAGTTTTTTGAGTCCCATAGTTCTAAAGAGTTTGCTCATCACCGAGAACATCTCTTAGCGTGCGTCAATGTCCGCAGTCCTCGGGTTCACTTAGCATCACCTTCTGTGGCTGACAGAGACCCAGGACCCCGCATGCATCCACGGGCTTCTCTTCCTAATGGCTTCTAGACTTAATGGCTGAGTTCTGCAATCATCCAACTCACAGTGGAGAAATGAAACCAGAAAAGCATTCTTGCTCCTGGCTTCAAGCTGTGAAACAACTCCTTTCTCTAGCGGTCTACTGGGTCCGCTGTGTCCCCGCTGCTGTGTAATCATTGCTTATAATCTTTGCAACAGATTCTTAAGACTGGTCTTCTTAGAGATCATTTTACAGCTGAAGATATGAAATCTTAGAGAGTTTGAAAACTTGCTCACAAATACACAGCTAATACGTGGTGAGCTAAGGTTTAACCCCACTAGAGCTGGCTCTGACCACTCACCGTGTTCCTGCCCATGGACTCACTACGAACAAGTGAGCAGCACTTGGCATGCTATTTCTGATGGAAGGTTTAGGAAGAGCAAGGAAGACCCAACTCACAGGGCAAATCAGTGGGCATGCTGGGACCCACTCCCTCAGGCTTACAGCAAGAGATTGCTATTTTCTATATTAGTTAAGGAGGTTGGGAAAGGGCTTGAAATAAGATTCAAACATCAGCATTTATAAGCCGTTTAATTTGGGGCAAGTCACTTTGTTTGAGTGTGAAAATTATCTCTTGAAAATAAAAATGAGAATTCTAAGTACTTATATGATTACCATCAGAATCTATTTCCTCTCGCCAAATGCTAGATATTCAGAGATTGCAAGGCTGCCAACTACACGCTCATCACACCACCCGCCATTCAGGAAGGCCCACATCTCAGCACGTTCACATCAAGGCCAAACTCCCCATTGTTTTCAAGTTATTATGTCCACGTTTGGGGTTTGCAGCCTGACTTTAATTCTCAACATATCTGTTGATGCCCAGCAGACTAAAGTGATGCCCAGCACACTAAATAGAAGTGTGTGTGCTTGGAGGCCAAAGAATATTCTTGAACTATAGTGAAGACACAAGCAGGAGCCAGTGAGTCATCCCAATTGGCTGAAATTAATGAAGATGAGACCAGATAGGTAATTAAGACCTTTATTGTCCAAGCAGAAAAGGAAAGACCCTCCCATGGCATCACCCTCAACACCCCTACACTTGGCTGCCTGGCTTTGATAGGCTATCATTTCCCTCCATCATGTGCAATGGCAGCTCCAGTCCTCAGGTAGCACCTGACCAAGGTGTGGGCTCTCTAGGAGCAAGGCTCCTTCTAAGCCTCTAACGCAAGGCTCTCTTTCTAATCCTCGGCCCAGCCGCTAGGCTCTGACAGGCAAGAACACAAAGCAAGTTTGAGAAGTGTTTATCCTCTAATCGGGGGCCGTATTCCCGCTGTAACTCTCACTTCTCCTTTGCCATATCAGAGAGATCATGCTTTTATGGCCTGGCAGGTATTTATGGCACCTTTGTGCATTGATTAGGCTCAGCTGGTTTTATTTTACCTTTCAAAAGATACATGGAGCCTTTTGTGTGATTTTTTTTTTTTAATCCTTCGACCAGGAGACAAAGCAAACTGGGGGAAAAAATGTGGTCCTGGAAAAAATCAAAGGATGTTCTCCAATTTGTGAAATGCCTTTCTTTTTGTAATTCAGTCAGCCTGGGGGGATGTCTCTTTATGGTGTCTCACTTCCAAAGAGTGAGGAAGGGGTTACCGGGGGAAACAGGGATGAAGGACTTGACTTGTACCCAAGCCCATAAAAAGGCTGAGGGAAAGAACAGCTTCCACCAGAAACAGATAGATCTTGCCGCCCCAATCCTGCACGGCAGAGTTTGGAATGTTCCCTGCAATGTGTCCGCATCAAAGCCTGGCTCTTCAGCTCCCTGATTTATTTGGAGGGATTCGCAGGATTAATGGCCTGATCTGGGAAAGCTCACCTTGCACTGTAGACACAGTGGAAGACGTTTCAGGGATTATTGAGTCAAGGAATAGTAATGAGAGTGTAGTGGTAATTGTAATAATGACTGTAAGTGATTATTATTTGTTCTGCACCTGGCAATCTGAGAAGCCATGATCTTATGTAATCCTCACAATGATATTACAACATAGGTTAACATTACATTTAATGTCTTGGCAGGAAAACTGAAAATCTGAGAAATCAGTAGCTAGCTTAAGATCGTCTTTTTTTGTAACTAGCAAAGTCAGAACTCTCCAGCTAAGTTCAGAACAAGTTGGTGCCTCAAGCACCATAGTATACTGCTGCTGGGTAATTAATACCACTAATAAATGAGCTATGCAAAGCCTGTTGTAAGTGGTAAAGCTCTCCCCAGGGCAGGATGTTGGTGCTAGTACTGGGATGTATGTTGATGCCTGCTTGCCAGCTACGGGTCGGACTCCTCTGGCTGCGCCCATGGCTAAACATTCGAGGAAAAGCTGTTGTGTCCTTCTGGCCTCTAGCGCTGTTCAGGTCCTGCTTCTCATCCTTCACTCTGAACTCCCTTTTTTCTCAGCCCGCATCCTGCTGCATCTGAGGCCTGACTTTCTTTCTCTAGCCTCCTTCTGATGGGTGATCTTACGTGACTAGCCTTGAATGGCTTTTGCTTGGCTCCACCTGGAGGCAGTGTTCTTAAGATGCGTGCCTCTGCCCCAGACTATAGTCCATCTCCTGCCTGAGGCCGCTCTCAAGTACATCTTCCATGTACCTGACTGCAATATGGTCTCCAGTCTGCACCCTTACCTGTGGTCCCCTCACATGAAACACTCCCTCTGGAATATTCTACCTTCTCTTGACTCAATTTCAATTTCTTTTTGGCCTCAGCATCTGAACCTGTGAGCTGGGTTGCTGGCCCTGCCCACACTGTCCACTTGTCAGATTCCATCATGTTGCAGCTTGACAATAAGGGGGTGGTTGGAGTCCTCCTTGCAGGCAGGGTCCAGGTCTTAGAGTAACCCAAGTCTTAGCATCGGCCTGGTACGCAGCAGGTACTCTCTTGGGGAGTACTTAATGAATGAACACCTGGTGCAAACATGACTGAATTCCACACTCTGTATCAAGTCCAGGACTCTAGAGGCCCTACTTAACTATGTTAAGAGAACTATACTCCCTCCCTTATCTGGAGTCCTCATCTGAGGATAATGAGAGGCTCAGAGATAGGGCAGTGCCCTGCTGGCAGGCAGCCTGCTTCAGTTCAGAAAACAGAAAGTCCAAGGGCATGGTCTATCACCAGAGGCTTTTTCTTTAACTCTTAGTTTGGAGATTGACATAAAGCTGCAGGAAGTTGTATAGGATGTATAGGGAAGCCCTGGACGCCCTTCATCCCGTTCTCCCAATAGCAGCATCTTTTGTGACTGCAGCACAGTATCAAAACGGGGAACTGGCTTTGGAGAGGTCATTAATGCTCTTTCATTTTTCACCAGTTTCCATCCTGCTTTTCTCATTCACTTACGTATTTGGCTGCGTCGGGACTCAGCTGCGGCACACAGCACCTTTGCTCTTCTTTGCGGCACGCGGGGCCCTTAGCTGCGGCACTGGAGCTCTCGGCTGTGGAGTGGGATCTGGCTCCCTGACCAGACACTGAGCCCAGGCCTCCGCAGTGGGAGCACGCTGTCTTAGCCACTGGGCCACCAGGGAAGGCCCCCCGTGCACACTTTTATTTGTGTGTGTGCCTGTGTATTCTCCACAAGTTTACCACCCGGCAGATGGTGGGGCTTCCCTGGTGGGTCTCCTGGAGAAGGGAACGGCTGCCCACTCTGGTATTCTTGCCTGAAGAATTCCATAGACAGAGGAGCCTGGGAGGCTGTAGTCCATGGGGTCACAAAAGAGTCAGACATGACTGAGCGACTAACACTTTCACTTTCACTAGGCAAAGTATAGTGACCACCACCACAATATTCTGAACTGTCCCATCACCACAATGCATTTCTGTGTATCATTTCTTTGTAGCCACATTCACCCCTCTCTCCATCCCTAACTCCTGGCAACCACCGATTTGCTCTCCATCTCTAAAACGTTATTTCAAGAATGTTATTTCAAGAATGCTGTATAAATGGAACTGTGCGATGTGTAACCACTTGAGATCGGCCTTTATCACTCGTCATTATTCCTTTGAGATCATCCAAGCTGTTGTATGTACCGACAATGCATCCGTTCTTATTGCTAAGACAGCACTCCATGGTGTAGATGAACCAATCACCCCACAAAGGATATTTGGTTGTTTCATCTTGGCTACGACAGTGAAGCAGCTGTGAGCTCCTGTACAGGCTCTTGGGTGACCGTAAGACTTCAGCTCTTTGAGATTAAAAATCCAGAAGTGCAGCTGTTAGATCATATGATAGTTGGACACTGACTGTTTTCAAGAAACTACCAGACTGTTTTCCAGAGTGACTGAAACATTCTAAATTCCCGTTAGCCCAGCGTTCATGATCCAGTATCTCCTCACCCTCACTGGCACTGGGCATTGTCGCTTTTTTTTTCTTTTTTTTTAACTGAAGGATGTGCTTTACACAATTTTGTTGTTTTCTGTCAAACATCAACATGAATCGGCCATAAGTATACATATATCCCTTCCCTTTTGAACCTCCCTCCCATCTCCCTCCGCATCCCATCCTTCTAGGTTGATACAGAGCCCCTGTTGAGCTTCTGAGCCATACAGCAAATTCCCGTTGGCTATCTATTTTACATACGGCAATGTAAGTTTCCATGTTACTCTTTCCATACATCTCACGCTCTCCTCCCCTCTCCCCATGTCCATAAGTCTGTTCTCTATGTCTCTTTCTCCACTGCTGCCCTGTAAATAAATTCTTCAGTACCACTTTTTTAGATTCCCTATATGTGTGTCAGAATACAATATTTATCTTTCTCTTTCTGGTTCACTTCACTCTTTATTATAGGTTCTAGGTTCATTCACCTCATCAGAACTGACTCAAGTGTGTTCCTTTTTATAGTTGAGTAATATTCCATTGTGTATATATACCACACTTCTTTATCCATTCACTATTTTTTTTTCACTTCAACCTTTCCATTAGATATGCAGGCTTCCTTTGTGACTCAGCTGGTAAAGAATCCGCCTGCAATGTGGGACACCTGGGTTCAATCCCTGGGTTGGGAAGATCTCCTGGAAAAGGGAAAGGCTACCCACTCCAGTATTCTGGCCTGGAAAATTCCATAGACTGTATAGTCCATGGGGTCGCAAAGAGTCAGACACAATGAAGCCACTTTCAATAGATGTGCAGTGATATCTAATTATGGCTTTGATTCGCATTTCCCTAATGACATTCTTGAGAAATCTGTTTGCAGGTCAGGAAGCAACAGTTAGAACTGGACTAACAGACTGGTTCCAAATAGGAAAAGGAGCACGTCAAGGCTCTATATTGTCACCCTGCTTATTTAACTTCTATGCAGAGTACATCCTGAGAAACGCTGGACTGGAAGAAACACAAGCTGGAATCAAGATTGCCTGGAGAAATATCAATAACCTCAGATATGCAGATGACACCACCCTTATGGCAGAAAGTGAAGAGGAACTCAAAAGTCTCTTGATAAAAGTGAAAGAGGAGAGTGAAAAAGTTGGCTGAAAGCTCAACATTCAGAAAATGAAGATCATGGCATCTGCTCCCATCACTTCATGGGAAATAGATGGGGAAACCGTGGAAACAGTGTCAGACTTTATTTTTTGGGGCTCCAATATCACTGCAGATGGTGATTGCAGCCACGAAATTAAAAGACGCTTACTCCTTGGAAGGAAAGTTATGACCAACCTAGACAATATATTCAAAAGCAGAGACATTACTTTGCCGAATAAGGTCCGTCTAAGGTCCGTCTAGTCAAGGCTATGGTTTTTCCAGTGGTCATGCATGGATGTGAGAGTTGGACTGTGAAGAAGGCTGAGCACCGAAGAATTGATGCTTTTGAACTGTGGTGTTGGAGAAGACTGTTGAGAGTCCCTTGGACTGCAAGGAGATCCAACCAGTCCATTCTGAAGGAGATCAGCCCTGGGATTTCTTTGGAAGGAATGATGCTAAAGCTGAAGCTCCAGTACTTTGGCCACCTCATGCGAAGAGTTGACTCATTGGAAAAGACTCTGATGCTGGGAGGGATTGCAGGCAGGAGGAGAAGGGGACATCCAAGGATGAGATGGCTGAATGACATCACGGACTCGATGGATGTGAGTCTGAGTGAACTCCGGGAGTTGGTGATGGACAGGGAGGCCTGGCGTGCTGCGATTCATGGGGTCGCAAAGAGCTGGACACGACTGAGCGAATGAACTGAACTGAACTGAATGACATTCTAGGAATCAGCGAACTAAAATGGACTGGAATGGGTGAATTTAACTCAGATGACCATTATATCTACTACTGTGGGCAGGAATACCTCAGAAGAAATGGAGTAGCCATCATGGTCAACAAAAGAGTCCGAAATGCAGTACTTGGATGCAATCTCAAAAATGACAGAATGATCTCTGTTCGTTTCCAAGGCAAACCATTCAATATCACAGTAATCCAAGTCTATGCCACAATCAGTAACACTGAAGAAGCTGAAGTTGAACAGTTCTATGAAAACCTACAAGACCTTTTAGAACTAACACCCAAAAAAGATGTCCTTTTCATTATAAGGGACTGGAATGCAAAAGTGGGAACTCAAGAAACACCTGGAGTAACAGGCAAATTTGGCCTTGGAATGAGCAATGAAGCAGGGCAAAGGCTAATAGAGTTTTGCCAAGAAAATGCACTGGTCATAGCAAACACCCTCTTCCAACAACGCAAGAGAAGACTCTACACATGGACACACCATATGGTCAACACCGAAATCAGATTAATTATATTCTTTGCAGCCAAAGATGGAGAAGCTCTATACAGTCAACAAAAACAAGACCAGGAGCTGACTGTGGCTCAGATCATGAGCTCCTTATTACCAAATTCAGACTTAAATTGAAGAAAGAAGGGAAAACCACTAGACCATTCAGGTATGACCTAAATCAAATTCCTTATGATTATATGGTGGAAGTGAGAAATAGATTTAAGGGCCTAGATCTGATAGACAGAGTGCCTGATGAACTATGGAATGAGGTTCGTGACATTGTACAGGAGACAGGGATCAAGACCATCCCCATGGAAAAGAAATGCAAAAAAGTAAAATGGCTGTCTGGGGAGGCCTTACAAATAGCTGTGAAAAGAAGAGAAGTGAAAGGCAAAGGAGAAAAGAAAAGACATAAGCATCTGAATGCAGAGTTCCAAAGAATAGCAAGAAGAGATAAGAAAGCCTTCCTCAATGATCAATGCAAAGAAATAGAGGAAAACAACAGAATGGGAAAGACTAGAGATCTCTTCAAGAAAATTAGATACCAAGGGAACATTTCATGCAAAGATGGGCTCGATAAAGGACAAAAATGGTATGGACCTAACAGAAGCAGAACGTATTAAGAAGAAGTGGCAAGAATACACAGAACTGTACAAAAAAGATCTTCACAACCCAGATAATCACGATGGTGTGATCACTCACCTAGAGCCAGACATCTTGGAATGTGAAGTCAAGTGGGCCTTAGAAAGCATCACTATGAACAAAGCTAGTGGAGGTGATGGAATTCCAATTGAGCTATTTCAAATCCTAAAAGATGATGCTGTGAAAGTGCTGCACTCAATTACGCCAGCAAATTTGGAAAACTCAGCAGTGGCCACAGGACTGGAAAAGGTCAGTTTTCATTCCAATCCCAAAGAAAGGCAATGCCACAGAATGTTCAGACTACCGCACAATTGCACTCATCTCACATGCTAGTAAAGTAATGCTCAAAATTCTCCAAGCCAGGCTTCAGCAATACATGAACTGTGAAATTCCAGATGTTCAAGCTGGTTTTAGAAAAGGCAGAGGAACCAGAGAACAAATTGCCAATATCTGCTGAATCATGGAAAAAGCAAGACAGTTCCAGAAAAATATCTATTTCTGCTTTATTGACTATGCCAAAACCTTTGACTGTGTGGATTACAATAAACTGTGGAAAATTCTGAAAGAAATGGGAATATCAGACCACCTGACCTGCCTCTTGAGAAACCTATATGCAGGTCAGGAAGCAACAGTTAGAACTGGACATGGAACAACAGACTGGTTCCAAAGAGGAAAAGGAGTACCTCAAGGCTGTATATTGTCACCCTGCTTATTTAACTTATATGCAGAGTACATCATGAGAAACACTGGGCTGGAAGAAGCACAAGCTGGAATCAAGATTGCCGGGAGAAATATCAATAACCTCAGATATGCAGATGACACCACCCTTATGGCAGAAAGTGAAGAGGAACTCAAAAGCCTCTTGATGAAAGTGAAAGAGGAGAGTGAAAAAGTTGGCTGAAAGCTCAATATTCAGAAAATGAAGATCATGGCATCTGGTCCCACCACTTCATGGCAAATAGATGGGGAAACAGTGGAAACAGTGTCAGACTTTATTTTTTGGGGATCCAAAATCACTGCAGATGGTGATTGCAGCCATGAAATTAAAAGACGCTTACTCCTTGGAAGGAAAGTTATGACCAACCTTGATAGCATATTCAAAAGCAGAGACATTACTTTGCCAACAAAGATCCGTCTAGTCAAGGCTATGGTTTTTCCAGTGGTCACGTATGGATGTGAGAGTTGGACCATAAAGAAAGCCGAGCGCCGAAGAATTGATGCTTTTGAACTGTGGTGTTGGAGAAGACTGTTGAAAGTCCCTTGGACTGCAAGGAGATCCAACCAATCCATCCTAAAGGAGATCAGTCCTGGGTGTTCATTGGAGGGACTGATGCTGAAGCTGAAACTCCAGTACTTTGGCCACCTGATGCGGAGAGCTGACTCATTTGGAAAGACCCTCATGCTGGGAGGGATTGAGGGTGGGAGGAGAAGGGGATGACAGAGGATGAAGTGATTGGATGGTATCACCGACAGAATGGACATGGGTTTGGGTGGTCTCTGGGAGTTGGTGATGGACAGGGAAACTGGTGTGCTGAAGTCCATGGGATCGCAAAGAGTCGGACACAACTAAGTGACTGAACTGAACTGAATGTGTGCTAAAGTGTTAGTAGCTCAGTCGTGTCCAACTTTTTCTGACCCTATGGAGCCCACCAGGCTTCTCTGTCCATGGAATTCTCCAGATAAGAATACTGGAGTGGGTAGCCATTCCCTTCTCCAGGGGATCTTCCCAACCCAGGGATTGAACTCAGGTCTTCTTTTGCATTGCAGGAAGATTCTTTACCATCTGAGCCACCAAGGAAGCCCAGTCAGGTAATACTGGGCTCTAAGACGACAACAAACTGCCTCCTAAATGCTCCTGGCTTAATGAATATTTCTATGTTGCTTCCAGAAAGTCGCATTTGAGTCTGATGGCCTCCTTTTTTATGGAGCAAAACCATCTGGAAATGTGATTTTGAAGCTTGCTGAACAGGAAGGAGAGAGCTGAAAAGTGAAGTCGAGACTTTACACGACCTTAGCTCGGAAGTGGTGCACGTCTCTCTTGCTGTGGCTCATTGGCCAGATCTAGTCAAATGGCCCCAGGCTAATGTCAAGAGTCAGGGAAATGGAATTGCTGTAAACAGTACACATCCCTGCCAATAACAATGAAGACTGAAATTCCTTTCACCCGGTGGTAAAATTGAGCTTGATTTAAAAGAAATGAAGTCATCTGACAATTTCTATGCACTCATTTTGAGGCTGATTTTTTTTACCCATGCCATATGTTGTAGGCTGAGCTACCTTATGCTGAAGCATGTGGATGATACAGCTTGAATCTGTTTCACGCATATATCCACACAACATTCACTTTGAGTCATGCTAACGCTATTGTTTCATCTCCTTTAAAATACTCTGAAGAAGGAGCAACGGTCAAAACAAGGATTAACCCCACATAAAAGTCAGGTTTCAGATGCTGACTGTCGTCTAGGAGGTGTAAATATCATATTCCAAGACAGCCAGGCTGCTGTCTGCTCTGCTTCATTGCCAGTGCAGTTGATGTCCACAGACCAGAATCTGAACTACTGCACATTAAATTCAGTCTCTGGATTATAGCACAATAAATGAATTTTTTTTTCAAGGCCTTAGTACGTTCATTTAAGGACATGTCTGTGTCTTTAAGAGCTGGATAGAGTCAAACAATCTCAGATGACTATGTAAGCAACATGGTTGTTTTAATAATCATTGGCATTGTTTTTATCTAATTTTCCTGGGGACAACTGTGTGGTCAAACAGGGAGAGACTGAGGGAACAAATGAAACTTGAGGCCTCCCTTGCCCAGAACTCAGAGGATGACAATCCACCCACGTGACTGAAGTGCTGTTGTCTGGACTGGTGGAGGCATTCTATTCCAGAAGCAGAGACTGGTGAGCTGGACAAACTCTGAGTTATTTCCAAATACCACTTCCAGTTTTTCTTAATGATATTTATATCATTGTTTGGGATATACCCATTTTCCTTTCTTTCCTAGAACTTACTTTTTAGTATTAATATCCCTCGGTGTCCAACATGAAGCTTCCAGCTTTGACACTTGCCATTTTGACAATGGGGCAGGGCAGAAGCAGGTAATCCTTCTGGGTGCATGTTCCCACCTCTCCCCATCATGACAACCTCTCCTCAGATGGGTTTTCTTACAGGCACAGCTTTTGAGTAGCCCTAAATTACGTGTCTGAAACAAAAACGCTGCTGGAGATTACGAGTGAAATGACATAAAACAAGACACACATAAGAGACAGACGACACACACACACTCCGGCCGGAGGAACAGAACTGCGCAAAAAACTAATTGCCGTTTATTATAAAAGCCCCCCAGGCAGAATTCCAGACTGCATGAATAAGACTTTTCAGCACAGCACAGGTGCATACATGTTATCGTAGAGCAAAGGGGAGTGAAATCCCTGTCTACTGCAGAGTCTGCCCAAAGCCCTCATCTCCTTCTTATCTCAAGAAGGGAATGCTCCCTCGTTTGCAAGGGACCATTAAACTCAAGGCTGTGTCCAGACTCTTTGGCAGAACGCCTCGTTTGCAAGGACACTTAGCCCAAGCAGAGAGACCCGTTTGCAGGCACATCTCTGCTACCCTATTAACCCTTCAAAACGCGTTTCGTAATGAAGTGTGACTAACTTTATTTGAAGCTCAGCTCTGCACCTGACATGAGGGATAGAGGGCTTTGCCTCCCTCCACTGAAACCTCCAGGGACCTAGGCCAGCAAGGGGCAGGGCCCTCCCACAGGGAGGAAGCACTCTCCTTGGCACATTCTTAACACAACAAAGGTCTCTGCCACAACCCAGCTCCAAAGTTGTTGCAACTTCAATGCCTGGTCCTCAAAGCCAAGCTGTCACATCATGAGGAATCATTTTGTAAACTTTCCATCCAGATTTCAGTATGAATCAGCCATTGCTAGTATATCTATAGTGGTTCTGAAATAAGTGATGTGTGTGTGTATTACACACATGTGTATATATATATATACACTCACACATATGCGCATGTGTGCATATGAACACGTGCGTCTTCCATGTGCATGTGTAGGGGCACACGTGTGCCTCTATGCATCTGTATGCACGTATATGAATATGTGTGCATATATGTGTGTCTGTGTGCGTGCATGCTCAGTCCCTTCAGAAGTGTCCAACTATTCGGTGACCCATGGACGGCAGCTTGCCAGTCTCCTCTATCCATGGGATTTCCCACCAAGACGCTGGAGCGGGTTGTCATATCCTCCTCCTAGGGATCTTCCCAACCCAGGGATCAAACCCGCATCTCCAGCGGCTCCCGCATTGCAGGCAGATTCTCTACCGCAGAGCCACCGGGGAAGCTCCCTGCATGCGCAAGTATACACACGTAAAGGGTGTCTGTATTCAACACAAATCAAACGCTTGAGTATCAGTTCAGTGCAGTTCAGTCGCTCAGTCGTGTCTGACTCTTTGTGACCCCATGAATCGCAGCACGCCAGCCCTCCCTGTCCATCACCATCTCCCGGAGTTCACTCAGACTCACGTCTACTGAATCCGTGATGCCATCCAGCCATCTCATCCTGTCGTCCCCTTCTCTTCCTGCCCCCAATCCCTCCTAGCATCAGAGTCTTTTCCAATGAGTCAACTCTACGCATGAGGTGGCCAAAGTACTGGAGTTTCAGCTTTCGCATCATTCCTTCCAAAGAAATCCCGGGGCTGGAGTATTAGTATATTTCCTTTACGTTTCAAGGCCGGAAAGAGCATATTTGCAATCCTGTGTGCTGAAGGGCTCCATGGAACTCGTGAAGGCATAGCTCTGAGGCAAGTGCGCTTGATTGAGAAAGCGTATTTGCCTCTTGTGATCAGTCTCTTTTGACCCCCAAGGGCACCACACTCCATTAGTGAGATATAAGCTCCATGGAGCTCTGTCCTGTCCCTGGATACAGTGTCCACACCCTACTCTAGGGAAGGAGGCTGCCCAGTGCAATAGGAAAAAGGATGCCTTTTTTTTGAGATCTGGAAATTGTTACCAAGCTTTTATCGATTCTGTTCTCCTCCGCAATTCAGACGTCAGAAGGAAAACCATAGAAGGTCATGTCTGGCTGTATTCTGTTTGGAGCTCAAGACCCAGTGAGGTTCCTAGGGTGGGATTTGAGTGATCACACCCAACTGTAGGCAGCCCTGGAGGTAACTGGGAACTCTGGGACTGTGTCAGGGTGAAGGGGCAGATGAGTCTCACAGCATCCTTCCAACTTTAGGTTTCAGGAGACAAATAAACCATTTTTCCTCGAATTACCTTGGCATATTTGGTATCTGCAATTGCAGAGGTCTGAGCCTTGCTGTTTGTGCAATTTGGCCTGGAAATAGAGACCTCAGCACTTCTAGGGTGAGCTGTGTGTAAGCGCCACGACTCTGCATACCTCATTTCTTCCCGGCCTTCATAAATTTCACTGCTGTCAGCTCAGTTTTATTCATGGGAGCTAACACAGGCAGTGACCAGGACGAGCAGAGTGAGCCAAATTGTCCATTTGAATCTATTTAGCATCTAGTACTGAGAAGTAAAGAAACTGAGGGAAGGGGGAAGGAAGACGAGATGCTCTGGTGGAAACCTGCTAAACACTGAGAGTATTTGGCATGAGAACCTCAAATTAATCATCAGTGGTCTGCACCTCACAAGGAGACATTTTGGTCCCTGGAAACCTTGGTGGGGGTGAGATATAGGGTAGAAAAGCAAGTCAGTTCTCAGGGAATGTGGTGAAAGCACAGGCATCCCCAGAGTCCTTACACAAACCACCCTTCCACGCAGCACTCAAGGCAGCAGTCCACAAATCTCCCATCTGCAGGCTGGCTGCAGCATTGCAGAGTTGGAGGGGTTCACAGAGGATGCCGCTGCTGGACCCAGGCAGACGCTCCACAGTCCCACTGCCGGCCATCCTGCCTCCGGGACCAGCCAGCCCCACCACCATCCTCCCTGCGTGCAGTGCACACCACTGAATCCAGAGACACATCGGCTACATGAGTAGGTTAGACGATTGCCAATGTTCCTGAAGCACAGGTAGCCATGCTCCCTTGCAGTTGACATAGCAGTAGCAGTAATCCCGCTAATACTTAATGAATTCTATGTTCTCCTCTCCATATAACCAAATATAAATTACTTTATTAAATACTCATTAAAAACTCTTATTTTCTAGAACCTGTCCTTGAGGTTCTAAACTGATTGGGAAGGCTGTAGATTAGACTAGTAGAGTTGACCCTGCGTTAGAGTTGCTTAATGAGGAAGTGAACATTAACTAGTTTTCCAATAAAAAGTAGTTAAAATTAACTAGTTTTCCATATTTAGTAGCAGCCATATTTTAAAAATCCTAAAGGAAATCAATTCTGAATATTCATTGGAAGGACTGATGCTGAAGCTGAAGTTCCAATACTTTGGCCACCTGATGTGAAGAGCCAACTCATTGGAAAAGATTCTGATTCTGGGAAAGACTGAAAGCAAGAAGAGAAGGGGATGGCAGAGAATGAGATGTTAGAGAGCATTACCAACTTAATGGATATGAACTTGAGCAAACACGGAGAGGCAGTGAAGGACAAAGGAGCCTGGTGTGCTGCAGTCCATGGGGTCGCAAAGACATAGCAACTGAACAACAAAAACAAATAATTTAAAAACTAAAAATAAACAAGAGAGATTAATGTTGCTAAACTTTATTTGGTCCAATATCTAAAATATTATCAACACATAATCAATATAGAATGATCAGCAAATACTTTGCATTCTTTTTTCAGTATTTTCTACTATATGCTATACTTATACTCATCTCAATTTAGGTAATTTTCAAGGGTGGGTAGACTTTCACACTGTACAATGATAATTTCACTGAGTGTAACATTTTAAATGGACAGATTTTTTTTTCTTTTACTGCACACACACACACAAAATGTTATTTTATTGTATTTTGGCTTGAATAGTTTCAGACAAGAGATCTGCTATTATTTTTATTGTTGTTCTTATGGATATAATGTTTTCCATCCACCTGGTTACTTTTAGGAATTTTTCTTTGTACCTGGTTATAACAATCTGGTTGTAAAATCTGTAATTTGATTATCACATGTCTTCATGTGATCTTCCTTCTGATTCTCCTGCTTAGTTAGGGCTCATCGATTTTATAGGACTTCAGGGTTTGTAGTTTTCATCAAATCTGTAAAATGTTCTGTCACTTATGTTTTCTAATACTTTTCTCTTTCCTTCTAGATCCTTCCCTTCTGGGACTCACACGGTAGACCATTTCATACTGTACCGTGGCTCACCGAATCTCTTTTATTATCAGTCTTTGCATCCTCTGGGTGCTTGCTTGTGGTTTTTATGTTGCTTTGTCTTCAAATCTTCTTTTTTTTTGTAGTGTCAAACATGCAACCACTCCCACCTAGTGAAATTTTCATTTCAAATATTGTGTTTTTCATGCCTAGAATTTCCAGTTGGTTTTTTTATATCTCCCATATCCCACATCATGATCACATTGTCTTTAAACACTTGAACATATTTATAATACTTGCTTTCATATTCTTGACTGCTAATTCTATCAATTCTGTTATCATTTCTCAATGATTACATATATTGATTAATTTTTCTTCTACTGAGTTATATTTTTCTGTTTCTGTACATGTACAGTAATTTTTTATTGGATGTCAGACATTGTGAATTTTGCTTTTTAGTTCTCCAGATTTTGTATTCCTTTAATGAGTGTTGGCTTTTTCCTGTAAGGGAGTTAAACTACTTATAGAGTAACTCAATCCCTTCAAGTCTTATTTGTTAAGCTTGTCTAGGATGGGGTTTGAAGAACTTAGTGTGCTCAAAGAATGGTTTAGTCCCATTTCTAAGAGTTAACACTTCTGAGATCTCTATTAGCTGACCCATCTATTCAACAAGATTTTCCACTCTGGGTAGTGGGAAATGGGGTGATTTCCAAGCCCTGTGCAAGCTGTGAGGAATTGTTTATCTTACAAGTTCTCTATAGTTGTTCTTTTCTGGCAATTGTTTCTTGCCTGGAGTCAAAAGTTTTGCCACGCACACATTTAGATTGGTATTCAGCCAAAGACTCAGCTCAGCTCTCTGGAGCTCTTTCACAGCGTAACTCATTATTTTATGGTATTTTGTTCAACAAATTCTAGCTGCCTGAGTCTTCCTAAACTCTGAGCTATGACTCATAAACTCAAGAGACCGCTAGGCTCTATTTGAGTTCCTCCGTCCTACGCTGTGGTCTAGAATTTACTTCCAGGCAGGTCAGAGGGCTCATCAGATTGCCTTCATTGTTTCTCTTTCCTCAGATGGCATGGTCTGGTGCTGCCTATTGTCCAGTGTCTAAAAGCAGACGTCGCGTATATTTTGCCCAGCTTTCTAAAACTGCGTGATTAACAGAAGTCACTTCATGGATAAATTCAGAAGATTTTTCTTTTAGCTCAAGCTCCTTTTAACTTATTCCAGAAATATCACCTAAATTATTGTTTTAATATGGTAATGAAATTGTTATTACACATATTAAAATTAGTATATACACTAAAATAATGTCATAATTATTAAGAGAAAAGTATGAATTTGAATGCCAATTCAATCAACTTGAGGTTCACTAGGGACATAACTACCATATTTTGGGAAACTCTATATAAAGATTTTTTAAGCTTTTAGGAGGACAAAGTCAGCATTTATACAATGGCAATGGCACCCCCACTCCAGTACTCTTGCCTGGAAAATCCCATGGATGGAGGAGCCTGGTGGGCTGCAGTCCATGAGGTTGCTGGGAGTTGGACACGACTGAGTGACTTCACTTTCACTTTTCACTTTCATACACTGGAGAAGGAAATGGCAACCCTATCCAGTATTCTTGCCTGGAGAATCCCAGGGACGGGGGAGCCTGGTGGGCTGCCGTCTATGGGGTCTCACAGAGTCGGACACAACTAAAGCGACTTAGCAGCAGCAGCAGCATGCATGCATGCTAAATTGCTTCAGTTGTGCCTGACTCTTTGTGACCTTATGGACTGTAGCCTGCCAGGCTCCTCTGTCCATGGAATTCTCCAGGCAAGAATACTGGAGTAGATTGTCATGCCCTCCTCCAGGGAAACCTCCTGACCCAGAAATCGAACCAGCATCTCCTGCATTGGGGCAGGCACTCAGCCTGCTTTATGGTCCAACTCTCACACCCATATATGACTACTGGAAAAACCATAGCTTTGACTAGATGGGCCTTTGTTGGCAAAGTGGTATCTCTGCTTTTTAATATACTGACTAGTTTTGTCATAGCTTTCCTTCCAGGGAGCAAGCATCATTTAATTTCACGGCAGCAATTACCACCCACAGTAATTTTGGAGTCCAAGAAAAGAAAATATGTCACTGTTTCCGCTTTTCCCACATCTATTGCTATGAAGTGATGGAACTAGATGCCGTGGTCTTAGTTTTTTGAATGTTGAGTTTTAAGCCAGCTTTTTCACTCTCTTCCTTCACTATCATCAAATGGCTCTCTTTAGTTCCTCTTTGCTTTCTGCCATTAGAGTGGTAATCTGCATATCCGAGGTTGCTGATATTTCTTCTGGCAATCTTGATTCCAGCTTGGGATTCATCCAGCCCAGCATTTTGCATGATGTACTCTGCATAGAATTTAAATAAACAGGGTGACTATATACAGCCTTGATGCACTCTTCCTTGGGAAGGGCATTATTCTGCTTACCATAGATACCTCTCTGAGAATTTCCTCTACTGATACTACTTGGATTTCCTATCATTCATTTTGTTGCAAAGCAATGTTTTAAAAACTAGAGTAGTTTCCATCACTATCTATTTTGCAAACTGTTGGTTCTTCCCTACATTATCAACATCCCTCTTGAAGTAATAAACTTTATAGACCACATAATGATGAATTTGGTGATGCTAAATGCCATTTTTTGTGCTTTTTGCTATGTGTCATGTAAAACAATAAGCATCATGAATGCTTATACATAGTACACATAGTCTAATTCAATTCTCATGATACCCCCATGAGATAGCGTATAATTATCATCTTATGGATGAGGAAGCACCTTAAATATTTATTAAATGATCACTGGGCTTCCCTGGCGGCTCAGTGGTAAAGAATACACCTGCCAGTGCAGGAGACACGGGTTTAATCCCTGATCTGAAAGATTCCACATTCCATGGTGCAGCTAAGCCTTCGTGCCACAACTATTGAGCCCGTGCTCTAGCACCTGAGAGCCACAACGGCTGACGCCCTCAAGCCCTAGAACCCGTGCTCCACAACAAGAGATGCCACTGCAGGGAGAATCCTGCTCACACCACTAGAGAGTAGCCCACCCCCCCCCCCCCACCGCCCTCGCCACAGCTAGAGAAACGTTTGCGCAGCAGTGAAGACCCAGCAGAGAAAAAATAAAAATAAACAAATAAATAAGCGATCACTATTATTACTATGCCAAATGAAATCTTAGAAAACAGTCAGGTCAGGTCAGGTCAGTCGCTCAGTCATGTTCGACCCTTTGTGACCCCATGGACTGCAGCACGCCAGGCTTCCCTGTCCATAACCAACTCCAGGAGCTTACTCAAACACGCAAACTCGTGTGCATTAAGTCGATGACGCCATCCACCCATCTCATCCTCTGTCGTCCCCTTCTCTTCCTACCTTCAATTTCCCCAGCATCAGGGTCTTTTCCAGTGAGTCAGTTCTTCACATCAGGTGGCAAAAGTACTGAAGTTTCAGCTTCAGCATCAATCCTTCCAATGAATATTCAGGACTGATCTCCTTTAGGATGGACTGTTTGGCTCTCCTTGCCATCCAGGGGACTCACAACAGTCTTCTCCAACACCACAGCTCAAAAGCATCAGTTCTTCGTTGCTCAGCTTTCTTTATAATCCAACTCTCATGTTCACATCTTAGAAAACAAGTTATTTTTAAAAACAGTGAATTCTAAACATCACCATTGATTCACAATTTTGTCTTCCTAATATAAAATATTAATGGTCACAAAATAAATAGGTAATTTCCTCAAAGTTATACTGACTTGCATTCCTAGCTGACAGACATTAGAGCTTTTCACCTGTTTCTTTCTGGGGCTCTAGCTCATTCTTTCTGATGCCTACTTCTCAGATCTTCTTCTTTACTTTGAGATTTCTTATTTTGAGTTCACTTCTCGAACTGTCTCTTTTGCTCCAGTAACCTCACCCAAATATCCTTTAGTTGTATGTATTATGAATATAATATTACCTCTTTTTCCTTCTAACAAGTAACAATCATTAGCTTTTTGTTGCTTGAAAATCACTTGAACCCTCCACTTTGATAATACGTGACTTCCCTTCAAATCTCATACAATAAAATATCCAGGATCTGCCTGTCATTTCATTTTACATCTTAGTGAGAACTTTTTTTTTTTTTTTGGCTTGTGGAGACCTTGGCTTGAAGCTCAAGAAGTAGAGAAAAATAATCTTTTCAGTTTAATTTAAATCGTCTTTTCCCACTTGGGACAACATTATTCAAAGTAGAGATGTACTGTAGAAGTGAATTTTGCTATTACAATGTGAGAGTATGCGACATATATCAAAGATGCTCCAAATCCACAGGCGATTAGAAAATGCTGGAGCCACCGGAGGGAAAGCTCCACGTGAGCCACAGGCCCAGTTGGTCAAGTAAAGAGTGTCGGGAGGTACAGCCCAGAGCCCATTTACTCATTTCTCTTTTCCCTGAAGCTTTTACCAAATACCTCATTCATTACAAACTGAACTCTTCAGGCCAGAAATCACAGAACAGTCACCATGTGTTGGAGAAGACTCTTGAGAGTCCCTTGGACTGCAAGGAGGTCCAACCAGTCCATTCTAAAGGAGATCAGTCCTGGGTGTTCTTTGGAAGGAATGATGCTGAAGCTGAAACTCCAGTACTTTGGCCACCTCATGGGAAGAGTTGACTCATTGGAAAAGACTCTGATGCTGGGAGGGATTGGGGGCAGGAGGAGAAGGGGACAACAGAGGATGAGATGGCTGGATGGCATCACTGACTTGATGGACATGAGTTTGAGTAAATTCTGGGAGTTGGTGATGGGCAGGGAGGCCTGGCGTGCCGCGATTCATGGGGTCGCAAAGCGTCGGACATGACTGAGCGACTGAACTGAACTGACTGAAGGTGCTACAAATGCCGAAGAACAGTTCAGACTGAACTTTTATAACAACTCTTTAAGCCAGATGAGATATGGTTTAAGCCACCCTAGGCCTGGCCAGTGACCCCCAGACTTGGTGCCTTAGTTACAGTGACCTTACCTGTTAGCCTGAACATCTGAGGATCCCCACGTTGCACTGGGCATGGAGAATCATTTTCACCTAATTATTTTTGAGCCACATCTATAGATGGTTTAAATTGTGGTAACTTTAGGACAATGATAATGTTTAAGATCAGAGGAGATGCTGTTTTGTGTACAAGAGGGAAGATTAGCTTATCCTTGTATAAGGGCAAAATTTTTCAGCAGAGTATGTGAAAAGTATGGTTTCCCTCCATTAAAAGGAAAAAGAAGATCTGTTTCTAGGCAACAGCTCACAGAAAGTCTGCTGAGGTAGGAAAAAGGATATACAAAACCGGGGAGATTGAGACTCTACTGGCCACTCTATCAGAGGCAGAGACAGTTGCCAACTACAGGAGAAGAGTTGGGCCCGATGAAGTCGCAAGCGTGCTTACAGCAGCTTAGTGGAAAGCTTGGGGGGTGGAGACAGTCCTGGAGCACCGGGGTGATGAAGGCAGAGGTCCTGCTGTCACCAGATAGGAAAGCTCTCTGGCCCCCTCCAGCCTGTGCTGGGCAGTACCCTCTTGAAATCGTTTGCCCAGATCTTTATGGTATTTTCTTCCAGTAGCCAAATGTAAAACTTTAGTCTTCGTTTTCTTTGCTTGGAAGATGGCGCGTCTGAGCTTCCCATCACTCATACATTATTAGTCTTGATGGTGTTCGACAGGCCAGTGAGGTTGTTTTTCTTTATTCTCTTTTTTTTCCGACTCCACAGATTTTATTATCTCTATAGACCTGTCTTCTAGGTTATTAATTTTTTTCAGTTCAAATCTATCTTTCAGACCCTTTACTGTTTTTTTTTCTATTATTAATATTGTTCAACTCCAGAATTTCTATCTAGCTCTTTTTAAATAATTTCTATATTTTTGCTGGTGTCCTGACTTTACTGATACCTTGGTATTTGGCTAGATGCTATTGTCACGCTTTTCTTTAGCTCTTTATATACGGTTTCCTTTAATTCTTTGGCAATATTTCTAATAGCTGATTTTAAATATTTTTCAACTAAGTCTTTGAGGGACATTTTCTATTGCCTGCCTATTTTACCTTGGGCTCTGTTCTTGGCCAGTTTATTCCAACTTTGGCAAGAATCTTGCTTAATCAGTTTATCGAAAATCACCCTTGATACCATATCACCCTGGCCTGCCTAAAATCCTAAGTCAGTTTAGCCAAGAATTATCTACCTCTTAGTAATTCTGTTGTAGCCACATGCTCTAGGAAACAAACTCGCTCAGAAGGACCATGCAGATGGTGGAGTGAAGTTTATTACACTGGCGGGCCCAAGGCAGTCTCCTTTTAGCCAAGGACCCCGACCAGTTTATGTGAAAACATTATATACCCTAAGTGTACGTGCCCAAACCCACCTCCCCAAATTCCCTGAAACTAATCTGAACAACGGAGAAGGCGATGGCACCCTACTCCAGTACTCTTGCCTGGAAAATCCCATGGACAGAGGAGCCTGGTGGGCTGCAGTCCATGGGATCGCAAAGAGTCGGACACGACTGAGCAACTTCACTTTCACTTTTCACTTTCATGCATTGGAGAAGGAAATGGCAACCCGCTCCAGTGTTCTTGCCTGGAGAATCCCAGGGACGGGGGAGTCTGGTGGGCTGCCATCTATGGGGTCACACAGAGTCGGACACGACTGAAGTGACTTAGCAGTAGCAGCAGTCTGAACAAGGGGAAAGAAAGGTACAATCAAAGTTAACCGTGATCCGTATGCCTTAGGCCTAGGTAGTTAACAGTGGACAATTATCAATACGCTTGTGGTCATACCCCAATAAGCATAATAGAATGTATTCAGTTACACAGATAATTAGGGTATTCTTTTAGGCAAAGGGGAGTGTAGGTACAAGCCCTGGGGCTCTTCCTTCAGGGGGCCTGGTTTTCCAGTTGGTATGTCGTTTCCGTAGATACTGGGCCTATAGCTCAAAGTCCACAGTCTGGCCCAAGATGGAGTCGTGCTTTCAAGATGGAGCCTGTTCTGTCTGTTTCCTCCTTCAATTCCATCCATGGACACTGCCTCCACCTTGATCCTTAGCTATAAATCCCCACTTTTCCATATTGTATTCACAGTTGAGTCTGATCTCTCTCCCCTAACACAGAACTCTATCATTGTAACACCCCTTAAATAAAGCCTTTCTTGCTATCTTTAGCAAGCGTCATGATAATTTTTCTTTAACAGGAACAGTCTAAAGAGTTACATACATCAGGCAATAACTGTACATGACTGCTTTATAGCTGTCTCTGTGAGGAAACTTTGTTCTTTCTCCTGGTCACCTCTTGTTCTGCCATTGCCTCATAAAATGTGAACATGAAACATAAATATCCCAAACCATGAGGTGGTGATTCAGCAAAATATGGAATATAGTTGAACTGCACTTTGCTGTATTTGCCTTGACTCCCAGCGACGGGTCACATGCAGTGAACACGTGTGCCTGGTACCACAAGTCCCTCACCCTCCAATATCCTTCATACCGAGAGCAATGAAAATGCACAGAGCAAAAGACATCTTCAGGATAGATGAACTTCAAATTAAACGTTAGTGTGCCTCTAAGCAGTATGAAAATGAAATTATCCAGAAAGCAATTTGCAACTTCAGTGAGCTCCAGAATACATAATGAACTCTACGCACTGGCAAGCTTCAGTGCAAGGTTTTTGGAAAGAGATTATTTAGGAACAGCAAAACTACTGGGCTGCTCGGCTTAGAGTTCTTGAACTGCTTTAAAAATGACCCAAGCACTCTCCATTCCTGCAGACAATTTAACATACAATTCAACGCTATGTGTGAAAAGCCTTCCCTCTCCTCCTCCAGCCAAACTCATATGAAGGAATATGGAAATAGCCCAGAGTATCTCCTCAGGGGCAAAAGGAAAACATTTGTAAATGTTTTTCCACCACCCAAGTTAGATGAGATTCTTACTGGGGCTGCTTGTAGGGGGAAAAAGGGGGGAGAGAACAATTATTCTGTCCAAGGCTAAGAAAGGAACACGTCAAAATGGGTGCCTTCTCTCCATTTCACTCCTGGAAACATTAAAGCTACAAAAAATGCAGCCAGATATTTATTCTACTAATGAAATATAGATGAGGTTGTGTTGTCATAAAGCACTCCACCAGCCTCCTTTCTTAATACACAGAATATCCAAGCAAGAATACTGGAGTGGGTTGCCATGCCCTCCTCCAGCGGCATGGCACACACACACCTACTCATGTGTGTGCACACACACATACACACAGACAGGTCTAACATGACAGATGTATGGGTCACTTTTCTCCCAAACTATGACGTGATATGGAGGTTGGGACGATGTCTGGTTATTTCTTATTGAATATTGAGAGAGAAAGGAAAAACTGCGGCATGTCTTTGAACAAAAAAAACCATTTTTAATCTTTGTTAAACATTTAGTATGTACAGTATGTAACTTGGCAGTGTGAAATTACAAAAGCACAGTATTTCCCTTTTAGGAGCTTGTTACTTTAGTTGGGAGAGAGGGACATGGAAGGAAAATGTGTTAAACATCCAACTAATTGGAACACAAAAGCCAACCATCTCAAGGCCGTGCAAAAGCCGTGAGACAAGATGAGGTTTGTCAGACGCTCTATCCCTCCTCTGGCCACAATCAGTTCTGAACCCA
The DNA here is from genome assembly GCF_032405125.1 of Capricornis sumatraensis. Lineage (NCBI taxonomy): Eukaryota > Metazoa > Chordata > Mammalia > Artiodactyla > Bovidae > Capricornis > Capricornis sumatraensis. Next base: position 1,059,502 of record NC_091078.1, read on the forward strand.
GTGCTGGCATCCTCCTACTGACCACCTTCCTTGACCACCAGACAGACTCTCCTTCTTCCAAGGGTGGCTTTACCAGTAAAGCAAGACTTTTCACCCGCCTGCCTCATCTCTGGATAAAATAGGGCCAATATTTTGAGTTGTCTCTCTGTACTCAGAGAAAGCTATGTACCTGGCCAGAGAAGTGAGAATTTTCTCTTTATCAGTCTTCTTGCCTGAAAGTCAAATAGTTTAGGGAGCATTGCCCTAAATTATTTGGGGCTTCCCTGTGGTTCAGTGGTATAGATTCCGCCTGCAATGCAAGAGTTGCAGGAGACACGGGTTCTGTCCCTGGGTTGGGAAGATCCCCTGGAGGAGGGCATGGCAACCCACTCCAATATCCTTGCCTGGAGAATCCCATGGACAGAAGAGCCTGGCAGGCTACAGTCCAGAGGGTCACAAAGAGTCAGACACGACTGAAGTGGCCTAGCATACATGCATGTCCTAGATGACTAATTCCGTCCTAGCTCAGCAGCTCTAAGGTGGTGAGCAAGAACTGGAGTTCAGCAAAGGACCAGAATTTCTCTGAGACTTTATTTTGGTCCTTGTACAAGAAATTTCCTCTGCCTGCTCTGGAAAAAGTCAATTCAAAGAATGTTTTAAATAGTAATGGAATAAGCAATTAATTCTATGCTAGAATCAGTTCAGTTCAGTTCAGTTGCTCAGAGCTGTCCAACTCTTTGCGGCCCCATGGACTGCAGCAACTCCATCTATCTCCAACTCCTGGAGCTTGTTCAAACTCATGTCCATCAAGTCAGCGATGCCATCCAAACATCTCATCTGCTGCCATCTCCTTCCTTTCTGCCTTCAATCTTTCCCAGTATCAGGGTCTTTTCTAAGGAGTCAGTTCTTCGCATCAGGTGGCCAAAGTATTGGAGTTTCAGCTTCAGCATCAGTCCTTCCGGTGAATATTCAGGACTGATTTCCTTTAGGATGGACTGGTCGGATCTCATTGCAGTCCAAGGGACTCTCAAGAGTCTTCTCCAACACCACAGTTCAAAAGCATCAGTTCTTAGTATGAAATTATAAAATAAATAGCCCTTAACATCATTGTTGTGCCCGAAGTCCGAGTCCCCAAAACTGAGAGAATAAGACATCCACAGCAATGCAAACGCATAAAGGGGTTTATTGCTAGCTCGAGCTAGGGCTCAGGTCTCATCCAGCGCACTGGAGTCTTGACGAGAGCCCCGAGCTCTGAGTCACATCTACTTTTATACAGACGGTTCTTTGTTCCTGTAACAGCATAGCTGATTGGCTAAACCATACTCACGCACAGGACTTTTAAACCTCGCATCCCTATCCAGATTGGCTCGGGTCTGGCGCGGGCGGGGCTACGGGGATTTTTTCTGATTGGTCGAGCTACACTGCCTGCGGGAGTTCCCAGTGCCTCAGCTTTCCTAGAGACTAAACCTCAGGCCTAACCTGCCTCTTAGAGCCTGTCCTGGCTCCAGTTTGGTCCTAATAATCATATTTTCAATAAAAGATGAAGCATTTAAAAAGTCAAGCATAAAGCAGCAAGCAGAATATGGTCCCAAGAAAACACACAAAGCCAATATACTTTACAGGATGTTTTGGTCACAGGAGATCTTTATATTCTTTTTCATCATAGTCTACTTTTTCCAAAATGCATGTATGTTAATTTTGTGATCAGAATCCAAAAGCACTTAGTAAAAAGAAAAGAGAGAAACATGGTTTGGGATGAGCTATCTACCACTTACAAAAGTGTCAACTAAAGCACAAATATGTTCACAAACTTACAACGAAATGCATAGAATAACACAAAAGATATCATACATCTAGAAGAAACCGTTTACTTTCCCTAAAATATTAGCAAAACACTTAGTTAAGGAGACCCCAAGTAGCATCTGAATTTGAATATTTTCCCAAGTCCTGTGGTATATCCTTTCTCTTTCTGATTGTGATCCACCCTGGTGCATGAAGAATCATAAAAAATCTGGTCATTTCTTTCAATCAGAGATGTAGAACCAATTAAGAAAACTTCAGATTGCCATTGTGCAAACCTACAATTTTCAAAATAAATACATTCCTCAACCACAAATATACATGGGAAGAAAAGTATCTGTTAACAGACAAAAGAAGAATTTTCCCAGGGAGAGAAGTGTATTACTTATGAATACACTTTGGTGGATGTATTTGATTATGACAATGAGTCACTGGTCATTTATTCATTTATTTTCTGTGCTGGAGATTGAGCAAGTTCCTGGTTATAAAGTGGGAAACAAAAATGATGCAAGCCCTGTTTTAATGAAGAGTCTACTTTGAGAGATAAACATGAAGAAAGAAACTGTAATTGCCTACTGTGGGGAATTGCATGAAACCCTCGATGGCTTCATTTGAATATGGTTCCAGGCAGAGAGATTAGACTGATTATCGTTCTCAGTAATGAGCATAACTCTTTGGAGTCAAAGACAACCAAACTATAGACACAGAGATAGAGGTTTTAGGAGGTAACACAGGCTCTTAAGTTCACCAGCATGGTGGGAGGCAGGGCCCAGGGGAAAAGCCCACCACTGAAGGTTTCTGAGGGAGGAAAATGTCTGTAGGCCATTTAAGAGTAAGGAAGTCTACCTTCAGCTCTGAGTTGCTCAGTGTGCTTCTCTCAGAACCCTCTACTCACAGCCTTCAGGAGGCACCACCTTGAAGAATAAGGGGAGCGTAGTAACGCCCAGAGAAGCATCATCGCGCGAAAAGAGAACGGACGCTGGAAATCAGGGCCATCTGAGAGACAGAAAGTCAGGCGAGCCCAAACGCTCAGCCCAGACAACTGGAAGACACACACGTCATGGTGTGCGGCCAGGGTGGGGGCCGGCTGTGATTAGAGTCAGGAGGAGACACAGATAGACTGAGGCACCGTGAAGTCTCCAAACCACTTAGCAAAACGAGAGACCCCGCCGCCTCTGCTCTCAGCGGGGTCCTCCTCCGTGCCTCCCTCGGCATTGCCCTAGACTGCTCCCCACTCGGTATCTGTACAGCCTGCGCTCCAGTTCTTTCCATTACGTCATGGTGATAAGTGGCTTCTGTGCTCATTTCCAGGCCGTTTTGTGGCAGCAGTTGGAGTTGCTTCTCTGTTTCACTCGCTTTGCTTCTTAGAAGAGGTTTCTTGGCTTCATGATCTTTTTTACGTGTCTACTTGTTCCTAAAATACTGTGCGATGTCCCAGAATTTGCATCTTTATATTAATTTTTCTCTCATGCATCCTTTATTAACTCAATATAACATTTCCATGCTTTTGGCTTCTGGTTAAAGGTAAGACATTTTGTATCTCAATGTTTTCCTCGTGACACAACCCTGTGCTTCTCACGGACTCTGAATCGCTTCCCTCCTTGTTCCTTTGACTTTCTTCTATTCATGTGTGTTCAACATGAGATGGAGAAGAAGGGGGCTCTCAGACCACTTTCCAAGTGTCCAAATATCTTACAGATTGCTCTTTCTAGTTCAGTCTGTTATTCCATTTGTGCACTAGTTTAGTTCACTGACTTTCAACTTCCTTATCTTACCAACTAAGCTAAAAATAGTCTACCCTCTTTCAAGACAACTGAGTCCCCTGTTACATAATACTCTCTGAATGTTCTCAATTCCTCTCAACATTGTCTATTTAACATTCTTCCCCAGTCACCTGCTACGATTTCTCAAATTTTACTACATTTTATTAACTTTTTCATAGACTTTTCTAATTTAAAATTTTTATTAAAGATATCTTTGGGTCCATACCCATTTTCCAAACAGGATGGAGTAAGAGGAGCTAGATTTAGCCTTCACATTATAACAAAAATTTTTTAAAAAGACAAATTATAGGAACTAACATATGCAGAGTACCTCATGAGAAATGCTGGGCTGGAAGAAACACAAGCTGGAATCAAGATTGCCGGGAGAAATATCAATAACCTCAGATATGCAGATGACACCACCCTTATGGCAGAAAGTGAAGAGAAACTCAAAAGCCTCTTGATGAAAGTGAAAGTGGAGAGTGAAAAAGTTGGCTTAAAGCTCAACATTCAGAAAATGAAGATCATGGCATCCGGTCCCACCACTTCGTGGGAAATAGATGGGGAAACAGTGGAAACCGGGTCAGACTTTATTTTGGGGGGCTCCAAAATCACTCCAGATGGTGACTGCAGCTATGAAATTGAAAGATGCTTACTCCTTGGAAGAAAAGGTATGACCAACCTAGACAGCATATTCAAAAGCAGAGACATTGCTTTGCCGACTAATATCCGTCTAGTCAAGGCTATGGTTTTTCCAGTGGTCATGTATGGATGTGAGAGTTGGACTGTGAAGAAGGCTGAGTGCTGAAGAATTGATGCTTTTGAACTGTGGTGTTGGAGAAGACTCTTGAGGGTCCCTTGGACTGCAAGGAGATCCAACCAGTCCATTCTGAAGGAGATCAGCCCTGGGATTTCTTTGGAAGGAATGATGCTAAAGCTGAAGCTCCAGTACTTTGGCCCCCTCACGCGAAGAGTTGACTCATTGGAAAAGACTCTGATGCTGGGAGGGATTGGGGGCAGGAGGAGAAGGGGACGACCGAGGATGCGATGGCTGGATGGCATCATGGACTCAATGGATGTGAGGTGAGTGAACTCCGGGAGTTGGTGATGGACAGGGAGGCCTGGCGTGCTGCGATTCATGGGGTCGCAAAGAGTCGGACATAACTGAGTGACTGAACTGCACTGAACAATGTTTAGACACTGAGCAGGAGGCATCCTAGGGCAAAAGCTCTAAGTCTATAATTGCCCCAGGTTGCCAAATGTCTTAAAGATGCTAGATGTTTTGAGCTACAGTGGGGGAAGGAAAAAACCAGGAAGAGCATGGCAGTCTCCGTGAGCTTAGGAGACAGAGCTGGGAGCTCCAGCTGACCAAGACAGCTAGAGTTTTCTGGGAAGAGTGCTTTACAGAGAGGGCCCCAGAGATCAGCAGATAGACACTTAAGTCTTTAGCTGAGGCTGATCAGCACACTTGAGCTAAAATGATCAGAGACCAGGATTGAAACCAGGTTTCCCCTGGTGAAAGTACAAAACTCACATACTACATGGGGGACTAAGTAGAATATTCAGAAGGAAAGGGACAAAATTAGCTCCAAAGACCAACCTAACAAAATTTAAAGCAAATTCTAAAAAGTCAAATGGCTCAGTGATAAAGAATCCGCCTGCCATTGCAGGAGACAGGGGAGACACAGGTTTGATCCCCGGGTTGGAAAGATCCCCTGGAGAAGGAAATAGCAACCCACTTCAGTACTCCTGTCTGGAAAATCCCATGGATAGCGAACCCTGGCGGGCTAGAGTCCATGGGGTTTCAGAAAAGTCGGACATGTTCATTTCAGTTCAGTTGCTCAGTCGTGTCCGACTCTTTGCGACCCCATGAATCGCTGCACACCAGGCCTCCCTGTCCATCACCAGCTCCCAGAGTTTACTCAAACTCATCTCCATTGAGTCAGTGGTGGGTCTAACCAACTCTCATCCTCTGTCGTCCCCTTCTCCTTCCTTCAATCTTTCCCAACATCAAAGTCTTTTCCAATGAGTCAGCTCTTCACATCAGGTGGCCAAAATATTGGAGCTTCAGCTTCAACATCAATCCTTTCAATGAACACCCAGGGCTGATCTCCTTCAGAATGGACTGGTTGGATCTCTTTGCAGTCCAAGGGACTCTCAAGAGTCTTCTCCAACACCACAGTCCGAAAGCATCCATTCTTCGGCACTCAGCTTTCTTCACAGTCCAACTCTCACATCCATACATGACTACTGAAAAAACCATAACCTTGACTAGACGGGCCTTTGTTGACAAAGTAATGTCTCTGCTTCTTAATATGCTGTCTAGGTTGGTCATAACTTTCTTTCCAAGGAGTAAGCATCTTTTAATTTCATGGCTGCAATCACCATCTGCAGTGATTTTGGAGCCCCCCAAAATAAAGTCAGCCACTGTTTCCACTGTTTCCCCCTCTATTTGCCATGAAATGATGGGACCAGATGCCGTGACATGAGTGAATAGCTAAACAAAACCATTTCCACGCAACTGAACTGCATTTCAGCGCAAAGCTCAAGAATAATTTTAATGTACTTCTCATTTTTAAAGAATTATAGATTCACATGCAGTTGTGAAAAATAAGATAGAGCCTGTGTACCCTTTATGCAGTTTCTCCCGATGGTGACATGAGGCAAAACTATAGCACAAAATGACGACCAGAATATTGACCTTGATAAAAATCTACGAATCTTATTCAGAATTCCCCAGTTTTGCCTGGATTCACTTCTCTGTGTGTGCATGAACTGAGTTCTGTACAATTTTATCATAAGGGTAGGTTCGTGCACCCACAACAGCCTACATAGAAAATGATTTTTGTGAGCATGTTGGTCTCCCTTCTGCACTTCTCCTTGCTGTCCCTAACTTCTGACAACCACCAATTGGTTCTCTGTTTCTATAATTTTGCCATTTCAAAATGTTATAGAAATAGAATCGTATAGTATGTAACCATCAGAATTGGTTTTTCTATTCAGCATAATTTTCTGGAGATTCAACCAAGTTGTAGCAGATATCCGCAGCTTGTGTACATGCGTGGGTGCGTGTGTGTATGTGTGTGTGCGTGCGTGCATGTTTGGGTTTTTTCTGTAACTGTCCAGCCATGCTGAGTGGTGTCAGGTCACTGCTTTTCCCTGAGTTCACAGTGCTGCTGCTCTGTGTGTGCATCTGCTAATTTATATTATTTCAAGTTTTTCATTAGATAAATTTGACTTTCTTTTCTGAAATTCAAGTTTGTCCCTTACTTTGTGAGGTAACTTTTTTAAAGTTAGTCGACTACTACTCAGCCACAAAAAGAAACAAAATCGTGTAATTTGCAGGGAAGTGGATAGACCTAGAGACTGTCAGAGAGAGTGAAGTAAATCAGGAAAAGAAAAAACATCATATAATATTTGCTTAGATGTGAAATCTAGAAATAAGCTGCTGCTGCTGCTGAGTCGCTTCAGTCGTGTCCGACTCTGTGCAACCTCAGAGACGGCAGCCCACCAGGCTCCCCCGTCCCTGGGATTCTCCAGGCAAGAAACTGGAGCGGATTGCCATTTCCTTCTCCAGTACCTGAAAGGAAAAGTGAAAGTGAAGTCGCTCAGTTGTGTCCGACTCTTTGCGACCCCTTGGACTGCAGCCTACCAGGCTCCTCCGTCCATGGGATTCTCCAGGCAAGAGTACCAGAATGGGGTGCCATTGCCTTCTCCGAGAAACGTGATGCAGATGATATTATTTGCAAAGCAGAAATAGAGACCCAGAGGTAGAGAATAGACATATGCGTAACGGGAGGGAAAGGGAGAGGGGATGAATTGGAATAGGGTTGATGTATATACACCACCGCACACTACTATGTATGGAATAGGTGCTGGTAAGAACCTACCGTGCAGCCCAGGGAACTCTACTCGGCGCTCTGTGGCAACCTACATGGGGAGAAAACCAAAAAGAGAGGGGATATATTGACATGTGTAAGGAGAGCTGATTCCCTTTGCTGCACAACAGAAACCAACACAACATTGTAAAGCAACTATACTTCAAAAAATTCATTAAAAACACATTTATATGTCAAGCTATAAAAAAGTGTCATTTGATAGACATAATTGTTTATGGTAAAGTTGACATATATGTATTCAATGCATATTTCTCTTCTCCTGTTAAACAGTTCACTATAATTTTTTTTTAAGTAGCTATTTTGTGAAGATATGTGATCCAGAAAGGAAAGGTATCATGGGAAGGCTTATCTGAAGCTATTTAGAGCAGATATAGATGATCTCACTCTCTTTTTCTCCAACTGAGTCATACATTCAAACTTCTTCTTTGAAAGGTTAGGGAATACTGATTTTTAAAATACTAAGTGAAGAATCAAGTTCTTATTTTTTCAAATATCTTGGACAAATCACATATGTTTAAAATTTGTTCCTGTGTTTATCAGTTTTGCAAGAGAAGGCATCATCTTACACAGTGTTTATAATCAAACGCAAATCATTTGTAATCTAAAACAAATCTTTTTTTTTTAAAAGAAGTTTACAAAAACAATGCTTTTGGTCTTTTGCAATCCTCATTGTACTTTCCCATTACTGAGTAGCAGTCTGTGGCGTGGCTGTACCAATGTTTTTCAGCGCTCACCCACAGAAAGGCATCTGGGTTGTTTCCAGTTTTGAGCTACTGTGAATGAAGCTGCTATGAACCTCCTTATAGACTATTTTCATTAGAATGTAAATTTTTATTTCCCTGGGAGAAAATCCCAAGAGACAATTGCTGATGAGTCATACAGTAATTGCATTTAATTTTCTCAGAAACTGTTTTCCCAAACCGTTTCACACCTCTACCAGCAGTGTTAGAGTGATGCAGACTGCCAGCTTTGGGGCGGTTATCGCTTTTATTTCAGCCATTCTGCAGGTGAGGTCTCACTGGGGTTTCAATTGGCATATGCCTTATGGCCAAGTATGTTGAGCCTCTTCTGTGTGCTTGCTTTCTGTATATAAAAGATTACTCAGCGAGATCCATTTTTATGATTGGATTCATTGATTTTTTTAACTGTTTAATCGGAAAGTTCCTTATATATTCTAGATAATAATGTTCCATTAAATATGTAGTTAGCAAGTATTTTCTCCCATTTTACAGCTTGCCTTTTCATCTTAATATGGCAAAAGTTTTTAATTTTGATAAGGTCCTGTTTTCAATTTTTTCTTTCATGGATTGTGCCTCTGATGTCAAGTCTAGAAACACCCTACCCCCAAATCCCAAAGATTTTCTCATATATTTAACTCTAATAATTTCATAGTTTTGTGTTTAACATTGAAGTGTATGGTCTGTTCTAAGCTAGTTTTTGTAAAAACTGTGAGGTTTAGGTCAGTGTTCAGTTGTCTCAGCACCCTCTATTGAAAACGTTATGCTCCCGAGTTGAATTCGTTTCCAGTCTTTATAAACATCAATTGGCGCATTGCTGCGGGACTTTCTCCAGTTGCCTGTACTCTGTTCTGTTGATTTACTTCTCTGCCAGTGTCACTGTCCCGATTACTGAAGCCACCAGGAAGCCTGAGTATCCAGTTGGCTAATTTCTCTGCTTTCTTATTCTTTTAAAAGCGTTTTAGCCACGCACACCTTTGCCTTACCACATAAATATTAGAATTAGTTCATCAATGTCTACAGAATAGCTTGCTGTATTTTGACTGGGGTTGTGTTGAATCTGGACCTCGGCTCAGATGGCAAAGAATCCACCTGCAATGCGGGAGATCTGGGTTCGATCCCCTGGGGGAGGGCATGGCATCCCACTCCAGTATTCTTGCCTGGAGGATCCCCATGGACAGAGGAGCCTGGCGGGCTACAGTCCATGGAGTCACAGAGGGTCGGACACAACCGAGCAACTAAGCACAGCAGTGCTGAATCTCAACCTATAAATCAACTTGGGAAGAATGACACATTAGCAACATTGAATTTTTCAGTCCATGAACGTGGACGAGCTTTCCATTTCTTTGGATCTCTTTAAAACTTTTTTTTTAGTGTTCTGTATGCATATAGATCCTGTTCAAATTTCCTTTTAGATTTACACCTCAGTGCTACATTTTTTGTGCTAATGTATTGATTTTTTAAAAATTCAAATTCCTATTGTTTGTTGCTGGCAGAATGCTTTTACCATTAATGAATCTGGGATTTTGCCAAAAGTTCTACTTTAAATACTGTAAATATGATAAATACGTTTTATATAACAAAGGTAAGACACAACCTGGCCCCTTTACATGTTTGAAGCTGAAATAAATGTTTCTACTAATCAGTCCTAGTCGTACTGACTCTGCTTGATGCTGTCTACACAGTTCAGATACACGGAAAGTTTAATTGTGCTGAATGTGGATACATCACATCCACAGAGGATGGATTTATAAATCTGTCAAACTTGTATAGAGCCGTTGCTCAGATAATCTAAAAAAACGCCATGTAAACGTCTGGTAATTTGCAATCTGTAAATGATAGACCATTTTACTGTAGGCACCACAGGAGAAAGGGGGCATTTTGCAGCCTCAAAATCATCACGGGACAGGTCCTGTGGAATTCAATCCCGTCTCCAGCGTAGAGTTTAAAGAGTTAGCAGACATTTGGTGCTGACAAATATGTCCATAAGACATTTGGTCAAATTTCAAGAACCTTTTGGCATAGACAAATGTCTTCAAGGACATTTGGACAGGACCAAATGGTCTTGTAAATATCAAGAACTTTTTGGCATGAATTGAATGTATTATGAACATTTGGACGGGACCAAATGGTCCTGTAAATACCAAGAAGGCTATGGTGTGAACCAAACGTCTTACGGGCATTTTGGGTAGGACAAAATGATCTTGCAAATATCAGGGAACTTTGGGCATGGACCAAATGTCTTATGGACATTTTGGACAAGACCAAATGTCCTGCGAGGAATTTGAGGAGGAGATGTCCTGTGCCTGTGTGTACATACATATGGAACGGGTGTTCGTGAGGAGAGAAGAAAGGTTTATTTCATCACTTTATGACACAATCTAAGTCATTTTAATAAAATCTCTCTTCATGTTTCAGAGCCATGGAGAAAAGACCCATTGTCTTTGTCAATGTGTTTTCCAAGGGCTATAGGCACTTCATTTACAAGAGCAGGGCATGTTTTTAATGGGTTGGTGGAAAACAGCATTCATATCCAAACACAGGGCCAGTGGTATATCTATCATGCAACTTGGCCTTGCAGTTGCAGTTGAAAGCTGCTCCTGTCAAAGGAAATGTCAGATGACTCAGCCAAGAAGGTGGTTTATTAGTTTTGGCAGCAGACAACAGGTGAATATTTCTTGGAGGAGAGAGGTTTCATACAATCTGAGAGAGACTGTTTATACAATCTGCCCAGCCATAGCCATGGTTATTTAGATTGATAAATTGGACAACATTTCATTTCTCACGAGCCTGATGATCTCTGCTGATGGGTCGATGTTGCCACTACTTGTTTACCACGATTGGACTGAAGTTCTCGCTTCACCAATATACTCTTCAGCTCCCCTGAGGAGCAACATCTAGGGTCTGGGGCATCTGTATGTTCTGTGCCAGTTTGGCAGGAGCCTGCAGAAAATTCCTGCTGCACCTTTTTAATGAGCTGGGAAGTCTAAATGGCTGCAGCTACTCAGCTATAAAGTGTATTTTATCACAAGAGCTTGCCGAGGGGATTATATCACAGCATGGTGAACATCAAATCTCCAAGGACACTGGATATACTCTGTATGCACCATAAGGAAGCCTTATCCACTCTGAGACCCCAGTTTGATTCCTGAGTTGGGAAGATCCCCCGGAGAAGTGATAGGCTACACACTCCAGTATTCTTGGGCTTGCCTGGTGGCTCAGTTGGTAAAGAATCCACCTGCAATGTGGGAGACCTGGGTTTATTCCCGGGGTTAGGAAGATCCCCTAGAGAAGGGAACAGCTACTTGCTCTAGTATTGTGGCCTGGAGAATTCCATGGATTGTATAGTCCATGGGTTTGCAAAGAGTCATACATGACTGAGCGATTTTCACTCTCACTTTCATCCACTCTGATGGGAGAGACAGGTGGGTCTCTGTGACAAGTTTCAATTCAGTTCAGTTCAGTTCAGTCGCTCAGTCGTGTCCAACTCTTTGCGACCCCATGAATCGCAGCACGCCAGGCCTCCCTGTCCATCACCAACTCCCGGAGTTCACTCAGATTCACGTCCATCGAGGCCGTGACGCCATCCAGCCATCTCATCCTCTGTCGTCCCCTTCTCCTCCTGCCCCCAATCCCTCCCAGCATCAAAGTCTTTTCCAATGAGTCAACTCTTCGCATGAGGTGGCCAAAGTACTGGAGTTTCAGCTTTAGCATCATTCCTTGTATGCAAAACACACTCACACAGACAAATACTAAAACAAAGCAATGGGTCTATCTGAGAAGCCATGCAGTACATTTAAAAGGTATTTCCATTTACCATGGACCATCTGGATTCTGCTATCAACATTTACTAGCATTGTGACTTTGGAAGTCTCTTATTGTTAGGGAAATTTGTTTTCAGCATTGGAAGAGTTGGCCTCTAGGCTATAATTGAGGCCTGATAACTAAGATAACTTTTTAAAATGTGAGGAAACTTCTTTCATCATAGAAAAACATAAAATCATCACAAGAAAAAGAAGCTTTCAGTGGAGAAGTAGTAAGTGTCAGAAGATAAGAGGTCTTAGAGGTCTTCGTGTGTTGCAGAACAAAAATAAGGCTGAGGAACGGCTTCCCCCTTCTTCACTGAACCTAAGCCCAGGGCGCATCACTGAAACGCACTCAAGTCCAGTGTCTGCATCGGGGAAACGAGCCACACGCCTGCTAACCTTGACATAAGGGACTAATGAAGCTCATGAGTGAAGACGTGCTACCATACAGAGATAATACTGAGCATGTATTCTTCATAGCATCAAAAGAGAGTTTGTTCAATTCAGCCCATAGAGACTCCACATCGCAGTTTCCATCTTTACTGAGACCATCGTATAAAAATAGTCATTCTAGTCCTAGGAATAGTAACCCTAACAGCTCCATTTATTGTCTGCCAGATACTAAAGTGAAAGTTGCCCAGTCATGGTTGACAGTTTTCGACCCCATGGACAGCAGCCCACCAGGCTCCTGTGTCCATGGGGTTCTCCAGGCAAGAACACTGGAGCGGGTTGCCATTCCTTTCTCCAGGGGACCTTCCTGACCCAAGGATCAAACCCAGGTCGTGCGCCTCCTGCGTTGCAGGCGGATTCTTTACCTTCTAAGCCACTGAGGGAGTCCGCCAGGTACCAAGCACGGTGCCAAATGTTTAAATGCTTTGTCTCATTCAATTCTCCCAACTCGGCAAGGACTGTGTCATCAGCTGCACTTTGCACCTGAGGTACTTAGGGTTTAAGGCAGTGAAACACATGTGTAAGTTCCCATAACTGACTAGGGTGAAAGCCTTAACTCCAGCACAGCTCGTCACAAAGAAGCAAGGCTGATCATAATCGCTGGACTGAGAAACATTACCCAAGAGTCAGAAAAGTTTACAAACTCTTGAACTCAACTTTTGGATATCTTTTAATATTCTGTAGCACATCCCACTACGTGCACAACCCCTCCCCCAGATGCGTGCCTCGAGGGGTGTGGACAGGTGGTGCGAGGCAGGATAGCCTTGGCTTGCCTGACGCTCTCATTTTCCCTCCACAACAATCTAGGACATAAAAAGGGCACAATTTCTAATCCTAGTTTTAGAGATGGAAAAACTCAGGCTTAGAAAGTTTCCGTTTGCTATCTCGTCTCTCCCTTCCTAAGGAGTCTTCCTGCTGCCGGTTTCTGTTCTACGTGAGATGTTTTTATTCTGAGGGTTTGGAATAAGACTCAAGTTATCTAACGGACCCCTGCTGATTCTTCCACTGCCCTGACTTCATTGTTATCATTCTCAATGACCCTTTCAAGGGAGAAAGTACATTTTTTTAAAGTGAACCAGATTTAGTCATTTCCAGTATTCATTTTCAGATTAGCTTAGTCATTTCTGTTTTTCATTTTCCACCCTTCAGCTGCATGGGCTTTCCAGGGGGCACTAGTGGTAAAGAATCCGCCTGCCAGTGCGGGAGACTCAAGAGACATGGGTGCAGTCCCTGGGTGGGGAAGGTCTCCTGGAGTGGGAAACGGCAACCCACTCCGCGTTCTCGGACACTGATCCGTCCCAGTCACTCTCCCCACCTATGAGGGTCTCCTGGCCTTGTTCCTGCTGAGTGGCTCCTTCTAGATATGAATGCCTCCCTGCCAAGCCGTCTGCGCAGCGAATGATACCGTGCACTGCGTTTCATACATGACCTTGCTGTGTGCCATACACGCGTGCACATAGAAGACCGCTTCACCATCAGATGAGCAGTATTTTCAGCCCCAACAATGTCTCGTGTACACGTGTATTTACACATATATGTACTCATGTATTATATCGTGACCATGGCAATCTTGCATGAACCCACGTAGGTCACGCGCACAGGCAAGCGTGAAACACTGATCCAGGTCTTGGCTGAATGCCTGTGATGGTTCTAGAGTGCAAGAGCATGGGAGGCCATCTTGCTCTCTCCTCCCTCTCTCCCTGCCTCCCTGGCGAAGCTGCCATGAGATTTTCTCATCTCCTCCCAAGTTCTGCTGAAGTAGGAAGGCTTCAGGCTCCCCCCTCAGGACAGAGCGGCAGAATAGAAAGCCCCTGAGCTAGAGCTGGCCCCTCAGCGAAGGGGGTCCTATCAGGCAAGTTGCAGTGACCTCTCCACTTCCGTTTGGGTGTCACCCTGGGAAGGAGCCTCGGGGAGCTGGCGCCTTTGGGCAGCCTTCCTTCTGATGTCAGTGTGGGCAACCAGCTGCCTTCCTCTGGCGGTGGCTGTGTCCCTTTACCAGCTGAGTCCGTCAGACCTTAGGCTTCGTCTTTTGCTTGACAGTGTGTGTGTTGTGTGTGCGTGGGTGTGAGTGCACGTGCGTGCGTGTGTTTTAAATTAAAAAGAGACGCTGTCACACCTCATCCTTCTCTATGCCCGATCCTTGTTCCTTAAGCTATTCCTTTCACCTTTCCTGGCTTTAGTTTATCTCTTCATATATTTAAAAACATGAAAATCTTTCCATGCCTTCTCTTGCAGAGCTGGGCTAGTGTTCGCAATGGATGTGATGACGCAGCTCTCTTCACACACCCCTTCCACTTTCGTTCACGTGAGCCCTTTTCAACCCTCGCTGTTTATTTATCAGATACTTCCGTAGTCCTTACCACCGCCAGCTACTCTCTAAGGGCTTTCTAAATGCTTACTTTTCCATCTTCATCATGACTTTGAGGTAAACATCATTGCTAACTATATTTTACCGATGAGAAAGGAAAGGCGCAAAGAGTCTAACTTATTTGCTCAAGGTAATAAAGCAGTGGCTGCCAGAGCTGGGCTTTGAGCTTAGCTAGCTGACAGCAAGCTGCAGACTTGGAAGCACTCGTCTCCACCACCTCTCTCCGTTGGCCTATCAGGTTATTCGTTCATTTAAATAATACACGTGTATTACTGTTGCTTCTCCTGTTTCCCCTCATGAAAGATAAAAATATTTGGCCCTTTTTCTCTCATTTCTACTTTCTAATTTCTGTCAGTTTTATGCTGTCAAGGTTTTCATAGTCTCTGTTTTGTTTTATGATGATAATTACATTTTCCATACTTTGTCCATGGTTGAATTCAAAAGGTAAGAAATGATATTTACATTGTTATTACTAAAAATATTGTCCATCTCATGGTAAAGTGTTCTGCTAGAATGAGATCTCTGCATGGTCTCATGATACCATCCCTGGACAGCACATTCTCATAGCACTGAGATAAAATAGATTTGGTTTTCTTATTCTCCATCAGTTGCTTGAAATACAGCACATTGACTTTGTTTCACATTTGGGCCACAGTTTCCAAGCTCTCTGTTTTTCTTGGATTTTCTCATTGTCTTTCTTGTTTTTCCTTTGTAAGAAGAATAATATGCCTTCAACATATCTTCAGTTTCATCCAAATCCTCAATTATAATGTCTGTGGCATGAAATACTCTATTTTTTTTCTCCAGAGAGATCCTTTCTGGAGTTTTTTAATTTGCTGCTACAATCTCAAAGCCTGCTGCCTTGGTAAGCTGCAGAGCTGTCATCCCAAGACTCTTATTTACTGCATCGCTGGGTCCCCAGGCTGCTCTGAAGACCCCGTTTCTGTGTTTGCTCCTTCACTTCGGGCTTCTCGTTTTGCTGGCGTATAATCTTCCAGCAGCAGCAGTCACCAGCTTTCCCCCAGCTCTCTCTGTATATGATTGTTGTTCGGGTGTTTTCTCTGTCTCACATGTTTTGTCTCCTATTTTCTGCCTTTTTGTCTTTTTTCTACTACATCCTGAGAGTTACTCTTTCTTCCAACAGTTTTTTGCATTTTAAAAAGCTTCTTATTTTGAGATCATTGTACATTCATGTGCAGTTGTAAGAAATAACAGAGATCTTGTGTATACCTTTACCAGTTTCTCACTTATGATAATGTCTTGCATAATTATCATACAATAGAACTATCAGGAAATTGACATTAATAAAATCTATCAACCACAAAAGTACGTCACCAGCTTGATATGTGCTCGTTTGTTTGTGTATGTCTGCATCAGTCCTCTGCAGTTTTACTGGACGTGCTGATTTACAGGACCACTGCCGCAGCTGAGACAAAGAGCGGTTCCATCACGAGACCCGTGGTACTGTCTTTAGAAGCTCGTGCGTGCGTGTGTGATAAGTTGCTCGGTCATATCTGACTCTTTGTGACCCCATGGAGTGTAGTATACCAGGCTCCTCTGTTCACGGAATTTCCCAAGAGAGGATACTGGAGTGTGTTGCCATTTTCTACTCCAGGGAATCTTCCCAACCCAAGGATCAAAACTGTATCTCCTGTGTCTCCTGCATTGTTAGGCATGTTATTTACCAACACCTTCTTTTCCCTCCCCACTTAGCACCTGACAAGCACTAATCTGTTCCATCACTATAATTTAAATATAGCATTTCAATAAATAATATAGTACTCTTAAAATGCCTTTTAAGTAGGACTATACTTTTCCACAGTTTATTGTGATCCACACAGTCAAAGGCTTTGGTGTAGTCAATAAAGTGGAAATAGATGTTTTTCTGGAACTCTCTTGCCTTTTCCATGATCCAGCAGATGTTGGCAATTTGACCTCCTGTTGCTCTGCCTTTCCTAAAATCAGCTTGAACATCTGGAAGTTCATGGTTCACGTATTGCTGAAGCCTGGCTTGGAGAATTTTGAGCATTACTTTACTAGCATGTGAGATGAGTGCAATTGTGCAGTAGTTTGAGCATTCTTTGGCATTGCCTTTCTTTGGGATTGGAATGAAAATGGACCTTTTCCAGTCCTGTGGCCACTGCTAAATTTTCCAGATTTGCTGGCATATTGAGTGCAGCACTTTCACAGTATCATCTTTCAGGATTTGAAACAGCTCAACTGGAATTCCATCACCTCCACTAGCTTTGTTTGTAGTGATGCTTTCTAAGGCCCACTCAACTTCACATTCCAGGATCTCTGTGAACTGCAGGAGTTGGTGATGGACAGAGAGGCCTTGTGTGCTGCGATTCATGGTGTCGCAAAGAATCGGACACGACTGAGTGACTGAACTGAACTGAACACGGTATGTAACCTATGATGACTTTTTTTGTTCATTTTTAAAAATCCAATTGTGTGGATCAATAGCTCTTTTTTATTGTTTCTAATTCCATGGCATGGATGAATCCCAGTTTAACTGACCATCCACTGAAGGACATTTGGTTATTTCCAATGTGGGCTGTTACTACAAAGTTTCTAAGAATATTCAGGGACAGATATTTGTATGTTTCCATTTCTTTGGGATAAATGCCTGAAAAGAAGTTGCTAGACCATGTGATAAGTGTGTTTTTCACTTTTGTTACAAACGTCTGGTTCTAGAGTGACTATATCATTTTGTATCCCTACAAGCGATGTATGAGTGAGCTGGTTTTTCCACATCCTTGTCAGCACTTGGTGTTGGTACTTTTTTATTTTACCCGTTTTAAATATTTGGTATATAGTGATATCTCATTGTGATTTTGATATACACTTTCTTAACGTCCAAAGATTTAAATATCACTTAATGCTCTTATTTGTCATTTGAATTTGCTTTGCAGTAAAATATTTATTTATGTCTTTTACCCATTTTCTAATCTGATTATTTTCATTTTTACTGCTGAGTTTCTGAGTTCTTTTAGTTCAGTTCAGTCACTCAGTCATGTCCAACTCTTTGTGACCCCATGGACTGCAGCACGCTAGGCTTACCTGTCCATCACCATCTCCCAGAGCTTGCTCAGACTCATGCCCATCGAGTCAGGGTTCTTTATATGTTCTAAGCACAAGTCTTAATTCTGTATATACTCTAGATAGAAGTCTTTGTTCGATATGCAGTCTGCAAATACTTTCTCCCAGTTTCAGCTTGTCTTTTCATCCTCTTCAGAGAGTCACAGAGCAAAAGATTTTAGTTTTGTTTATCAGTTTCTCCTTTTAGAGATCCTGCCTAGTCTAAGAATTCCTCACCTAGCCCAGTGATCATTCACCCAGTGAAGGAAGGATCTTTGAATTGTTTTCAGTTTGAGGCTACTACTAATAAAGCATTATCAAAACAGTTTTACAAATAAATGTGATGCATTTTGAGTTAACCGTTGTGTAAGGTATGAGGTTTAGGTCAAGGTAAATGTTGTTTATGTATTTTTTTGCCTCTGGATCCCTGGCTGTCCTGACACCATTTATTCATTTATTGAAAAGATGCTATTTCCTCCATTGAATTGTCTTTTCACATTGGTCAGAAATCAGCTGGGTATGATTGTGTGGGTCCATTTGTGGGTTTTCCATTCTGTTTCACTTTCTATTTCAGAGAGTGTGCCCTCAGTCATGATCTTCATTAGTCTCTCATATCAAGATGAGGCGGGTATTTTGGTTTCAACTGCACTGACATGGTCACTGAGGCTCAGAGGGTTTTGGTGTTGTGACCTTGCCAATAAAGAAGAGATGTTCTGTCCTAACACTTACCTCATGTTCATTCTGCAGCCTGTAAATGCCTATTATCCTCTGCAATTTCACTAAGTCCTCCCTTTAATAATGAAGCAATACTTCCAAGCTCATTCTTTCTATAAGCCCAGCATTACCTTGGTACCTAAATCAGTCAAGGACACTACAAAAAAGAAAACTAGAGGACAATATCCCTAATGTACATAGATGCAAAATACCAGGAAACTGGATTCAACAGCATATTGAAAGGGTCATACGTCATGATGCAAGTGTGGTTCAGTTCAGTTCAGTCGCTCACTCGTGTTCGACTCTTTGCGACCCCATGAATCGCAGCACGCCAGGCCTCCCTGTCCATCACCAACTCCCGGAGTTCACTCAGACTCACGTTCATCGAGTCAGTGATGCCATCCAGCCATCTCATCCTCTGTCATCCCCTTCTCCTCCTGCTCCCAATCCCTCCCAGCATCAGAGTCTTTTCCAATGAGTCAACTCTTCACATGAGGTGGCCAAAGTACTGGAGTTTCAGCTTTAGCATCATTCCTTCCAAAGAAATCCCAGAGCTGATCTCCTTCAGAATGGACTGGTTGGATCTCCTTGCAATCCAAGGGACTCTCAAGCGTCTTCTCCAACACCACAGTTCAAAAGCATCAATTCTTCAGTGCTCAGCCTTCTTCACAGTCCAACTCTCACATCCATACATGACCACAGGAAAAACCATAGCCTTGACTAGACGGACCTTAGTCGGCAAAGTAATGTCTCTGCTTTTGAATATGCTATCTAGGTTGGTCATAACTTTCCTTCCAAGGAGTAAGCATCTTTTAATTTCATGGCTGCAGTCACCATCTGCAGTGATTTTGGAGCCCCAAAAAATAAAGTCTGACACTGTTTCCACTGTTTCCCCATCTATTTCCCATGAAGTGTGGTTCACTATAACACAGATCAATAAATGTGACATGCAACAGATATAGAATTAAGAATGAAAATTAGAAAATCATCTCTATAAATGCAGAAAAAAGAAACATTTGACAGAGTTCAACATCCTTTCATGATAAAAGCTCTCAACAAATTAAGTATTAAAAAAATGTACCTCAACATAATGAAGTCCATATCTGACAAGCACACAGCTAACATCATAATGATGACAAGCTAAAAGTTTTATCTCTACAATCAGAAACAAGACAAGCATGCCCACTCTAATACTGTATGATCTCATTTGTTGTGGAATCTAAAAAAGTCAAACTCATAGGACCAGAGTACACCAGTGGTTGCCAGGGGTGGGGCCAGTAGGATGGTGGTGGCAGAGAAAGGGAGATGATGGTAACAGGGTACAAGCTTCCAGTTATAAGATGAGTAGGTTCTGAGGATCTAAAGCACAATGCTGTGATTGTGGTTAACAATGCTACATCATGTACTTAAAATTTATTAAGAGAGCAGGCCTTAAGTGTTCCCATTACACTCAAAAAAGTAACTGTGCGAGGTGAAAGGTGTATTACTTAACTCAAAAGTGGTAATCATTTCACAACGTATCGATATATATATATCAAATCATCACCCTATACAGCTTTAAAGAATCACATTGTGTAACCAAAATACATACAGTGAAATTGGCAATCGCACTTCAGTAAAGCTGGGGAAAAACAATGGACTCACCATCAAAATTAAAACAGAAGGAATGAAGAGCCAAGGACAAGATCCCACAGTCGACTCTGAACACGGAACCAAGCATGATTTCATGTGTTTGCTACATAAAGTTTGAGCAGCAGCCGTCTCACGATTCTCAGCCTTATTACTGGTTGCTTATTGTTCCAAAACACATCCAGGTATTTTGCCTGAATCAGGACCTCAGCATCCCCATTTCAATGAGTCTGATATCCAGGCTGCTGTTGTAAAGAAATGCCTGTCAGTAAGCGCTTTGGAGGGGACAAGGCACTGTGCATTCAGCCCACGACCTTCCCTCAAGCTCCTGTGGAGAAGCTCTGGAAGGGAACTGTGTCAGTGAGCACCGTGTGGACAAGTCAGCATGAATCACAGCCACTCTCGCAGTGATCAGCACCGACTATGCCGACAGCTGCAAGGAAGAGGTCTGCCAGCTGGGATTTATTTTCTGCTGCGTCTCCCTTGGAATACTCTAAAAACAAAACATAAGCAATGTTCACTGTAGGGAAGAACAGCAGACACATGAGAGAATTTTCTTTTTTGCTGCTCAAATCTGATGGCAATTGATTTAAATCATGCTTTTCTATGGATTAATGTTATCTTCCATTTGGAAGTATTGACCTAACTTCATCTCTTGATTAAACAGAAAACGTGAAATTTGAAATTATTTTGTTAATAAACACAGAATCTAAAACTAAGAAACTCTCAAGAAATGAAACTGTGTGTTTTACCTGAATTATAAATGAAAAAACTATGAGTGGCTCACAGATTGCTTTAATCTAGACATTAGCTAGTGCTCTCTGGCTTGTCCACATTGTTAAGTCTCTTGAAGCAGGACATATGAAATGAATGCTAGTCGCATATTATGCATCCTAACCTTGGAATTGCCTATAAATTTGTGCAAATGAATGTTTTACATATTTACTTTTGCAATCTGAAAAGCGCTAAAATATATGAACTGCTTAATGCTCATTTAGTTAGGAATGCTGTAAGTGTTACAGTTCAGAAATTTCTGCAAGATTTTTTCTTGAATTACCTGGCAGTTCCTGATTCACACCATGGGGCCAGATGATTTCAAGCTGGGCGGGGTGGTGAACCCATCCCACTGTCATAAATAGCCAAGCATGAAGTGTGGCTGCCTATGATTACTGAACCTAGACCTACATTTCACATGCCACTTTGAAATTTTCTGCAAGCCTGACTTTACGATGAGAGATACAGTCCAGATTTTCAGTTCTGAAGTGAGTTTCCTTATATATTTACAAAGAGCATTGCCAAGAAGCTGAACTCTAATGAAATATCCTCCTTAAGGGCCAGTCTTGCTTTGCGAAATGTCCACTGAAAGGATGTGCTCAGAGGAATTCAGACTTCATTCCATCTCTGGGTCCTCTCCAACGAGCACACAGACCCGTTTGGCACCAGTTGTATCCCCGCTTTCCCACGAGGCTCTGGAAGAGCTCCAGGACTTCATTTAGGCTCTGCTTCTGCATACGGGTCTGAGCACCAGGACGGAATCGTGGAAGACTCCAGCCTTGGGAAACAGAGCTGCAGAGGAAACCTGGAGGACAAGGAGGGCACCCGTGCGTTCGCCGTGTTGGTCTACAGAGTGAGCTGGGAAGCCAGGTCTGAGGCAGGGACCTCGTCCTGGGCCCCCAGGAGGGAAGAGCCAGAGGTTCAGCCGTGGCTCTCAGCTGCTGGTGCTCAGGGACTCCATGCAGCTAGAGACCCCAGAAACCGGACGTGACCATCAGAGAGAACAAGGAAGAAAGTATGCGTATCTGTGTGCACGTAGCATAAATCGAGACAGCAAAACAAACAGACACAGATGTAAAGAACAGACCTTTGGACTCTGAGGGAGAGGGAGAGGGTGGGATGATTTGGGAGAATGGCACTGAAACATGTATACTATCATGTAAGAAACGAATCGCCAGTCTAGGTTCGATACAGGATACAGGATGCTTGGGGCTGGTGCACTGGGATGACCCAGAGAGATGATATGGGGAAGGTGGTGGGAGGGGGGTTCAGGGTTGGGAACTCATGTACACCTGTGGTGGATTCATGTCAATGTATGGCAAAACCAATGCAGTATTGTAAAGTAAAAAAATAAAAAATAGAGACTAAGAGAAAGAGGGGATGATTATTCTTCAACAGCCAGTGAGTTGACAGATGGAAAGCTACCTGAGTTTTAATTCCTCAGTGCCAGACTATGGTAATGACCTTCAGCAAGTCTCTCACAACCTCTGCACCTCAAGTTTCCTTTCTGCACAAAGAAGGCACTGGATAAAGCAGTCCTTTAGATAACTTCTAGTTCTTTCATTTATTTGGACTTAAGAATATTGGAAGAGGGGCTTCCCCGGGGGCTCATTGGAAAAGAATTCACCTGCCAATGCAGGAGACACAGGCTCTGTCCCTGGGTCAGGAAGGTCCCCTGGAGGAGGAAATGGCAGCCCACTCCAGTATTCTTGCCTGGGAAATCCCATGGGCAGGAGCCTGGTGGGCTACAGTCCATGGGGTCACAAAAGAGTCAGACATGACTCAGCAACTGAACAATGAAAAGAAGAACGCTGGAAAAGAGTCCTGCTTCCAGTGGCCTTTTCAATCACAAATCCTCAGCAACTCATAGATCACCGTAAGCAGAAATGATAGAAGTGATACAGATGTATTAATATATCCAAAACAAATATTCACTTTGCTTTTATGGAACGTAAATTGTAGCTCTCAAGCCTACTTTCACACACATTAGCAATTGCAAAATATAGGTTAAATGATAAGAACACAATAAAATTCAGTTAATAATTGGAAAACCCATAGCTACTTCCCGATCAATTAAAAAAGTTGAATATTCCAGAAAATGAGCAAAAGATTTGAACTGGGACGTTGCCAAAGATGCAAGTAGTCAATTAACAAATAAATGTTTTAATAGCTCTAACATAAGCGTTAATTCATAAAATAATATATCCTTGTCACCACTGCAGTAAATCAGCCAAATACAGGTTCAAGTAATAGAAAGCAAGAATATTACATGTACACACTGCTGTTTATGAAATGGATAACCTACAAGGTCCTACTGTATAACACAGGGAAATCTGCTTCATGCTATGTGGCGGCCAGGATGGGAGGCAAGTTTGGGGGAGAATTGGAGACATGTGTCCATATGGTTCGCTGCTCACCTGAAACTATCACAGCACTGTCAATTGGCTATATGCCAACATAAAATTAAAAGTTTAAAAATAAAGAACGTTAAATGTAATGAGTCCTTTGAGTCAGAAATTCCACTCCTCAAAATACATTCTGAAGAAACGATCAGAAGTGTCCATAATATGTAAGGAGTAATGTTCACTGAAGCACTGTTTACAATATTAAAATGTTAAAAACAATGTAAATCACTAAATTTATTTTGATACACCCAAATGCTGCCATTAAAACTTTTGATTTGAACACACTTTTCACTTTCACGCATTGGAGAAGGCAGTGGCTACCCACTCCAGTGTTCTTGCCTGGAGAATCCCAGTGACGGGGGAGCCTGGTGGGCTGCCGTCTATAGGGTCGCACAGAGTCGGACACGACTGAAGTGACTCAGCAGCAGCAGCAGCAGCAGCAGCATTGAAAATGCTACAGTGTAAACTGGAAACGGAGGATATATAGCATGATTCCCGTCCCGTAATCCTGTTCTACAGCTGGCCCTCCGTATGCGTGGGCAAATAGGTTCCAGGACCCCCGTGGATCCCAAAGCGCACGGATGCTCCAGTCCCTTCTGGTGTGAAATGGCATAGCACTGTCAGCCCTCCCTGTTCACGGGTCTAAGGGGCAGAAGAGCTGATTGTGTAAAAATAGATTTACATGTCGTTTTATTTTGCTTCACTTCACTCTCTTTTCCAAATCCCCAACGATGAATGTGCATTACTCGATCATCATAAAAATAAATATTATTTTTAAATGAATCAACATTGAAAATCCTTTCATAATATCTACTCCATCTTAACATGCCCTTATTCTATGACTGAGCAATTCCACTCCTAGGCAGATACAACAACGCATACATATGTTCACCAAATTTTATATCTTACAGCATTCATAGCAGCACTATTTATAACACCCCCAAACTGGAAGCTGTCCCAAACGGCCATTAGCAATAGAACAAATTGATAAATGGTGGTATATTCCCACAATAGAGTACCATAAACAGAAAGATGAAAGATGCTTAGCTACATGCAATGATGCAGATGAATCTCACAAATATCACGTGAAGTGAAATGAAAGAAGCCAGACATAAATAGCACATACTTTATGATTCCATTTATACAAAGTATGAAAACTGGCCAAACTGACTAAGTCATCGGATACTCTAGGGAAGTATTTGGGGAAAGAGAGTGCAATGGCTTCAGGGTGTGGTCAGGCTGTGTTTCCATCTGAGGCTGTGCAGTCCCTGGAAATCCATCCAGATGTATCTCTGTGCCCTTTTCTGCGTATCTATTTTACTTCAAGAGAAGGTTTAACTATAGATTAATGAAACATTTACCTAATACGGCGGAGGAAGTAGGAAAGATGGGAAGGCGAAGGAAGGAGCGAGATGAATGCAAGCCTGGGTACCCGAGAGGAGGATGCCTTTTCCAAGCGATAGAGAGAGAGGTGAAGGAGAGGGCGTGGGAAGGAGGGGAGGAGCTGGCCCACTGTTGTCCTGCGGTTTGTACAAGAGCCTCGGCAAAGGGGTGTGACCTCTCAGCCACTCTTCCCCGGCAACTCACACCACTTCATCGACACTCTTTACCCTTGCCATTCCCTGGATCTGGAAGACTTGTTTTCTCAAATCTGTTTTTGGCTAACTCCATTCAAGTCCTCAAAGCATTCAAGTACCACCTTCTCCAAAGGGCCATTCACTGACCACTTATTCAAAATAAATAACCTCCCTCCAACCACACTCTCAGCCACTAGTCGCTACTCCTGTTTTTTTTGACCTCATAAGAATTATTGCCATGTGTAATTAAACTGTATACACACCGTGAAGAAGAAATGTGGATGGATACTGATATATAGGTTTAGATACAGATACAGACATTTGTTTGCTCCGCTAAAATAATAGCTTTGCAGGGACAGGCACTTTATCTTCTCCCATTTTTCTCTCCCTAATGACTTCCATGGTTTCCAAAATATCAAAGTGCATGTTGAAGGAGTATTGTTCCCTCGGGCCCCACTTCTCATACAACGTGGCCACATTTGTGAAGGTGCCGATGTCACGTACATGGAAATAGCCTTTCTTGGTGAGCCTTCCTGCTCTCTGTGCCTTGCCCTCCTTGGGAGCCCAGTGGTATTCTGAGCAAAGGGTGAGGCCATGGTTGCAGCTTCCCAGGATAATTGGAAACAGACCTAGCAACTGCACACACTGAAGTTCGGAAAGCGGCTGTTTGGAGAATGGTGGAGCGCGGAGGGCCTTTGTGTTTTTGTTGAGCAATCTGAGCTGCTGGACACATTTCATGCAAAGGGTCAGCATCATACTTCTCAGGAACTCCACTTGAGAAATAGTAGACGGACAGAGGTCAAGATGATCTGAGCCCATACGGACCTCTCTAGTACGGGGGACTGGAGTAAAATCTTGTGAAGTGTTCTCACGGGCTTGTGTGTAGTCAATGCTCAAAAATTCCCAGAGTGTTCGGTTCACATGTGACTTCCTTATTTCTGTATTGAATTACAACAGCATGAAGGCAGCCATCTGAGGTTCTTATTGCAGCTGGGGGAGCTCAATGGGTCTGTTCCAGTTCTGGGAGATAATACTAAAATTTACCTATACGTTGGCTTGTGGCTCAAGTAACTACCTCATTTGACATTTGTCACAATTCATTGAATAGGACAGGGCCTTATAAATGTTCCCTTCTGCAGATGTGGAACCTGAAATTCAGAAGTGGGGGCTCGATTGCTTAGTGTCATCCCTGTTAGGACAGTTGCCCCGTGTGGCTGGATATACTTATTAGGTCATTGCCTGTCGAGATCAAAGCACTAGTAGATGGCGCAATTGAACCTCAAATATTTCTGCTTTAAGAAAACAATAAAATCCTTACTATTTAGCATGTTTTTCCTTTTCTTATCTATTCTGTCCTTCCATTTCATAATCTGGTCCCTAGACTTTGTGTATTTATATTTTGAGACTTCTTACAGTTCCCCCGAGTGTGAATCATTTTAAAACAAGACAAAACAGGATGAAAAGAGCAGACAGAGAATCTCACTTTTCAGTAAAATCTCAGCCTTATTCTTAGTAAGTATATCTGGTTGCCATTTATTTTCATGGCTTTGCCAAATAATTATATGGCTAACAACTTGGTCTTTCCTGGTAGCTCAGATGGTAAAGAATCTGCTTGTGATGCACGAGACCTGGGTTCAATCCTTGGGTTGGGAAGATCCCTTGGAGAGGGGAATGGCAACCCACTCCAGCATTCTTGCTAGAGAATTCCATGGACAGACCATGGGGTCGCAAAGAGCCAGACACGGCTGAGCGGCCAACCCTGCACTACGTACATAACAGCCTGAAGCTAATAGTCTCCCGGTTCAGTTCAGTTCAGTTCAGTCGCTCAGTCGTGTCTGACTCTTTGCGACCCCATGAATCGCAGCACGCCAGGCCTCCCTGTCCATCACCAGCTCCCAGAGTTCACTCAGACTCACGTCCATCGAGTCGGTGATGCCATCCAGCCATCTCATCCTGGGTCGTCCCCTTCTCCTCCTGCCCCCAGTCCCTCCCAGCATCAGGGTCTTTCCCAGCGAGTCGGCGCTTCGCGTGAGGCGGCCAGAGTTCACTGGAGCCGTGAACTTAGGGGGCGTTTGACTTCGCGATGCACCCCTAGGCTCTTCGACTGTGTTTACAGACACTCAGCATTTTCTAATCAGTTTACTTCTAGGGTCAATTCTTTCCTTCTGTCTTGCTTGACTACCAAATGTTCTAACTGTGCAAACAGGCAGAGTTATTTTCTACACATTCCTGTTAAAAAGCCGCCGTGAGCTCCTCTAAGTTTGCCCTGTGACCCGTGTTATCCTCTGACTGTCTCAGGCCTGCCCGGCTCTGGGCTAATACAATCTAGAGCTCGTCTGTAGGACCATCAGGGGCTGAGGTTAAGAAAGCCCCAGTGAGCTGGTAGGCCCCTTGATACCAGCAGAAGCGGTGGATTTGGTCTTCCTGTCCTGAGCTCTCTATCTATTGCCTTTCTTCCATGTTGAGCAGATTTCACCTTAGGCCTGTTTGTCCAGCTCTTATGCTTTCATTTCTAGATTAGAGTCAAATTCCCCAGGGATATTAGAACTCTCTCTTGGCTTGTGAGGTCATTTTATCAGGTCTCGAGGTGCCTTTCCTGTGCTGAGCTTCTCTACATCCTGAGCCCAGTTCCCTCCACTGTAGGTCAGATTATGGAAATATACCCTTTCCACAAGCCCATTGCCTATGCCCAGAGATGCCTAATGCTGTAGCCTTCACACTCATTATCTAAATAAAGCTCATGAGACACCAACACCACTCTGAACCATCGTGCCCTCTTCAAAACTGTGATACGAACTATTGGATATCTCCTCTATGGGCAGGAGGCAGACCCACACCCAGAAACGTTCTCTTATTTCCAGATGCACTTTCTCCAGCTTGCTCCTCAAACCCAGCAGGCCTCGTGGGCAAACCTACGCCTCTCATAGCATCTGCATCCTGCCCCACTCTTCTGCTGCCGGCGGAAACCCTATCATTAGGCCCCATGCCGACTTCCCTCCTTCAGGATGCCGCGGGGCCCTCCGGCTGCTCTGACACTGTGTACTCTTCAAGTGGTAACTTTGCATGGTCATCTTCCTTAAGGATAAGGACTCTTGTTTACCCAGTGATGCTCTGTGTTTGCCTTTTCTTGGTATTTCTGGCCAGCGCACTCATATTTGGCCTGCCTCATTTTCCAGTGCAAAGTAGTTAGAGGACATGAAATTTGTATAGAAAAGTCCTCACATTGACTAAAAGTGATGTTTTTGGGACTTCCCCACTGGCCCAGCGGTTAAGAATCTCCCTGTCAGTGCAGGGTATATGAGTTCAATCCCTGGTCAGAAGATTACAATCCCACACACCTCTGAGCAACTAACCCCACGTGCTGCAATAAAGATCCCACATTCCACAACTAAGACCCGAGGCAGTCAAATAAATTAGTGAGTAAATATATTTAAGTGTTGGTTTGACAGTTTCCGGGTGTTCTTAGTTAGTGTGGCTGCTATAACAAGGACCATAGGTCAGGTGGCTTAAACAACAGGAATCTATTTCTCAGAGTTCTGGAGGTTAAGAATGCCAAGATGAAAGCACTGACAGATCCAGAAACTGGGGAGAGCCTACCTCCTGGTTTGCAGGTGGCCATCTTTTCACGGCATCTTCACATGGTTGAGAGCAAAGAGAGAGATTCGCTGTCTCCTCCTCTTTCTCAGCTATGGGGACCACACCCTCCTGACTTAATTGTCCCCCACAGGCCTGACTCCAATACCATCAGTTTGGTGATTAAGCTTCAACATAGGAACTTGGGAAGTGTACATGGTAAGGACACAGCCCATGGCACATGACTTCCAGACACTCTGGGTGTCAATACGCCCTGGAGAACCATGTGAGGTGGGGGCGTGGGGGCGGGATGCCCATCAAGCCATGTGGCCAGGGCGTCTTGGCAGGCTGAGTGCAGAAAGCATTTAGCACAGGGCTTCTCTGCATTCTCCGCCTCACTGGGTCCTGTGAATGCAGCAATGTGCAGCGCGTGGTCCCACAGTTACTACAGGACGCATAAACCACTCTCACTGTGATTCCATATGTGTGAAACTAGAGAAACTTTAGGATATACTTGGGGCATAGAGGGAGAAAAACCATTTAGTCCAACCTGGAAGTTTGGGAGTACTGTCTGGGAGAAGTGACACCAAAAGTGAGTTCTGGACTTTGTTGGTGGTCTAGTGGTTAAGAATCCACCAGCCGATACAGAGGACTCAGGTTCAATCCCTAGTCCAGGAAGATTCCACCTCCTGCTGCTGCTGCTGCTGCTAAGTCACTTCAGTTGTGTCTGACTCTGTGCAACCCCATAGATGGCAGCCCACCAGGCTCCTCCATCCCTGGGATTCTCCAGCCAAGAATACTGGAGTGGGTTGCCATTTCCTTCTCCAATGCATGCATGCATGCTAAGTCACTCCAGTCGTGTCTAACTCTGTGCGACCCCATGGACAGCACCCCACCAGGCTCCTCCATCCCTGGGATTCTCCAGGCAAGAACACTGGAGTGGGTTGCCATTTCCTTCTCCAGTTCCACATGCTGTGGGACAGCAAAGCCCAGGCACCATAACGATAGAGCTGGTGTGCCTAGAGCTCTGCAATGAGAAGACGCTGCAAGGAGAAACCCATGCACCACCACTGGAAAATAGCCCCCACTGGTTGCAACTAGAGCAAGCCCATGCACAACAACGAAGACCCAGCACAGCCCAAAAAAAAAAACAGAAAAATTTGTTTAAAAGTGAGTTTTCCCAGGATAACTAAAAGTGGAACAAAAATAGAAAAGCAAGAGGGGCATTGTGAAAAGAGATATCGCCAGCCTGCCGTGAACCCTGCTGCTCTGAAACAGATCTGTTGGAGTCCTAACCTAGCATTTCAGAATGCAACTATTTGGAGATGGGGTCTCTGCAAAAGTATTAAGTTAAAGGGAAGTCATTAGGGTGAGCCCTACGCAGACATGCCCAATCTCCTTACAAGAAGAGGACATTTGGACATAGAGAGCCATAGGGAGAATGCCACAGGAACATGAAAATGGCCATCTGTTGGGCACGGAAGTGGGACCTGGAAAAGATTCCCTGAAACAGTTCTCAGAAGGAAGCCAGCCTGTCAGCACTTGGATTTCAGAGTTCCAGGCTCTAGAGCTGTGACACACTGCATTCCCGCTGCTTCAGTCACTCTGTTTGTGGCACCCAGCGAAAGAATTCACATCTGAGCCACTTGAGATGACTGTCAAATTTAGGCGCCCAATCCCAGACCCGAGCAGACTGGCCAGGCCCCATGTATCCATCGCATGCCCATCGGCTGGCTCCCTGGACAGCTTCTGCTGCTCACCAGCCCCGCCTTGCTTTGTCTGAGCCTGAAGAATTGGTGAACACTCACTCACCACTGTCAGCATTCAAGCATTCCTCATCAGAGCTCTTTCCGTATTACCCGTATTTGTTATCTACTCACATAAACAGCAGCAGGGCAGGGGAAAGCACCTAGCACCTTGTACACAATATTCTGATGAAGAATATCCAGGTTTAAAGCTTGTTCCCTGAAGCCAGATCTTGTTCTTGAGAAAGATGAGAAATTCAGGATGTTGAGTTTCATTATCTATGGGCTTTGGCCCACTAATCTGATCTTTTATTATCTTTAGAAAGCTGGAAATGAATAAACAAACACATGCCTGTTCCTACTTAGAGCTGGATAGCTGGTGTCTATAAAACAGCCCGTCAGAGACCCTTCTTTTACTCTGAGATACTTAGGAAGCAGTGAGGCATTTCTTCATCATTAAATCAAACTGCTCAGTTCTACCCCCTGGCTCTGCAGGCCACAACAATAGGGGCTCTGAAGGGGAACTGATCTTTGCCCTAATTCTATGCTGGATCCGTCCCCACTGAGCACATCAACAATCCATAACAGGGGACACGGTCTGTTGATGGAAAGAATGGGCTGAATGGATGCCACTCATTTTAAGTAAGTGCCATAACGGGAGTGTCCGCTGTGAGTGTGTGAGGTTCCACCCAGCACAGCCCATCTTCAAACTGAGATGCCTGGAGGCTTCTGTGCTGAGAGGTACCCTTTGTTCTCCCAACATGCTTCACCAGCTCACCCAGGCTGGCCCAGTTATCCCATGTTCCTGACCTAACACTGCTTACCCCTCTTTTTTAGGTTCCTAGCCCCGCTAGGAACAGTGGGGCCAAGCAGTTTTGTTTGGCTGCTGATGTAGGTCTTTCCAGTTCAGCCCCTAAACCTCAGAAACCTCTGCCTTTCCTGCTCTGCCACCTAGAAAGGGACCCCAGCTCAGACAGCAGCAACAGCCTTCTTGGCCATGCCTTTCCCTAGGGAGGGGTCGACCACTGGACACTCCCCCATGACTCCAGGAGCATCCCATGACTAAGGAAATGTGATTTGACAGGTAATTCTTTTCTTTTTAACAACAGATTTTACATATCTTTTAAGAAGCTATTGTTTTCATTTTTCTCTTTAAATATTACCTTTTCAATGAGAAAAGGAATGTAGGAAAATACTTGTGTGTTACATCTCCACACCTGAATATAATCCTTCATTAATGACTTATCATGCATATATATGAATTTTTAGCTATGCTGTCCATTAGGAAGCCACTAGTCACATATAGCCTTTCAAATGTACGTGATTTCAAATTAAAAGTTGATATTCAGCTCCTTAGTCATACTTGCCACATTTCAATTTTCTGTTCAAAGCAACATGTGGCTAATGGCTGCCATATTAGTAGAGACTGATGCTGGAGCAGCAGCGAGTGGCAGCTGTGCAGCGCTGGAGCAGCAGGCTGCCGAGGGGAGATACCCCACGTCCAGGGTCAGGGAGACCCCAGTGAGACGATAGGCGCTGCGAGACGGCATCAGGAGGCAGACAGACAGAAGCCACGATCACAGAAAACTCACCATCTAACTAAGACCTAACTGATCACATGGACCACAGCCTTGTCTAACCCAATGAAACTATGAGGCATGCCGTGGAGGGCCACCCAAGACAGACGGTCATGGTAGAGAGGTCTGACAGAATGTGGTCCACTGGAGAAGGGAACGGCAAGCCGCTTCACTATTCTTGCCTTGAGAGCCCCATGAACAGTATGAAAAGGCAAAAAGATAGGATACTGAAAGAGGAACTCCCCAGGTCAGTAGGTGCCCAATATGCTACTGGAGATCAGTGGAGAAATAACTCCAGAAAGAATGAAGGGATGGAACCAAAGCAAAAACAATACCCAGTTGTGGATGTCATTGGTGATGGAAGTAGGTCCAATGCTGTAAAGAGCAATATTGCATAGGAACCTGGAATGTTAGGTCCATGAATCAAAAAAAATTGGAAGTGGTCAAACAAGAGATGGCAAGAGTGAATGTTGACATTTTAGGAATCAGGGAACTAAAATGGAATGGAAAGGGTGAATTTAACTCAGATGACCATTATATTTACTATTGCAGGCAGGAATCCCTTAGAAGAAATGGAGTAGCCATCACAATAAAAAAAAAAAAACCTCCAAAATGCAATACTTGGATGCAATCTCAAAAACGACAGAATGATCTCTGTTCATTTCCAAGGCAAATCATTCAATATCATGGTAATCCAAGTCTATGCCCCGACCAGTAATGCTGAAGAAGCTGAAGTTGAACGGTTCTATAAAGACCTACAAGAACTTTTAGAACTAACACCCCCCAAAAGATATCCTTTTCATCATAAGGGACTGGAATGCAAAAGGAGGAAGTCAAGAAACCCCTGGAGTAACAGGCAAATTTGGCCTTGGAGTACAAAATGAAGCAGGGCAAAGGCTAATAGAGTTTTGCCAAGAGAACGCACTGGTCATAGCAAACACCCTCTTCCAACAACACAAAAGAAGACTCAACACATGGACATCACCAGATGTCCAACACCGAAGTCAGATTGATTATATTCTTTGCAGCCAAGGATGGAGAAGCTCTGTACAGTCAGCAAAAACAAGACCTGGAGCTGACTGTGGTTCAGATTGTGAACTTCCTATCGCCAAATTCAGACTTAAATTGAAGAAAGTAGGGAAAACCACTAGACCATTCAGGTATGACCTAAATCAAATCCCTTATGATTATACAGTGAAAGTGAGAAATAGATTTAAGGGACTAAATCTGATAGATAGAGTGCCTGATGAACTATGGACGGAAGTTCGTGACATTGTACCGGAGACAGGGATCAAGACCATCCCCATGGAAAAGAAATGCAAAAAAAGCAAAATGGCTGTCTGGGGAGGCCTTACAAATACCTGTGAAAAGAAGAGAAGTGAAAAGCAAAGGAGAAAAGGAAAGATATAAGCATCTGAATGCAGAGTTCCAAAGAATAGCATGGAAAGATAAGAGAGCCTTCCTCAATGATCAGTGCAAAGAAATAGAGGAAAACAATAGAATGGGAAAGACTAGAGATCTCTTCAAGAAAGTTAGAGCCATCAAGGGAACATTCATGCAAGGATGGGCTCAATAAAGGACAGAAATGGTATGAACCTAACAGAAGCAGAAGATATTAAGACGAGGTGGCAAGAACACACAGAAGAACTGTAAAAAAAAGCTCTTCATGACCCACATGATCCCAGCGGTGTTATCACTCACCTAGAGCCAGACGTCCTGGAATGTGAAGTCAAGTGGGCCTTAGAAAGCATCACTACGAACAAAGCCAGTGGAGGTGATGGAATTCCAGTTGAGCTATTTCAAATCCTGAAAGATGATACTGTGAAAGTGCTGCACTCAATATGCCAGCAAATTTGGAAAACTCAGCAGTGGCCACAGGACTGGAAAAGATCAGTTTTCATCCCAAAGAAGGG
Source organism: Capricornis sumatraensis (assembly GCF_032405125.1). Taxonomy (NCBI): domain Eukaryota; kingdom Metazoa; phylum Chordata; class Mammalia; order Artiodactyla; family Bovidae; genus Capricornis; species Capricornis sumatraensis. The sequence goes on from NC_091078.1 coordinate 1,093,292, forward strand.
CAATGCCACAGAATGTTCAAACTACTACACAACTGCACTCTTCTCACACAGTAGTAAAGTAATGCTCAAAATTCTCTAAGCCAGGCTTCAGCAATACCTGAACTGTGAACTTTCAGGTGTTCAAGTTGGATTTAGAAAAGGCAGAGGAACCAGAGATCAAATTGCCAACATCCATTGGATCATAGAAAAAGCAAGAGAGTTCCAGAAAAACATCTATTTCTGGTTTATTGACTATGCCAAAGCCTTTGACTGTGAGGATCACATCAAACTGTGGAAAATTCTGAAAGAGATGGGAATACCAGACCACCTGACCTGCTTCTTGAGAAATCTGCATGCAGGTCAGGAGACAACAGTTAGACTGGACATGGAACAACAGACTGGTTCCAAATCAGGAAAGGAGTATGTCAAGGCTGTATACTGTCACCCTGCTTATTTAACTTGTATGCAGAGTACATCATGGGAAACGCTGGGCTGGATGAAGCACAAGGTGGAATCAAGATTGCCAGGAGAAATATCAATCACCTCAGATATGCAGATGACACAACTTTTACCGCAGAAAGTGAAGAGGAACTAAAAAGCCTCTTGATGAAAGTGAAAGAGGAGAGGGAAAAAGTTGGCTTAAAACTCAATATTCAGGAAACTAAGATCATGGCATCTGGTCCCATCACTTCATGGGAAATAGATGGGGAAACAGTGGAAACAGTGTCAGACTTTATTCTCGGGGGCTCCAAAATCACTGCAGATGGTGACTGCAGCCATGAAATTAAAAGACGCTTATTCCTTGGAAGGAAAGTTATGACCAACCTAGATAGCATATTCAAAAGCAGAGACATTACTTTGCCAACAAAGTAGTTGGCATCTAGTCAAGGCTATGGTTTTTCCAGTGGTCATGTTAGGATGTGAGAGTTGGACTGTAAAGAAAGCTGATGCTGCACCAAAGAATTGATGCTTTTGAACTATGGTGTTGGAGAAGATTCTTGAGAGTCCCTTGGACTGCAAGGAGATCCAGCCAGTCCATCCTAAAGGAAATCAGTCCTGACTATTCATTGGAAGGACTGATGTTGAAGCTGAAACTCCAATACTTTGGCCACCTGATGCAAAGAACTGACTCACTGGAAAAGACCCTGATGCTGGGAAAGATTGAGGGCAGGAGGAGAAGGGGATGACAGAGGATGAGATGGTTGGACGGCATCACCAACTCGAAAGACATGAGTTTGAGTAAATTCCAGGAGTTGGTGATGGGCAGGGAGGCCTGGCGTGCTGCAGTCCATGGGGTCATAAAACATGGGGCAAGGCTGAGTGGCTGGCCTGAACTGATAGGACATTTGTATCCCTGAAGCGTCTGCTGGGCAGCACGGGGTCTGTGAAAGTCTTTGTCTCTGTGCCCATGTGACATGCACCTGTTTTTCGTTTTACATAAATTTACCGCTTGGCACATATTGTGTTGTAACTGTTTTGTGACTAAGTAATATCTTAGAGAGTTTTTAGTGCTACTGTGTCCATAATGCCCATGTGCTCTTAGCCCCTGCGGTTTCTATATTGATGGAGTTTCAATTGCTCCATTGTTATTTTATTTAATGTTTGCAATTACAAGTGATGTCACAGCTCACATGCTTGTACATCCCTGTACCTGCCTTTGCATGAATCTAAGTGATTGTTTTCCTAGGAGAGTTAACAAGAATTTCTAAGAAGTAGAATTCTGAGTCAAAATTTATGTCCATTTCAGGTATTACCATTGCTAAAAATTGCCCTTTAAAGCAGCTGCATCAACGTGCAGTTGCTTTAATCCCTTCCCTCATCATTACTGATTTTATCAAACTGAACATTTCACCACACTCATGGTTTTAAATGATATCATTACTGCTTTAAATGGATACTTCTAGGTAAGAAATTGACTATCAGTCAATACATATTGCTGACAATTTTTATTTCCTTTACTGTGCACAGCCACTTTAAATATTTTGATGATTTTTCTATTTGTGTTTGTTATTTATTGAATAAAGAAGGTTTTCATATATTTAGGATATTGGTCTTATACCGATTACATATGTTTTAATATTTACTTATAACTTTTTCAACTTTTTGAGGTAATATCTACACTTTTACAACTTTTTAAAAATGTTTTTGATTTTACAGTTTTAAATGTTGTCATCATATTTGTCAGTCTTTATGAGTTTAGTATAAATTTCTTATTTTAGGTCTTTTTACTCCTAAATCATAAACATCCTCTCTCCTAAATTATTTTTAACTTTAAAATTACTATTGTTTAATTCTATAACCCATCTGGAACTTATTTTTATGAATGATACGAGAGGTAGAGAGCTAACCTTTTTTTTAATGTTTGTAGATAAAAGTTCCCACACAATTATATTAGATAGCCCATTTCTCTCAATTAAGTTTAAATCTTATTTTCCTATATTAACTAACCCACATCTATGTGAAAATCCTATACATTTTATACTTTAATAAGTCTGTCTATTCTTGAACATTGTTTTATTAATACATTTTTCTTTATATTAAATTATGATAGACAATAAGGAAAATGGTTACTTCTGTTGCTTCTTCAAATTACTTTGGAGATAGGAATCAGAATTATAATTTTACAATTCATAAAAAGACACTGTAACATTCTATGAATGTTGAATTGAAATTATAGATTTCTTAAGAACATATGGATATATTTACAGTATTGAGTTTTTCCTTCAGTGAAAATGGTTTACCTCTTCATGTATTTAGCTCTATTACTTATGCATAACTATATTTTTATTTATAAAGAATTTTATTCATAAAGATCTATATTTCTTGCTAGAGCTATTCCTAACTGTTGTATAGGTTTTATTATTACTGGAAATCAATTATATGGCCTATTTGTTAACTGGTTGCTACAGACATATTGAAATACCACCGATATATATTTTTTCTGTTAGATAGTGACCATAAGTGGGTCATTAGGACTGATGGCAAGTGTGGTACCCACAGGTTTTACCCACAGTTTCTAAATCATTATATTTCAACTTGGGGCTTAGCACTGTAATGTGGTCATTTAAGGTAAATATTACATTTTGCAAGTGCCCCATTCTCACAATGGACTGTGTCCAGACTGATGTCTCAGCTGTACCTTGAAGAAGTGTCTCTCTGCTGGCTGTGAGAGTGGATTCTGCAGGGTGCGATATATGGAAGGGCCCACTTCACTGCGAAGCGGGTTGCTTGTCTGGAGTGATGTTGTGTGGGATCCCCCATAGGCGGATCTAACAGTCTAAACCTTAGGTGGTAATGTCTTTTCTGAAGGCAGAGAAGACAAATCTACTCCTAGGATGCATGTTAGTCGTGGTCAGGGTGATGCCATGCCCCTGCCAGGGTGGGGCATCAGGCTTGATGTGACCAGCTTGCCACCAGGTGGCTGTAAGGTCTTTGTGAAGGAGGGTGCTGATCCCACATTGTAGGGTTGGTGTTAGTCTGCTCCAAGGAGCTTGGCATTAGGTGGATCAGACCTGGCAAGTAGGAGCCCCTACTTTTGAGCAAGCCCATTCCTCCAGAACCTCCATCCTTGTTACCACAGCAACAGTGCTCATGTACCAGTGGTGCCAGCACGAGGGTTGCCAAAGATGTAAGCCGTCTGACCTCAGCTGGCTGAGCTGGCTCATCCTCACCACTTGGCTGTTTGTGCCTTTTCTATTGTGAGTGCTCGCAGCGGACATTAACATGTGATACAAAAGTCTCCACACTCCCTTTCCATCCTTCCATACACACGCATGTTCTCACACTTTCTCGTTTCCAGTTTTTCAAGCTTTCTCCATCAAGGGCCTTGACCAACAAGCCAAGAGATTCAAAATGCTCGTGAGTCTACTTTTAACCTTGCTTAGAATGTTTTCTCTTTCTGCACATAATTATGCAATAAGGTGTATGCTTGCATGCCAAATTGCTTCAGTCATGTCCAACTCTTTGCAACCCTATGGGCTGTAGCCTACCAGGCTCCTCTGTCCATGGGATTCTCCAGGCAAGAATACTGGGGTGGACTGTCACACCCTCTTCCAAGGGATCTTCCCAGCCCAGGGATCGAACCCATGTCTCTTATGCCACCTGCATTGGCAGGCATGTTCTTCACCAATAGTGCCACCCTGGAGAAGCCATGCAATAGGGTGCAACGCCCAAACTGCACATTCCAAGGCTCTTCTCTCATCACTGTCTGTCAAGACTACTCTGTGCGTGTGCGCATGCTAAGTGCGGCTTTAACGCACTGTGCAGGGGACTGTGAGTGTTCACCTAGGTATCTGCCTTCAGTCTTCTGACTTGTTTCGATTGCTTACATTAAGCAGTACACTTGCTAGGTACTATATATCTTGTCTCTAGAGTACCATTATCCATTAACCATATCTCTTTTTGCTATTTAGAGCCCCAAGGCCACTCTGATCTTCCTGATCATTATAATACCTGTGCCTACTTTTACTCTGATGTCATCGGACCAGCTGTCAGCTGGCCTCTAATGGTTTGTAAATCTATAATCACCATCGTTACTAGGCATCACAGTTCCCTAGCAGCATCCTCTATCATCAACCTGGCCTGTGAAGGACAGCCATCGCTGACACTAGAGCCAGAACATTTCCTATATCTTTGGGATAGAGTCATAGAGTTAAAAAAAATCATTCATAGGCTTGAAATGAATTCTATAATGTGGTGCAAGTGTAGGAAATTATGAATAAGCTTACTGATGCGTATAAAGAATGCAATTTTAACATTTGTCTTCAAAATTGACTTTCAATTCAAATGTTTTCTGGGGAAATTCCCTCATGTGATGTGTCTCTTACAATGGAACAGAAATCAAAAGGAAATTGGGACTTCCTCTACGTACATTTGACAAGAACATTCTATACTTAACCTGTGTTTTCTAAAAGTTCTCCAATTATAAAAAATTATCTCTAATTGTAATAACTCTTAATAGAAGGAGTTATAATAATAGCTAACCTTTGTTGAACATTTGCTTTGTGTCAGCACTGGGCTAGATATTTTAATTGCATTATTTGAGAGAAATGAAGGAGGCTGCAGAATGAAAGAGACAGGGCAGAGTAAACCATCACCTGAGGATCAGCTGACTTTATAAAGAGAACCTCTCAAATGAGAGGGTGGGGATTAGAGTAAGGACCCCATTAGAAAGCACCAACCACGCTGATTAACAAGAGACCTTTTTAAGACCCAGGTCCTCTGGAAGGCTGATTTTTTTCCATTTATTAAATGCAGCTGTCCCTTCTGGAGATGCTGCTTAGGGAGTCTGTACACGTGAAATCTGTTTTTCCTCCGCATCTATTATACATAATACCTTAGGAAAATAGCCAGCTTTTCTGACATGGGAGGGCACATATAAGGTAGTGTGCCTAAATTCCAAGTTAGGTGGCACCTTTGAAATTCACTCTGAAGGGCTCTGGGTGCATTTCCAACAACTCAGACAGCCCTCAGAGCAGCAAAACCTAAGGCGCAGGAAGAGAACGGTGCATGGGGCTGAGTGGCAGAGTTTTCAATGTCTTAAAGTCCCTCTTGAGCAATGCAAGGTAAACCAGTGACTTGGGATCTATAACTCTGGAATTATAGTCCCCTCTTGCTTTGCTCCTTCGAAATACAACTTCCAACTCCTGGAAACAGCAAGATAAAGAAGCAATTTTCCTGCAACCCATATCACACTGCTGCTGTCTAATGGGCTGAGAAAAGTAAGACAGGCTCTTTCCTTCGGAGGCAGGACACTTCAAAAGAGCCACTGGCCTACCTTAAGTTAAAGGCAAACTGAAAGATGACCACATGCCATGGTTTAAGAATCCAAAAAGGAGGCAGATTAGAAGGAGCACATTCCACAGCAAGCAGAGATAACTTTTGCATGTGCGTGCATGCTAAGTTGCTTCAGTCCTGTCTGACTCTTTGCGATCCTATGGACTGTAGCCCCCCAGGTTCCTATGTCTATGGGATTCTCCAGGCAAAAATACTAGAGTGGGTTGCCATTTCCTCCTCCAGAGGATCTTCCCAACCCAGGGAATGAACCCAGATCTCTTACGTCTCCTATTTGGCATAAGAGGACGACAAAGGATGAGATGGTTGGATGGCATCACCAACTCGATGGACCTGAGTTTGAGCAAGCTCCAGGAATTCGTGATGGACAGGGAGGCCTGGCTGTGTTGCAGTCCATGAAATCACAGAGTCAGACATGACTGAGTGGCTAAACTGAACTGATATTGGCAGGCGGGTTTGTTAGTGCCATCAGAGCACATGGGAGACCGGCCTGAATTCAAGGAACCGTACCTTGAATCTAGCTGGGGCAGCTTCCATGTGATCTGCCCTAGACTTCTATGCCTGCCAGAACACATTGCCATGAGCAACACAAGTTCGTCATCTTACTGTACTATAGGGCGGAAGTCTGACATGGGTCTCACTGGCCTAAAACCCAGGTGTCCGCAGGACTGCGTTCCTCCTGGAGGCTCTAACAGGTCTGTTTCCTTGCTCGGATCCATTTTCCAGCTTCTGGAGGATGCCCCTGGCTAGTGGCCCCTTCCTCCATCTTCAAAGTTTATAATACTTCACTTTTGACACCTTTTCCCTGATCCTGTTCCTATCATCACATCTTTTTCCCTGGCCACAGCCATGACGTTCTCCAATTTTAGGACCCTTGTGGTGACATCTCCCCATCTCAAGATCCTTATCACATCTGAAATGTCCTTTGGCCATGAAGATAATATATTCACAGGTTCTCAGAATTAGGACATGGACATCTTTGAGGGTATTATTGTGCCCACCATACTACCCAATGTGACATACGATAAAAAGTTCATGATGAGAATGAAAGGTGAGATAGTTACTTCTTAAATAGCTGCGTGCCTTGGTCTCATTTACAAATGAGTCAAAGATATCCATTGCGTGGCCAGGGTTCATGTGGCGCCTCCCTGTGGCAGCACACTATCCAGGTCCATCTGTCTGAGGGGCCTCCTGGGTTTCCCATGCAAAGGGGCCACTTTCGGGAAGCGGGCAGTGCGGGCGTGCAGCAGGAGGATGCAGGGGCTCCTGGGAAGCAGGCGCCAGGGAATGGCAGGCTTGGCTTCCTGCAGGGGCTGAGGGGCAGGCAGGCCAGGTTTGGGCGGACGCTCAGGATTGAGGCACAGGGCTCGGAGCCCCAGGGGAGGGGCAAAAATGAGGTGCAAATCTTAATGCATATATATGGAGTCTAGAACATGGTATTGATGAACCTATTTGTAGGGCAGGAATGGAGAGGCAGATATAGAGAATGGACGCATGCACACAGTAGGGCCAGGAAAGAGTGAGGCGAATGGAGAAAGTAGCCTCGACATGTGTACACTGCCGTATGTAAACTAGATGGCTGGCGGGAAGTTGCTGGATGGCGCAGGGAGTCCAGCCTGATGTTCTGTGATGACATAGAGGGGTAGATTGTGGGGAGGGGAGGGAGGCTCAAGACGGGGGTGATATACGCATAGTTGCAGCTGATTTGTGTTGTTGCTAGTAAAGTAATGCTCAAAATTCTCCAAGCCAGCCTTCAGCAATATGTGAACCATGAAATTCAAGATGTTTAAGCTGGTTTTAGAAAAGGCAGAGGAACCAAAGATCAAATTGCCAACATCCGCTGGATCATTGACAAAGCAAGAGAGTTCCAGAAAAACATCTATTTCCACTTTATTGACTATGCCAAAGCCTTTGACTGTGTGGATCACAATAAACTGTGGAAAATCCTGAAAGAAATGGGAATACCAGACCACCTGACCTGCCTCTTGAGAAACCTATATGCAGGTCAGGAAGCAACAGTTAGAACTGGACATGGTACAACAGACTGGTTCCAAATAGGAAAAGGAGGACGTCAAGGCTGTATACTGTCACCCTGCTTATTTAACTTCTATGCAGAGTACATCATGAGAAATGCTGGGCTGGAAGAAGCACAAGCTGGATTCAAGATTGCCAGGAGAAATATCAATAATCTCAGATATGCAGATGACAGCACCCTTATGGCAGAAAGTGAAGAGGAACTAAAAAGCCTCTTGATGAAAGTGAAAGAGGAGAGTGAAAAACTTGGCTTAAACCTCAACATTCAGAAAATGAAGATCATGGCATCTGGTTCCATCACTTCATGGGAAATAGATGGGGAAACAGTGGAAACAGTGTCAGACTTTATTTTGGGGGGCTCCAAAATCACTGCAGATGGTGACTGCAGCCATGAAATTAAAAGACGTTTACTCCTTGGAAGAAAAGTTATGACCAACCTAGACAGTATATTAAAAAACAGAGACATTACTTTGCTGACTAAGGTCCATCTAGTCAAGGCTATGGTTTTTCCAGTGGTCATGTGTGGATGTGAGAGTTGGACTGTGAAGAAAGGTGAGCACTGAAGAATTGATGCTTTTGAACTGTGGTGTTGGAGAAGACTCTTGAGAGTCCCTTGGACTGCAAGGAGATCCAACCAGCACATTCTAAAGGAGATCAGTCCTGGGTGTTCATTGGAAGGACTGATGCTGAGGCTGAAACTCCAGTATTTTGGCCACCTCATGCGAAGAGTTGACTCATTGGAAAAAACTCTGATGCTGGGGGGGATTGGGGGCAGGAGAAGGGGATGACAGAGGATGAGATGGCTTGATGGCATCACCGACTCGATGGACATGAGTTTGGGTGAACTCCAGGAGTTGATGATGGACAGGGAGGCCTGGCGTGCTGTGATTCATGGGGTCGCAAAGAATCAGATATGACTGAGCGACTGAACTGAACTGACGGCAGAAACCAACACAACATTGTAAAGCAATTTTCCTCCAATTAAAAGATAAACTTAAAAAAAGAGATGAGTTCCCAGTGGGGTAGGAGTCCCTCACACTTGCACTCCTTTCCCAACCTCTGCCCCGTCTAGGTGGCTTCCAGCTCTGGTGACCGCAGTGTTTTACCATCTTTTCTCGGGAGAGTCTTCTTTCCCCAGACTTTCATGCTCTCTCCCTAGACTGTTAGGAAGGTAGGGAAAGCATGTTACTTCCCTGAGATCTGGAAAAACACAGGCTCAATTGCAGCTTATATTTCTCTCTTGAAAAAAAAAAAAAGCAATCCAGGTCTATTGGCCCCCAAATGCATATTCCAAACACGATTAGAACAGTTTTCTTTTCTAAAGTAACTCCTTTTACTGTAAATTACAGACAATTCGCTATTCCATCCCTAAAGAATTTCATATGAATCTGTGAACTCATTCTGGAAGCATTTTTCTACAAAACCAAATCCATATTTCCAACTTAGCAGAGTTCATAATAATTCCTTCGCACCAACTAATACCCACATTTACTTGCTGTGCGAAGATAGTCTCGGTGGGTTTGTTACTAGTGTGTTTCAATCCACGGCTGCTCCTGGAATGAAAGACCAGAACTGGTGAGGGATCCCGCTCACGCGGCACTTGGCTTCCTGGAGACACTGGAATCTCCTGGAGACTGTATCTAATCCCTTACAACACTAAAGGGCTCGAATTTGGGCCCTGAGTACTTTTCAAAAAACAATTCAATAATGACATGTTTCCAGTGAGTTGATCACTGATGGACAATCAATTCTGAACATTTTCATTAACTCTTCTTCAAATCCTTCCATAGCACCGAGCGTTGTGAGTAGCCACCCCAGCCTCGAGGGGCAAAGGTTTTGTCTGGAGATTTTCTATATTTCACCTCAGAACTCAGAAAGCATCTATGCTTATGAGGAAAAAAGGACATCTTGAGTGCTTTGGGTAAGTTTATAAGTGCCAGACAACATAAGATCCTGGAGCAGCTCACAGCATATCAGAGAAGGTAGAGGATGGGGAGGCTGATAGACTTCGAGACAAGTTTATTCCAGGGTCCAGGGCTCTGAAGGATCTGAAGCAGCAACTTGCTCTGAAGTCCTCCAAAGTTAGGGTAATTGGACATGTCCATTGCAAACAGAACATGACGACGCCATTTGCTGTTAAACACTTTTATACAAGCTGGTCTCCCAACAAAAGAGGAATTCTGGGCTAACCTGAGGAGTCATTTCACCAGATATAAGATTTTGGGGTGGGAATCAAAGCTGCTGAGAACAAGCCAAACCTTGCTCTTTGGTCAAATAATTTCTTGTTTATGGTACCCAGCTGGCAGCTAAGACGAAAACCGGGAAACATTTTGCCCATCAGCAAGGCTGGAAAACATCGGAACAGATACTACTCAACTGAGCGGAACCACAGAAAGGGTATTTCTGTGATTGACATCTTCCACCAAAGCTTCCTCCAAAGAATGGATTTTTTTTTCAGAGTCCACTGATCTGTCTGATGCTGGTACTTATGGGCCTTTGGGTAACTCTCTCCATGCCCAGATCTGACTAACCTGACCCAATGGTAAGCATGGTGGGAGGCTTGCTACAAGAAGACAAAGAGAGCAGGTCATGAGGATGAGCAAGTGAGCTCAGCAGCGGGGAAAATAGCACAGAGCACCCACGGATAGTGTCCTCAGAGCTCTGGGCTCCTCACAGCGGGCAGAGGCAGGGGAACTAGGGCCAGAAGGGCCACAAGTCACGAGCAGGCACCAGAGGGGACACAGGGAGAGTATTAGAATGAGACAGCTGACTGAGAGGGTGGGACCAGACTCACCTCTCCCGGCTCATCCCTGCCAGACGTCATTAGTGCTTTAGGTTTGGGGAACAGAAGGAAGAGGAACTGAAACCTAGAGAGGCAAAGCCAAAGAATGATCAAACTACTGCACCATTTCACTCATCTCACATGCTAGCGAGGTCATGCTCAGAATTCTCCAAGCCAGGCTTCAGCAGTACATGACCCGAGAACTTCCAGATGTTCAAAATGGATTTAGCATAGGCAGAGGAACCAGAAATCAAATTGCCAACATCTGTTGGATCATAGAAAAGCAAGAGAATTCCAGAAAAACATCTACTTCTGCTTCATTGACTATGCCAAAGCCTTTGAGTGTGTGGATCACAATAAACTGTCGAAAATTCTTAAAGAGATGGGAATACCAGACCACCTTACCTGCCTCTTGAAAAACCTGTGTTCATGTTAAGAAGCAACAGTTAGAGCTGGACATGGAACAACAGACTGTTTCCAAATTGGGAAAGGAGTATGTCAAGGCTGTATATTGTCACACTGCTTATTTAACTTATATGTGGAGTACATCATGAGAAATGCTGGGCTGGATGAAGCACAAGCTGGAATCAAGATTTCCAGGAGAAATATCAGTAACCTCAGATATGCAGGTAACACCACCCTTATGGCAGAAAGTGAAGAACTAAAGAGCCTCTTGATGACATGAAAGAGGAGAGTGAAAAAGCTGGCTTAAGACTCTACATTCAAAAAACTAATATCATGGCATCCGGTCCCATCACTTCATGGCAAATAGATTGGGGAACAATGAAAACAGTGAAAAATTTTATTTTCTTGGGCTTCAAAATCACTGCAGATGATGACTGCATCCATGAAATTAAGATGCTTGCTTCTTGGAAGAAAAGCTATAACCAACATAGGCGCATATAAAAAAAAACAGAGACATTACTTTGCCAACAAATTTCCATCTAGTCAAAGCTATGGTTTTTCCAGTAGTCATGTGTGAATGTGAGAGTTGATTCCCACCCAAAAACCTTTCTTTCCATAAAGAAAGCTGAGCACCAAAGAATTGATGCTTTTGAACTGCAGTGTTGGAGAAGACTCTTGAATATGCCTTGGACTGCAAGATCAAACCAGTCAATCCTAAAGGAAATCAGTCCTGAATATTCATGGGAAGAACTGATGCTGAAGTGGAAGCTCCAAAACTTCGGCCACCTGATGCAAAGAGCTGACTTGTTTGAAAAGACCCTGATGCTGGGAAAGATTGGAGGCATGAGGAAAAGGGGACGACAGAGGATGAGATGGATGGATGACATCACCGACTCAATGCACATGAGTTTGAGCAAGCTCTAGGAGATGGAGAAGGACAGGAAAGCCTGGTGTGCTGCAGACCGTGGGCTTGCGAAGAGTCAGACACGACTGGGCAACAGAACAACAAAGAGGGTGAGGAAGCAATTCGGAAGGGTAAGGTCACGGGCAGCTGGGTCCCTCCTGTCTCTGGCTAACAGCCTTGGAGGCAGGCCATTGACACCCCTAAGCTTTAACTTTAGGAAGAAAACAACTTGTCTGCCTATCCCAGTTCAGTTCAGTTGCTTAGTCATGTCCGACTCTTTGTGACCCCCATAGAATGCAGCACGCCAGGCCTCCCTGTCTGTCACCAACTCCTGGAGTTTACTCTAACTCATGTCCATTGAGTGGTGATGCCATCCAACCATCTCATCTGTTAGCCCCCTTCTCCTCCTGCCTTCAATGTTTCCCAGCATCAGGGCCTTTTCCAATGAGTCAGCTCTTTGCATCAGGTGGCCGAAGTTTTGGAGCTTCAACTTCAGCATCAATCCTTCCAATGAATATTCAGGACTGATTTCCTTTAGGATGGACTGGTTGGCTCTCCTTGCAGTCCAAGGGACTCTAAAGAGTCTTCTCCAATCTAGTGCTATAAGCATTGATCAGCTCCCCGGAGCTATGATGGCCACACTGCAAATCTAGGTCCTCACGATGGCATGCAGTTCCAGAGATACTGGGAACATCCCAGATGGTTTTCTTTTTTCTTTTGGCCTTATCCTACTCTATCCATCCACTCAAGCGTACACACGATGCCGCACGTACACGCCATTTGTACGCAGTTCACCTCTGTTTCCCTTCAACATGCATTAAGTTTGATTAACTCAACAGACTTTTGTAAAAGTGAAAAACACAAATATTTTGTCTAGTTGTGGTTGCAAAGTCAATATGTATAAATGAATATGTAAAGATAAGAGAGATATTTTACAAAGTAAGAATGTAATCAGAAGTAAATACTTGGGGAATGCAAAATAAAAAGAAAAAGTAGTGCCAAAAATTTATTCTAATTGAATATTTGTAGCTCATTTCCAGCTGGCAATAGATGCCACAAATAGAGATGAGAGATAAAACACGGCTCTCCACTGGACTTGGCATCACTTACCAAATCTGTTTCTTATATTCTCACAAGCCACGTTAGTTCAGATCTCCGCGTTTCTTGACATTTAGAAAGTGTCTACACATATGAAGGCTTGAAATGCTTGTCATTTGAATTAGTAAAGTTTCTACTTTTCAGAAAAGTCTCCACTGTTTCTTCATGTCAGGCTTTGAAGTGAAAATTTCCTCTGGGTGCCAATTAAGACCAAAGAGACAATATTTTCAACAACCAAATTAACAAAAATTTAAATGAAGTTACCTTAAGAGAGTTCTAAACCTTGCCAGCTCTGTTATAAATTGGTACAATCTTTCTGGAAAGTAACCTGAAATATCCATCAAGAGTCTTAAACATCCCATTTATTTTTAGTGCATTATTTCTACTTCTAGGAACCTAGAAACTTGGACAAATACACATGAATAATACTTTCATATCCATATGATTAAATTTTCACCAACTCTAATGATGAGTTAGGTCTATATTTATTCAAAGAGAATGATGCTCGTTATATTCTGATGTGAGAGAAAAGTAATTTTCAAAACCCTGTGAATACTGAACTCCTTATGCTACAGATATATGTGTGGGCTTCTTTGTAAGTATATCTCACTCATACATATAAGTAGTGAACAGTAAAAACAAACTGGAAACAAAATTCCATAAGCATGTCTACTAGAACTGCAAATAATTCCACTTATTTTGGTGCCTTCAATTATCTGAGATCTCAGACTATTTGTTACAGCTACAATTAAAAATAATAAAGCTATTTTCATTTGAATGCACTTATGGTTAAAAGTTCAGAAAACAAATGAGAAATACAAACGTAAGACTCACCACGGCAGTCCCCGAGTAGAGATGATATCTCTGTGTGTTTCCATTTTTCATTCCGGATTTAGAGGATTCAAAGTACATATGTATTTATTTCATGGAGACACATGTAGAGAGCCAAATGTCAGTATATAATACTTCAGTCTGAATTTTTATTTTGACTGATACATAACAGTTCATCAAACTGACCTGACTTCTATTATTCAAGCAAAGATTCTCTTCTTGTTAAATATTTAACTTGTTTGCAAATATTTTGCTACTCTGATAATACAGTGATGGAATCTTTGCACATATATGTTTGGATAAGATAATAGAAACATTGATAAGCTAAAGTACATATGCATTTAAAACTATATATTTGTATATATAAATATATATATATAAATAATCTGTATATATAAATAATCAAATATACTATATAATCATGTATAAATAAATAATTGATGAAATGAAGTACAAGAACACTTGAATAAATAAATATATATATATATATAATCATCAATTATTTTTCAGAAAGTTTACATCAATGTATAGCCCCATGTTGAGAATAACAATGATAATTATGATAAGATTAGTTAATGCTATGTAGCATTTACTACATGCCAGAAACTTTTCTAAGAATTTTGCATGCTGACTCTCATTCTGCCAAGAAGTCTTTGAGGATTATTAATCCCATTATACAGATGATATACTGAGGCACAGAGATGGAGACAGCCAGTGACTAGACATCAAACCCAGGAGGATCTGCTCAGGTCAGCCTGAGCACTCTGCTTTAAGGCCTGCCTAATAACACACTCTCATGCATTGGAGAAGGCAATGGCAACCCACTCCGGTGTTCTTGCCTGGAGAATCCCAGGCACAGAAGAGCCTGGTAGGCTGCCATCTCTGGGGTCGCACAGAGTCAGACACGACTGAAGCGACTTTGCAGCAGCAGCAGCAGCAGCAATAATACACCGTGTTCCTTTTTTTTCCCTTTTGAACTTTTAATTTTATATTCAGTTGGGCTACAGTTAATTAACAGTGTTGTGATGGTTTCAGGTGAACAAGGGCAGGGACTCAGCCATCCGTATACGTACATGTATCCATTCTCCCCCAGCACCCCCTCCCATCCAGTCTGCCACATAACATTTAGCAGACTTCCATGTGCTGTACAGCAGGTCATTGTTGGTTATCCATTCTAAATATAGCTCACTGTGTTTCTTGTATATTGTATTATTTTCTCTAGGTTTGTTCTTTGTTTCTAGCCTGCATGTATGGTAGACTGACTTCTATAGAAATTTCACTTTTATGCAGTCATATTTATCATGTTTTTCATTTGTGGTTTCTGCTCAGATAATCTCTGGAATTTATTGTCTACATATTTGATTCAAATGTGCGTTTAGAAACAGTTATTTTAGTCTATCTGAAATATAAGTGTAAGTTGTGAGATGAGAATCCTACTTTTCTCAAGTGGCAAAGTAGTAAACCCAATTATCACTTTATAAGTAGAAGAAATAAATTTTCTTGTAAAATGAATAACAACAAAGGCCCAGAGGAGTGTGAAGCCAACGCTGAGGAGAAATTGTGAGGAAACAGTCTTTTCTTTAAAATCCAAACCCATGCTCCAAACAGCACAAGGAAGACATGCTCCAGAACAAGAAGGCTTGCTGATGACAGTGATCAGAAATTGCCCCTCTATATCCTGTATTCTGCATCTTTCTTCTCCTTGGAGCCTTCATCTAACTCCAGTGCAATCCTCAGGCACTTGCCCCCCACGGCATATGGGACATCCATGTCATCTTTTTCATAGCAGAGCCTTCCCTTTGTTTGGTTTGTACCATGGAGCATTTTCACTGAGAACTTATTAACCCAGACAGACGCTGTGGGCAGCATAAAGTGGCACAGGCCTGCTCCTGTCCTCAGATCTTGCTCGTTCCTGTGAGACGGCCAGGCACCCTGGTGCGTGGCTATCTGGCCTGGGGAACGAGCCCACATTTGCTCTCATGCCACAGTTTAGCTCTTGGCCCAGTCCCTGAGGCTGCTTTCCTGTCCCCCAGCTTTGTCTTTCCCTGTCAATGTTCAAAAGACCAAGAGTGGGCTCCTGTGTGTGTGGCTCATCTCAGCAGAGCCTGGAGAACCAACCGGGCTTTGTGTGGATGAGACGTTGCACTGGGACTCCCCTGGAAAAGTGGCTAAGCTAAGTGGCTAAGCTAAGTGGCTAAGTGGTCCAGTGGCTAAGACTCTGCACTTCCACAGCACTGGACGTGGGTCCCACCTCTGGTCCTGGGCAGGAAACTAAAATCGCACACTGCACAGTGTGGCCCAAAAAAAAGAGAAAGAAAGCGAGACACTGTATCTCCCGTAGGTGGCAGCCGGCCGGCAGCTGGGGCCCGCGGCAACTGTCCAGTCCTCTGCTTGACAGCATCACATTCCACATTTTTTTCCACCACACATTTGTCTCAGATCACTTTCCCCTTTGACCCATTTCAATTCAAAATTTACCACTCATTTTGTCTTATCCCATTATCTTTAGCATGTCTTGACTCATTATCATAGCTTGTGGGTGCCCAGGAATGTCCCATTAGGTGATTTACAATGTACAGGCACTTTTAGAACTAAGCCCTAGAGTCTCAGAGAAACTGTTTCCCTTAAAAAAGGAATGAGACAAACTCTTTATTGTTAAATGTCCTTCATATACTAGGCATTTTAAATATTACTTCATTTAATGATCCTACAATTTCTCTGAGGCAGGTGTTGTTTCCATTTTACAGATGATGAATACTAAGTTCAGAAAGGTTAAGTAACTTTAAGATTCAAGATCGTGGTTGTTCTTTGGTTGCTAAGTTGTGCTTGACTCTTTGTGACAGGATGGACTATAGGCTGCTAGCCTCCTCTGTCCATGGGATTTCCCAGGCAAGATTACTGGAGTGGGTTGCCATTTCTTTTTCCAGGGGATTTTTCCCAACCCAGGGATCGAGCCCGCGTCTCCTGCATCGGCAGGCGGATTTTGTACCACTGAGCCACCAGGGAAGCCCAGTCCAAGGTCAGTTTAGTTCAGTTCAGTCGCTCAGTCGTGTCCAACTCTTTGCAACCCCATGAATCGCAGCACGCCAGGCCTCCCTGTCATCACCAACTCCCGGAGTTCACTCAGACTCACGTCCATTGAGTCCGTGATGCCATCCAGCCATCTCATCCTCTGCCGTCCCTTTCTCCTCCTGCCCCCAATCCCTCCCAGCATCAGAGTCTTTTCCAATGAGTCAACTCTTAGCATGAGGTGGCCAAAGTACTGGAGCTTCAGCTTTAGCATCATTCCTTCCAAAGAAATCCCAGGGCTGATCTCCTTCAGAACGGACTGGTTGATTCTCCTTGCAGTCCAAGGGACTCTCAAGAGTCTTCTCCAACACCACAGTTCAAAAGCATCAATGCTTCAGTGCTCAGCCTTCTTCACAGTCCAACTCTCACATCCATTCATGACCACAGGGAAAACCATAGCCTTGACTAGACGGACCTTAGTCAGCAAAGTCATGTCTCTGCTTTTGAATATGCTATCTAGGTTGGTCATAACTTTTCTTCCAAGGAGTAACTGTCTTTTAATTTCATGGCTGCAGTCACCATCTGCAGTGATTTTGGAGCCCCCCAAAAAAATATAGTCTGACACTGTTTCCACTGTTTCCCCATCTATTTCCCATGAAGTGATGGAACCAGATGCCATGATCTTTGTTTTCTGAATGTTGAGCTTTAAGCCAACTTGTTCACTCTCTTCTTTCACTTTCATCAAGAGGCTTTTTAGCTCCTCTTCACTTTCTGCCATAAGGGTGGTGTCATTTGCATATCTGAGGTGATTGATATTTCTCCGGCAATCTTGATTCCAGCTTGTGCTTCTTCCAGTCCAGCGTTTCTCATGATGTCCAAGGTCACTCAGCTTATAAATGGTAGACTAGGGATACAGACCAGATACGTCTTAATTTCTCTAGAGTTGATGTTCTTCTACTCTGTTGCCTCCTTGAATCTCAACCGTGGGAGCTCATCTGGATTTCCTTTGTGGTGAAGAAGGGAAAGTCTTGAGAAACACTAGCAGTTATTACAAGGCAGCGTGAAGTCTCATCTCATCCTTAGTGGACAGTTTATTCTTTCAGTTTATTGGGCCATTTATAGTTATTTCATGTCTTCAGAGCTTCAGCAAGAGTTTTAAGTCACTTCAGTTTGAATTTTAAACACAGGACTATGTTTAAGTCCAATTCACTTAAGGGGGATGGACTAGTAGGAAAGAGCGATCCCTGCCCCAGGGACCAGTAGAAGGGCCCCTTCCTTGACGTATACAGTTCAGAGTAGACTAAACTGGACATCAGATAACTGGGCTCCAATCCAGACCCTGCTACAAGAAGCCCTTGTAAAGCCAAGGCTTCCTGAGCCTCAATATCCTTCTCAGTAAAATGGAGAGGGTTGGACCATTTGGAGGATGATGAGTAGATGTTAATTCCCATGCCAGTTTTATACACGGGGCCATAGCTCCCTGCAATACCGTGTTGGGAAGGATTCTATGGCTTAAGGCAAGGAGTCTGCTAATTCCTGAGGTCCACCCAATTTGGACCCAGAAGATCAGAATGCTGGCATCTTCACTCTCCTAGATCCAAGAAACCACTAAATTCCCTTGAAGTTGCCATATAAGTCTACCCCTTGGCTCTTGCCTAAATTTAACAGCCTCATAAACAGAAGCCCACCTGGACAGTCATGAACAGAGGACATCACAGGACATGAAAACGTGAGGGCTCATAAGAGCTGGTCCTCACCAGGGAGGTGCAGGAAATTTAAAAGGAGAAATGCTTTCAGACTCCCTTCTCACCCTGGAGCTGTTTTGGAGGAATGGCGCAGTATTTGAAGTGAAGAATACACTTGTCTTAGGAAAATGGGATCTAATTAAAATTAAAAGCTTCTGCACAACAAAGGAAAATATAAGCAAGGTGAAAAGACAGCCTTCTGAATGGGAGAAAATAATAGCAAATGAAGCAACTGACAAACAACTAATCTCAAAAATATACAAGCAACTTATGCAGCTCAATTCCAGAAAAATAAACAACCCGATCAAAAAATGGGCCAAACAACTAAATAGACATTTCTCCAAAGAAGACATACGGATGGCTAACAAACACATGAAAAGATGCTCAACATCACTCATTATCAGAGAAATGCAAATCAAAACCACAATGAGGTACCACTTCACACCAGTCAGAATGGCTGCAATCCAAAAATCTGCAAGCAATAAATGCTGGAGAGGGTGTGGAGAAAAGGGAACCCTCCTACACTGTTGGTGGGAATGCAAACTAGTACAGCCACTATGGAGAACAGTGTGGAGATTCCTTTAAAAATTGCAAATAGAACTGCCATATGACCCAGCAATCCCACTGCTGGGCATACACACCGAGGAAACCAGAATTGAAAGAGACACATGTACCCCAATGTTCATCACAGCACTGTTTATAATAGCCAGGACATGGAAACAACCTAGATGTCCATCAACAGATGAATGGATAAGAAAGCTGTGGTACATATACACAATGGAGTATTACTCAGCCATTAAAAAGAATACATTTGAATCAGTTCTGAAGAGATGGATGAAACTGGAGCTGATTATACAGAGTGAAGTAAGCCAGAAAGAAAAACACCAATACAGTATACTAACACATATATATGGAATTTAGAAAGATGGCAAGGATGACACTGTATGCAAGACAGCAAAAAAGACACAGATGTGTAGAGAGGACTTTTGGACTCAGAGGGAGAGGGAGAGGGTGGGATGATTGGGAGAATGGCATTGAAACATGTATACTATCATGTAAGAATCGAATCACCAGTCTATGTCCAATGCAGGATACAGCATGCTTGGGGCTGGTGCACGGGGATGACCCAGAGGGATGTTGTGGGGAGGTAGGTTGGGGGGGGGGGGGGTCCATGTTTGGGAACGCATGTACACCCGTGGTGGATTCATGTCAATGTATGGCAAAACCAACACAGTATTGTAAAGTAAAATAAAGTAAAAATAAAAATTAAAAAAAATAAAAGATTAAAAGATCGAAAACAAAAAACAAAAAAATGTAAAGCCTTGGGCTTTCACATTAAAACAAATAGATCTTACAGGGTAGGAAAAAAAAAACGTATTTACATGATTTTTTAAACTAAGGCGGAAAACTTGAAGGAGATACAGCGCTTTTGTAACCGCTCTGCTCCCGAGAACCCACAGGATCTGCTCCTTTCCTGCTAGCTTCCCTCCTGTGGGGAGCTTGGAAAGTCCCCATAGAAAGAGTGACAGGAAAGTGAGGGCCAAGCAGTTCACTCAGGAAAAGAGAAGCTGGTGGAGGCCCCAGGGTCCTGTCTCTACTTGGAAACAGCAACACTTGACAGTAAGAGCCAGACTGCGGCCTCAGGAAGCTCCCGGGAGAAGTCTCGTCCCCAGCTGGGGCCTGTGAGGTGCTGCAGCCTGAACTCTGTTGAGCAGTCTCCCTAAAATGGGGCCATTGTGCTGAGGGAAATGGTAAGGAAGAAACATCTTTTGCTTCTAGCCTGCATAAACGCATGGCTATTCATTAACTATAGTCTCCATCTTCCAAACAGCCTTCAGGTCATCATACTCATTTGGCAAGTATTTATCGAGCATCTATTATACTATGCACCAAGCATGATACAAATCCAATAATCTACTTAATATCCTACTGGTGTCTCAGATCCATGACTGCCTTGAGCCTGGTCTTCTTCTGTAGGTCCATCTGAGTAAACACCACCATCGTCACCCCATGATCTTAGCCAAGAGTCAGGCATCATTCTCCTCCCTAGCCCCCCCCCCCCCAGCCCCAGTTCACTCTTCATCACAGAGTCAGTCTCTAAGCCCTGCCCATTTTAGGGCAACTCAGAGCTGAGTCAGAAAGAGCCCTTTAGTTGTCTTCTCTCTGTGTTTTTGGAACTAAGACTCAGTCAGTCAACAGCTGCTGCTGCTGCTAAGTCGCTTCAGTCGTGTCTGACTCTGTGCGACCCCATAGACGGCAGCCCACCAGGCTCCGCCATCCCTGGAACTCTCCAGGCAAGAACCCTGGAGTGGGTTGCCAGTGCCTTTTCCTCAGTCAACAGCATCTGCTTCCTATTCTGAAAGCATAAACCTCTGATACTTTCCCATGGGCTTGGCAAGCAAGTCATCCTTTCCCCAACTCGCCCCAGCGCCAACAAGGTTGAGTTCCTCTGGGCAACAGCAGTGGAGTTCAGCCCCTGTGAGCCTGGCCAGTGCTGCTGAGGCTGCAGGGCCAGTGGGGCCCTTAGTGGGGGCAGGTACGGCCAGAGAAGTTACACCAAACCAGCCCTGCGTATTGATTCTGGCCAATGTCCTGCCTGGCGCCTAGATTCCCTGGTGCCTGGTCAGTGTCTAGACACTGTTGCATGGTCTTTCGAGCGGTGCTTCAGATTCTCCAGCAGCCTTTCCACAAATCCCTTGTCTTGGTGTAACCAGCCAGGGTCAGTTTCTGTTGCATGCAAACAGAGATTTTGCCCAAACGAGTATCAGAGTGCTGGGTCTCTTCTCCTGGTGAAGAGAGGGGAGGGGACAGAGCCCCACGTGACACCTGGGCTGTGGTCTTAGCAGTAGGGACCAAGACAAATGGAGCACTGGCCAGGACTCTGCAGCACCAGATGCAGCCAGGCAGAGAAATGTGACATCGGGACAGATATCCACAGCGAAGCCAGAGAGTGGGGATCTGATCTGAACCGAGTCCTCAGAAGTCCCATGGAACTGGGATGAGACAGAAGTGACCACTGCAGTGAATGGTCAGTGGAAACACTGGACCAGGGAGCTGAGAGCAGAGGCAGGGCAGCCCAGAGCCTCCTGCAGATGCGCCTGGGCCAGACCATGGGACCAGACGCCAGTGAGGCTGCCTGCACGTCCTGGGCTCCTTTGGCTCCTCCAGGTCTGAATTCTCTCTCCTGTGCTCCTCAGTTCTCCAGGGGGCTTGATCCTCTGATTGCCCGCATGCGTCAGTTCTCGATCGCTTCACTGTGTCCGACTCTTTGCGAACCTGTGGGCTCTTGCCCACCAGGCTCCTCTGTCCATGGGTTCTCCAGGCAAGAAGACTGGAGTGGGCTGCCATTTCCTCCTTGAAGGAGCCTTCTTGACCAGAGGTCGAGCCCGCGTCTTCTATGCCTCCTGCATTGGGATGCGGGTTCTTTGCCACTGGTACCATCTGGGAAGCCCACACACAGACTTGGTCTTGCCCTGACCTGGCACACTATTTCCTCTGATTATCTGGTTATTTCAGTGATGTCAGTTTCCCCCACTGGATTCCAAGTTGCAAGCGGAGAGAGACCATGTCTGCAATGACTCACCACCACGTCCCCCGAGCAAACCAAAAATACAAATGCAACAACGACTTGTTTAATTATTATCTAATAGAGGAAAACTCACTCTATATAATAATTAATGTAGCCTTAATATTGCATCCTCACAACTCAGTGAGGTAGTCATTGTTGCCTCTGTCTCACACTTGAGAAATCCAACACAGATGAAGTGATGTCATAGGCCCATATATGAACTTAACCCAGGTCTATCCTCACTCATGTCTTTTCCAGCCCCTGCACTCAGATGCAAATTAATGGAAAGGGCCCAGGACTTGTAATAGGGACCACTCCTTTCTACCCATTCGACATTGGAGGAAGTCTCTCTCTCTCTCTCTCTCTCTCTCTCATGTTCTAATCTACGGCCAACGAAGTCAGGCAAAAAACAAGGGGTGAGTCTGGTGACAGGTGCTCCCCACAGGCCTCCTTTGTGTTATGAGCATATTGTTTCCATTTAATTTGAAAGCTCTAGGGCAAGTCGTATCCAGCTGCTTGTGACACATAGCCCGCCAGGCTCCTCTGTCCATGGGATTCTCCAGACAAGAATACTGGAGTCAGTTGCCATGCCTTTTTCCAGGGGATCTTCCAGATCCAGGGATCGAACCCATGTCTCTTACATCCCCCTGCATTGGCGGGTGTGTTCTCTACCACTAGCGCCACCTGGGAAGCCCCCAGGGCAAGCAAGAGCTTTACAAGTTTTAAGTTGCTCACCCCAGTCAACACTCCATTTTAAACTGTAAGGACCCAGTTCAAGCTTTAATGTCATCTGCTTGGAGTTTGTAGACTTTTAAACCTGAACTCTTGGGCCAGCTACCACTGTATCCTAATTACACATGACTCCACCGATATTCTCGTCCCTTTCCTCCCTGACATCTCTTGATGAGCCCAGGGTCTGCTAGACCCGGGCAGCAGGTCCAACAAGAAGCCAGTGTTACAGGACTGCTGTCCTCTCCTCTTGTCAGTGTATCTAAGGGGTATTTTGAGTATTTTTAGGATAAGCACCCAAAGATGTGAGACCGTCAGAAAAAAAAAAGAAGCCTACAAAAATGCCTCGTATTATTCAGAGCAATTCAAACCATATGTTTCTGCTGCTTTAACTGATTCTTTTACAAGTAAACCGTTAAAATACACTCTTCTAAGAGCTGTTTGATGTCCCAAGAGCTCCCAAACATTTTACAAGCTGTTTTCCTTAGAACCAAAGGATGTGTTCAACTTACCTAAAAGATTGTGGAAGGCACCCAAATCTGAAGGATTCCTTCACAACCTTTGAATTGGATGCAATAAATTGCCTGCCTCTAACTCTCCATGACAGATGAAATTTGTAACTGTCCTTGTGAAACCACTGATTTGGTTTCTGGGAGCATTAGACAGAATGTCTTTGGAGGGAGCCAAGACCTTAGGAAAACTGTGACATTTTAAATGTGGCTTTTCTGATGCCAAGTCCCTTTCTCTCAGCTGGAAGTTGCTACGGAGCAGGCAGAAAACAACTGAAGTCCAACTTTCATAACCTGCTCGTCTCCAGGATCTCCTTCTCATATTTTCTTTTGAAGATTTGTTTAACAAACAAGTGGTGTTTCTTTTTCTGTTCTAGCCAGCAGATGATAATCATCTCACCTCTGTGCTGGGCTGTGCTTAGTTGCTCAGTCCTGTCTGACTCTTTGTGACTCCATGCACTATAGCCTGCCAGGCTCCTCTGTCCTTGGGATTCTTCAGGCAAGAATACTAGAGTGGGTTGCCTTGCCCTCCTCCAGGGGATCTTCCTGACTCAGGGATCGAACCCAGGCTTCCCCGACTGCAGGCGGATTACCATCTGAGCCGCCAGGGAAGCCCAAGAATACTGGAGGGGGTAGCCTATCCCTTCTTCAGGGGCCCTTCTGAGAATCGAGCCAGGGTCTTCTGCTTTGCAGGTGGATTCTTTACCAGCTGAGCCACCAGGGAAGCCCCATCTCACCTCACACAGTAGATCTGAGTCCAGCTGAGAGCAGAGGTCCATTATATCTTCATCAGCCTGCCCTATCTTATTGAGACTCGCTGTATGACTTCCTTTTGGCTCTTGCAAAGAACCTTATTATAATTCTACCTCCACTTTCTAGGGCTTTTCACAAACGTATTTCTCTCTCAGGTATTAATTTTTTATTCAGACAAAAAAATACAGTAGTAGCTTAAACATCTCACTTTGTCCAGAGACTTAGTCTTTGAAAATTCTCCATGAATTCTATTTTTTATGTTTTACTGAGGTGTAATTGACATAATGATTCGATATTTGTATCGTGAAATAATCAACACAGCCAATCTAATTAACATCTGTCACCACACACTATCACAAATTTTTTTCTTGTGATAAGAACTTTTAAGACCTACTCTCTTAGCAACTTTCAAATATACAACACAGTATTATTCACTGTGGTCACCATACTGGACAGGACATTCCCATGACTTATTTATTTTGTAATGGTAACCTGTGAATTCTCTTAAGCCTTACATATTATTCTAACAACAGCCCAGGGACCACTGTCTCAGCAATCCCTCATCCAGGTAAGATAAGTGAGGCTCCGGGGGAAATTAAGGACAAAGCTGAGACTCAGGGTCCTGGGCTTAAAAGCCACTGCACCTTCTACTCTGGGGGTCTTAAGCACAAAATACTTAATGGAGCTTCACAGCCAATCTACCCTATGAACATCTATAATTGAAACAGCAAAAAAAAAAAAAGAGCAAATTTCTAGCACTAAGGAAACCAGAGAGGATTTCAGCTAGTTAGATGCCTCGCTGAGAGATGGGCATCTAACTAGCCAATTTTAAGATTAGTCCAATGGGAGAGCTACCCTTTCCAGTGAGCTGATGAAAACCTTTAAGACGAAAGGGAGAATGCAAGTAAGACTGAGCCAGCTCATTCTACTTTAAGAAAATACAAACTAGTCAAATTAAGAGACTTCTAGAACTGCATAATTGTGTACAGGAAAAAAAATAGCCTTGGGCACCTGGATCTTTTCACAGTGGAAGAACTGTTTAGAGAAAAGTCAACTCTTGGCTGTAATTACTGGTTATCCAATACTTTGCAAAAGCCCTCGGTGTTTGCGGTGCCAGAGCGATTCGATGTGAAATATAGCTTCGGTCATGTCTTGGTACAGACGAGAAAGAACATGGGTGCTCTTTCTGGCTCCAGCCGCGCTCCTGCCTTCCTGCATGTCCAGAGCATAGGAGGAGGGTGACTTAGTGAACTGGGCAGCTCCAGGTCCCTGAAGATCCAAGAAAGTGTCCTTCTGAGCCTCGTGACCAGCATGCACAGAGCACACTGAGCCCTTTTATACAAGTCCCACCAGCTTCAGCTTAATGTTCATTCATCCAGTCTACTGTCTCTCGGCAAAGAAAGAGAAGCGTCACACGCGCGGAGTCCTGCTCTCTGCCTGTCATCTGCCAAAATTGCCCTCTTCACCTCCAGCCCCGGGCTCATACTCTCCTTGAAATTCTTATGCGAGATGTCACTTTAAAAAAAATGTAAAGGGCTTGTTGACACGCTTAATGTGATGATCACTGCCTCGGATCATCAGAAGTTCGATACCACCCATTCCATTCCAGAGGGGCCTCCCAGCTCATGGTCTGTGCTCATGAAAGGGAGTCTCAGAAGCTATTTTTTTGTCAACGGCCTCAGCCCTGAGCCTCCTTCATCTAGCACCACGTGTTCATCCAGTTCTCTATCCCGTATCATCCAGTCTCATCACAGTTTTCTTACAGAGAACTTAGTTCCACCTTCTTACCTAACACCTTCGCAACACACACACACACACACACACACACACACACAGGGCTTCTCTGGATCCATCCTCTGTTGTATGCCCATAAATACTCATAATGTATTATTTTGGTGATGCTTGTTGTTTAGAGAAAGCAGTGTTCTTTGGAAGGAATGATGCTAAAGCTGAAACTCCAGTACTTTGGCCACTTCCTGCAAAGAGTTGACTCATTGGAAAAGACTCTGATGCTGGGAGGGACTGGGGGCAGGAGGAGAAGGGGACAACAGAGGATGAGATGGCTGGATGGCATCACTGACTCTATGGACGTGAGTCTGAGTAAACTCTGGGAGATGGTGATGGACAGGGAGGCCTGGCGTGCTGCGGTTCATGGGGTCGCAGAGTCGGACACGACTGAGCGACTGAACTGACTCACTAGTTCATCCGGGGATCAGATGAACACCTTGGCCAGAGCATTGTTTTCTGAGATGGTGTTCCCGTGTGCAGGTCCTCATGCTCATGGCTGGTCCCTAAGCATCCTCAGCATTGCGTGTTATTCACAAGCACAGGTTTAGGAGTTGGAGGAACTTGTGTCTCAGTCGTGCCAGCATGGCATCATGCCTGTGAGACCTTGAACAATTTCTCAGTCCTCTGGCCCAATTTTGGTTTAACTCAAAGACAACTTGCCTGTTCAAAGTGTTGCTGGCAAGGATTAGATGAACTTAGCTTTGCCATTTTTTTCCTTCCGTGCCATCAGCCTCCTGTGCCCACATTCAGTGCAGCGCTGCTCCGGAGAAGCACTTGGTGACTCCTCTTCTCGCTCCATGGTCTTGTCCCAAGCGATACCGCCAGGTCCTTAGCATCACTTCCCACCCGCAACCAGATGACGCACATGTGTGTTCCTCCAGCCAGGCCCTTTCTCTGAGCTCTGAATGTGGATGTTGCATAACCAACTTGGCGCTTCTTCCTAGGTGACCCAGGAACTGTCAAATCAGCACATCCAAGATTAATGGCGACATCCAGACTTCCCTGTGGCCCAGTGTTTGGGAATTTGCCTGCCAGTGCAGGGGACGTGGGTTCAATCCCTGATCCAGGAAGATTCCGCGTGCAGCAGTGCAACCAAGTCCGTGCACCACACCTACTAAGCTGGCAACTGGAGCCCTCAAGTCGCAACTGCTGAAGCCACATGCCCAGAGCCTGCGCTCCACAGCAAGGAGTAGCCTCTTGCTGCAACTAGAGAGAGCCGTGTGTAGCAGTGAAGACCCAGCACAGCCCAAAACTAGAAATAATTTTAAAAAAAGAGCAAGGAGGCATCCCCCCTAAAGGGGGGCAACATCCCCCACCCTGCTAATCAGCGCTCTCTTTCTCCACGAAGGGCAGCACCACCCACCCTCCTCTGCAAGGCACAGGCCTCCTCTCATCACCTGATTTGCCCACTGCATCTCCAGACACAGCCATCACCGAGCGTCACCGACCCACCTGCGGCCGCAGAAGGAACTCTTGGGCTATCCAGCTGCGCCCCGCCCCTCACTCTTCTGCTGGTCTACGGATGCGCTGCATCCACCCATTCTCTTGATGAATATTGACCGAGTGCCTACTACTGCACTGCTGATTTCTGTCGCCTTGATCCTTAGTAGATTTAAACACATAACTGAAACATAAGCTATATTTAGATAGCATCTTATAGTCTCCAAAGGGCTTTCTCATTTCTCATAAAAACACAGTGGAATAGGAAAACAGAGATCAATAGACACATATTCATATAAGCCAACAGAATCCAGCTCACTCAGGGCTACACCACAAAATCCCCTTGAGGCTAGGATGGAACCCAGACAGCAGGTCTCTCGTTCATTGCACTTTCAACCCTACTCTGCTCTCTCCACCAGCTCACCAGGTGCCACCTTAACTGATTCCCCCTCAGAACCTTGGCTGGTGGTTCCAAAATTTGGCAAACATCAGAATCACAAAGCCTTTGTTAAAGAGGAGGGTGCTGGCCCTGCCTGCAGAGTTTCTGACCCAGCAGGTCGAGGGCGAGCCTGAGAACCTGCATTTCTAACAAGTTCCTGATGCTGCTGTTTCGGGGACCAACAGGCTGAAAACCACTGATGTGGGCTGACTCATCCACCTGAGTTCTTGTGCCCATTTCTTGTCGCCTTCTTCGAGAAGAAACTTGGCCGTACCTGTGTTTTCTGCCTTGACTCACCTTTTAGCAGAGACCACTGTCTTCCGTTCTAAGGACCATCCCTTACTTCTTGACATTGACAAGAAGACCTGCAATGAGGCCACATGGGGGCTGCCTGGTTCTCTAAGCTTTTACCACTGACCAAAGAGGTTTGCCACGTGGGTGCTTGTCAGACCCCACTGTTACAGCCTCACTGCCTTTCAGAATTGTTCAAAACATGGCTAAGGAAAGCAAAGTTTATGGGGAATTTAGAGACTCTTGTTCATCCATTTCTCCAAATACCCCCAAAGACTCATTACTGCATTGAGACAAACCAGCTGATATCCCCTGCCTGGCCCCACCTGGCCCCATAGCGTGCCCTCCTCTGCACAAAGCCCCGAGAAACATCGGTTCAGTGACCTGTGCATTGGGCCGGGCCGTCACGCACACCCGGGGCCCTGCAGGAAACGTCCTCTGAGCGCACACTGGCCCCAGGGGAATGTCCCTCCCGATTTGTTCCCAGCGTCATTGTGCTTTATGAGCGGATGGCATGGCTTTGCCTCACAGACACTGCAGCTCTTATATTAATAACTGGTTGTGATCACCTCTCTCTTGGCCACTAGGGGACTTGGCACCAGCTCTGTGACCCTCCCTGGAGGTCTGTGGAACACCCGTCTGCCTATTTTTCCCTTGTTTCATTATCACACTTATTTGGAATGTGTGGTGTTTTGTTATGCTATATGACAACATTTGACCCTTCCCGAAGCGTGACAGATACGGGAAGATAGGTGGAAATATGGACCGACAGCTGAATAGGCAGAGTGAAAACGCACCAGTTTGTCACTGCTGGTCAGGGGCAAACGCTCTTCCCACAATACAAGACCCAGCTCAGCACAGCAATGATGAATGCAAACGTCTGGACCACGGCCTAGAGGGCAGACCATCTGATTTTGTTTCTGACCTTCAAGATGTCGTGTTTGAAGGGGTTTTCAAATGTTACAGACCCCCAAATGTGCCATTTCTTCTAGTTAAATTAGCCCAAAAGTATTAATCACTCAGTTCTGTTTGACTCTTTTCAACCCCGTGGACTGTATGTAGCCTGCCAGGCTCCTCTGTCCATGGAATTTCCCAGGCGAGAATACTGGAATGGGTTGACATTTCCTTCTCCAGGGGATCTTCCCAATCCAGGGATCAAACCTGGGTCTCCTGCATGGCAGGAAAATTCTTTACCATCTGAGCCACCAAGGAAGTCCCAAAGTAGCCTAATAAATTAATTAATACATAAATGAACCCAAAACTGGCTCTGAGCTTTGTGAACTAATATTTTCTGGCAGTGTTGTAATCAGTATGATGTTTTCCAAAATAAATTTGCAAAATGCATTAAATTATATGTGAAGGTTCGTACTGGCCTTAATATCTAACATATATATGAAAAAATAAATATTCACATGTAGCTCATCTTAGCACTATTTCTTGTTACATGATAAAAAGGCTAATAATGACATATGCTATATGAAACATCGGGTTTCCTTGGTAGCTCAGTGGTGAAAAATCCACCTGCCAAGCAGGAAACAAAGATTCGATCCCTGGGTCAGGAAAGTCCCCTGGGGAAGAGAATAGCAACCCACTTCAGTATTCTTGCCTGGCAAATCCCATGAACAGAGGAGCCTAGAGGGCTACAGTCCATGAGATTGCAAAAGAGTCAGACATAACTTAGCAGCTAAACAACAACAGCAACATATGAAATATTAGGGAGTAACCAAGTATTGATCAACAAAACTATGCTGTGATGTGAAAGATATAATTTGATTATAAGTAAAATCAAAGTCATAAAGCTAACTGTCAGACATAAGATCAACTATGATCAGAAATATTCTCAGAAGAAATGACAACAGTGTTTATAGTAATGAGATTTAGAATAATCTCTTCTTGTCTCTATTTTCCAAAACATTTTATTGTGTGGTCATGTTGCTTTAGTAAAGTAAAGTGCATGGAATAAATTTTGAAGCGTTTTTACCACTGAGACTGGAAACTCAAGTTGTTCAAGAGCATAAACAGGCAGCCCACAGGCCCAGGCTCAGAGCACGTGCAGAGATGCCAGGAGTGAACAGAAGTGAGCAAAGGCACAGACGCGGCTCCTGTATGGGCAGTGGCTGCCAGACCCACAGGAGGGCCAGGGGAGATGAGCGCCCAGTGTGCCAGAGTCTCCGAGTGTCCACGAGTCTAACTGGACACACCAGCTGTTGGCCTTAAGCTCTTATTGTCACAGGCCATAATCTCAGAGAACACTTGGCTCCTCCCACGAGGCTGTGGTCTAAACATTTGCTGGCTGGACTTTTCCACTGAACACAGATGCCAGCCCACAAGTGAAGGAGAATTACATATTTGAATATGAAGCAGAATTTGTCTCATTTCGGGTGGCTTTGATTTTCCAAATCTCGGGATGACAAATATGACTGAATAAGAAGCATTATCTCAGAACCACATCCAGGGACGTGGGCAGTGGGCAGGGGCCTTCTCTCTCCCTACTAGCTCTTCTTTTGCAGATGATACTTTGAGACCAAATGATCCTGGGAAAACCATATGCTACAGGGAACACAGACATCCTTAGGTTCTCAATGACTGTCATGGACTCCTCCCTTTAAATATTTTCTCCTACTTCTCACCAGTGGGGTAATTTCTGATATGTTCTGTTTTAAAGGGAAGCTTCCTGCTCTGTGGAAAACTCAAAGTTGTGAATTGGCATTCCTGGACCATCCTGAGCAGGCTGGATGCTGCAGAATCTCCCAGGAGGGCCAGATTCCTCACCAAGACCCCATGTCTGATGCACGTCATAAACTTGGGAGCTCTGGAAAGCCCAAGTCAAAGATGAACTGACAATGGCTGCATTTTCCAAGGCGAATGCCTGCCCCTGAAATGAGAGAGTGGGCAGCTCCATCGGTCAGCATGGTCCTGGTACTGACCTAAGAAGGGACGGACAGGATTTATCCACCATGACTTTCTCAGTCACGGCTAGGCTCCATGAACCTATTTCACTCAGTATTCACTCACGTCCTTTGCAATCTGAGATTAATGCTCCAGATGAGAGACTCTGAAAGCAACATATCACAAGCTTTTGCCATCTCATTCTTATGCCTCTTATAATCCTCAGACTCCCATCCCCAGAAGTCAGGTACCAGCAACCCACATTGCCTGTGAAGTAGTTAATACTTAAACCGGGTCGAAGGATGCATGTTGTTCTTAGCTTTAACAACCTGAAAGGGACTTCCCTGACTATCTGGTAGTTAAGATTCTGAGCTCAGAGTGCAGAGGACACGGGTTCAATCCCTGGTCAGGGAACTGAGTTCCTGCGTGGGGCATGGCATAGCCAAAAAATAAATAAACAAATAAAAGTTCAAAAATAAAGACCTGAGAGATTCAGCTTTACGTCCTGCCTGCATGCCCCAGGTCCCTGTATCCCCAAACAAACCAGGCAGCTCTTAATGGAATCTCTGGACAGGGGAACACAATTTGTGTTTTAATTCTCAGTTTTCTTGAGGGAAAGTAACTTTTCCCATTGTCCCCAGTGAAGTAACCAAAATCTCTCCTGTTTTTTTTCTAAGCTCCATCTTTCCAGCCTCTTCATCATCTTTGGGACCATTCCCAAGAAGGCCTCTGGCTTCTCTAAATCTCTCTTAAAAGCCTTCCTTTTGTACTAAATGAAAGCAAGCTGACACATTCCCTGGACCCAGAAGTCTCTAGCTTTGCATGGCCTGCAATTTTTCAAGAATAAAAAAAAAAAAAAAACAATAAAAAACGCATGTCTTTGAGGAATGAGTCAGAGGCATTAAAGTCACTCCCTGTGCAGGGGACTGTCTCCACAGGCTTGATACCTTGGCCCTGCTCTAGACACTTCTCATGCTGGGAAGAGGTCTGAAATGTTAATGCCTTGGGACCCGGCCACAGTTTACAAAAAGCACCTTCTCCTTCAAAAGCTTCTGTGTTAACCAAAAGTGATTAAAACCAGGTCCTTGCCAAGGGCATTCTTTCACAGTTCTGAACAAGTAAGGAAAAGCAGAGATGATTATCCAGCCGGCCCGGCAGAGATTTGCTCCTTTCTATAAAAATATACATGCTGACAAAACAACAGCTGTAGATTTACAATTTGTCTGATTTGATCACCTTTCAGCACAGGAAAACCTGGCTTGTACACTCCATTAGAGGGGCTGCTGTGGGGACTATCATAGGAGACAAGGCCCAGCCTGGGACCCAGACCAGAGATCAAGCTCGGATATCACCTGAACATCATCCCTGAGATGCAGCTGGAATGTCCCAGGCGCCCAGGAAAGGTCCCTGGGTTTCTGTGTCCCTGCAGCTTCACGGTTGACTCTGTTGCAGCACATCGTGGGGTGTGTGGTGATGTGTGTATCTGTCCACCTCGTGTGATAGCTCATGAGCTCCTTGTTATTTCAGTGGGAGCCCATTAAGCTTTATCTGAATCGCTAAGGGCTTTTCGCTGGAAAGCCAAGAGAGCTTCTCTTTCTTTTAAACAAACAATGGGAAGAATCAGTGCCTTCATTTTCACCCAGACAAAGCAGTGCTCATCCAGGCTACTGACAACATCGTCTCAGGCAGACGCTGAAGGTGTTGCAGGTTCATTTCCAGAAACAACAACAACGCAAGCAACACAGCAAACAGAAAAGAAGCCACGAGAACTGTCTGGTCCCAGCACCGCAGAGCGATGTTCATACCGAGCAACGCCACTCTCCCTTTCCACTCCACGCACTGGAGAAGGACACAGCACCCCGCTCCAGTGTTCCTGCCTGCAGAATCCCAGGGACAGCGGAGCCTGGTGGGCTGCCGTCTATGGGGTCGCACAGAGTCGGACATGACTGAGCGATGTCACTCTCACTTTCCACTTCCATGCACTGGAGAAGGAAACGACACCCCGCTCCAGCGTTCTTGCCTGGAGAATCCCAGGGATGGTGGAGCCTGGTGGGCTGCGGCTCTGGGGTTGCACAGAGTTGGACATGACTGAAGCAACTTCGCAGCAGCAGCAGCATCATACTATACTGCAGTTTCTTAAATGTGCAATATAGGACCATGTTTGTTTTTTTTTAAGTGTACATATCTCCATTAAAATATATATTTATTGCTAAAAACGCTAACAACCATCTGAGTCCTTGGTAAGTCATAATCTTTTTACAAGAGTAATATCAAGGATCACAGATCACCATCACAAGTGTAATAATGAAAAAGTTTGCAATAATGTGAGAAATACCAAAATGGGACGTGAAGCGGGTAAATTCTGCTGGAAAAAATGGTGCTGATAGACTTGCTTGATGCAGGGTTGGCACAGGCCTTCAGTTTAAAACAGAAAAAGAGAAACAGCTGTTTGGTTTGATGGGGGATATAGAGACCTGGGGGCATGCAGGAAGGGTGGAAGGCTGAATCTTGCAGGTCTTTATTTTTTTATTTTTATTAATTCTTTTTTTTTTTTTTTTTTTTTTGAATCATGCCACATGCAGGATCTGATTTCCCCCACCAGGGACTGGACCCGTGCCCCTGCCCTGGGAGCTCAGGATCTTAACCACCAGGTGGCCAAGGAAGCCCCTTAGGTCTTTAAAGCAGGAACAGTGTGTGACACACAGTGAAGAAAAGCACAGTGAAACGAGGTCCGCCTATAACCGTGAGACGGATCCGCGGCACTGCTCCTGATGGGCAGAACCCAGCTGCAACGGCCCCCGTTCATGGACACTGAAGAGGCAAGAACGCCACACAGGACAATGGGTGATCTTACCCAGCACCTCCACCATCCAGTAGTACCCACCCTCTTTCCCAGAGGCGGCCTTAGGAAAGGATCTGCTCAGCTCTCCACCACTGAGAAATCAAATAGAAATCAAAACCATGCAATTTAAAGCAATGAGGTCCTATTTCCAGTCTATAAAATTAACAAAGTTTTAACTAATAATGACAGTTTTCATAAGGCCATGTTCTAATAAATACTCTCTTACACTACTTTGCATGTGGTGGGGGTAGGGGAGATATATTGGTGTACATTTTCCAAAAATCAGAATATATTCAAGGATCTTAGAGATACAAACAAAGATACGTGCTTTAACATGTCCGCTGAAGCTTCATTTTCAAATAAAGAAATTTAAAACGAACTCGGCTATGAAATAAATGTGGTGATGCACTAGTATACACTAAGCAAATGTTGAAATCTCACCATCTCGACACAACTGAGCTTTATTTCTTGCTTAAAGTCTCATATATGTTGAACATCTCCAGGCAGCTTTCCCCCAAGCAGACTCTTAGATCCATGCTGCTTTCACTTGCCATCTGCCGCCCGCCGCTACGGATGAGGGGACAGAAAAGCCTGGGGAGCGCACTGGGTTTTTCCTTTAATTATTTATTCACTTGCGGCCGTGAGGGGTCTTGGTCGCTGTGCATGAGCCTCCTCCAGCTGCAGCAAGCAGAGGCTGCTCTTCACGCGGGCGCCTCATGGCGGCGGCCTCTCTCGTGGAGCACAGGCTCCAGGCGCCTGAGCTTCAGCCGCTGCAGCACGCGGGCGCAGCAGCTGCGGCGCAAGGCTTAGTTGCCCTGCGGCACGCGGGATCTTCCCAGATCAGGGATAGAAGCCGTGTCCCCTGCGTTGGCAAGTGGATCCCTAACCGCTGGACCACAAGGGACGCCCCTGGAGAACAAACACACTTCTCTGGGGAGCAGCGTGGCTCTCCTCATCTGCACTTGCCATGTTTCACTAAGCCGTCCCTGCAGAGTCATGTCACAGGCTCTCCACATTTCCTGTCTCAGCGTCAGGGAAATGCGTGTTTCCAGACCTCCTCTGCAGCCTGATTGGACCAACAGGCTGAAGCTCTGGACAATGGGACATGGGCACCTTGCACTTTGTGCCTAGGGCAGCACTCCAGGTCTATTCGTCTTTGGCCAGTTTCGCCTTGAATTTCATGACTTTACATTTTCCCCATTTATTCCTTTGTACTGTGAGTCCCCACATGAGAATATAGGGCTTCATGAGGAGAGTTTGGTCTGTGTTGTTCATTGCAGTACTTCTGAACTAGACTATATATACGTATGTGTGGGGGCAGGCAGGACAGGTGGAAGGAAGAGGTGAACAGAAATAAATTATAAATAAGTAAATTTTCCGCACAGTGTGCTTAACCACTGAATGAGGACACATGAAACGTGTCAAAAGATGAAGCTCTGGTCAAGGACGAACCCTAGTGCGAGACGGCTCAGAGGAGAATCAGGGAAAATGGCATTTTGCTCATGTGAAATGTGCCTTATTTCTATCCTTCCGTACGGGCATCCCACTCACAGCTCTGCGATCATCCAGGTAGCACCAAAAGGCTAGTGACTTCCTGGGTGTGGAGGAAAGCACTCTGGGCTGGGGGCCAGGAGACCCTGGGCCAGTTACAGCTGTGCCCTGGGTCTGAGATTTTCCGACTGTGAAATTAGAGGACCAATGCCGTAAAACACTATGAGATGCTAAAATTCTTCAGGAACTGAATTCAATATGCATAAGTGAGATATTTCTATTTGGAAAATGGACTCCAAGCAGATTTGTTGCATGAAAGCATGTTTCGATAGCATTCTCTTGGTATTAGCATACAACAGAGAAATGATCGCCATGTCAGCCCAGCAAGACTGATATCAAGAACCTTTTGTTGAGGCTAGAATACTGTTCTATACGATTTTCTAATCTTGGATGGCTGACACCAACTTATCAAGTGGGAGACTGGGGCACGGAAGGCCTAAGCAAGTGTTCAGAGTAAGAGGGGGTACACGCCCAGCTAATATTCAACCCTTTATAAAATCTTGACCTAACTTGAGTGAATATTGGACTTGAGAGCCATAGCATTTTGGGAGGTCACGCTGCTTCAGAAGAAAATAAAGAAGTGCCACAGTCTTTGCTCTTCTTCACCAATCTGTGGTTTAAACACCAGGGCCCTTTAGAAGACACCCAGAATGGCAGACAAGCACCAGGAGGAAACAGTTGACCCAAAATTCTATCAGCCCAGGTGGCTCTGGCCTAGACGCTCCATCTCCATTCCCCAAACCATCATGATGGATAAAGAAGGCCAGTCCCCCAAAGACAGACATTCGAGATCCTTGAAGATTCTAGGCCATGCCCTCGTGCCACCTTTTAAAAAGAACCAGCTTGAAGCAGGAGGACCTTCTCTGACATTCTGTTCCCTGTCCCCAGTGGATCCTGCAGGCTCCTGTTGGGCTGTTCATTTAATACGAAGCAAAAGCAAATGATGATGGTGTGAGGTTTCAGTGCTGCCGTTCCTTAAATGCTAGGAATTATCACCCTACCCAGAGGGGAGAGCTGGATTCAGATATCCCTAGAGTCAGCATGGCCACCTCCTCGGCGTCTGGCCTCTACTACCTAGTTTTCCAATGTCTTTTCAGAGAGGCATAATAATGGGGCCTGCTCCAAGGAACAGATTGAGAAAACACAGCCTCTGTGTTCCTAGATGAAATCTGCCCCAGGACCTCAAAATACTCAGAGGAACAACAGAAAGAACTCCGCACTTATTAGCTGTGGGAACCTTCAAATGAGAAGCCACTTGAGTGCAATGGTAATGCAGAATAGCATATCCACGTTAGACAAACCAGAGCACTGGGAAGGGAAATAAAATTGCACCCGACTAGAGCAACAATCTAAGGAAGAAAAAAATCTAGACCAAGCGTTTTTTATTACAAAGGTGGGAAACAAAACGGAAGAAATTAATTGCTCAGTATCCACATTTGAAGTCAGTGTGTATGGGCTGAATTTCCTTATCCAAATGTAAAGATATCCAGATAGCATAAGATTAAAATTGTGCATCAAACCATCTAGAAAACAAAACCTGACATCAAAAGCAAAATTATGGAGGACCACAACCTCCACAGTGATGGAGGGAATACACTTCCTGTTCCTCCTGCTGAAACGTAGAGAGGAAACGGCGGACTGGCCAGGGGCCTCAGAACCCAAGCCACGACGTGGTGGTGAGTTCCTCGGATTTTCTTTTGAATTCATATATTCTAGACCAGGTGCTAGAGAAGACAGCTACCTGAAAAGGCCAACAGGTACAGAAAACAAGGGCTCGCCAAGAAAAGGCTTCTTTTAAACGAGCAAAGAAACACAGTTAGGGTAGCCTCACAAGACTGAAAAGATCTGGCAATATCCATTCTACTCCAGCCAGACATCACAGAAACAAGCGCAGCCCCGCCTTCCTGCCCACTGACGGGCAGGCCCTCCACTCTCACTACAGAATGGTAAGGCAGTCCTCCTCGAGATGGGAGCAAGGCAGCTAAGCAGGGGTCATGGAATTTCATCTTCACCGGGCAATGAGGAGCTCTTTCCACGCCCCAGAGTCAGCGCAGCCTGAACTTTAATGCCCACCCGGCAGTAATGAGACAGCCTTCACATGCATGGCTCGGATGGAGTCAGAGTTTCCCTGCAAAAATGCAAGATTCAGTGACTATCCAGTGTCTCATACCATAATATCCAACGTGTCCAGGATGCAATTAAATCTGCAACTAAATATTCTATGAAATATAAACACCTGTGCATATTTGTGGTTCTTAGCCACTCAGTCATGTCTGCCTCTTCTGAGACCCCCGTGGGATTTTCTGGGCAAGACTGCTGGAGTGGGTAGTCATTTCCTCCATCCGGGGATCTTCCTGCCCCAGGGATCGAACCCAAGTCTCCACAGGTCCTGCACTGCAAGCAGGTTCTTTACCGCTGAGCCACCTAGGAAGCCCACCCCTGTGTGCATGTATATAATATATGTGATTAAAAATATACAAGAAACTTTGGTTCTAGAATATTAACGGTGAAGATCTTAGGATATTGGGAATTCGGGTGGTGCTCACTTCTTTATAGAAAGCAGAGCAAAATCACGTTCTCGCTGTCCGTGTGTCCTGGCGTTCCTGTGAAATGACACTGGCAGTTGTCCCACAGGCCCTTGGGGTGGGGGGGGGACGCTCCAGGGACAGCTGAGCACATGTCTCTGTTGGGGCTACTTATACTGAACTTGACGCAGAATTGTCCCTGACAAAGGATGCATTTTATTTTCCCACAACTGGGGCATTCATGCTGAACTCTCTAATACCTTGAAGGCAGGCTAGGTTACAGCCAAGTGAGGCAAAGGGCTGGCTGGGTGCTGGTCTCCCTGGGGGTAATTGGGGACCTCTGGCTGAATCCTCAGAGCCTGGTATTCCCAGTGGCCCAGAGCCAGGCAGGTGAGATTGCCTCCCCAGCCCTGGAGCAGAGCGGGCTGGGGTTATACAGAAGCCGAGAGAAAAAAAGTCAGAGATGAAGTGGCCGAAATCCATCCTTTTTAACATTAGAAGAAAATCCAATTGTCTTTCTACAGGCCCTTAAGAAATGAGAAAAAAAAAATAGAGGCTTATACTGACACAATTAATACTTTACTTAAAAATCAACTGTCAATCAAACATTTTTACATCAAACCAACCCCATAGATAGAGAAACCAGGCAAAGTACAGTCCATGGGGTTGCAGAGAGTCAGACACAATTGAGCAACTAAGCGTGATAAAGCTCAAGGAAGTGCAAATATCCCACAAAGACTCTACCAATTCTTTTGAGAGACCACAGTCTACTCAGCGAGCAGACAGCTGCAGAGCAGAAACAGAACCAACCTGGGGGTGGAGTGAGGAGAAGGCATGTGCTGGCAGAGGGCTGGGGGTCAGTCTCCTGGAACCATAGCCCATCAGGGCACTCAGAACCAGCCGGCCCCCAGTAATCAAGAACCAGCCATCATATAGAACGAGAGAGAAGCGCCTGTAAGAAAGCGTCCTGCTAAACTCCTGCACTCTGTGTTGGTGCGGTGGTGATCATTCTGCAAGGGATGAGGACGAGTGTTTCTATTGCTGCCATTCAGTCTCTGAGTCACTGTCCAGCTCTTTTGTGACCCTGTGAACTGAAACACCGCCAGGCTTCTCTGCCCGTGGGCTTCTCCAGGCAAGCATACTGGAGAGCCTTGCCATCTCCTTCCCAGGGGATCGTCCCAACCCAGGGGCTGAGCCCAAGTCCCCCACACTCGCAGGCGACTCTTCACCGCTGGGCCACCAGGGATACCAAGCACACATGTGCAAGCACTGTTTGTATGCACTTGTAATTCTTTGACTCATTGTTTTCACTTGGTAGATTTTGCTCACCCTCCCTCTGCATAGATGCAGATTAACTCATCCTGCCTCATCTGCCAAGTGAATTAGCAGTTCACTGCAGGGCTGAGTCATTGGGTTGGTGTTTCCTGGTTTATGGTATAGGCCAGAGTCAGCCAAGGTTCCCTGTGCCCCTGCTCACAGGGGTTCAGAGCTTGCACGCACATCTTCCTCATCCACACACAGGCTGAGCAAGATGAAGCTCAGCAGGCCACTAGCAGGCCACCACCAAAGTCCTTCCCTCCGACCCTGCTTTCTGCATGTCGAGTGGACTACAGGCTCTCTGCGGCAGCCTATCCCTTCCCTCTGAGACCCTGAAAATCTGGAAATCGCTGGCTCCAATGCCATTGGCTTCCTATCATCCAAAACTTCCTTGATGTCTCAGGGCCATTCATGGAATCGCTTTCCATCTTCCAACTGCTTTGCAGACATTTCCTTAATTTCTCCACTTCCAAGATAAACACATGGGCCCAACCTGAAAACATGAAACTGGAAAGTGTGGATTCTCACATCATCAAGGGAAGACAGAAGAGCTTGTCCAAAGACAGACCCAGGGAAGGGCGTGATGTAGCCAGAGAATCTTAGGAACATAAGTGGAAAGAGCAGAGGATGGTGGGAACATTTGTTTAATAAGCATTTACAGAGCGCCTTCCAGGTGCCAGGTTTCTGCATAGTCGCAGGGGAGGAAGCGAAAGGGCCAGCCAGGGGCCAGAAGGTGCAGGAGTTGGCCAGATGTACATGGCATTTCTTCTGTGGTATTAGGGTCTTCCTATCATGTGATGGTTGAAGTCCCTAACCAGACCCTGTAGTATCACTGGGAGCAGGCACTATACTGCTCCAGCTTCATGGAGTGAGAGGGGCAGCCACAGAAATGAAGCCCTTGGCCAGAAGAAAGAGTTCAAATGAGTGCGAAGTTCCAGTAAAACTCAATTTTTAAAAATATTTTTAAATTTTTTCTTCCGGTTTTATTGAGACATAATTAACATACAGCACCACAAAGGTTTAAGGTGCACAGCAAAACGATCTGACTTACATATCTCACGAAGTGATCACCATAATACATCTAGTGAACATTCTTCATCTCTTACAGACACAGAAGAACAGGGAAAGGAAGCAAATATGCTTTCCTTGTGATGAGCACTCTTACAAAACCCTCTAATAACTTTCATACAAAACATATAGCAGTATTAATTATATTAATCATAGTGCATGCTGCTGCTGCTAAGTCGCTTCAGTCATGTCCGACTCTGTGTACATTACATTCCCAATATTTGTTTATCTTATAACTAGAAGTTTGTACCTTTGGATCACCTCTGTCATCATACAAAGATATTACATTATTATTAATTATATTCCCCACACTGTATATTTCATTCCTGGGACTCATCAGTAAAACTCAATTTTTAAATAAAGTTATCAGATCAGAAATCCAAACAGTGAGCACTTAAGAGCAAGGAGGTATATAAAATAAGAAATTGCTGCACTCGGCACTTTTTTTGAATGGAGGAGAGTTATGGCCATTGTGCTTTCAGTGCCTGGGAAGGGTTATAAATAGCCAGGGGGAAGGGATTTTCCCATATGCTCTATCAAACACACTCACACACACAGACTTTAACACTCTTGATTTTTCAGACATTCCAAATTTTAAAACAAATACGTTATTGGAATGGAAGCATGAAGTGTGCCAAGTTTTCACCAGCAACCAAAGGAGCCAAAAGCACAAACATGTGAAATTCAGGACACAAACCGGGAGTCTGACCCTTGGTGGAGAGAGCGGGTCCCTCAGAGCCAGGCACAGGGGGACCGGCATGTGAGGGTGGCTTCCCACACAGGAGCCTTGCTTCAGTAACTGGACAGAACAACTGGGCTGTGAATACCCACTCTTCGTGGTGCTGCCAGACGGCTCCTTCCATGGAAGGGTCCAGCCAGCTTGGGGAGAGGAAGCTCTGGAAAGTTGGGGAGCATGCTTATTCCCATTTAGACTGGTCTCTGGGACCTGAGGGGTGGGAGTCAGACCAGGAGGGACACATGCCCCTTTACAGCCAGTCTTAGAAGGAGCCTTCTCCAAAGGAGGGCAAGGATGGCCAGAGTTAGAGACCAAGGTCGCTGGAAGGGAAGACAAACGGCCAAGCTGGAGGCAGGTCTCGGCGGCTGTTGAGATGGGCCCCTTGCTGCATCTTCAGGCTGCTCCTCCTGCCGCTTGTCTTCCCCAGATGGCCATTCGACAGGCTTCCAGGTGACTCTGATCTGGCCCGAGACCCATGATTCACAGAGTTCTCCAACTGGAGAAAACGCACAGAAGGAGACCTAGTCAGAGGGAAGACCAGGTCAGGGATAGACTTTGGTTTTGGCCTAAACCACAGACAAGGAAAACCAGGGCTTTCTTTCATTCAGGGTACCCATCTAGGAAAAAAAAGTCAAGTTGGGGGCATTCTTTGGTGGCCCATGGGTTGGGACTCCGCACTCTCACTGCGGAGAGCATCCTTTGATCCCTGGTCAGGAAACTAAGATCCTGCAAGCTTCACAGGGCAACCAAAAAAAAAAAAAAAAAAAAGATTAGTGAATAGGATTCAAGTTGGGAGCAATAGATTTTTTTAGAAAAAACCGAGCTGGGAGATGTTTCAAGGTTACACAGTTATGATGACTTCCACCTACACAGGATTCATTCTTGTCCTGGAAATGATCAAAGGAAATCTGCTTATAGACAACAATGCCACGAGAATAAAACCAGGAGGCCAATTGGGGAGGAGGTGCTCGCAGGCCTAGGGGCTGCTTTGCCGTGCGTGGAGGGCATTTGCAGCAGAATAAGCGATAGAAATACGTATTTACCATTCATTCATCTCTTTACTCTTTAATCAAATGCTATTTTCTGAGTATGCTGGGACTGAGGGCAAGGGAAGAGACAGCAAGTAATTCATTTACAAATGTCTACTGAGCTCCTACTGCGCATAACAATCGCGTCCTTACTGTATGTCCTCACTTGGATTCTGGTCACATACGTAGGGGGACTGTCTTCATTCTGGGGGTGAAGGTGCCCCTGTGTTTGTTAAATTTTGTCTGTACCCCAACTCTGGTGTACCTCTTGTAGATTCAGCCCACAATCTTCCTATCAGGTTGATAAGGTTATGATGCTATGGAATAACAAAGACACTGCTGTGTTGTGATGGCTAGAACAGTTTTTAAGACAGGAACTTCCTGCGACAGAGAACAAATCATGTGTTACTTCACAACAAATGGAGAAAATGTTGTAATCTGTTCAGTTACCAAGGCATAGCCCCAGTTACGGTGTAATCTGGAATTCTAGGTCAGCTGAGTTTTACACTATTTATGGATTTATGCCTGCCAAAGAGACGATTTGCAACTTGAAACGTGATCCAGTGTTTGACTTTGGAACCGGTGTTCTAATGCAGCTTATTCAGTTCTCAAGGCTGTTAATGCTCGTTAGATTTAGAAATCGGAGGGGCAAAAGCAGTCATGAGATATTTTTAAATGCAACCCTATTTGTAAGCCACTAGCCTCTGATGCTACGTATTTTGCTTGGTGCCCAGATGGGGAGCACATTTTTATTGGCCTGCAAGCTCCCAGCTTGTGTGTTAATAACGGGTACACGCTTTGGTATTATGCCAGCCTTATCCTGGCAACTGTTTTTGGATGGGCTATTTCCAGTGAAAACAATTGCTTCCCAAGTAGTTTTAAGTGAAGTACCCAATTAGGAACAGAAATTTGCAATGGTTGATAGAGTCTCAGCTTTAAGAAATAAACTAATTGTCAATTCCAAGCTGCCTGAGAAGAAGCTACTCCATAATAAGAAACCGAAACCAGGAAATGATAAGCCATTACCAAGAGCAGTCTTTAAAAATCAAAGGAAACACGAGACTAAGAAAGCTGCAAAGCAGGAAGCGACTAGAACCAAGACTTGGCACCCACCCCTGCCTCCCGGAGCACCCCACAGAACACTGTCTCCATCAGCATCTGGAGACGGTGAGACAGACAAAAATTCAAGATCCTAAAGGGGACCCAAAAGCAACTGAGCCTTGAAAGAATAAGCAGCAACTGAAATATGACTAGAAAAACACTCAGTTGGAGAAAATTCAAAAAGATATCACCCCTCTCCAGGAGCTGGAAGATTTGGAATTGGTGATGTTAAATATTTAGAGAAGGCAAGCTGTAAGCATAAACCAGGAAACACATCCTGTGTACTAAACCTGGTGGAGCACCCTGAATGTCACCAGGCCACCACAGACCCACCATGCACTGCTCATCTATAACGCAACCGTTTAGCCAAGCTTTGACATACACATGGAAACGAGAAGTGTTAGTCACTCAGTCATGTCTGCGTCTGTCTGTGGCATTCTCCAGGCAGGAATACTGGAGTGGGTAGCCATTCCTCTCTCCAGGGGATCTTCCCAACCCAGGGGCGGAACCTGGGTCTCCTCCACTGCAGGTAGCTTCTTTACCATCTGAGCCACCAGGGAGGTCCTTAGTTAATAATGTCCACTAAAGCAACTTTCTCTACCTTTCAACACATGCTGAAGAAAAGAGATATCCATTTCTTAGCTAAGCTCAAGACACTGAAAATCAAGTATCAGTTTTACTCAGTATAATGTACCATATACGGGGAAAGACATTTTAAATTTAAATAAATGTAATCCATTTGACTGCTTTAAAGTAGTGCGAAACAAGCCAGGTGAACAAAATCTTGTTTCTCTAACTTGAGAATGAATGTTTTCTCCTAAACCTGTGCTAACACACTAAGTTGATCAGCATAATCTCAGAGTAATTCGGTAGAGAAGTGAATTGCTTTATAGTGCAGTTCTTTTGAGAATCCTTAAAGTTTTAATATTTAAACCAAGACTCAGGCTTTGCTCTATCCAGTGAGGAACCCCAGAAGAGCCTGAATACAAGGGTGTCATTTCCCCGTCACAAAAGGAGTTTCCGCAATTTTTTTAGTGGCCTTGAAAGGTCAGAGATAGAGCTGGACACCTAATACTGATCTGCGGAGGTCCCCATTCATTTATGCCTGTGTATTTCATGCCTCCCATGCGCTAAGCTTCGTCTAGACATAGTCAAGATATAATAAAATGTACCATGTGGAGTCTGACAGGAAGGAGATTAACGTGTTAAAGTTTTTAGCAGGTAAAAGAACTTAAAAGGGCTAAGAAACACACAGACACACACACAAAAGAGAACGTGGAGAAAAAAGAGGCAAGAAGGGCATCCCCAGAGACACTGCTTT
The DNA here is from genome assembly GCF_032405125.1 of Capricornis sumatraensis. Taxonomy (NCBI): domain Eukaryota; kingdom Metazoa; phylum Chordata; class Mammalia; order Artiodactyla; family Bovidae; genus Capricornis; species Capricornis sumatraensis. The sequence goes on from NC_091078.1 coordinate 1,137,767, forward strand.
GAGAAACCAGAGGGAGGGAGCCGCGACTGGTGGTGCCGCTTGCGAGGGAAGCCCAGGAAGTCGGGTTTCCTCCAGCTCTGAATCCACGGAGATGTGGTAGCAGAGATGCTCTGAGAGGCAGGGCTCTGTGAAGCAACCCCTGCAGGCAGATGATGGCTGAAGTCTGTGGGGAGGGTACCATCTGCCCACTGAGCGGTAGGTCTTCCCGGGTTTTTCTCCATTTTCAGTTTTTATCTTGAATTCAAATTTGAGTTGCTTGCCCTGTTGCAGGGCACAGAATTTCTTTTTGAAACTTTATGCAGCTGATCCTAGGTACCACACATACTGTACCTCAATTCTAGAAACCATGCTTCTTCCCATATGGGTGGCAGGATGCTATCCTTAAACTTTATAGTATGGAAAGCAGGCTGATGAGGGAGTGTGTTCCTGCTGCCATGCTCTTTATTTCTGCATTGATCTTGACCAGGCAAACAGAATCTCCATGCCACAGGACACCTTCAGACTGAGGTTATTGGGAAGGAGGTGCTTATTTAGAGCAACAGCTACTTAGGGAGGTAGGAATCTCTCCTAAAGGGAAAAGGCAATTCTCCTAGAAAAATAAAGGCTCTCAAGGCAAAAATTTCTTGCCATTGCCCAGGGAGGGATAACAGAAATAAAAGGCTTCATTTCCTTCCTGCATATCTTAGTAGAAGCCACCCAAGCCAGCCAGGGCACTGGTTTCCCACCACAGAGCCTCTGATGAGGTGAGCCAGGCACCGCCTGGAAAGCAAAGGGCAGCTTCTGCTGAAGGGAAACAGACCTTCCCGTGAGTCCTCAAGAAAGTGCTGGAATCCCTCCTCACACTGCTGTAGCCCTGTGACCCACATCCTTCCCTTAATTCCTTGGCTGAAGAAACAGCAGGAAAAGGTTTCGCTTCCCTCTGCTCCTGGAAAACCATTTGAAGTCTGGTTCCTGTCATCCTTGCAGCCGGGTTCTTTCTCTGGGAGAAGCTGATTGAGTAGGGTGACCAAGAGATTTATTCTCAGGCCTGAAACCAGAGACCAGGGAAGGCTCTGGGAAGGCAAAGGAGAACAAGAATCACGTTGAACTTCAAAAGTTCCTGCTGTGGTTGGCAGGGGGATGGAGGAGGGAAGAGGAGAAAAGGAAGATGCTTCTGCCTTGCTTCTGCTCCACTCCAGCGAGGAACCGAGTTCCATCCTGCCCGACACCCGCCTCATGGGCTCAGGATATTGATGGGAACGCAGTGACCCAGGCAGCATACTTGTCACTCACACTGTCTTAGAATCAACTTCATATGACCCCAGGCCTCCTTGGAATCTGCTCTCTATCCATTCTGTAATCAGAAGCTGTCATTTTGTTCACATACAGTTTACTAAGTTATTTCACACTTGTTCACTCAAATCAGTTTATAAGAGGGGGAAAGCACCATGGGCGGACTCTGGGCTCTAACAGTGAGCAAGAGACAGATGGCTGTGTCCTCAGGGAGCTCCCAGCCTAGTACAGAGACAGGCACGAAAGAAGGTCTTAAGTCCAGGATGTGGCGATGAATGTGAAGAACTCAAAGAGAACCTGAGACGCAATGCGCCAGTAATTCTCTAAGTGCAAATCGGTGCAACTCCTAAATTAAAAGTCAGAAAGGGAAATAGGAAGGAGTGCATTAATCCCTGGATACAGGGTCATCTTTGGAGGGATGACAAGGTTTTGAAACTGGCCATTTGTGCATGGAAGAGTTATACATTGAACAGTTTCACTGCAGGTTGGTGGGATGACAGACCAACAATGATATCAGTGACCCTGAAATGCCAGGACGTGTAGCCCTTTTCTCTGAGTGGTTCAGTTGTTCCATGAAAAACCCTGCGATTTCCCATGTTGACAGTGGAAGACTAAGGATGTCTCTAAATCTGTTAGCAACTAACTTAATTTTCCTTTTCTCACCCAATTTTATTTGCTTGATGTCTTCAAATATAGAACCTCTTTGTTCCCATTTCTTTAGCAAAAGAAATCTCATGCATTCACTTTGGGTAACAGAGGTGGCTGTACAGATTGTGGTACCAAGTGCAAAATTAAACTGTGGTTCCCCCTGTTCAAAAGATGGAAAAAAAATGTTGTTAAAAGTTCTTAAATATAAAGCTTTTCCCTTCCTCCATGATCTGACCTCTCCTGAAATCATTTAGAAATATAAATTCACGTTTGTATCAATTGTCACTAATTATTTTTAAAATAAATACTTATTTAGAATTAATTATTTTTTGGCTGGCCACTATTCCCTATATTCCAAGTCTTCTCCAAATTTAATTATCAATATTTTTGCTTTATTTTGCTGGAATAGATTTTCCAAATTTTCTGGTAAGGCTTCTCACTGGTAAACTTCCAGAGTGCTTAAAAGGCTTTAAGAAACTATTTTTCCCTAGTACTTATTTGTTTTTATATTGCTTGGGATAGAATTCCAGTTAAAAAATCACATGGCAACAATTTTGAAGACATTGCTCTATTGCTTTCAGAAATCCTCTCTTGCTTTTAAGAACTACAATTCCAATCTGCTCTTATTCCTTTATAAAGAAATCACATTCTCTTTTGTTTTGCTTTATTAGCCTTTAGGAAACTTTTTTCCTGCAACATCACCACAGTGTGTACACGTGATCTGTGTGTTGCATCGCACCTATCTCACACTCAGCGGGCTATTTAGACTCAAGGACTCCTGCCTTCGTTTCTGAAAATTTCGTCCTCTGTTACTTATCCCTCCCTTCACTTCCCTGCTTTTTTCTCCCCCCTCTTACAGCTTGAATCAGGCAGAATTTGGAATAATGCGCTAAGTCTCTCTGTCTCACTATGCTCCTTTAATACGCTCCATTTCCTTGTCTTTGGGGCTTTATTTTGGAAGAATTCTTTGTTGACCTCTTCCAGCTTACAAATTCAATTTTCAGCTACATTAATTCTGCTCTTTAACCCACTTTTTTATTTCATTGACTTTATTTTCTTTTCTCCAGATCTCTGAGTTTTGAAATAATTTATTTAGAAAATACTCTCATCAATGTTTACATTATTATATCATTTACTAACATTAATTCTATTCTAAGGAATGTTTTGGTGCTTTTAAAGTTTATTTCCTGAGGCAATATCTTTTTCATGTTATTTTTAATTTCAATGTGCTTTCAAAGTAATTTTCCATATCCTTCTAAAGATGCTGAGTTTCTCCCAGTGTTTCTAGGTTCTTTACACTTGTTTCCTTGACTGTGAGACAGACGGATACATATCACTGCTGAGTTAGGTTTGCCAGATATAGAGATATAGATACATGCTGGATTTAGAAAAGGCAGAGGAATCAGAGATCAAATTGCTGACATTCATTGGATCATCAAAAAAGCAAAAAAGTTCCAGTAAAACATCTACTGCCTTATTGATTATCCAAAGCCTTTGACTGTGTGGATCTCAACAAACTGGAAAATTCTGAAAGAGATGGAAATACCAGACTACCTTACCTGCCTCCTGAGAAATCTGTATGCAGGTCAAGAAGCAACAGTTAGAACTGGACCTGGAACAACAGACTGGTTCCAAATAGGGAAAGGAGTATGTCAAGGCTGCATATTGTCACCCTGCTTATTTAACTTACATGCAGAGTATATCATGAGAAATGCTGGGCTGGAAGAAGCACAAGCTGGAATCAAGATTTCTGGGAGAAATATCAATAATCTCAGGTAGGCAGATGACACCACCCTTATGGGAGAAAGCAAAGAAGAACTAAAGAGCCTCTTGATGAAAGTGAAAGAGGAGAGTGAAAAAGTTGGCTTAAAACTCAACATTCAGAAAACTAAGATCATGGCATCTGGTCCCATCACTTCGTGGCAAACAGATGGGGAAAAAATGAAAGCAGTGAGAGACTTATTTATTTCCTTGGGCTCCAAACTCACTGCAGATGGTGACTGCAGCCTTGAAATTAAAAGATGCTTGCTCCTTGGAAAAAAAGCTTCCCTGATCAACCTAGACAGCATATTAAAAAGCAGAGACATTACTTTACCGACAAAGGTCTGTCTAGTCAAGGCTATGGTTTTTCCAGTGGTCATGTATGGATGTGAGAGTTGGACTATAAAGAAAGCTGAGTGCAGAAGAAATGATGCTTTTGAACTGTGGTGTTGGAGAAGACTCTTGAGAGTCCCTTAGACTGCAAAGAGATCCAACTAGTCCGTCCTAAAGGAAATGAGTCCTGAATATTCATTGGAAGGACTGATGCTCAAGCTGAAACTCCAGTATTTTGGTCACCTGATGCAAAAAACTGACTCAAAGAAAAGACCCTGATGCTGGGAAAGATAGAAGGCGGGAGGAGAAGGGGACAACAGAGGATGAGATGGTTGGATGGCATCACCAACTCGATGGACGTGAGTTTGAGGAGGCTCCAGGAGTTGGTGATGGACAGAGAAGCCTGGCCTGCTGCAGTCCATGGGATCTCAAAGAGTCGGACACGACTGAGTGACTGAACTGAACTGAACTGAACTGAACATATAGATATAGATAGATACATATTGAAGGAGCGGCATATGTCTTCCCAGGAAGACAGTCTATTCTGGTATTTAATATTTCATGTATTTTGGGTGATCGACTAACCAGCAGTGCCAACTACTAACTATCTGACTTTGAATAAATTATTTGTCTTCTCTGATACTCAACTTTTTAATCAGAAAAATGGGTACAGCATAAAAATAAGATTAGGATTAAGTATAACCTTGCAAATCTATACACTCGTGCCTGGCAATAGTAACCAATAACACAAATGTTAACTGGAGTCTCAGTTGGTTCAAGTCAGAACCCAGGAGTGGGAGAAGTTGACACCCCGAGAACTGAGTCACTTACGGTCGAGCTGGTAACGCGATGATGGATGAAATATTTTGATAAATAGGAGATGTCCAAGTACCTTGCTCACTGTCGCCTCCTTGAAACCTGCCACTCCACCTCCATCTCGTGCCCTAAAATGCCAGGTGGGAGGAGCCCTGAGGAGCACCATATAGCCCCAGGCCTGGCAGGAGGAGAGTCTATAACCATTGGGTGTCGCAGCCTTCTGCTGAGGAGAGGAACCCAGAGCGTGCCCTGGGATTTCCGTCCTCCTGGCCCATCTGTTCGGTGTTTTTGTCTTGATTTTCACTGGTAGCTTTTGAGGACAGCAGAGCATCTTCTTTCCTCCCAAGAAATAAGCAAGGCAAACTGTAGCCAAAATCAGCAGCTGCTGGTGTGCTTAACTGGGAAAATATCTCCCAGAGCTGCCGAGGCGATATGATAGAAGGGGATCGAAAAAGCTTGAGGGTCTCTTCCCAAGACATAAAGTAAGTTTCAGCACCAAAAAAAAGTCACATCGCTCACTTCCACACAGGAGACCCCCAGGTGTTTTGCAGAGACACTGTCCAGCTATTTGTGGTGGGCTGCATTGGCCCATAAGTAAATCTCCAATTGTTTCTGCTTGCCTGTTTTTTCTACATTGCCCAACATCTCCTTGAAATGCAATTCCCAGGACATCCTGATAGCAGGAGAAACCCTGCACCCAGCCGCGAGTACATCGGTTTCTAGACTAGCCATCATTTCTGCCCCACCTCCAGCTCTAAAATCAACGTGAGTACAGACGTGTGCCAATCTGTGGACACCGGGTTTGTCCAAGCATGGAGAAGGGGACACGGTGTTGAGAAGGTGGGCCGGTGAGCTCGGATGTTAATCCATACTACCTGAGAGCAGCCAGCTCCTCAGTTACAATCCCAGCAAAGGAAAAGCTAACCTGGGGGGAGTCATCCCCACGCCCATCCTCACAGTCCAGTCCTGCTCTCTTCCCTCCACCTCAGCCTGGAGGATTTAGTGAAGCCAAATCGCACCCCCTACAACTGCCGCCACCACCACCCCGCCGCCTGGACATCCCTCTCCAGCCCAAGGGCCAAGAGGCAGGATGACTGCAGGGGTGGGAGCAAACTTACATCTCTCCAAGTGTTGGAAGAGCGGATGAGTCCAGCTGAGAGCTCTTCTTCTGAAGTGCTTCCAGCCCCGCCCGTCTGGAGAGAGCAGGGCTGCGAACAGGAGTGAACAAGGGCCAGAAGGGAAGGGGTCGCCTCTGGAGCTAATGCCAAGGCTGGATCCTTGCACCTCCAGACCAGCTTTTGCTGGAGATTAGTCTGGCATTGGGTCAAGAATAAGACCCTAAATTGGGGCTGAGAACTGAGCATCCCGGCTGAGCCACACAGCAAATCAGGCCCGCTGACATATGACTGCCCTGGGTGGATTCTCCTCTCCCAAGGCCAGCTTGTTCCCGGTGCTGTGGGACTGTCCTTCCTGCTATGACCTCAACCCCATTCCCAGAATTAGGCCGTATCCAGGTCTCTCTGAGCTTCCCAGTTGGCGCTAGTGATAAAGAACTCGCCCGCCAATGCGAGACTTAAAGAGACATGGGTTCGAACCCTGGGTCGGGAAGATCCCCTAGAGGAGGGCATGGCAACCCACTCCAGTATTCTTGCCTGGAAAATTCCATGAGCAGAGGAAACTGATGGTTCCATAGGGTTGGCAGCAGTTACACACAACTGAAAGAACTTGGTGCGCACACAGGTCTCTCTCCTCTTGGGGAAGGGCTTTTCCTGGAGTGGCCAGGGCTTTGCATGGTGCCAGTGATTACCTCAGGATCACAGCTATCAAATTTCTCTTTGATCCTTCCATTCGGGTATCCCCTGCCTCCCACACCGGGACAGTTTTGACAGCTTCCCAGACTGGACCTGGGTTTCCACTTGCTCTCAAGAGGCATGGAGCAGAGGAAAGTGCTTTCACTATTACCACTGCCACTGCCTCACCGTCTCAAGCCAGAAATGTCCTCTCAGCCCGCATAAGTCACCCGCGAGCCTCGCCTCCAATATTGTCCCCTCCAGGAGTCCTTTCTTGCCCCTCCCAACTTGGTTTAGGCGTCTGCCCTCCCACCCTGCATGCTCCCTTCCCTCCGTCTTACACTAATTGACTTCCGCTGTGATCTTGTCTGTGTTCAACCCTGGACCACGAGCCCTCAGATGTCAGGAACCGTGTCTACCCCGCCCTTTTTAACGCGATGTTCCCTCACCCCTAGCTGGCACAGCAGAGGGCAAGTAGGTAGTATGTCCCAACGGAGATATTCTATCTCTCTGGAATTGAACTTGTCAAAGGTGTAGGTAAGACAATTCAAGATTAAAGGAGGCTAAACCCAACGTCTGAGTCTGGTTTGGATCCTGGACCAGAAAAGGGGCATTTGTGAGACAATTGGTGAGGTTGGCATGAGGTCTATAGAGCAGATGAGGGCCACATCAAGGTAATTTCATGATTTTGATCTCTGCACTCATGTCATATTAGATATAGAGCTTTCCAGGTGGCTCAGTGGTAAAGAATCCACTTGCCAATGTAGGGGACGCGGGTTCAATCCCTGGGTTGGAAAGATGAAAGATCCCTTGGAGAAGAAAATGGCAACCGACTCCAGTATTCTCCTCATGAATAGAGGAGCCAGGCAGGCTGCAATCAGTGGGGTCGCAAAAGAGTCGGACACGATTGAGCAACTAAACAACATATTAGACACAACATCAGGGTTGAGCAAAAAGTACAGGAATTCTTTGTACAATTTTTGCACACTTTTATAATATAAAATGATATTAAAATATAAAATGTTAGATGCTCTGTCATGTCTGACTTTTTGCAACCCTATGAACTGTAGCTTGCCAGGCTCATCTGTTCATGGGATTCTCCAGGCAAGAATACTGGAGTGGATTGCCATGCCCTCCTCCAGGGGACTCTTCCTGACCCAGAGATCAAATCCAGGCCTCCCACATTGCAGGCAGGTTCTTACCATATTAATATATATATAACTACATTAAAATATAATTTTACAAATGTAAGCAAAGAAAAAGTATAGATTAATTAGAAAGAATGAGATCCAACCTCAGGATTCCCTCTGAACTTGATTTTCTTGGTAAATTCAACATCAGGTTTTCTTTACTTCTGCTCTTCCCTTTCCTATAAAAAATAGACGCTGCACGTTTCAGGTGTGGGAGAAGACCCTTATTTCTGAGTGTCTGCCTGGAAAGGTTGTAGGGTGTATGACGCAGTGGTGTGTTGGTCCCCAAAGCCCTGCTCAGTGACATCAAACCAGTACACCAGTTTCCAGATGAATTTATGGGCAGACAAGGGCAGTTCCAACCCACTGTCCCGCGCATCTGTCAGCTGGATGGGGGCAGGGCAAATGATTCCACTGGACTTGAGCAAACACTGGAGCTGCTTCCTGCAGACCCGCCTAAGTTTTAACCTGCTGAGAAGGACGACGCCTGAGATGTTCATGGGAACGGGCTTCACAAACAGGGACGAACACCAGGAAAGAGAAAACCCCACACAGTTCTATAGTCCAGCCCCCGACTCAGCACCCCAACCCGTGCTTTTCATCCTCAGGCCAACCCAACATGGGTCACCCGCACCCTTGTCTTCAGGGCGTGGATGGGACTGTCTGAGTCGGGACTGGAGCCTCCCTTCAGATGTTAGGGATGCAGGAGGGGCTGCAGGTGAAACTCCAGGCCTGGTTCATCAGCTTGAGACTTAAAGCTGAACAAACATCCCCTGCCGGCCAAGGCCAGGCCCAGCACCCTCCGCGAGCTCAGCATGGTTTTGCCGCCCTCCTTCCATGCCTCGGAGCCATTCATGAGGCACCATAGCCTCTCGCTCCTAAACTGCAGACACTCGTGCTCAGAGGCAGGAGACCCAGCGCGTAGCCACCTGACTCCTGGAGAAATGGAGCCAGCCTCGGCTCAGATACCCAGGGTGACATGGTGACTGCTTTCCCACAAGGCTCTTCCTGGGGTTGCTGAAGCAGAGTGAAATGAAATCTGTCCCCTGCAACTTCTACCTACAGATCAAAGTTCTACCCTCTAGTGACTGCTCAGAACCCGTTTGTTTTCTCAACTGCATTGTAGCTTTTTAAACATCTGGAGACAAGCATCATTTTTCTCCCAAGCCTTTTATTTTTTTCAGACTAGACAGCCCTATTGGATTCCACAGTGTTTCCACACATCTCTATACAGCACGGTTTCTAGATTCCCCGAGATGTTAACCTATCTCCTGCATTTATTTTCAAGGTTCTTCCTCTAATGCAAAGGACAGTTAGAATACCAAGTTCCAGACCAAGTCGTCAGCACAGAGGACAGGAGGACTCTCTGTTCCCCTGACCCACACTCCGTTCCTCCACGGACACACAAGTGTTCCTTCTTAGCGATGCATGGTGACGCTGGCTCCCGCTGAAGCCGTATGACACCTAAACTCCAAAACATTCACCATCTGATATTTACCCAGCTAACTTCTGAATGAAAGATATTTTATGTTAGCACTGTGCATCTGTCTCTGCAGTTAACACAAATTTAGCTCCTACTCCTGGGCCTCCTGAAGGCACTGGAAGGCCTTCCTAAAGAAATGCGTCATGGCGGGCCCAGGTATGCTGCCTGAGAGGGGAGAACACAGCAGAAGGCAAAGCAGCAACACTACCCAGCTCTGCAGATGAGGCCTCACTTACTCCTAGCGAAACAGAGCAACCGAGACGTGGAGCTGAAGCCAGGGGAAGCCAGTGGGCTCCAGAGGGGATGCAAGGGTATGTGAGGGACTCTGAAGGCAAGGGGTAGCCCCGGATGTATGAGCACTTGGAAGCCAAACGGGAACCAGCAGGTCTGTGGGCCTGGACACGGGCCTGGGTGACACAGACCTCTTTCTCCACCGCCATCCACAGTAGCTGAGACAAAGGCTTCAGGCTGGCTTAGCTACTTCTAGAAGAAAGATTGTTAGACAGATTGAATGTACACCTCACAAAGGATCTGATTTACTGCTCCTGAGAAAAAGGGCCGAACCTTTTTCATCTTGATAATATCCAGACTCCCAGAGGGGCATCCATTCGTTTCAATGAAAGACAATAATATCTCTGCTGTGCCACAGTCTGCAGGAGGCAACGCCACTCAGGAAGGCAGCACCAGGAAAACACTTCCCGCAAAGACAAAGGACACATTAAATTGATCCCTAACAAACACATTTCAACTGCAGTGAGCTGTCAGAAAGAAAGGCAATGTGCCGGCTTTTCTCTTAGCACGTGAAGGAAGTCCTCAAAGTGCAGCACTGGGATTTTACCAGCCAGAGCATCAGCAGCAAAAAAGACAAGGCAACCTTGACCTCCTGCAGGATCCCACAGAGTCTCAAAGTGTCCGTGCACAAGGGTGGGGTCAGCTGTGGCCAAGCGGTTCCACCGATAAGCCATCCACGGATGAGACGGTTGCTAGTCTAAGGTCACTGTAGGCGCTTCTAGGTGGTAATGACCCCGAGGTGGTCTTGTGCACACCCTGTGGGCCCAGGAGCTGTGGAGGCTCCCTCTTCGTCTTGGGTTGACCCAAAGGCATGGTATTCGGCAGATATTTTACCCCATTTCTGGTCTGAAGTTGCGGCAATTTGTTGTTTCATTAAAGGTGCTCATTTTCTCCACGTTCCCTTCTTAGATTTTGCTGTTATTTCAGTAATATTCAAAGCATCTCTAAAGCACAAACCTCGGTGTCGAGACATTACTGTTTAATTAACAGGAAAATTCGCAGTATACTTAATATTAAATGAATGTATACTAATTAAAAATAAATGGCCTTAATGAAAGGTAGAGCTTCCAAACCATTCTGAGAGTAAAACGCAAACAAACCAAAAATAGTCAAAATTTAAGAAATGTTGCAAAATCTGAGAAGAGAGTAAGATAGCGACAACAGCTGAGGGAGAGTTCACTGTAGGCCAAGCGATATTCTAGCCACTCTACGTAATATTCCTATCAGTGTACTGAATAGCACTCGTGTGAGATCATTTGGATCTTCACAGCTCCGTGAGTTACAAACTTTGAAGCAGGTGAACCTTAGACTCAGGGAAAGTAAGTGGCTTTCTCGTGCGGTTCCTCTAGCAGCTTTAGGGGTGGAACCTGAGCCCCGGGCCCGCACCCTTAGCTGCTGTGCCTTACCGCTCTTCCCTGGACACAGTCTGTTAGACGCAAGCCGTAAAATCAGGCTGCAGAAATGAGGCCTAAGGCGTAACTGGCTACAGTGACTACTGCTGGGCGGAACTTCTCCCTCAGCTCAGGTCAGCGAGAGCCACCCCCTGGCGCAGCTGTCGTCTGGTTCTATAAGGAGAACACGCCTCCTTATCTGCACCTTCCGGAAGAAGCGTCTGTGCTCAGGGCTGAGTGAAAGGAGAACATCTGGCCTCCTTCCCTGAGAGAAGCAAGGAATATATGCGTGGACAAGGACCCAGGCCTGCATCTCCAGAAGACAGGTCCTCAGAATAAAGAGAAAACTGGCCAAACTCTGATCATTAAGGACTGCAAGGGAGAGGGGAAGGGGACAAAAAGTCCTTTCTCTGCTGGAGTATGGAGAGTTGGGGTTTTTTTAATATGTGAATTTTTTTTTTAATTGGCTCAATTGACCTACCTCCTCCCAAAGGCAGAGAAAACACAAATACGAGCGTGGACTGTTTGAACCGCTGTGTAGCAAACTGAAAGTTTTATAACTCGCAGAATGGCAGAGGCAAAAAGGTACAGGCCCTCAGGCGAGCCCCTTCCTTTGATGCCTGAAGCCTGAGTGGGGGAAGTCTCATCCATGGTGACGCCACAGAGGCAGGCAGCAGGCAGGAGCACAGTGCCCAGAGCTGAGCCGGGGACCTGCTGGGAAGCAAGAAACCTCCAGGCTTCGTGAGGATCACGAGAATCCAAGCCATCAGCCTTGCTGGCCCCAAATCTGTGACTGGTGCCACTCGTGCAGAAATATTAAGAAGGAGCAGAAGTAAAAACGGCAGCCCTGGAAGCCACAGACAAAGGAATGCCGCGTGGCCAGAGCAACGAGGCGGCTCACAGAGCTCGTCCATGGGTACCAGGTGCTCACATTTCCATCCACAGAGTCCATCTTTCACAGTTTCGACGAGCCAAGCTCCCGCTTTCGCTGCATCTTCAGCCCAGACCAGCTCCGCGTTCACACAGAGCCCGTGCCTCCCGCCCCCCGGGTTGCACATCCCTCCCATCAGCGTTTCATGCGCAAGGCCAGTGAGTCTCACGCAGTCTTCATTAGCACCTGGACCACCGGCGCCCCCGAGGAATACGTGGCAAGCTCTCACCATCTAGGATAAGAATAACATTCCCATGTGCGGACAAAAAAAACGGAGGCTCTGGGGTTTTTTTCTCCTCCTAAGTGTAATAACTAAGATTTGGTTCCAAAGCTTCTAAGTGTCTTCTAAGCATCTGACATGCTACATGCTCAATACGAAGTTAGACCTTAAGTTGCAAAGTACTGCGTTCACCATTTTTTAAATTTTTTAAAATTGAAGTATAGTTGATTTACAATATTATATGTTATAGGTATATAATATTCAGTTCAGTTCAGTTCAGTTCAGTTGTTCGGTCATGTCCGACTCCTTGTGACCCCATAAATCGCAGCACGCCAGGCCTCCCTGTCCATCACCAACTCCCGGAGTTCACTCAGACTCACGTCCATCGAGTCAGTGATGCCATCCAGCCATCTCATCCTCTGTCGTCCCCTTCTCCTCCTGCCCCCAGTCCTTCCCAGCATCAGAGTCTTTTCCAATGAGTCAACTCTTCGCATGAGGTGGCCAAAGTACTGGAGCTTCAGCTTTAGCATCGTTCCTTCCAAACAAATCCCAGGGTTTATCTCCTTCAGAATGGACTGGTTGGATCTCCTTGCAGTCCAAGGGACTCTCAACAGTTCAAAAGCATCAATTCTTCGGCGCTCAGCCTTCTTCACAGTCCAACTCTCACATCCATACATGACCACAGGAAAAACCATAGCCTTAACTAGACGGACCTTAGTCGGCAAAGTAATGTCTCTGCTTTTGAATATGCTATCTAGGTTGGTCATAACTTTTCTTCCAAGGAGTAAGCGTCTTTTAATTTCATGGCTGCAGTCACCATCTGCAGTGATTTTGGAGCCCAAAAAATAAAGTCTGACACTGTTTCCACTCTTTCCCCATCTATTTGCCATGAAGTGATGGGACCAGATGCCATGAATCTTTGTTTTCTGAATGTTGAGCTTTAAGCCAAGTTTTTCACTCTCCTCTTTCACTTTCATCAAGAGGCTTTTTAGCCCTTCTTCACTTTTTGCCATAAGGGTGGTGTCATCTGCATATCTGAGGTTATTGATATTTCTCCCAGCAATCTTGATTCCAGCTTGTGTTTCTTCCAGCCCAGCACTTCTCATGATGTACTCTGCATAGAAGTTAAATAAGCAGGGTGACAATATACAGTCTTGACTTACTCCTTTTCCTACTTGGGACCAGTCTGTTGTTCCATGTCCAGTTCTAACCGTTGCTTCCTGACCTGCATACAGATTTCTCAAGAGGCAGGTCAGGTGGTCTGGTATTCCCATCTCTCAGAATTTTCCACAGTTTATTGTGATCCACACAGTCAGAGGCTTTGGCATAGTCAATAAAGCAGAAATAGATGTTTTTCTGGAACTCTCTTGCTTTTTCCATGATCCAGCGGATGTTGGTAATTTGATCTCTGGTTCCTCTGCCTTTTCTAAAACCAGCTTGAACACCAGGAAGTTCACGGTTCACGTATTGTGGAAGCCTGGCTTGGAGAATTTTGAGCATTACTTTACTAGCATGTGAGATGAGTGCAATGGTGCGGTAGTTTGAGCATTCTTTGGCATTGCCTTTCTTTGGGATTGGAATGAAAATGGACATTTTCCAGTCCTGTGGCCACTGCTGAGTTTTCCAAATTTGCTGGCATATTGAGTGCAGCACTTTCACAGCATCATCTTTCAGGATTTGAAATAGCTCACCTGGAATTCCATCACCTCCACTAGCTTTGTGCATAGTGATGCTTTCTAAGGCCCACTTGACTTCACATTCCAGGATGTCTGGCTCTAGATGAGTGATCACACCATCATGACTATCTGGGTCGTGAAGATCTTTTTTGTACAGTTCTTCCGTGTATTCTTGCCACCTCATCTTAATATCTTGTGCTTCTGTTAGGTCCATACCATTTCTGTCCTTTATCGAGCCCATCTTTGCATGAAATATTCCCTTGGTATCTTTAATTTTCTTGAAGAGATCTCTAGTCTTTCCCATTCTGTTCTTTTCCCCTATTTCTTTGCATTGATTGCTGAAGAAGGCTTTCTTATCTCTTCTTGCTATTCTTTGGAACTCTGCATTCAGATGCTTATATCTTTCCTTTTCTCATTTTTTTTAACCTCTCTTCTTTTCACAGCTATTTATAAGGCTTCCCCAGACAGCCATTTTGCTTTTTTGCATTTTTTTTCCATGGGGATGGTCTTGATCTCTGTCTCCTGTACAATGTCACGAACCTCATTCCATAGTTCATCAGGCATTCTATCTATCAGATCTAGGCCCCTAAATCTATTTCTCACTTTCACTGTATAATCATAAGGGATTTGATTTCAGTCATACCTGAATGGTCTAGTGGTTTTCCCTACTTTCTTCCATTTAAGTCTGAATTTGGTAATAAGGAGTTCATGATCTGAGCCACAGTCAGCTCCTGGTCTTGTTTTTGCTGACTGTAAAGAGCTTCTCCATCTTTGGCTGCAAAGAATATAATCAATCTGATTTTGGTGTTGACCATCTGGTGATGTCCATGTGTAGAGTCTTCTCTTGTGTTGTTGGAAGAGGGTGTTTGCTACGACCAGTGCATTTTCTTGGCAAAACTCTATTAGTCTTTGCCCTGCTTCATTCCACATTCCAAGGCCAAATTTGCTCGTTACTCCAGGTGTTTCTTGACTTCCTTCTTTCGCATTCCAATAGTATATAATATAGTGGTTCACAATTACTTTCTTTTGAACTTCTTGTTTTGTATTGGGGTATAGCCGATTAACAATGTTGGTGATTCACAATTTTTAAAGGTTATACTCCTTTTACAGTTACTATAAAATATTAGCTATATTTCCTATGCTGATATTATATCCTTGTAGCTTATTTTATGCATGCTAGTTTGTGCCTCTTAATCCCCTGGTCCTATAACACCCTTCCCTGTCTCCCTCCACCATTGGTAACCACTAGTGTGCTCCCTTTATCTGTAAGTCTGTTTCCTTCTTGTTACATTTACTAGTTTATTTCGTAGATTCCACATATAAGTGATATCATACTGTGTTTGTCTTTCTCTGTTTGACTTGTTTCATTTAGCAAAATACCTTGCAGACCATCCTTGTTGTAAATGAAAAAATTTACTCTTTACAGCTGAGAATATTTCATTATACAGACACACACACACCACATCTTTAACCATTCACCTGTGGATGCACACTTAGCCTGCTTCCATATTTTGTCAATGGGAAAAGAAGAGTTGTTGATCAATTCACTAAAAATCAATTTGCCAAAAGCCAGTTTATAAGGCCTATCAGATGAATATCTGAAACACAGTGAAGAAGGTTGTTGCAGCTGCTTTGCTGATAAAAGCAGAGGCAGGGGTAGACGCCTCGGCCAAGGCAGAGCCATGCAGAAGGTCGGGTCACAGACCCACGAAAAGGGCATGCTGGTAAACGGCATTTAAGGGGAGAGCCACCCACTCAGATATAAAGTGACGTGTGCAAACGCAGAGAGAGCTAACCTTTGCTGCAAAATCCACAATAAATCAGAGAGCAGGTCATTCTGTGATTTGGAATTCCATCACTTCATTCTCAATGAACTAGCCATTGGCAAAATATTTTTCAGTGAACTCTGCTGCTTCCCACAAAAGACCCTAAGAGAGATCTATACCCTTGGCTACCAGAACATTCACTTTGGTCACGTACTCCAGTGCAGGAAATTTAAAGACAGCTAAACTTAGCTCTCCACAGCCATCTTTCCCCTTACCCCGCAGCTCAGCTCTTGGGAAAAGAAGGCTGATGTCATCTCCGTGATCTATTCCAGTCCTTCTTCCCGTCCATTCCCCTCTTCACTGAAACACCCTTTCTTTGGGTGCTTTCTCCCTCCTTCTCTTCTTCTCACCCTCACTCTCCTGCTAATTCTTGTTCCTTCTTCCTATAAACAAGGATATAAATTGCCACTTAGCTTGAGCTGTGTAGTGTATCCCTGGTCTTTATGGAGACAGCACGCTCCATAATGGATCGCCTTTGTGGAAAAGTGCAATCCCTGTAATTAGGAGCACTTTGATGGAGAACTCAAGCTCTATAACTCAGGAGATCATAAGCATTTCTGCTCTGGTGAAGTTCAGTTTAATGCAAAAGAAACATGTGTTTCCTGTCCCTTATTCTAAATCGATTGAGCCATTTGTCTAATTTAAACACTCTATAAATTACATACATCCTCCAAAGATAGGGACGAGGTCGACATGCTTGATATATGTTTTTTCATATGGCTTGAATCCATCACTGTCTTCCACAAGGCCCCTTAGCTTTATCCTGAGTGGACGGAGGCCCCGTAACTCTCTGATCTACTCCATTTTCTCTGACACCCCTTAGGACTCTTGTTCAGACAATTTGGCCAAGAATTACGGCTGACTTTCAGTCGGATTGAAGGGAAGACTGGCGCCGCGTCCCTCACTATGCTGCACTTTAGCAGCACTGCCAGCAGGTTCTCTGCCACATGTCTCCTCACTTTGTCCATTGTTTTAGGAGACTTGAAGGAAAAAGTCGAAGAGGAAGACTGGGTGTGGCTGCCTGTGGCTTGGCTTGAACTCGCTGCACCCCTCGGATTCCTAGGAGGCAGGTTGTGACTCTGTGAAAATGGAAGTTCCAGAAATGCGAGCAATCCAGGCATCCCTCAACAGAAGGTGGGACATTTCAGAGAAATGAGTAGACACCCCACTCTCATAGCTTCTCATGCATCTATCAGGAAAACAGAGTTTGGAAAGTTAAAAGCAGCTTTATTCAACTCCCTAACAGGGAGGGGTCTGGATCATTTAGTTTCTGCCAATCAGATGACTTTTTACATTTTAATTTGAAAAAGAATTGCGTAAATTCTGCAAACGGACTACATACACCAGTTAAAAGAGAGATTGGCAGAGTACATGTTTTAAAAAATGAATCAGATATATGTGGTCCATAAGATAGTCACTTCGAATATAACGATACAGACAGATTGAAAGTAAAAGAAGGAAAAGGATTTATCATGAAACAATAGCTAGAGAAAACAGGAAAACCTTTATTAATATCACATAAAGTAGGTTTTCATAGCAAACATAATTACCAGAAACACAGAGAGACATTCTTTAATGATGAAAGAGTTAATCTACCAAGAAGACACAGCAATCCCGAGTGTGTGTGCCAAACAAGGAAGCTGCAGAATTCGGACACTACACAGCGACAGACCTGGGAGGAGAAAAGCAAATCGGTCACTACAACTGGGAACTTCAAAACCCATTTCCAAGACGGTAGAACAGCAAGACAGAGAACGGACAAGGACGCTGTCAGCCGACAGGAGCTAATGGGCGTTTAGAGGACACCTCACTCAACAGCAGAATATGCACTTTTCCAGCGCCTACAGAACACATGCCAAGCAGATACTATCTTCCACTTTGAAACTGGCTTTAAAAATTAAAATCACAGAGAGCGTATTCTCTGATTACAATAAAATCAAACTAGAAATCAATGACAGAAAGTTCCCAAGAAGATCTCCAAACACTCAGAAGCTCAACAGCACACTTCTAAATAATCATGTGAGTCAAAGAGCACATCTCAGTGGAGACCAAAACTATACTGAACTAAGTGAAAGCGAGCACATAGCATCCCAGGTTGTGTGGCGCAGCTAAAAGCAATGCTGAGGGGGAAAACAGCGCGAAACGCATACATTAGAGAAGAGAAAAACGCTGAGTCATCTAAGCTCCCTCACCCTCTGAAGAGCCTGGAAAAAGAAGAGCAGAATAAATTCAAAGCAAGTTTCTGGAAGTAATAAAGATAAGAGCAGAAATCAGTGAAATTGAAAACAGCAAATCAATGGGGAAAACAATGAAACAAAGTGCTTTGAAAGACTGATGAAATTGCAAATAAATATCCAGCAAGATGGACAAGTTAGAAAGAGATGAGACACAAGTTTCCAGTATCAGGAATGTAACATGGGACATTACTATAGACATTTCAGACACATGAGAGGGTAATAAAGAAATGCTATGAACAACTCAACACACATAAATTTGGATATTTAGATTAAATGGACCAATTCCTTGAAAAGGACAAATTACCACAGCTTACTCTGTATAAATAAATAGTTTGACTGCCCTATAGCTATTCAGGAAATTTAATTTGTAATTTAAAAATCCCCCACAAGAAATTGCCAGGTACACATGGTACCACTGGAAAATTCTACCAAATGTTTAAAGAAAAAGCACTAATTCTATACATCTTTTCCAGAAAATCCCTTTAAAAAAAAGAATCCCTTAAAAGAAATGGAGTAGCCCTCACAGTCAAAAAAAAAGAGTCAAAAATGCAGTACTTGGATGCAATCTCAAAAACGACAGAATAATCTCTGTTCATTTCTAAGGCAAACCATTCAATATCGCAGTAATCCAAGTCTATGCCCCAACCAGTAACACTGAAGAATCTGAAGTTGAACAGTTTTATGAAAACCTACAAAACCTTCTAGAACTAATACCCAAAAAAGATGTCCTTTTCATCACAGGGGACTGGAATGCAAAAGTAGAAATTCAAGAGATACCTGGAGTAACAGGCAAATTTAGCCTTGGGGTACAAAATGAAGCAGGGCAAAGGCTAATAGAGTTTTGGCAAGAGAACGCACTAGTCATAGCAAACACCCTCTTCCAAGAGAAGACTCTACACATGGACAAGAGAAGACTCTACACGTGGATATCACCAGATGGTCAATACCGAAATCAGATTGATTATATTCTTTGCAGCCAAAGATGGAGAAGCTCCCAACAAAAACAAGACTGGGAGCTGACTATGGCTCAGATCATGAACTCCTTATTGCCAAATTCAGACTTAAATTGAAGAAAGTAGGGAAAAACACTAGACCATTCAGGCATGACCTAAATCAAATCCCTTATGATTATACAGTGAAAGTGAGAAATAGATTTAAGGGACTAGATCTGATAGATAGAGTGCCTGATGAACTATGGATGGAAGTTCGTGACACTGTACAGGAGTCAGTGATCAAGACTCTCCCCAAGAAAAAGAAGTTCAGAAAGGCAAAATGGTTGTCTGAGGAGGGCTTACAAATAGCTGAGAAAAAAAGAGAAGTGAAAGGCAAAGGAGGAAAGGAAAGATATACCCATCTGAATGCAGAGTTCCAAAGAATAGCAAGGAGAGATAAGAAAGCTTTCCCTAGTGATCAGTGCAAAGAAACAGAAGAAAACAATAGATAGGAAAGACTAGAGATCTCTTCAAGAAAATTAGAGATACCAAGGGAACATTTCATGCAAGGATGGGCTCAATAAAGGACAGAAATGGTATGGATCTAACAGAAGCAGAAGATATTAAGAAGAGGTGGCAAGAATACATGGAAGAACTGTACAAAAAAGATCTTCATGACCCAGATAATCACGATGGTGTGATCAGTCACCTAGAGCTAGACATCCTGGAATGTGAAGTCAAGTGGGCCTTAGAAAACATCACTACGAACAAAGCCAGTGGAGGTGATGGAATTCCAGTTGAGCTCTTTCAAATCCTGAAAGATGATGCTGTGAAAGCGCTGCACTCAATATGCCAGTAAATTTGGAAAACTCAGCAGTGGCCACAGGACTGGAAAAGGTCAGTTTTCATTCCAATCCCAAAGAAAGGCAATGCCAAAGAATGCTCAAACTACCGCACAATTGCACTCACCTCACATGCTAGTAAAGCAATGCTCAAAATTCTCCAAGCCAGGCTTCAACAGTACATGAACCGTGAACTTCCCAAAGTTCAAGCTGGTTTTAGAAAAGGCAGAGGAATCAGAGATCAAATTGCCAACATCCTGCAAAAAGCAAGACAGCTCCAGAAAAACATCTATTTCTGCTTTATTGACTACACCAAAGCCTTTGATTATGTGGATCACAACAAACTGAAAAGTTCTTCGAGAGATGGGCATACCAGACATCTGACCTGCCTCCTGAGAAATCTGTATGCAGGTCAAGAAACAACAGCTAGAACTGGACCTGGAACACCAGACTGGTTCCAAATCAGGAAAGGAGTACATCAACGCTGTATATTGTCACTCTGTTTATTTAAATTATATGCAGAGTACATCATGAGAAATACTGGGCTGGATGAAGCACAGGCTGGAATCAAGATTGTCAGAAGAAATAACAATAATCTCAGATAGCCAGATGATATCACCCTTATGGCAGAAAGCAAAGAAGAACTTAAGAGCCTCTTGATGAAATTGAAAGAGGAGAGTGAAAAAGTTGGCTTAAAACTCAACATTCAGAAAACTAAGATCATGGCATCCGGTCCCATCACTTCATGGGAAATAGATGGGGAAACAGTGGAAACAGTGACAGACTATCTTTTGGGCTCCAAAATCACTGCAGACGGTGACTGCAGCCATGAAATTAAAAGACGCTTACCCCTCGGAAGAAAAGTTATGACCAACCTAGACAGCATATTAAAAAGCAGAGACATTACTCTGCCAACAAAGGTCCATCTAGTCAAGGCTATGGTTTTTCCAGTGGTCATGTATGGATGTGAGAGTTGGACTATAAAGAAAGCTGAGTGCCGAAGAATTGATGCTTTTGAACTGTGGTGTTGGAGAAGACTCTTGAGAGTCCCTCAGACTGCAATGAGATCCAACCAGTCCATCCTAAAGGAAATCAGTCCTGAATATTCATTGGAAGGACTGATGCTCAAGCTGAAACTCCAATAATTTGACCACCTGATGCGAAGAACTGACTCATTAGAAAAGATCCTGATGCTGGGAAGATGGGAAGAGAAGGGGACAACAGAGGATGAGATGGTTGGATGGCATCACTGACTCTATGGACATGAGTTTGAGTAAGCTCCAGGAGCTGGTGATGGACAGGGAAGCCTGGCCTGCTGCAGTCCATTGGGTCACAAAGAGTCGGACATGACCGAGCGACTGAACTGAAGTAACTGAACTTTCCAGAAAATAGAAGAGGAGGGAAAATTTCACCAAAATTTTAAACTTCTAGTAAGAGAATGATAAGACAAGCTTTAGAGTAAGGGAAAAGAGTCCCAAATCACATATACAACAAAGGACTAATACCTAGAATATATAAAGAAGCCTCAAAACTCAACAATAACAATAATAGTTGAATGATGAAATGCAAAAGGCACACAGAGGCATTTTAACAAAGAGGATATGCAGATTGCAAATAAGCATGAGAAATGGTATTTAAAATCATTAGCCTTCAAGGAAATGCAAGTTAAAACCACATGAGATATCACCATATACTCATCAGAATGACTAGAACTAAGAGCAGTAACACCAGCAAACGCTGGCTTGGATGCAGAGAAACCAGACCATTCGTATATTTGCTGGTGGGAATGTAAAGCAGTCAAGACACTTTGGAGAACAGTTTGGCAATTTCTTAAAAACTAAAAGTTAACTACAATCACGCGCACTCAGGTGCTTAGTCATGTCCAACTCTTTACAACCCCATGGACTGTAGCCTGCCAGGGTTCTCTGTCCACAGAATTTTCGAGGCAAGAATATAGGAGTAGGTTGCCATTGCCTGTTCAGGATGCAACTATGATATGACCCAGTAATTATGGAGTTGAATTAAATTGATTGATTAAGTGCTGACACCTGGAGCAATGAAGACTAAAGTTCACATAAAAACTTGTCCACGTGAACTGGAGATTACCATCCCAAGTGCAGTGAGTCAGAAAGAGAAAGACAGATACTGCACGACATCACTCACATGTGGAGGCTAAAATGTGGCACAAAGTCTATCTGTGAAATAGAAGCAGCATCAAGGACGTAGAGAGCCGACTGGCATCTGCCAAGGGGGCAGGGGGTCGGGGAAGAGAGCGGGTGGGAGGCTGGGGTTAGAGATGTAAGCTTCTATATGCAGAATGGATAAACAACACGGGCTTACTATACAGCACAGAGAGCTATATTCAATATCCTAGGATAAACCGTAATGCAAAAAGAGCATTTCTGAAAGAATGCACATATATGTATGTGTGTGTATGTATATATATATAACTGAAGCACTTTACTGTACAGCAGTAATTAATACAAGATTGTAAATCGACTATATTTCAATTAAGAAAAAAAAACTTTGATCACCAATATTTCCAGCAGCTTTTTTCATGACAGCTAAAAACTAGAAACAACCCAGGTGT
Source organism: Capricornis sumatraensis (assembly GCF_032405125.1). Taxonomy (NCBI): domain Eukaryota; kingdom Metazoa; phylum Chordata; class Mammalia; order Artiodactyla; family Bovidae; genus Capricornis; species Capricornis sumatraensis. Next base: position 1,159,996 of record NC_091078.1, read on the forward strand.
CCTACAGGCAAACAGTTAAATACAGAAGGTATATCCATACCATGCAATTCTACTCAGCAATAAAAAAGCTGTTGAGACACACAGAAACTGGACGAATACCCAGAGAATCATGAGGAGTGAAAAATGCCAATCCCAAAAGATAACATACTTTATGATTCCATTTACATAACATTCTTGTGATGAAAAAATTATAGAGAACAAAATAGTGCTTTCTGGGGGTAAAGGAGGGCTGGAGGCAGGAGGGAGCAGGCATGATTGTTCAAAGGCAACATGAAGCATCCTTTCGGTGACGGAAATGCTGTGTCTTTACTGTATCAACGTCAGAATTCTGGGCGGGTGTGATGCTAGGCCACGGATTTACGGCATGGATGAACCGCAGTCTGTTTACCCCCTGGAGAAAGCTGAGCAGTGTGCACACTGTGTATTATCCCTTACAGCTTCTTGGGAACCTACATTTATCTCAGGATAAAAGTTTAACTAAAAATGTCTGAAGCATTACCTATAGGCAAATGGAAAGAGAGCAAAATGAAATTACTGAATAAATGAGCTCCGCGAATTCTCTTCACTACAAGCTGTCTTGCAAGAACTCCTCAGAGTCTGTCCTGAATAGAGACTTTCAACGCTACTCAGATAATCTTCTCCTTATCCGAAAGCTGGAATCAAAGTGGCATCATCACCATCCAACTCAATAAACTGCACGTTTTATCCAGTTCACCTCTTTCTTTCGCAAAGTTCAGTCTGTTTGTTATAAGTTCTTAAGGCCTGAAGCAAGGAGGCTTTAGACATAATTATTTCACTACTGATCATTAGAATAATCTAATTCAACTCAACAAAACTTTATTGGAAACAAGATTTATTCTTTAGAATGTTTGTTGAAAACCCCTACCACAATATTATTGCCAAAATGAAAGTGGGAAGGAACAGTCTCTCAGTGGCTCAGTTTCCAAACCTAAACTCAGTAAGAGTCCCTTTTGCTTTGACTTTGACCTAATACCTTGATTCAGGTTTAGACAAGCTGTATATGTGCCCACATGCACAGCACATAGGAAAACGAGTCCCCTCCCCCACCCCCTGCTAATGACAAGATTTACTGCTGTGAGTCAAGAGTGACCTTCAGAAACGGCTACCCTGTGGGCTAATTAAGCTTAGAAAGAGGGATAGAGCATTAAGTAGGCTAAGGGTCGCTGTTGCTCTTGGCAGACGTTCCAGACCTTTCTATTCAGTGACTGTGTAGACTCCATTACATCTGCTTAGGGTCCATTTTGTAGTCTATATAGCCTGTCAATCTCAGACAGAAACAAAATCAGAAATTCTACTGAGGCTCACCAGCTGATGAAACTCGGTGCCTAAAACCCTAGACAGATACCATACCTTCTATGCTCCATAGAGCTGGAGCCTTGATCCCCAGTCAAGTATTTTTCCATCTTCTTGAGTTTCCTTTAAAGGTTGTTGGGTTTTGGTGGGGTTTCCCCCCCACCCCAGGAATGATCTTTAATCCATCCAGTGGTCCCCTAAGGGCTTACTTCCATCCAGAGAAAAGACAGTTCTCTATTTCGAAATGAAGACATCAAACCTGACAATGTCCATATCTGAAAATTAGACTAGGTTGAGCCCACTGTGTCCTGAGTCAAACAGAACTAGACACAGCAGGTGCTGGGAAGCCATCCCTGCCCGGTGATAGGGTGTAATCCCAAGTCTTAGCATCACACACCCTACTCGGCACCCCACCCGCCCGCTGTTTTGCCCCCGGTCACTACCGAGTACGTCCAGTCTCTACGCCTGCGCTTCTGCTCTGCCCCTCATTCTGTCTCTAGCCCCCATCTGGCTGGACCCAGATTTTTCTGGCTGCACAGGCCTCTTTTTCTTCAAGGGCTGAAACCTGACTCCTTTACCTCGCAGCCACTGACATCTCAAGATGTTATCATTCACCTGGTTTTCAGGGTTGCCAGTTAAAGATTCAAGCTCATGGTTTCAGAATGCATGACACAGAAATTCTTGACTTTTCTGCACTCACAGAAAAGAAGGTCATCCTGATTCAGATCCATCTGGGACTAGTCTAGACGATGGGGACAGCTGAGTCCATTTAATTCAATAACAATGTCTTGAGTGCTCACATGCCCTTTTGTAGTTGCTGGAACTATAAAGATTAATATGACACAACTCTTGCCCTCCTGAAACTTGTTGTTAATTGGGTAAGAACCTTCAAACACAGATCTTCCATTTCATATGGTAAATAATTTGATAAGATACAGACTTATGGATCACTGAGAGTAGGATATGGATCCTCCAGAGGAAGAGGAGGGAAGCTGTGAACAGAGGAGAAGCAACATGAAAATGGCAAAAATGGAGAAAGAGGCTGCCCAACACTGAAACGGGCACATCGGGCAGGTTTATGTAGGCCGCAGCTGGGCACTGACCCCCTTGGGTCACCCTAGGAAGGGGCAGGCCCTCACAGGGGGCAGCTGTGTGGCAGCCTCAGGGAGACTGGATTCTCAGCCTCAGCAAAGAGTCCCCCCTGCCCCCCCCAAGCCTGGCATGGAAGCCCCGTGCTGCCCCGTGCTGCCCCGTGCTGTCCCGTGCTGCCCCGTGCTGCCCCGTGCTGCCCCGTGCTGTCCCGTGCTGCCCCGTGCTGTCGGCCACCAGGGAGGCAGCAAGAGTACCCCCCCCAAGCCTGGCATGGAAGCCCCGTGCTGTCCCGTGCTGCCCCGTGCTGCCCCGTGCTGTCCCATGCTACCCCATGCTGCCCCGTGCTGCCCCGTGCTGTCCCATGCTGTCTGCCACCAGGGAGGCAGCAAGAGTCCCCCCCCAAGCCTGGCATGGAAGCCCCGTGCTGCCCCGTGCTGTCTGCCACCAGGGAGGCAGCAAGAGTCCCCCCCCAAGCCTGGCATGGAAGCCCCGTGCTGCCCCGTGCTGTCCTGTGCTGCCCCGTGCTGCCCCGTGCTGTCGGCCACCAGGGAGGGAGCAAGAGTCCCCCCCCAAGCCTGGCATGGAAGCCCCGTGCTGCCCCGTGCTGTCCTGTGCTGCACCGTGCTGTCTGCCACCAGGGAGGCGGCAAAGAGTCCACGTGGACTTGGACAAGGAATGAATCAAAGCGCACAAGATGGACAAGAAGAATCTCCCCAGATGTTCCGTTGAAAGTGAGGTCCCCACAGGCCTTCACGGAATTTTGGGGTGGGCGGAGTAAACCCTAGGGGTGGAGAAGACAGATTTTTCTGCCAGCCTTAGCAGAAGAGGGCGTAAAGCCAATTATAATTGATTTCATAAAAATAAGGCACTCTGACCACTGAGTGTGTGGGTGTGAAAAGAAACACTCCACAGTGAGGAGCACGGAGCCCAGAAGCTGCTCAGAGGCGGGCACACGGCGTAGATGGGGAGGCCAGGGAAGCCTTCTTGGAGGGGCTGATGAGCGAACCAAGTCTTGAGGAGCGGCTTGCAGGCGGCAGGCAGAGAGGCGGCGCAGCGATGCAAGGGCGGTGAGCCACGTGGGCGGCGACTGGAGAGGAGCCACGTGGGGGCGGCGACTGGAGAGGAGCCACGTGGGGGGCGACTGGAGAGGAGCCACGTGGGGGCGACTGGAGAGGAGCCACGTGGGGGGCGACTGGAGAGGAGCCACGTGGGCGGCGACTGGAGAGGAGCCACGTGGGCGGCGACTGGAGAGAGGCTCCGGAGAGGGGCGCCGGCAGGTCCGCCCGTGCGCCCAGGCCTACAGCTCTCTTAGGCCTGGCCTGCGGCTGTTTCCTGGCTGCTGTCTGTAAATAGCTCCCAGTATCTTGCACATGCCTGTGGGGTCCACTCCAGCCCGCTGTCTCCTCTTCGGGAACTACCCCAGAACTACCAGCCAAGACAGCATCTCTTTTACTTTGTCATTAATTTGACATTCAGAATCTTTTTCCACAGCTGGGATGATAGGACACTGAAACATTGACAAAGCTGTAGCTAAGCTGTCTTCATGCAGATGGGAGACGGAAGGCCAGAGAAGGGGAATGACCTGCCACTTGTCACGCATCCAAGCGTGGGCGGAGCTGAAACCTGCATCCAGGGCCTTAAGGGCTAACCTGGCCTCCTTGGTTAGCGCTCTTCATGCCTTATGCAGCTCATCCTGTGTGGAAGGGCCGGTCCCCAGGTGCCCCTCAGCGCTGTGTGTCACGCTCACCACACTACAACTACTCCACGGACAGGGCCACGGGTTTCCAGCGAGAGCTTCTTTGGGGCATGAGCGCTGCCAAGTTGGGAGTTCATGAAGATGCAGAGAAATGGCCGGAAATGGCACCAAAGCTCCCCCATCCCAGGGAACGAAGACGCCCAGGGTCAGGGGAAGAGAACCGTATCTTCTTCAGCAACAGAATTTTCCTGCGCAGCGAGAGGGATCCGAGGTGACCTGCTGCTGCTTTTCTTGTTTTAGCAACCACGTCTCCCTCCCACTTTGCTCATCCTCCGTCCTCCAACTCTCTGCTGCTGCCACCCAGGGGCCGTGAGACAGGAAACCCATAGGAAGACCATAAGCCCAGGACGGGACTGTGGCTCTTGCCTCTGAAGAAGCAGTGTGGGCCTAGTGCGGCCCTTGGTATCCCCCTTCTGGACTTGCCTGGCAACCACCAAGTGCTGAACAGCAGTCCCCATCCATCCCCAGTGGAATCCATCACAGCGGTACAGTGGCTGACTGCAAACCCATCCCTAGACATGCACTCTTCCTAAGAAGGGGGACAGGAGAGGCTCAGATTCTTGGAAACTAGTGAAAACCTTGTTGATGGAGAAGCCGATAAAAAGAAGAGAGACACATGAGCCGCGGGGAGGTGTCCAGTCCTAGGGCCCATGTCCGGCAAAAGCTCTCAGCCAATGGTAACTGCGGGCTGAGCTGGAGAAGCCAGCTTAAAGCCAGCTGGGGCAGCTCCTTGATTTGGGCTGGAGCCACTCTGGGAAACCTTCAAAGCAAAGGAAGACGTGAGCTAGCTGGCACATTGCCAACTGGAGAGTTTCAGAAATAGGCCTTTCAGATACTCCCCAATTCCAATGTTTATGCATTTGCACTGATCTCGTTTCACACTAGAGTTACCCAGAGATGCTTGGCTATGAAGCTCTCTCCAGCCTGTTACAGCTTCCTGTTCCATCGCGTGTATAGAGTTACCTGGAAGGAGCGGCAGCAGCGAAATTGAGGAAGCAGGGCTGGTAGAGTAGGGCTTTGGGGGGAGCCTGGCCCTCACAGTGCTCTCACACCCTGGTTATACCGTTGCCTCTTTAGAGCTGGAAGGGGCTCGGAAAGTGAGGTGGTATTGAAACCTGTTAACAAATACACAAATTCTTTGAAATCCCCCTTAGAGATCAAACCAGTCAACCCTAAAGGAAATAAATCCTGGATATTCATTAGAAGGACTGATGATGAAGCTGAAGCTCCAATACCTTGGCCACCTGATGCGAGGAGCCAACTCATTGGAAAAGACCCTGATGCTGGGAAAGATTGAAGGCAGGAGGAGAAGTGGATGACAGAGATGGTGGGATAGCCTCACCGACCCAATGGACATGAGTTTGACTAAACTCCAGGAAGATAGTGAAGGACAGAGAAAGAGAAGCCTGGCGTGCTGCAGTCCATAGTGTTGCAAAGAGTCGGACACAACTCAGTGACTGAACAACATTGTCAAAAAGCGGAGTCTACTCCCCCCCCAAATATGGGCCAGTCTCAGTGACTCTGGCCTCTAGCACATAGAGCACGCCAGAAGTGACCTGAGAGGCTGAATCAGAAAAGTCGAAATGCACCTTCTACCTGATCCTGTCTCTCTCTTCCCCCCTCCACCTCTCTCCCTTCTCCTCTCTTCCTCTCTGTAAGGATGCTGGCACCTGGCACCCGGAAGCCCAGCAACCACATGGAAAAGCCACAGGTGGGTGTGAGGGAGTGAGCCCTCCAACAGTTGCAGGCCTGGGCTGTGCAGTCTCCCCGAACGGTGCTCATAGACGTGGAGCAGACAGGAGCTGAACAAGCTGAGTCAGGGCCAAGCTGCAGATTCATGAGCAAACAAAAGGCTGCGGATCGAATCTCCTAAGTTTGGGGGTGCTTTATCACACATCAGTAGAGAACTGCACCAGAAAGCTCCCTGTTCGAACTTCTTATTTCTATATTTGGAAATGAAGCCCCAGAGGGCAATGCTTGGTCAATGTTGCTCTGAGATGAGATGGAGCTCCTGCTCAGACTCCAGCTTTCTGCCTGGCTGGCCAATCCCACATCCTCTGCCCAACTTGAGGATACCTGGTCTGTGTCTGCTGGCTGAGAGCTCCCAGGAGAAGCAGGAGATGAGGAGGGAAGCATCTCTGTCCCACCATGTGGCCTCACCTGAGCAGCCTCTGCCTTCTCATACAGATGTGAGACCCTGGGCTGGGCCCAGCTCCCTGCCACAGACTCCTGGGAATGGGATCTCTTTGTTGGACACTTGGTCCTGTTTGTGTAAAGGACCCTGGAGGCCCAGCAGGGGCTGGAGAGACAGAGGTAGGGCCTTTTACTGGGTGTCTGTCTGCACACTGGGAGGCAGAGAGGATGAAGCTGTCCCCAGGCCTGGAGAGGCGGCCCGCGCTGGGGGAGCCAAAGGCCAGGGGCGGCGCATTGGAGCCCAGAGTCAAGGACCAATACGGGAGACAGAGCAGTCCAGCCTTAGTCACATCTCCTCTGTCTGGGCATGAAAGCAGCATCCAGTTCCCCCACATACATAAACAAGCCTTCTTACAGACAGCTTGTCACTGGAAGAAAACGGTGCTGTGCTCCTTGGTGGATGCCAAAGGAATTCACTGGCTATGAGGGATGTGGTGGAGTCCGTGGGAGCATCACAAAGCAAAGAGGCTGGACCTCCAGGGACCACTAGGGGCCAGAGGAAAGGCCCCCAAACCCAGAGACAACTCTCGATTTATTATGCATATACCTCAATTTGCATCTTGTTGCCTGGCAGTCCTGGCACCAACCAGTCAATCAGCAACATTGTGCTGAGTAACCACTGTTTGCCTAGGACAGTCTGGGCACCAGGACCAAGACGGTTAGGCTCTTTGAGGAGCTGCAGGACCCCCCAGAGAAAAGCTAAAGGAGAGTGCTCACACACAGCATGGTGAGTGCTGAGTGCACGCTGCCCACTCAAGGCAGGGAAACAGGGTCGGAGCTTGCAGAGAGGATCTGCGCTTGTAGAAGCAGAGACAGGGGCAAGGGGCTGGGGGTGCTGTGGGCATGAAGGCCTTATGAAAGGTGGGGCCACGGGAGCTTAGAGACAAGCTGTCGAGCATCCTCTGTGTGGGGGGCCCTGGACAGGAGGCATGACTCTCCCACAGACCCTCTTCACCTGGAAAGAAGACCCCCAGACCTGATCCCACTGTCACCACCTCCAGGAGGCGGACACACTTACCTCTGCGGCACAGCAGCCCTCTGAGTGTCCAGTTCTTGCTGTGGCCCTCCCGCTTCTGTGTGCCCGCGGACGGTTATTAAGCGCGCGTTCGGCCCTGACGCTCTGACCCTGCACCCTGCGTCAGCACCTTCCCGCACCACCCACAGCTCCTCCACAGCTGCTCATCGTGTGGGCCCCCGTCACCCAGCCTTTGCACTGAGCTCACACAGAAGGAGGCAAACGGGGGCAGAAGGGCCTACTGGTAGACCCCTCTTCTAGGGCGGGCTGGGGCGAGGCAGTGCCTCGATTCCCCAGTCCCTCCCAGCTGGGGCTCCCAATTCACAGGACTGGACAGGCTCAGTCCTCCGAGCCCACTGGCTCTCCGTGGCTCCAGGAGGGCCCTGAGCCCATAGACACTGGAGGCCAGTGTGGGCTCCGGGCATGGGGTGCTTTTCACAGAAAACAGAGGCTGCCTGACCACAGGGAGCGCGGGTACCCCCGGTCCTCCAGAGGGGCTAGCATCCCCGATGCTTCTGGGTAATAGTTAAGTCAAGGGGGGACCTTCCCAGGGAGTGTCTCGCCTCACCAAGTGGTAAGGGGTGGCCTCATGGGTGGGGGCAGTAGAAGAGATTGGGGAGGGGGCGGGGGAAGGGGATCCCAGAGCTGGATTTGGCCAGGGCAGGCTCTTCTCTCCAGGCCTCTTCAAGAGCCCGTCCCGCGCCCAGTGGGAGGAGCTGCCCAGCCTCCTTAGGCGCCCCTGCGGCCTGGGGCTCTGCACTCTTCAGCAAGGCTCCAAGCCCGCCCCTATGCACTCACTGGCTCCGGGAGTCTGCAGAGCAGGGGATAAAGAGCAGACTCTCCTCCAGCACGTTAGCTTGCCATGATTTAGCGTGTCTAGGTGGCCCGCTGGTTGGGCTTACAAGGCTGCCAGGATGTGGGGCAACCTCCCTGACCCAGCTCAAACGCCCAGTTCTTCGTGAAATCATCCTTTTTTCTTTTATTCTGCTTTGTCACTTATCACATGAGCTTAAAATCATATCATTTTACTGAAAGGTGGGGCGATCCAGGCAGAGAGACCTGAACCATCTCCTGTATGGCCCCTGTCATTCACCCAGCATTTGCTCCCTGGTCTAGAATCCCACAGCCCACAGGGCGTCAGTGATCTGAGACCCTGCTAGCAGATGAAGGAAAGAAGGGAGATTAAATTCCACCCCAAAGTGAATGGCTTGTCCGTTTAAACCAATGACACCAAAGTTACATTTTACTAAGATTGTTACAGCCCACCTGGGGAATTAAAGAATAAAGGTGGCTCTCTGCCTGTCTGCCTCTCTCTTTTTCCATCTCTATCTTTGATTCCAAAAGCTGTAACCAAAAGCACAGCACTGTTCTTCAAAGCCTGTCACATTCTCTCTGCTGTGGATCCTACAAAAACCCAAAGGTTGCACAGGCAAGAAGCTTTTGTGAGGGGAAGAAGGTGGGTCCTGGTGGCCCCATGTGTTCACCTGAGGCAGGGCTCGCTTCCCTGCCTCCCTCAGAGCATCCTCCCAGAAAAGACGGGGCAGGGAACTGGGAAGGGGGACCAGAAACCCTGAGATCGGGACCTAGAGGCAGAGAACACGGGAAGAAGCTGCCCAGCTCCCCACCCGGGGACCAAGCTTCTCCCGGGGGGCCTGCGGGAGGGCAGGAGGGAGACACACCTCCAGGACTGCAGCTGCTCCACAATGGGGCCATTGAGGGGATGCGGCAGAAGACAGCGGCGCGGGGAGGGGAGCGCAGCGGAGGGGCAGAGAATTCACGCGGGAGGGCCCGACGTCCAAGGAGCTGGAGGGAAGGGACTGCGCTCCGGCCTCCTGATCTTTAAGCCACAAGAGCGGCGGGCTGGACTGCCAACAGCCCCCCATGGCTCAGGCGCAGCCCTGCAGCTCATTATCCGCCCTGCCCCCAGAGGCATCCAGTGCCTGCTGTCCTCCGATTCCCGCGCCTCCTTCCACACCGTTGACTGAAGCAGCCTGGAGGCACAGTGGCCACGGGAGAGGGGCTGAAGGGAGACCCCCGCTCCTGTCCCCCTCCTCTGTTCTTCCTCCTGTCCCCAGACCCCTTCATCACGGAAGAACCCCAGTTCCTCAACGGCCCTGGGGGCTGGAGACAGCATTCCTCCCTCTCCTCCCTGGTGCAAGCCCACAGCCCTAGCAGGGGCCTGGCCCACGGATGGGCGTGGCTGGGAGGCCCCCAGGTGGTCCCCGTGGTCCACGCCAGGCTCTGCACCTGATGTGCTGTGTGTCTCAGACAAGGCCCCTCACCCTCGGACCTGCAGATCCAGCTGCTGTACCCTGAGGCGGCCTGAACAGATGACCCCAGGGCCAGCACTCACTTCTCGGAGTTGATGACTAGCAGTTGGTTTAATAAATCCTCTAGCAGGAACTGATTTGTGTTTTTAGCCTCTTGAACAAGAAGAGGGCATCAGAGGATGAGATGGCTGGACAGTGTCACCAATGCAATGAACATGAACTTGAGCAAACTCTGGGAGGCGGTGAGGGACAGGGAGGCCTGGCGCGCTGCAGTCCATGGGGCTGCAAAGAGCTGGACACGACTGGGTGACTGAGCAACAACATCTTCCTATACTTTCCATTTCCACCACCTCATTCCCAGCTGCCCTCCTCCTCGCCGGGACCACTACAATGTTCTCCAGGCTTCCCTTCCTGACCGGCTCCAAGTCATTCCCTTAAAAACAAACAGTGGGACTTCCCTGATGGTCCCATGGCTAAGATTCCATGCTGCCAGTGCTGGGGTCCCAGGTTCGATCCCTGGTCAGGGAACAAGATCCCACACGCCACAACCAAGAGTTTGCATTCTGCAGCTAAAGAAGACCCCAGGAGCTACAAGAAAGACCTGGCAAAGCCAAATAAATGAGTGATTTTCTAAATTAAATTAAAAGAAAAAACAAACCTGATTGTATCATTCACCCCCACCCACTCCCCCCACCAAAAAATCCCTTGTTAAACTTCCCATTATTTGTAAGCTACAGATGCAAATCCTTCCCAGGGCCCAGGAGGCCTTATATGGTCTAAGATGGCCTCTCAGCCTTCTAATTACTAATTACCTTCTTCAAGGTCAGGGGCCATGCCTGGTTTTGCTCTTTAAACTATTTCCAGGTTGTGATTTCATCTTGAGTTCTACCAATAGCATTAACTGGCTGAATGCACACAAGCTAAAAGGAGGCCCCTGTCTCTCTGGGAGGTAAAGAGAGAGCTCCCTTTGCCCTAGGCATGCCCTGTCAGTCTGGTGCCTAAAGTTCCACCGGGTTTCCCAGGTGGCTCAGTGGTAAAGAACCTGCCTGCCAGCGCAAGAAATGAAGGTTTGATCTCTGGGTCAGGAATATCCCCTGGAGAAGCAGATGGCAACCCACTCCAGTATTCTTGCCTGGGAAATCCCATGGACAGAGGAGCCTGGACAGCTACACAGTACATGGGTCCCAAAAAGGCCAGACCCAACTGAACTACTAAACAACAGTAGCAAAGTTCCATCAAAGCCTAGACTAGATCCCTCCCAGGTCCCTTCCAACTGTACAGAGTCTGTGTTTCAAGAGACACTCACGCAGGCTCCCTTTTATTGAGCAGCTGGATGTGAAAAGGACCTTGTTTGGGGTGGACCCTGGATGAGTCTGTGCTCCAGTTGAGACGCATGGGATCTGATAATGCCTCTGCTCAGCCAGTCACTGCCATGATCTTCACGGAACCAGAAGCCTCCTGAGAAATGCTGGAGCTATCTGTCTTTCAGCCTTGAGATAACCATGTTACGAGGAGACCCAGTTTCCCCAGGAAAAGAAATTGCTCAAGCCCAGAAGATAGTCAGTACCACATCTCCCACGTCTGCAGGGTTGGCGTCTGCAAGAGACCTCCTTCCTTGAGTCCACCCACGCCATAGGCATCACCAGGCGGCCACCCATCTTTCCTGGCCCCCTGGAACCCGTCCTGTGGCCAAACGTTTACGACCTTGTCAGGTTGGCCAAGGGCATGAGGGCTCTGCCGGCACCAGCTCTGGGCTGGGGAGACAGGCTGGGGCTGAAGATTCAAAGTCAGAATCAGAAGAACCTGCCTATGAATGAGAAGGAATTGGTGAAATCCGGAGAAGCATGGACACATTTCCTGAGCACTTTGTCTGTGGAAGGAGGTACCTTCTATGTAGGAACTGCTCTCTTCTTCATGATCCCACGCAGGAGCCAGCATGACTTTCCCCACCTTGACGACAGCCCCAGAGGGACAGACGGCCTCTGAAGCCACGCGGGCTCTTTCCACTGTTTCTCGTGCCCGCTCAGTCGTGTCCGGCTCTTTGCGACCCTATGGACTGCAGCCGGCCAGGCTCCTCTGTCCCTGGGATCCTCTAGGCAAGAATACTGGAGTGGGTTGCCATTGCCGCCCCCTCTGGGGGGGATCTTCCAGAGCCAGGGATCAAATGTGCCTCTCTTGTGTCTCCTGCGTTGGCAGGTGGGTTCGTAACCACTAACGCCTTTTTGTTGCTTCTTGGTTCTAGGTAAACAGCTGCCCAAAGAATACACTCATGAACCAACAGAACCATCCCCTCTTGAAGCTGCGTGATCTCAGGCAGCCGTATCTCACCTCTGAGACCCATTTCCCTCTTCTCCGAGATGAGCAGGACTCCCCTTCTCCAGGGCTGCTGAGGAAATTAAATGCTTCTCACACGGGGCTTGCACTCGGCAGGTCACCAAGACACGTCTATTATCCACTCCCTTCCTTCTGGGCCCATTCACCCCTCTACACACAGAGCCGTCGGACACGAGGAGCTCTGCCGGGCCCGTTGGATGCTGCAGTTCACAGGTCTGTAGGAAGGGTCCACCCAGGCCCGCTTGCTGCAAGGAAGCCTGACTTGGGTCCCTGTGGACACAGAGGAGCCTTTATTCTCGGGGACTCTTGATCCGCCACTGTGCCTAAGCCCACTGGTGCCTGGGGGCGGGCAGGGGGATAAAAAGAAAGGGCTCAAGGAATGCCAGGGAAGAAAGAGAAGCCGAGTGTCTGGATCATGCGCCCCCCGGGCTGCAGCGCTAGGGTGACTCTCAAAACAGTCTCCTTTATGCGAAGCTGGAATGTGAGTCACACTCCGCGCTCCCCCAGGGTGGCTTTGCTGAGCAAGACTGCAAATTGTTCAGCTAATTAACTAGTGTTCTGAGCTCAGCCTCAGCCCAGAACAGGCCTGAGGCACAGGATGCTCCTGGGATGGATCCAAGGCGGGTACTGCCCAATGTGGGCACGAGAGAGAGCTACGTGGAGGGTGAGGGGGTGCCCGGGGAAGGGAAGAAAGGCCCCCAGTCTTCCACTACTCCAGGAGGTAGAACAGCAAGCGGCCCAGTGTTGCCCTGCGTACCAAGACCCTTCCGTCCACAATGACTGGATTCTGTAAACCCAGCAGAGCAAGGGTGATTTTCTCACTAAAGTAAAGTGATGTTTATTCTACAAATGGAAAGAATACATATTCAAACGAGGCATTCTGCATACCCGATTAACGAGCTCTGAAGAGTTGTTTGATGTTTAGTTGTGTGGTGTCAAGAATGCAGAGAATCGGATATTCTTACACGTGCTTTCTTGCTATCACCCAACAGTTTAAATGTTCCCAGTTAAACTCCTTGCACTTCTAGTCAGACACCACAGGAAATACGTCCTTGCGCCGTCAGAGGCACGGACACGGCGCACACGGAGAACGGAGCCCCGCGTGCTGCAGGGCGGCGGCCTCAAGAGCCGGGCACGGCTGGAGCGGCTGAGCACGCGGCGCAAGAAGGAGAAAAACGTAACAGCCGAAACGTCTACTGACAAGCGAGAGATTAAATACGCTGCACACAGACACGCTAGGGAAGAGCCGAGAGCCTTTAAAAAGTAGAAGGCCCACAAAACTCTCCAAGGCACTTTCAGGTACAAAACAATGTTTCTGGAAAATGCAGTCGTATAACAGTATTTTATGCCAAACAAGACGTTTGCAACTGCGTATAAGTGTAAGAAAACGCTCTTCACTTTTGACTGTGTATACTTCCGCATCGCGTTAATCTTCAGCACAGGGGCTTCCCTGGTACCTCTGTCAGCGAAGAAATCTGCCTGCGAAGCAAGAGACCCGGCTTCTATCTCTGGGTCGGGAAGGTCCCCTGGAGAAGGAAATGGCACCCACTCCAGGGTTCTTGCCTGGAGAATCCCAGGGATGGGGGAGCCTGGAGGGCTGCCGTCCATAGAGTCCCACAGAGTCAGACACGACGGACAGACTAACACTTTCACTTCACCAATCTTCAGTACAGAGGGGTGTGTTTCTGTTTTATTTCTGTAGTAAATGTATTTTTTAATTAATTTTTACTGAAGTAGACTTGATTTACCATTTGTGTTCGTTTCTGTATACAGCAAAGTGAGCCAGTTACACAGACGTCCACTCCTCTAGATTCTATTTCCAGTAGGTCAGTGCCGAGCATTACATTTGAAGACCCTGAAGCTTAAACACTGCCTGCGGTCCGCATGGCTCCGGAGTCTGGGGAGGGAGGCGTCGGGCCAGGCTGGCAGCTCCCCGGGCGGGCACCATCCTTACTCCACCACGTTGCCTTCTGGGCACTTGACTACCTGTGGGTCAGAGCTTAGGGGTAGATTGTGGGGATTCTTCCTGAGGTTTTTACAGAGCTATCATCCACCTATGCTGGCTTATTAACACATCCCTGGAAGCAACAGGGAGACCCAGATGAGTCATGGGGTAGAGTTCATTACACTGAGCTCACAGCACGGTCTGCAGCAGGCAGATGGCTGCAAACCCACTTCCCAAAGGGACTGCTCAGCCAGCTAACAGACACAGGCCTCTTCCGACTAAAAGGCGAGGTAAGATGCCAGATAGAAATGTTACTTTTGTGTATCTATTTCCCGTCATTTATTGTAGGCTGCCCTTCCTCCAGTCTGCCTTGCTGGAAGGAGAATCGGGACCAGTGCAGCAGGAACACAAGAAAATCAAATAGTCAATATTCAGTTTGTTGCCCTCCTAAACCGTCTCGAAACTCACATATCAGACAGTAATGAGAAAAGACAAAAGCTGATTTATAGGAGTCCCGTCCTGGTGAGACAATTCAGGCCTCTAAAAGAGACTCCCCACCCTCGGGGAAGCGGGGATAACTTTCTTCCCAGAACAACACGTTAGAGAGAAGAAAGAGGCCGCCCTAGACCCAGGGAGATAGATGAGCATCAGCATTGGACTAGAAGGAAGGAGGAGGGGGGCCTGGGGAGAAGGTCACCAAGGGTCAGTATTGAGCCTTCCACCCAGCACCGGGGAGCCGCTGATTGGGCATCACCTGGGTTGAAAAGCTAAGCCAGCTGTTGCTTTCATTGCTGACATGTGAGGTCCAGCCAGGTGCCCATGCTGCCTGCAGACTTGATAACGCCAACCCACGGGGGCTTTGCAGCTCCCCACCCAGGCTGTCCCAGCCACCAAGCACCTTCCCCCACTCTCACCAGCTCCTTGAGACAAAGCCTACATCCCTGATGCCCAGAGGGCAGAGATGGGGCACGGTGGAAAGCCCCCAGCTCTTGAGCGTGGTGAGACGGGCCCGCAGTGACCTTCTTCGCTGCCACCTTATGGTAACATTTTACCCGCTCCAGAGTGGGAGTCGTGATAGCTAGGTCCAAGTTTGCTCCTCTATAAAATGAAACTCAGTGATCAGATTAGGTTATGTTCAGTTTAACACATTCAGGCTATGCCATTGCCCAGTACCTGCCACATAGACATGCCAAGAAGACTTATCCTGCCCACTGTCTTTCTAGGGGCCGAGGGACCCATTCAGACCACAGGAACTAAAGTCACAGTCCCAGGACTGGCTAGACTTGGGCAACAGAGGCAAGAAGTCAGAGCAGCAAGGGCTTGCCAGTCTCTCTCTGAGCCCTCCCTTCCTGGTGGAGGAAGAGGTGGGAGAGGCTGCCCTGAGTGCTTTCCGTTCACACCATCTCAGATGCCCTTGGCAACATTCTGAAATACGGTTATAAATGCAGGCTGAATAGATCGTCCCTCAGAATAGGAGTCCTGAGGAGAAACGATAGCAGAGTGTGTGAACCACTCGTAACTTGGAGGTAACTAGCAAGGCGCCTGCACACACACGGGGCTTCCCAGGTGGCACCAGAAGTAAAGAAGCTGCCTCCCGGTGCAGAAGATGCAAGAGCTGTGAGTTCGATCCCTGGGTCTGGAAGATCCCCTGGAGGAGGACATGGCCACCCAGTATTCTTGCCTGGAGAATCCCTCGGACAGAGGAGCCTGGTGGGCTATAGTCTATGGGGGCAAAGAAATGGACTCGACTAAGAGACTGTGCCCCATCTTACAGGGCATTCAGGCTTCTCACGATGGCCTGGAAACATCTCTCTCTCTCTCTCTCTCTCTCTCTCTCTCTCTCTCACACACACACACACACACACACACACACACACACACACACAGGTGCTGGCTGGGGAATCACAGAGGGTAAAGTGAGTCGACATGGCCTGCCAAGGATCCCAAAGCGCACTAGATGGCCACACCTGCTCCTTCACTGGCCCTCAACACGTCTCTGAGAAGCAGATCAGGAAGCCAAGGCTTGGACCAGGAGCCGGCCCGACATATGGATGATTCAGGAAGACACCGCTGAGCTCATTAAGAGGGAAAGTCATTCAGGTATTTGGCAAGTTTGAGGTGAGGTTCTGTGATTCCAGTTGCCTTTATCTCTGACGCTCTGTATGTGTGTGTGTCTGTCTGTCTGCTTTTACTAAATGCCAGTAAAATCACAGAACACAGAGGCTTCATTTCTAAACTCATTCTCTCGGGGCGGATATTGTCTCAAGTAAATGATAAAGAGCGAACGAGTGCGCAGGAAAACTGGGTTTGTCGGGAAGATCTCCGGCGTGTTTGCATCCTGAGCTTCCAGCCTTTGACAGAGCCGGTGCTTGCCTTTTCCTGAGCTCACAGACACACGTGTGCGCTCACATACACTCACACTCATGCACATCTGTACTGAGCTATATGTGTCCCTGTCTTAGGCACGTTCTTTCCTCCAGAACAACCTTGCCTTCTCTCCAGGCTGATTATCCTTCATGATTAATGAATGGCTCGAAGGCCCATAGATTCCACAGATGGGCCTTTGATAGCACTGCCCCCAGGATGAGCTTTAGAGCACGCAGATTGGAAAGTGCGCGGGTGCGTCTGTGGGGAAGCATGATGCCCAACGCGTCCTCCAGAGCCAGGGGACTGGGGTGCCAGCCGTCCCACTCACCAGCTGCATGACCTGAGATAAGCACCTTAACCTCTCTGAGCCTCAGTCTCTTCATTTGTAGCTGGTGATAACGATAGCACCTGATTCCTAGCGTTGGTGTGGGGTTAACTGGTCACAACAGATCAGGGTTTGGAGCCGCTCCCTTCCCATCGTAAGGCAGGAACTCCAGACCTTTCTCCTGCAGGCTCAGACCCCCAGGACCTACGAGCCCACCAGGAGCCACGCTCCAGACTGAGCCCGGGGCCTCTAGTTGGCTGAGTCTTCCATTTCTTCATAGTTGGGCCCCTGGGGGCTGGTTCCTTTTAAGTTTTCCACCTAAAAGCTCCCCACTGGGCCCACGGACCTTGCCTGCGGACCCCTGCCCGTGAGGCTCAGCCCTGACTCCACATCTGCCCTGTTGGGGGGCCACCCCTCTCCCCCTGGTTCAGCAGCTGTTTCTCCAGGACAGTTCCCCATCTGCCAAACTAGGCACACAAATCCGGTTCCGAGGCTCCTGTGACCTCACTCCACCCACTAGATGCAGAAAGAAGCAAACCAGAGCAACCTTCTGAAACGGCTCGGAGACTAACCAGAGCTCCACTGGGCAGAGTTTTAGAAACAGTGGCCCCTGGAGAAAGGCAAATTCTCATTGTGCCGAAAGGGGGGAAATGGTCCCACCCACCCCATATGCATCACGCACGTGGCCCATTTGAGCATGTGGAGACTCACAAGTATATGATGGGCTGTGGGAACTGAACGCCCCCCCACAGGATATGCTCTGGGCTTCACCCTGGTGTCCCGGCCACAGGGCTAGTCAGCTCGGTACCTGTGACTGTCACCAGTCACACCCTAAAACTACTGCAACTTTTTTAAAAGACGAGCCTATTTCTATTTTGCTTTTAAATCTTTAATGGCTTTCAACTTTTTTTTTAAGATTTCATGTGGACCACTTTAAAAGTCTTTATTGAATTTGTTACAATATTTTTCTGTGTTTTGTTTGCTATTGGGGCCAAAACCACGTGGGATCTTAGCTCCCCGACCAGGAACAGAATCCACACCCAGCATTAGAAGATGAAGTCTTAACCACTGGACTGCCAGGGAGATCCCTCTGCTTTTTAAAACATATTAGTCTTTGCTGCTGTTCTTGCTCAATCACTCAATAGTGTTCAGCTCTTTGTGACCCCATGGACTGCAGCACACTAGGCTTCCCTTCACCATCTCCTGGAGCTTGCTCAAACTCAGGTCCATTGAGTCGGTAATGCCATCCAGTCATCTCATCCTCTGTTGTCCCCTTCTCCTCCTGCCTTCTATCTTTCCCAGCGTCAGGGTCTTTTCCAATGAGTCAGTTCTTCGCATCAGATGGCCAAAGTACTGGAGGGTCAACTTCAGCATCAGTCCTTCCAAAGAATATTCATGGTTGATTTCCTTTAGGATTCACTGGTTTGATCTCCTTGCAGTCCAAGGGACTCTCAAGAGTCTTCTCCAACACCAGTTTGCAAGCATCAGTTCTTCAGCACTCTTAATAACAAAAATAATTATAACTAGAAATCATTGAAACCTACATGCCCAGCACTGTGCTAAGAATTTATCTCACCTTGTTTGCTGTTTTATGAGCATATTAAGCAGGTAGTATTGCCAACCCACTGTACAGAGGAGGAAGCTGAGCCCTGGAGATACGCACACAGCTGGCTAGTGGCAAAGGACACAAGGCCACCTCCTTCTCCCAAACTGCTTTTCCTGGATGGCCAGTTGTCAGCAGTGTCTCCTTGTCTCTGCTACACCGTCCTCTGCTTTTCAGGGATACACCGGGAACCACAGATCACTGGCCCACTGGGCAGAGGCTGGACTCGGTTGGTGAGCACAGGAGCTGGGTTCTGGGGCGGAGGTGGAGACATGGCCTGTGTCTTGTCCTATAGCTGCCTTCGCGGGCGCCGCGCTGTCTGCCTCCTCCAGCTGCTCCTGAAAATCTCCCTCTGCGTGCCCCAAGTCGGTGACCCCCGCAGGCGGGCAGCTCTCGGGTCTCCCGGTGTCCTGACCACAACTGCTTTGGGATGCAGGCTCCAGGGTCACTGGCGATGATGGGCTGGTTACCTGTCCTGGATGCCCTCAGTGCAGTTCAGCCACTCAGTCGTGTCTGACCATTTGCGACCCCATGAATCGCAGCACGCCAGGCCTCCCTGGCTATCACCATTCCCGGAGTTCACTCAGACTCACGTCCATCGAGTCTGTGATGCCATCCAGCCATCTCATCCTCGGTCGTCCCCTTCTCCTCCTGCCCCCAATCCCTCCCAGCATCAGAGTCTTTTCCAATGAGTCAACTCTTCACATGAGGTGGCCAAAGTACTGGAGTTTCAGCTTTAGCATCATTCCTTCCAAAGAAATCCCAGGGTTTATCTCCTTCAGAATGGACTGGTTGGATCTCCTTGCAGTCCAAGGGACTCTCAAGAGTCTTCTCCAACACCACAGTTCAAAAGCATCAATTCTTCGGCGCTCAGCTTTCTTCGCAGTCCAACTCTCACATCCATACATGACCACAGGAAAAACCATAGCCTTGACTAGACGGACCTTAGTCGGCAAAGTAATGTCTCTGCTTTTGAGTATAGTATCTAGGTTGGTCATCACTTTTCTTCCAAGGAGTAAGCGTCTTTTAATTTCATGATGCCCTAAGGCCGTCTTACTAACCTCCACTCCCCAAGTCTCCCCCATGATTTGAAAAGCCCGCAACTCCCCATAGTACTCTCTCTCTGCTCCAAATGCCTGCCGTGGCTCGCTTCTGCTTCCCTCAGCTCAGTCCCTCAGCAGCAGTTCACAGGCACTACTGACCCGCCGGCCACCCATGCTCTTCCCCACACACCTTCCGCAGGGGCTGTCTGCTCACCCCAGGCTCCTCCCTGCTGCCCACCCGGTGCTCCCCACCTGCAGGCTGCTCACTCATTTCTCCAGTGACTCTTTCCTGACCTCCGCATCCAGGTAGGCCTCCTGGTTTCACGCCCCCGGCTTCCCATGCATCCATCCTCCTGCTTGATGTCAAGCTCTATAAACACAGCGGTGATACCTGTTTTACACACCATTATACCGCCACAGGGTTTATAAATATATTTGCATTAATGAATAAATAAATAAATGTTGAAAAGGCTCTGAGGTTATGCCATGGATATGGGGAAGGAGGGAGAGAACGTGTCTCTCACACACACTGTTGGATCAAGAGCACACTGGCACTGGCTCTGACCTGGGCGGGCTCCAGGAGGTGATCGGCGAGTCCAGCAGGAGTGCAGATCCAGGAGCGTGGGCGCCGTTGGTCTCTGTGAGGCTGCATTCTGTTAGGGCGACCAGTGGCATCTGCCTCCCCTTGTCCTCCAGGCTCTGTCCTTAGGCCTGGAGCAAAGGCAGCGACAGGAAGGAGCCCAGGACGACTGCCTCCGCCCTCAGCAGATGACTCGTGTAAGCTCCAGAACGCCCAGCAAGAAGAGCCGGTTGATCTCAGTTCCTTGAGCAGACTACGTAACGAGTGAGTTCACAGCACGTCGCCGTTTTCCTGTATTTCATCAAGGTCTGGTAAAGCACACTTCTGGCCACTGAGCACGGTAACTGTTCCACCTCGTCATCACCGCGAGCGCGAAGAAACGGAGCCTGCTCGGCCGAGCCCACGCGAGGCTGCAGCCCGACCTCAGCCGAGCAAGCGTGAGCGCGCTTTTAAAGCCCGGGCCACCCCGCGTAGGGCGGGCGCAGGGCCGGGAAGCCAGGCGCTCCGCGCCGCGCTCTGCGGTGGCCTCGCAGCTCAGCCCGCCGCCCGGGGGCCCTGGGACTGCTGGGCTCAGGGCAGTGGATCTGGGGCCTCCTCTCAGCCCACCATCCGAAAAGCAAGGTGGGGAGGCCAGCGAGCTTAAAGCTAGGCAGTCACCCGGAGCGGACTCACAAGCGACGAAACAGGAGGGAGCCAAGGACAGACCACGCAAGCGAGAGCGGCCGCGGCGGGGAAGGCCGCCATGTGTCTTCAAACACCGCACCTCTGCTGCCCTCTAGTGGACGCTAGTCTCATCGCACCCTCTGCTGGGAGCGCAGAAGCCTAGAGCTGCCGGAAACCGGGGTCTGCTAAGAAAACACGTCTCCACCCATTCCAAGAATCCAGTGTTATGCAGACAGGGCATTATAAGAAAAGGAAACTACAGATCCATGATAGCCCTGTGAACACAAAAGAAAAAAATAATAAAATGAAAAAACATAATTTTAAGTCAAATAAAACTTTAACAAATCAAATCTTACAACATAAAAATATAATCTGTCCTGACCAAGTGAGGTACATTTCAGGAATGCAAGGTTAGTTTATGATTTAAAAAGCCAATCAGTATAATTCACCATACTTTTACATTTAATTTCAAAAAGCCATAAGCATCTCAATAGATGTAGTGAAATCATTTTCAAAAGTCCAACTTCCATTCCTCATAATAACTCTAAGAAAACCAGAAATAGAAGGAACTTCCTCAATCCGTAGAGGATCTCTCTGATAAACCTACTGTTTGTATTACAGTTAATGGTGGAGGGCTCATCCTCTTCGTATTACGGTTAGTGGTGGAGGCTCAATGTTTTCCCCAAAGGTCAAGATCAAGACAGGGATGTCTGTTCTTGTAACGTCTCATTTCTTTGGAGGTTCTAGTAAATGCAACAAGGTAAGAGAAATAAATTACATTACAAGAAACCCAGGATTAACCAGAGAACATTTACCTAAACTCCCAGTTGACGGTGACGTCTTTCTAGTCTACCTCCAATGTTAGAAGCAACAAGCTAAAATAGTAACAGCCCCCATTCCCCTGAAAGCCAACCACAAGCTTGACATAAATTGACGCCTTGGATATGCTACCTAGAAGCTTCATTAAAGCCACAAAAGGGAAAAAATAACCTTAGTAACCTTATTTCACTGATGAGGAAAATGTGACTCACATATGTTAAGTGACTTGCCTGAGGTGTTTGCTGAATAGTAATGGTGGGGATTCCAATTTAGATCCATCTGGTTTTAAAGTCCTCACTGAAAGCTAGAATTTTTTTCAATAAAGAAGCTTCCAAGGAATGACCCAAAATCAAATGGTTTCTGCCAAATCTACCCACAAAAGTTTAAGCTCCTAGTTAATATTTTAAATCCTGGATCACTATTAAATTTCATGCCTCTAGTAACTCCTGCCTAATAAAATGGCTGTCTGGAGTCTTACAGTGAGGAACACCGCCACCAAGTTTGGGCTAAGAGAGAAAGACTGCGCACTGGATTCTGAGGCCGTCTGTGTTGGTTGGGATTCTCCAGAGAAATAGAACCGATAGGCTGGACAGATAGAGAAAACGAGAGAGAAGTAGAGAAGGGGAGGGAAAGAGGCAGAGGAGGGGAGGAGGGAAGAGAGTTTTAAGAAATTAGTTCACCTGATTACGGGTGCTGTCGAGTTCAAAATTTACAAGGCAGGCTGGCAGAGGAGGCATTCTGGCAGGAGCTCACGCTGCAGCTGAGCTCCAGACGCAGAATTCCTTCCTACCCAGGGACATGCAAGTTGTGTGCCAAGCCGCTTCAGTCGTGTCCGACTCTTTGCGACCCCATGGACTGTAGCCCACCAGGATCCTCTGTCCATGGGATTTTCCAGGCATGAATACTGGAGTGAGTTGCCATGCCCTTCTCCAGGGGATCTTCCCGACCCAGGGACTGAACCCACATCGCTTGAGTCTCCTGCATTGGCAGGAGGGTTCTTTACCGCTGGCACCACCTGGGAAGCCTGGGGGACGTAAGCCCTTCAAGTGACTGGATGAGACCCACGCACATTATGAAGAGTGCAGAAAGTGAAGAGGAACTAGAGAGCCTCGGGGTGAGGGTGAAAGAGGAGAGTGAAAAGGCTGGCTTGAAATTCAACATTCAAAAAACTAAGGTCATGGCATCCGGTCCCATCACTTCACGGCAAATAGACAGGAATAAAGTGAAAGCAGTGAGATTTTCTTGGGCTCCAAAATCACTGCAGATGGTGACTGTACCCATGAAATTCAAAGACATTTGCTTCTTGGAAGAAAAGTTATGACAAACCTAAACAGCATATTAAAAGCAGAGACATCACTTTGCCAACAAAGGTCCGTATAGTCAAAGCTATGATTTTTCCAGTAGTCAAGTACAGATGCGAGAGTTGGACCATAAAGAAGGCAAAGTGCCAGAGAATTGATGCTTTCAGACTGCGGTGCTGGGGAAGACTCCTGAGAGTCCCTGGACTGAAAGGAGAGCCAGCCAGTCCATCCTAAAGGAGATCAACTCTGAATATTCACTGGGAGGACTGATCCTGAAGCCAAAACTCCAATACTCTGGCCACTTGATGCGAAGAACCAACTCACTAGAAAAGACTGATGCTGGGAAAGATTGAAGCCAGGAGGAGAAGGGGGTGGCAAAGGATGAGAGGGTTAGATGGCATCACTGACTCAATGGATATTAATCTGCGCAAACTCTGGGAGATAGTGGAGGGCAAGGAGCCTGGTGTTCTACAGTCCACAGGGCCACAAAGAGTCAGACTCGACTTAACAACTGAACAACAGTCTCATCGACCCGAAGTCTACGGATTGAAATAACTTTCACAGCAAAACCTAGGTTCATTTTCAACCGAACAACTGAGCACCATGGCTCAGCCAAGTTGCCACATAAAAGTAACTATCGCAGTCATTATCAGAAAGACAGTGTGCTGTAAAGCAGTGGGTCTCACACTTTAGCCTGCTTGGGAATCACTTGGCGGGCTCGTGAAAACACAAACCTAATAACTTTTCCACATTTTTACATCTCTTGAATCTATTCAAGCCAGACATTCAGACAGCGCTGCTGGAGGGGAAAATGGGCTGCTCCGTAAAGTAGGAAATTCTCCATGAGTGACTTTTGGTATGAATTTCATAGAGAGGATTCAGGGAGCAGCTAGACACGCCCTTCACCCTGTGAAGTTCTAGGAAACCCTGAATTCCATCCCAAATTCCTGAGATGAAGCTTAAAAGGAAGAAACAAACTTTAAAGAAATAGAAGGTGCCATTGTTAGTATAATCATCATGAATATCCATTATAAAAATAATACTCATCGTGCTCAGGCACCCTTCTTGCAGAAATCCAAAACCAGGTCTTAAAGTAAGGTCTCAGTAAGTCAGTGAATAAACAAACAAACAAATAAAAATGTGCAGCTTCAGCAAAACTGTCCCAACGTGTGTAATCTGGAACTGAATGTCACGTTTAGTTCTGCCAAGCCTTGGCAGGGCCCCTGGCAGGGAACTGCTTGCATTCCATCAGGAAAAGCTGCTCTGGGTGCTAGGAAACCTGGAGTCTTGCTGGCTGGTCGTTCAGCTGCTGCGTTGTGTGAAACTCTTTTGAGCCCGTGGACTGTAGCCCGCCAGGGTCCTCTGTCCGTGGGATTTCCTGAGCAAGCGTACTAGAGTAGGTGGCCACTGCCTTCTCCCGGGGATCCTCCTCACCCAGGGGTCAAACCTGGGCCTCCTGCATTGCAGGCAAGGAGCCCCCAGTCTTCGTGGGGTCCGACTAGGGTGGCTAGAAGGTCGCGTGCTCTAGGGTGGACTCATGCAGCAGGAGTAAAATAAGGGTCACTGGCAGGGCCCCAAAGGCAGCTCCCCACCCCCGCTCTCAACCTGGCCCCCACCCGTCCCTCAGCCAGTGTTACTGGTGGAAACTCGGCAGCTCAGGCAGCAAAACAGCGCCACGTGCCTCCCCATGAAGCTCTGCTTCCCACTGTATCCAATGATCAAAGACTCAAAAATCAGCTCCAAGATTCACACTCTCTTTCTGATTATTAATGAATGGACATTTCCTTAAACTTAGAGGCAGAAGATCCAAGTTCAAGAACAGGCTCTGCTCTTGGAGGAATCTGTGATTTGGAGACGTCAAATCACCCATTTGAACCTTTATGTCTTCGTCAGGAAATAGGACTGACATTCCTGTCTCTGTGTGCCCCACAGGGGGCTTTGCAAGGCGTTATCAAGATGGAACTTCTCACTCTGTTCAGTACGCATAGGGCATGTGATCCAAAGAAATCTTCAGACCCAGCTGGCATGGGTGATGTAGTATGTCACAAAGGTAAAAATGTGGCATAAAGTGTTCATGACCATTCCTCTATCTCACTTTCAGTGGCCGAGTGAATGGGGAAAGAAGGGGTCCTGAACTGCTGTGCCGGGCAGGAGACACAGAGAGGCTCTGCAGGCTGGGGGAGTCACCCCTGGCCCGGGGGGCTGTGTGCCCCTCAGTCCGCACTCTGCAGCGCCTCCAGGGCTCCGAGATCGTCGCTTGCGTCTACTCTCACCCACATTCCGTCCACCCGGCGTGTGGGGCGAGTCCTGCCGGTCGGTCGTCTTGCTCTTGTGTTTTCACGTCTGCTTACGTTCAGGGAGTGCTTGATCCGGTAACTGCAAGGCCTGTGACGTGCTCCTGCTCCTGCTGCTGCTGCTGCTGCTGCTGCTGCTGCTGCTGCTGCTCCGCTCTGCCCACTGCACTTCCTGGTCATCTTCCAGGTGGAAAGGCTTTGCTCAGATTGCCACCCCCAGTGAGGGCATGGCCCCAGGGTCGCTGCTCCCGGCTCCGGTCCCCAGAGCTGCAGCTCCCCCGCATGGAAAGGAGACCCTCCCCAGCTGTGGGAAGGCTGATGCCCTGCGTCTTCAAGTCTACGTTCATGTTTATGCTCAAGGACGTTCGAAAAGTAGGTCCTTAGAGAGGATCATTCCAAAAGAAAGAAAAGCATACAATTCCCCGATTAATCAGAGCAATAGTCAAAGAATTCACTGAAACCCCCCTGAGGCCTGATTTACGAGTTACAGGCGAGACGTCGTCTATCTGACCATGAGAAGCAAAGAAACTGGGGACGCTGGGGTGCTTGTTTGGGCTGGGCCGAGAAGCAGAAAATACCTAAATGAAAACACACAACCGTCTGAGCTTGGCGTTTCTAATGGATCTAATGGCTCGTTTATATTCAATCCACTGACTCCTAATTAGGAAGCAAGCAGCGAATTCCAGGGAACGAGGTCGCTTGTCTTTCAGAATGGTTCAAGGATTTCCAGATGGCATGCTGAGAGGTATGACAGTGGAAGCAGGCCTGGGGATGGGAGAAAACAAGTGTGCTTGGAAGCCAAAATGAGATGCCCCACAGCAAGGCCTGAGTTCCTAGCAGCCGCAGAAAAACAAAGCAAGCCCTTGTGATCCCGCTGGGTTGAGAAAACAGCCAGGTCACAGGACCCACTCCTGCAAGCCCTGGAGCAATCAACCGCTGGAAAATGTGCTGAAACGTGGGCGGGAGCAGCCTGGTGACAGTGAAAGGCCAGCTTGGAGGAGTTAGGGATGCGCCCACCATTTCCCATGTTGCGCACTTAACTGAAGAGAAGGAGCGTCTGAGTCGGGGAGGGACAGCTGCCTTGACAGTGCGCTCCTGCCCAGCACACACACCCTTACCCAAGCAGCCGCGCCGTCCGCCTCCCTGGGCCTGAGATAGGGGATCACGTTCAGAGAGGCTGCAGGTGAGATGCAGAGGAGGGCACACGGGCTGTGGGGGCCGGCACCCTGCGTCCAGATCCCAGATCCCAGCAGCGCCACGTCTAGCTGTGCGGTGCTGAGGGCGGCTCTTAGCTCTGAGTCTAACTGACCTCCTCTGTGAGGCGGTCAGGGGACACCCCCCTTGCAGAGGACTGACAACAGCCTCGCGCTGCGAGACTTAGCTGTCTGCACCCTCTCCGGTCCCTGGTTGCTCTCGGCTGATCTCGGGGCCCTGCTTCCCTGTGGGCACTGAGGACAGGGCTGTGACTCTCTCCTCCTGCCCTACTGATGCCCAGCGTGGCCCCCGGCAGGCGTCCTAACCACCCCTGAGGCCCCAAATCCCCCACCCAGAGCTCCAGAGGCCCCTTTCTGCAGCTCAAGGAGTTTCCCCAGGAGCCACCTCCCAGCCTCAGACCTCTGACACGGGCTGGTTTCCGGGGTTCTGACCACAGTCTGAAGTCTGGGCGATCCTCTCTCCTGCACTCCCCTCCCCTTTTCTCTTTCTTCTGCGTTTATCTTTTCGCCTTCTTTGTCTCCCCTCTCTTCCCTGTCATCCCTCCCTCCCTCCGTCTTCCTCCCTGCCTCCCTTCTTGTTCAAAGTGATGACTGATTTGCATGGCCCCCTGAGCTTTGATTTTATTTTACTCCCACAGACACACTCATCACCTCCTTCTTTGCCTCCAAATCCCTGACTCAGGGCCCTGCGTGCCTTCAGCCATGCTCCACTCCTCCCCCAGGCTCGATCTGAAAGGCGGCAACTGAGCTGGACCTTTGACTTGCAGACGTGAAGTAGGGAGAGGTGGCTTATTCTCTCCAGTGAGACCCTGGACATCTGCCTGCCCCAGGCCTGCTCCCGGAGCCCTGCCTTCCACCCCATGGGCACGCCCACACCCCTGCTATGCATCTTCTTCTGCTTAAGTTACCGGAATGGGTCTCTGTGGCTCCCAACCACAGAACTCTCACCACGTGAGTGAGAGAGGGCAAGACCCCCAGGACAGCACGGAGTACAGGGCCACGGGCCCCAGGGCACCCTGGCTGAGGCTGCTCCAGGCGTCGCAGTGAGAAATGATGACCGCCTGAGCTGAAGCAGCAGCAGCTGACTGTGCTGAGAAGGGGTTGGACCACAGGCTGTTAAGAAGGCCAGGAAAGGGGCTTCCCTGATGGTACAGTGGTTAGGGCCACTTCCAATAAAGGGAATTTGGGTTCGATCCCTGGCTGGGAAAATAACATCCTACATGCTGTGTGGCTCAACCAAAAAAAAAAAAAAAGATAACCAAACAGTCTTTTATAAATCCAATTAAAAATGAAAACATAAAGAAGGCAACCAGGAAGGAACTGGTGCGGAAGACGAGCCCACCGCCAGGCTCCCGGTCAGGGTTTTAGACGGACACTGAGCAAAGGAAGCAAGTGTGAAATGTGAAAACCTCACCTGCTTCTTGCTCTGGCCTCCAAGTCCGTGTGAATCCAGTTTCTCTCCCTAGATTTGCAGGTTTAAGGCCCAAGGGAGGAAAGTCTTGTTAAATGCAGGTTTGCTCCGATGCCAGGGTCCAGGAGCCAGAAAGGCTCACTGATGTCCGGGGATGTTTTCTTCCTTGCTGTCTGCCTGAAGCTGGAAGACGTCTCTGGGTCTGGGGGACTACACAGTTCCCAGGCCCACGAGTGGCACAGGGAATCTGGGAAGACACAGAACATGTGATGAGCAGACAGCACCTACTGCTTCAGCCACTGGAAAACGGCCACTGACCAGACCACGGGGAAGCTGCTGACGCTGGAGGTGCTTAACAGGTGGGACTGGACGAGGTCACCTCGTAATGACCGTGCGCACCCCCTCTTCAGAGCTACAGTGAAGACCACGGGAGATGGAGGCATGTGACTCAGGGTAAGCCCGGGCAGCCCCCACAGCAGCAGCTGGGAGGTGGTCTCTGGGTGACCAGAGCTAAGTCGCTGCAGTCATGTCCGACCCTATGACCCGCAGCCACCAGGCTCCTCTGTCCATGGGATTCTCCAGGCAAGAATACTGGCGTGGGTTGCCGTTTCCTCCTCCAGCGGATCTTCCCGACCCAGGGATCGACTGAACTCCCGCTGCTTACACCTCCTGCATTGGCAGGTGGGCTCTTTACTACTAGCTCCGCCTGGGAGACCAGGGGCCAGCCTAAAAATGAGCTGCCAATGGATTCTGTAATACTGAGACCAAGAAGACCCCCAAATCACATCATCGCCTGAACAATGGGGCTAAGTGAGACTGTGAACCAGGGGGAGGGCAGCATTTGCAACGCCGGGCTTCCGCACAGTCGGATCTCATGGCAGACGCCCACTCGCCTGGCCTGTGACACCGGGGCGCTCGCTTCAGCTTTCCCAGGCTCAGCCTTCTCTCCTGCAGGCTGTGGACGCACAAAGTGTTGGTGGAGCGCTGACGAGTGGTAGAGGCCCAGTGGATTCGAGCTTCGGTTTCCCATCTCTCTCTCTCTCTCTCTTTCCTTCTGCTCCAGAAGTGAGGCAGTGCCCCGCAACCTGCATCCCCACACACAGAAGCAAAAGTCCAAGGAGGTGGCGTTCTCCTCCTGCCAGCGGCCCAGCTGGGCTTATGCAGCTGTTGCACCTCTCCAGGACCGAGCCTCTCACCTCCTAACTTGTGCTGAAAAGAGAGGATGTGTGGGGCCCCTTCTTAGAAAGCCACATGGAACTGAAAGTTCTCTACCGCTTGGCTCTCCACAGTCCGTGCTCACGAAGCTGGGTGGTCTCAAGGCCTCAGGAGTTCCCCAGAGGGTCACGAACAGACAATGGCAAGGACTGTCTTCACAGGTTAGTGTTATTACCCAGATATCCTCGTGATACAGTCAGCTTCAGAGTCTAAACTGCAATACACTCCAGGTTAGACCATGCAGTATGAAAGAAAAAGTCTTAGACACTGTGGGAAAACATCACTTCTGATAAAGATAAAGCTAGCAAATAGTCCAAACAACATTAATGGATATTTTTATTATGTACGACTAATAATGAGAGACAAAAATTGCATCCCTCTTTTCCTGTTCTCAGTATTTTTAAATGTACAAAACATCATAAAATTCATAAACTGCCCCTAATTATGACTCCATTGCCATTAGCCTTGTTCACCAATGACGTTTCTATCTCCATTAAAGTACTCTTGCAAGACTTCTCCATGTCATCTCCCTGAACTCACAGCTGACAATTTATGCTGTCTGCTTCCCCTTCTGAGCTCCGAGACACATTCTGGAATTCTGTCTCGGTTAGAGTCTGTCCTGAGAAGCCTGATAAATAGTGTCTGGGAAATCCCCAGAGATGTCACGGTTCTGCCGTTTTAACACAAGCATCGGCACACTCAAATGGCTCAGAGGAGGGCACTCTTGTGACTCTTCGGTTCTAATGCCGGCAGGTCCCACTGTTTGAAGGGCCATCGAGCACAACACGCCACGGGAACTGGAGCGGCAGCGGCAGGTGCAGCTGAGAGTCAGCCTGCACCGGCTTTCACTGACGTCACGTGCCTCCTTCCAACACCAGGTCTCTGGTTGATACCAACTGGGGGTCCAACAATCCAATTCAACTCTGACACTAACAACCCAAAATCGATGCTGATCCCACATGTCACAGGATGTCAAGGGACATCCCACAAGACTGTCCCCACGTTAGATGCCAGCCGCAAATGAAGGCCCCAGACGCCCCCTTCTACCTGGCCAACTACAGATTAGGGTCCCCCTGACACCCTCAAATACAATTTCATTTAAAAAGGTACAGATGGATAACTGCTCAGAAGGGAGGCATAGGCAAGGTGTGGGGTGGAGGCTGTGCTGAGTTCCCACACCTTCTCTGGGGGTGCTGCCTTCCCTGTACCCGGATGTGTTCGCCAACCCAGAAGCTCTTTTAACCTCATTTCTTCAGAGTTTTTAATCCAACTTTTTTTTTAATGTGGGTATGATTGATTAAATTGTGGTCATCGCTGATTGAAGTTAACCCCCAGACCCTCTCCCCTACTCAAAGGTCAGAAGGTAAGGTTAGGAATTTACTCCTATAATCACGTGGTTGATTCCTCTGGCAACCAGTCACCATCCTGAAGCTCTCTGGAGCCAAGAATCAATTAATTAGCATAAACTCAGGTGTGGTCAAAAGGGGCTTGTTATGAATAATAAGATACTCCTAACACTAAGGGGCTTCCCTGGTAGCATAGGTGGTAAAGAATCTACCTGCAATGTGGGAGACCTGGGTTCGATCCTTGGGTTGGGAAGATCCCCTGGAGGAGGGCATGGCAACCTACTTCAGTATTCTTGCCTGGGGAATCCCCATGGACAGAGGAGCTTGGTGGGCTACAGTCCATGAGGTTGCAAAGAGTTGGACACAAAAGACTGACCAAGCACCCCTACTGCTAAGGAAATCTCTAAGGTTTTAGGAGCTCTGTGCCAGGAACCAGGGACAAAGATCAAGTCTATTTTTGATTGTAAACACAGTCAGAGTCAGGCTGGAATACCTACACTGTCAGGTACCACCTGAGCAAAGTACTCTCTATGACCATCAGGTTCCTGGTCTGTAAACACTCCCAAAAAGAAGAAAAGTGTTAGTCACTCAGATGTGAATAGCTCCGACCCCATGGGCTGTGTAGCCTGCCAAGGCTCCTCTGTCCGTGGAATTCCCCAGGCAAGAATACCTGAGTGGGCAGCCATCCCCTTCTCTGCAGTGTCTTCATGATCCAAGGACCAAACCTGTGTCTCCTGCTTTGCAGGCAAATACTCTACCATCTTAGCCCCAAACAAGCCCAAACGCCCTCAAGACACCCTCAAACTTAAAGGCAGGGCAGGTTGTGAGCTTCAGGAAGAAGATGTGAAAATGCCGAACAAGTGCAAGGCAAAACTCCACGATGACACTCTGCTTCACGCCCCGTGCCGCGGCGCTGCGCTTAGTCACTCAGTCGTGACCGACTGTTTGCAGCCCGCCAGACTCCTGTATCCGTGGGCACTCTCCAGGCAAGAATGCTGGAGGGGGTTGCCATGCCCTTCTCCAGGAGATCTTCCCAACCCAGGGGTCAAACCCAGGGGTCTAACCCAGGTCTCCCACATTGCAGGCGGATTTACTGTCTGAGCCACCAGGGAAGCCCACTCCCCATAGTGTGACTAAAATCGGACCCATCCAGATTTCTCCTCCAAAGCTGTAAGTGTAGATTGCCACACCCACTAAAAGGAATTGTTTGTTAGTTTCTGTAAAGTTAAAGATACATCTGCCCCATGACTCAGCAATTCCATTCACAGGTATTTACCACAAGAAATAAATACCTGTTATCTACAAAAGAGAACTATACTTAAATGTTCATTGTAGCTTTCTTTCTAATAGAAAAAAAAAAAATCTGGAAGTAACAGGTAGTTGCATAAATGAGTTCTGGTATAATAAAAATGGATATAAAAATCCAAACAGATGAATCTTAAATTTTTAAGAAGCCAGACACAAAAAGATACGTACCTTATGAGTCCAGAATAATCAAAACTAATCTCTGTGGACAATCTCTATAAACACAGTGGTTGGGTGGTCGAGGGGAGGAGGCAAAGGGAGCTCTTTTGAAAACTGAAAATGTTCTGTCCTTTGTTATAGGTGATGGTTACATAAATACATTTGACAATCAAAATTCTCCAAACTGAAAGCTTACAATCTTCCGTTTTACTGTATGTCGGCGGTGCCTCAATTTAAAGAAA
This sequence comes from Capricornis sumatraensis, assembly GCF_032405125.1. Classification (NCBI taxonomy): domain Eukaryota; kingdom Metazoa; phylum Chordata; class Mammalia; order Artiodactyla; family Bovidae; genus Capricornis; species Capricornis sumatraensis. Next base: position 1,191,802 of record NC_091078.1, read on the forward strand.
TCTTTTACAGCTCTGTCTACGAGGATCATGGACCTAGGAACTGAATGGAGTTCTTTCTCTGGGTGGGAAGAGGGTGTGCTCAGTAAGTCGTGTCTGACATCTTTGTGGCCTCAGGACTAGAGCCCAGCAGGCTCCTCTGTCCATGGGAATTTTCCAACAAGAATGCTAGAGTAGGGTACCATTTCCTTCTCCAGGGGATCTTCCCAACCCAGGGATCAAACCCACATCTCTTGGTCTCCTGCACTGGCAGGCGGATTATTTACCACTAGCACCACCTGGGAAGCCTAGGAAGAGGGGGACTGGGCTATAAAGTACAAAGTGGGGCCCATGTCTAACCCTGTATCTCCAACCCTCAGTCCCAGAGTTGAACTCTTTGCCAGAGACTTGCTAAGGGTGTGTTCCCATGCAGACTCTGGGTAGGGTGCCTCTGGTGCCTCCAGGGCTTACTTCCCTCTGGATCCAAATCCAGTATAGCATTACCAACTGTGCACAAGCCCCTCCTTGTGAGACAAGGAGGTGATTTCCATTCAGAGACTTTGTTTTCTTGGGCTCCAAAATCACTGCAGATGGTGACTGCAGCCATAAAATTAAAAGACGCTTGCTCCTTGGAAGGAAAGCTATGGTAAACCTAGACAACATATTAAAAAGCAGAAACATCACTTTGCCATCAAAGGTCGGTCTAGTCAAAGCTATGGTTTTCCTAGTAGCCATGTATGGATTGAGCTGGAACACAAAGGAGGCTGAGCACTGAAGAATTTAGAAGGCTCTTGTCCCTTGAACAGCAAAGAGATCAAACCAGTCAATCCTGAAGGAGACCAACTCTGAATATTCATTGTAAGGACTGATGCTGAAGCTGGAGCTCCAATGCTTGGTTACCTGATGCGAAGAGCTTACTCACTGGAAAAGACCCTGATGCTGGGAAAGACTGAAGGCAAGAGGAGAAGGGGCGACAGAGGACGAGATGGTTGGAAAGCATCACTGAGTCAGTGGACATGAGCTTGCACAAACTCCGTGTCCGTGTCCACAGAGTCGGACATGCCGTGGCAACTGGACAACCATCCTGCCTGAGCTCTCTGAGTAGGTGTGAAGGCCACCGGCCCATTCTGACTCTGTGAACAGCACAGCAATCCTGATACAGACTTCAAAGAAGACGGGTGGCGGAGGGACAGACCACTCCCTCTCTCTCCCGTTCCTTCTATTCACCAGTCGCCTGGGCCTCTTCTAATGCCCCGCACTCCCAGGAAACAGTACCCAGCGTGTACATCAACTACCTTGCTGTGCTCAAGGCTTCTTTTGTTTGGCTAGTTTTCATTTTCACTTTTAATACAGTTTCCAGTTATGCGCGGGAATCAATGCCTGTAGCCTTGTGAGAGCTGGTTATTCAATTTTCAGGTAGCTTAAGAGCTCGTCATTAAACAAAACCATCAGGTAAATAAATCATATAGTAAAATGTAATAAGCATTCAAAACATATCATGGCCTGATTAATATATTACATCTCACTCTTGCCTCTGCTCTTGGAATCATTTTGTGCACAGATAGTAGGGGCTGTTTTGTGTCCCTTCCTAGCACTGCGGTCAGTAACGTCTGGTCGGTAGACTGAAATCATCCGCTGTGGGCGTACTTACACTACAGAAATTGGCAAATGCTACGAATAAGTGCTGTCCTACTGAAAAGCTGATTTTAATCATTTACCTGCTGGCCACACCATGGCCCCAGAGCCCTGTGTACCTGCAGGAACTGCTGAGCTTTACATTGCAGACTGGTGTGGTCCCTTCTGTGTCTCTGAATGACCCTGTAGCTGTGGTGTGGCATCTGGAGTGTCAGGAGGAGGTACATGAGGCAGGCTGTTCAGCTGGCAGTCAGCGGCACACATCAGAGGGAATCAGGCAGCCCTGGGGCCGGCCGCAGCCACGGGGGTGGTGGGAAGTGGGCAGATGAGGGCAATGCTGGGAAGTGGGCACGGCAGGGCTCACGCTGACCCAGGAAGGACTGAAGGGAAACTGGAGCCCCGTCCACCCCGAGGTTTTGAACTGAGCCGTGGACAGAAGCTGTTGTCACAGAGGGAGATTACACTGGTGACCAGGACTGAGAAAGGAGGGGTCCCTTTGAGGTAGCAGATGGGTGGGCTCCAGGTGAGACGTTTACAACTGGCCTCCTGTTTGCACTTCCTGAGAGAAGAGATAGGTGGGCTCCAGTCCAGGCATTTACAGTCAGCCTTCTGTTTGCCTCCAAAATGGAAGCAACAACAGAAACAGGGTAAATAGCTAGGCTTCGTCTCTTGCAAACATCCTAAGATAATAGCCGTGGCAAGGACAAAGAGGGGCAGAGCCCTGTCTGAGTGAAGCATTAAGTCTCCCCCGCCCACACACACGCGTGGGGCAAGGAAGACACATGTGCAGAAAGACTCCTCGGGGTCAAAAGTCAGGGGATAAAGCCAGGCCCTAATGAGTCTTGCTCATCCCAGAAGCCTTCACTTCAAGATCCATTTTGGCTGAGGGGTGTGTGCCACCTCAGGGGAGGGTACTGTGACAAATAGCCAGGGCATTACCGAGCAAGATGATTAGCCTGACGGAAGACGAAGACCCGGAGAACTGACCCCTTATAAAGGCTTGAAGCCACAAAGGTGTGACTCTCTCTGAGTCCACCCGAGGCCCTTTCCACACGCACTTTTCTTCTCAATAAACTTTTTGCTTTACCCTTCAGCTTCTGCCTGCTCGCCTGAACTCATTCTTGACTCAGCAGGCAAGGACTAGGGACTCAGACACTGACTGTTGGCTGGCCTTGGCCCCTGTGGTCCAGGAGTTAGAACTCCCGTTTCAGAAGACAGGTCTTGCTTCCAGCTGCCGCTTGCTGCTTCTTGCTGCAAACTGCCTGCTTACTACTGCGTACATCCAAATCACCTCTGAGCTGTCTTAACACAGAACTAATGGTAACTCGCTCTGGTATTCTTGTCTGAGAAGCCCATGGACAGGGGAGCCTGGCAGCCCAGGCTATGGAGTCGCAGAGTCAGACACGGCTGACAACCTAAAGAGCAGCAGCAACAGAAATGGGCGGCATCCGTGACCCTGAACCCGGGCGTCAGCCAAGCAGAGACTGGAGGAAAGGCATTCGAGTCCTTTGCTAACAGATCATTTCCCCTTGCTCAGCGTGTTTTCACCTTGTTTTACGACCTGAGTGTCAGAGCTGGAAGAATGCTTGTGACCCTCAGACCCTCTCACCTCATTGAACAGATGAGATCATTAGGAGGTAAGCAGATCCCAAACCTGTCCCTCCCAGGCCAACCCTACCACCCCAAAACAACACCCCCAAAGCGGGGGTTGCATGGGGTCCGTGAGGCGCAGCCTTTTCCTGTTCAGCAGGGACAATGGGATTTGCCATCAACTTTGACAGGACAGGCCAGGAGTGAAAGTGAAGATGAAACCTCACCCCCGGGGAGCTACAAGGGTGAGAAGAAGCGGGAAGGGAGAAGAGAGCCAGGGCAGGGGCTGCAGGCGGAGCCAGCTCTCGCCTCCTGCCCAGGGAAGCCCAGGCCTGGGTTCTCGGCCGCCCTGAGGAGGACAGGGAGCGCTTCCACTCCGGCCCAGACCTGGGAGGCAGAGGAGCCTGAGTCCAGCAGGAGCACAGCGAAAGAAGAGGGCTCCCCTGTCCAGGTAGCGCGGGGAACGGGGGCGGGGGCAGGTTCAGGCGCGGGGAAGCCGGAGGCTGGGAAGAACTCCAGCTCTGGGAGTGGGGCGACCCCAGAGGGGGCCCTGCAGCCATCAGGAGGGCGCTGTTGCTCAGAGGGCAGCTCTCCAGAGGATGCTTATCCTGATTTGGAGCATGAAAGATTTCACATTCAGGGGGTCCCTACTCGCCCACCCGGAGAGAACACAGGGAGCAGACTCAGAAGGATGAGAGGCACTTGCCCTGTTCCCTGCCATCAGACGACTGTCACCTGTCTCTTCACTCGGCGTCAGCGTCCGTGGGTGCTAGGCACCACAGCAGGCACAGGGGATGCCAGCGTGCGTGACCCCACAAAGTCCCCGCCCTGGGAGTGCATATCCCACTGGAGGCGAGACAGGGAGCAGGCGCACAAACGAGAAGATGCATGTCTGTGCTGGGAGGAGACAGGAGGAGAATGACAGGCCCGGCGGGGTCCCCACGCTCTGGCCACTCACCTGCAAAACGGGACTGACGTCTCCCCCGACAGGGCCGTGCTGCAGCACAGGTGGGGTGTGCTGAGGTCCACGGCCCCCGAGCGGAGGCGGGTCCAGTGAGGCGAATTCAACCCCTGTTGGCTCTGGCTCGTTTTGTTGTGACCAATATATACAAAACTCGCCCCTATAAGCGTCTTTACGCGGCATCAAGGACATTCACAGTGCTGTACAGCCATCAGCCAACCATCAGCGCCATCCATCCCCAGAATTTTTTCATCGTCCCACAGGAACGGAAACCATTAAATAACTCCACACTCCTCCTGCGCCCAGCCCCTGGCAATCTAGCTTTTACTCTCCCTATGAATTTGTTTGTTTTAGGGCCTCACAAGAGTGGAATCAATCATAGAGTTTGCCCTTTCATGTCTAACATTTCCCTTAGCTTCACCTAGAAGAGGACTCGCTGGCTCACACAGTAATTCCGTGTTCGCCTTTTGCGGAAGCTCTTTTCCAAACAGCGCCACTTTCCATTCCTGTCCTCAGTGCACGAGGGCTCCAGTTTCTCTACGTCCAGCCTCTGCCTGTTATTTTCCTTTGTTCTTTTTCAGTAATAGCAGTGGAAGTGGGTGTGAAGGGCCTTCTGCTCTCTTTTACGTTTTCACAGTGCATACTGTCAGACTGTTCCCTGCACGCATGCTCGCAGCGTGCCTGCTCCGAGCATCGTTCGTCCACAGTTCTCCAGGGCTGCGCGCACCAGTCTCTACGCTCTGCACCCTACGGCTAATTTAAGGCTTTGCCAAAGGTAATCCCAAATGCGTGACTGTCTCTTCGTCTCCTTCCACTGAAAAAGAGGTAGCAGAGGGCTGGCAGCCTGTGTGCCACTGTCAGGCCGAGGGTGTGTAAGAGCCAGTTCCAGCTCTCTCCGCCCCCTCGCCCCACCTCTCCTGCGCCCAGTAAACCCGGTGCCCGGGAGGAAGGCAAGGACGAGGGCGGCTCACCCAGGCTTCACACTCATATTTATGGTGCTCTGTTTCAAAACAACTGGAACCAATGTGAGAGGGTAAGGAACAGGCAACATACAGAGCCTTGAAACAGACAGACTCTCCAGGTCCCCCCGATCTGATCCTCTGTGATCCTCAAGCTCAAACAATAAATAACACACGTCCTGGAGCAGAACACACAAGTGTAATTTATATCCCAAAATCCAAGCAAGTTCCAAACAGCAGCCAAGCCTACAGATACAAATCCCAATTCATTCATAAGCTGACATTCCACGGTCTGAAAAAATTCAACAAGCAAGAAGGCGCTTTCCTGGGTATGAGTACACACGGCCAGGTCTTGAACTCCCAGGGAGGAGCTCTTCCAGGGGCTTTGTCAAGAGCTAGGCAGTGACTGGGGGGAAATGTCCGTGTCCTTGGCTATGGATCGGCTTCACATTCAGCAGATTTTCATCTCGTTTCACAGTCTCAGGGTAACAAAGCTGGGGGATCCTGAGACCCTCTCACCTCATCACACAGATGAGATCACTGAGGCCCAGCTTTCTACAAGGTAACCAGCCCCAAGCCTGTCACTCGCAGGCCAGCCTCTCGGCTTCAATACGTCCTCCGATATCTCTTAAGGGCAGCACCCGCCCTTCCTCAGATGGGCAAATTTGAAATCAGTGTTGACAAATCTGTTTTGTTGTTTTCAAACTGACATTTGAGACCCAGCTGGTTCTTTTATCAAGAGCAAAACACTGACATGCCAAGGGGTGGGCTCAAACATGAGACCGCTTCACTGGAAGCAAGGAATACATCATTACGCCACGGCAGGCCCCAAAGGAGAAAAGCCAAGTGCTGATCATAAAGCAACTGGAAGCTGAAACTCCCACTGCGAAACAGGAGAAACTTCCTCGGAATAAGGCAAAGCCAGCTCCCTAGAGGCACACACACACCCCAAAGCTCCGGGACCGGAGAGACGGAGCCAGCCCATGGGGAGACCCAGAGCTGTCCTGAGGGGCAGCCACTCCTCTGCTCCCTGGGTGACCCTGCTCAGGGATCCCTCCCGGCTCTCATTCTGGAGCGTCCCAGAGCCTTTCTTCTGCTACAGGTTTCCTTGGTTTGGACAAGAATAAGAGCCAGTTTAACAGAGGACAAAGAAATATTCCGAGTACTGCCCCACGCCAGGGCTGGGCTGGGGGCTTCATGTCTCAACATTAAAAGGTGAGGACCTCCCTCCCCATAGATGGAGGCTGGAGCTGAATCTCGAGACCACACACAGCTGGCAGAAAGAGCTCTGTGCCCACTAGACCCGGCCTCCACCCCTGGCTGATTTCTAACGCGAAAAAGCCCGGGCTGATCTCCTCGGGTTCGGGGCACTGAGGCAGCCCGCTCGTTTGATTGTTGCTATTGTTGTTGTTTTCCTTCCCAGTTGATTCTAATGTGCAGTCAGGTTTGGGCTTTCCTGGTGGCTCAGATGGTAAAGAACCTGCCTGCAATGCAGGAGACCCAGGTTTGATCCTTGAGTCAGGAAGATCCCTTAGAGAAGGGAATGGCTACCCACTCCAGTATTCTTGCCTGGAGAATTCTACAGTCTGCTGCTGCTGCTGCTAAGTCGCTTCAGTCGTGTCTGACTCTGTGTGACCCCGTAGACGACAGCCCACCAGGCTCCCCCGTCCTTGGGATTCTCCAGGCAAGAGTACTGGAGTGGGTTGCCATTGCCTTCTCCATTCTACAGGCTATGGGGTTGCAAAGAGTCAGACATGCCTAAGCAGCTAACACTTTAGCGTTAAGATAGACAGCCACTGTTAGACCAGCAGTTCTCAATGTTACCTGCACATTAACGTTACTAAAGAAGCTTAAAAAAAAGGTGCTGAGCCTGAGTCCCTCCCACCCCCAATCTCCCTATGTTCTGCTTGAATTGACATGAGGTGACCTGGGCATCAGGATGTGTAAAAACTCCTCAGGATGATTCCTCTGTGCAGTCAAGTATAAGATCCACGGTCTTAGGTGATACTTAGGGGAAAAGAGTCCGGGTTTCTCAAAAAGTCCAAGGATCCCATTACCTGGGTGCTTAACACCATAGGGTTCTGCCCACCCTATTCTCCAGGATCGAAATCTCTGGTTTCATGTGTTCCTCAGACACGCTTTCACACAGAGAACGCTGCAGCCAGCCCTGCAGAGCTTCAGCCAGCCTGTGCCCTCGCCCGGAGCCCCTTCTGAGGCTCTTGCCCTGCATCTCAGTCCCCACATCCCCGTGTCGTGAGCCCAGCTGGCATCCCAGAGACCCTGCCAGAGGCTTCTCAGTTCCTTTTAGCCAGTTTTCTGGGTTGCTTATTCAAGGCATCAGCAGCCTGACTGCTGAGGAGATGAAGCGCTCAGCCCTCCAAGGAGTCCCCAGAGTGACGGGGAGCACTGGCATCCTACGAAAGCCTCACTGGCCACCATGCACAAGGCAGAGAGAGCCCAGCCCAGGTGCACAGCAAGGCGGGAAGGATGGCTGCGCTGGAGCCAGGTCTCAGCGGAGCCACCCGCAGGGCCTATTGAGCCAGCCTGGAAAGAGGCTTGTGGATCCAGCGTGGAGAGGCACATGGTGGATACCATCATCAAGAGGGGGGAGGGGTCTGGCCCCACCCGGCCTCCTTCCCAGCCAGGGACAGAGCCCCCAGAAGCCAGCAAGGAGCTTCCCGTCCCTTGGCCAACCACGGCTGATGTGGGCCCAGCCAGTCTCCGACACGCTCATCAGTGGCTGTGATGATGTGGGCTGGGCCCGTTCAGGGCATGGCGTCCTCTCTCACCAAGGCCCCCACAGCTGCGACTTTGATGCTTCCTGGAAACCGCTTCTCCTAAGGAGTCTCCCTGGATAAGACCAGCCCTCTCATTGCTCTCCCAGGGCACTCTTCTAACTGTTGACTGTACACAACTTCATTCTCTTCTGTACCACCTAGCAGTGGGCCTTCCATATACAGGCTTTCTATATATTTTATTGACTGGTACATAATTCCAGTATACTTTTAGGTTACAGAATCAATTATTTAGCAACAGGCATACTGTGGTGAAAAAATGTTTTTCTGTATATGCATAACTATATAACTTGAAGGATTTACTCTAGTATGTTAGACTAAACAATCTGGAAGGAGATACTTTCTTAATTTTTATCCCTATTTCTTTTTTCAAAATGCATTTTTACTTTTGTCCAAGTAAAAAAAAGTAACCAGGCTTAATTCAATTCAGTTCAGTTCAGTCGCTCAGTCGTGTCTGATTTTTTGTGACCCCCTGGACTGCAGCACACCAGGCTTCCCTGTCCATCATCAGCTCCCAGAGCTTGCTCAAACTCACATCCATCAAGTTGGTGATGCCATCCAACCATCTCCTCCTCTGTTGTCCCTTTCTCCTCCTGCCTTCTATCTTTCCCAGTATCAGGGTCTTTTCCAATGAGTCAGTTCTTCGCATCAGGTGGCCAAAGGACTGGAGTTTCAGCTTCAGCATCAGTCCTTCCAATGAATATTCAGGAGCGATTTCCTTTAGGATGGACTGGTCGGATCTCCTTGCAGTCCAAGGAACTCTCAAGAGTCTTCTCCAACACACAGTTTGAAAGCATCCATTTTAAAAAAGATTTACTGAGCATGGCCCTGCCTATCAGAACAAGACCCAGTTTCTCCCCCAAGACAGTCTCTCCCCATTAGGATGCTTCCATAAGCCTCTTATTCTTACCCATCAGAGGACAGACAGAATGAAAACCACAATCACAGAAAACTAATCAAACTGACCACATGGACCAGAGCCTTGTCTAATACAATGAAACTATGAGCCATGCCGAGTAGGGCCACTCAAGACGGATGGGTCATAGTAGAAAGTTCTGACAAAACGTGGTCCACTGGAGAGGGGAATGGCAAACCACTTCAGTATTCTTCCCTTGAGAACCGCACGAACAGGATGAAAAGGCAAAAAGGTTTGACACTGAAAAATGAACTCCCCGGGTTGGTAGGTGCCCAGTATGCTGTCGGAGAAGAGCGTAGAAATAACTCCATAAAGAATGAAAAGACGGCGCCAAAGTGAACACCGCGCCCAGCTGTGGATGTGACTGGTGACGGAAGCAAAGTCCAATGCCGTAAAGCACCCAGCTCAGAAAGGGCACGAAACAACCAGAGCCTTAGAGCTGCAGATAAAAGCGAGAGTAACAAACAGCGATTTGTGTCTCTGATTCCTCTCCCCAGTTCCACTGCCCAGAGACAAATGCTGTCAACTCTTCTAGCAAATTCTTCTGATAGCCGCTTTCAAATTTTGGGGAATATTCTTGTTGCAGCTTCTCACTGGTCAGCTGTACACATGAACTTCTGGCATCCTCATCACTGCCTCTCCTCCCAGCTTCCTGAAATATGGTCGTCCCGGACACTTGTTTCCTTCATTTCTGAGAAAGCCCCCTGCGCTGTTTCTTCAGCACTCTTCGCCCTTTGGTCCGTATTTCTGGAACTTCTATAGAGGAGATAAACCTTAGCCTTTCTCCTTTATTTCTCTGTCTCTCTCTTTTGTTCTATTGATTTTAGATTCCGACTGTTCTATCATTTTGCTCCATTTGCTTTATTTCATTTGACTCTGTTTTCTTTTCTTTTCAGAATTCTGTGCTCGGGCTATGTTTTCACGGTGCTCTGCCCGTGTTTCGTGGATGTATCATCTTCCCACGCGTCTTTTAGGATGGTAACCATCGGGCTTACTAGTTCTAGCCTCCTGCACTGTCCGCACCTTCCCTCTGTGTATCCTCTTTCTATTTGTCTTGGGTCCTCTCTGTCACATTGGAGCCTTCCCCTAACAACCCACGGCCCTGCGTTGACCTTATATCTGGGACAAGGTCCTGCAACACTGACTGGGAGTTTTCTGTGGAGATTTCAGGGGCTTGTGGGTTCCACCATCAGACCATTAGATTTTTGGTCCCCTGAAAGTTAGCGTCCAGGCCTTCTCTGAGGCTGTTTGTAAGCTCCCAAAAGAGCCCAACAGCTGCCTGCCTGGGGGTATAGGTGTGCCTGTTGCTGTTCTAGAGTCAGGGAGGAGAAAAGGGCTGAAGAGCTCACAGCTCAGCACAAGTCTGACTAATCCCTGTCTTCTGTCCTCCGCTTTGCCGCTTTGCCTAGCCTTCCAGGGCCTCCCATCGCCACCATCCAGTTCATCTGGAGAAGAGGCCTCTGGTTTCTGTTGGATGGAGAGACAGGAGAAGGCCAGGGCAGAATGGAGGGATGGGGGTCCCCAGATGATAGAGAAGGACCCAAGAGTCCAACTGCTCAGTGTACAGAATTTCAACCATCCACCCGTCTCTGGGCCCTCTCCTGAGCCCTGCTCTTTGGTTCTTGGCGTCTCTGGGTGCTGAGCCCTTCAGGGATTTTCAGGATGAAAGATACACTGTTGACAGGAAAAAACCCCTGCGGGCAAGTAGCTCGAACCTTTCCATGTTCTGAAAGTCAGCCACCACGCCTCCACCTTCACTTGAGTCCCCCTCCATGCTCTTACCTCGTGTTCTTGCAGTGAACACTTGTTTTAAAACCATTTATTTGGCTGAGCCTTGAAGGATCCTTTAGTTGTGGCTGATAGGATCTGGTTCCCTGACCAGGGATGGAATCTGGGTCCGCTGCATCGGGAGCAGAGTCTTAGCCACTTGACCACCAGGGACATCCTGGAGTGGACACTTCTGAAATTCTCACACTGTGCTTTGATGGGAGCAGGGGCTGCAGACATCAAAAACAATTCATTCATCGGGCAGGCTCCAGTCACATGAACTTTCAAGGATGAGTGTCATGAGGAGGAGGAGAGACTGTTGCAAAGCAGACGTGACGTTACAGAGAGGACAGAACAGGGAGGGACAGCGTGAGAGTGTGTGTCTGGTGGGGCTGAGGCTCAGTGCCCAGACTGTCCGGAGAAAGAGAAGAGGGGAGGGGCCAAAGACTCAGAGATGGCACGAGGCAGCTTACAGAGGCCCGAGACGCTGGCCTAAGGAGTCTAGGCTTTATTCATGCAGTTCAGTTCAGGCGATCAATCGTGTCTGACTCTTTGCAACCCCATGAACCGCAGCACGCCAGGCCTCCCTGTCCATCGCCATCTCCCGGAGTTCACTCAGATTCATATCCATCGAGTCTGTGATGCCATCCAGCCATCTCATCCTGGGTCGTCCCCTTCTCCTCCTGCCCCCAATCCCTCCCAGCATCAGAGTCTTTTCCAATGAGTCAACTCTTCACATGAGGTGGCCAAAGTACTGGAGTTTCAGCTTTAGCATCATTCCTTCCAAAGAGATCCCAGGGGTGATCTCCTTCAGAATCGGTGGTTGGATCTCCTTGCAGTCCAAGGGACTCTCAAGAGTCTTCTCCAACACCACAGTTCAAAAGCATCAATTCTTCAGTGCTCAGCCTTCTTCACAGTCCAACTCTCACATCCATACATGACCACAGGAAAGACCATAGCCTTGACTAGACGGACCTTTCTTGGCAAAGTAATGCCTCTGCTTTTGAATATGCTATCTAGGTTGCTCATAACTTTTCTTCCAAGGAGTAAGTGTCTTTTAATTTCATGGCTGCAGTCACCATCTACAGTGATTTTGGAGCCCAAAAAAATAAAGTCTGACACTTTTCCACTCTTTCCCCATCTATTTGCCATGAAGTGATGTGACCAGATGCCATGATCTTCGTTTTCTGAATGTTGAGCTTTAAGTCAACTTTTTCGCTCTCCTCTTTCACTTTCATCAAGAGGCTTTTGAGTTCCTCTTCACTTTCTGCCATAAGGGTGGTGTCATCTGCATATCTGAGGTGATTGATATTTCTCCTGGCAATCTTGATTCCACCTTGTGTTTCTTCCAGTCCTGCGTTTCTCATGATGTACTCTGCATAGAAGTTAAATAAGCAGGGTGACAATATACAGCCTTGACGTACTCCTTTTCCTATTTGGAACCAGTCTGTTGTTCTGTGTCCAGTTCAAACTGTTGCTTCCTGACCTGCATACAGATTTCTCAGGAGGCAGGTCAGGTGGTCTGGTATTCCCATCTCTCTCAGAATTTTCCACAGTTGATTGTGATCCACACACTCAAAGGCTTTGGCATAGTCAATAAAGCAGAAGTAGATGTTTTTCTGGAACTCTCTTGCTTTTTCCATGATCCAGCGGATGTTGGCAATTTGATCTCTGGTTCCTCTGCCTTTTCTAAAACCAGCTTGAACATCAGGAAGTTCACGGTTCACGTATTGCTGAAGCCTGGCTTGGAGAATTTTGAGCATTACTTTACTAGCATGTGAGATGAGTGCAATTGTGTGGTAGTTTGAGCATTCTTTGGCATTGCCTTTCTTTGGGATTGGAATGAAAACTGACCTTTTCCAGCCCTGTGGCCACTGCTGAGTTTTCCAAATTGGCTGGCATATTGAGTGCAGCACTTTCACAGCATCATCTTTGAGGATTTGAAACAGCTCAACTGGAATTCTATCACCTCCACTAGCTTTGTTCATAGTGATGCTTTCTAAGGCCCACTTGACTTCACATTCCAGGTTCTATTAGGTCCATACCATTTCTGTCCTTTATCAAGCCCATCTTTGCATGAAATTTTCCCTTGGTATCTCTAATTTTCTTGAAGAGATCTCTAGTCTTTCCCATTCTGTTCTTTTCCTCTATTTCTTTGCATTGATTGCTGAAGAAGGCTTTCTTATCTCTTCTTGCTATTCTCTGGAACTCTGCATTCAGATGCTTATATCTTTCCTTTTCACTTCTCTTCTTTTCACAGCAATTTGTAAGGCCTCCTCAGACAGCCATTTTGCTTTTTTGCATTTCTTTTCCATGGGGATGGTCTTGATCCCTGTCTCCTGTACAATGTCATGAACCTCATTCCATAGTTCATCAGGCACTCTGTCTATCAGATCTAGGCCCTTAAATCTATTTCTCACTTCCACTGTATAATCATAATGGATTTGATTTAGGTCATACCTGAATGGTCTAGCGGTTTTCCCTACTTTCTTCAATTTTAGTCTGAATTTGGCAATAAGGAGTTCATGATCTGAGCCACAGTCAGCTCCTGGCCTTGTTTTTGTTGACTGTATAGAGCTTCTCCATCTTTGGCTGCAAAGAATATAATCAATCTGATTTCGGTGTTGACCATCTGGTGATGTCCATGTGTAGAGTCTTCTCTTGTGTTGTTGGAAGCAGGTGTTTTCTAAGACCAGTGCATTTTCTTGGCAAAACTCTATTAGTCTTTGCCCTGCTTCATTCCGCATTCCAAGGCCAAATTTGCCTGTTACTCCAGGTGTTTCTTGACTTCCTACTTTTGCATTCCAGTCCCCTATAATGAAAAGGACATCTTTTTTGGGTGTTAGTTCTAAAAGGTCTTGTAGGTCTTCATAGAACTGCTCAACTTCAGCTTCTTCAGTGTTACTGGTTGGGGCATAGACTTGGATTACTGTGATATTGAATGGTTTGCCTTGGAGACGAACAGAGATCATTCTGTCGTTTTTGAGATTGCATCCAAGTACTCCATTTCAGACTATTGTTGACCATGATGGCTACTCCATTTCTTCTGAGGGATTCCTGCCCGCAGTAGTAGATATAATGGTCATCTGAGTTAAATTCACCCATTCCAGTCCATTTTAGTTCACTGATTCCTAGAATGTCGACGTTCACCCTTGCCATCTCTTGTTTGACCACTTCCAATTTGCCTTGATTCATGGACCTGACATTCCAGGTTCCTATGCAATATTGCTCTTTACAGCATCAGACCTTGCTTCTATCACCAGTCACATCCACAGCTGGGTATTATTTTTGCTTTGGCTCTATCCCTTCATTTTTTCTGGAGTTATTTCTCCACTAATCTCCAGTAGCATATTGGGCACCTACTGACCTGGAGAGTTCCTCTTTCAGTATCCTATCATTTTGCCTTTTCACATTGTTCATGGGGTTCTCAAGGCAAGAATACTGAAGTGGCTTGCCGTTCCCTTCTCCAGTGGACCACACTCTGTCAGACCTCTCCACCATGACCTATCTTGGGTTGCCCCACAGGCATGGCTTAGTTTCATTGAGTTAGACAAGGCTGTGGTCTTAGTGTGATTAGATTGACTAATTTTCTGTGAGTATGGTTTCAGTGTGTCTGCCCTCTGATGCCCTCTTGCAACACCTACCATCTTACTCGGGTTTCTCTTACCTTGGGCGTGGGGTATCTCTTCACGGCTGCTCCAGCAAAGCGCAGCCGCTGCTCCTTACCTTGGATGAAGGGTATCTCCTCACCGCCGCCCTTCCTGATCTTCAATGTGGGATAGCTCCTCTAGGCCCTCCTGCACCAGCGCAGCCACCACTCACTGGACTTGGGGTTGCTCCTCCTGGCCGCCGCCCCTGGCCTCGGGCGTGGGGTTGCTCCTCCTGGCCGCCCCTGACCTCGGACTTAGGTAGCTCCTCTCAGCGTTCCTGCACCGTCGCAGCTTGGCACTCTTGGCCACTGACCCTGACCTCAGACGTGGGGTAACTCCTCTTGGCTGCTGCCCTTCGGGCATGGGGTCCTCCCGGCTTCTGCCCCTGACCTCGGACGTGGGGAAGCTCCTCTCGGCCGCGCTTGGTGCGCCGGTCGCAGCCGCCCACCCTTGTTCGTTAGGCAATAGAAAATCTTTGAGGGGATTAAGCAAAGTTATAGCTTGTAAAATCTGCAGTCTCCACCAACAACTCAGGTGCAGGATGGAGGCTGGAAGACCAGACAATGACAATTATCTGAGCAAGAAAGAGTGAGAGCTGAGCTCAAACAGGGCCAGGAGCAGCAGACACGAGGGTGCAGATGAGAAGCCACCATGCTGTAAAACTGGAGGAACTGCAGATAGAGGGAGGGAGAGGGGTTCCCAAAGCAGACGTGCTAGCTTAGGTGACTGGAGTAATAATGAGGCTAGTAGCCAGGATGTAAAAATCAGGACACAGGAAATAATGGAGTGGAAATACTAAGTTCAACTTGGGACATAGCAAGCTTGACACATAGGTGACCAGTATACAGGCGGAAGTTTAGCTAAGGAAAGGATGCTTGGGCCAGAGGCCCTCCCTGGGATTAATCTCATACTGGAAACACTCAAGCTATGAAATTAGAGAGAATGGAGAGTGGATGAGAGAGAAGGGGATTCCAAAGAATGTATTAGTTAATTCTTGGTGAGTAAAAGATTACCCTAAAACTTAGCAACTGGAAACAACACACCCAGCTGGGTGAGCCTAGCTAGGAACCTCTGAAGACTATAGTCAAGCTGCCAGCTGGGGCCACAGTCATCTGAAGGCAGGGGATCTGCTCCTAGGCTCTCTCGTGTGGCTGCTGTTGAGGAGGTGTCGGTCCCCCAACATGTGGCCTCTCAGCAGATCTCCTCAAGACACAGCGACTGTCTTCCCTGAGATAGAGGAAGTGGCCAGGCTGATGTAATACCACTTCTGCCACGTCCAGTCACACAGACCACCCCTCCCCATGCAGGAGGACACACTCCAAGGCGTGACTACCAGGAGGGGAGACCATAGGAACCGTTTGGAGGCTACCAACCACAGATCACCCCAGGTAAACAGAAAAGAGTACTCAGCAGAGGACGCATAAGAAAAAGAAAGTACACAAGCCCCAATGCATGAAGGATGATTGCCAAAGGCTGGGGTCACAGGGAGCATTTCCGGTAGGAAGGATGTTAATAGCTTCAAAAGCTGAAAAAATCCAAGAGGTGGAGCTGACAGAAACAGCCATTAGGCCGCTGGATCTGGTGGTCAGCTGCCAGGCTGGCACAGTGGCAGTGACTTGCACCCAAGTGGAAGCCTCATTTTAGTAGGTGGACAAGGAAACAAAACACAGAGAAGCAACGGGAGGGAGTGGTAATTTCAGGCCCCTCTCAAGAGCCTAGGAGGTGCAGGGAGGAAAGACTGCCTGGGGTCTGCGGGGGAAACAGTGCCTTACAGGACAGCTTTGTTCTTGGCTGCAGATGAGTAGATGGGAAAGCTGGAGGCGAAAGAGGAAGATACAGGTCCCAGGTCCCAGGGCACTCGGGACGGCGCACAAGTGTGAGGATTAGCCCTTGTGCCTCCGCTGGAAGGGACGAACAGGTGAGGGGGACGATGCCGTTAAGAGGGACGCGAGCGGTCAGGGGTGCAAGTCTGAGGGCCTGTTTCCTTCTGCAGACGCTGAAATGAGGGGTGAAGTGACAGGGCAACTGACGAGGTCAGAGGCTTAGATCAGCTCCGGAGAGTTGTCTCCAGGGCCAGGCGCTCACTTGAGTTATGCCCGTGAGCCTCCTAGTGTCTTGCTGAGGCTTCTGCATCTTGACAGATGAAGATCCGTATACAGCCACATTTCATCTTTCCCTGACTTCTCATGCTCCCCAGAGCCATCCCGAGCATCTGGAATTTGTGTGCTGCTATTAATGGCGCACAATTTATGGCTACTCTGCATGATGGGGAGTCCTGAGAAGCGTCCATGTATAGCAACACACAGGAGCTCTCGAGAGACCCAGGGAGAGCTGCAGCCCCACACTGGAGGCACTCATTCCCATGCACTGCCATTGGGAGGGCAGCGTGGACAGCTTCACACGCCCCTCACTGCTTCCTGGGGTCCAGGAGCAGCGAGGAAACTAACACCCCGCTTCCACCCGCAGCCCTCCTGACTGATCTGCCCAAGGGTGCTGGGATGGTCTCCTCTCATCGGCGGCTTCATGACAGAGGCAACCGTAAAACCAGAGAGGGCGACAGAAGTGGTCCAAGCCGAGACAAGTGGACTAAATTCCCCTCATTTCTGCTCCCTGTAGGCTTGAGCGAATGCACTTAACCCAGCATGACTCTGCTTCCTTGCCTGCAAATGTGAATAATAATGAGATTGTGTATATAGCATTTAGCACAGACCTGGAATACTGTTAATACTAAGCAAAGGCTAGTTATAATAATCATCACTGACGTCATCACTGGTTTTCACAGCCCTGGAGTCAGGACTTGGATTATGGTAAATTCCTTTCTTTTTCCTTTTTTTTTTTTTTTTTTTGGCCGTGCCATATGGCATGTGGGATCTTAGTTCCCCAAACAGGGATCAAACCTGCACAGAGTCCTAACCCCTGGACCACCAGGGAAATCCCACGGTAACTTTCTTGAGGCAGCTGGCTGCAACACACAGGGCTCTGGTTGCTGTAGCATGAAATGAAACAATACAGTAAGCAAAGCCCTGGGTGAGCCCTGTCATCTCAAAGAACAGCTTCTCCTTTTACCCTGGTTCTCCATGATGTCAGGGCCAGACTGTGCCCCCGTCTGGGGTATCGTTGGTTCAGTGGGTAGGACCCCCGTTAATGAGCCTACATAGGGTGGGCCCTGGTGCAGTCACTTTGTTCTCTTATGCGTTAGCCTCCATTTCCTGGCATCTGCGCTGGACAGGCCCCTTCTGACACGGCACTTCTGATCCCCTAGTGAGACCCATTTTACAGATAAGGAAGGCAAGAGAGCAAGGAATGTTCCAGGCCACGCAGCTGTTAAGGGTGGCAGTGAGTTTGGAAACTGTCCTGGCTGGTCCCCACACTGACTCTCTCCCCTGGCCAGACGCTCAGAGCCCACAGGCAGGTGGGCAGAAGAGGAGCTCGGCGAGGTAGGAAACCCCAGCTCTCTTCCTTTGAATCCTAGTCACTTCTCACAGTCCCTGTCTTGAATTGTTCAGGCATCACAGCCATCTAGAATCACAGGCCCCTGGGTCTGAATCCCCCAGTCAGTGCTTAAGAACGTCCCATGTGCCACCTCCCCCCACCGAGTAGTCACGGGGCTCCAAGGAGCCCATTATCTCCTGCAGCAATTCATCCCACCGATGGGGGAAGGATGGTTAGGACGCCTTCCCCTCCTTGGAGCTAAAAGCTTCCCTGCAGGATTTCCACCTGCTGGTGCGAGCTGGGACTCTCCAAGACGCAATCGCAGGCAAAACAACGCCTTCTTTGTGTGAGATCCAGGCCACACCACTGTCGGGGCAGCGGGGGCCCAGCACGACGCTTCTTGGACCTCTGTAAGCTGAGACCCCCTTTTTCCTGCTCCCAGTACTTTTCCACACTCTTTATGCATGTTCCTCGGCCCTCCGCAGTCCTTCCTTCTGTCCCGCCCCCTTCTTGGCTTTTCACAGGCTCCCTGGGCGGTCCCGCTATTTCGCCAGGAATTGCCCCTTCTCCTTGTCCTCTGGGTCCATTTGTGACTACCAGGTCAGACTCGGATGTCTCTGCCTTCTCAGCCAACTTCTGTTTTAGTTCTCTGACCCCTGGCTCCTGGCAATCTTTTCCCTAAATTCAGAGTTCTAATCTGGCCCAACCAGATTTCTCCCTAAACCATAACCCCCTCCTCCATCCCTCTAGGGGGGCAAGACCCAGTGAAGAAGGGAACCTTCGGGGATGGAAGAACATTCCTAATGCTCAGCGCCATTAATTTTCAGTCTCTCCCAATCTAAGCCCAGCTCACAAACAAAGAGCTTCCCCAAAAAAGGCTTGGAGAGCCATGAAACCTAAGTCAACTGGCTACCAACAAGGAACAGGTAAGTTCAGCAGGTCCGTAAGGACGTTCGATGCCCTGTTCTGCTGGGTCTGCCCTTTGCCTCATCCCCTCATCACCAGCTAGCTGCCCAGCCAACACAGGCTTATCCAAAGGGAGAGAGGGAAGCCCGTCCAGCCCTGGGTTAAAGTGAGGGGCACTTTCCCAGCAGCTCATCAGTACATGCCCCTTCCAGGCTATTTGACCAGACTTGGCTTCCATATTTGTTCCTGAGCCTCTACGAAGGGGAAGCTGTAACTGGGACCAATGGGCTGAACAGACCCCGCCAACCAAGGCCTGGAAGGACTCCATGTCTTCTGAGTATGGCGGCACCAGATTTACGACATCACTGCTGTTACCAAGGAAGAAGCAGGATGTGCTGCAGGGCCAGGCAGAGCTTCCCAAGGAGCTCAGGGAGGACAGGCTCCTCAAGGACGTGAGCCACAGGGCGCTGACCCCAGCCCCCAGCATCTCCACATGTGCGATTCAGCGTGTGCCATAGCGGGCCAGGTACCACATCAGGAGAGCGTGCAAGTGCCAAGCCCTGTTTAAATTGGGAAGTTTGGAGTTGTCTGCTGCTAAAACACAGTCAAGCAACAAAAAAATTAATAAATGTGCTAAATCGTACCTTTTTTAACCTCAGTCTTAAAGAGCATATGAACACAGAGGTTCTTAGACTCATTCAAAGTGGGAAAGGAGTGTGAAAAATACGAGTTCTAGAATTCTTTATGAAATCTTGGTCAAGTTGATTAAATTAAAATAAATTTAATAGAAAGAGTATTTCTTATATGACGGTATATACATTTTCAACAAAGAGAAGCAAAGCAGACCATGCCTGAGTTTTGCATAGTTACTAGAATCTGGCCTGGGTTTGGGTTTTTGTGTTTTGTTTTTTTTGGAGTATGGTTCCTTTATGATATGTCGTGTTCGTTTCTGCTGTACGGCAGAGTCAGCTCTACAAACACATATATCTCCTTTTTTTTTTTGGATTTCCTTCCCATTTAGGTCACCACAGACCATTGGTTTGAGGATTTTTTTTCCCCCCCTAATTTAGTGGTTGTTTTTGTTGTCTACCCCACTGGGGCAGAGGCATAAAAAATTTCAGGAAAATGTCTGGAAGGAAACCGAAGGCTTGATAGAATTTGATCTATGTCAGTTAGTAAATTAAAATTTAATAAAAGCCCACCATTGTCCAATTTTAGAAGGCAGCTTCCTCCAAGCCTCCCTCAGAACATGTTTTGAGGACCATCAATCCAGGCAAACCCTCTCATTTGTTTCCTGCAAAAGTTAACAAGGCACACGCATATCTTTGGGTTTCCCCAAGGTCACTCAGTTAATTATTGACATAGAAACTCACCTCCCAAAGAATCACAGTTATTTCCCACATCACCTGTCAGGGATACCTATCAGGGATGGAGAAAATTCTGTGTGTGGCATGGGCCTGAGCTAAGCATGTCTAGTCAGAGTCCAAACGTGCCACAGACTTGAAAGCTTTCTAATCCACCTATGTGCAGAAGAATAGAAGCTTGGGACTCCTTTCAAAAGTTGTTTCTGGGATTTAAAGACACATGCCTCTCTCCCATACACACACACAGACACAAACCTGCCAGACACCGACTCTCAGACCCTCAGGCTTGAGGCCCAGGTGTGACTCTCTCTGGGCCTTTCTGCTGCCCAGTAAGGAACAGCCTGGGCTGGCTCCCTGGCCGACTCCCTCCTCCCAGCCAGAAACAGTTAATTGCCAGCTCCAGGCTGCCTCCAGCCCAGCCCTAATCGGCCTGATCTCCGGTGGCCACGCTGGGGCCGCGGCAGCTCCAGACCAGGCCCTGGCTGTGCTGAGCAGTGAGGGCATTCTTCCAAGGTAATGATTAAGCCGAGCACCTGGCAAGCTGGGAAGGTGAGCTCTATTCACACCTCGGCCAGGCTGAGGTGGCCTGGACTGGTTTGGGAAGGCAGGGTGCACAAGCCCAGAGCTGGCAGCCACAGCCTCCCGCTGCACACAGGCAACCTGGAACCTCTCGGGCCAGAGCTTCTGCTGCCTGTCCTGCTGGGACCCTGCCTCGCCCCTGGTGTCATGAAGCAGCAGGTGTTCTGGATGGGGCTGGAATACACCTGTCGGCTCCTGGGCATCACCACCGCTGCAGGTAAGACCCTGCCTCCCAGCTCCGGCCCCCTGCGCACTGGGCACAGCACACAGGGCTGTCCGAGGGGCGGGCGCCGGCCAATGGGGGATGGGCAGAAACACCTGGCCACATCTTCACCTCCTGTCCCCAAACCCCGGAAACACGGCTCTTCAGGGCAGTGGCAGATGCAGTAGGGTGAGCCTGGGGCTGGGACCCGGGGGCATGGTACCGAATCTCTGCTTGGCCACCCACCATCCATGTGACTTTGGGAACCCTCAGCATTGACATCTGTGAAATGAGTTGAGGGGGCCACCCCCCTTCCTGGGGACTGTTGAGAGGTGGATGGGGGAGACCTGAGGTGAAAGTGTAAAGGGCAAAGGTGAAAACCGGATTCCTCACTGGAGGGACATGGAAATGGCCAATGGAGGGCACCTTGTTTTATGCCAAACGCAGCCCACCTCACGGAGGGCAGCTACACTCGGAGGTCCCAGGCTTCCCTTAAAGCACCATGGGTTTGGGGAAGAAACAGTTCCCCATGCTGGGCTGCTCTTCCCCACCCAGCCCGGCTTGCTGGGAAGATGGGTGGTTACAGAAGCACCTGAGCAGCTGTGACTCTGCGCTCTGCCTGCTCACTTCCCCAGCTCAAACCCGGTCCTGAGCCCGGTGCCCCCGGGGTGGTCAGGACCTTTGCTGGGAAAGTGAGCAACCAGCACTCTGAACCCTTAGCTCTGGGCCCCACTGAACTTTAAAGACCAGGAAGAGACACCCACTGCTGATCAAGTCTTGCCTTCCCACACTGCTCACAATCTCATGCGTGCATCTTGGCAAATGGGAAATGGCCCCCAGCTGATCTCAAACAGCGCTAGTCCCCAGCCCTGTCACTCACCAATGCACGACCTGGGGAAAGCCACCTGGGTGCTCTGGGGTTGTGCTTTCTGGTCTTTATGATAAAGATAACTGGACCTGCTGGCCAGGTGTTTTGGAAGATCAAGGATGCAGGAACTGAGCGTAGCTAAGTGGAACTGAGTGTGTAAGCCTCTTGAGAGAAGCCCTAGGACATACTTCAGAGCTCCACGGGGATCTGTGTCATTCCCAAGGTAATATGCGAGCAAACAGACTTTCCTCGCATGTAACCCTGAGTTAGCACAAGGAGGGCTGTCATCAATGGTCTAATCCCACCCATCCTGTTACAAAACAGAGCACTGAAGTTCAAATAGGGGTAGTGACCTTGCTCAAGGTCATGCTACAAATCAGGAGGACAGCAGACCTGGAACCCTGATCCCTCGACTTTTTAAAAGGCCAGGACTCTGGCCAAAGAGCTCCTTCTTCCCAGGGCAAGAAGCCTCATGCCCTAGGGGCACTAGAGGGTCCAGAATCGCTCTGCTGAGGGTTCTGGGTAAATAACAAATGGAGGCCTCAGCTCCAACCTCTGCTGGAACCGCCATGTGGCTTGCATCTGGAGGAAAGAGCCCCAAGCCACCTTCCCATCCAGCCTGGGGGAGGGAGGTTAACCCGAAGGGTTTCTGTGTCTGGGGTCCTACCCTCTACCACTGCTGGTCTGGACTCCACCCTGCCATCCTCTAAGTCTTGGTTTCCTAATATGTAAAACGCACCCCTTTCATTTGTCAGAAATCACAGTGACACTTCTCCCTGTCATACTCTGCCTGGAGGGGAGGCCTGGCTCCGTTGGGAAGCTGTTTTAAGAGGTTTATAAACTTCTAATGGATTAGCTGCAGACCGTTTAAAAGTCTGATTTATCTCAGCCAATGGAAGGGTCTGCAGCAACACACATATAGTGCCCCCCACACACACACACCACACACACACACACACACCACACACACACACACACACCACACACACACACACCACACACACACACCACACACACCACACACACACACACCACACACACCACACACACACACACACCACACACACACACACACACACACCACACACACCACACACATACACAAACTGCACCTCTGAACCACAACCCTCATCTCTTGCAGAAAGCCACCGTTGATGCAGAGGATGGGCCTCCCGCTTGGTTTTGATATAGGGACCAGGTTAAATATAGGACACCGTATTGCTTTCTAATGTCCAGGTTTTCCAGGAATGGTGTTTTGGGGCTTTCTAGCATGCTAGGAGCAGGTGGGAATCTAGAAAGAGGGGTGTTAGTCATCTTAGGAAAATCTCAAGTTTCTTTCAGCATCCCTGAACTGCTGGCCTAATTCCAATGTGTAAGGTCTGCAAATTCCTTATTCCCTTAAGCCTTTTTTTTTTTCTTGAAATCCTCTGTTGAGAAGTCCAGGCCTTGTGAATAGGGGCATTGCTGCTAGAGGAGAAATCAGACTTGAGACAGAGGCTGTCACTTTGCAGAAACCCTGGGAAACCTAAAGCAGCCCTGGTCCCCCTGTGTGGAGGAGCCTGAGTTTCCTAGAAACTAGGAAACGCACGTGAGCCAGGTCACCCGGAGTGCCACCTGCAGGGACCAGGCAGCTCCTGATCCAGCAGCCCCTCCCCTGTTTCCCTCTCCCTCAGCAGAGGGACCTGGGGCTGTCAGCAGCTCGGAAGGTCCCCGGCCCTGGGGACACACACCAGGGTGGCGAGCCCAGCAGCTGTGGCCAACGCATGCCTTGTGCAGGGGCTTCTTGGCTCAACTCGTCTCTTACTCCCCATTCAGCCCCTCCAAATGAAGCTCCGCTAGGGTGTCCAGGGGTCCCACAGGCCACTGCTGTCCCACCCCACAGCCAGCCCCGCAGCACAAGGGCACACAAGTGCCACCGCCAAACAAGGGCACCCAGGCTTCACAGATTTCACCCCAGACAGAAGTGTTTTAAAATCGAAAAATGAGACTGTTCTTGCCTTTGGATCCGTCGTAAGTTTCCCAGATCATCACAGACCCCATTTACCATACACTTGGCTGGCATCTTTCACTGGTATCCCTTCCCTGGCCATGGCAGGCACTGGGAGTCCCTCCTTTGCTGAGATGTGGCACCAGACACACAGACACACATGTGACTGGGTGAGGCCACCCTGGCGGTCTAGAGCCCCCACCATCGGTCCATCCGGACCGGGCACAGCCTCAGGCAGGCGGGGTCATGCCGAGAGTGGCCAGAGTCCCACGGAGACAAAGGAAGGCTGGCCAAACACTTCCTAAATCTAAAGACTGGCCTTCTTTTACCTGCAATATTATGTGATCGATTTTACGGAACGAAAGATCCGTTTAATCCTATGGCACTTTACTTTCGAAAGTCTCGCACACGTGACTTCGTCTAATCCCACAGTGACCCTTTGGGCTTCTTGTCCCTGCTCCTCTACTGCCCTGCGCCCTCTGCGTCCCCACTGGTAGCCGTCCGTTCGTTCTCTAGGTGTGTGAAGTCACGGGTGTCCATTCCAGCTGCTCGTGCTCTTTGAACGATTCCCAAGCGCGCTTTGACCAGCACCACCCTGACTCTCTCCAGCCACACTCACTCCTGCACCTCATCCGGACAGACAAATCTGCGCCCATTTCCAGAGGGAATGGTCACAGTAGGACCTTCCATGTATGTGTCCAGAGATACCGGGCTGACAACACACTCGAAAGTCAATTATTAATTAAAGTCACTGCCGCAGACGTACCAGTGTCCAAGAGGACCAAGCGCTGAGCTAAACCTCATTTGACAAATGAGGAAGTGAAGGATTAGAATGTTCAGGTAGTTTGGGAGAGGTTAAACAGCCAGTGAACAGCAGGTTTGGTCTTCCCAAGTGGCACAGCGGTCAAGAATCCGCCTGTAATTCAGGGAACATGGGTTTGATCCCTGGCTCAGGAAGATCCCCTGGAGGAGGGCACAACGACCCACTCCAGTATTCTTGCCGGGAAAATCCTATGGACAGAGGAGCCTGGCGGGCTGCCGTCCATGGGGTTGCAAAGAGTCGGACACGACTTAGCAGCTGAGCACACTGCAAGGAGCAGTCTGGTGCTGGAGGGCCAGTCTGTCCATCCCCGCGTGCTGATGCAGTGGAACCGAATGCCTGGAGCCCACCTAGCGTCCATTCAACTGGCAGACACTGACGGAGCCCCCACTTCGTGCAGCGTAGGCACGTGGATTAGGATGGTATGACCTCTGGCCTACAGAAGTGTGTCTGGGGGCTGTCGGCACACATCTCCCAAGAGGACACCACACGGCCAACAGGAAAATGAGCTGGCTTGAGACAAAGCCATTTGAAGCAAATCCTGCCTATCACAAATCAGTGTGGGATCAACCTGGGGTCACTTAGGAATTTTGTTTTGTTCCAGGTTCTTGACCCATGAACCTCTTCTCTGCATAAACGACAGAGCTGCATTCCTGACAGCCCCATGCCTTGCACAGCCCACTCAAATGGAGACTTGGCTTATTAATATAGACCAGGATAAAGGAAGCATTTAAACCTAGATGTTCTCATTATTTTTTAAAGAGTACAGCAAATGCATAGTCTGACTTTAGTCCTATTTAAAGCCTTTGGAAGAAAAACAACTGATGCTTCTGGGACAGTCATCTTGGGCCCTTCACACTAATGTCCACCCTTGTTAAATGTATGTCCCCGTGACCTTCTCCTGCCACCAAGGGAAGTTTCATGCACTCCAACAGTCTGCAGGTGGCTTTATTACCCAAGCAAGACCTTATTGTTCTCAGATCTTACAAGTGGATATAGACTGTTTTCCACTTTGTCCCAGTGAGCAAATGAAATAGTCCCATCTTTGTTCCACCCTCCTACCATTAAGTGAAAGTGAAGTTGCTCAGTCGTGTCTGACTCTTTGTGACCCCATGGACTGTAGCCTACCAGGCTCCTCCATCCATGGGATTTTCCAGGCAAGAATACTGGAGTGGGCTGCCATTTCCTTCTGCAGGAGATCTTCCTGACCCAGGGATTGAACCTGGGTCTCCCTCACTGCAGGCAGACGCTTTATCGTCTGAGCCAGCAGGGAAGATGCTCCTACCATTGGGAGATGATAAATCTGGTCCAAGCATTTCTCTCTCTATTTCTTCATGCCTGTGACTTCCTTGTTAGAGGCTTCCCTGGTGGCTCAGACAGTAAAGAATCCTCCTGCAAAGCAGGAGGCCCAGGCTCGATCCCCGAGTCGGGAAGATTCCCTGGAGAGGGGAATGGTTACCCACTGCAGTATTCTTGCCTGGAGAACTCCATGGACAGAGAGGAGCCTGGTGGGCTACAGTCCATGGGGTCACAAAGAATCAGACACAGCTGAGCAACAGACACTTTCACTTCGCTCTCCTCCTTCTTAGAGTTAGAACAAAACATCTAGACGTCCACCTAAGACTCATTTATCTGGAAAATATTGGTGGAGTTCCCACTTTGCACAATGTGGACACAGATTAGAATGGCATGACCTCTAACCCAGAGGCGGGTATGATCTGACCGGGGAGACAAGCTAGCAAATGCATGCCCCAGTGCCCGGCTCTGAAGCACAGTATTTGGGAGGGCGAATCTCTGTCCCTCTCTACCACTCACTAGACATATGACCTTAGGCGTGTCACCTACTCATTTTAAATGTCGGTTTTCTCGTCTATGAAGTAAGGATAACAATTCATCTGCCTTCTGGGGTCATGAGCATCCAATGACGACATCAGCAAACGTCGCGGCACGTAGGTTCCCGCGCAGCACTGTCTGATTCTAGAGTGATGTGTAGGACAGACGGACAGCGCTGTGTGAGCTGTGGGGTCTCCTTGCAGGATGGGAAAGGAAGATCAGAGGAAAGGAACACGCTAGCATGTGATCCTTGAGGCTAGAGAGGAAAAGGGGGCGATACCGTGAAAGCTCTTACCCTGAGTCATATTTTCCTTCACATTTTGAGCTTGGGCCATTGAGATCACCCCACAGAACGCTGATTAATCCTACACCACGTGTAGTGATGAAACCAGAGGAAAGATGGTAGCCGCATTATATTTTCCGTGAGCTAACAGTTCTTTTAAGAATTGTCTTTAGTCTGTGCAGCCAACTGAAAAGAATTGTTATCAAGAAGGAAGGCAGAAACAAACGGCTAATGCAGGCTGTCCCCCGAGCCTTCCTAGCTTGCCACAGGCCTGGGTAAAGACCTGATAAAGAAACATGGTATGTGCAGAAAAAACAGAGAGCAACTGGAGGCATAGTCATTGTTTCCTAAGGCCAGGAAAGCTGCCATATGGAAGGTGAGTGAACACATACATTCTCTTTGAATACAAGAAAGCATAAGAATCAAATACTTGAGCCAAATACTTTGACTTGAAGCCAAGATCTAGAAGAAATTTCTTCTGTGGTTTCTGCAAGAGGGATGCCATTCTGCATCCAGGTCAATATCAGCAGCAGCAGCAGTGAAAGTCTGTAGGGCCCCTCCATGTAAACGACGTCACCAGGAAAAGGCAGTATTGTCCCAGGTAGTTTCTCAATCTTGACTCTTATAACCCTAAAGGAAGAGTTAATACTCTGCTACGTAGCCGTTCCAGAAATTTGAAAAGGAGGAGATGGTTCACAAGTCACTCTATGAACTAGCATTATTGGGTTATCAAAACTAGACAAAGAAATCACAAGACCACTGGTGAGCCAGTGGTTAAGACTCTGTGTGTCCAGTGCAGAGGGCACGTGTTCAGTCCCTGACTAGGCGCATGCCACATGGTGTAGCCAAAAAAAAAAAAATTTTTTTAAGGGTACCCACAAAGAAATGATTCAAAATGGTTAGACGTAAACGTAAAACCCAAGACTATAAAACTTCTAGACAATAGGATAAAACCTTAGTGATGTGTTAGGCAGAGATGTTTTTAGGTACAATATCAAAAGTCCAATTCATAGAAGAACAAATTGATAAACTGCATAACTTCATACTTAAAACATCACTCTTGAAAGTATCATGTTAAAAGAATGGAACATAAATCAGCAGAGACACGATGATAAGTAAGCACATGAAGAAATAGTCCACATCAGTAGTCATTTAGAAAATGCAAATCAAAACCTCAATGAGATACTACCACATACCTGTTGGAAAGGCTAAAATTAAAAAGACTCACTATATCAAATGCTGAAGTGTCGGCAAGGATGTGGAACTCTCATACACTACTGATGGCAATTTAAGATGGTATACTCACTACGGAAATGGTTTGGCAGTTTCTTTAAAAATTAAACATACACCTACCACATGATCCAGGCGTTTTGCTTCCGGGTATTCATCCAAGAGAAAAGAAAGTCTGTGTTCATACAAAGATTGTACTTAAAGACTCATAATATCTTTATTTGTAATAGCCCAAACTAGGAACAACCCAAGTGCCCATCAACAGGTAAGCTATAAACCAAAGTATATGTCCATACTACTCGGCAATAGAAAGGCATGGACGATTGATACAATAATATGAATAAATCTCAGAATAATTATGATGAGTGAAAGTAGACAGCAAAGGAGTGCATCTTGTATGATCCCATTTGCATAAACGTCCATAAACTGCAAACTAATCTCGAGTACCAGAAGACGGGTTGGCGGCTTCCGGCAGGGGACACGAGGGCGCCCAGATGGCACCACGATGGAGAGCCCGCCTGCCAGTGCCGGGGACGGAGGAGGCGCAGGCCTGACCCCTGGGTGAGGAAGATCCCCGAAGGAGGGCCCGGCAAGCCACTCCAGTGCTCTTGCCTGGAAAATCCCATGGACAGAGGAGACGGAGGCAGGCTACGTTCCACAGGGTCCCAAAGGGTCAGACAGAGCTGAAGCAACTTGCAAGAACGTACGCCGGGGAGTGGATACAAAGGTGGGAGGGTGGGGTTACAAGACACAAGGAAACTTTGGGGTGGTACATGTGTTCATTATCGTGAGTGGAGTAGTGGTTTCCCTGGTGTATACATATTTACTACTTAGCGAGTCGCACACTGCAACGCATGCGGCTCATCGCATGGCAACTATACCACAATAAAGCGATTTCAGTAGTGGATACGTCAGCTATCTATGCCAAAACAATGCTGTTACTTCAAAACCTTAGACATACAGCCATAAGCTTTGTGCGTGTGTCTGCAAGGCATGCAGAATCTTAGTCCTTGGACCCAAGCTCAAACTGCCATCCCCTGCAGCGACAGCACAGTCTGAACCACTGGACGGCAAGAGGCGTCCCCAGAAATGAGCTGTCATTGTTCGCACATCTGGGCGAGTAGGCCAGGAGGCTCTGCTCATGCAGACGAGTGCACTCACCTCTCTGAGGATCAGACAGCTGTTGGTCCATCTAGACTCTCCTTGGCTGGGGTGATAAGGCCCCTGGTGCTCCAGCAGGCTGGCGTAGACACATGCCTACGATAACGGCAGGGACACGAGAGGGTAGGTCCGGTTCCCAAGACCGGTTCACATCTGTGCTTGCCTGTTACCTGACAATCCTGCTGTCCAAAGCAAGTCACGGTGCTGAGCCCAGATTCAAGGGGTGAGGAGACAGACTTCTCTTTAGTGCAAGGGACTGCACTGGCATATAACAAAGGGTGTGGATACCAAGGGCATGAAGACTGAGGAGGCATCACCGCAACCTGCCAAGGCACTTTGGCCAGTCTACAAGGCCAGACAAAATAGACCTCTTGGATGGTCCCCTACAGTCTAAGACAGAGAATTGGGTAGAGAAAGAGGACTCTCTTGCTTTCAGAACATTCTGCCTAAGCAGGCATGTGAGTGCTGATGAGTGCTGTGAGTGCTAACCCTAAAATTTTCTTCTATAAAATCTTGGCCTCTTCTCATAGTGTGTCTGAACCCTGGTCCCTAGCTGTCCGCTGAATGGCTCTCAACACCCGAGCAAACTTCCGCGCCATACTTCGAATCTGCCACAGCTCCTTCTGAGTTAAGAAGCTTGCATCTACCACCTTATTGTCTCATTGGATTCTTAGCAGCTAGTTCCTGCATCTCTGGGTTCTTAGAAATGGTGCAGATATAGCTTCCAGGTCTACAGTCAGCCGTGACCCCTTCTGAACCATCCCCAGCCATTGTCATCAGACCAGCGTTTCCCTACCAGAGATGTCCCTGCAGACATTATGACCAGTAGGAGATATGCCATAGCTGTGGATGAAGAAAATCAATAAATACAACGTGGGGTGTTAAGAGCTACCTTCAGCAGCAGTGAATACGACCTTCTCCCCCAGCTCCCCAGGCATCCAGGGCCAAGACCACTGCCTGGCGTGGAAAGTCAGTTAGCACGGCCTCTAGTGACCTCTGAGGAGTGTCCTACGTTCTCACCAGGACACTGCACTGAATGCGAGTGAAAGTGCAAGTGTTACGCACGCAGTCACGTCCAAATCTTTGTGACCCCGTGGACTGTAGCTCACCAGGCTCCTCTGTCCACGGGATTCTCCAGGCAAGAACACTGGAGTGGGTTGCCTTTCCCTTCTCCAGAGGATCTTCCCAACCCAGGGACCAAGCCCAGGTCTCCTGCATTGGCAGGCAGGTCCTTTACTGCCTGAGCCACCAAGGAGGCTTGCACTGAATGCAAGACAGGTGTCAAAACTCAACCCAGCGGCTGATAAGCTCCAACCAGCCATGGCGCTGGCCCTGAAGCAGAGGAAGCAGGGGTCAGAATCTGTGGAGACAGCCTCTCAGCCATCAGCCGTAACCGTGACCCAGACAGGCCCCATCCTCAGGAGCACATGGATACTAGCAGGATGCCCAGAGAGGCTTACACGTGAGGTGTAAAGGTAGATGGGGCTTTGGACCATTTACATCAGTTGAGACTGCAGAAGGGATCTGCGAGACAGGAAAATCAATGAACAACATTTGTATACAGAGAAGAGCTCTTGAGCCACAATAAAAACATGTATTAGTGGAAGGAAAGGATAAGAATAAACCCTCCCCTTCCCCCATGGGTACAGATGGGAATGCCCTGCCTCTCCTAATAATGCTATTAACCATCAACTACATTTGCACAACACTCTGTAATTTACTAAGACTGAGGCTCATAGCCAGTTATGCATGTTTTATGATCCCCATTTTCTGGAATAGAGATGCAGACAAAGGAGTTGCCATTTGCGTGAGGAACCGGATCCTGCTTTTCTGATCAAGCCTCCCATTCTCTGCCGCAGCCCAGCACATCCACCCACACTTCTGTGCAGCCACACTCTGGGACCAGAGCTTTGAGATGCCTGGAAATATGCTCTGCTGTGTGCCTGGCCCAGGCCTGCACCACAGGTCTAGAATCTCTGATCCCTGCTAAGGCTGATTAGAACAAACAGCTCAGGACGGCAACTCAGAAGAAAGCCCTGGCCTCTGGGAGAAGAAAATACTGTACTGTGGCTGGACACAGCCCAGACAAGAGGGAAAGAAATCAGAGGCCAGGGGATGAGATGAAGAGGCCAGGCTTGCCCACAGATGCTGATTATAACAAGACTCCAGCAACGATGCTTCCCCAGAGACTGTGAGGGGAAGGGAGATGGAGGGGTGGGACGGGCTGTGTCTGGGCGGGCTTGTAAGGTGGTTCTGTTGGGCTGGGACCAGGGCAAGAGGACCCTACAGGATGGGTGACCAGGAGGGATGGAAGGAGTCTAAGGCTGCTCAGTGGGCCCAGCACCCCTACCACCTACAGCACAAAGAACGATGCAGCTCAGAATCAAGGCTGGTCTGGAGCAACTTCTCTATAGAGACGTTGTTATAATGAAGCTTTGATCCGGGAGACGTGATGGCCTTTGTCCCCCACCTTCATCCTCACACCGTCAGCTCCTCTGTCCCCAGCCCCAGCTCATGGCGAGACCCCCAGCGTCACTTTTTGGGGTGAGTGGCTGATGTAGGTTGGCCCATTTACACAGAGCCCTGCAGAACCACGGAAGATGAGACGGAAGCACAGTCCAGGAACAGCTGCCGGGAGATGCCGTGCAGCCTGGGCAGGCAGCAGCCAGGCAGAAGCAAGGGCAAGGCCACAAGCAGACAGATGGGTACAGAGGAAAGGAAAGACTTCACATCCATCAGCATTGCCACAATGTCAGTGGTCTGCCTTTGAGAACATGAGCCCCAAAACTAGGAGAATCAAGCAGGGGAACCCTTGGCCCCAGTGTCAAAGGGCCTTTCAGGCCTCCCATGAGAGTTCTCTATGGATCTCTTGGCCTGAGGGGTCATGCTCCCAACTCCAGCCCCCTGCTCTCCTCCTCCAACCAAAGGCCATTCCCTCTGTCCCTGGGCTTGCAAAACCAGCATGCTTATTGTTGGTTGAGAGCCCTTGGAAGGGTGACCTTACTTCCCTTGCTCCAAAATGGGCTACCTGGAGGCTGGGAGAGCTGAACAGGCCAGAGTCAGAGGGAGGAAGGAACTCGTGTGTCTGGACCACCTGACATCTCTCAGCATTATTTTCCCCAATCTAAGCAACAACTCTGGGAGATATAACTAATTCTACACATTCCACACATGGCAAACCCAGATCAGATGGGCTAAGTGAGGAGTGAGGACATGTGTGCTAAATCTCTTCAGTCGTGTCCGACTCTTTGTGACCCTATGGATCTGGCCCACCAGGCTCCTCTGTCCATGGGCTTCTCCAGGCAAGAATACTGGAGAGGGTGGCCACGCCCTCCTCCAGGGGAGCTTCCCGACCCAGGGATCAAACCCGCATCTCTTATGTTTCCTGCATTGCCAGGCGGGTTCTTTATCGCAAGCGCCACCTGGGAAGCCCCATGGTTTAACTGCCGCTGCTGCTAAGTCACTTCAGTCGTGTCCGACTCTGTGTGACCCCACAGACGGCGGCCCACCAGGCTCCCCTGTCCCTGGGATTCTCCAGGCAAGAACGCTGGAGTGGGTTGCCATTTCCTTCTCCGTGGTTTAACTACTAATCCACAATTACCCACTCAGAACCAGGGTTCCAACCCAACTCTTTTTCCCATTGTCATTCTCATTTTTTAATTTTCTTTTTCTCTTTTGGCCTCACCACGCAGCATGGCAGACCTTAGTTCTCCAACCAGTTCTCAAACCCACACCCCCTGCACTCGACGTGCAGACTCTTACCCACTAGGGCGTCAGGGAAGTCCCGGTTATTCTCATTTTTTAAGCTACAAACAAGCACCGCCTCTAGAGTGTTCCTGAAATGCCCCTTTGACTACTGGGCTCTGTTTAAAGACATCAAAATAGCTCTCCATGTGCCAAAGGGGTGCAAGTTAGGGAAAGGGGCTGAGTTCCCGAGAACCTCTCCTGCCATCTGCTGGTCATCCGCCAGGAGCAGTGCAAGTGTGCAAAGAGCGCAGAGGTGGAAGAAGGCCCCGCCTCACCCCAGAGGTGAACAGCCGTGAGAATCGCAGTGGGCAGAGGGTCCCTTCCCACAGGCCCCGTGGGGAGGTCCTCACCTGGGCTGGGCTGTGTTCTTGTGCCAGAAATTAGCGATTTCATTGAGCACCTGTGATGTGCTTGGCATTAATTAACTCACTGAGTCCTCAGAGAGATCAGCAGAACTATTAACTGGCAAATGGAAACTAAAGTGCAGGATCTGACTTAGACGTCCATGACTGGCTGGCTGATGGGCTGGTTTTACTTACACTCTCTACGCCTCCAGCACCTCTGACATAAAATGAGGGTAACATAGTACTCTCACATCAAACTCTCGGGAGGACTAAATAAGTCGTGTGGTACGCTAAGTCGCTTCAGTCGTGTCCGACTCTTTGTGACCTGATGAACCATAGCCCGCCAGGCTCCTCCGTCCATGGGATTCTCCAGGCAAGAATCCTGGAGTGGGTTGCCATTCTCTTCTCCAGGGGATCTTCCTGACCTAGAGGCACTTGAGAAGCCCCTTAAATAAGTTAATAAATGCAAATGCCGAAAACAGGACAGAAAACATAGTGAAAACTAAATACATGAATATTTGCTGCATAACACACACACACACTGCATCACACACACACACTGCATCACACACACACCCT
Organism: Capricornis sumatraensis; assembly: GCF_032405125.1. Lineage (NCBI taxonomy): Eukaryota > Metazoa > Chordata > Mammalia > Artiodactyla > Bovidae > Capricornis > Capricornis sumatraensis. The sequence continues at coordinate 1,225,386 of NC_091078.1, forward strand.
GCATCACACACACACTGCATCACACACACACACACACTCCATCACACACACACACTGCATCACACACACACTGCATCACACACACACTGCATCACACACACACACACACACACTCCATCACACACACACACTGCGTCACACACACACTGCATCACACACACACACACTGCGTCACACACACACACAGGTCCACAGTGGAAACCAGGAGATGGTCCAATGCCTGGAGCTAGAATTCTCAATCTTGTTTCGCAGGTCCTTTACTTTCCAGATGTGTCCTTGGGAGAACTACACAGTCACTGAGCCTCATCTCCACCCCTGTAGAAGGGGGCGTATAGAACTCCCTGAGTCATGGGGCTGCTGGGAGGAACCAGAACATGTGCAAGCATTGTATGCTATCGGCTGAGTGCTCTGCAGGTTGTGTTAACGCTGCAGAGGGGCAGGAAGCGTCAGGGTATCCCCGACTCTTAACCTGGGACAAGCCAGAAGTCAGTTACAACTCGATGAGGACAGAGGTGTGGTGTCCTCCACCACTGTGACCCCCAGGCACAGGGCGCACTAGAACCCAGTCCCTAGGGATACATTGGTCTCCCCGCCCTAGACGGGAGAGCTCTGTCCCTTCTCCCTAAAGGACTTCTGCACCCCACCGCGAAGCGAGGGGTGGAAGGGCTAGCGGCTGAGAGACAGAAGCCTGCATGTGAAAAGTCAGAATTTCTGCCGTGGATCAAGAGCTCAGGCTAGCGTGGGAGCTTACCCAGGGGATCCCCCAGGGAGAGGAAGAGGCGTCACTGCCCGGGGAAGCAGGCCCAGTGCAGCAGAGACGGAGGCCACCCCCCAGCAGCCGGGAGCGGCAGCCCAGCGCTCGCTCTCTGCGGGGCAGGCGAGGTGAAGCCACAGTCTGGCAAATGCCAGTGTGGGCCCTCAGAGCCTGCAGAGAGAAATGCGGGGTGCCTGGGCTGTAACACAGGATGCACGGCCGTAACCAGGCAGGGCCAGAAAGAGGTCTGATCCGGGGTCACTGCGGCGGGAAGAACGTCTCCACACAACCTGCACGCTGTCTGTGGCGTGCTTCCTTCTTCGGGCAGATGGGCTGGAGCCACGGCTGGCTGAGTGAAGCCGTGAGAGTGAGGAGACAGCCAGGACCCAGCAAGTCCACAGAGCTGGCTCTGAGATGGATTCATCCTGGACAAGTTGAAGTTCAAGTATTTGAGCACAAACACCAACTGCCAAGAAAAGATAGGAGGCAAGACAAGGCTGAGCCGCATCTTGTGTCTGAGCAAAACTCCAGGGACTTCATCAGCACTGGGTCCAACATAATGAGCCAAGAGTGTTCGATGCAGCCGCCAAGCCAGCAAGTGAAAACGAGGCCGTGAAAACAGCAAGAACAGCGATCCGGGCAAGGGAACGGGGTGGGGGCAGGCCCGCGGCCAAGCACCGGGGCCCAGACACACAGCACCCCTGGGCCTGTAGGGTGGTGAAGGCCCCTGACGCCACTCCGCATGGAGGGCAGCTGAGGAGCCCGGGGCTCGCGGCCTGTCTATGGGCTGTTGCAGGGGGCACTCGGGGTGGCGGCATGACCAGTGTGGAAGAGGACGGGCAGCTTCTCTGGGGAGGCTGGATTAAAACTCCTCTGGGCTTATGCATAAATCCCCTCCTGTTCCCAGAGATCAATCCAGAAGTTTCCTTGCCCTCCTTCCCAGCCACAGCTCCCTGTGCCACACGGAGAAGAGACCCCCTGGCTCCCAGTGCCCAGGGGATGGCTGACTTCATGGCCAAGGAGCCTCCACAAGGCAGCGCCATGGCTGGAGGCCCCGGGCCCACACTTCCCTCCTCTTCCTCCTCCCTTAGTGCTGATCGGCGTGGGCACTGAGACCTTCCTCCGGGGACAGTTCAAAAGCCTGGCTTTCTACCTGCTGTGAGTATGTGCGCACGGGCCCCTCCCTGCCAGTATGTTCTCGTCCAGCTCACCCCAGTCCTTCTGCAGAGATTCACCTGCAGCACGCCCCACACCCCACACGAGCTCCTTTCTGTACCAAAGGCGAAAGGAGTAGCGGGGGCTTCTGGAATATCCTCCTGTTTGGAAAAGACTTTAGACGGATTATCCCATAAACCAACCAATCAGCATTCCATCCACCCATCCACCCACCCACCCACCCTTCCACCTACCCATCCATACATCCATCTATCCATCTCATCAATCATTTCTTTACTCAGAAAACATTAAGCAAGCTCTTTTTTTAGAGAGATGGGAATCAGTTCAAAGGACTCTCTATTTGAACTCCTCTACATGCCAAGCATAGAGTTAAATGTTAAATGTTTTATTTACATGATGTCCTTTACCTTTGTCAGAGTTATAGGAGAAGTGCACATCATATAGCCTGTTTTGCAAATTAAAAGAACTCAGAGGGGTAAGCAGCTCAGCCCACATCACCAAGCCCAAGACCAGCAGGGCCCAGAGTCATCCACCTGGGTCCCTTTAGTCTCTCAACCTCTGTCTTTCTCTTCTGCCAGTTGCCTCTGCAAACGCCCCCTAGAGGGAAAAAAAACCGGTGCAGGGGTGAGGAGAGCCTGGGGTCCCTTCGCTGCCGGTTCTGACAACCCAGCTTCTCAGCAGGCCGTCTTGAGGGACCACCAATCTGCCTGCAGCACACCAGACTGCGTCTCCGCCCCCACCTGCTCCCACCCACACCAGCCCGCATCACTGTGCCCTGGTCTGTGTCCAAGGACAGACCCGCAGGGCAGCCTCCTCGGCTTGCTGTTAATACATGGATCACACCCATCAGCTCCCAATCCCTTTCTACCCTTCCGGCGCATCTCCACTCCACCGCTTCAGCCACTTAAAACCAGGTCCTTCTGACGGTCTTCAGTGGATCCCACAGCCTCCAGCCTGCACTCCTTTGTCATCCTCTGGCCTCTGCCTTCTTTCTTATCCCTCAGTTTATACCCCAGGAACTTCTGACTCTTTCTCAAACGCACCCATGTCACCGCCCCTCCAAGCCATTACTCCATTCTGTAGAGCACAAGAGAGCCTTCCCAGTCACTCCAGCATTCCCAGACCCTGGCATTTTTCCCCTTATGCCTCCCGAGCCCAGGAGCCCCTGCCAGACAGAGTGGCTTTCCCTGGCTCCGAAGGCCCTCCCTGTCTCATTGAGCCTGTCCCTGGCCACTGCGCGCTGTCCTGGAGCCCAGAAGCAGGGCAAGCCTTCCTCCTGTCCACATGGCTGCCTCGCTCACCCACAGTCCTAGTGACCCTGGGTGGATGGATATGCCTGCCAGTGTCCCAGCAGCAGTGTGGGGCCAAGGTGGTCGTGCCTGCCTTGGGCCTCACCTCCCTCTGGGCCCCAGCCTCCACCCCATGCCCACTGCTAAGGACCAGCCCAGCCCAGCCCAGCCCAGCACAGGGCCTGGCATCCAGGCAGCTCCTAGTGGCTGTTGGCCGGATGGCAGGATTCGGTCAAGAAAGTCCCAGTCTGTTGTTCAGCTATGCAGAGAAGCCCAGGAGGCCAGGGTGCTGTGAGAAAACTCCCAGGGAGCGTGAAGAGTGTGTCTGGCCTGCCTCACCTGTCTCCACACAGGTTTACAGGAGCCGCCGTCTCCGTGAGCGAAGGGGCCTACTTTGTGGCTCAGCTGCTGTCCATCTGCTTCCAGTAAGTAGCCTCTGGAGCTCCCCCAACACCCCCCCGGTCCCAAACACCCCAGACGCCTCCGGCCATGAGCACACGGCTGCGAAGTGTTCCGCTCCCCAGTCCCAAACACCCCAGACGCCTCCGGCCATGAGCACACGACTGCAAAGTGTTCCGCTCCCCAGTCCCAAACACCCCAGACGCCTCCGGCCATGACCACACGGCTGCGAAGTGTTCCACTCCCCAGTCCCAAACACCCCAGACGCCTCCGGCCATGAGCACACGGCTGCGAAGTGTTCCGCTCCCCAGTCCCAAACACCCCAGACGCCTCCGGCCATGAGCACACGGCTGCGAAGTGTTCCGCTCCGGGAGCAGCGGTGCCTGGGTTCCCTCCCGACCCTGCAGTGAGCCCCAGCCCAGACTTGGGCTCAGGCTCATGGGGCTCAGTGGCCCCCTTCACCCTTCCCCCACCCAGGGAGTGGACTGACACCCATCAGGGCCTGACCCCACCCAGACTCCACTTGCAGAGTCGTCCTCATCCTCCGGAAACACCCAGTCACCGTACCCGCCATCTGAGTCAGCCACCAGGGGGCAGACCCCACAGAAGGCCAGCTTGGAGCATGCGGAGCTGGGATTGAGCACTGACTGCCTCCTGCCAGGACGCAGGGGCGGGTCCGGGCCTTGGCCTCCAGGCCTGTCTGTGGGGCAGGGCTGCAGACCCGGCAGGGTCTTGGGAGGCCGCGTGGCCACAGAGGGCTGTGCCTCTGCCCACTCGGGCTCAGCTCACAGAAGCTGTCGTTGGTGTGGCCGAGGTGTAGTGCTGTATCACATCCCCAGAACCTACGCAGTCGTGTCCCTAGGCGGTCAGCGTGAAGAGTCAGACTTCAGATCCAGCTGTCCTGGCATCTCGCAAGGCCCCCGGCTGCCTCCAGGGGCATTAGCTCTGAGGCAGGAGTCTTCCCCCATCTCTGAGGAGCACCACTGCTAAGGGACCCTTGCAGCCTCTCAGGGCAGGAGAGGGTGCTGCCCTCACCCTAAAGGGGCATTCTGCCCTCTGGACTTCCTCCATTCCCACCCTGGGTTTGTAACAAAATAATGACCACCAGGGGGCACCAATGGACCGTGGCAGAAAGCTCTGGTCCCACATAACCCAGCCTTACCATTCCTGCAAAGCAAGCCTGGGCTGTGTGCAAAGTCCGGCTTCAGGCCACTTCAGAGGGTGAAGGAGGAGGAACCAAACACAAACACTAACTTCCTTTGCAACTTGGAGGAAGCATCCTCAAGGAAACCTGCACGGCATCAGATCTCTACCAGGCCCGTGTGTGGTCCTTGCATGCCAGTTAACAGAGAAGCCCCTCCAGGCCGATGCCATCTCATGTCTAGGCAAGGCCCCTTTGAGCAGGGTGCAGCTGGATTCCAGCCCGGTCGCCCATGTGTCCAGTACAAAGCACAGCCTTCCAACTGTCGCAGCCGAGGGTCCGCTGTGCTGCACACCTTCCCCACCGCACCAGGGGCTTCCCAAGGTGCCCCTGAGGCGCCTGCTCCTTCCCACCACCTGTGCAGCCTCCTGAGAGCATTTCTCTTCCTCCCTCTAGACCAGACAGCTGTGGCTGCACGGCCTTTCAGAAAAACTGTTGGAGACCCTCTGGAGAGGCTCAGGCAAGGCCCCCTAACTGTGAAACCCACAGTGAGGAGTTCACTTCCTGGGAGGAGTTTAACCAGGGGCCGCTGCAGAGAACACTGCTATCATGGAACCCAATCCCAGACTCTGAGGGCTTTTTACATTGCGGGGACTTTTCCGGGCGCCTCCCTACTTCCTGCCAATCCTGGACTTCCTCCCCGCAGGTGTCAGCCAGGGTCCCTGGCCTACAGAGCAAGAGAGAAGGCCCGCTGGCTGGGCTGCTTCCAGAGGTTCCTGGCCTACATGCTGCTCTCGGTGGCCTGCTTCCTTCACCCCGTCCTGGTCTGGCACGTGACCATCCCAGGTGGGAGCTCCAGGAGGTCATGGGGGCAGGCAGACTCTGGCCGAGGGAAGGCTCTGAGCAGGAGGCTCTGAACCCCCTCTCACGGGCCTCCAGTGATGCTGCCCCTAGGGCCCCACTGGCCCCCTTCCTGGCGTAGATCGTCGGGATGAGGAACCAATCAGGACACAGGAGCGTCCCAGGAAATGCATTTTTCCTGTAAATGTCCAGAGGTTACACCCACAAGAGCGAACTGACCTTTCCTCCAGTTCTTGCGTGCGATCTGAGCTTTCGGAGGGAGCGAGATGGTCGCTTCCCCATCCAAACCCTGGTGTCTCCTTAGCCCCTACGCACTCAGATCCAAACTCCTCAGTCTGGTTTGAAAGGCACACTAAATGGGACCCCCAAAGGCCCTCAAACCCCTCTTCTTATCCCCCTCTACTCACCCTGCTAGCCAGCCCAGTTTTCTGACCTCAGAAGCCAGAAATGGATGCTTTTACCTCCGGGTTTCAATGATGACTTTTTCTGCTGGGACGCTTCTCTCCCCTCCCTAGCTGTGAAAACCGCACCCCTCCTCAATACCCATCTAAAATGCCAGGAAGCTGACTGCCTTTGGAAACGAGGTTCAAAGGCAGAGCCGCATCTCAGGGCCACTCAGGCAGCCTTCAGTAGAGTCAGACTCAGCACTGCCAAGGTCAGACTGAGCCACAGCCTCCTACCTTTAGAGAGTGTGAGACACACAGGAGGCTCCAGCCCTGGCAGGCAGGAGAGCCACCTTCACGCCTTCCTCTGGACAAGGACGGGCTCCCAGCAGGAGACAGAGGGGCCTCCGGCCTGGAGGCTGCGTGAGGGGCCAGGAGGGGCGTGAACGCTGCGCCGGCTGCGCCCGAAGGGCTTTGCGCCTTGCTGTCTGTTTGCTGGAGGCAGGTGGTGGTGAAGCAGGTGGTCCCCCCTCCTGGGAATAGAAGGAAGCTCTGATCCAATCTGGAGTCCAGGTTTGCTGAAGGCGCTGCGGGCCCAGACACAGCAAGCCACCCCTGAGAGGGAGGCTGAGCACAGCGCAGGGAGGACAGGCACAAGGATCAGCTTCCTACACGAAGGGCGCTTCAGGCACAGGGCCTCCTGGCGAATGGTCGCCGTGAAGACCCCAGCACAGACTGGCCCGCTGACATCCCCCGCTGGCCAGGCAGCAGCCTGCCACGGGGTCTGATGTGGGTGTGTGAGGACAAGTTAGGTGTGCGGGCTGGAGCACTGGGGGCCTAAGGGTGGCTGCGCAGGCCGCCTGCGCGGGGACAGTGGGCATCTGGCTTTTCTCGAGGATGTGTCCAGCATCCTGACCTCCCAGATCTCTCCCAGGCTCTATGCTCATCATCACCGGTCTGGCCTACTTCCTGCTGAGCAAGCGGAAAAAGAGCAAGGCTGCAGCAGAGGTGCTGGCCCCCCCGGAGCAGTACTCAGACCCCTCCGGCAGCGTGGTGAGCACCACCGGCTCTGGGGACACCGAGCAGACCTACACCTTCCACGGAGCCCTCAGGGAGGGCCCTGGCTCCCTCCTCATCCACATGAAGAGCATCCTGAAGGGGACAAGGAAGCCCAGCACCCTCCGGCGCCCGGACACCCCGACGGAGCTGCCTCTGGAGCCAGCTGGCTCTCTGGCCAAGAGGAAGCAGGTGCAGTTTGAGGACAGCGTGGTGAGAGTCAGCCCGGCCCTGGCTGAAGGCCCGGACGATGTGGACAGCGAGCCGGAGGAGACCACCTCTGATACCACCCCCATCATCCCGCCCCCCGAGGCCCCACTCTTCCTCTCTGCCCTCTCGAGCCCCGGCCTCTTCTGAGCTGCTCTTTCCGGGCTGGGGGATGCTCAGCAAGGAGTCTGCATAGGTAGATGGTCCTGCCAGGAATTTCGTGGTCTCCAGGGCCCCTTGGGGGAGCTCAGAGTCTTCAAGGGCCAGCTCTTCAGGGGTTACCAGACATCCCCATGGCGGCTGGGCCTCTGGGGCCACTGGGCAGCAAGACAGGTCCTGTGGAGACCACAAGGGTGGCACAGATGACGCTCACGCTGCCTCGAGCCCTCACAGGTTCCTCCCTCCTGGACCCAGACCAGAGAAGTCCTGGTGCTTCCCTGAAGGAGAGCATCACTCCCACTCACACAAGGCATCAGCCCAGAAGTCCCGGGGCTGCTTCGGCCCCTGACACCGGATCCTCACTCTGCACCGGCACGGCCCGTCTCCCCTCTGATGGCACATCTCAGCTCTGCAGGCCCAGCGGTGCTCTGGCAGCTTATGCATCTCAAAGGCAGGTGTTGACGACCGCCATGGTCCCGAACTCCAACTGAGAGTGTTCAGGACGGGAAGCGGGGAAGGAAGGCAAGCTGGCAAACCCCCAGGGCGGGAGCAGTGCCGAGCGGCAGGCCGCATTCTCTGCGCGCTCCGTGCTGGCACCCGGCAGCAGAAGTCACAGAGCCACTCGGGAGACAATGCAGCTCTGTGCTCACTGCAGGGGGAGCTGGGCTGGGAGACCAATGCTCATTCCAGAAGCATCTCTGAGGGCTCCCCGTATCCCCACCCCATGGGTTCTCAAGATTCCAGGCAGATGATGTAAACTAAGAGAGACTGTGAGCCGACAATCTTCGGCCATGAACGCCAGCAGACAGGACGAGGCGCCCGCCGTGTGCAGGGGCCACCCGGGCAGTGCCTTGCAGACTCACACAGCATGGAGACTGGCTCTGGCCTGCTGGGTGACTTAGGCAGCAGGAGAGGTGAGAAATGTATGTTTGTTCAAAATGGGAGAGAAGGAAGGAAGAGCAGGGGAAAGAGGGAAGATAGGAGAGTGGGCAGGCGACAGCCCAGCTCTGCACCTCGGGGCCACAGAAGCGACAGTTAACCCAGAATGCGCAAATAAAGTTGAATCAAACATTCAGTGAAGGAAACTGCAATATATATACTTCTGAAAAGTGTGCTGTGGTCCTTCAGGTGGTTGCAAGGCAGAACAGACGTGTTATTCTTCATCAGCAATCTTAATTAACCAGCAATTATATTATAAAGCTTCCCCATTCTTGTGTGTGAGCAAACACTAGGGTTCTGCAGAATAGACCTTAGAGCACATGCTTTGAGGTTTAGGTAAGAAACATGGGCTTATTCTTGCACACTTTTCCACATTCCCTACAAGTTATTTCACAAATGTACGGAAATAGCCAAGCAGGAGCTGGCATCAGTGTGGGGCCTAAACGCAGCAAGTGTCCCAAACAAGTAGACTCCTTCCTGGGGTGCGGGGGGGGCGGGGAATAGTTCTTCTGTAAAACCAAGTGAGAAAGGATACTCTCATGAGCCCTCAAAGGTGGAGGCTGCAGAGTTGTTTCTTTAGCCGCTGCCAAGGAGGAACTTCAGGAGTCATTGTCCGGGGAGAATGAGTAATATGGATCGTGAGTATGTGTAGGCAGGGATTGTGCTGGATTCGTAATGGGCCAGGGGACTCAGGCTGGCCTGCTGTGCACCCAGGGAGCCCAAGTGGGAAGGAGTTAAGGGCCCCACCTGTCATGGGGAGCGGGGGCGGAGGTGATGGGCAGAGACACCCTCACTGCACAGGCCTCTAGGGAACACGACGCTCCTGCCCCCTTCTCAGCCCAAGTCAGCTGAGCTAGATCGGTGACCCGGTCTCAGTAAGCAGCTGGGAAGCACAATCTCAGAGCCTTCAGACCCCGCTAGTAAACAGCTCAGTTTTTTAAGAGAAGTTTAATAAATATCTGCTATGGCATGGTCCGTGAGGTGGGCACTGGGAGTTCCGGGTGATATTCTGGAACCTCTAGGTTTCCTGGTGGGCTTCCAGGGCGACTCAGACAGTGTGCAGTGCAGGACACCTGGATTTGATTTCTGAGTCAGGAAGATCCCCTGGAGAGGGGAATGGTGACCCACTCCAGTGTTCTTGCCGGGAGAATTCCACGGAGAGAGGAGCCTAGCAAGCTACAGTCCATGGGGTTGCAAGAGCTTGGCATGACTGGGCAATAAACACTAGCAGGCTAAGGCTTCCTGGCGCCTGCTGTCAGTACAATCCTATCAGTACAGGGAGTCTGCTGGGTATGCAGCATTAGAGGCTTAGGTGATTACGAACTTACCTAGGTTAACAAGGTAAAGTTCTTCCACACTCTTCTTGCTGACCCCACCTCACCCTCCAAAACAGGCTTGGATGAGGCCATTCAATAGACCAGAGCCCTCATCTCTGTCAACGGACCAGGCAAGAAAGTAGCGCCTTCCTCAAAAGCAGGCAATCGCCACATCTCCATTTGATTCTCAGTCCAAAACATGAAACCGCACCCTTGTCTACTGCTGTCCTTATGCAGGTGTCCTGGCGTCCATCTCACGGAGAGACAAGGACTAGCAGGGCTGACCTTGGGGTGGCCTGCCCCACCTTCCCAGCAGAAGGCAGAGCAGACGTGGCGTAGGTGGAGAAGAGAAGTGCTGGAAGGGGCGCACTGGGCTGAGGCGCGGGCGGGCAAGGGGCGGCTCTTAAATCTGCCCTTAACACGGTGACTGACCTCCGCCAAGCTCTTCCCCTCTCTGGTTCCAGGCTCCCCTATTAAGTAGGAGTAACAGCACTTCTCTCAGAATAGGTGCAGAGTCTTCCAAGAAAGATGGGGAACGTGCTTTTTCAGATTACATGTCTGAAGCCGGTGTGAGTGCTTGTTGCTGCGGGGCCTCACAGCGAGAGAACACCAACAAGGCTTGTCTCCAGGGCAAGGCCGGTGCGGGCGCAGCTCCAGAGTCCAGGGCCGGTGCAGGCGCAGCTCCAGAGGCCAGGGTTTGAGCCTGGAGAGGGTGCAGACACCACCCTCCAGCTTCAGCAGAGAGTCGAGGCAGACCCCCCCCCAGTAATGAGAAGCCATGCTCTGCGGTCAGTGGGGGAGGGTGGACCTAGTATTCTAGTCTCTCTCCCATCAGGACTAAAGGATTATTTTTTAATTTTTAAAATATCTTTATTGAGATACAGTTCAAGTACCATACAGTTCACCAAAGTGTATAACTGAGTGTTCTTTGTTATATTCATAATTGGCTTTACTACAACCTAAGCTAATACATTTTCACCACCCTACAAAATGTCTGTTACTCGTTAGCAATTATCCCCCACCCTCCTCCACTCCTCCCCTAAGCAACCCAGGCTACTTCCTGTCTTCCTAGGCTTTCCTGCTCCGGACATTCCGTGCGAACGGGCTCCTACGCCGCGGTCTCGTGAGACTCGCTCCATTCACTCAGCATAGTGTTCTCAAGCTCCGTCCGCCCCGTAACGCACGTCTCACTCTATCCCTTCCTTGGCTGAACGCTCTTATTCGGAGGCACAGCTTGCACCCATCTCTTGATGGGCTTTTGCGTTGTTTCCATTTGGTGCCTATCATGAATAATGCTGCTGTGAACATCCCCATGTACAAGTGTTAGGGTGAGCATGTATTCTCATTTCCCTGATATATACCTGGCTGTGGAATTGCTTGGTTAAGTGATAAGTCAATGTTTAACATCTTGAGAAACTGCCAAACTGTCTTGCAAAGGGGCTGCATCATTTTACCCTACCATCAACAATGTATGAGGGTTCTGATTTCTCCATATTCTCACCAACATTTGTTGTTGTCTGATTTATTACAGTCATTCATTCATTGTGGTTTTGACATGTTGTTACTGCTGCTACTGCTAAGTCGCTTCAGTCGTGTCTGACTGTGCGACCCCATGGACGGCAGCCCACCAGGCTCCCTCGTCCCTGGGATTCCCCAGGCAAGAACACTGGAGCAGGTTGCCATTTCCTTCTCCAATGCCTGAAAGTGAAAACTGAAAGTGAAGTTGCTCAGTCGTGTCCGACTCTTAGCGACCCCATGGACTGGAGCCCACCAGGCTCCTCCATCCATGGGATTTTCCAGGCAAGAGGACTGGAGTGGGGTGCCATTGCCTTCTCCGTTGATATGCATTTACTTAATGGCTAATGGGTTGGGGCAACTTTCCACATAATTGTTGGCCATTTCTATACCTTCTTTGAGAAACACCCATCCAAATGGTTTGCCCTTTTCTGAATTGGACTGTTTGTCTTTTTATTTTGAATTGTAAGAAAAGAGCTTTTAATATATTATGGACACGAGACTTTTTTTTTTTTGATACTAGACTTTTATCAGGTATGAAATGTCAAATATTTTCTCCTACTCTGTGGATTGCCTTTTCTCTTTCTTGAAGTGTCTTTTGAAGCCTTTTCTCCTTCTCGCCTGATTTTCCTAGCTACCACCACCAGAACGGCATTGGCTAGAGTAAGAGCAGACATGTATATCATGTTTCTGAGTCGTAGAGAAAGCAATCTTTCACCATCAAGTATGATGTTAACTCAGTTTTTTGTAGATATCTTTACAAGGTTGAAGAAGTTTCTTTCTATTTCCAAGTTGTTGAGTGATTTTATCATTAAAGTTTAGTGGATTTATCAAATGCTTGAGGGAAAACTGTAATGTAAAGAAGAATTGGAGGGAGAGGGCTCCTCTGTGTTATCAGCCATCCTTGTACCTGGAGTAATTTCCAAGAGAGAGAGCTGAGAGGGAGTAAGCCAATGCGTCATGGTTCAAATGCCACACACCCTCTCTGTTCTCACCAGGATCTAATAGATTTTCTTGAATGAACATTTCTCCATTTGCTATATGCCTTTAGGGCAACTTCCAGAGATCTTAAATAATTGATACTGTTAATTTCCCCCAGTTAAATAGTTGGTTTGTAGGGAGAGTGTCCCCCGAGTTCCTTATGATGCCAGTCCCTGAGTCTTGTTCCTAATTGCTTGTGGCGCGGCCGTGGCGTCGCGGCGCGTGTGGCACAGCCATGAAGACACGGCGTGTGTGCGCGTGTGGCACAGCCATGAAGTCATGGCATGTGTGGGTGCGGCTGTGAAGACACGGCGTGCGTGGGTGTGCACGTGAAGGCGTGGCGTGTGTGGCACAACCATGAAGACACGGCGTGTGTGGGTGCGGCTGTGAAGACACGGCGTGTGTGGGTGAGGACGCTGGCCATCGGGTGCATGGAGTGTAGTCTGGAGCCCTACCTCCGCTTCTCGCCTGCCCTGTGGGCAGAGCTCATGGAATCCCTCTGAACCTCCATTTCCCCATTTGGAAATGATAAGAGTACCTACCTCTAAGAACTGCTGGAGAGTTAAATATAAGGATTTAGATGAGGTAAGGCGCCTGGCTGCTGGCAGGGACTTACCAAACATCAGCCCCCAGCCTCTGAATGCTCCTCTTTGAGAACATGAGCGCCTATGACCATTCTGGAATCTTTTGCTGGCTCCCTGGTCAGCTTTGCTGAAATGTAGCGACTTCACTTTCACTTTTCACTTTCATGCCCTGGAGAAGGAAATGGCACCCCACTCCAGTGTTCTTGCCTGGAGAATCCCAGGGACGGCGGAGCCTGGTGGGCTGCAGTCTATGGGGTCGCACAGTCAGACACGACTGAAGCGACTTAGCAGCAGCAGCAGCAGCAGCTCTCTTTCTGCAGGCGTCTCAAAGCCCCACCTACCCCTTTCAGCTCAGCGTGGAGTCCAAAGCTTGCCAAGGACATATATGTTCCAGGAACAGACTTGAACCTCTTTTTCTGGAGTTCTACCCTCCACACCTTACTGTCCTCTCGAAGGAAATGTACTATTTTGTGTGTCCAAACGGGAGAGCATCTTGCGCCATCCACCGCCTGCACGGAGCGTCAGCCTCTCTCTGCAAACTGGGCGTCATCCAGCCTGCACCTTCCCCTCAGAGCCCTGGGGTCAGCTAGAGATTTGAGCTGCTGCCCTGGCAATGGAGACCCAGCTGTTTGGCCACGTGGAGAGGGGAGGAAAAACTAACATTCTTGGAAGACAAAGAAGTAGTGTCCCCATTGGCTGGGTGAGGGCTGCTCCCATGGGATTTGTCTGGCTGGTTATTTTCTCATTGTCTGGAGAAGAAGAAAGAATTGATTAGTAAAGACCTTTGCACAAGAGGGAAGTGGATTTCTGAGAAGCCGAGGTTCATTTAAGGGGAACATTATGCTGTGAGTTTCATATTATGACAAAAGTGAAAATAGCCTTTATAAAAGGAAGCTTCCAGGAAGCCAAGAGTATTGTCCCACTGGGCTCTGTTGAGAAATGAGGTCATCTGTGAAGTTTCTCCCATCTCCAAGCCTCAGCAATGCCCAGCTGGGTACGTTAAAAGGGAGTATGTGCCCAGACGTCAAAGCAGGTCCAAGGAAAATCCAATACTGAGTCTAAAGATAGGCTGTGTGGTTGTTTGTCTGTTTTTAAAAGCTATATCTTCTGGGAAATTCGCAGAGTCTCTGAAGATAGAGAATGGAGGTCTGGGGCAGTGGGAGTGTCAGAACTGTGGACGTGCTCTGACGTGTACTGAGGCAGGTGCCAGAGCCCATCCGATGAAATGTTCACCAACTAACGGACACTGAGAGCCTTTGTGAGTCTCAATTCAAAGTCCCCTTTAAAGAGAAGATGACAAGTAAAGTAAATAGGCAATGCCTGTGATGATTCATTTGTCCCTAAATAACTGCCTCTGACTGAGGCTGCATGCCGTCCAGAGTGGGGCTGAGGCTGCCACAAGCCCACAATCGCTTCAGTTTCCAGGAGACCCAGTGAGATGTTAACAGGTCCCAGATCTCGGTTTCTCCTTCTCAATGTGAACTACATCTTTCTTTTTGGCCAGCAACACCAGTATAAACCTAGAGACCAGGTTGCTAGGGACAAGAGGCCATATAAGGAACAAATATCCATTAAGCTCCTCCTAGTGGGCTATGCATCATGCGAAGTGCTGGGCTAAAGGGATCAGTCCGGCTTACTGTCTCATCCCATAGAAGGATGTGTGGCTAACATGAGGCAGATATAAGCATTATAATGAAACTGCAGACAATATTCCATGAGAGATGAATTCAGAGGGAGACCTAGGAAGGAAGAGTCATATTGAGCTTCAAAAGCACTAGCATATTACCAGGTACATCATTGTCTCTTCTGGGACAAGAGAAGCATGGCAAAGTCCATCAGAATCGGAAGCCAGAGATATGTTCTCCATACACAAAAAAGAAGGCTTTTGTGCAGTAGAAAGAGGTCAAGGCAAAGAGCCCTGTCAGCAACAAGGCAACAACAATGGGTAGAAATGAGACCAGAGTGTGTGCAGGGTGTTCAGTGTTCTGCAAGTCTGTCTTCTCTAATCCTTGAAGCCTGTGAGGCGGGGTCTTTACAATTACACATTACAGATGGGAAATCAAAGCATGGAGACTTTAGTAACTTGCACACTGGCTCAGGAGGTGCTGAAGGACAGGGAAGCCTGGTGTGCTTCAGCCCATAGGGTCACAAAGAGTCGGGCACAACTGCGTGACTGAACAGAAACACTGGCTCACAGCTAAAGAGCAGCAGAGCCTGTATTCATCGTAGGCTCCAGAGCTGAGATTCTTCAAGCCATCAGAACGAAGTCTTAGACTGGCCACAGACCTCATCAGTCCATGACCCTGACCTTGCCCCATCCTCTGGACCTGTCTCCCCTGTGTTTTGAATGAGAAGGGTGTTATCCAGAAAACCCTAAGGTCCTTTCCATCTAAGTCCTCTGAGACTCATTTTTCTGAGGGGTGGATTGAGAGGAGGAAAGGAGCAGGGAGGGATAAGGAAAGTTTAGGGAGTTTGGGTGGGAAGAGGCAGAAGACCAACCCTCCACGGAGGCTTTGACTGTGTTTACAGCATTTTCCACCTGTGTTTGCATGGCCGGGAGCAGTTTCTATTCTGAGCACTAACCCTCCCACCTCAACGCACAGCCTGAGCAAGGCACGACTCCTGCTCAAGGCGCAATCAGTGCTGAGTTGCTCACCCTGCCAGAAGCCTGGCACCTTTGAGATTTTCCCTGGTGGCTGATTGGCCCTAGCAGAGCCTGGGAGCTGTGCCAAGCCCTCCCACATGGCCTGCCTCCAAGCTCAGAACAGAACTGCAGCCTCAGCAGGGTCTTCCCTGCCCCATGCAGTAGGTAAGTAAGCAGTAGCTAAGTAAGCAGCTCTCTGACACTTAGAGAGATGCATCGATCCCCAGGCTATGCTCTGGTTTCCTTCCAGAGGCCCAGGTCTCTTTCTGCTCCTGCTTGCTGTGTTCCCTAAGAATGCTCAAACTACCGCACAGTTGCACTCATCTCACACGCTAGCAAAGTAATGCTCAAAACTCTCTAAGCCAGGCTTCAACAGTACGTGAACCGTGAACTTCCAGATGGTCAAGCTGGATTTTAAAAAGGGAGAGGAACCAGAGATCAAGTTGCCAACATCCACTGGATCATCCAAAAAGCAAGAGAGTTCCAGAAAAACATCTACTTCTGCTTTATTGACTATGCCGAAGCCTTTGTGTGGATCACAACAAACTGTGGAAAATTCTTAGAGATGGGAATAACAGACCACCTGACCTGCCTCCTGAGAAATCTGTATGCTGGTCAAGAAGCAACAGTTAGAACTGGACATGGAACAACAGACTGGTTCCAAACTGGGAAAGGAGAACATCAAGGCTGTACATTGTCACCCTGCTTATTAACTTATATGCAGAGTACATTCGGAGAAGGCAATGGCAACCCACTCTAGTACTCTTGCCTGGGAAATCCCATGGATGGAGGAGGCTGGCAGGCTACAGTCCATGGGGTCGCAAAGAGTCAGACACGACTGAGCGACTTCACTTTCACTTTTCACTTTCATGCATTGGGGAAGGAAATGGCAACCCACTCCAGTATTCTTGCCTGGAAAATCCCAGGGACGGGAGCCTGGTGGGCTGCCGTCTATGGAGTCACACGGAGTCGCACAGAGTCGGACATGACTGACGTGACTTAGCAGCAGCAGAGTACATCATGAGAAATGCTGGGCTGGATGAAGCACAAGCTGGAATCAAGATTTCCAGGAGAAATATCAATAACCTCAGATACACAGATGACACCACCCTTATGGTAGAAAGTGAAGAACTAAAGAGCCTCTTGATGAAAGTGAAAGAGGAGAGTAAAAAAGTTGGCTTAAAACTCAACATTCAGAAAACGAAGATCATGGCATCTGGTCCCATCACTTCATGGCAAATAGATGGGGAAACAATGGAAACAGTGAGAAACTTTATTTTCTTGGGCTCCAAAATCACTGCAGATGGTGACTGCAGCCATGAAATTAAAAGACGCTTGCTCATTGGAAGGAAAGTTATGACCAACCTAGACAGCATATTAAAAAGCAGAGACATTACTTTGCCAACAAAGTTCCATCTAGTCAAAGCTTTTTTTTCCAGTGGTCATGTATGGATGTGAGAGTTGGACCATAAAGAAAGCTGAGCACCAAAGAATTGATGCTTTGAACCATAGTGCTGGAGAAGACTCTTGAGAGTCCCTTGGACTGCAAGGAGATCCAACCAGTCCATCCTAAAGGAAATCAGTCCTAAATATTCATTGGAAGGACTGATGCTGAAGCTGAAGCTCCAATACGTTGGCCACCTGATGTGAAGAACTGACTCATTTAAGACCCTGATGCTGGGAAAGATTGAAGGCAGGAGGAGAAGGGGACAACAGATAATGGGATGGTTGGATGGCATCACCGACTCAATGGACATGAGTCTGAGTAAGCTCCAGGAGTTGGTGATGGACAGGGAGACCTGGCGTGCTGCAGTCCATGCGGTCGAAAAGAGTCAGACACGACTAAGTGACTGAACTGAACTTACTGTGTTCCAGTCTCTAGGGTTTATAAAAATGGTTAGCAGAGAGGCCAGCCAGCACCGCCTCCCAAAGACCTCTTGCTCCCTTGAGCCCGGAGCCCATGGCCAAAGACCCCCAGGTGCTGGTGGGGGTCTTTCAGGCCTCAGGACCCCATGGCCGCTCTTGCCATTTCCCAGGTTTGGGCAGCTCCCTGCGCTTGCAGCCAGGCCACTTTTCTCTAGCCGGGGTGCTCTCGCCACTACTGAGAGCTTCCTCCCCAGCTCCCTGGTGCTCCACAGTGGACACCGCTCTCCTCAACTTCTCTCCAGCTGTTGGCCCAGCTCACTCACCCCAGTGCGGTGACTGCCCCCACAGTGGGCTCTGCTTGTCTGCCGTGACTCTGCAGCTACCGCAGGCATGGATGGGCTTCTTTCCAGGGGCACTGTGATCCCTCGCTCGCTGGTAGAGCCTGAATTTCCATGGCTGACCTACCTTCCTCCCCTCTGCAGCCATATGCTGGGTCACTTGGGTCCAGTCACCTGGGTCCATCCTCTGCAGGGCACCCATATCCCACTCCTGGACAACAAGAAGTGAGAGGCGGCTGGGGTTGCCCAGTACCTTCTAAAAAAAGTTTCCCTGCTACTAACATAAGCCTCACTCGATCACACCCTTCCTCTCCTTCCACTCAATGTGGTCATGACTGCTGAGCAATATAAGAACCGTTTCCAAATGTAAGGGGGAACTGAAAGTGTGAGGGTGAGTGCAGAGATGGAAAGAACCTGGGTGCTTGAAAAGGTCTCTGAGACCCTGACTTAAACAACAATGGAACCCCCCACTCCTGGGGCTTTCTACGGTGTAAGATAGTAAAATGCCCTTTGTTCAGGTTTTTTGTTCCTCACAGATGAAAGCATCCCATGCTAGAGTGTAACTTACCCACACCCCTTGCTAGGTTTTGCATAAAGAAAATGTCCTATATCAACCCCACCTCTCTCTTTACTCATGGACCAAATTGGGCCCTCATCCTGTTTCGGTAAATAAAGTTTTATCAGAACACAGCCATACCATTCATTTACAGGTCATCTGTGACTGCCTCTGCTTGAGAAGTGGCAAGAGAGATGGCACAGGCCACGATTGAGAAAATGTTTACAATCTAGCCATCTCCTCAGGTAGACTCAGTGGCCAACAGAGAGGCGAAAGTTCCTCAAAAATTGCCCCAGGTTATAGAAGCACATTAAAATGGGGAACCCCTGGGAAAGGAGGCACGGCCATATTCCAGAGTGTCTTGAAATTCCGAGCAACAGGCCGCACCTGGCCACAGAGCCTGTTCTGAGAGGGGCGTGATTCATTTCCTGTGTCTACTTGGCTAAGCCACGGCGCCCAGCTGTCTGATCAAACACAAGTCTAGATGCCGCTGTGAAGGTATATTTTTTTAGGACGTGATTAACATTTCACATCAGTAGACTTTGAGTAAAGCATATTTCCCTCTATAATGTGGTTGGATCTCATTCAATCTTGAGGCTTCCCTGGTAGCTCAGGCGATAAAGAATCTGCCTGCAATACAGGAGACCAGGGTTCAGTCCCTGGGTCAGGAAGATCCCCTGGAGAAGGGAATGGCTACCCACTCCAGTATTCTGGCCTAGAGAATTCCATGGACAGAGGAGCCTGGAGGGCTACAGTCCATGGAGGTGCAAAGAGTCGGACACAACTGAGTCACACACACACACAGCCAATCCTAAGGCCTTGAGGATACCTTAAGAGCAATGACTGAAGTTTCCTGAGGAAGAAACGATTCTGCTTCAAGACTGCAGCATGAAAATCCTGGCTGAGTTCCCAGACTGCCGGTCTGCAGATTTCAGACTCAAGAGTGCTGCGTCAGCGCTTACCTGAATCTCTAGCCAGTTGGTCTGCACAAGACACTTTGGACCTGTCGGCCCCCAGGAATTATTTATTGGAATTGTCAGATGAGCTTATTTCAATAAATAAATAAATCTCTATCCACCTATCACAATAGGATATGTAATATAATATAATACATATTTCCTCTTTGTGTTTCTCTTGAGAACTCTATTATACCAGTCATTCTAATTCTGCCCCAGGGGTGAGGTTGACATCTTAATTATTACAATGAGGGAGAGTTTTCAAAGTGAAAAAAAGAAACAATTTCCAATGGACACACAATTTAAGAAGTTTAGTAATTATACAGTGCTGTCCTTTCTTATGGGCCTCCCTGCTGGCGCAGATGGTAAAGAATCTGCTGCAGTGCAGGAGACGTGGGTTTGATCTCTGGGTCAGGAAGATCCTCTGGAGAAGGGAATGGCAACCCACTCCAGTATTCTTGCCTGGGAAATCCCATGGACAGAGGCGCCTGGGGGCTACTGTCCATGGGGTCGCAAAGAGTGGACAGGACTGAGCAACTAACACACACACACACACACACACACACACACACACACCCTTTCTTAAACAGTCAGGGCCTTAGCTTACAAAGTTCGAGAAGGAAGCTTGGGAATGGGCAGCTTCTGTCACACCAGGGGCGAAACAGAGGTGGCTTTGATAGCAGGTTCAGAGGTAAGGTCAATTCAGCTGAAACATCTTTTTAAACCCAGGGTTAACAGGTCACGTCTGGCCAACTTGCCCCTTCCCCGCTGGGGATGTGTTCCATTCCTCAGGAAGCCGAGTGCTTAGAAGACAAGGTAGAGGAGGCCACGCTTCCCTGCAGGCACAGCAGCAGCCTCATTTTCTATGTCGGGGAGTCTCCCCAAAGTGCCTGAGGAGGATCATTTTGAAATTCACAGCCCAGGAGCTGGACAAACCGCCCTTGTTTGTCAAATGCTTTATTTTTCATCTGGAAGATCCCAGCTTCCTTTGGCTGCTTAATATCCTGGCTTGAGGGAAGGTCCTGACACTCCTCAGTTCTCAGCCTTGAGTATCAGTCAGTATTTTGTTATTCAGAGAGATTCTGGCTCCCAAGCAACACAGACTCTCTGTGGAGGGAAATCCTTAATTAAGATGTTCTCCTTTGAAAAGCATTGTCCCTTAAATGCCCTTATACTCTTTCAAGTCCAGCCATTGTGTTCCATAAACAGTCTTGCTTTTTGCTAAATGAATCAAAATATTAAACAATTTCAAGTCATTTTCTATTGTTAAAATTATAGTTACAGTGAAGATGCAGTTTGTCCAGGACTTTTGCATTGCGGGTTATTTTCATCCTGTTGTTAAGATCTTATTAACTCCTGATCATTACAATATCCATTCATAACAATCAGCTTTCTAGCAACCCCGTATTGTCAGCATCCTCCAGAGGCACAGCCACGTAGACAGTGGAAGAACATACGAGATGTGGGTGAGCGGGGAGGTGACGCAGGTCTGGGGGAGGCATGGGAAGGCAGGGAGACTCCAAGGATGCGGAGAGATGTCCCTCCCCTAACTTTCCGATTTGTGCTGTTGGATGGACCCCACCCCACCCCCCAAAAAAATCTGTATGTCCCGTGTCAGGAAGATAGGGAGGAGAGTGTGAAGAGAAGGATCTTAATTGATCAACCAAGCAGACCTACGTTTGCTCTCTGCCACCCTTGTCCTCACATATGTTTTTCAAGCAGTTCCGGGTACATTTATATCCTCTTCTCAGGGCCAAGTGGAGAAAGGGCTAGAGCTAAGCAGTTATCTTTCCCCAAAGGAAATTTCAGCAGCAATCTTTAGCAATTAACGTATCACCTTTTAAAGCAAACTCTCATCCTCCTAAGAAACCCGGTGCCTAGCACTTATTAGATCTGCAGCATGGGATGTTTTCCCAAAGCATAACTTAAAGGACAAATCATATGTTAAGTGTGTGTGCCCATTTAAGAAGAAGGCTCTTATATGGCAAACATCGTTGAAATTTATGTCCATCTGTAGAATAAATTCTCATTCTCAGCCTGCCTCTGGAATGGGTTGCAGAGTTCCACATATTAACCTGAAGTTATTATTTATATGCTAACAAATGGAGTTAATGAAAATTAATAGGAAAGAAACGTAGATGGTATGCCAATTATTTGAGACATTGTCTGAAAACTGGCAGATCCTGCTGCACATTAAGACCACACAATGGGGTGACCTTGCTACTCAAGGATTCCACCAAACTGAATAGGACAAGAAGTATTCTATCTATAAGTGGAATCTTCCGCTAATGGATTCAATAAAACAGAACCCATTAAAGTAAAGAAAATCTGCTTGAAACTAGATCTTACTGATCTCAATCAAGTACAATCATCCAGTTGTTTTCCAAAGATATACATTCTAAATCTGCAGAATTTTTGAAAACTTGCTTTAAAAACTCACTTGTCCAGAATCTTCTGTCAGAGAATGTAAAAGGGGAAAATCACACAAAGTCACCCACAAAAAGCCTTAGGAAATTACCCAGTAATTTTAATCCAAACTCCACTTTACTGTTTTAAAAGAATGTCCTTGAAAATCATCTTCATTGTTAATATTATTTATGTTAAAATATATGTCTATTTTCTTTCAAGACTCAGAGAAATCTAAATTGAATCTTAACAGCATGTGATTATACCCAGGCATTTTCATGACTTGCCTCTCAGAACACCAGAGGGAAGAAGCTAATGTCTCCGCCTTCTTGGAATGGTGCCAGGAAGCTTCAAGGAAGGCCTAGCTGAGTGAGCTGAGTGCACTGCCCCAGGAGCAGCCTGGTCTGATGCAAGAAATCGCACGTGTTCGATCAGACCTGGGCTCCTTTACGCTTCCACACTTACAAGCCAAACATAAGCTTATTCTCTGTGGCTCCTTCTTGGCTAAAACTGTTGGGTCATGAGTGCTTCCCTTCGGCATTTTATGGATCTTACAAGTCAGTCTGGACTGTTCACAAAATAAAGATTCTTTTTTTTCCTAATGATTTTCTGAAGCAGGAATGCTATAAAAAAATGAGACTGCCCAAGATAACAAGATAATGCCCTATTTCCTTATTGACTCCCAAAGGTCCCCTTTATTGGGACAATTCCCTGGGGGATGAAGTCTTCCAGAAAATTCTGTGGCCCCTGCTTCCCTGAGCCCCAGTCTTCCAGTAGAGGCACATGCTTAGTCGCTGCATTTCTTTACCCGCTGAGTCATCAGGGAAGCCCCCGATAGAGGTAGAAATCGTTCCACCCTCCTTCCCTGGTGGCACAAATATGACCATCAGGGCAATTAGGAGGCAACCTCAGATTCTATGACTTTACTCACTTTGTCCCCTTGGATGGGGTAATGAGCCTCCTTATGTCTGTTTTCTTACCTGAATTTGACAGGCAGGAAAAAAAAATCAATCCTACACCAAATGTTGATTAAACACCTTCACATTCCAGACAGAGTTAGTATCTAAGGAAACAGATAAAATCTCCCTCTCTCAAGGATCTCGTGATAAAGAAATGAAATACACAGTGTGCAAGAGAGTACTATGTGTGGGCCAGGGACTGGCCTTTCAGACAGTGGGCAAGGGCAGGCTGCAGAGAAGAGCAGTTTGTGTGTAAAACCTGAAGCAGGTGAAGGAGCGAGTCCTGCAGATATTTGGGAGAAGAGCCTTCCAGGCTGGGGGGACAGCAGGGCAAATCCACAAGGTGGGAGTGGGCCTGGAGAAGAGCCTTCCAGGCTGGGGGAACAGCAGGGCAAATCCACGAGGTGGGAGTGGGCCTGGAGAAGAGCCTTCCAGGCTGGGGGGACAGCAGGGCAAATCCACGAGGTGGGAGTGGGCCTGGTGTGTGGGAAGGGAAAGAGAGAGGGAGGGGAAGTGGGAGGAGATGAGGTCAGAGAGGCAATTAAAAGGGCAAGGTCATCCAGGGAAAGCTGGCGAACTGTAGCCCAGGGGTCACACGTGGCCTGCCACCTGTTTTGTTAATAGTTTTATTGGAACTTCACCAGGGCCCTTTGATTTGCCTGCTATCTATGGATACTTCCAAACCACAGCAGCAGAATTAAGTAGTTGTGACAGACATCACTTAGCCTACAAAGCCTAAAATATTGAATATCTGGCCCTTTACAGAAAAGACTTACCAACCTGGGGCTTAAACAAATAGTAGTTAATTGGGGGCCTTTCCTGGTGGCTCAGAAAGGAAAGAATCTGCCTGGAAGTCTAGAGAAGGCGGTGAAGGCATTGCGCAGCAGCTCCATAAAGTTACTGAAGGCCCAGACTCCCGTCATCGCTGTGCTCCACCAGCTTCAGTATATGGACATGTTGTATCGTAACCTCAGAATGGCTGCCAGTGCTCCAGACAGTGCACATTATCCACGTCTGAGACCGAACGGCAGGGAAAAGGGGAACCTATCTGTTCCTTCCATCAGGGAAGCAAAAGTTGTCTTCAGCCTCCAGCACAGTTTTCCCTATCTCTTAGCCCAAGAGAGGGTCACGTGACCACGTAACCACGTATAGCTTCAAAGGGAGCTGAGAAAACTAGGTCAGACTGTCGAGATTGACTTAGACAGTAACTTTCACCCTTTTTTTGACTGAGGCCCACGGTGAGAAACATATTTTATATAACAGCCTAATACACCTAAATGAATCGTAAGGTAAACAAAATTTTGCAAGACACAACTTTCTATTTTTAAAATACCAGTCAAATCACTATGAACTGAACTTCATGGCACACTGTTGAGCTGTAAGTACAGTATGAAAAACACAAACTGTCACGATCCATTACTAGGGAGTGGCACATTGCTGCTCCAAACAGTTGCCCACTCTTGCTCTCTCCCTCTCTGTTTCTGTCTCCCTCTCAACTCTTTTTTTCTGAAGTACTGTAGATTCACGATGTGTGTTAGTGTCTGGTTTATAGCAATGTGATTCAGTTATATTCCTTTTTCTTATTCTTCTCCATTATGGCTTATCACAGGGTATTGAGTATAGCTCTCTGTGCTATACAGTAGGACCTTGTTGTTTATCCACTATATAACAGGTGTGTAGCTGCTAATCCCAAACTCCCAGTTCATCCCTTCTCTACGCCCCCTCCCCTTTGGCAACCGCAAGCCTGCTCTCCATGTCTGTGGGTCTGTTTCTGTTTAGCAGATACATTCATAGGTGTCACAGTTTAGCGTCTACATATGAGTGAGATCACAGGACGTGTGCATTTCTCTTTCTGATTCACACCTCTTAGTGTGAGAACCTCTAGGTCCACCCATGCAACTGCAAACGGCAGTATCTCATTCTTTTTTATGACCAGGATTCCACTGTATGAATTTACCACTTCTTCTTTGCCCATCCATCTGTCAGCGGATGTTCAGGTTGCCTCCATGTCTTAGCTATTGTAAACGGTGCTGCCATGAACACTGGGGTCCGCGTGTCTTTTTGATAAGCCAAGGAGTGGGGCTGCTGGATCATATGGCAACTCTAGTTTTACTGTTTTGACAAACCTCCTTACCATTCTCCATAGTGGCTGCATCAATTTTCCTTTCTTTTCCTTTCTTCTCCTCTTTCTTTTTTCCAAAGCAGAGAGTGGGTACTGGGTTGGCACCTAAGAGTCTACACAACACCCACCATAAGTGGCCTGGGGGCCAGATACGGCGCCGTTGAACACTGAGGGAAAAGGTGATTCTCCTTCTGAAGCTCCTTGAGGATGGACACTTGTGCTGTATGTAAAATGGGGCTAGTAACAACCATTCCCGGGAAGTCGTGGGAATTGGGTGGGATCCCTACGGTAAAGCACCTACAGAGTGCCTGGCGCACAGTGGGAGTGAGGGACACATCGAGCTGTTCCTTAACGCCAATCACCACCCCAGGCTAGTCCCGGCCCTGAAGAGAGCTTGATCCGCTGATCAGCTGATCTCAGGTGCTGGAAAGCCCCAGGGAAATTATTTCACCTAGGTGCTCTGTTCACTTATCCTACTGGGCATGAATGAATGCTCAGAGGTTGAGGGCTACGTTGCATTTTACTTACTGTTTGAAAAAAAAATTTTTTTTTAAAAACTACTTCTGAAGCACCCAATTATTGTCCTCAGCTTTGGTGATCAGACCTTTGGGCTCTGCAGGAACAGAGGTCCCTGACCACAGGGGTGTCCTGAATTGGCAGAGGATGGGCTACTCTTCATGAAATCACGCCAAGACAGAGCTGAAAGACTCCTGGCCTGGTCATCTTTAGCTCCCTCATTTTTAGGTAGGGGGAACTGAAGCCCAGAGCCATGGCAACAGGGCAAGCTTATGCAGGAAGTCGACAGTAGAGCCAATCTCTTTACCCCATATCCAGCAGCCCTAACAACAAGGATTAGTACAGTTCAGTCCAGTTCAGTCGCTCAGTCGTGTCCGACTCTTTGCGACCCCATGAATCGCAGCGCGCCAGGCCTCCCTGTCCATCACCAACTCCCGAGTTCACTCAGACTCACGTCCATCGAGTCCGTGATGCCATCCAGCCATCTCATCCTCTGTCGTCCCCTTCTCCTGCCCCCAATCCCTCCCAGCATCAGAGTCTTTCCAGCCTCCCTCAAATGGGGTCCAGAAGCTCACAGACTCAAATCTCAGGCTGATTTTTGCCTATGTGGGAACCTGCATTTTTCTAAAAGGTCCATATCACATTCTAAACTGGCCATATGACTCTAAAAATATTAGGAACCACAGACTGAGAGGAAAGTAAAATGATTCATGCTGGGGGGAGGGAAGGGGAAGTCCCAAGGTCAGGGTTGGGATGGTGGCATAAAACAGAAATCGGAATTGTTTTCGTCAACCCCTTCTCCATTCCTTCCACCCCCACACCCCAGAATTACTGAACTATTCGAGTTCCCCAAAAGGCCGTGGTCTTCTGTTCACTCTGCCCCTGCGCAGATAAATCTTCCTGCAGCAGGCGGTAACTGGCAGAGAAGTTATCTCCTCTCCATCATCTGAGGATCCGATTTCTTAAAGGCGGTAAAGCTCTGAGAGGCAATGCCAACCTTGCAGCCGAACTGCAGACAGGTGGCCCTTGAGCAGAAACTAACATCGTTGGGGTTCTACTGATAACCTCCTCTCTCATGACAGGCACACTAGGAATTGCGGGGCTTGCACAGCGACCTTTGTTGGAAACCCGAGTGTCTGCTCCCTCAGGGTTCCTGACCTTGGCCCGCGTGCTTGATCCTGACGACCCAGTCGGGGCTGCTTCGTTCTTGAGTCTCCCTCAAGGCGCCCTCGGGGTGGTCCCGGGACACCCCCGCACAGCCGATGCCCCAAACCTTCCCCGAGGCCCCTCGGCACCTCCCCTACCTTCCCGCGTGTGCCAGGGGTGGGCGGGTCCGTTAAGGTGACAGGACGCCATTGGCCAGAGCTGGGCGAGAGGCGGGGAGGGGCGGGGAGAGCCGGGGGGCGGGGCGGAAAGGGAGGAATGGGGCTGTGCCATTGGCCGGAGCGAGGCGAGGGGCGGGGAGGGGCGGGCCTGACCCTCCAGGTCCTGGAAGACGGGCAGTAGGCGCTGCGGAGGCATCTCGGGTGACTGCTAGGGCAAGGCACCGGCCGCGGGTTCTGCACGGCGTGATGAGTGGTCGGTGAGTGATGCACGGGGCGTCCGCGGAGCTCCGACCTCCCTCCACCGCGCGAGCCCAGGACCTTCCCCAGCCAGGGGCTCTGGAGTCTAGGCACTTGTGGCTGCAGCGTGCTAAGTCCCCTCCCTCTGCCAGCCTGGCACTTTCTGGGCCTCGGGCCCAGCGCTGAGAGTGGGCACGGCGCCAGGCACCTGCTCCAATGAGAGGACACTTAAGGAGCTAAAACCTAAGCAAAGCAGGTGCGCGCGTGGCCGCCGGCTACATCTTTGCCCGCCTTGTCTCGTCTTGTCCAATATCCTAGCGGCATTGATCTTAGAACTGGGGGAGAGGCTTGAAGTGCCTCTTGCACAACCCTCAGATTTCATGGATGGAAGACCACGATAATAGCAGCAGTAGGGCCTCACAATCGCTTTTTACAGAGGATTTGCCTTGTTGTCAGACCTGTGCTAAGAGTTTTAGCACAATATGCCTCTCACACTTCTCACAGCCTTGATACTTTCAGTGTTCCCACCTTCAGATGAGAAAACTGAAGCTTGAAAAGTTACAGAGTTGTCTGGTTATACCCAGATGAGTCAGGGATAGGGTCAGAATTTCTAGCCAGGGCTTATCATGCCAGATTTCTTTCATTTCCCCCAGTGACTTCTGCACCCTCTTTGCCCCGTGCTCCTGACAGTCCTGCACTTCCCACTCTAGACCGATGCCTTTGTTTTATTAATCTGGCACAGCCCTGCGGGAGGGCTGTGTGTGATCTCTCGCACCAGGATCAGTGCCAGGCCAGTGACAGTGTTTTCTTAAAACACTGAAAAAGCTTTAATAACCCCACTTCACAGAGGAATTAAGTATGGTCATGACAGGTGAGGGCCGGAATTCTGGAATTTGTGCCCAGAAATGGTGAAGGGCAGGGAAGTCTGGCACGCAGCAGTCCATGGGGTTGCAGAGAGAGACATGACTTAGTGACTGAACACCAAGTTGGACTCCAGAGCCGTGCACTCGCAAGAAGGACCCTCACAGGCTTCTCCGTAGTTTAACTGCTCACAGCACAGTCAAGATTTGTTGGCAGGAGCTATGAGTAAACAAGAACAACTGCAATGCCGATCTGCCTGCCTCCAACTCCCTGGAGTAATTCCTGAGCTGCCGCCAGCAGGGCGGGAGGTGCTAAGTGGGGCGGAGGGGAGGGGGGGAGGGGAGGGAGGGGAATGGGAGGGAGAGGGGGGGAGGGGAGGGAGGGGAAGGAAGGAAAGAGAAGACGAGTGCCTTAGGCCTGGGTCAAAAATCGCAGGCCGGAAGTTGCTACGGGTTCCGCCGCTGTCAGCACATTGCCATTAGTTCTTGTCATTATCCCCTCTGCACAGCGCTGGTGGTTCAAGACTTTGCAGGGAAAGTGAGGTTGAGACCCCAGATTAAAGGGTCAGGGTGAAAACGAGGGTGGGGGTGGGGGGATGAGGGGAGGGGAGGGGCTGGGGGGTTAGGAGCTAAGGGGGGTGGAGCCGTATTTCCACCCTGAGACTCCAGCAGCTGGCCTGGACAATGGAGCGAAGGTCCAGAGGCCCCCTGGGTCAGGGTCAGCTGGACAGTGACCCGTAACAACAGAATATGAACAGAACTCGGGCGTGTATTATAGTTCAGGTTCTATAAATGCAGAGGCTCAAAGGGGAGGGTCTGACTGTGCGAGCTACCAGAAAGCACTCTGGACCGGGCCCTGGTTTTGAGAGTGAGTTCAGCCAAATACCGTGGCTCATAGACGCTGCTGCTGAGGACTGTCATCGCCCTTTCTGAGCACCATGTTCCCATATCAGAGCCTCGCTGTCCCTCTGGAGGCCTGGACTCCCATTCAGACTTCTACTGGGAACGCTTTTTATCACGGGCGAAGCCCATATGAAGCCCACCTTACCTGTTCCCTCATTCACCTTCACAGCAGTCAGTGATTCAACTGAGGAATCCGAAGGTCAGAGAAGGAAAGGGATTTGCCTAAGGTCACACAGCTATAGAATCCCAGTTCACAGTTCAGTTCAGTTGTTCAGTCATGTCTGACTCTTTGTGACCCCATGGACGGCAGTACGCCCGCCCGGCCTCCCTGTCCATCACCGACTCCCAGAGCTTACTCAGACCCATGTCCATTGAGTCAGTGATGCCATCCAACCATCTCATCCTCTGTTGTCCCCTTCTCCTCCCGCCTTCAATCATTCCCAGCGTCAGGGTCTTTTCTAATGAGTCAGTTCTTTGCATCAGGTGGCCAGAGTATTGGAGTTTCAGCTTCAGCATCAGAATCCCAGAGCAGAGCTCTATATCCAGATTCTTGCAAAGGCTGGTGGTTATCCTGCCACAGAGCACACTGAAGAAAACAGTTTCAAGTTGTTTTAAAGTAAATCAAAATCAAATAGGAAGTGGCTGCACTGTCCGAGGCTTTGGCAGATTTCTCACTCCTGTTAAAGGGGAACTTGCAGTTGGTCCCCTCCCATTTTCGGCTTCTGACCTCCTTCCCCAGGATGCACTGCTGAAAGAGATTTGGAGCCCCTTCCCCTTGCCTGGGGCTTCCCAGGTGGCTCAGTGGTAAAGAATACACCTGTGGTGTTAGAGACGCAGGTTCGATCCCTAGGTTGGGAAAATCCCTGGAGGAGGAAATGGCAACCCAGTCCAGTGTTCTTGCCTGGGAAATCCCAAGGACAGAGGAGCATGGTGGGCTGTAATCTATGAGTTCACAAGTTGAACACAACTTTAGTGACCCAACAAGAACAACAGCCTTGCCTGACCTTGGGGGGTAGAAGTGAGGGTGTCATACGGCCCCATAGCTGCAGAGCTGGAAAGAGACCTAAAGACACTCTTGTCCAGCTGCCTGGCTACAATCCTGGCTAGGCTGAGGCCCAAGAGATGTGGCAGCATGCTGAAATCACGTGCCAAGCCGGTGCCCCAGCAAAGCCCGCACCTGCCTCCTCTCTGGCACGCCCCTTGTCTCCTCTCCCTTGCTGTGACACATTTCGGCAAAAGTGCAAAACTCCCACCTGCCTCCTCTCTGGCACGCCCCTTGTCTCCTCTCTCTTGCTGTGACACGTTCCGCAGAAGTTCTTAACCTGGGACCTGGGGACCCAGGGGCACGTGGGTAAGGGTTTACTGACCCCTTGCAACGGTGACCAGACCTCCTGTGTGCGTGTGTGCACACTCACGCACACATGGGCATTTTTCTGGAGACAGTGTGTTAAGCTTTCAAGAGACTCTAAAGTGCTCCATGACCCTTGGTTCTGAGCTGAACCGTGTCTTGCAGGAAGCCGCCTTCAGCAGCTGCATGCGGTGCACAGGTGTGGTGCAGTGGGTAGCACTGGCTGGGGAGGGAGGGCGCAGCAGGGAGCAGGGGGTGGGGCAGCAATAGAGCATCAGCGCCGCCCCACAGCACTTGGCCCTTAATAATCGGAGGGCCTGCCCCGCTAACCGCAGGCCAGCGGGATATTGGTCAGCGATCATTCTCAGTAGCTATTTGGCCCAAAAAGCACGCTGCAAGGATTCCTCTTTCTATGAGTGCGTGCTCAGCTGTGTCCGCCCCTTTGTGACGGCATGGACTGTAGCCTACCAGGCTCCTCTGTCCATGGGATTCTCCAGGCTCGAATACTAGCGAGGGCTGCCATTCCCTGCTTCCTCCTTCAGGGGATCTTCCCTACCTAGGGACTGAGTCCTCACGTTCTTACTGATGCCACCTGGGAAGCCCTCCTGTTTGCTTGGATTTCTTCTTCCGTAGGCAAGGGGCGGGTCCAGTTTGAGGAGGAAGAGCTGCGGGAAGGGCTTGCCAGGAGGACTGACGTGCTCTCTCGCCCCAGGCTGCCATGTTTTGAAAGCAAGGACAGGACCCGGAGATCTGGCTGCAGGAGTGTGGGTGCAGCGCCGCCTCGAGGTGGGAGCTGTCAGAACGCTTACGAGAAGGGCCAGGCTGCCTGAGCGCGGAGGGCTCGGCTCTTCAGAGGAAGGGCAGTGGTGTCACGGAGGACTGGGTGTTGGGATGGTCTGAGCGAGAGAGCTGGTGGAAGCCCAAGACTTGGGGGGGAGAGGATACAGTGAAGGCGAGCCGGGGTCAGAGGATGGGCCCAGGGGACGGCGGTGAGGAGGGAGGCTCTGCAGTGGAGCCTGCTCCGCTCGGCCCCAGCTGCGCTGCACAACGGCCCCTGGGCTTCCCGGCCCCCAGGGCTGGGGCCGGGAGGGTGTGGCCACGCCCAGGGCGGGGGTGAAGGTGGGGGAGAGAGGAAGAGCCGGCGGCTGTGCGGACGGGGATGGGAGCCGCAGCTGCCGTGTTCCTGCTCAGCACCCGCATCCCAGCAGCTGGCTCTCCTGGCAAAAATCTGTTGCTTGGGAGTGGCCTGTGTCTGGCCAGATCTGCTATCAGGGGCAGCTGGTACCAGCAGGCACTACGGTTTCTTCCTTGGCCAACTTCCTGGCATTTGCTGGCTAACAGGTGCTCTCGAGGGCCCATTTAAAGGTCCATTGTTTTCCCCACCACCTTCCTGCTGGCCCTGGCTGGTGATCGAAAGTTGTAGCCTTGGGCTGCTGAACAGGGGACTCGGCTCCCCAGGAATGCATGGCGGTGTCCCAGCACCTGCTCTTTTCCTGAGAGCCGCCTTCCTCCTTCTGGTCTGAGTGGCCTGGGCTCAGAGGCCCCCAGCCGTGCCCCTCATGCCCTGTCCTTTTTCTTTGGCTCATCGTGTCCCAGTCCTTAACATATTTAATTTCCATCCTGCCTGCCCGCTCCTGTATTCCTGCCTGGAAAACTCCGTGGACAGAGGAACCTGGTAGGCTACAACCGTGGGGTTGCAAAGAGTCAGACACAGCTGGGCACCCACGCGAGGAGGAACGTCAGGGTCACAATTTTATAAGATTAAGAGCAGAGGTCACCAAGCGTTCAGATTTCACGAACATCCTCAGAACATTTTAATTCGGACACTGATACCATTTTCCATTCTGCCAAGTGAGGACAATGACCATCTATTGTTGCCACAAGTTCATGAAAGAGGGGCATTGTGGGAAGCACATCATCTTGACGTAAAAGCCTTTCAAATGTAGTGGATTTAGCCTCAGGAAAACACCACTGCGTCAGCCTGCTTTTTCTGCTTCAGACCTTGGCCTGCAGGGAGTGGGCTACAGTGATGGCCTGAAGGGCCACCCGCCTTGTCCCACGATAACCGGCTCCACAGCCCCCAAAGAGGGAAGATGGTCCAAACCAGGCAGCTGAAAACCTTCAGTGTCCTTTGTCCCAAACGAAAGACCAGGGACAATGGGGAGGGCAGGCAGCCGGCCCACTGTCCTCACGGCTGGCAGAGCAGCTACTGGAGTGGAAAGCGGAAACAATTCACTGCCTGTTCGCTGGGACAGGTAGCCATGGCTGGCTTGCTGCCCTGGGGCCCCTCCTCTGGGGACAGGGAACCCTGGCTGCAGCCTGAGTCCCTGAAATGGGGACAGAGCCTCCTCCAGCCAGGGAAGCAGGAGTGGAGGCCCTATCTGTGTGCCCTGGGGCCTGGGGGAGGGGAGCCAGCCAGGACAAAGAAAGCTGGGCTCTGCAGAGCCACTGAGTTTGGCTTGCCCAGCTGCATCTCACTCTGTGCTTTGCAGACTGCACCAGGGCGGCGGGCCAGCCCACCCTCTCCCCGACCCCACCCTCGACCAGAGCGGCCCGCTTTAATCCATTTGTGCCTTGGGCTTCTCCTGGGGTTTTATTGAAAGATAAGATCATGCTTTTTATAAAAGGTAGAAAAACATTCCATTGGAGATTCATTAAGTCCTGCCCAGTGCATGAAGATAGCGAGTGTTTAAGGGGCGGTTTCAGGAACATGTTCCAAACAGAGACATCTCCATTGGCTTTCTTCCTGGGCCTGTGTCCCTGCTGTCTCTCAAAGCTCTCATTCAAGTTATCTGTAGGATGCCTCTTAGGTACCCTGCAGCTCACCTGAGAACTGGACAAGACACTGGGAATGAAAACTGTCTCAACCTCCAGCTGGGTAAATGAGGCACAAACACAGTGTCGACGTTTGGAGTGGGATTCTGAAAGTGGCCCCAGAGCTCAGGTCTGGAATGCAAGGAGACGACGGGGTGGCCACCTTGGAGTCGGGGGATGAGACGTGTAAGAATCAGAGATCATGAGAGCGGCCTCAGGCCATACGCATGATGGGTGTCAGGGCAGCAGTAGATGGTTCTCTCAGAGAAGAGAACTGGGGGAGAGGTTCCTGCCCTGTAAGGCTCAGACCTCGCCCGGCAATTCGGAAGCAGCTCGGTTGCTTCCCCCAGCCTTCCTCACGCCCCTCCTTCCCTTACTTGGGACGGGGTCCTGCATTCTCTTTCCCTGCCACAGAAGCTGCTCACTCGACAAGCCCCTTCTCCTTTCACTTCGTCTGTGTCATCTAGGATCCTTCTGCACTTTGCTCCTGATTCCCTCTGGGCTGCCAGCCCCAGCTGATGTCACCCAACTCCAGCTAGAGACCGTCAGCTTGTTGATTGTGTCCTTTAAATAAGCAGGCTCTCTAGGGTAAAGTGTATTCCAGAAGCCCAGTGCGGAGAGCATCTCCTCTGTCATACATCACAGTATTATCCAGAGATGGAAGATCCCCTGGAGGAGGGCGAGGCAACCCACTCCAGTACTCATGCCTGAGAATCCCATGGACAGAGAAGCCTGGCGGACTACAGTCCATGAAGGTCCCAAAGAGTCGACACGACTTAGCAGTGAGCACACATGTGGGCAAAGCCGTGGTGGGGGCTCCCTGCCACCCACCTCACCTTCAGCCAGAACACCCCCTGTAATCTAATCTGCATGAATATCCCGTCTGAATGAAGAGTTCCACAGCTAAGAAAACATCTAACTCAGTGGAAATCAATATTCTCGTACAGATGGAAAAGTCAAGACCCAGAGAGGAAAAAGCATGCAACTGAAGCTATATGGGTTTTTAGCAGCTCCCAGCCCAGGACACTTTAAGAAGTATCTTCTATTAATCACTAATCACTGATTATAAGAGAGTTCTCTTCGAAGAGAATTCCACTTATAAGTGTCCCTACTAAATAGAGCAAAAGGGGCATATCCCTCACAGGCTGTGGGAGAGTGAAAGCGTGAAGTGCTATAAACTGTCGTGTATCTGCAAGCTTTACAGATATATGTGCTGCTGCTGCTGCTGAGTCGCTTCAGTCATGTCCGACTCTGTGCGACCCCATAGACGGCAGCCCACCAGGCTCCCCCGTCCCTGGGACTCTCCAGGCAAGAACACTGGAGTGGGTTGCCATTTCCTTCTCCAATGCATGGAAGTGAAAAGTGAAAGTGAAGTCGCTCAGTCGTGCCCAACTCTAAGCAACCCCATGGACTGCAGCCCACCAGGCTCCTCCGTCCCTGGGATTCTCCAGGCAAGAGTACTGGAGTGGGGTGCCATGCCCTCCTCCAGGGGATCGTCCCAACCCAGGGATCAAACTCCCATCTCTTGTGTCTCCTGCACTGGCAGGGGGGTTCCTTACCACTGGAGCCACCTGGGAAGTTAAAAACATACACATTCATTTTCTAATTAACTTATTTATTTTAATTGGAGGCTAATTACTTTACAGTATTGTAGTGGTTTTTGCCATGCATTGACATGTATATTCATTTTAACTGAATTATTTACTGCCTTAGAATAAACTAGATTATCCTGCAGTAACAAATCCCTGAAACAGGTTTATTTCTCTCCCCGCATCCACATCTCTTGCGGGTTGACAGAGGCCTCCGGTCCCCAGCGATACCCTGGGACCCAGGCTGACCATCAGGAAGCTGTACTAACTGGGTTGTGTGGCTTTCCGGGTCACCGTGGCAGGAAGCAGGAGAGCTGCCGGGCCACAGCCTGGCCCAGGTGCGCTGGCGTGGGAGTGACACTGAGCACTTCCATTTGCAAGCCAGTCACCTGGCCCCGTGGCTGCAGGGGGCTGGGGAGCAGGCGCTATCACGTGGTCATTCCAGGGGCAGTGCTTGTCTCCACCACAGTCACCCAACTTTAAAAGTGAACTATGGCCTGTAAAAACCCAGATTTCTGGCTTCTCATGAAACATCAGAAAAGCTGCCCCGCCGGAAGAAGAATGTGTCCCCAAGCCCCCATAGAGTCCACTGACCAGTGTCCCTCAGCCAAGTCACATCCCTGGCCCCTAGAGACTTTGACATGATTTATCCTGGCTGTGTATACACAACTCTGGGAAAGTTGACTTCGGTGGACCTCACGAGGCTTTCTGTACTCATTCAATAATTTAACAGCCATTTATGGATCTCCGCAGCATCCAGTCTTGTGATCTGTGCTGGAAACAAGCGGTGAGGTGTAAAAGTAAGATCTCTGCCACGCCAGGCTCCTGCTCTCCTGGGAGAGTCACAGCGAGAGGCAGGTCCTGTGACGGAGAGCGGGGCTCAGGAGCTGGCCCAGAGAGGATCTGATGGCTGGAGGAGGGGCCTGGTCTGGGCAGGGCTTCCTGGACAGCTAAGGGTAGGGTCTAGGATGAGGACGAGGCTGCTGGATGCTGAGAGAGAGTGGCCATAGCAACCCAAAGGGAGGACACGGCCTCGAACCCACCAGGGGACCGGAGAGCCGCTCAGGCAGGCCGGATTGCAGAGCAGGAAGTGGGGAGGGGTGAGAGCGAGGCATGAGGAAAAAGAGCTCCTCGGGCCATTTCTGGGTCAATCCAGCCCTTCCCATTATGAGCTTGCTTAAAACAAGACAGTTGGGTCACTGACCCAGCAGAAGCTGTGTTGACCGAGAAACTCAGCCTTGCCCCGGGCTGAAGTCAGCTTCTGTGTTGGTAGCATTTAAGGAAGTACCTGGAGAGAGAAGCTGGCAGATCACTGTTTCCACAGGAGAGCTGAAATGCTGAGGAACTGAAACCCTATTTTGAAATAGGCCAAGGAGAAGGCCGCTGGAGGCCCCCAGCTCCAGGCCCCACGGCGCCGATGCCCCGCAGCTGGGAGCCTGCCCCATCTGCGGGCCCGTTTGCCACATGGCAGACCAAGGCAGAGGGGAGGCGTTTCGGGGATGATCCTGATGTCACCGGGCAGCTCACCACCCTCAGATCATTCCCCGTCTCCATGCCTACCGTGTGTCCCCTGCCTCCAGCATCAGCGCTCAGGGCTGATGTGGCTGCAAGAAGGCTGGCTCTTCCTGTGTGTGGGAGGATCGAGCCAGCAAGGAGACGGTGTGCTGGGCTAGTCGGGACCAACGCCCAGGGCTCTGTGCAGTGAGGCCCTGCACGCGGCAGCCGTGGAGCAGGCCCTGAGCCCCACAGTATCCCTGGCATAAACTCGGGTCAGGAAGGTGTGGCTGAACCAGGCTGTGTGAACAGACGTGGAGTGTGTGTGTGTGTCTGTGTGTGTCTGTGTGTGTGTGTCTGTGTGTGTGTGTGTGTGTGTGTGTGTGTCTGTGTATACCCCAACAGGGTAGAGAAAGCTCTAGATTTACCCTCCATGAAAGGAGCCCTGAGGGCTTGGGAAGCTCCGCAAACATTTCCAGGTTGTGAATGGGAAGAGATAGTTTCATGGATGAGTCTATGAACAACGCTGTAGGACAGAAGTTACTTCATGCGCCAAAGAGAAAATGAAGGGTCTGAGGGCTTAAGTCGCTGTCGAGATCAGTGTAGAGAAGGGGCTGAAAGACCAGAATCGAGGGGCTAGACGCTTGTGATCAGTGACTTCACGTTTACTCGCTGGGAATCTTAGGTGAAGCACATAACTTCTGTCCCTGATTCCCCATCCGTGAAATGAGTACACGATGGTCCTTACCTCTAAGAGTACTGTCAGGAACAAATAACTCATAGAATACGCTCAACAGCCTCCAGCATGTATGAACATGGTATCAATCAGCCTGTCACTAGGAGGGCTGGCCCAGGGGTGCTGACTCCAAAGACAGCAGTGGGGCAACCACCCCGGGATCCTTGGGCACGGACAAGAAAGGCCCAGGGCGACTTAGAGGTCTGAGGGAGCAATGGAGATGGAAGACATCATTCAAGGCGTCCTTAAAAGGGAAAGAGAATATAGCCTGACCCACTGAGGAGAGTGATCGCATTCCTAGGGATCGTGTGGAGGTTGGGGCAGGGGGCTGAGCGGTAGTTCTGACCTTGCCCTGCCTGGGCTGGCGCATGGGGGTGCAGGGTCCCATTAAGGCCTCTGGGTCTGGCACTTCAGCCCCTCCGTGCCTGGGGGCGGGGGGGCGGTGAGGTGCAGCAGGAGTGAGCGGTCTCAGGCCCCTACGCCGAAGCTCTGGCCCCGCCCTGGCTATTGCTCCCCCTGGCTCACCCATCTGTGGGCCCTCCCTTGTCTACCTAGCAGGTAGCTTCCAAGTCTGCAGACAAGAGGGGAAGATGAAGGAAGATTGTCCCCCCAGCTCCCATGTGCCCATCAGCGACAGCAAGTCCATTCTGAAGTAAGTCACTGTGTGCAGAGAGGGGCCTCCATGCCCGCCCTCCCCGGCGGCCACGCCCCTGCGGGGGGCAGCCTTTGTGGGAAAGGATTCTGGGCATTTTTAATAGGTATGATGGTGGGCCTACCCCAGGGACAGGGATGGGGGCGCTTCTTTGTGAAGTCTTTCTCTTTGGAGATCAAGGGTCAAGGTATGCCTTTGGCCCCCACCTCCTAGGGCCCAGGGAAGCAGGAAAGTGTGCCTGCCTATTGCGGTTCTGCAGAGATGGCATTTAATTTATTTAAAAACTAGAGCAATCCTACATTCTTGTGTCAAACAGTTCATGGAAAGAACCCTCAAAACTGGTGTTGAGTCTTTATTGGAAAAGTATGTTTTATTGACATTATGATTCAATTCTGCTGCTTTTTCTTTTATTTGCTCCCTGTCTGTCTCATGATAGACAAAGAAAAACTGGGAAACTTTTCCAAGTTCATCGCTGAACTAAAGAAATCTTTTTTTTTTTTTTCATTTTATCTTGCTTTTCGAGTCCTGAGTCCAAATATTTTCTAAATTTAGTCAGCTCCTGTCTGTTGTCCTGAAGGCACACCAAGCCTCCTTAAACTGCATTAGCTTTTACTGAGGACCTGGCTCCTAGGATCCTCCTTCCCAAGACCCTGAAAAAACAGTGCTGCCTACAAGATCGTTTCTCTTATTTAGATTTGATAATAAGAACAATGTGACAATATTAAATATTTTGAAAAAGTCATAATAACGACCCTAATGTGATGGATTCTAAGTCGCTTCAGCCAGAGATCTCTTACGTCTCCTGCGCTGACAGGCGGGCTCTTCACCGCCAGCACCACCTGGGAAGCCCAGTCGTATGTTCTGGAAATTTATACGTATGTACCCTATTAGTTATGTGCTATAAATATATTCTAACAAGACTGTATTCAGTGACTGCACACTTCACAGCACAGTGGACATGGAATGTTGAATTCTGCCTTGTTAATACCATCACGTTGTAAAACCCTGCCCGTTACATCATCCCACGTCACACAGGGCTGCACACCAGAGCACCAGAGTGTGTTCTGCTCATCCAGGCCCTAGATTGCGTGAGTGTGGGTGAAAGCACTGCCTGAGAGGTTCTAGAGCCTCTCTTTCCAGCAGGGAGCCACCAGCCACAGTGGTCGCTAAGCACGTAGCCTGTGGCTGAAAGGGTGTGCTGAATGTGAAAGAGGCTCCAGGTGGCAAGCATTGCTTGCAAAGTACAGCAAGGAACCAAGCCTCGGTAACAGTTTGTGACAGAGTACACGATAACACTTTAGGAACGCTGGGCTCAGTAGAATGTGCTATTGAAGTAACTCCCCTGTTTCATTTTCCCTGGTACCGTGGCTGCTGTGGTGACTTAGTCCCCGAGTCGTGTCCGACTCTTTTGCGACCCCGTGGACTGTAGCCCACCAGACTCCTCTGTCCATGGGCTTTCCCAGGCAAGAACACTGGAGGGGGCTGCCATCTCCTTCTCTAATGGGCTCCCCGAGCCAGGGATCGAACCCGGGTCTCCTGCAGGCAGGCAGGCAGAGTCTTTACCACTTGACCACCAGGGAAGCCCGATGTGGCCGCTGGACAATCTAACACCATGTGTGTAGCCTTCATTTCACGTCTGTTGGACCGCACTGCCTGCAGAGCCCAGCTTGGGGGCAGCAAGCTGGAGTCATTTTCTCTCTGCCACACCTCAGCCAAGACACAGCTGTGGCTTTCCCTTTATTCGGGGGAGAAAGCGCGTGGATTCAGTAGCCTTCCTAGGGCCTTCAGGATCTTACACTCGGAGCTGTCAGTCTAATACCTTGACCACATCCAGAAAGTCAGGAGGAAGAAGACAGACATCTCTGGTGGTACTCCCACAGCAGCCAGCCCAGACCCTTATCGGAGGTCATATGGGGGAGAAAAACAAGCTTTTAAAAAGCCGATTAGCCAAGCCCAAGTGATTTATTCCGAGGTGACTCAGAAGTAAAGTATAGAGAGATTGTCAGGAACTCATCTATAACAGTGAAATTGTGCAAACACCCTCGAAGTACAACAGTGTGACCTGGGCCCCTCGGTGAGTTTTCCTTCCATCTCAGCCCCACCTCAGGCTTCCCAGGAGTGCTGGTATGTGAAACTCCGTAGAAGATTAAAAGGCATGTGTCTGATGGCAAAGTCTAGCCTCTCAAGGGAATATATGTTGTTGGCAAAGTGTGTACATTGTGCCCATTTTATAAATGAGGAAACTGAGGCCACCAAAGCCAAATGCTTTATCCAGGGCCCGGCCACACTCCAAGATCACATGTGTGTCCTTACCTTTTCAGGTCAGAGCTCCTAAGCCTGCTGAAAACCTACAACTGCTACCACGAGGGCAGGAGCTCCCAGCTGAGGCACAGGGAGGTAAGGCCTCCTGTCTTTTGTTACATAAGGTCACCGTTTATCCTGGCTGGCCAGAAAGACTTTGGCCGGTCTTTTTTTGGCAACTGCTTTATGCCTGTTAACCAAGGGTAATTCTTTATGCCTGTTAACCAAGTGAAAGAATGTTTCCTTCACTTTAAGTGTCCAGTAAGGTAATGAATTGTCAGGTCTCCCATTCTCTGAGTTGGGGACAAAATTATCTCCTTTGAGGTCCCTGCAAGGGGTGCTGAGGGTCGGACCATCCCCAGGAGAATGCAGAACCGATGGATTTCACAACGTGGGTCTTCTCCTTCCTCCTGGGACTTTGGTCAGGATTCCGGTGTTTGAAATCTCTGAGGTTCCGCCCAGCCCAGTCCTCCCTCTGCCCATCCTTCATCACAGGGCCCTGGTTTGCCCAAGTTCACAGCAATCCAGGAGTAGAAGCAGAGCTTCTCCGCTTTTCAACCAAGAGGAGAGCCTTGCAGCAGAGGAGGGCTCCCTGTGATGCTCACAGGGCCGGGCAGGTCCAGACGTGAGAGGCAGGGTGGCCGTGGGGCAGAGGACATCGGCCCACTGGCAGGCCACCGCTGCCTGTCAGACCCAGCCAGGGTGGCCGCGTGGAGTGCTGGGATTGGGGCACCCAAACCCTTCCTGATTTTTCTAAAGAAGCTAGATATCCAGAATTTCATGTGGAATTTCCAAACCTCGAAACACTATGTGAGCTAAACAAAGCACGCTTGTAAGCCGCACACAGCCCACGGGCACCAGCTGAACTCCAGGGAGTGACCGGCACGGCCAAGGCTCAGGGAGCCGCTCACCAGGCAGGTTAAGTAGAGGTGGTCTTACCACCATCCAGAACTTTCGGCTCTTTCACAGGGGAGCCCTGGTCAGGATATTGGGACATTTGAAAAAGCCAAATGGGAAGTCTTATCGTGATCATGATTAAGCTTTATTTTGGGAGTTACCACAGTTGAGATTCCCTAGACAAGGAAATGGCAACCCACTCCAGTATTCATGCCTGAAAAATGCCATGGACAGAGGAGCTACATGGTGGGGGCCAAAGTCCATACAGTCACAAAGAGTTGGACATGACAGAGAGACTGAACACAGGGTTGAGATCGGGTTGGCTCTTGGACTTTCTGCAGCCCATCCGTGTCTGAGAAGGGCCAGCAGACTCTTCCCACCCTCCTTTGCTCAGACCTGCTGAATCAGAAACGCTTTCACCCTCCCAGCTGTTCTGACAAGTCCTCCAGGGAATTCTGGTGATGGCCAAGTTTGAGAACAGCTAATCTAAGAGCTTGATCTTGGCACTTGGGATTCCCCAGAACATTCCCCTCTGTAGGAACAGCTGAGTGGGACTGGGAAGCCCCAACCCTGTTTGTGTGATGGGACAGTATCCGTGGAGGATTAGAGGACCCTGCATCAGGAAGAGGAGCTCCTGACGTTCCCCAGAGGCAGGAAGTTAGCATCCCACAGGCAGAGATTTTCATTTTTCTAACCCTAAAGTGGGTGGCGGTGGGGTGGGGTGGGGGGGTCTGCCTTGATCTCCTTGAGCTGGGAAGTACTTTTCATGAAACTTCTGCAGCTTTAACCATCCAGGTGTGCCAGCCTGAGGGAGTGTATGTCTTTGGAGGTGACCGCCACCATCAAGACAGGTCACTGGCTTGCAGGCAGGGAGTTCTAACACTGAAATGCCTGACTGGTTCCTGGAGCACCACGTCTCAGAGTGACTCACCCACCACCCGGTGTCGGGGCCTCTGCAGTTCCTCAGATCGCTCACCTGGGATCTTCTGGGCCTCAGGGACGCGCTGTCCTCAGAACTTGCTACAGGGCCTCCTGAGACTGGCCTCTCCTGGCCCTGCAGGCCCCAAGGGCAGGACAGACAGGAGGAGCTTGGCCTCAACTCTATTCCTTGTAGTCCTAGAGCTTGATGAGCGAGGAGGGGCCGTTTTCCAGCAAAGAAACCGGGGCTCTTACATAAGCCTCTGGTCCACGATGACACTGAAGTAACAGAGACGCTGGTGTGGCTCCAAGGCCTGAGCAGAGGAGCGTGAAATGCAGTGACAGCACGGTCAGCATTGCGCTCTGGAGACCTTTGGAGGTCTCTGTTGAGGATGACTCACCAGATCTTAGAGACTCAGAGGGCTGTTCGCTACCTTCGATCCCCAGGCTCGACCCCAAGCTAAGCATGGGGTGCTCAGCATCGGGTACCTCCCCACCCTGTTGTCACCAGGCCTGCCATGGAGCAGCCTCGGCCTGGCTGCTACAGCTGGGCACCTTCTCTTCCACTGTCTCATCTGCGGTCCCTTGAACTTAGAGAGATGAAATGTGCCAATGGGCAGGGGCCGCACCTGGAGCAAGCGTTTCCCCGTGAACTTTCCCCCAGCTTCTAAAGGGCTAGGAGCAAAGGATCCCCAGCTCAGTAGGCTGAAGCACTAGCTTCCTTCATTGAAACCCTCATCTTTAGGATAGGATAATTCTGCTTGTTTTACAATGAAAAGTGTGAATGCTAAGTCGCTTCAGTCGTGTCCAACTCTGTGCAACCCCATAGAGGGCAGCCCCCAGGCTCCCCCATCCCTGGGATTCTCCAGGCAAGAATACTGGAGTGGTTGCCATTTCCTTCTCCAATGCATGAAAGTG